>NC_058377.1:102026795-103226795 GCF_018350175.1 Felis catus | reverse complement strand
TATGGAAATTGCTTGCTGCCTGGCTTCACCAAGTGTCCGTGTTTCACTGAACTAAAATCCTCTACCCTCTACCCACCTATCTACCCCATTTTCTTGCTGGAATATTTAAAAGCAAATTGTAGAAATCTTGTCACCTCACCATTAAATACTTCAGCATGCATCTGAGAAGGACAGAAGGACTTTTTTTTTTTTTAACATAACTACTTTCACACTTGATGAAGTTATTAATTCCTCATTATCATTTAAAACCCATATCTAAATTTCTCAGGTTTCTTTTTTTAAATTAATTTATTTAAATTCAAGTTAGTTAATATACAGTGTAGAATTGGCTTCAGGAATAGAGCCTAGTGATTAATCATCACTTATATATAACACCCAGTGCTCATCCTAACAAGTGCCCTCCTTAATGCCCATCACCCATTCAGCCCATTCCCCTCCCCCGCCATCCACCTCCCCTCCAGCAACCCTCAGTTTGTTCTCTGTATTTAAGAGTTTCTTATGGTTGGCCTCTCCCTCTGTTTTTGTCTTATTTTTCCTTCCCTTCCCCTATGATCATCTGTTTTGTTCCTTAAATTCCACATATGAGAGAAATCATATATTTGTCTTTCTCTGACTGACAGATTTCACTTAGCATAATACGCTCTAGTTCTGTCCATGTTGTTGCAGATGGCAAGATTTCATTCTTTTTGATCGCTGAGTAGTATTCCATTGTGGAATACACACACACACACACACACACACACACACACACACACACATAACACATCTTCTTTATCCATTCCTTGGTTGATGGGCATTTGGGCTCTTTCCATAATCCAGCTATTGTTGATAGCGCTGCTATAAACATGGGGGTGCATGTGCCCCCTTGAATCAGCATTTTTGTGTCCTTTGGATAAATATCTAGTAGTGCTGGGTCATAGGATAGTTCTGTTTTTAATATTGTGAGGAATCTCTACACTGTTTTCCAGAGTGGCTGTACCAGTTTGCATTTCCACCAATAATGCAAGAGGGTTCCCCTTTCTCCACATCCGAGCCAACATCTGTTGTTCTTGTGTTTTTAATTTTAGCCATTCTGACAGGTGTGAGGTAATAGCCCATTATGGTTTTGCTTTGTATTTCCCTGATGGTGAGCAATGTTGAGCATCTTTTCATGTGTCTGTTAGCCATCTGATGTCTTCTTTGGAAAAGTGTCTATTCATGTCTTCTGCCCATTTCTTCACTGGATTATGTGTTTTTCAGGTGTTGAGTTTGGTAAGTTCTTTAGAGATTCTGGGTATTAACCCTTTATCCAACATGTTATTTCCAAATATCTTCTCTCATTCCATCCGCTGCCTTTCAGTTTTGTTGATTGTTTCCTTTGCTGTGCAGAAGATTTTATCTTGAAATACCAATAGTTCATTTTTACTTTTGTTTCTCTTGCCTCTAGTTACTTGTCTCATAAGAAGTTGCTGTGACTGAGGTCTAAGAGGTTGCTGCCCATTTTCTCCCCTAGGATTTTGATGGTTTCCTTTCTCACATTTAGGTCTTTCATCCATTTTGAGTTTATTTTTGTGTATGGTGTAAGAAAGTGGTCCAGTTTCATTCTTCTGCATGTTGCTGTTCTAGATTTCCCAGCACCATTGGCTGAAGAGACTGTCTTTTTTCTGTTGGATACCCTTTCCTACTTCGTAAAGATGAGTTGGCCATACATTTGTGGGTCCACTTCTGTTCCATTAATCTATGAGTCTTTTTTTTTTAAATTTTTTTTTCAACGTTTTTTATTTATTTTTGGGACAGAGAGAGACAAAGCATGAACGGGGGAGGGGCAGAGAGAGAGGGAGACACAGAATCGGAAACAGGCTCCAGGCTCCGAGCCATCAGCCCAGAGCCTGACGCGGGGCTCGAACTCCCAGACCGCGAGATCGTGACCTGGCTGAAGTCGGACGCTTAACCGACTGCGCCACCCAGGCGCCCCGTCTATGAGTCTTTTTTAAAAGTACCAGTATCTTACTGTCTTGAAGATTACAGCTTTGTAATACAGCTTAAAGTCCAGAATTGTGATGCCTCTAGCTTTGGTTTTCTTTTTCAACATTACTTTGGCTATTTGGGGTCTTTTTTGGTTACCTACACATTTTAGAATAGTTTGTTCTAGCTCTGTGAAGAATGCTAGTGTTATTTTGATAGGGATTGCATTGAACATGTAGATTGCCTTGGGTAGTATAGACATTTTATCAATATTTATTCTTCCAATCCATGAGCGTGGCATGTTTTTCCATTTCTTTGTGCCTTATTCAATTTCTTTCATAAGGTTTCTATAGTTTTCAGCGTACAGATCTTTTATGTTAGATTTCTAAAACACGTCATTTACTTTGTTTATTTGAATCAGTTGGGTCCAAGGAAAGTGTATGCACTTGATGGTTTTATCTCTCAGAATAAAAATCCTGTAATGATCTTCTCTTCCCTTTTTTAAATACCATTGGTTTCTTAAGAAACTGGAACCTATGTCTTATTAAATGTTCTTGATTTGACTGGCTGCTTCCTCACAATGTTGTTTAACTTATTTGCTTTCGTCCACCCTCCCCCTATTCTTTTGAGATATATTTGGCAAATATTTTCTTCAGTTTATCCTGTGTTGGCTTTGCTTATGGTACTTTTGGTCACGCACAAGTCATTGATATGGTATTTTTAATGGAGCTAAATTTATTGATGTTTAACTTGCTTTTGATATTTGAGCCATTTTTACCACAGTTTTCTCATTCCTGGTTTAAAGAGGAACCCACTCATTTTTGCTTAAGTCTTTATTTGGTTGGAATTATTACATCTAGAACCTTGCATCCATTTGGAAGTTATTATTTCGTATTACTTTCTTTTTAAATATTAGGCACTTTTCTTCAGGGCCTGTTTTAGGTACTAGAGGGACTTAATGGGACAAGACCAGGGATATCTCATTTCAGAGCTAATGCTCCAACAATGGAGGACAGACCACAAAGATAGTTTCAGATCGTGCTAAATACTAGAAAGATGATTTTTAAAAAAGATGAAGTGAGGGTGCCTGGGTGGCTCAGTCAGTTAAGCTTCTGACTTTAGCTCAGGTCATGATCTCGCAGTTCGTGGGTTCGAGCCCCACATTGGGCTCTGTGCTGACAGCTCAGAGCCTGGAGCCTGCTTCAGATTCTATGTCTCCCTGTCTCTCTGCCCCTCCCCCACTCATGCTCTGTCTCTCTCTTTCTCAAAAAATGAATAAACATTTAAAATAAAAATTTTAAAAATTAAAAAAAATGAAGTGATGGATATGGGCTGATGAGAGGCCTCTGTGATAAGGTGGTATCTGAGCTGATTGCTGAATCATAAGGTGAGATGGGCCATGCCAAGTCCTGGGTAGTAAAGGCACGTAGGAGGAATAGACTCTAATACTAACTACTAGGGATAAGCCAGGCACAGCACTAACGCACTCGTCCCCCATTATCTCCTGTATTCTTATAATGAGCCATTGAGGTCAGTATCTATTATTGGCCCCGCTTTGAATATGAGGACACTGGGTTCAGGAAAGCCGAAATCATTGGCTTCTTCTCAGCCTCCCACTTGGCGGAAGGTATCACCCTGCACCTTGATTTTGCCCCTCCAGGCTTTCACGAGAAGGACAAGAAGCCGTACTGCCGGAAGGATTTCTTAGCCATGTTCTCACCCAAGTGTGGTGGCTGCAACCGCCCAGTGTTGGAAAACTACCTTTCAGCCATGGACACCGTCTGGCACCCGGAATGCTTTGTTTGTGGGGTCTGTATACTCACTCACCTGTCGGATTTAGGGAAAGTCGGGAGTCCTCCTCTCTGAGAGGCCAGGACGCCAGCCGGTAAGAGGGTTCACAGCTCGGGGTGAGGATTTGATGTGAAGCTCAAGGAGGCACAAAACACAGCGCCCCCCGTGGGCGTGTTTGCTCGCGTGCTTTGCAAGCGGGTAATATCCTCGCCTCCATCCACCAGATAACTGGCAGGAATTTTAAGGCTGCGGTTTCACTTTGCTGATGTTCTGTTTCTTGACATCTGCATCCCTTTTCTTTCTCTTCGCCCCCCCCCACCCCCACCCCAGGACTGCTTCAGCAGTTTTTCTGCTGGATCCTTCTTTGAACTGGACGGACGTCCCTACTGTGAGCTGCATTACCACCAGCGCCAAGGAACACTGTGCCGCGGGTGCGGGCAGCCCATCACCGGCCGCTGCATCAGTGCCATGGGCCACAAGTTCCATCCTGAGCACTTTGTCTGTGCTTTCTGCCTGACACAGTTGTCAAAGGGCGTCTTCAGGGAGCAGGATGACAAGACCTACTGTCAACCCTGCTTCCACAAACTCTTCCCACTGTAATCTCAGCTGACCCCACGGTCCCCGCAGATGCCCTGTAAAGTTTAAACCGGGAGAGCGAAGAGTACTCTGTTATTACCGCTCTTCTCAGTGGGCATAGAGAGAAAGTAAATAGATCTAGAAAGAACCTTCTAGATGTTACATGGCTAGGCTTGCAGTCTTAGGTTTTAGATTTCTAGTCTTTTTTTTTTTTTTTTTTTTTAAATCGGTACTTGGATCTAGATCTAGGTCCTGCTGTTAGTGCCTCTGCAGATGCGTCTTCCACACGCACACATTTGTTTCACTGCTGGTTTTCTCCCATTTTCACCCCGGGGACGACCCTGCCCATGTCTTCTCTCCTGTGGCCCTCATAACTGGGCCCTTTCACACCTCCCTGGTTTCCCTCTGGGACTCACTTTCCTTCGACCACTGCATTATCCTTGCTGTCAGCAGTCCTGAGGCCCCTCCCAAGTTCCCTCCATCTCTCTTCAGTATATTTCTCTTTTTCAAGAGGATGTCGGTTTTAACTGGACTACTTTGAGTACCAACATCACTGATAAATAAAACGGCTTTTAGTTTTAATGTCTTGCTGTCATGTTTAGAGATAAACTTCCGCTTCCTGGGTTATATACTAGGTACTATGTGCAATTAAATTCACATCACATCTCTTGTTTACTTCCACACAATAGGCACTTTGTTTTAATCAAAAGAAATTGAAAGGAGGGATTCCTGTTCACTAAGTTTTCTCTTAATCTGGGCCCTTAACATTCATTTCATCTTAGTTTTTGCATTGAGGTGATTGAATCATCTTAAAAGATGGCAAAGCTCCTTAAAATTGTTTTTGTCACTTTGTTCTTGCGGTTTGTGGGTTTGAGCCCCAAGTTGGTCTCTGTGCTCACAGCTCAGAGCCTGGAGCCTGCTTCTCCCTCCCTTTGTTTACCTAAAGTGAAAAAACAGATCTCCACTAGACACTTGAAAATTCTTATTTGCCTATGTATGCATTGCTACAAACTCATAAAATTGTATGTATTAAATACGTCCATTTTTTATATCAATTATATCTCAATAAAGCTTTTTTTTTTTAAATGAAACATCTTCCTCAACTTCACAGTTCTCTCAAAAAGACAAGATAGCTGTTTTATCTCTCAAGGAAGTTGCTATGAAGGATCTTAGATATTTTCCAGTTTGGATTAAGAAATCCAAGCCCCAAAGACAATCTCCATTTAGTTATTTGTTCCTCTGCAAACTATCATAAGTAAATTTGTGAAAAAGCTTGTCAGCTATTAAAGAAATCTGACTTTCTCATGCCCTATTTCAAGTAAACTTCAGAATAAGTCCTTCCTCAAAGGAGATATTGATATTGATATCTGTACTATGTCTTTCTTACCATGGTCTTAAAATAATTGTGTAATTATTTGAAAAAACAGCAACAATAACAACAACAACCTGGAGTTTAAGTTACTGAGGAAAATTCCTTTATCAGAGGTATTTTTAAAAATAGGACCAATTTATGGGGCCCCTGGGTGGCTCAGTCGGTTAAGTGTCTGACTTCGCCTCAGGTCATGATCTCACGGTCTGTGAGTTTAAGCCCCATGTCTGGCTCTGTGCTGACAGCTCAGAGCCTGGAGCCTGCTTCAGATTCTGTGACTCCCTCTCTCTCTGCCCCTCCCCTGCTCATGCTCTGTCTCTGTCTCTCAAAAAATAAATAAACATTAAAATTAAAAAAAAAATAGGACCAATTTAAGGGTCTTTAGACCAATATGGGAAACGACTTCTTAGAGAATGATTCTTGTTAAACTTGATCACATCTGTCTCCTTTGAGGAAATGGATCATCAGGGGGTTTTTGAGAATTAAAAGGAAGTGGTAACGGTTAATAAAATAGGAACTTCAACACATCCATGCTATGTGGGAGGTCATGCAGGGAGCCATCAGGCCTCCTGCCCTGTTTGGTTGAGTACCAGACTAAACAAAGTATTCATTCTCCTTTTAAACATCTTCTTTACAATGTCTGCACCCTATGATGTCACATGCAGGTGTCAATAGGACAGTGCTCATGGTTGCCTTGGCAATTTGACAAAATGCACTTGAGGTTTTAGCCTTTAAGAAAGAATGTTCAGGTGCTAACACTTTTTTTTTAAGGATTAGCTATTTTGAGATATCGGTAGAATCTGCTATTTAACAACGTCAGAGAAAATCCAGTGTTTGCCAGGTGCAATTATGAAATGGACATTTTTGGGGCACCTGGGTGGCTCAGTTGGTTGGGTGTCCAACTTCAGCTCAGGTCATGGTCTTGTGGTTTGTGCGTTCGAGCCCCAAGTCGGGCTCTGCACTCACAGCTCAGAGCCTGGAGCCTGCTTTGGATTCTCTGCCTGCCTCTCTTTCTGCCCCTCCCCTGCTCACACTCTGTCTGTCTCTCAAAAATAAATAAGTATTTAAAAAAGAGAAATGGACACTTTTTTTCCTCCTTATCGTGAATATAAGTGGTCATATTTGCTCCAAGAAGAGATGCTGCCTTCAGGGCCGTGTTTTAGCAGCAAGGAAACCATTCACAAGAAATTTTCCTTAAAAAAAACACACACACACACAAGAGAAATACTATTACTCAAACTGATTCCCTATCTGTTTATTCTTGGTTCTGAGTAACGCTAGCTTTGAAAAAATAGAATCTGAGGAATAGAGCTTTTCTATCAGTAAGCTCTCTCTCCATACACACACACACACACACACACACACACACACACACACACAAACATACACACACATATGAATGAGTGACTGGGAACTCTATTCTCAAAGAGAAATTTCTCAATTCGTTTGGCCAATTATTCTTTGGAATAATAATGAAGTCCTCCAAAGTGGAGAACAGCAATGATTTTTCCATACAAGTTCCGGCAGTTACCTCAATCTGTGTAGGATGGCCTCCAGCCACATGCTCCCTTTGTCATGACCAGTAGAGGGAGTGAGAGCACTTTTCTCCGACTTTGCGAGTGAAAGTCCTGAGATTCATCCTAACTTGGAGAAGTTTCGGTCATTACTCAGTAATTTTTACTGGAATAATAGATGATGCAGCTTGGCTTAAGCCAAACCAGACCATTCCTAGAGCTAAGGGCAGGACTAAGTTCCTCAAAACACAAGGGCGGTGTGGAAGAGATATGAATACTTTAAAAGTCTGGGTACTGGTAAGAAGGGGGTGATGAATCTCAAATTTGTAGGACTGTACATTCAAAAACAAAAATAGTAAAGCATTTCTGAGTTGCAAGTGATACAGAAGGGAGGCAAGCAGGTATTTCTAGTGCCCGAAGCAACATGTCTGAGAACTTAACAGAATTCCAAAGGAGAGGAGAGTCAAGAATGATGGGATCATGAGGAACAGGGGGCAGAGGTATTGGTTTTCACTGGGCCCCTACAGACACAGCATTAAGAAGCATCAAAAGCAGCCTCAGTCTGGTGATCTTAAAGGGGAGCTCTTCCAGGGGCGCCTGGGTGGCTCAGTCGGTTGAGCGTCCGGCTTCGGCTCAGGTTATGATCTCACAGTTCGTGGGTTCAAGCCCCGCATCGGGCTCTGTGTTGACTGCTTGCTCAGAGCCTGGAGCCTGCTTTGGATTCTGTGTCTCTTTCTCTCTCTGCCCCTCCCCTGCTCATGCTTTGTCTCACTCTGTTTCTCAAAAATAAATAAATGTAAAAAAGAATTTTTAAAAAAACAACATCAAGGGAGCTCTTCCAGCTGAAATAAAGATGAGAAGGAGTGCCAGTTTTCTTTAGGGGCAAGTGTCTTGGACATGAACTGGTCCTTACTAAGGGCGGTGGTGGCAGCCACTAACACATGGGGCTGAAAAAGTGACCACCTACCCTCTACGTACTTGGGAGCAGTGTTGCTAGATGGAACCTGCCATCAGGGCATCAGGTGAGCGCTGAGAACCCAGAGCTCGAAGGAGAAATGGAAACCCACTGGGCCCCACTGGATGAGAAAGAAAGACATCTCAGAGAAGAGCTGGGGCTTGAGTTGTCCTTATTGCAAATTTATAACTGCTGGGAGGCGGCAATGTCTCAAATTTATTCTGTAAGAAATGAGACAGTTTATATAAGAGGTTTCTCCTTCCTGGATATGGTAAACCCACAGTACCTAAATTCATTTCCTGTGGGAAGCTATGTCCTAACTGCATTTAGGTTCACAGATCATGGATTCTGGACAATGGCACACACTTTCTGGCACCCTGCTGAGAGATCCTTCTTCCCTCCTATTTTGGATATCACCAAATCTCAACAAATACTGTATTCTAGGAGTAACATTCTTGCCTGGGTTAACTACCCTTCTTCCACTGAGAAGATATCTCAGGTCACAAGTGTTGATGGAAAAACTCCTATAGCTCAGCATGAGCAGACCAAGAAATCAAAGAGGACTTTACTTCCTTTGAACTTGACTTAAAGTATATCAACTTAAATGAACTTAATTAAACCTAAGCTATGTCCTATGAGTAGACATAATTGGGAATGTGAAATAGAATGGGAACACCACACTGTTCTCGTCTTTGGTCCAGGTGGTTAGGTGGGGCTGACTTTACCCTTAGCCCCTGGGAGGGACACACATCTCAGGCCTGACCAATAAACGTGCTTTGTTCTCCTGGACCAAGGTGATTGGATCAGGAATAGTCATGTGACCCGAGCAAAGCCAATTAGATTTCTCCCCAGGAGCTTTGCTGGATTTTTTGTGGGGGAAAAAGGTATTCTCATTTTGTTGAGAGTCTAGCTGTGAGGATAATAGAAACCCACTGCTGCTGGGAAATATCTTTATGGTCACTTATGAGGAGCCTGCCTGAGAGAAAGAAGCCAACACAGAGGAAAGAATTGCTGAGTCATGAAGAGATAGAGTCTTCTTTTTTTGAGCCACTCAATCCTACAATATCAACACCTTCACCCCAGACTGAGAAGTTATGTGAGCAAATAAAACCTCTTTTTTTGCTTCAACTGATTTGAGTTGGAATTCTGTCACTGAAGAATTGTGTAAGAAGAACAGGCATATTCTCTCCTTTATAGACTTAAAGTATTGTGAAATAATAAATGAATGAACAAATAAACTCAACAGTGGCCCATTATTTACCACAGTAAAACTACTAGACAAAAATCTGGTATTCCCAATGCTTTTTACATTAGAGCACCATGAAACACTTTGCATTTTAAGTCTGAGGCATCCTGTAGATAGCTCATATACTTAAAATACAAACTTTTTGTTCCTGTAACAATTTGTTAATAAAGTTGAGTTGTATGTGACAATATCTCTAAGGGAGAGGAGAGAGAGGAGGGTGCTGTCACTCTTTAAGATGCAAAAATGTCTTGGAAATCATGTTAAATGTGCTGCTTTATCTAATGCTCATCCACAGAGAACTATTACATCTTTAATGTTATTGTAATGCTGTGTATTTGTAAGGAAACATAGTTTCAGAAAAAATCTTGCTGTTTTACTTGCAAACAAAGAAAAACATTTAGATAATTTTAAGACAATTGGATTTACCTGCATGGTGAAAGTTGGTCCTTAAAAAAAAATTGGGTTTACAAAAGCCCGAGGAAGAGAAAGAAAACACTTACAGTGATTCTGAGAGAAGATCTTAGGGACGCCTTTCAGTGCTTTGGAGGTTGAGGGTGATGAGTTTCATTATGTGCAATGACACTTGGAAAATAGGACTTTCCCTCTCCAGGTGCTCTTGCATTTTTCAGACATGAGTTAAGAAATATTAGAGGCTCAAAATGAAGTGAGGAGCTTGGAAGGAGAGAGGTTTTCCTAAAATAATCTGAAAAAATTTGAAAGGCAGGGAAAGTGGGAGGGGAGAAAATGATAAGATATGTGAGAGAACTCGTGAGTTAGGCAAGGTGAAATTTCCAGAGCTTCCAGCGAAGGAAGAAAGATGGGTGAGAAGAAGGTGACATACAACACTCTCTGTGAGGACAAGAAAGGCAGTGGGGATTGGGGTGGGGAGTCTGCCACTCAGCTCCAGGGGAAGCTATTGCTTATCTTGGAGTGTCTCTGAGCTTGGGTTTTGCTAGAAGTGGACCCCGAGACCAGGATTTGTGTGCAATAGTCTATTTAGGAGGGGACCTCTGGATGTACAGGTAGGAGAGTGGAAAAAAGGGGATAGCAAAGGGAAGCAGGCCAGTTCAGTGTGCATTGACGAACAGGTTACTCTGTTGGAAGATGGAGCTCAGCGTTCTTGAGGATGTCTGGAATTTATGGGAGGACACATGGGATGTCAGTCAATAAATACCCCGGCCCCACCTCTGCCTCCTTTAGCCTGCCCTGTTTGCAAGCAGGACATGCTTCTGTGGCCAAAGAAAGCCCTTCATCTAAGTCACAGGTGCTTGAAAGCTTTTAGGAAGCATCAGCGTGTGCCTAGCAGCCAGTGCCAACAATAGGGCTGGGGAACTCACAACATCTCTTGGGGAAAGTTATGGAGGGGTAAGTATATAAGCAAAAAGTCATTAGAAAGTTCTTCCAGTCACTGCTAATCATAATACATTGAAGCAACACATTTGTTTGCAATGCTTTAAAATAGTCCCTGCTCTGGGAAGCTTAATGCATTTCACCTATTGGGTGATTGAGGGGATTGAGGAAGAGAGTGGATGATGATTATTATTTCCACTTTACCTGTGGGAAAAATGATCAATTTACATGAATAGGCCAAGATCACTCAATTTTAGTGATAACACTAGTACCAGACTAAAGTTTGCCTCATCTTTGCCTGGGACGCTGTCTTTTAGGCTCGACACCAACAATGTAAAGCCTATCTCAGAAGTGTGGCCCAGGTGGTAAACTTTCAAGTGACAAGTAAGGGCACCGGGGCAGGAAAGTTGTCCACTGCTGTAGCCTAGGCTGTTTGTGATTAGAGGATCAAGAACAGCCTTCGCACCAGACAAATCAAAGTTCAAATGTTGATTCTTCCACTTACAAAGTGTGTAAACCTTGGTTAAGCCACTTATCGTCTCCAAACCTGTTTCATAATAGGCCTAATGTAGGTAATAATACCTCCCACATGAGTTTGCCATGAGGATTAACCAAGATAATAAGTGAGAAAGGCTTTGTAAGGCGCCCAAAACCGAACATAAAAGGCACTGACAAAATAGTCCGGGAGATATGTGAAGAAGTCAACATGGCTTCCGTCTCTAACATTGCCATGGAGACTGTGAAACTGTAGCAGGCTCTTAGTTGTTTTTGTATGATTTTAGAAATCTTTTTTAAGGCTCAGGATGAAATCGATGGAACTGAAAACGCTGGGAGATTAGAAGAGCTTGAATTGGAGCCCATAATCTTCCTTTGCAGCAACATATTGGCAAAGCAATGCTCACAAGTGAGTGAGCATGGCACAGGAAATCCATCCAGTTAGCTGCCTGCCACAGATAGGAAACAGCTAACCTGGGTTAAGGAAGCAGAGCCACAGAGAGGAAGCTCAGGAACCTTCCAATGTTATGATTTTCACTGCCTGTCAATGGCCTAATCATCAGTCAAGGGAAATTCCCAGGAAAATCCTTATCATCATTATTACTTGTATCAGTCTGCTAGGGCTACCATAACAAAACACCAGACCGGGTTACTTAAACAATAGAAATGTATTTTCTCACAGTTCTGGGGGCTAGAACTCCAAGATCAAGGGGTCAGTAGGTTTGGTTTCTCCCGAGGCCTCCTCTCTCTTTGGCTTTCAGATGGCCACTTTCTCACTGTGTCCTCACATCACCTTTTTTCTTCATGCCTCCCTAATATCTCTTCCTCTTCTTATAAGTCCTACTGGATTGGATTCCCCACCCTCTGACCTTATTTAACCTTAATTACCTCTTTAAAGACTGCATCTCCAAACACAGACACAGTGGGGATTAGAGCTTTAACAAAAGAATTTTATGGGGACATAACTCAGCCCAAAACATTACTTAAAAGAATACAGTGGTAAAGATACAATTCTACATGCTTTCTGATGACCAAACTCTGTTAGCTAATTGCAAACGCACGATGGGCAAATGTTGGTCTTCTTTTCTTTTTCTTTTTTTCAATAGGCACTTGATTACATCCCCAGGTGATAAAATTCCAGAGCCACGGGTACACATGTAAATACAGACCTAAATTTTTAATACTATCAAGTTTGTGTGATTCAAGCATGGTTTTGAGGCCAGTGACCTCAGGGTCTATCGTCCTGTCTATCTGGATGAGGGGCCTGATCTCGCTTGGCGTGAAATGCCACCATTTCTGTCCTCACTCTAGAAGCTTCCTTTCATTCAACGAATATAATTCTTTTACTCTGCTTCTTTCTAGACTGACGTCAAATTTGCTATCCTATTCAGATTCTGATCGCTTCAGCCATCGTTCTTTTAACACATGCAATTCCAGTTTTATTTTCTCACTTTCTGCTCTGAGGGATGAAAATTCATTCTTCTCCAAAACAACCATTCACTTTTCCACATTAGCAATCGGAGATGTTATTTGCTGGAGAGAGATCTTGGCTGCATCCTGGTGACCAACCTTTGAAATGATATTCATGTCGACCTCCGTGGTCTTGACCAACTCATTTATAGAATATAGTGATTTCTGCTTATTGTGTGATAATACCATTTTCTTTGAGTTAACACACTAAGTCATGCTTCACTTGGGACTGATGTATTTGAGTTGTAGGCAAGAGTGGGGGAAGGCTTTATGATGTGGGTCTTGACTTCGGGTGTGGGTTTTCATCCCAGAACTGCTCGCTCGTCCTGTTACCTTGTGCAGCATCACTTGATTTTTTATCATTTGTTCATTCATTCCATCAACATGAACATCTCTTTTGAGATTCTTATTTATTTATTTATTTATTTATTTATTTATTAAAAAATTTTTTTAACGTTTATTTTTGAGAAGAGAGAGACAGAGCATGAGTGAGGGAGGAGAGAGAAAGAGGGAGACACAGAATCTGAAACAGGATCCAGGCTCTGAGCTGTCAGCACAGAGCCCGACACGGGGCTCGAACTCATGGACCGTCAGATCATGACCTGAGCTGAAGTTGGATGCTTAACCGACTGAGCCACCCAGGCACCCAGAGATTCTTTTTTAGAGTAAATAATTTATTTATTTAAATTCGAGTCCGTTAATGTACAGTGTAGTCTTGACTTCAGGAGTGGAACCCAGTGATTAATTCATCACTTACATGTAACACGCAGTGCTCATCCCCACAAGTGCCCTCCTTAATGCCCATTACCAATTTAGCCCATCCCTTCCACTCACCCCCCCTCCGGTATTTATCCAAAGGATACAAAAATGCTGATTTGAAGAGGGCACATGCACCCCAATGATTATAGCAGCACTATCAACAATAGCCAAATTTGGGAAAGAACCCAAATTTCCATCAACTGATAAATGGATAAAGAAGACGTGGCATATGCGGAATATGGAATATTACTTGGTGATCAAAAAGAATGAAATCTTGCCATTTGCAGCAACGTGGATGGAACTAGGGTGTCTTATGCTAAGGAAAATAAGTCGGTCAGAGAAAGACAAGTATCTTATGATCTCGCTTATATGTGGGAGTTAAGAAACAAAACAGATGAACATAGGGGAAGGAACAAAGGGAAGGAACAGTAAGATAAAAACAGAGAGAGAGGCAATACATAAGAGATTTTTAAATACAGAGATCTTCTGAGATGTTTTGTGGAAAGGAAAGGTGCGTGAAAGGTAGCTCTAAGAGTGACCTGAGTAGAGAAGTATTTTCTAGATGTTTGTGTGCTGAGAGGAAGAGGGCCACAGCAATGGCGATGCTGGAGCTTAAGGTGAAGATTAAGAGGAATATGAAGATTTAAGATGAAAACTTGATCAAATAAACCAGGTTCTGTAAGAGACAGATGAGGTGGGGGCAAGAGCCCAGATGAGAGTGTTACCCTTAGGAATGAGGATGGCCCCTCTTCTATGTGTTTATATTTGCAAATATGCTGTGATACAGGAGATGGATGTTGGTTTTCTTTTCAGAGGTGGGAGATACATTTCAACTTAAACTCTTTCTTTTTATTTTTCATTAACAAATAAGCCTCCAGGGTTTATAAACTTACAAATCAATAATTTTCCATTTATTCCTAATTAGAAGCATACGGTCCTTTTTTTTTTTTTTTTTTTTTTTTTTTTTTTTTTAATACAACTGCTGAGTTAAGGACGTTTCCCTTAAGTGAGCTCCTCAAGTGACATCTTTGTGCCTGGACCTCTGTGCCTCGTCCAATTTACTAAATAGAGAATCAGATAGGATTTACATAATTCAGTAGGCCCATGCCATCTACAGGCACTGTTCTAGCTTCTGGGAGGCAGCCTAAGAGGAGTAAGACACATGCACTGTCCTCAAGGAGTTTATAGTCTAGGAAGGGTCACACATTCCATCCTAATATGAGCTTATCTACACAGGATGATTTCTTCCTTGGCAGCAGAGGTCAAGGTAATGAAAGACATAGGGACATCTGGTGGGAGAAGCAAAAGTAGAGCTCTTCCTTGACTTACAATGGGGTTACATCTGGATAAACCCCAAATTGAAAATACAGTAATTATATGTAATATACCTAACCTACAGAAGATCGCAGCTTAGCCTAACCTACCTTAAATGTGCTCAGACACTGACATTAGCTCCCAGTTGGCCCCATCTTTTCAAACAAAGCCAACTTTATAATAAAGTGGTGCCTATCTCATGTAATTTATTGGATTCTGCATTAACAGTGAAAGGCGGATGGTTGTGTGGGTAGAGAATGGTTGCGGGTGAATGAGTGATTGGCGTTTGTGATCGTGGGGCTGACTGGGAGCTGTGGCTCGCTGCCCCCTCCCAGCATCACGAGAGAGGCTTGTACCGCAGGTCACTAGCCTGGGAGAAGACCAACACTTAAAATTCGGGGAAAGCTTTCTACCGAATGCACGTTGCTTTGGCACCGTAGTAAAGTAAAAAAATCATTAAGTTGAACCGTCATAAGTTGGGGACCGTCTGCACTAATTTCTGGGAAAAGAAACAAAAGGAGCCAGAAAATGTGCAGAACTGAACATGAGAAGGCACTTTGGAAAAGTGTCACCAATGGAAGGACACACACGTTTTCCATAACCTCCAAGAAAAATGTCATGGTGGAGACGGCTTTACTTGGAATCCACAAGTGAGAGAGAGAAAACCAGGCCTTCCAGCTGGAGGGTAAAGCATGAAGTAAGGCAAATGGGAAAGCGTGCATGGGAAATAGGTGGAGGGAGGAGCTCGTCTATCGAGGATCTCCTCTAGTGAGGCCACACACTGCGGTACATGAGCATAAAAGGGGGAGTGCATGGTGGTGATGAAGGGAAATAAAACCGGAAAGGTTGGTTGGGTCTAGTTTGCTTTGAACGTCAGGAGGCACATTATCCTGTGGGCAGGAAGTGGCCATCAGGGTTTTGAACAGGGTGGATTGAAGAATGGGAGGCAGTGGGGAAGGCATGACCATGTGTGGGCTGAGATTCCAAGCTTCCCATGCATGCTCCATCGTCCCACTGGATTTTACCTACAAAGCACAGATTCAAAGAGGAAATTATTCATAATCTGAAGATGCAAACTCCAGAGCATTAAACTCCCAAATGGGGCCCTTGTTAGTAGAGAGCCCCCTGTGACTATGCTGGATGTGTGTCTGTGAGGCCGGCTCTTGAGTAACCTTTAAGAATAGTGTTTCAGGGGCACCTGGGTGGCTCAGTTGGTTAAGTGTCCAACTTCGGCTCAGGTCATGATCTTGCGGTTCATGAGTTGGAGGCCCACATCGGGCTTTGTGCTGACAGCTCAGAGCCTGGGGCCTGCTTTGGACTCTGTGTTTCCCTCTTTCTGCCCCACCCCCTCCCTTATGCTCTGTCTCTCTCTCTGTCTCTCAAATATAAGTAAACATTAAAAAATAGAAACAGAAGAACAGTGTTTCAGGGGCACCTGGGTAGCTCAGTCAGTTAAATCTCTTGAGCTGAGGTCATGATCACACAGTGGTTGATGAGTTCAAGCCCCAAGTCCAGGCTCGTGCAGAGCCTGCTTGGGATTCTCTCTCCCTCTCTGCCCCTCCCCTGCTGGCGTGTGTGCACGCTCTCTCTCAAAATAAATAAATAAACTTGAAAAAAAAAAGAATATTGTTTCAGTGGAAGGGGGGTCGGGGTAGGATGGAAAGAGATGAGGCTCCAGCGCAGTGGAATGAGGATAGGGTGAAAGATGAGGTAGACCGCCCTTGATAATTTTGATGGTAGAGGCACTGGGATAGCACAAGGGTGTTAGGGTGGGATAAAGCCTTTAAAAAAAAAGTTTATTTATTTATTTTGAGAGAGTGCAAGCAGGGGGAGAGGCAGAGAGAGAATCCCAAGCAGGCTCCACTCTGCCAGAGCAGATCCCCAGGAGGGGCTTGAACTCACCACCCTGAGATCATGACCTGAGCTGAAATCAAGAGTCAGGTGCAGGGGGTGGGGGGTGGTTGTGAGAGAAAACCTTTTGAGAGTTTTGGGAGAAGGGATGGGTAACTTAGGCGTGTTTGTGGACAAATGGGGGTAGGAGTGAGTAAGGGAGGGTGTAAGGGATAGGCAGTAATTCCTACAGTAAGATCTCACAAAAGTCGAGATAGGATCCACAGTAACAGAACTGAAGGGCAAGCTGAGAAAAGAGGAGGGAAGTTCTGAGGTAGGAAGGAGGAAGCAGACTGGATGGGCTGAGGAGGAGTTAACATTAGATGGCCTCGCTCTTAGCAAAGGAGAGGAAGATGTCATCCTCAGAGAATGCAAGTACCTGAGTGGGGGTGCTGAGGAGACAACAGAAGCTCAGGAAATTCTGGGGAAATCAATGCATAGAAACAAGCATGGAATCTCAGAGCCATGGGTTTCAATTATGCTGCTAATCAGCGGCGTGGATTTAGGCAGATCGCTTCACCTCTATGAGTCTGTTTATTCCTTGAGGAAATTAGATATTTACAAAATGGCACACATTTATATGGTGCTTAGTATTCTAAGTACTTTACACCCATTAACTTAATTAATTCTTACAAAAACCCTGTAATGAGAAAGCGAGGAATGGACAGGCTGGCTTTATGAGTCTTCTAGGCACTGGTGAGGAGAGCTGGGCTTTGAACCCATGCACGTGCTCTGTGCTATGGTGTCTTGTGGTACCATAACACTCAGTGATGTCTTAGTTCGTACAAGGTGCTGACATATAATGTGTGCGTGAAATTAACTTTTTAGACAGATGAGTAGCTTCTGGATTCTGCCTGTAAGTCCCAAGCATGTTTCCTCCATGAACTTAATGAAGACTGGCTCTCCTTCCCAGTCAGCACCGCTGGGAATGGCTCATCATATGAAAAGCTTGAAATGGCCTCAAGGTGGCAGCATTAACTCAAAGATGGATAGAGACACCACTGGGCTTGAACTAGCCCCCAAGTCAGAATTGGCCCCTGTCTTGCCCCTCATTTTTCTGAAACCCCCAGGGATAACTATTTGAATGGGAAGCCACTATTTAATCTTATGGGGAGACCAACTGTTGAAGGAGCCAGAGAAGTCAAAGCAGAAGTGTTCCCCGGGGAATTAAGAGCCTTCTTGAGGGAAAAGGAGGAAGACACATTCAGTGCTGTGAGAAACTGATGAGACTCAGAGATTCATAATTTATCTGAGTTAATTCATTCAGTAAGCAGCACATTCTCGCTCATCACAACCTGAGACCATTCCGTTTTACCATGTAAATAGTCTTTGTTTTCGGCTGTGCAATTTTTTAGACTATTAAGCACTGGTAAAGGAGACTACTAAATTATTTTATAGAGCCAGGTGTTTTGGCTAGATGGTCTCAATAGTTAGTGTTGATCCTACAGGTGAAGTTTTCTCTGCCTTCTTCCTCTTCTCTTTATTTTCTTCTTCCCCTTCTTTTCCCCCTTCCTCCTCCTCCTCCTCCTTCACCTCCTCCTACTTCTCTGTCTCCTCCTCCTTCTTCTCCTTCTCTGCCTTCTTCACCTCTTCTGCCTCCTGCTTCTCCTTCTCCTCATTCTCCTCCTTATTCTTCCTCTCCTTCTCTTTCTTCTTCTTGCTCTTCTCTCTTCTCTTTCTTTTTTCATCTCTCTCTCTTATTCTCTCCCTCTTGTTCTCTCCATTTTCCCCTTGGCTGCTGTATTGATCAAATAAAATAATGCGTCAGACGCCTAGTCTTCAGAGTTGAGTGTGTGGGTCAGGAGATTTGATGCTATGAAATTCCAAGAGTGGTGCAAAAACTCCTTGGCCTCATTTGACCTAACCTTGCCACCTACTTGGCCCCTTCTTACTTCTTTTTCTATCAAAAATTTCTAAATTTGTTCTAACTGGAAATTTTTCCATGAAAACATTTGCATGAAAAAAAAATTAAGTAAGTAGGCTTCACCCATGTAGCCGACTTTACTGGAACACGCATTTGTGAAACCTTATGAGAAATAGGACGCTTTTCTAGATTCTGAGAACATACTCACTCTTCCACATTGACTCCCAAAGGAGCAGTACAGCGTTGTGTAAAAGTACATGGACTTTGAGTCCGATGGACAAGCATGTCCCCACTTTCTGGAACTATAAGATGCTCAGTGTTTGTCTGCTATATCCCCTGTTCTCATTCTAAAACCAATCATTTCTCCAAGGAGCCCTGGTTCCTTCTATTGAAGCCAAGATCTAGGTGCCAGGTATACAGTGAAGTTTCCACATCTATAAAATTGGAAAGGTAATACATTTCTTGTAGAGTTGTGTGAACTTTAAGTGAAATAACACACACGTACTTAAACAAGGGCCTGAACCATAGGAAGCACCCACTATCTGACAATTCAGTAGAGGCTGAAATAGAATCTCTCCTTTCTATAAGCTCCATGTTAAAGCTCATTTGAAACCAGATCGATTGGGGGAAAAATTTTCCTGAAAGTGTTTTGATCCCCAAAACTCCCTGGAACTTGGGGTTCTTCAGTCTGAGCTGAGTTTAGGGAAAATGGAGATTCTGATGTTTATCATCTATATTTGGCATTTAAAAAGTTCTCCCCATTTAGTAGAGAAAGAGCCAAATCTCAGTACTCGTAAGAAATCTGTGGGCTGAGGAGGGACAGTTGGACCTTCCATCTCCTTTGAAGACATTTTTGATGGAACTTGAGATCATTTTAACCTGTGCTTGTAGAACTGGGGCTCCCCCTGGGCCTAAAACCTCTTCAGTATCCCCTCAATGTTTCATTCCCTCGGGGAAAAAGTGGTGTTTTGATTGCCTGTTTGCTTGACACTGAGCCCTGAGTTGCGATTGAGACCTTAGGGTATGTCCCTCCAGAGGATCCCAAATCTGTATGACTACGAGTTTCTGGCTGGCCCCAGCCCCCTCCCACTTTGGTATGACTCACTTGGGCTCTGAAACAAGCTATAAAAGTAGCCGGACTGGCTTTACACTTTTGCTACACAGCCTGAGGAAATCTTTTACTATTTGAAGTCTGAGGTTCTCCTGGACTAAACAGCTTTGCTTTTCTTTTTCAGACTCAAAAAGTCTGGTAGTTGAAGGCAGTTCTGAATTGAGATCTCATAATTCCCCCAGGAACCAGGTATATTTTCCCTGACCTTTTCCAAAACACCGTTCTTCACACTGTGGGTGAAAATAATGGGTCTGTCTAGGAGAAAGGGGCTCAGAAATGGTATAAAACATGACTCTGAAGTCTATTTTCTTCATTCTCCTCTGCCACATCTCATAAAAAATGGAAACACAGTGAGCCTCCCATAGGTAATTTTGGCTCACCTTTCTTAAATAGAAACTGACATAGTCATTGCCAGATAGGATACTGATACCAACTGGTGTTAATAAAACCCAGCAGCCATGTTCAGATGATCGACCAATAGCTTAATAGAAAAAGAAATAAATTAGGTTGTATTGAGCACCCACCACAGACCACAGAGTGGCTGGATTTTTCCATATCTTATCTTACTTAATCCTCTACTGATAGAGGGAAATTGACTTGCCTCCAGTTGCACAGCTAGTAAGCATTAAAAACTATTATTCTAACTCAATTGTTGTGCTTCTAGTCTGCTCATTCATTCAACAGATATAAATAAGTAATATTGTACCATGTGCCTGGCACCTGTCTAGGTGGTGAATAATGATACAGAAAACCGTGACAGACTTTATCTCTTTCTTTATGAAATCCAGTCTAGTAATTTTCCATTGAGAATCTTCTTTGAAACTCCCCAAATGGGGTGTGATGGCCAGGGGTGAGTCTTCAAACCCCTTTAGAAACAATTGTGATGAAACTTTGATTTCCAGACTATCTATCTTGTTGGTTTAAGCTCCTAAAATTCTTTAAGTTTGAATGTTTTTCAGTTTTCAGCACACTTCCTTATTCATTATTTATTAAATGAAGTGGTCTATTCTATATTACCTTCAAATATTTAAAAATGTCTTTATTCTTGCAAGGACCCTTCTGATATTTATTTTAGACCTTTCAGGGCTTGGGTAAGAGAAATACAATGGCAGGAGCAGCGGTGGGCCTTGGATTCAGGCCTTGCAACCCTTCAGGGAGTGCTCTGGGCAAAAGACGCTTCCAGATTTCTCTTTGCTGCTGCAGATTCAGACACATTTGTCAACAGTGACTGCAATGCAGAATGGAAAGAGTTGTCCATCATGAGAACATAGAAAATGCCTTGAATATTAATTGCTAACATATGAAGATGGCATTCTGGGGCAGTTCAGTATAAGGAGCATGTGATAAGTGGTAGAAATTATACCTATAGCTTGGGTGGATATAATTGAGTGGTCGGTTCTAACCAAGGACATTGATCAAGCAAACGTTTTCAGAAGGTGCTTTGGAACAGAATTCAGCATCCACACTGAGTCAGCTGCCTTTCATTCTTGGAGTTTTTTCAGGTTGTTTGTCCTCTCGTGGGTTGGGGGCAGAGGTTGGTTTATGAGAGAGGAATACCTCGTTAGTCAAAGGATCACAGTACTTGGTAAGCAGTTTTCCCTTCCTGCTCTCCCCCATGCCCCCACCAACGAGCAGCAATATTTGGCTGGATCTCCTAACCTTGAACTAGTTACTTCATGTCTCTAAGTCTTAGTTTCTTCATGTATATACCTGTACATGCATATGGTTATATTAAACATTATATAGGTATATTATATATATTATATATTTATTATATAACATATATTATAAGATGTATGATATACATGACTGATGGAATTGTAATTAAATGAAGACATGAACACAAATAGAGTTTTATAAACTCTAGAAGACTGGTTCTCAACTGGGGACAGTGTTGCCCCCCCCCCACCCCCCCAGGGAACATGTGGGACATTTGGGAGTATCTGGAGGCATTGTTGGTTGTCACAACCGGGGAAGGGGGTGTGTTACTGGCATCTAGTGGGTAGAGGCCAGAGATACTGCTCAACATCTTACACTTCACAGGACAGCCTGCTCCTTGCCCCCTCCTCCCACCTGCAACCAAAGAACTGTTCAGCCCGTAATGTCAATAGCGCTGAGGCTGAGAAATCCTGCTCTGGAGCATTGCATAGATATTGCAATTAAGTTACTGTGTGATCTCGAGGGGGCACCACATACCTCAGTTTTTAACATACAAGATGGAGAAATTGCCTATCCTAGATTATAGGATATTATGATCGCTGAATTCTAGAGAGGAAGCACATGGCAAAAGTCAAAAGGAAAAAAACAATCACAGATTTTTTTGGATGAATATAGTGGAAAGTGCTACTGGTTGGAAAGTTAGCTGGTACATTACTAGATGGGAATCCATCAATAAGCAAAAGCGGATGAAAAATATACAACTCTAAGATTTATCCTAAAGAACAAGAAAGTCATGAGGAGCCGTGTGCAGGGGTATTCACTGGAACGTTGTTTATAAAGGGGACACACGGCAGAGCAAGGAGTGGATCCTGTGCAACAGCATTTCACCTGCTGCACAGCACTGGCGTGTGTAACACTCGCCCAAACAGGACAGGCTGGGCTGTCTCCTTATTTGTTGGTGGAAAAAAGGCTCCTGGTGGTGAGCATAGCATGATGCATAGAATTGTTGAATCACTGTGTGGCACACCTGAAACGAATGTAACATTGTGTATTAACTCTACTAAAAAATAAATTAAAATAAATAAAATAAAATAAAGACTCCTCAAGCTGAAGACTGCAGCCACTTTCCAAGGTAAGCCAAGGTCAAGCAGAGCTGAGGCGTTTTCCCCTCCTCATCCCTCGTTTTGCCCTTCCTCTCCTTCCACACTCGGTTTTCTCTCCCTTGTCTGAGCTCTTCCTCTGCTCGGCTTCCAGGGGTAGGGAAAGCCCGGAAACACTTCAGGCTGAGGGGGAACAACAGGAAAAAGAGACCGTGCACCGGAATCAAGACACGAGCCCTTCGCCAGGTCTGCCGGCTCCATTTGCCTGTTATTTCTGCACATTGTTCACAGCACAGGTCTGAGCTAATATTCTGGCAGGAAACATGGGTCCAGCTAGACAGAACAGCAAGCTGTGTGTTGCGGAGTTAGATAGCGTGAAAAATCTTTGAAGACTTTGCTGATGATTTCCTTTCATCAAATATTTATTTATGTATGCCAAGGGGCCTTGGCCGGCTGGGTGGGCCAGAGGCGATGAGGACAAGGGTCTCAAGAGGTTTACCAATACTTGTGGAGCTGGGTGGCTGCCCAAGTAATTGTGTGCTAATCAAGCCTGAGAGCCGAGACCTGGAGGACTTGATTGTAACCCGGATCAATGACAGAGGTTTCTGAAGGGAGGTGAAGACATCTGCATTTCCATGGAAATGCGTAAATGTCAATTGAATTACTGTGGAAGAATAGACTCATAAAGACACTAAGGGTTGTAGTTAAGACCTCTGGACTTAACATCAGGCAGGCCAGGTTTTTCATTCTGTTTCCAACACTCACTGGTTTTGTGACTTTGGACCGCAGTTATTATCATTATTATTATTGCTGTCCAATCCCATCTAAAAGCTACTGGATTTTAGGAGCAGATAGTAGCCAGAAAAGGGAGACCAAGCATGAGATATACTGCCAGCTGGAGCTAATCTAAGAAAGAGGGCGAAACGCTCTATCGTGGAGCATTGTTCATAAAGGTGAAAAATGGGAAATGAGGGAGCGGCAGTTTCTCCTTGTGTAAAAGGAGGAAAATAACAGGGTCAAACCCAAAGAGTTGGTGTGAGGATTAAATGAGTTAACTATGAGTAATGCCTAGCATAGAGTAAGCCATTATTCTGATTTCTGCGATTACTTCCATTACTTCCATACTTCCATCATATGTGCACAGACAATGTTAAGAAATCTCCATGGCGTCTGTATTCTTGGGACTGGAATAAGAAGTCAAGATATGAGGGATTTAGACTTTTTACTTCATACTGTTCTCTTTTTTATTTTTAAAAACTTTTAACGTTTTATTTATTTTTGAGACAGGGAGAGACAGCATGAACAGGGGAGGGTCAGAGAGAGGGAGACACAGAATCTGAAACAGGCTCCAGGCTCTGAGCTGTCAGCACAGAGCCCGACGCGGGGCTCGAACTCACGGACCGCGAGTCATGACCTGAGCCCAAGTCGGCCGCCTAACCGACTGAGCCACCCAGGCGCCCTGACTCTTTTTTATTTTTAAAAAGAGATTTTAAATAAGATCTTAAAACTGTGTTACTGTGGAGGCGCCTGGGTGGCTCAGTCGGTTGAGCGTCCGACTTCAGCTCAGGTCACGATCTCACGGTTTGTGAGTTCGAGCCCTGCGTCAGGCTCTGGGCTGATGGCTCGGAGACTGGAGCCTGCTTCCGATTCTGTGTCTCCCTCTCTCTCTGCCCCTCCCCCATTCATGCTCTGTCTCTCTGTCTCAAAAATAAATAAACATTAAAAAAAAATAAAAAAAAACTGTGTTACATAATTTGTTTTATACGATATAAACAGGTAGAACAATTCAAGCTCTGAGTGTATGGGACTTCAGGTTCAGAAATATAAAGGTGTGACCTTTGATTCTGAAATTGGGTTATTTGGGTTGATACTAAACTCTTCTAGCCTTAACTTTCTGTAAAATGGGTATAGTAGCACCTACCTCATAGGATTAAATGCTATCATACGATGGAAGGGTCCTGCATGTGCCTTACACCTCATCCATTCTCAACACATATTAGTTTACTATTTTAATTTAAAAAAAAATTTTTTTTAATGTTTTTATTTATTTTTGAGACAGGGAGAGACAGAGCATGATCGGGGGAGGGGCAGAGAGAGAAGGAGACACAGAATCCGAAGCGGGCTCCAGGCTCTGAGCTGTCAGCACAGAGCCCGACGTGGGGCTCGAACTCACGGACCGTGAGATCCTGACCTGAGCCGAAGTCGGATGCTCAACCGACTGAGCCACCCAGGCGCCCCAGTTTACTATTTTTATACCATCCCATCATCTCTCCTATCCTTTCTTCTCATTTTCATCGCCTCTTCCTTAATCACCAGATGAAATTCAAGTTGGCCCTTATGGAGAATGGCACAGAAGCAACAGAGTTCATCCTCTTGGGATTAACAGACGACCCTCATCTTCAGGTCCCCCTCCTCCTGGTATTTTTATTCATCTACCTCATCACTCTGGTTGGGAATGGGGGGATGATGGCAATCATCCACGCAGACCCCCACCTCCACACTCCAATGTATTTTTTCCTCAGTAACCTCTCCTTCGTAGACCTGGGTTACTCGTCAGCGGTAGCTCCTAAGATGGTGGCCGCACTGCATTCAGGGAGCAAAGTCATCACCTACAATGGATGTGCTGCTCAGTTCTTTTTCTTTGTGGGTTTTGCCACTGTCGAGTGCTACCTCCTGGCCTCCATGGCCTACGACCGCCATGCAGCTGTGTGTAGGCCACTCCATTACTCCACCACCATGACGGCAGGTGTGTGTGCCCTCCTGACTGTTGGCTCCTATGTCTGTGGCTTCCTCAATGCCTCCATTCACACGGCAAACACCTTTAGACTCTCATTCTGTGGCTCTCACGAAGTAAATCATTTCTTCTGCGACATTCCGCCACTCTTAACTCTCTCGTGTTCTGACACTCGCATCAGCAGCTTGGCTGTCTTCTGTGTCGTGGGCTTCAACGTCTTCTTCACCCTCCTGGTCATCCTCATCTCTTACTTCTTCATATACATCGCCATTCAAAGGATGCGTTCTGTGGAAGGACGGAAGAAAGCCTTCTCTACCTGTGCCTCCCACCTCACTGCTGTCACCATCTTCTATGGAACCATCATCTTCATGTACTTACAGCCCAGCTCCAGCGAGTCAATGGACACGGACAAAATTGCTTCTGTGTTTTACTCGGTGGTGATTCCCATGCTGAACCCCTTGATCTACAGCCTTAGGAACAAAGAGGTAAAAAATGCTCTCTGGAAAATACGCAACCAATTTTGTCCTCCGTCGTTGAGTGTGAGTAGGAAGTAGATAGGTAACTGGGGGGGATACACCTTCCCTCAGACCTAGATGCCATTGAACTCTGAGATTTGGCAAATTTCAGCTCTTTTTTCTCCAAGAACAGTGGTTACTCCTGCCACCTGGGGAAATCACAAAAGCAGCACTTAAAAAAATTTTTTTTAATGTTTATTTACTTTTGAAACAGAGGGAGACAGAGCACGAGTGGGGGAGGAACAGAGAGAGAGGGAGACATGGAATCTGAAGCAGGCTCCAGGCTCTGAGCTGTCAGCACAGAGCTTGATGTGGGGCTTGAACTCATGAACTGTGAGATCATGACCTGAGCCGAAGTCAGATGCTTAACTGACTGAGCCACCCAAGCGCCCCACAAAAGCAGCACTTTAAAATGTCTCACTAGGGGAGATAATCTATTTAGTGAATAACAACATGGGACATTTAAACCCTTCTTGCACTAGTTTCTTGATGTGATTCAAAGCAGAAGATCAAAGCCTAAACTCAATGCACTGGATTTCCCCTTCCTTATTTTTAATTAGAAATTTCCATTCACTATTAAAATTTGGTGTCAGGATCACATCTTCGTTGTGGAATATTCATCATTTGAAATGCACTGCATTATGCTTTTCATCTTTGGTCCATGTGTTTGAAAGTTAAAGCTTCTACTGCAGACAAAGGATGTTTTTATTAATTTTAATAATGCCTCGGAGAAAGTTTTCGCTCAAAGGACAGGGCACTGGACCCAGAGTCAGATGCCCCAGCTGTCAGTCCTTCCAGCCGCACCCAGCGCCCACCCCCCACCCCCAACTCCACACACACATTCCTGTTCACTCATTGGTGGAGCACATTGTATTCTCAGTCTCCTTCTGCTAATGTGTTGGGACAGCTTTGGTAAAGAAACAAAAAAACAAAAAACCCCCAGTGAGCCACCTTTGTATGTAACAGTTTCAGATAAGCTGTTTAAACTTTAACCCAAATAAACATATCCTTCTTGAGAGAGTTTGCACTCTGTTCTATGCTCTTGGCCTTTGTCTAACATAATTACCAAAGCTTGTGGAAGGTTTGGAGGAAAAAGCATTTTTTTTCCCCAAGGGCTATGAAAGAGGAGATTTGTCTTCTGGATTAAACGCTTGCATTTTTAGCACCTTTAAGTTCGGTGAATCTATGATGAATACACATAATAGCTTTCTGTGCCCTCTTGACTTCTGTTTTTTCAATAATTCAGTTCACCTCTGGATCCCTGTTGCATTCCGATGTTCTTTAATTAGCTGCTACAAGAATAAAGAAGCCTGTAGAAATTTACCTACCTCCTAAATGTGAATGGCACAGTGACGGACAGCCCAAGTCCACCTTTGGGTCTTATTTTGTATGCGGGATGGTATCAGCAAATGTGTGTGTGGGAGGCGGTGATTAATTTTACTTCTCACATATCAACGGCTTGGTGGTGTTTATAGCCACAATTAGTCTAAGTCACTACATATTTCATGATATCAACATCTCAAAAACAATGAAAAAATAATTTCTGTTTTAAATGTGAAAACCAGAAATCTTGGTGGGCTAAAGCAGGGAGCTTAGAAAGCCAAATTCGTTTGGAAATTACCAAACTCATTCTGCGCAGGGCAACCTCTAACTGAGGAGAGGCGATCGTGGGTCTGGTGGAGAGAAAAGCAAAGAGGGAGTTTTGGAAATGAGGTTGACCTTTAGGAGAAACTTCCCCTGGCACACGGCCACCGCCACCTGAAGAGACCAGTAGCTTCTCTTGGATCCAAGACCTTGACTCCCTGGACCTGCCTCCTCTATCCTCCACCCCCCCCCCCCCCCAGAAGAGTGGCCTACTGAGCAATACACCTAGGAGAACAGTCTTTAAAAGCCAACATCCACTTCACATAGGAGTGGTCACTTCTCAGTGACTTACAGAAGTCACGGAGCTCAAGGGCGCCCAGATTGGGAAGTGAGTCTGGGAGGAGTTATCTGAGTGCCTTTTGGTCTGAGCTCAGCTTCTTTTCCTATTCGATCAATATAATTGGGTTCTTTTCCTCTTCTTTCTTTCTTTTTTTTTTTAAGTTTATTTATTTTTTTTTTATTAAATTTTTTTTTCAATGTTTTTTATTTATTTTTGGGACAGAGAGAGACAGAGCATGAACGGGGGAGGGGCAGAGAGAGAGGGAGACACAGAATCGGAAACAGGCTCCAGGCTCCGAGCCATCAGCCCAGAGCCTGACGCGGGGCTTGAACTCACGGACCGCGAGATCGCGACCTGGCTGAAGTCGGACGCTTAACCAACTGCGCCACCCAGGCGCCCCAAGTTTATTTATTTTTAAAAGAGACAGAGAGAGAGCAGAGGTGGGGCAGAGAGAAAAGGAGAGACAGAATCCCAGGCAGGCTCTGCACCATCAGCGAGGAGCCCAACACAGGGCTTGAACTCGTGAATTGTGAGATCATGACCTGAGCTGAAACCAAGAGTCAGACACTTAACTGACTGAGCCACCCAGGTGCCCCTCTCTTCTTTCTGTTCCTCTTCTACCTCCCTTTTCCCCTTCTTCTTTTTCTCTTCTCCTTTATTTTCTTCTCAACCCCTTTCTATCCTCAACCCAACCAAGAACTCTCCTCACCATAGGGGCCATTAGGCTTCTATGAAAAATCAAATTCTAGGGTTTGTATATCATAGCTGTTACAGTACCCAGTAAGATGTATTTTTGGGTGTGTTTCTTGTCCGTCCACACCTCAATTTAGGCAGAAAAGTATGAGTGAGAGGTCTAATGCCTATATATTTCTCTTGCCTGTGGAAGCCTTCCCAAACTAGAGTTACAGTTGACTGCAGAGGGGTATAAGGGAATACCAGTTCTAGGGACAAGAGCTAGATAAAAATCCTTACTCTTCTTATCAGGTGTATGACCTCAAGAAAGTCATTTAATCTCTTTGAACCCAACATGCAGGGTCAATTGTTCAGATGACATGAGATAAAGTCTGTGGATGTGCCAAGCATGATGAATGCATATTTGATGCAGCAGATCCCTGTGCAAGCTGTCACCCGGCTATCCTGTGCTCCCCGCTTCTGGCTTCTTTTTTTTTTTTTTTTTTTAATGTTTCTTTTTGAGAGAGAGAGCACAAGCAGGGGAGGGGCAGAGAGAAAGAGAGATACAGAATCTGAAGCAGGCTCCAGGCTTTCAGCACAGAGCCCGACGGGGCTCAAATCCACAAACTGTGAGATCATGACCTGAGCTGAAGTTGGACACTTAACCAACTGAGCCGTCCAGGTGCACGCCCCCCCACCCGGTCTCGGCTTTTGGCTTCTGAGCTCCCTCCCTCTCTACCCCATCCAAGTCCAAGCTTTTATTTCCATCCATTGCCTAATTTCCTTTGTTCCAAGCTCCCAATTCCACATCACACACATTTCAAGCTGATATCACATGAGTATTCATTTCCAGAAGGTACTCAGAAGGAGACAGCTTGTCGCCAGCAAGACATTAATTTACAGAATCCACATTCCTGTGGGGAGCTTTTCACTTCCACATGGGAAATCCGTCAAACGGAGACTAAATGCCCATTTGGTTATTAACAACACCCACCCTCTCCCTGCGGGGATGGTCTGATGAATGCGGAAGCACTGAGTAAGGCTTGTAGCTCAGGAGAGTAAAGGCACGGGAAGACTTCCCTTCTCGAAGTGGCCAAAAACAGAAAGTGAAAACACATCAATCAAGACGATTATTTATATCAGGATACATTACCCCTTTGGAAAAGGATTCATGATTGCGTTATTCTAACTATGAGGCTCCCTTTGTATATTGGATGGTTTGTTTAGTTTTAGGTGTGGGGAAAGGAAAATTAAAATATTAGGAGTCTTTGACCATTGAAGCTAATATTACAAAGTCATAACTCTTTAGCCTTCAAAGAGTCTTTAAAAATAACCTAGACCAACCCTCTTATTTTACAGTTGGCAACCCCGATTCCCACAGTTTAACATGCTTCAACTCATAGGGAACCAAGTCTTACCAGACTTATTCATCCTTTATATTCTATAAAGTTTTTGAAGTGTCAGAAGACATTTTTACACTTTGACTTTCATTGTTCACCACCAGGTAGATTTTTGTGCTTCAGTTTTGCAGCTGAGGACACCAGAACTTTGAGAAGTTAGCTTACCTGCCTACTGTTCATAAGAGGAGCCAAGATTTGAACATGAGTCTTGCCTTCCCTGCCCAATTCTCTGAGAAAGAACAAGTGACCTTATATTTTAGTAAGTTTCAACAAAGGACTTATTTCATGTATAAATCATTTACAGACAGTCTTTCGTGATAAGTCCCTGCCGTGTGGAAAGGCACTGTGGAGAATACAAACAAATGTAAGACGGTAAGATATAATTCCTACTCCAACAAAGCAAATCTTCCTGCATACATGGGCACTGGTGCAATGTGCTTTGAGATTAATGACTCAGGATTCAATAACTTTGTTGGCAGGAATTTTTCCTATACTCCACGGAACACGAATGGATCAGAGCACATTTGTTTTCAGCTTTGAGAGTTGGAGTTGACACTTTGAATGCTACAGCCCACAGAGCGAGCCAGCCTCAGCCAATGTTTACTGGGCCCTGAGCACAGGCTGCACGAAAGGCATGGTGTGAGGTCTCTGAAGGAACCTGGCCACAGACAACACCATTCTTGCTTTGGAAATGGTTGCAGCTTGCAAATCATGCAGGTAAAACAAGACACGTACTACAAGGTAGATGGCAATTCAAGGCATTTGTGGTCATTGTCGAGTGGGTAGTATGGAAAAGAATAATTAGAACTCTTCAGAGACGAGACAGAATCCTGTGAGCAAGGAAAACTCCTTGGAGGAAGGGGAACTTGAGCCAAGCTCTGAAGGGGTGATGTAGAAGGAGCCCAGAATTCCAACATAGGAGACTTAGCTTCTGGTCAAAACCCTACCACTTACTAGCTGTGAAACTGGCAAAGTCACTTATCTCTGAGCCAATTCCTTCCACATCAAAGTGGAGATAGTAGCAGGCTACATCTTCCTCAAAGATGTCATAGGGTCAAAGTAGATAACGGACAGGAGAGCATTTTTAGAGTTGCTACCCTCTTGCTAATAGTATTGCTGCTGATAACGAAATCATTAGCAGAGCTGAATGGGGAGTTTTTGACCACCAGGGACCCACCTGAACCCAGGAATAGAGATGGGATGGCACATGGCAGGAGCTTCTGTTGGCAGAGGCTTGTAGGAAAAGTAAACCACTCAGATTTCAAGTAGATGGGCCACCAGCTCCTCAGTCCATTACTTCTGCAGGCAATTAGGATTTGCTCCCATCTGACCGGTTGAAGAGCCTGGACCTGTGAGAGCCATTGTGTCCTTACAGAGAAATCAGTTTCATAGCAAAACTTCTGTAGGATTCCACCACTCAGATACCCAGATCCAAGCCCAAGAACCTCACCTCCTATTCATGACATGAGATTTCTCAGTTGTTGGTCTGTGATTATTTCATAAGGGGTGTGTGGGGGGTGTGTGTGTGGGGGGGGTATAAGTTTTTGTAGCATGCTTAACCAGCAAAAAGTTAGCATCTACATACATACAAAGTCAGTGTATGCATGCATATACCCATATATTAAAACTCCCTACAAATCAGCAGGAAAAAGACAGACAGCCCAATAGAAAAACACAAAATTGAGTTATTCAGTCTATTGTTCATGTCTTACCTCCAGTCTGGGGTAATGATGAACAGCGCTGATACGAACTTTTTGTCATGTGTCTCAGTGCACATGTGCATTCAATTCTGTAGGGTATATACGTCTGAACGTGGAATTGCTGAATCAGAGGTGAACAAGGGAACACTATTTTCTAAAGTAGTTGTACCAATTTCTACTCCCATCCATAGTGTGAGAATTCCCACTGCCAACACTTGGGATTACTGGGTTCTTAAATTATGCCAATATGATGAGAGGTTAATGGTTTTTATTGTTGATCAATTTGTATTTTTTGATTGCTGATGATGTTAAACATACTTTTGTGGGATATTTTTCAATTCTTTTAGCCATTTTCAATTGTGTAAAAATAAACTACAAACAGATATAAACAGAATGCATGGAATGGATACATATAGGCTTCTGCTGTATTCCTGACTTGGATGATGTCTATATTGGTGTTTGTAACTATTACTAAACTCAACCTACATGTTTTATGCACTTTTTTGTGTATGTGTGTGTGTGTGTGTGGGTGTGTGTGTGAATACACATATATGCATGTAATCAGAGTAAAAATGTTAAAAAAGGAAAATGAAACATAGTTCATATTCATTCCTATATTTCAAAACAGAAATTTATGTACTTTTCTGTTATGTCTCATATTATGTACTTTTCTGTATAAGATGTATTTCATAATACTAATAAACAACATTAAAAAAGATACATCTGACAGAGTTCCTATATTTAGGAACTTTATAGCATAAACTAAAGTGGAGACAGCACCTACATATAGGTAACTAATTCTATGTAGCAAATGATAAAAAACAACAAGAGATACACATAAATTGCTATGGTAGAATGAAGAAAGAAAAGATCCCTGGCCCAGGTGGGGAGGGCTGGATGTGGGGGGGCACTAAAAAATGAAAACATTTGCTCTGGAAAAGACACAGCAAAATGAGAATGAAACTATGCAGATGTATTCAGCAAAGTGTTGTGTTTGTCTGGAACGTAATATTCATGAAGAGAAGTAATGGAAAATAAGTTTGGAATGATGTAAGCTGGTGCCCAACTGTGAAGAATATTCTCTTTTAAGTTAAGATGTTCCAATTTAAGCTACAGATTCAAACTCAACTATGGAAAGTCTAGATATCATGCACGTATCAGGACTAAAGGTGGAATCCTAACTCCTGTAGACCATTTAGAACAGTTTTGCACATGCATCTGTGTTGAGTCAAAGCATTTTTTTTTTTTTATTTTTTTCAACGTTTATTTATTTTTGGGACAGAGAGAGACAGAGCATGAACGGGGGAGGGGCAGAGAGAGAGGGAGACACAGAATCGGAAGCAGGCTCCAGGCTCTGAGCCATCAGCCCAGAGCCCGACGCGGGGCTCGAACTCCTGGACCGCGAGATCGTGACCTGGCTGAAATCTGACGCATAACCGACTGCGCCACCCAGGCGCCCCGAGTCAAAGCATTTTATGTACTTCAGGTAAATTGTTCAGCATTTTTTGTGTGAACACATATCCACCCAAAAAGTTATTTCAGCTTTTGTTGGAGCAGACATTGGTCATGTTTTGAAGTATCTGGAATCCATTTTCCTTCTTAAAAACATTGTGACTTCCTTGGAGAATGATCTCACCATCACTGGGTTGTTGGGAGAATCCCCTGTGTCTGTCCGAGTCTATGGGGAGGCAAAGCAAGGAGGCCTTTCCTTCCCTGGCCCCTAGAGAGAGATTCTTACAGAGAAGTGCATGGAGGTGTACAGAGGGCAGGTATGAGTTCTAAGCTCAGCCAATTAGAAGTTCTCACTCTTCCAAATTTGAACCTGTGGCAAGAGATAATGCACAGCAGGAAGGCTTGGGGTTCATTTGCCCCAGTGGTGGGATTCAGGTGGGGCTATTCCAGACAGGACATAGTTTCTTTATTGCTGACTTCTGTCCCTTCGTCTTCCAAAATGCCCTTGGTTCCTGCCTTTTGCCCAGTTGCCCACAGATTCTGTGAACTTCATGATATCCTTTCAAAATTACTTCCTTTTTTTTTTCTGTATGTTAGCCTGAGTCGGCCCGTAATAAAACATAACTGATATATCTAGCATGTGAGAGACACTCCGCCAGGGATTATATAGCGAACAAGAGACCAGATCCCAGCCTCAAGAAATTGAGAGATAGAGTGGAAGTGTAACATTTTAAAAAGAGGGAGAAATAAAACCCGCAATAATACAAGAGGAATCTGTCAGCATTCTAACTAGTGAGTCAGTGGGAAAATGAATAATGCAGAGAAAGCATTGCCACAAAATTTATCTTAGCAGCAGAACGCAAAGTAATTACCAAGCCATCCATTTTGTCATCGCGTTTTCTTGCTAACAATGCTGATTAAGATCCAGAGTTATTGCTATGGAGATGAAAGAGGCCTCAGGGCTACTTCTGTCCCACCATCATGTTTCAGATGAGGAAGTTGAGGCCCGGGGAAGTGGTCTGGTGTCCAGGAAGCAGCCGAGCCCGCTCTCGTGCCATGATCCACCCCTGCAGACCCTCACGCACATCACAGCTGGACTGGCTGGTGGCCAGTCCCATAGCATGCTTGCAAACACCCACTTTTACTTCTCCTTGGATATTTCTGATAGAATCACTCTTTGTCCTTATGAACACGTAATTGGTTCTCTCTTTTGATAATGGCCACTTTATACCTAAGTGACACTTGGGCCTGGCTACAGCTGGAAAGAATGTGCTATCTAAGAGCCAACATGTTGTCTTTCTAGCAGCAACTTCTCTTTAGGACCCCAGCTACCTTCCCTTCACGTTTCCTCTCTTCAATCCCAGGCATCTCTTATGCCAGTAATAGTGTCTCCCGTGGTGATGCCACGGGGAGCTGCCTGGGCCTCAGAGTCGCACTCCCTCCAGGAACTGCCTTCAGGGAGCTACCTGTCCCAAGGTAACCTGCAACCAAGACTGCGCAGTGAAGGACACAAAGGCCTGCCCCCCTTGTCTTGTTCCTTTGAGATGGCTTCTGAGGGCCATCCTAGCTCCAGAGAGCGCCAAAGGATAGGCTGAGGCCCTGTGTCTGGGCCTGTCGCCATCTGTCCCTGACAGGTGCCATTCCCAAGAGCATCCCCCAGTGAGCCACCTGCATGCAAATCTCAGTCTCAGAGCCTGTTTCCCAGAAAATATGATCTAAGAAATATCGTCACCCTCTCTCAATTCTGAGAGCTTCTCACCGTCAAATAATATTGTTTTACTTTTTCAGGAAGGTGAGCTTTGTGGTCTCAGAGATAAAATCCTACATCTCCAGACTTGTTTTCTGAAGTAAACAGAAAATAATAGCCCTGAGTTTCAAGCACACGACTTTCACGTTCCCTGGAGAGGTAAAGAGCCTTAGGGGCCATCACCTCCCTTCCCCAAAGATTTCCTGAGGGTTTCCTGTGTGCCAGGAGGCTCGGCTGGGCACTGTCACTTTTGTTTCTCACACTTATTCTGTTAGCATTGAATTCATTATCCTAATATGATGCTCTATAGAAGCCCAGAGAAGTGAGGTGACCTCACTGAAGGTCACCCAGCTGGAGAAACGTATCCTACTAAACGATAAGGGGTTGGTCGGTCATCTTCTCCTTTGGGTCCTTAGCACCTGGCTTACTACCTGGCACCTAGCAGGTGTTCAAGGATTCGTCTTACTGAATGGATGGATGATTGGATCTTCAAGGAAAAGGAATTATAAATTTACTGAGCACCTGTACCCTGCCAGATTTGTTTTTCTGTATTTCAATGTATGTTATCTCCTTAAATTTCACAACAAATGGGTGAGGGATGAATTAAATTTCCCATTTCACAGATGGCAAAACCGAGGCTCAGATACATAGGCGCTAAGTGCTAGAACCAGGATTCTAATCCACTCTGTTTTTTGGGGGCTGTACATGCCTTCCTCTGTACCTAGACCCCCACACGCTCTCCCATTTCTCAGATAAGGAAAGAGCACAGAAGCCTTAAGCGGCTCTACCTAAGTCGTGTTGCTAAAGTGGCAATGGCAAGACTAGACCTAGATTTTCCGTCTCTTCCTCCACAACACCAACTAGTTGTCTTGCTACGTGCGCTCGGAATCCGTAGGGCTGTGGCTGCCTTTTCGAAACATGGTCGGTAGGATGTCATTCTCACTTAGATCGCAAAACTCCTCACCAAATGTAAAACGGAAAATGTAGGCCACCTGCCCATGTGATTGTGTTTCATAACTCAGAGCTAAAAATAGCTCTGGGCTTGCTTGGCCTGTTTATAAGATATTAAAAGCTCATATTTAAATTCACTCGCCTTCTGGATTAATGTCAAGATTATGGCTTTTCCAGATTCCTTTCTCTCCCTGTCTCTATCTCATCCAACAGGGAGTGGATTAGGCTTGTCCACATTATTTTCCACATGAATTACTAAGCGTTTATTTTCAAAGATGAATTTCACAGCCTTATTCTCTTTTCTGTACCTGCAGAATTCATTTTTGAAGGCAGAATAGAGAAACGGTTAAGGACACGGGCCCTAGAGCCAGATGGGGGTTAAGGCCGTCTATTCTTGGGCAAAGCATGAAAGCTTTGTCTTCGTTTCCTCGTCAGTGAAATGAAGACGAAACAATACCTATTTCCTAGGATTGTTTTGAGGGTTAAACAAATGAATTCATGGCCAGTGTTTAACTCAATTCCCAGCACACGCAGGGAGTGCACAAATAAGATAACGAAAAATAAAAATCAACACAACAAGAAGTCACCGCCACCTGGCATATGACCAGTTTGTCCCCGTTTGCCTGGGACTTTCTGGATTTAGCACTGAAAGTCCCAAGCGCCAGGGAACCCCTCCGTCCTGGAAGCAAACAAAAGTTTCTGAACTACTCATTAATTCACCAAATATATATTGATAACTAATACATTCCAGATGTGTTGATGGTATTTGAAAGGTAAACATGACAAAACGAATCCTCCCAGGATGCTCAAGCTAATGAGACAGAGTCATGAAAGAGGCATATTATATGTGGCTGTCCTGAAGGCTGGCATGAAATGTTCGGAGTAGAACTCTGAACTACCTTGTTCCCAGGAGACAGTTTGTAGGGATTTCACGGGTGACACGCTTCTAAGAGGGATTTTTTTCCCCTGAATGCTAACTAACACTATGAGGAGTTAACAGGTTTACCTAGCAAAATGCATTTCTATAAGAACTAAGTTCAACAGCTTTCTTAGCTACAATACTTCTCAGCAGTGACTTTAATAGGCTAATGGGTGTTGGACTCTGTAGGATGGGGGTATTTAAATTTTCTTTCCAACTTTTAAAATTGCTTGATAGCACAGAATTTTTGTGGGGGACTTGTGGAATGATACCAGTGTTGCATAGAGCTTGACAGAAAGAAAATCTAGATGAGGTCTGGTATTGAATATAGAAATCTCAGAATAAAGGGGCACCTGAGTGGCTCAGTTGGTTAAGTGTTCAGCTCAGGTCATGATCTCACGGTTCATGGGTTCAAGCCCCGCGTCGGAATCTGTGCTGACAGCTAGGAGCCTACAGCCTGCTTCAGATTCTGTGTCTGCCTCTCTTTCTGCCCCTGCCCCGCTCATGCTCTGTCTGTTTCTCTCTCTCAAAAATAAATAAATATTTAAACAAATTTTTGAAAATAAATCTCAGAGTAGGGAGAAAGGCTGCAAACCTCAGCTCCTCATAAATGGTGCAGTCCTGCTTAGTTGTGACAGCCTGAGCTGTGGTTCTTAACCTTTTTTAGTTCACGAGTCTCCAATTTGATGAACACATAAATGCACAGAGGATAAAAGGCCTCAATTCAGAGGCTTGAACTTTGCAAGAACATACCGGAGAGATGCTGTGTCTCCTTAGGAACTGAAAAATCTGGTTCTCCAAGAGAATTCTGAGCTGTCATATCAGCAGGGATGGGGGAAAAAAAAGCCTGCAAAGTCTGAGATGAATTCTGACCCAAGAAATTCTCAATTCTAGAGTAGCATAAAGAATCATGGGGATGCACAAAAGCAGTACATGCACAAAATAATACTAATCCTGTTGATACATCAAGTGCTGGCTATTATGTGCATTACTTTAATCAGGAGGTAATTTCTCATGGTAGTTTATGCCGTGGCTTCTGATATCAGAGTCCCAGTTCGGAAGATTGTTTTTGCTGTTTGCTGGCAATCAACCCTGGGGAAATTATTAACATCTCTCTTAGGCCTAGAATTCCCATCTATAAAGTGGTGATCATAACAGAATCTTGTTTGTAAGGCTTGGTGGAGGTCACATGACATAATTTTTGTGGCCTTGTAACTACTCGTCGTAAAGCTCAGGAAACACTAGGTATTATTATCAATATTATTAGTTGGATAATATTAATTATCTTTATTTCACAGCGGAAGCAACTGAGGACAAGGGTGGCCTGTAACAGATTAATCCTATCAACCACATTCACCTCCGAGATAACCATCATTCATTGATGATGAGGAACTGAAAAGCAGTATCATATTTTTAAAGCATATTTTAAGCAGTCCCTCATCTTTGCAGAAGACATATTTAAATAAAACAAAATAATGCACTTGGACCTTTTCTAAATTATATTTATCCTAATCACCACTTACTTATGTGAATCATATTTATATCTTTGTGAATCACATATTTATCTATATGAATCCTATCCAGACTCTGTGGGTTCTCTCTGTGGGTCAGAAGCTCCCTGAGGGTGTCTCTACATTTTGGGGACACCCAGAATTGTTCTTAACAAGAATTATATAAACTCAAGCTTCTCTTTTCTTTTTTCTTTTTTAATGTTTATTTATTTTGAGAGAAAGAGAGAGAGAGTGAACGAGCAGGGGAGGGGCAGAGAAAGAAAGAGAGAGGAAGAGAGAGAACCCCAAGCATAGAGCCCGACCCAGAGCTCGAACTCACGAACTGTGAGATCATGACCTGAACCAAAGTCAAGAGTCAGACAGCCACCACAGCCACCCGGGTGCCCCTAAGTTACTCTTTTCTGATTTAAGAGACATTCTCATATGTCTAGGATCTGATGCTGATATCATTCTGCTTCAATGTTCTCCGATCTCTCCTCTGTTCAGCTATATGGAAGAGAGAGAGAGAGAGAGAGAGAGAGAGAGAGAGAGAGAGAGACCAAGGGAGGGAGGGAGAGAGAGGGCCAGGGAGCCAGTTGGAAGTATGTCTTTATCTACCTACTTTCTTTTCTTCTTTCCTCCCTCTCTCCCTCCCTCCCTTCATTCATTCCTTCCTTCCTTCTTCCCTCTCTTCCTTCCTTCCTTCCTTCCTTCCTTCCTTCCTTCCTTCCTTCCTTCCTTCTTCCCTCTCTCTCTCCCTCCCTTCCTTCCTTCCTTCCTTCCTTCTTCCCTCTCTTCCTTCCTTCCTTCCTTCCTTCCTTTTTGTATCTGTGGTGGTAGGAACACTAACACGAGATCTACCCTCTTAACTTTTTCAGTGCACAATACTGTATTGTTACCTATAGGCACTGTGTTGTACAGCACATCTCTAGAACTTATTCATTTTGTATGACTAAAATTTCATACTCGTTAAGTGGCAACTCCCCATTTCAACCCTTCCCTCCAGCCCCTGGCAACCACCATTCTACTCAATTTCTATGAGTTTTACTATTTTAGATACTGTATGTAAGTGGAATTACGCAGTATTTGTCTTGTGACTGGCTTATTTCACTTAACATAATGTCCTCCAAGTTCTTTCATGTTGTTACACATGGTAGGAATTTCATTCTTTTTTGAGGCTCAATAATACCCCCTTGTATGTATATACCACATTTTCTTTTTTTTAAAACTAAATTCTAGTTAGTTAACATATAGTGTAATGTTGGTTTCAGGAGTAGAATTGAATGATTCGTCACCTAAATATAACATCCAGTGCCCATCAAAACAAGTGCCCTTTTTAATACCCATCCCTCACCCACCTCCCTCCATCAACCCTCAGATTGTTCTCTATAGCTAAGATTCTCTTATGGTTGGCTTCCCTCTCTTTTTCCCCCTTACCCTGTGTTCATTGATTTGTTTCTTAAATTCTACATATAAGTGAAATCATATGGTGTTTGTCTTTCTCTGACTGACTTATTTTGCTTAGCATAATATACTCTAGCTCCATCCAGTCATTATAAGTGGCAAGATTTCATTCTTTTTTGATGGCTGAGTAATATTTCATTATATATATATATGTGTATATATATGTATGTATGTATATATATGTGTGTGTGTATATATACATATGTATATATATGTATACACACACCACTTTTTCTTCTTTGTCCATTCATCAGCTGATAGACATTTGGGCTGTCTCCATAATTTGGCTATCATAGATAATGCTGCTATAAACATCAGGGTACACGTGCCCCCTCAAATCAGTACTTTTGTATCCTTTGGATAAATACCCAGTAACACAATTACTGGGTTGTAGGGTAGTTCTGTTTTTAACTTTTTGGGGAAACTCCATATTCTTTTCCAGAGTGGCTGTACCAGTTTGCATTCCCACCAGCATTTTCTTTATCATTCATCTGTTGGTGGGCACTTAAGTTTTTTCAGTATCTTGGCTACTGTGAACAACGAGGCAATGAACATGGGAGAGCAGATATCTTGAGATCCTAGTTTCAATTCCTCTAATTATATACCCAGAAAAATGGATTGCTTGATCATATGGAAGTTTTAATTTTAATTTTTTAAAAATAAATTCCATATAGTTTTCCATAGTGGCTGCACCATTCTATATTCCCACCAACAGTGTATTAGGATTCCAATTTCTCCACAACCTTACCAATACTTCATATCTTGTGTGTGTGTGTGTGTGTGTGTGTGTGTGTGTGTTTTCTTTTTTAATCATCCTAACATATATGGTTTTGATCTGCATTTCCTTGCTGATTAGTGATGTTGCATAAAGCTGGTGGCCATTTGTATGTTTTCTTTGGAGGAGTGTCTATTCATATCTTTGCCCATTTATAAATCTGGTTATTTGTGTGTGTTTTTGCTATGGTGTTGTAGGTTTTTATATATTTTGGCTATTAACCTCTTTTTAGATGATTGCAAATATTTTCTCCCATTCCATTGGATGCCTTTTCAATTTTTTTTTTATTGTTTCCTTTGCTGTGCAGGAGCTTTTTAGTTCGATACAGTCCCATGTTTCTATTTTTTTTTGTTTTGTTGCCTATGCTTTTGATGACAAATCCAAGAAATTATTTCCCAAACTAATATCAAGAAGTCTTCCCTTTATGTTTTCTGCAAGGAATTTGGAAACTGGGAATAGAATAGTGATTACCAGTGACTGGGAGAAGGGCAGGTGGCAAATGGGAAATTTCTTTCCTTCTTTCTTTCTTTCTTTCTTTCTTTCTTTCTTTCTTTCTTTCTTTCTTGTGTATTTATTTTGAGAGATGAGAGAAAGAGAGAGAGAGAGAGAGAGAGAGAGAGAGAGAGAGAGAGAGAGTATGTGATCAGGGGAGAGGCAGAGAGAGGGAGAGAATCCCAAGCAGGCTTCACACTGTCAGCTCGGAGCCCTATGTGAGGTTCACACTCACGAATGGTGAGATCTTGACCTGAGCCGAAATCAAGAGTCATATGCTTAACTGACTGAGCCACACCCAGGAGCCTCACAAATTGCTTTGCAATAGGTACAAAGTTTCTTTTATGCAATATGAATAAGTTCTAAAGATCTGCTATACAACATAGTACCTGTAGTTAGCAGGATGCTATTGTGCACCTTAAAATCTAAGAGAAAAGATCTCATTTTCAGTATTCTTCAAATGAAACAAAACAAAACAAACTACAAAAGAACACAAGAACATTTTTGTAAGTGATGAATGTATTTAGTACCTTAGCTGTAGTGAAGTTATCATGGGTGTTTGCAAGGTTCAAACTCCTCAAGAGGTACACATTCAATGTGTACAGCATTGTATCTCAATTCCATCTGATCTTAAAAAAGATCAGGGAAGGAACCTCACATTTGTCAAGTATTGCCTCCTACTAGGCATCACTCTTGGTGCTTTACATTTTTTGTTTCATTTGATTTTCAGAAAATCTCTATCAAACGTACGCTATAATTCCTATTATATGAACGGGCAAAATAAGATTTAAAGGCACTAAATGACTTTGCTAAGCAGCTGGTAGAGGCAGAGCCAGCATTCACACTAGCTGTCTGACCCCAAAGCTTGTGTTCCTTGAAAAGCATATTCTTCGTTTCTTCTGAATGGCCCCTGCCAGATGAAGGTGTATGTTCCTTGGCATTGGGGAGCTGTTCAATCTATCTCTGCAGCTCTAGCATCTAGCCCCGATGAAGGAGATGGTCGGGAAGTGCTGTAATGAATAGTGCAGTCACATGCCAGTCTGGAAAATATCCATTTTCTGTTGAAATGCTACGGAGCGTTCCCTTTGCCTGTTGTCCCGATCTGTAAATTTCTTCCAAGACATGTATGTGTGACTGAGTCTGCTGGCATATTTTTATAGTAGAAATAAACCTCAATTTAGAAAATGCCTGGGAGATGAAGAAAACTCCACCAGTATTTGTTAGCTGTTGGCTTTTTCTTCCTTTGGACGTCATGGATAAACTTCATGGGATTATCATAACTGCCCGGCTGAGTGGATCTTGTGTTAAGATATTTCTTTTCAGGTCTACTCTCTGACTTATGTTGGGCTGACTTAGTTCATTGTAGGGGGAAAAAAGTTGCTGCTTCTGCCTTTTCTGTCATCTGAGTTACACTCTGCAAATCATTCCATCTTTTTTTTTTTTTTCTGAGAGAGACAGAAATGCTTTTTATTCAAAGAATTATATTGTGTGGATGCTCGTGTATTAAGTGTCAACCATTATGGTACAAAAGTACGCACTGAACAACTTTTGATGGTAAATATCACCATTGATTGCTTGTCTTTTTCACGATCAGCAGTGTAATGACAATTCAGAGATGAAGCTAATCTAGGAGACGGTGCAATTGAAGTGGTCTTCTACATGGGCTCCTTTTTTGTGGGAATGGGGGAAGTAGGTTCATAAATTTGAGTTAATCCTCCTCCCCAGTTCATCGCAATCTGTCTTAATTGGTCTTTGCAAGTCCCTCTATCCTATTATTTTACTTCCTTCCTCCTTAATTTCCACCCTTTCCCCCCATTATCTTTACAGCAAAGGCACTAACACTAATGTATTTAGATATACGCCTTTTCTTGAAAATGGTGTAATGTTATTGTACCTGTATGCTTTAACTATACAAAAGGGGTATGCTAGAGATCTCATTTTTTCATAGTTAAAAAAATTGATATATCATTGTCATACAACATTGTATAAGTTCAAGGTGTACAAAGTGCTGATTTGACATATGTATTTATTGCAATATTATTACAATTGTAGTGTTAGCCAATACCTCTATCACAGCACATAGTTATCATTTCCTTTTTTGCGATTAAAACAATTTAGACTTTGTCTCTTAGCAACTTTGATGTTTATAATATAGTACAAAGAAGAAGAAGAAGAAGAAGAAGAAGAAGAAGAAGAAGAAGAAGAAGAAGGAGGAGGAGTTGATTGGGATTGGATTGGAGTACTTCTCTCCACCTGTTTGGTAACCTGTATGATATTTCAGCCTCCCTTACAATCAGACTGATAAATGTTCTAACTGATGCTTACTTTTGGATTGTGGCAGAGATCAAGTGCATGCTTGCTATATAATTGTTCTTTTCAGGCACAGAGAAATTCCCTTGCAAATATGCTAGGATGTATGGATTGGTTCCAACTGGTATGCACATCCCATGCTTTTATATCCACATCTCTTTTCTCACATACAGAAACCTTTGGAGTCACTTGTGGAAGAGGCCAGTATTACCAGGTGTAAGAAGTCCTGGCCTCTCTTTACTACTTAGGAATGAACAGCTTGAAAAGCCACACAGCCTACATGTAATTGTAAGAAGGCCAAGAAATAAAATTTCACTTGAAGTTGTGCAACATGCATAAAAGGAAATAAAGATTAGTATTCGTGGACAATAAAGTTGGGATACCAGCCATTTGCTAGATTTTTGTCCCAGTATGTGATGTGGCTTCAGAAGTCGAGGAGCGTAATAGACACAGGGATATTTACTGCCAAAGGGAAAGAGCGGAAGAAAAATCTCCACATGACTTATGGAAGCATGGTTATCAGAAGTCGTGACTGGTTGAGTGCCCCCAGCCTCTGTGTCTTTTCCTGCTCCGATGTCCACATCATCTTCTGCCAAGAACGTTGATGGCCCCTTTTTCTTTATTTCCGAGAACAGATGGGTATATTAGAGAAGAAATAACAGCTCACACACCCATGACTTTCCTTAGCAAGTTCCCTCATATCTTGGTCCCTACAGGCAAGATTTTAATTAAAATCTTCAGTACCTGAGGCATGGACGCGTGGGTATACTCATGGGAGAACTTGATCACTAGGGGCTCCACGTCGGTATAATCCCCTTCAACACATCAGTCACTAGATCCTTCAGTCCCAATCTGGCTTTGGAAGTCCCAATCTGCTTTTCTGGGGGTGTTGTCCCCTGGGGTTTCCATGAGTGTAGAACTCCTTCCTGGTTCCCAGCCTTAAATCCAGCAAGCCATGAAAACAGACGGAGGAATGCATTTGGAAAAAGCTACATACTGTCTGATTCTGGCTGTACGATCTTCTGGAAAAGGCACAGCTATGGCTACTACTATGTTTTCCAGGAGTTGGCTGGAGGGAGAGATGAGTAGATGGAGCACAGAGAATTTTAGGGCAATAAAAATGGGCCATATATTACAATGATGGATTATAATGATGGATACATAACATTATACTTTTATTCAAATCCATAGAATGCATAACATCAAGAGTGAGTTCTTTATTTAAGTTTATTTTTGAAAGAGACAGAGACAGTGCGAGTAGGGGAAGGGCAGAGAGAGAGAGAGGGAGAGAGAGAGAGAGAGAGAGAGAGAGAGAGAGAATCCCAAGCAGACTCCATGCTGCCAGTTCAGAGACTGTTGTGGGGCTTGAATTCACAAAACTGCAAGATCATGACCTGAGCTGAAACCAGAGTCAGACGCTTAACCAACTGAGCCAGCCAGGTGCCCCAATGTGAATCCTAATGTAAACTATGCACTTTGGGTGATCATGATGTGTCAGTGTAAGCTGATCATTTGTAACAAATGTACTACTCTGGCAAGGGACTTGATGGTGGGGGAAGCTATGCATGTGTGAGGCTGGGGGTAAGGGGAACTCTCTGTACCTTCCTCTTAATATTACTGTGAACCTAAAACTGCTCTAAAAAATAAAATCTATTAAAAAATTCAAGTCAGAGATACACAAAATGTTCATGTAACATATATGTTCCATGAATTTTATCTATATATACACATAAGGTTATATATATAACAATATACATATTAATTTGTAAGTTATGTATACTATCTCTGTGTATGTATATATGTATACATTTGTGTATGTATGAAAAACCTTGTCTATAAATTCATAAGTATGTATATAGCCTATATGTGTATATATAGTCTCTATAAATGTGCATATATATATATATATATATATATATAGTCTCTCTCTCTCTATATATGTATATATATAGTCTTTATGTGTGTGTGTGTGTGTGTATGTAGAGAACTACCAGAAATAGAATGATAATAGTGCATTAATATCAAAACTCTCCCTGATTCCATCATGCTTCTTCACCATGAAGTAAATACTACTTATAATTACCTGCCTAGTCTATACATAATTACATATATGTGGCATTTCATTCTACATGCAGTTCTATGCTTCTTAGAGTATTCACTCATTTAGTGTCTGTCTTCTTCATTAGACTTAAGCACCATGAGTGTAGGAATGATGCTTATTTTGCATAGGTCTGTATTCCCATGGCTCATCATTATGGCAGAAACACATTTGGGATCAATGAACAGTTGAATCCATTGATATTTCTTCTCAATGGTACAAACATTTATGGTGAATGGATTCCTGGGGTCCACTTTTCTTGTTTAGTGACATTGTCTCTATCCTCCAACATTTATGTAAATTGCAGCCTTGGAGGTCATGGTATGACTTGATTTCTGCATTATCGAAGAGAATTACTAAAAATAATGTGAATACACTGATGATCTCCCTCAGCAAGCAGAGCTGGGTCTCCGTAGACGCTTTAATCGCTTGTTCCCTAGTTAGGTGAGATAAAGAGTTTTGGAGCCTCAGAGCGTATTTGTTTCCTGAGAGTTCCATGATTATATAACTCCTTCCTGGTTCTCATTATTTAAACTTTCAAGTTCCCACATGACTCCATCTGGCTTCGTTTCAGAGGGAGCAGCCCCAGATCCAGACTTACTTTGGCCCTTCATTTCTTCATCTGATTTCTTGATAGTTGTCTAGCAGCAACAATGACCTTGCCCCGGACTGGTCTTACTAACAGCATGTGGCAACGTCCAGGGAAAACAAACCCAAATAATAATGATGTTCGCTGTGATTGTGATGATCACCCCTTAAAAGTATAAGGCATTTTGGAGATTGTCTTATTTTCTTATCATAGCAGAAGTCTTCAGGGAGAATGGCATTGGGGCTACCACCATGTAATAATGAAGATATCAAAGCTCAAAGAGGTTAAGTGATTTATTTATTTAAGAAGTGTGAGCATCAGATCCAGAACTAGAATGCTTGTCAGCTTATTCCAAGGCCAATAGCATTTTTGTCTTCACTGGTTCTCCCTGCCTGTAGACAAATTTAAACATTTTGGCCAAACATTAAAGAAAAATATTGCAAGAAGGTGTTCACTCAGCCTGAGTTTCTGATTTCAGATCCACTCACATACGAAGGCGCCGGACTCGCATGTTCAGGGAATAAGGTAAACCTATAAATCTACTAGATCAAATCTACTGTCTGCACAAATTTGCATGCATAGAAGTAAACAGGAAAATGCATCAAGGAAGTGATTTCTCCTTTGATTTATTCAGAGCTTGGGCTTGAATGTTTCGAATATTTCTTGTATCTGCTTCGCACAATCAGGGATTATATGTCTAAACACTACAGAGGTCCTATTGAACACGTATATTTATCATGTGACAAGAAGACTAATCATAAGCTTGTTCAACTTTGAACACATTATTTAAAGTATATTAATCTTAGTTTTCTCTTTCAGGAAATATAATATTAGTTACTTTGACTAATTTCAGAGTTGTTAAGAGGATCAAATGGGTATCAATATAAAATGTTATTGTCTTCTGGGAGCTCATATGATATCTAAGAAGAGAAAGAGAATGAATGTAGGATAATAATGAAGGAAAAAATCAGGGTTAATAACCAGCCACAAAATCCACCAAAATGGAGATGTGTAAAATCACGCAAGACATATTATGGACATAAATAGATCTAATCTCAAATTCTAATTCTGCCACTAAAGACTTCTCTGGTGTTGGGCACTCAGTGTGTTAACTGTTACATGGATTGACTGATGACTGTAGTGTAAACAAGGTCAGCCACCATCACAGAGTTCTGAGCAAATGAGAAAACAGTGCTCCTTCTTGGGGTGGAGAAAGAGAACAGCCCATCATATTCATCAGTTTATATATGTGTCTCAGAGCACTAGGTGTCCTGAGGTCAGGGAATGTGTCTTGTTCATCACTGGAAGCCTGGAAATTAACACACACCCTGGTGCACCATATGGGCTTGTATAGAGAATGAAGGAATGAATAGCATCCAGCACTCCATGTGGCTTATTGGTTGGTATTAGTAAAGAGTCACGCTCCTTGTTAGTGATGCGAGTTCTTTTTTAAAATTTTTTTTTCAACGTTTATTTATTTTTTTTTGGGACAGAGAGAGACAGAGCATGAACGGGGGAGGGGCAGAGAGAGAGGGAGACACAGAATCAGAAACAGGCTCCAGGCTCCGAGCCATCAGCCCAGAGCCTGACGCGGGGCTCGAACTCACGGACCGCGAGATCGTGACCTGGCTGAAGTCGGACGCTTAACCGACTGCGCCACCCAGGCGCCCCAGTGATGCGAGTTCTTGAGGGGTTGAAGTAGGTCGCAAATATTTGTGGGTCCATTTCTTGTTATTCAGTTAAGATCCAGAAAGGTGGGGTATTTGCCCAAAGTTCACACAAACTGGTAGATATATTTGATTCCCAAGTTTGTGCTTTTTAATGATCCCCATTGACGTCCAATGATAGACTTAATCACCCAACCAGCCAGTCAACTCAATGTGTCACTTTGTGCCCAGTTTGGGTTAAATGTTAAAAAATTAAAAGACTATCTCATCATGATAAAGACCAAAAATTTTGATTCAGAATAACTTGGCTCCAAGTCCCAGCCCTGCTAACTTTCTCCAGCTGCAAGCAAATAACTGGATGTTAGAATTCTTCAGCTTCCACGCCTGTGGAGTGGGGATAATATCTCCATGATGTGTGAGCATTAAGTGAGGTAAAAAGTAGCACTTGGTGATGGGAACATAGCAGATGATGGATAAACCATATCTGTAACAGTGTAAGTCATTATGAATCATGACTTCCACTTATACAAAATGATAAATTATGATAAAAATAAAAATATTTTTAGGGTGACAAAGTAATGAATTCTGATCATAGTGACATAGTCGTGTCTGAAGAGGAAGGAGCTGGGGAACACTTCAGCGAAGCTTTGGAACTTGTGTTATTCTTTAAAGACTACATGAGATTTTATATTGGGGGTGGGACGCTTTGTCAGGATGATTGCATTTTTTCAGTTTGTACTGAGCACCAGCTATATAATGATCCATTCCATCAGAAGTTTCCATCTGTGGAGCAAAGAATGACAATAGGTCAACAAATGCCTCAAAGAAGCATTGTAGTTCTTAATTTCTTTCCAATACAATACAACCAGGTTTAGCTTTCTTTTTCCTCCAGAAAGATGTTGGATTAAAACCTAAGATTTCACATATAGAAAAGAAAGTTAGTGAAAAGTTTTGAAATGATTCCTCAGCGTACTGTTGTTTTTCCAGAATTCGGTAAATCTGTATCTGCGCGCTAATGATTCAAGTGAGTGTTTTTTTTTAATGTTTTATTTATTTTTGAGAGACTACAAGTGGGGGAGGGGGAGAGAGAGAGGGGGACAGAGGATCTGAAGTGGGCTCTTCACTGACAGCAGTGAGCCTGGTGTGAGGCTGGAACTCATGGACCACGAGATCATGACCTGAGCTGAAGTCAGACGCTCAACTGACTGAGCCACCCAGGTGCCCCCAAGTGAGCAGTTTTTTAAGGAACCAAGAAGATATCCTGTTACCCTGCTCTGTATAAGTGGCCCTGTCACCATTAGTAGCGGGAGTGAACTCTGCCTGTCTTGACTCTGACCTGTCAAAATCACCTTCCTGGGGGTGCCTGGGTGGCTTAGTGGGTTGAGTGTCCAACTTTGGTTTCAGCTCAGGTCATGGGATTGAGCCCTGCATCGGGCTCATGCGGGACAGTGTGGAGTCTGCTTGGGATTCTCTCTCACCTCTCTCTGTTCCTTCCCTACTTGCACCTGATCTCTGTCTCTCTCAAAATAAATAAATAAGCTTAAAAAAAAAAAGTCTTCCCAACCCCTTCCCTACCTTGAGAACCATTGGACGAATCTCATTATTTTATTTAGCCATGTCACTCATCACAAAGCTGAGGATTGTCATATAAACCCTCAATTCCTACAAAATAATGTCCATACATCTCTGCATATCCCCTTGGCTCCTACTCCTGCCCAACTCCTGAAATCATTACACTGTGCCCTCTGGCATTTATAGTCAGTCTTCAACACAACCCAATACATTCTTTTTTTTTTTTTAATTTTTTTTCCAACGTTTATTTATTTTTGGGACAGAGAGAGACAGAGCATGAACGGGGGAGGGGCAGAGAGAGAGGGAGACACAGAATCGGAAACAGGCTCCAGGCTCCGAGCCATCAGCCCAGAGCCTGACACGGGGCTCGAACTCCCGGACCGCGAGATCGTGACCTGGCTGAAGTCGGACGCTTAACCGACTGCGCCACCCAGGCGCCCCACAACCCAATACATTCTTAACCTCTCCCCTGAAAGTCTCTTTGCCTACTTGGTCTGACCAAAACCAGTGTCCTGGGGCAGTTGTTTTCTCTCCCATATCCCTTTATCACTGAATCTCACAATCTTTTCAACCTTGTAAACATTAGAACACTCTAATTTCTGTCTGTCTAAACTCTTTTCTTTGATGGTGTGCACTTAACATCTGCATGTTGAACCATTAAAGATTACCAGCATCGTTCAAATTAATATAATCTGAGACAGCCAGTCCTCTCCTCTAAGCTCTGGATTACATATCCAATTATTTATGCAACACTCTACTTGGATGGCCAAAAGGTATTTCAGACTCAATGAAATCATCTATTTCCCTCTTTCCCCAAACACGTGTTTCCTTTACCTTATTTTGTGTATCACTATACAAAACTTGGGAATCAATGTTGACCCCTCTCTTTCTCTCATGTCCCTTTCTCAATTTATCAGGAAATTCAGTCAGCTGTACTTTTGAAATATACGCCAAAGTGGATAATTTCTCATTATCTCTCTCACTACCAACTTGGTCCAGACAAATCGTCATCTTTTACCTGTGATATTACAATGGCCTCCTAATTTTTCCAGCACCTTTCATCCTTATCCTGCTAAATTCAATTACCAACAGGTCTACTAGAGTGACCTTTTTAAAAAAGAAGTCAGATTATGCCTCCCTTTTCTCTAAATCCTGTAATGTTTTCCAATCTCACTCAAAATAAAAGCTTAATAACTTAATGCATTGTATGAGGTCATTATGGCTCCTCCCCACTGTACTTCTCTCACCCCAAATTTCCTTCCCACTGCAACCTTATTGGTTTTGTTGCTGCCCCTGGAACAATCTTGGCATGTTCAATTCTTCATACATGTATTTGCAACAGCAAATGTTAATGCTCTTTCCCCAAATGTACTCAGGACTTGCTCCCCCGCTTCTTTCAATGTATTTGCTCAAAGATATCATTTTATGGGTGAGGATCTCTCAGACCATCATATTTAAAATTGTACCCACCTATTTCTAACTTTACCTATCCCCACTCCATTTTTTTTTGATTCCACACCTACTATATATTTTCCCCTATTCATTTTATTTTATATCTGCCTCACTTTCCAAAATAGAAATTGCTATTTTCACATTTATTTCCAGTATTTTTGACTGTCTCTTGCTTAGAGAAGCCATTCAACAAAAATTATTGAATAAAATGCATCATTGGATCAAATATCTAATTGCTGCAATAGGAATTAATCTCTTAAGGATTTTTCATCTCTAAACTCTTTCGCTGAAATTTTTGAATGGGTGAAATTTTCAGACGCCATTTTGGAAGGATTCTGGATTTAGAAAAATAAGTGGAGATTCAAGTATTAGATTTTATGTGGGCTTCAGAATGCACTTTCACAGTTCATAACAGTGACAATGTATCAAGATTTGTATTGTTCTTATTGGTGATGGTTGCCTCCAAGCGTTTTCAGGTGGTGAGAAGGGAACAAAAGGAAAATTCACCTATACCTTGAATTTTCCAAGAATGGCTACATTTATTGAATGCTTATTAAGTGGCAGACAATATTATTAGCCCTATTTTATAGATGGGGAAACTAAGACCTGGACACATTAGTTAATACTCAAGGTGACTCAGGAAATAAGTAGATTCTTACTGGAACAGCTGGAATGGCCACTCATAAATAGAGAGATACCTTGGCGTGATAAATTGGAGGTGGGTATATGACAGGAGAATAGAAGGAGTTTGGGAGGAAAACAAATGACCTAAGTAATTATATCAAGCTTTTGATTTCACCCTTCTCTGTAAGCCCCATATTATATTATCTACTTCTCCATACAGACATAAGATCAAGCACTCTGTCCAAATCAGAACATCTAACAACTTACATTGTTCCATTTTGCATTATCAGCCCATTTTGATAACCAATATCCAGTGATGTTGTACACTATCCAAGTTCATAAATTCTCCACATGGTAGAGGTGGGATTTGCAACCTTTTAGCATGGTCTTAACATGGCCCCATATCAGGGATATCCAAATGCAAAAGTTAAAAGCATTATTAATGTAACGAAAGTTAAAAACTTATTTTCTAGATGTTTGTAATGCTATTTATTTATTTATTTATTTATTTTAGAGACAGAGAGAGAGAGCAAGTGTGAGCAGGAAAGGGGCTGAGGGAGAGAGAATCTTAAGTAGGCTCTATGCCCAGCACAGAGCTTGATGCGGTGCTTGATCTCACTACCATGAGATCATGACCTGAGCTGAAATCAAGAATTGGACACTCAACTGATTGAGCCACCCAGGTGCTCCTAGATGTTTTTAATTCCTTGTACATAAATTTTCACTCTCTTTCCACCATGTGGTGAATTATACATAATGTGTACTATACTGTACGAAGACCAAGTATATCTTTTACTATCATATCACAGTGCTCTTGACCCAATGGACAAGACAAAAAAGGTTATTTGAAGTAAAATTAACTCAATTTCACATTAATTTTCCTAAGCTATTCTAGTTTAATACAAAGAAAATTTGTGTTAGTTTTGTAAGCTTTGACTTGGGAGTCTGTGTTGTTCCATTTAGCAATAAATCTGGTGGCATTGTATATGCCCTTTCTTTTCTTCTTTTTACCTTAATTCAGTTCTCTATGAAGAGATTGGGATGCGTTATCTCCAAATCCTTTCTCTGACATCTTGTATAATAATTTAAGATTGCATTTTGGGGGCGCCTGGGTGGCTCAGTTGGTTAAGCGTCCGATTTCAGCTCAGGTCACGATGTCATGGTTTGTGGGTTCGAGCCCCACATAGGGCTCTGTGCTGACAGCTCAGAGCCTGGAGCCTGCCTCTGATTCTGTGTCTCCCTCCCTCTCTCTGCCCCTCCCCCGCTCATGCTCGCTCTCTCTCTCTCTCTCTCTCTCTCTCTCTGTCTCTTTCTCTCTGTCTCAAAAATAAATAAATGTTAAAAAATTGAAAAAAAAAAGATTGCGTTTTGTTGTCACAACCATGCTTTAGTTTTAGAGAGTCTTGGAAGCAAGTTCTTGCAATACTGAAATAAGGCACAGAGTGAACATGCTGACTGATTTCATTGGAGTCCTCTCCATTTATAATTCTGATTCGATTTTTCTCCTTGCTACAGGGCAGCCATATAATTCCCAACTGATCCCCATGGAGAACAGCACTGAGGTGACTGAGTTCATTCTTGTGGGGTTAACCAATGACCCGAAACTGCAGATTCCTCTCTTCTTAATCTTCGCCCTCATTTATCTTGTCACTCTGATGGGGAACCTGGGGATGATGGTGCTGATTCTCTTGGACTCTCGTCTCCATACTCCCATGTACTTTTTCCTCAGTCACCTGTCTCTGGTGGACTTTGGTTACTCTACTGCTATCACTCCCAAGGTCATGGCTGGATCACTTACAGGAGACGGGGTCATCTCCTATGATGCTTGTGTCACCCAGTTCTTTTTCTTTGTAGCCTTTATCACTGTAGAAAGTTTCCTCTTGGCCTCAATGGCCTATGACCGCTACGTAGCAGTGTGCAGACCCCTGCATTACACCACCACCATGACGACAGTTATGTGTGCTAGTCTGGTCATGGGCTGCTACATTTGTGGTTTCCTGAATGCGTCCATCCACACTGGGAATATTTTCAGGCTCTCCTTCTGTAGAGCCAGTGTGGTTGATCACTTTTTCTGTGATGCTCCTCCTCTTCTGGCTCTCTCATGTTCAGACAACTACATCAGTGAGATGGTTATTTTTTTGGTGGTGGGCATGAATAATCTCTTTTCTGTTTTGGTCATCTTGATCTCCTACCTGTTTATATTTATCACTATTCTGAGGATGCGCTCATCTGAAGGACGCCAGAAGGCCTTTTCCACCTGCACCTCCCACCTCACTACAGTGTCCATCTTCTACGGGACCGGCACCTTCATGTACTTACAGCCCAGCGCCAACCATTCCATGGACACAGACAAAGTGGCATCCGTGTTCTATACCATGGTCATCCCCATGCTAAATCCTGTGGTCTACAGCTTGAGGAACAAAGAGGTCAAGAGTGCCTTTAAAAAGGCCATAGGGAAGGCAAAGTCTTCTATAGGATTCATATTTTAAGTATAGAGAATCAACAATAAGGCACTTTCATCCACCTCAGATCTATTTAGAGAAAATGCTTGTCCAGCCCACAAATTTCTAATTTGTTATAGTAATTTTCCAAGCTATTGATTGAGTTTACAAAGCCAAAGTCTTAAAAAATATGATACCTAAGAATAGGTTAAGAAGAATTACCAATAAATGTTATTATTTTAAAAATTCTTCTTTTTTTTTCTTTTTTAAAAATTTATTTTGAGAGAGAGAGAGAGAGAGCAAGCTGGGAAGGGGCAGAGAGAGAGGGAGAGAGAGAATCCCAAGCAGGTTCCGCACTGTCAGTGCAGAGCCCAATGCAGGGCTCAAACTTACAGACTGTGAGATCATGACCTGACCTGAAGTCAAAAGTCAGACACTTAACCACCAAGGCACTCCTAAAAATTCTTCTTAATAAGCATATTCATCCACACTCCCACATGAACATGTATACTTACATGTATGTATAAGCACAGGCATACACATAAATAATTCATGAGAAACTCATGAAATCCACACACCCACAGAAGGAGAAATTATTTAAGACATACATGAGATAAGTCTATTGGCATAGTAGAATTTAAAGCAATTATTTTGGTGTCTCAGAACACATTCTTAACATAAATAGTTCACTTAATGGAAATATGGGTGTGTGTGTGTGTGTGTGTGTGTGTGTGTGTGTGTGTTCATGTATATATATGCTTGGTTTTTAAAAATTATTTTTACTTTATCTTTCTACACATGAAAAAGCATTATGTTTTATATTTGAAAAAAGTAAACTGTATGAAAATACTTCCAAAGTTCCTTGAATGTAGAATTATTATCGATTCTTTGTTCTTGTTTCTAATGAAAATACATACCTTCACATGGGCATTTATTTTCCTAGCTAAATTTCCATATTAATGAGTCCTATCTAAAAATAATACATTTTTATGGTGGTTTAATAGAGAAAACACATAACAATACAGTAAAAAGAAAAGGATGACAAGGCATATTTTTATTCACTTAAATAAAAATATAATATTTGATATTTAAAATTTAAGCACCAAGAATTACAATAGTATTAATAACTTATTTGTGTGTAATGCTATGAATTTGTTAATATACAAATCTGCTAAAATTTTGAGTCTCACTATGTCAAAAATTCTGAATCTAAGGGCGCCTGGGTGGCGCAGTCGGTTAAGCATCCGACTTCAGCCAGGTCACGATCTCGCGGTCCGTGAGTTCGAGCCCCGCGTCAGGCTCTGGGCTGATGGCTCGGAGCCTGGAGCTTGTTTCCGATTCTGTGTCTTCCTCTCTCTCTGCCCCTCCCCCGTTCATGCTCTCTCTCTGTCCCAAAAATAAATAAACGTTGAAAAAAAAAAAATTCTGAATCTATATGTACGTCCATTCCTTTCCACAGATTTGGGGAGTTTTGGCCCATTGTTTTTTAAAATATTCTTTCTGCTCCTGTCTCTGCTTTTGAGTGTCTCAGTTGGCGTATGTTGGTACACTTGCAGTATCCCACTGTTCTTTGGGACTGTTTATTTTTTCTTCATTAAAAAAAATTTCTGGGGGTGCTTGTGTGGCTCTATTGCTTGGGCGTCTGGCTTTGGCTCACGTCATGATCTTGAGGTTTGTGGGTTCAAGCCCGCACTGGGCTCTGTGCTGATGGCTCAGAGCCTGGAGCCTGCTTCAGATTCTGTGTCTCTTTCTTTCTATGCCCGTCCCGCTCATACTCTGTCTGTCTCTCTCTCAAAAATAAATAAACTTAAGAAAAAAATGTTTTAAAAAATTTCTGTTTTTCAAGTTGGAGTGCTCAACTGATCTGTCTTAAAGTTTACTGATCTTTTTTTTTCTGCCAGTTCCCATCTGCTGCTGATCCATTTATTGAACTTTATAGTTTATTTATCTTTCTTTTCAACTCAAGAATTTCTATTTGTGTTATTAAAAGTAATTTCTATATCTGTATTGATACTCCCTATTTGGTGAGACATTGTTCTCATACTTTTCTTAATTCTTTTAACGTGGTTTCCTTTAGTTCTTTGGCCACATTTATAATATCTGATTTAAATCTTTTTCTATTAAGTCCAACCTTGGTATTAGTCATGCTTCCCTCTTCGTGTGATACATTTTTTTTTTTTGCTATTAAAATATGGGCATTTTAAGTACTAAAATGTAGAATGTTCTCAAAATCAGGTCTCCCCACTGCCACCCTCTAGGACTTACTGTTTTTGGTAATGCTTTTTGTTTGTTTAGTGATTTGCCTAGATTGCTTATGTTAATTCTGTACTTTTTTTGTGCATAGCCACTGGAGTTTCTCCTCACTTAGCTGAGTGGTCAACTAATGATTGGACAGATTTTTCCATTAATTCTTCCAAGCCTTGAACAGGGGTTCTGTATGTTTGTGTTGGAGCATCTTTTCAATGCTCTGGTGATTTAAAAATCTGCCTTAATTTGCACTTCTTCCTGTGCAGAATCTCCAGTGAAAGATTATGTCTTTCTCAGGTCTTTCTGTGCCTGCAAACAGTCTTGCACATGTACATGATATTTTGTGATCCCCACACATATACTGGAGTATTTCAAAGGCCACTATGGATTTCTCATTTCCCCAAAAATCACTATTCTTTTTTAATGTTTGTTTTTGAGAGCGTGTAAGTGGGGGAGGGGCAGAGAGAGAGGGAGACAGAGGATCTGAAGCCGGCTCAGTGCTGACAGCAGAGAGCCCAGTGTGGGGCTGGAACGCATGAACTACAAGATCATGACTGAGCCAAAGTCAGACTCTTAACCTCCCCAAAAATCTGCTTTAAGAGTATGGTCAGGTGATTGCTTGGCCTCAAACGGTGTTGCCATCTTAGGAAATTATATTGGTGAACAATCGCTTCTCAATGTTTTTACAAACGCTCTAGGAATAAGTCTTTTCTTACAGGGTGAACTGTGTCAGGTGAAATAAAGATTAAAATTGTGAATGCAGGGGCGCCTGGGTGGCTCAGTCGGTTAGGCTGCCGACTTGGGCTCGGGTCATGACTCTCGGTCCGTGAGTTCGAGCCCCGCGTCGGGCTCTGTGCTGACAGCTCAGAGCTTGGAGCCCGTTTCGGATTCTGTGTCTCCCTCTCTCTGACCTTCCCCTGTTCATGCTCTGTCTCTCCCTGTCTCAAAAATAAATAAAACATTAAAAAATTAAAAAAAAAATTGTGAATGGAGCTTTTCTAGAAAGCTGCCAGACAGGTGAAATAGTGACATTTCTTGAGTTTGGGGGCCACTGTAATTTAATAGTGACATTTCTTGGGGTTTGGGGCCATTTAAGGGACTCCAGACACATTCTTCTTTCTCCAATTGCTGCCAGGCTGACGTTTTTCTCAGCTCCTGTGGTTCTGCTGGTTTTCAAAGCTAACACAGAACTGGGAAGTAGGGCAGTGAAGATGCCAGAAAGCTCACTATTATTATCTAGACTCAGCCATTTTTCTTGAGTACACACGCTTTGGATTGTTGCAAGCCTTTGGTTTATTTCTAGAGCTTTGAAAGTTTTGGGAAACCTCTTGCCTGTGTTGTCTTTCCTTTTATGAAGGGGCAGATTTTCAGAGGCCCTCCTTCTACCATTCTGGAAGTGTTTCTCCAGCCCTATTTAACATCAGCTTCCTTTCTTATGCCCTCTCTGTGTACATTGGTCTATATTTTCAGAATACATATTAAAATCTGTAATTATATATTTCTTTGTGAGTTTGATGTCTCTCCCCCATCCAACCAAAATGTACTCATGCAGAAACCATATCTCTTTTGTTCTTCTGTGTATAATCAGAATCTAACACAGAGGCTGAGTTGTGTCTTATTGAGTTGGAACTCAATAAATACTTTGTTGACTTAATATATTCATTAACAGATGAATGAATATGAATGAATATGTCTGTTCAATATCATTATAATTGAGAATAATTGTTGAAAGCAATGTTGCGTGAGACTTCTTGAAGGCTTTATTGAAGGATTTCTTGAAGGATTTATTGTTCTTTCTGTATTGGTGACCATGTAGAATTACTAAGGAAGGTAATGCCAAGTTTTGATTATTCTTAAAGATGTCCTACATTATCAAGAAGTGAATTTTGAGCACTGACCTAGAATGCATCAATCTGGAATCAACATTAGTGCCATCCTTACAAAAAATAACCAGGCTTTCTGCAATTTTATGCTTTTTATTAAACTCATTAGAGAGCTGAGCTCACAAGGCAGCTATCTAACGCCAAATATAATCAAAGATAGGCAAAGAGATGGGATGAGAGTGCTAGCCTACCTGTGACAGATGCTCTTAGGTTCTATAGTTACTGATAGAAGGATCCATCAAAAATTTAAAATTAATAACTAAAGATTTGCACTCATGTACATGCTCTGCTCTACAGACCTCTCTCAGTGTTTACAAGAAAGACTGGGGGCAGGGTGAGATTTCTGAGAGCACTGCTCTCTTGGGGCTGGCCCAGGAGAAAGGAACAGCAGCCATCACAGAAAAAAGTCCACCCAGATTCCTCTTCCTTACCTTTCTACAGAATAACAGCTTAAGTCACTGCTGTCCTTAGATGCTGATAAAATTCACGGGAACTGATATAAGAAAAGAGAATAAAACCCTCTACTCACATGAGTGGATCAGGACAATGTCCTGGGATGAGATCACAAGGGGTGTACTATACCTAGTGTAGGTCAGGATCGCCACAAAGGGTGCCGTCTCTGAGAGCTAGGGACAATGTTTCTGTGTAAAATAAAGGCTGTGTCAGCACAGTAAAGAAGGGCAGTAATATCCACAGCAACACTAACCAACATTGAGTAAGAGGTAAACATTCTCTACTGCTAGGAGGGGAACCAAGAGCATGGAGATCCTTTCTGAGGTACAGGTGCATGGCAGTGGGGGTTGGCCGCAGTGGTCTAGTCTGGTGTCTCTCACTCTTGCAGATGCACAGACCTGGGCTGGCTGCTGATGTGGATCCCAGACTTGAGTGCAGGGCAGGGATAGAGGGGAGAGGGAAGGATTTAGGCAGCTGGCTTATATGAACACAAATACCTGTGGGGTAGAACTGGTGAAATCTGTAGAAGGTCCACCGCAACTCTGCTGGCAGTTGGTTTCTGCCTCATTGTGGTTTTTTGCATTTCCCTGTTGATGAGTGATGTTGAACATATTTTCATGTGTCTGTTGGCCATCTGGATGTCTTCTTTGGAAAAATGTCTGTTCATGTCTTCTGTTAGATGTCTTGACTGGATTATTTATTTTTTGGGTGTTGAGTTTGATAGGTTCTTTATAGCCCTTTATCAGATAAAAGTAATTTTTTTAAATGGTTCCAGCAGAAGATACATCACCACCATCACAGATCTAGAGCCAGAAGGAAATGTTTATATTCTAACACCCTGCCCATGCTAAGTGTCAGCATGACCATCTTAGCACATTCAAGCACAGTCTTACGCATACTGTGAGTATGAATACCTCCAAATGTGTTGAGGCAGAAAAGGAAACAATGCACATTCCCACAGGGAATTTTATTATAGAATTGATCTCTCCTAAGGATCAAAATAAAACACAAGAACACTGTGATGCTAGGATATTTAATGTAGATTGGGCTTACTATCCATAAGTACTGTTATGTTTCCATTCTCTATGGATAGTTAGAATCATTGGAATTGACTGCATAGCCAGTGTGTATACAGTGATTTTCCAAACTGGATGAGATAGTAAACTTTAAAATAGTTTTGTACTTTATGTCCTTTTATGATTTACTAAATAGAATCTATTTGATGTGCTATTTACTAATCAGTGTGATGTCATTCCTATGGAATGACAGTGTAGTTTCCAGAAAATCATTGTAACCATAAACGGGGATTAAAAGCACTGAGTGAGAATGTAAATAAAAATATTTCAGCAAAAAAGAACACTAGTCATGACTCTAAATGTTCTATAATTCTATGTAGATGGTTTATTTTATGAATGATGAATTATAAATATTCATGATCCAAATATCCAATATATTGATATGATTTAACTTAAAGCTTCATTTATCATTCATTCATTTAACAAATATTTACTGATATTTCCTATGATCCAGAAACTCATTTAGCTATGGAGGGTAGAGTTATGAACAAAGCAGACAAAGCTACTGCTTACACGGAGTTTATGTTTTAATTTGGAGATACATATAATAAATGCTTTTTTGTGTGTGTCCATAGGATTCCTGGAGCTGGGCTGTATATGCATGAAGGTGACTGTACCATTGAAGATCGACACTAGAGAGGTGGGAAACGTAGGTGGACAAAGCCTTTTGATACCCCGGAACTGATTGCATCTTCAAGATGGTGATAAATATAAACAGATAGAAAATAAAGATAACTATGAGAGAAAAAAAAGGAAGCCAGTTATATAGAAAAAAACCAACTCACTGATGTACTTATCAGCGCAAGACAGAACTGTTGACTGCTGAAATATTGCAGAAAAAAATGACGAACCACATTGGACATATGGAAAGAGAGACTGGAGGTATCTCCAATATTTACAGAGGCATTTAGAACACCACAGACATAGCAGCCTGTGGCCAGACAAGCACTCACATCAGTGAGTAGTCATGGTGGTGATGTGATGGCAGGGATTTGCACACTGCGGCGTAGTGGTCATAGGCCATTGAAGCCAAGAGGTAACTTCCCACAGTGGCGAAGACTGCAAAAAAAGGACATCTGAGTAGCACATGCATTGCAGGAGATGACTTTGTTTCCTATAAGAAATCCTGCCATGACCTTGGGTCTGTAACAAAAATCCCTGAGAGACAGGTCACTGAGGAAAAAGCACATGAAAGTGTGGAGACCAGAGCCCAACAGAATCAGCACAGTCCCCCCCCCCCCATCCCGATTTCCAACTAGAGTGAAGAGGTAGATGAGGGGGAATGTCATAAAGACATTCTGGAGCATCTGTACATCCTAGAAGGATGAACTCAGTCACTTCTGTGTTGTGCCCCGTGAACGTCGGTGGGGAATCACAGGATGCCCTGTAGTGATGAGAAGTAAAGGAACAGAGTGTTAAATGGAAAAGAGAGTAGAGTGAGGTGGAAATGTGTAAATGGCTCTGCGGATTGTTTCAATGATGGCAATCTTGTGTTCTTCAAACCTGAAGCGCACGCAAGACAAAACAATTAGCCTTCATGCTCATTTCTTTTATGAGGTAACTTAGGCTCAACAAGGTTGTGTAATTTGCCCAAGTTTACCCAAATGTTAACTGGCAGAGTCAAGCTTCATCCCAGGCAGACTAATTCCGAAATCCCATGACAGTAACTGAAACTTGAATTGAATTGAGTTAATTCTATTCACAGTCAGCCCTCGAATCCATCGGACCCATCTTAATGGGTTGTTAGGAGTAATGAAATGGCTACGATACTATTCTTAGATGTGGGACTCCCAATGGGGTCATAGGGGCATACAGGGAAAGTAGAACTGCGGCTGCAGACATGTACCACCAGGAAGGCAATCCTGAAGAGAAGGAAATGCATTGAGTGGAAGACTCAAGCTCTGGGACGAGGTGCATATGGTTCAGATTGTACCCTAACACACACTATCTGGGAGACACTTCCCTAACCTAAGTTCTTTGAGCCTCATTCTTTTTCATCTCTAAAACTGAAGATGTAATGTGAAGGGGCAATTGTGAGAGTTCATAAAATAATCATGAAAAACGGTTAAGTAGAGTTAGCTCTGATGTTATTCGTAGGATGAAATCCCGATCTCTAGCTTGCCTTGGTAAAGGTGGGAAGCAATATCTATCTACTCTCTAGATTACGGATTAGTTTTAAAGTCTGATAGCCTCACTCTCTGATCTGTCTTTCCTCACATACTATGCCCACTCAGTTCTTCTGATCGCCCCGTGTGTCTCACTCCGCCTTTCCTCTGACCATATCATTGGCTGCACAAGCCATTCACTCAGTTTTTTCATTGAGATCCATATTTTACTTTGGGTTGGAACAGTTTTCTTATGTTTGGAACTCATTCTTACTCTCATTACTCAGGCCCTCGAAGCTTGGATGACAAAAATCCAGGGTTGAAATGTCATGTCCATGGGTTTTATTATGGCTTCCAGATCTGCCTTTGAGGTGAGCTCCATTCTGTAACTTTTCTTATTTAAATTGAGTGCAGCCTATGCCACAGCTTTCACTCATTGGTAACTACTCTTCTCTACTGACTGAAGGGCTTCATGACTTCCCCTTTCACAGCCCAGTTCCTAAGGACATTTGTGTTTGCTCACCTTTGACAAACATAAATTCTTTTTAGCATATACTGTGTTCTATAACCTCCACTAAGAGCATTCCGTGTGTGTGTGTGTGTGTGTGTGTGTGTGTGTGTGTGTGTGTATGTGTGCGTTCATTCTTTCTTCCTTCTCACAATCTTATATGGTAGGTAGTATAATCTTTTTTTTTTTAATTTTTTTTCAACGTTTATTTATTTTTGGGACAGAGAGAGACAGAGCATGAACAGGGGAGGGGCAGAGAGAGAGGGAGACACAGAATCGGAAACAGGCTCCAGGCTCTGAGCCATCAGCCCAGAGCCTGACGCGGGGCTCGAACTCACGGACCACGAGATCGTGACCTGGCTGAAGTCGGACGCTCAACCGACTGCGCCACCCAGGCGCCCCGGTAGTGTAATCTTTATGCTACAGCTTTATAAGGATAACTTATAAATTAACAACAATAATTTTAAAAGTTATAGCATCCCACAAGTTTACCCTATGATGTTATAAGATACAGAGTATTATCACCCACATTTGTGGTTAAGGAATTGAGGGTTGGAGAGGTCATGTGACTTTACAGACGTCTACACGTACGTAGCAAGAAATAAACTCAAGATTCGTATCCAGATCAGACAGATTGTAAACCTGTGCCTTCAGCCACCAGACTTTCTGGCGTTTAAGTGAGCTAGTAGTAATATGGGGAGATAAGAGGAAAAGAAGGTTGAAATAGAGTAAGGAGCTTTATAATTCATGCTTATCCTCTTGGAGTCTAAAGAAGTTTCATTTCACCCCATTATACTTACCTTTCCTTCCGTAACAGACGTACGGTTAGGAAGCAGAATGAAATTACTACCTAAACAATCAGAGCATAATCTAGCCTCTGTTTCTTATTGATGTTGCTTTTATCCTCTTTAGGAAAACACTATGTTGCCTCCTAAGTATTACTAAGCTGCCTATTTGTTGAATGATGACGTACATTTGGATATTTAAGACCAGCTCTACCTCACTGTTTCAGAAGAAACATTCACAGCATCCATTACTTTGCCAAAGTAAGTCACAGTACACACAGCCTCCCTACTGTTTTTGCATGAATTGCACGTCTCACTAAAAATGTATAGAATATGTAGAACCTTACCTTGCTCCTTGACAAGAAGGGAAAGGCAGCCATGAATTGTGTCTCTGATACCAGAACCTCAACCAGAGTAGAATGAGTATATCCTACTGAAGAGGCTCTCTCCGGTACTGGTGAAAAGGCTTCAAGGTCTCTGAAGCATGGAGGAATGGAGGAAAAAAATCATTGACGTGGAGCTAGGAAGACAGTTCAGGTCCTACATCTCCTATGTATTCTTTATGATCCTTGGAAGAGTCATTTACCCCTGTCAAATTCAGTTTCCTGATTTGTGAAGTGGAAATAATAAAATTGCATCTCCCGCCCACCTTACAGAATTCTGTCTGTGAAGAACAAATGAGGGAAGTTCTATAAACCAACTTGGTAAGGGGATTCTCATATTAACCTCAATCAGTATAGTTCTTATCTCAGAGTGGGTTTTTTGGGCAGCTCCGAAGAAAATTCTTTTTGGAGGAAGATGGCGTCTGTACCAGGAACAACTAACATTCGGATGAATAAACAGAGGAGCAGAAGGGTTCTGCACCCAGATGGGTCCTCTAAAATGATGTTAAATGGAGTGATTTGGGGATTCCCAAGGCTAATGAGTGGGAACCAGGAGAAAGGTACAGGGACGCAGAGTTCTCAGGGGAGCCGGAGCCCTATGGGAGTAGCCACAGTTCCCCTCACTTATTTAGGAAAGAAGCAATTAAACTGTCAGTGGGGAACTGAAGGGTCTGTTGAGTAAGCACACCAACCTATTTGGATTATTTGTCTTTTTTTTCCTTCTTCTAATTGAGGTATAATTTACATACAGTTATATCCACACTTTTCAATGCATTGTTCTAAGTGTTTGTACCAATGTAATTGGCCCTATAACCACCATCACATCAGGATATAGAACAGTTTATTACCCCCCCTAAATTTCCTACAACTCTTTGTAATTGACCCCTTTTTCCACCTCCTAGCAACCACTAATTTGTTTTCAGTCCCTATAGTTTTTGCTTGTAAGAATGTCATAAAAAAAGAATCATGCAGTAGGTTATCTCTTGAGTCATGATTGTCTCCCTTAGCATAATGCATTTGAAATTTATGGAGTTGTACTTGTTCTGTAATTGGTTCCTTCTTATTACTAAGATGTATTCTATGTATTCAGATTGTTTATCCATTCTTCAGTTGAGGGAAACTTGGGTTGTTTCCAGTTTTAGCTAATACAAATAAAGATCCTATAAACATTCACATACAGGATTTTATATGGCCATGTGCTTTTATTTCACTTGCGTAGATTGTTAGAAGTGAGATTTCTAGGTCATGTGACAGTTGCCAACCTGTTTTCGACAATGGCGTACTACTTTGTATTCCCATCGGCAACGTATGAGAGTTCCAACTGCTTCACATCCTTGATGGTACTCTATATTTACAGGTGGGCTTTTTTTGGCATTAGTTATTCTAATAAGTTTGTAGTGTATCTCCTTATTGTTTTAGTTTGCATTTTTCTAACAACTAATGCTGTTGAGCATCTTTTTATGTGCTTATTTGCCATTCTAATTATCCTATTTTGTGAAAAGTCTGTTAAAATCTTTTGCCCATTTTTGATACATGCACCCCGATGTTTATAGCAGCACAATCTATAATAGCCAAATTGTGGAAACAGCCCAAGTGTCCATCCACTGATGAATGGATAAAGAAGGTGTAGTACACACACACACACACACACACACACACACACACACACTGGAATACTACTCAGCCATCAAAAAGGATGACGTCTTGCCATTTGCAATCACGCGGATGGAGCTAGAGAGTACAGTGCTAAGCAAAATAAGACAGCCAGAGAAAGACAAATACAAATACCATATGATTTAACTCATATGTGGAATTTAAGAAAAAATGAGCAAAGGAAAAAAAGAGAGAGAGAGAGAGAGGCAAACCAAGAGCCAGACTCTTGATTATAGAGAACAAACTGATGGTTACCAGAGGGGAGGTGGGTGGGAGGATGGGTCAAATAGGTCATGGGGATTTAGGAATGCACTTGTTGTGATGAACATTGGGTGTTGTACGAAAGTGTTGAATCACTACATTGTACACCTGAAACTAATATTACACTGTATGTTAACTTACTTGAATATAAAAATTTTTTAATAAAAATTTTGAAAAAGTAAAAAGTACTTTTGATAAACGCTTTTGGAATACTTTCGGGCTTACAGAAAAAGTGCAAAGACAGGGTAAGTGTTCCCGTACACCCTTCGCCCAGTTTACCCCAGAGTTATCATCTTACAGTACCTTGGTACACGTGTCAGTACAAATCCAACATTCACACATTGCTATTAACTGAATCCCATACCTTATTCAGATTTCACTAGCTTTACCTTCTGATGTCCTGTTGCAGTATCCTATCCATGATACCACGTAAAGAAATAAAAAGGGTTATTGTTTGGGGCACTTGGGTGGCTCAGTCGGTTAAGCGTGACTTCAGCTCAGGTTGTGATCTCATGGTCTGTGAGTTGGAGTGACACATTGGGCTCTGACAGCTCAGAGCCTGGAGACTGCTTTGGACTCTGTGCCTCTCTCCCTCCCTGCCCCTCTCCTGCTTGCTCTTCCTCTCTCTCTCTCTCTCAAAAATAAAGAAACATTAAACATTTTTTAATGGTTATTGTTTTACCATTATGGTAAACCATTGGAGATGGTGACCAATATTGGATCTAGTAGTAGAAATTGAAAACACATTATCAAGTTATTGAGGGAATCGCATTGGCAAGAAAGCCGTGAGCCATGATTTTAACATTCTTTGGCTGAGCATTAAAACAACTCTAGAAATTTAAAATTGTGTGTGTGGAAATAAGCTGCAAAAACTGAATATACCTCAAAGATCTCATAATCCCTAACACACACTTAAAACTGCCTGATGTGGCCATCAGCATCACATAAAAACATTACACAAAACAGCACTCAATATAAACCCACTTGTGCCTGGACATGGCCAGACACTAATATCCCATGTCCCTAGCATTGAACAGTCCTTTCTTTTTTGAAATATCCCAGAACTTTTCAGTTGAACCCTGCAACTAACTAAGACCCATCAAAAGTTTTGAAAACCAATTAGAAAGGCTCTTCTAAAAATCCCATCTTAATAAAATGCTTGTCAATTTTATACCATCTCAGTGTTTCTTCTTTTTAATCTATAAAATTTACTCTCCTTTACAACATCTTTAAACCCCTGCTAAAACACAAGTAATAGCAGATAGCTTCCCTTGCTAAAGCAAAGCAAAGCAAAGCAAAACAAAACAAAACCAGCCTCTGTTAATTTTGTCTCTGATTTCATTTTGTCTTTGATACACTTCAGAAATGATCTTAAGGAATAATGGATGAGGGGGAAAACCCCACACATCTAACAGGACTAGGGGCCAGGAAAAACAATGGAAAATGGAGTTTTCCCAGAAAGAAAAACAGAATCTCATAAAGAAATATCTCCATGGTCAAGTTTGAGGGGCCTTCATAATTCTAACTCAGCAAGATTTCCAAAGTGACCCTTGTATCTCCATTCTTTACTTTCACAGAAGAGAATTTTTTTCCACTTCTCTTCATTCTGTTTGTATATCATACATTGAGTATGATGTGGGATAAGCTGTTTGTTTTTTGTCTGTTTGTTTATTTAGTTCATACGTTCCTGGACCACAAGGAACCACCTTCGGACTGAATGGAGGGCACCATTTAACCCCTTTGATTTGGACATTGAAACTTTATAGGGATTAGTTGGAATTTAGGATGTCTCCCTAGCGACAGTAGATAATATGTTCCATGGGGGGGAGGGAGTGAAATGGATATTTGATGATAGTAAACATTACAGTGGGAGAAACTTGTTCTTTCTGCCCCAAACCATTTTCTTTTTCCTCTTGAGCACATAACTGTACTAGTTTCTCAACCCGCATGCAATTAGTTGAAGTCACGTCATTGTATTCTCGTCAAGGAAAGTGAGCATAAGTCACATGTGTCAATTCCAAGTCTGGCCCGAGAAACCTCCCAGGTGACCGTCTGCTTATTCTCTCTTCCATCATCACCTGCTGGATAGAGGATCCAGGCCATAGGGGTGTAGAGCCACTAAATGAAAAGAGCTGGATTGCTGAATCACTGTATAAGATCCCATAGAACAACTAACTGAACAGAATACGAGCAAGAAAAATCTCTATGTTTAAGTCACTGTGATTTCTGCAGTTTCCTTGTATAGCAGCGGCGTTATTTATACAAACCAATATAAAAAGATTCCCACAAGACAATCTGCAGGCTGTTTGGCGAGAAGAAGGGGGACATATGACAAGAAATACTGTCAAATGTCTACAAGACAATTTAGTTCCACAAATATTTAACATTAATCCCCACTCAGCTTCTAAACATAACTACCGTGGCTAGGACAATTAACATTAGCATAAGTTTTGGAGAAAAAGAGAAAAGCCTGTTCCAACCAAATTTGCTGATCTAAGAAAACTTACTAAAATCCTCTGAGCTTCTCCTGAAGGTAAATAATGCCTATTTTGCTGGGTGAGAGAGCAGAGAGCACTTAGCACAGCGCATGGCAGAGAATAGCTATTCAATAAATATGTTCCTTTTCTTCTCTTCCTCTTCCCGCTCCTTCTTCCTCTTCCTTTTCCGTATTGTCATCCTTCTTTATCTACCCAAACACGTATTAAGTATATATTTAATGTATAAACCTATTTATCAGCTGCATCATTAACTATTAATAAATTGGAATATATCCAGTTATATATTTTTATAAATATTAATACTTGTTATGTATATTTAATATGTTATATATTATATAGATAAACGTTCACATTTATAAGCATAGCTGTACTATTTAACTGTGAACTCTTTGAGGACAAAGGTGCTATCACATTTAGTTCTGTATTCTCAGAACCGGTCCGGTGTCGGTGAAATAAAAGACAATTTTTCAGTTGTCACTGGAACAAAGGATGGTGGTGAGGACCTGACGGGCCATCGATGTCCTGTGGCGGCTGGGCAGCAGCAGTGTGTAAACCTCCACATCGTACCCTGCCAGGACAGCCCACGTGCTTGGTCATCTGGCCACAGACTGCGGAGGTCTGTGGGTTTCCTGAAGGCCAGAATTCACCCTAAATCTTTCTTTTTGTGAGTCTGATATGGCTCATCACTTCTTCTGAGAAAGCAAGCAGTCAGTCATGGCCCCCTGTTGCTTTCATAAACCGACCAGGGAGCTGGTTCTTGCTTCTGTGCAGGCAAGGCTTCCACGTCTTTTTTTGTTCTGGTTACCTCGTTTTTCTGCCGGCTCAGAATTAGCGCCGTTTTGAGTATGCTCTCCTCTAGGGGGCGCCAGCACACCTTTTCCACCTGAGCTTCCCTCATCTCTGCAGTGTCATCTTCTTTTCATTTATATTTTTTACTTTATTTTTAAATGTTATTATTTATTTATTTATTTATTATTTTATTTAAATCCAAGGTAGTTAACATATAGTGTAATAATGGTTTCAGGAGTAGAATTTAGTGATTCATCACTTACATATAACACCTAGTGCTCATCTCAACAAGTGCCCTCCTTAAAGCCCATCACCCATTTAGCCCATTGCCCCAGCCAATACGCCTCCAGCAACCATCAGTTTGTTCTCTGTATTTGAGAGTCTCTTATGGTTTGCCTCCCTCTCTGTTTTTATCTTATTTTTCCTTCTCTTCCCGTGTGTTCATCTGTTTTGTTTCTTAAATCCCACATATGAGTGAAGTCATATGATATTTGTCTTTTTATGATGGACTTATTTCGCTCAGCATAATACACTCTAGTTCCATCCAAATTGTTATAAATGGCAAGATTTCGTTCTTTTTGATGGCTGAGTAATGTTCCATTGTACCTATATGCCACATCTTCTTTATCCATTCATCAGTCGATGGACATTTGGGCTCTTTCCATACTTTGGCTATTGTTGATGGCGTTGCTATAGACACTGGGGGGTGCATGTGCCGCTTTGAAACAGCACACCTGTATCCCGTGGATTAATGCCTTGTAGTGCAATTGCTGGGCCATAGGGTAGCTCGATCTTTAAGTTTTGAGGAACCTCCATATTGTTTTCCAGAGTGGCTGCACCAGTTTTCATTCCCACCAACAGTGCAAAAGTATTCCTCTTTCTCCACATCCTCACCGACATCTGTTGTTTCCTGCGTTGTTAATTTTAGCCATTCTAACAGGTGTGAGGTGGTAGCTCATTGTGGTTTTGATTTGTATTTCCCTGGTGATGAGTGATGCTGAGCATCTTTTCATGTGTCTGTTAGCCATCGGAATGTCTTCTTTTGAAAATGTCTGTTCCTGTCTTTTTCCCATTTCTTACTGGATTACTTGATTTTGGGGTGTTGAGTTTGATAAGTTCTTTATAGATTTTGGATACTAATTGTTTATTTTTTTAGAAAGAGAGAGAAAGACAGACAGGAAGAGAAAGAGACTGAGAGAGAGAGAGAGCGCACATGTGAAAGGAGGGGCAGAGAGAGGGATATGAAGCGAGCTCCCCACTGACAACAGAGAGCCTAATGCAGGACTTGAACTCCCAAACTGTGAGATCATGACCTGAGCTGAAGGCCCACACTTAGCCAACTGAGCCACCCAGGCACCCCTGCAGTGTCATCTTCTACAGGACAGTCATCTTCACATAACTTACAGTCAACCTCCAGGCATCCCATAGACACGGACAAGACAAAACTGCCTCCAGTGTTAGTGCTTTAATGATGTAGAATCTACAATAACCCGGTTTAAGTTCCTTTTTTTTTAAGTAAATATTTACTTTTGAAAGAGGGAGAGAGAGAAAGAGCGTGAGCAGAGGAGGGGCAGAGAGAGATGGAGACAGAGGATCTGAAGCAGGCTCTGTGCTGACAGCAGACAGCCTGATGCAGGGTTTGAATTCATGAACCATAGGATCATGGCCTGAGCCAAAGTTTGGTGCTTAACCTACTGACCCATCCAGGCACCCTCCTCCTCCCACCCTCCCCGCTAGTTTAACCTTCTTAGATCCTCCTGGCACAGTGTTCCTTGTCATGGGCCACACTGCACTTTATTTCCTAGAGTGATGTCTGCATCTCTTCAAAAGTATATTTTTGATTAAAGAGTAAATATTGTTAACATGAATGTAATAGCTTAACTGTAAGAGCTCACAGTGAGCTTAGATATTTGGAAGACGTCATTTACAAATCAATATTTTTTTCTTTTTCAATAGTACTTTGGCTGTTCAGGGTCTTTTATGGTTTATATACACAATGGAATACTACTTGGCAATGAGAAAGGATGAATCATGCCATTTGCAGCAATGTGGATGGAACTGGAAGGTATTATGCTAAGTGAAGTAAGTCAGCCAGAGAAAGATATCAAATGTTTTCACTCATATGTGGATCTTGAGAAACTTAACAGAAGACCATGGGGGAAGGAAAGGGGGAAAAATAGTTACAGAGAGGGAAGGAAGCAAACCATGAGACTCTTAAATACAGAGAAGAAACTGAGGGTTGATAGGGAGGGTGGTGGAGGAGAAGGGAAAATGAATGATGGGCACTGAAGAGGGCACTTGTTGGGATGGGCACTGGATGTTGTATGTCAGTGATGAACCACGGGAATCTACCCCAAAAACCAAGAGCACGTTTTACACACTGTATGTTAGCCAATTTGACAATAAATTATGTTAAAATAAATAAATAAATAAATAAATAAATAAATAAATAAATAAATAAAATACATAAATAAATAAAAGTTACAAAACAGAAAAAAAATGAAGAAAATTAATGAAACCGAAAGTAAAAAATAAATAAATAAATAAATAAATAAAAATAAGTATTAAACAGATATGTCATCTGCAAATATCCTTTCCCATTCTGTCGGCTGCCTTTTAGTTTTGTTGACTGTTTCCTTCACTGTGCAGAAGCTTTTTATCTTGATGAGGTTCCAAGAGTTCACATTTGTCTTTGTGTCCTTGTCTCTGGCGATGTGTCTAATAAGGAGATGCTACAGCCAACGTCAAAGAGATTGCTGCCTGTATTCTCCTCCAGGATTTTGATGGTTTCCTGTCTCACATTTAGGTCTTTCACCCATTTTGAATTTATTTTTGTGAATGGTGTAAGAAAGCGGTCTACTTTCATTCTTCTGCATGTCGCTGTCCAGTTTTCCCAACACCATTTGTTGAAGAGACTTTTTTTCCACTGGATATTCTTTCCTGCTTTGTTAAAGATGAGTTGACCATGTACTTGTGGGTCCATTTCTGGATTTTCTATCTGTTCCACTGATCAATGTGTCTGTTTATGTGCTAGTACCATCATGTCTTGATGACTATAGCTTTGCAATATAACTTGAAGTCTGGAATTGTGATGCCTTCAGCTTTGCTTTTCTTTTTCTGGATTGCTTTGGCTATTCAGGGTCTTTCGTGGTTCCATACAATTTTTAGAATTGTTTGTTCTAGATCTGTGAAATATGCTGGTGTTATTTGATGGGGATTGCATTAAATGTGCAGATTTCTTTGAGTAATATAGACATTTTAACAATATTTCTTCTTCCAATCCATAAGCATAGAATGCTTTTCCATTTCTTTGTGTCTTCTTCAATTTCTTTCATAAGCTTTCTGTAGTTTTCAGGGTACAGATCTTTTACCTCTTTGGTTAGGTTTATTCCTCGGCATCTTATGGTTAATCACATTTGATTCATTCATATGTTCCATGTGCGTTATATAAACCTACATGCAACATAAACCTACATGAGAATGGCGGTGTACACAAGCCTGTGAATAAAAGTAACACAAGAGTTCCATTTACACACATGCATGTGGGAGGAGGAAATTTGTCAAAGAAGTATATATAGTGTGGCTAATGTCTGATGAAAAAAATAATCTAAAAAAATCAATTGAGGTATCAGCATATAAATTTATGTCAAATCATATTATTTGTTGGCTTGAAAAATTGTTCTAAGAGTCCCAAATGCAGAAAAAAGTACTCTAGTAGTTTTTCAAATGAAGGTATGTATTTTTTAAGGCATTACATTTTATGGAAAGCTCCATAAGTATAGCATGTAAATGAATTGATATTTTCACCTTGACCAAGTCATTATGTAGAAACAGCATGTTCATATGATAATTTTCAAAAAGATAAATTGATCAGAGGAGAAGAACACTGAAGAGATAATACAGGTCTTGTTCCACTTATGTGTATATGACTACCAACTCCTCACATGTAATAAAAATAATGCACTAAGAATAACAAATCACACCTTCTCTGCCTGTAAATGCTTTGAAATGGTTATGGTCCCTCATTCATTTAGACTTTAGTTGATCTGTACCATCTGGTATCACTCTCCCACTCACGGACTCCACATCATTAACACTGATTTTCTTGTTACTCCTTAACAACTCCACGCATGCTCCTACTTCAGGACCTTTGTGCTTGCTGTTTCCTTTGCTTGGAAGTTTCCCTTGCTTCCTTCAGGCCTCTCCTTAAATGTTACCTATCCTATGGGTATGACTCTCTTTATAAAACAGCCACTTGGCTCCTCATGGACCTCCCCTCAGCCTCGTCTCTTCTTCATAGTTCTTATTAACACTAATTTTTATCTGTTTGCCTGTTCATCTATATATATCTGCTAACTAAACAGTAAACTCCCCCAAGAGTTCTGGTTTCATCTACTATGTTCACAGCTCTATCCCTGGTACCTATTAATGTGTCTGGCTCAAGATGTTTTTGTGAAATGGATGAACTAATTCTGTTGTGAGTACATTATGTCAATATGTTGGATCTTTGAGCCACTGATAATTATATCACATCACAAATAAATAATCATTCTAAGTATCATTTAGAACGCTTCAAGAGACATGGCTGCTTTCCTGCTATGTGGAATATTTTTACCTATAATCTCACTCAGTGCTTGGACTCCCAATTTTGGATGAAAGGTTGTTTTGGAACCCATTGCCATCCGAAACCATCTCATATTTTTCCCTTAGGAATTGTCTTATTAAGTGGCAGGTAACACAATAAAACAAATTCTATTTAGTAAACTGTAAAAAGACCTAAAATAAGAAACTATTAAAATTTTAATATCTGATCTGATTTGGAAAATTACTTCACATATGCCGAATGTACAATTAACTCCAATGATTGTAAACATCTATTTTGAATGTAAGCATAACCTGCATTCCATATCCCAGTGTGAAATGTAATTATTCGATTTTGGTTCTCCAGTTAGCTATAACAAAGTTACCCAAGGGTATTTGCATCTGTGTCTTCTCTTTCCATCTCTATGTAATCGGAAGCGTTCAACATCTCAAGATTTATAAAACTGTGCTTGAATGCCTTAAGGTAATCATGCAGATAATAGTGGGATACTAATATACATTCCCTTCTGGCTCTGAAGGCTATGAAAACAGTAATGTGTCTCCTGCTGAAACCATTTTATTATTTTTTTTATTTTGAAATTTTTTTTGAATTCTAGAATATTCTAAATTTTCAAAAACTTAGACATATTCCTGTCAGTTCCTGTATACCCCATATATCCCTGCTCTAGTTTTGCCTATTAATGTCTTGCTTTAGCCTGGTACTTTTTATCAAAACTAAGCAGCCAACCTGGGCATCACTGTTATCTAAACTTCAGATTTTACTTGGGTTTTACCATTTTTGTTTTTTCCAGTAACGTCCTTTTCTCTTCCAGGCCGTGATTCAGGATCCACATTGAATTGAGTTGTCATGGCTCCTTAGCTTCCTCTGGCCTGTGACAGCGTCTCAGGCTTCCCTCATCTCTCATGACTTGGACTGTTTTGAGGGGTACTAGTCAGATAATTTGTAGAGTGGCTTCCAATGTGCAGATGTTTGGTTTTGGGTGTTTTGGGTCATGGTTAGGTAAGGAATATGGATTTTACATCAAAATAGGAATTTCCCTTTCATCATGTTACGTCAGGGCTACGTGTTCACACCATGACTTGGCACACTGCCATTTATTACCTTCAGTCACCTGGCCAAGAGAGTTTTGTCACGTTGCCAGCGTGAAGCCACTTTCTCCCTTTTTTATATTCTATTTCTTGTAAGTAAGTCACGAAGACTACTTTAGACCCCAGCCAGTGGGGGGCTAAAGTTCACCTCCAGGAGTAGAGGGGAATATATAAATAAATTCTTCAAACTCTTTGAAGGGAAAATCTGTCTCTCTTTTATCATTTATTTCGATCATTTGTGTATGTCAGTATGGGATCACATCTTTATTGTATACTTTGGGTTATAATTCAATGTTATGTTATTTTTATTTATTTATTTATTTTTGCTCAAATTGTTCCCTGTTTGGTCACTGGGAGCTCTCCCATTTGTCTTGTTTCCTTTCGACATGCCCCCATCCTTTTAGTTTTGAATACCTCTTTGTGTTGGAGCATTACAAGATGCTCAGATTCCCCTTGCATTGACCCTGATCCAGTCATAGAATCAGTTATTTCTCCAAAGAGCCCGGCTTCCATTTATTAGAGAATAATATTTAGAAAATAAGATCCAGGAGCTGGGTAGGCTCATTGCTACTGAGATATCTCTTCTAGGTGATCTTAGAAGACAAAACCAGGATATATACACACATATGAATTTAGGTTTATTTACATATCTATATCCATTTATACCTGTAAGGAGATAAATATGTCTGACTCTAATTTGGTTCTTTCCAGTCTTTCCCACTTGCTATGCGTGATTTGTTTTTCTTTATTCCTAGTTCACTGACAATTTTCATCGTGAATGGATGTTGGATTTTGTCAGCTGCTTTTTCTGCAGCAATTGATATGATCATGTTTAATTTTATTCATTGGCATATTGATACGGTTGATTACATAGATTGATTTTCAAATGTTGGCTCAGCCTTGCATACCTGAAGTAATCACCACTTAGTCATTGTGTGTAATTCTTTTTATACACTGCTGGATTCAACTTGGTAATATTTTGTTGAGGAATTTTGTATCTATGTTTATGAGAAATGTTCGTTTGTAGCTTTCTTTGGTGGTAATGAATTTATCTGGTGTTAGGATTAGGGTACTCTCCCTACCTCCGCTTATATTTTTTTGTCATTTGCTGGTAAAATAACCTATTATAAGTTGTGTTTACATTTTGCTGAGTTGGGAAACCTGAGAACTGATCCAAATATGCTCCTCCTTCATGGCATTTATTTTTATTTTCATTCCCAGCCAAATGAGTTGGAATATTCCTCTGCTAGAACAAAGTTGATACAACACTGTTGAGTAAGTAGACCAAGATAATAAGAGTAAGGAGAGACAAAGAAGCATGTCAGCTATTCCCATTAGTTAACATATAATATCTGTAATTTAAGATTCTTGATGTTTGCCATATTGTGTCAAGGGGTCTCGTCATGGTCCAGTTGGGAGTTAAAAGGTAAGACAATACAACTCAGGAGCTTGAACAAAAGTAGTACTGGCTATCTGCTTTTCCTGGTTAGACTCCCTCCACGGTGACCATCCCTGACTATCACATAGATATGGGTCATATGTGGGGGAGAGAGGTGATCTTGGATGTACACAATAGAAATCAACTCTGGTTCACTTAAGTATTAAAAAGATTTATTAGAAGAATAAAGGTGTGCTCACAAAACCAAGGGGGAGTATTGGATAATTTAAGTCAAGAAAATCAGTGTTAAACATAGAAATCCAGAAGGCAGGAAACACAGGCAAGAGAAGACCCCTGGAACAGTTTTGTGAACATAGTTCCTCTTGTGCATCCACCCTTTCTGCCCTAGACACTACTCTCGATGGCTGCCATTATCACAACTGTTGAGCCCTTGCTAATGTCACATGCTACAACACCTACTGTAAATAAATTCTAACTATCCTAACTTCTTTCTGTACATCATTCATTGCATCCCTTTGGCTGAGATAAGTTCTTTTGCTGCTGGCTGAGCTGTGAGCATGGTAAGTGAAAGAACAATAACAGCTCTCAAATATACAGCTTCCGAGTACATTGACAGTGCTCTTAGTGCTTGGCTTATCTTAACAAATTTAAACCTCATGGCAACTTGATAAATAGGTACTAGTGTTATTCTCATATTACTTATAAGGACACTGATGCTTAGGGACATTACTTAACTTGCCCAAGTTCCAGGAAAGTTCAGGTAGAACCAGGATTTGCACGCATACCACCCTTCGGAGTCTTCTCTAGAAAGACTTGTGAACATAGTGCTGTAGAGTTTCCCACCACGTTTCACATTGTGGGCAATTACCAAAAAATAGGAAGGTTTTGGGTAAAGGGCATCCAGGAAAATGTCATATCTCAGCTTCCAGTGGCCATGTTATAGTTTCTATGTAGAAAGAGATCTGGTATTTTTTTGTTGAGTCCCAGGTTATTCAACTTTGTCTGAAGTCAGTAGCCAAATTGAATATGCTACAGATGAATTCTTTGTTACCCTGCTTTGTCAGTTTAAGCAGCTATTTGAATTCCTCTATGTCTGACTTCTCAGTTTGCTAATTATTTACACACACTTCACTCCCACTGTGGTAGTGTCTTTGGAATGAACTCACAGTGACTCCTAAGGCCTGTAAGGGATAAATTATGTCTTTTAGAGACAACGGATACTTTCAGAAATGAATGGAGGCTCCCTCACAAAAAAGTAAGACTTTGCAATTATTTTTTATAGTGTTTGGTGATGGTTTACTATGTACCAGGCTTTGTTTTTAAAACATGTAAATATTAATTTATATGCTTCTCATAACAAGTGTACAAGTAGGCACTATTATCTCCATTATTTTTTATATTTATATTTTTGTTTTTTAAATATTTATTTACTTTTGAGAGAGAGAGAGAGAGAGTGTGTGTGTGTATGAATGGGGGAGGGGCAGAGAGAGAGGGGGACAAAGGATCCAAAGTGGGTTCTGCGCTGACAGCAGTGAGCTGATACGTGGCTCCAACTCGCCAACTGTGAGATCATGACCTGAGCCTAAGTTGGACGCTCAACCAACGGAGTCACCCAGGCGCCCCCATTGTCTCCATTTTATAAATGATGGAACTGAAGTGCAGAGGATTATATAACCTGTAATCCTCCTCACATGAATTTTAGGAAGTTGTGTGGCTCTGGGACAACACCAGTCCTGTAAGGCCCCAGCCTGGTTTCCATGACCTCTCTCGTGAATCTGTCTGATTGCCATCAGGAAAGTTACTTCTGAATTCTCTTCTGAAGATGTTTGCACTATCAAAAAGAAACAATCCCAAGTAATGTAAATACATATGCCTTAACAAAGTAGTCTGGGTCTCTAATTGCTTCTTCTCCACATGAATTGAGTCAGAGGCTGTGTTTTCTCCCTTGGGTACCTATTCTCCTGAGAATTTCATGTATGTATAAATCCTTCTCGTTCTCCATCATTGGCTTCTAACATCCCAACATTGCTCTATTGGCATCATTTTATTTTATTTTAAAAGCTTTTTTATTTATTTTCAGAGAGAGAGAGAGAGAGAGAGAGAGAGAGAGAGAGAACGTTCAGGGAAGGGACAGAGAGAGAGGGGGGGAGAGAGAATCCCAAGCTGGTTCCACACTCGCTGCTAAGCCCAACGTGGGGCTCGATCCTACAATGGTGAGATCATGACCTGAGCCAGAATCAAGAGTTGGCTGCTCAACCCACTGAGCTACCCAGGCATCCCAACACCATTTTAGAGGGAACCGTCTGTGTGCCAAAGGCTCTTTGGTGCTCTTTTTATGAATCTGAATGACAAAGGTTGTCCAAGTAAACTAAGTGGCCTTACTTCTAGGTCATATCACTCTGAGCCTGCAACAATGAGCAGGGATAACCCCCAAGGTAAAATGTCGTCTACAGTGGGTATGATGATTCTTTCTTGGAGTTGCTCAGTACTTGGTAGAGTCCGTTCAGAGACTTTCTCCTATCTTTCCTCATGGCAGCCTCCCTATGTGACAGGTTGGAGAATATTTTGTAATCCTCACCTTGTAATGACCTGTTCTTTATATATCTCCCTGCCTCTAGAGAACTTCAATCTTTGTAGCCAGACATTAAGAAAGGAGATCAACAAGATGCTTTCTTTCTTTTTGAGTGGCACTAGCAATGTGAAGATCATAAGTGAAGTTGTGTCACCTTCCTTGAAGGGCAAGGTAAGTATTTAGCTGCATTCTCTGGTCTGCTTAGATTGTGGTATTAGAAGACTTGCTACGTAAAGTTACAAGGACAACACCTTCCCATGGATTTTTCAGAGTTTAACATCCCAGGTTTTAATATTCTCACACTTCCAGGCTGCTCATCTGGAGGCTAGATGTTACAACAACCTTCAGTGATTAGGAAAATGGCGATTTTTGCCAAACAGTAGCGGATGGTATTTTTCTCATCATTTAACATCCCTGCTCTTAGGAGAGCACTTAGACACTGGTGGACACTCAGTACGTGTTTGTTGAGGGGATAGGTGAAAAGATTAATAAATGAATACAAGGATGAATGAGTGAATCTCAGAATGAACTGTTTACTGAGGCAGTTAACTATGCACATATGTGGTACCTAGTCCTGTGCTCTTAAAACACAGTCTCACGTGCAACTTTGCACAGGCTATTTAGAGACCCTTGATCAAAAGTTTTAGACTTTTGTGGGCAAGTAGTGGTAGTGCCTGGCTACTCATTATTGCTGACATTATTGTTGTTAGCATTAAAAAGACATGGCTTATAGGACACATTTGCTATCCAATTGAAAAGACAAAATTTCAGCATCCTTTAGTATCTACTCCTTGGCTCTCATTTCTTTTCATCTCCTACATCTGCATCTCACCTCAGATTTCTTCTTCCTACCTTTCCCAGTGACCCACTGTGGGCCTGAGTTCTTAGCACACATGACCTAAATGATGGAGTGGCCTAGAGCAGGTGCATGGGAGACAGTGACAAGCACATGAATTAGGGATATATTTTGAAAGTAGAGATAACCAGTTGTGCTCATGGTCTACATGTGGAGTGTGAGGGAAAGAGAGCCAGGGCTGAATAATTCTGGCATTAAGGGATTCTTTGTCGAAGACTTTATCAGGGTTGACCAGATAGATAGCTTGGATTCTGAGCATTGTGGAGCCGGTTTTATGATGAAATTATCCAGTTGGCTGAAATAATTGGTACAACCTTCAGTAGATTCCTCTTGCAGAAGTCACACCATGAAAGATGGCATCTCAACATTTGTACCTCTTATCATTCCTCATGGTCAGTCCCCAGTTTTTTGTTTTTAATATTTAAATTTTTTAATGTTTATTTATTTTGAGAGAGAGAGAGAGAGAGAGAGCTTGAGAGAGGAAGGGCCAGAGAGAGAGGGAGACACAGAATCTGAAGCAGGCTCCAGGCTCCAAGCTGTCAGCACAGAGCCTGATGCGGGGCTCAAACTCACGAACCATGAGATCATGACCTGAGCTGAAGTCAGACGCTTAACAGACTGAGCCACCCAGGTACCCCCTGTTTTTAATATTTAAAAAAATGGTATGTTTGTTTAAATAGATTTGAATTTAAGATATGAGGTCACTTACCCACATGTTTCTTTAGTAGTGTGATTCCAATATTTCTGTTATTTTTCAACAGTCTTATATACATATTGCTAATAATTATTATTTATTTAATAATGGTAAAACTTATGATGTATTGCACACTATTAGGCGGTATTTTGGGTAATTCAAATATGTCAACTTGTTCAATTGTCCAAACAGCCTTGTGAAGTACTGTTATTGTCACTCTTGTTTGAAACTGACGTACGGAAAGGCCATGACTTGCCCTGGGTTACCCGGCTGGCAAGTGGAAATGCCAGGATTTGAATACAAGACAGGTAACCCCAGAGACCACGTTCTTCACCAGCCCAATATGCTGCCTCTTGAAATACTTGCGTTGTTTTCAAACTACCATTTTAAAAGAATCTTGTAATATAGTACAAGTTGGAAACACCATGCCCACTTAACTTTTTCAGATGAAGAAAATGAAGCTCAGAAACATTGATGTTGCCTTTCCAAGGGGTAGAATGAGGGTCACAAAAGCCTTCAACCCACGTGAAAATAAGCAATGGCCATTTTGAAGATAACTGACTGGTTATTTGGAATATCTCAGTGGGGGTCAAGAGCTGATGAATATGTGTGTACCCTTACATATTGAAAGGTGGAGGTCGGAATATGCCAGTCTTGTGGTTGCTGGGAAGTCTGCACTGGTAATGGTATCATGGTCTGCTCATGTCATTTGGGTGACGTGGGGGAGCTGTGAGCCATTTTCCATGCATAAGTATTTTATCTATCCTGCCTTCTTGTTTTCATAGGTGAACCACAATGTCAAAATAGTATCCATGGAGAACGGCACTAAGGTGAATGAGTTTAGACTCTTGGGACTGACTGACAACCCAGAACTGCAAATCTTTCTCTTCATAACATTTACTCTCATTTATCTCACCACTCTCATTGGAAATCTTGGGATGATCATGTTGATTCTGTTGGACTCCCGTCTCCACACTCCCATGTATATTTTTCTCAGTAACCTCTCTCTGGTAGACTGTGTTTACTCCTCAGCTGTTACTCCCAAGGTGATGGCTGGGTTTCTAACAGGGGATAAAATCATCTCCTATGGTGGATGTGCTGCTCAGATGTTCTTCTTTGTGGGTTTTGCCAGCGTAGACTGTTTCCTGCTAGCTGTCATGGCTTATGATCGGTATGCAGCGGTATGTAAGCCCTTACATTATACCACCACTGTGACCACCAGCTTGTGTGCTCAAATGGCAGTAGGCTGCTATGTCTGGGGTTTTATTGAATCTGCCATCCACACTGGATTCACCTTCAGCCTCTCCTTCTGCCATTCCAATGTGGTCCATCACTTTTTCTGTGATATCCCTCCAATCCTGGCGCTTTCCTGCTCTGATATCTACATAAATGAGATTGTGCTCTTTATCTTAGCAGCTTTCAATGTCTGTTTTGCCCTGATAGTAATCTTGACCTCCTATCTGTTAATATTCATTGCCATCCTGAGGATGTGCTCAGCCGAGGGACGGAAGAAAGCCTTCTCCACCTGTGCCTCACACCTCACTGCAGTCACCCTCTTCTATGGAGCTGTCATGTTCATGTACTTACAACCCAGTTCTAGTCATTCTATGGACAATGACCAAATGGCATCTGTGTTCTATACAATAATAGTCCCCATGCTGAACCCTATTGTCTACAGTCTAAGGAATAAAGAGGTAAATAATGCTTTCAGGAAAGTCACTAAGAAAATGAAGATTCTGTTCAACCCATAGACTAATTAGAAAGATTGTAAAAATTGAATAGTTAATCAGTTATCTATTGTTGTGTATCAAAAATATTATAATGCCTAGTGGCTTAAAACAACAGTTTATTATTATGTCTCATAATGCTGTAGTTGGTGAGGCAGTTCTTTGCTGCTTTCACACAGGCTCATTTGTGAAGTTACAGGTCTTCTGGATGGTCAGCTGAGCTGAAATGTTCAAAGATGACCTTACTCAAACATTTCTAACTGTTGATTCTGGTTACTTTCTTCTCCTCGTGCTCTTTCAGGATGTGAAAGCAGGATGGACCAGCTTTCTTACATAATATTTTCAGTGTAAAAATAAAGCTGAATGACTTCTTAAAGTTCAGACTCCTAACTCACTCATTTTCTCTACCACATTATCCTAATCAATGATGTCAAGGTTGGCCCCAATGCAAGCATGAAGAAAGACTCCACCTCTTGAAGAAAACAGCTGCAAAGAATTTGTGCCCAGAGTTAATCTACCACAACTAGAAATTAGGTTAAACTGCTACATCAAAATTTAGTGGCTTAAATACAATAGGAATTTATTCTCAAACAGTAATTTATTTGGAAGCTAATGTAGCAGGTCGAAAATGAATCATCTGGACATGTTGCGTCTGGCTCATCTGGGGCCAAGTTCAGTCCACATAACCCTACTGTCTTCTAGAGTGTTCAAAGTCTGCCCTCATCACAGCTATTTTATCTGCAGGAAAGGGGGAAGATATAAGTTGAAGGAAAAATAATTTATTTTCAAGAAAGTGATATAGTAGGTGCCTGCATTATTTCTGAGTACATTCCGTTCGCAAGGATTCAGTCATGAGGCCACAAAAACGACCAGCGAAGCCAACTTCAAAATTTAATCTCTAGCTGAAACTTAATGTGCTTAGCTGAAATCCCAATACTCTGGAAGAAGAAAAAAATGTTTTTTGAGGAAAACCAACATTTGAGGAAAACCAACATTCTTGTACCTGAACAAACCTGCACCTGTACCTGACTCTGAATGGCTAGTTTTATCTTCTTTAAGAGTCCTTTCTTTTTTAAAAAATATTTTTTTAACGTTTTATTTATTTTTGAGACAGAGAGAGACAGAGCATGAATGGGGGAGGGTCAGAGAGAGAGGGAGACACAGAATCTGAAACAGGCTCCAGGCTCTGAGCTGTTAGCACAGAGCCCAACGCGGGGCTCAAACTTGCAGACTATGAGATCATGACCTGAGACAAAGTCGGATGCTCAACCGACTGAGCCACCCAGGTGCTCCCTTAAGAGTCCCTTTCTTGACCACACCATCTAAAATAGTTTTTTTATCTATTATCTGCTCTCGTCTTCTCCATAGATTTAAATAAATCTCTGAAATTATATTCTATTTGTTTAATTGCCTGTTTTGTTTCCTCCAAATCATACATTGTATCATATTCTTCCAAGTTGGCCAGATTGTTTGTATTATGTTTGAAATAATGAGATGACCTGATATGATGATGTGTTGGATGTGGAGGGTGAGAAAAATGGTAGCCTAGCTGCTTAAGCAACTAGAAAGATAGGATGTCTACTATGTAAGGTATGGAAAGCATGATAGCAGGAGGTTTGGATGAGAAGAGAGCATGAATTTCACTTGGGGCATAGAAAGCTTGAGATGCCTCTCAGATATCACCAGAAAGGCTTAGCACTGGAACGGAGATATAAATTTGAGTTTTTATCATGTGGATGGCATTTAGGCCGTAAGAATGAGAACATAGGTAAGAGAATGTAGGTAGAGAGAAGCAAAGTGTTTCAAGGACCAACACCTGGAACTTTCTCAATGAAAGGCCAAAGAGATGAGGAGCCAACAAAGGTGAGTGGTGTCCTGGAAACCAAGTGATGAGAAATGCATCAGTAGGGAACAGACGTGTCAAATCTGCTGGTAGATTAAACAATGTCAAGACTTAGAACTGGCAATACATCATAGTGATATGAAGTTGGTGGATGACTTTGAGTGGTTTTGGTTGGATGGTGGGGTGACAAATCTCATAACAGTATACTCTACAATCTAGTCCATGATTTTTCTTTGCTTTACATAGTTTCTAAGTATTGTCCCAACCTGTATGATGGAGTAAATGCATATTGTCTTTTCCCAGAGCAGCTAGACAGATAGGCCTTTGACCTCTCAAATTTGAGAAGACAGAAGATGGACAGAGCTTAACAAGATGGTGGGAAGCCAAGGTTTTAGGAGAGAGTTGACTGGGAGATGTTTGACAGTAGATGATGCTTTATGAACCAGAGGGTCAGTTATATCAAATCCTTACTTTGCAGCAGTTCATCATTCTGGGCTTCACTTCCCCTACATGTTGTCTGAGCACAAGGTTACTGTGTATTTGGTTCTCTGGAAGAATGAAGGAGAATGAGTGGTGTATGTCACCTTGGGGAAAAGCAGTGTAGACACAGGAGGAGAGGAGGCATAGAAGGAGGTGTAGTGCTTGAAGTGTTGTAAACAAGTGAGACAAAGGCAAGGACTTGGAACAAGAACTGAGAGACACAAAGAAAACTTATGCGCACATAATCCCTACTCAAATATGCCTCAAAAATGTCTAGGAAGGTCCTCAGCCCCCTGCAGCTAGTTGTTATTTCATTTTCCAGTTAAAGGAAAGAAGGCTGGAGGATTTAGGGTCATTTGAGCTTCTTTGAAGAAAGAGCTGATGACTGGGTTAGGACTGGACTAGCACAAGAGGATCCTGGAGTGCCTTGTAGTTCCCGAAACTAAGAAGGAGCTCAGAAAACAGAAGAAGGATTGAGCATCTCACAAGGAAACAAGAGTAAAACTGGAAGTGCCCCCAATGACCAAAGATGGAGCGATCTGAATAATGAAATAAATAATACAGTACAAATTGTACACCAAAGCACAAAGCAGATATATGTAAAGTCCATGCTGATGTATACAAACAACCAAATCTTTCTCATAAAAATAATCCCGAATAATATGGTCAGCCTTCCCCTAAGAGGTGGAGTGTAGTCCCTTCTATCATGAGTGTGGCCTGAACTTAGTGACTTGTTTCTAAAATATACAGAATGCAGGAGGAGAAAGGTAGCATTATACCGAAAAACCTGGCCAACATATCTTGTCTCAGTGACTAAGGTTAAGAACCTCAGTGACAAGTCATGTTGGTAATATGTGTCCCTTGATAGGATGTGATAAGAACGGCACTTCTTACTTTCTCAAACGCTGACCCTCTGTGTAACCATGACCCAAAATTCAGACAAACATAAATTGAAAGATCTTCTACACAATCCCTGAGCAGTACTCAAACTTATTAAGGTTGTGAAAATCCAGGAAAGACTGAGACACTGTCACAGATCAGAGGAGACGAAGGGGACAGGACAATATATGCAATGTTATAGCCTGGATCAGACCCTGTAAGAGCAAAGTGACACTAGTTGAAAAGCAATAATCTAAATAAATCCTTGAATTTTAGATAATCTAATGTATCAATGCTGGTTTTTCTCAAAAAGTTAAAAACAGAGCTATCCTATGACCCAGCAATAGCACTACTAGGAATTTATCCAAATGATACAGGAGTGCTGCTTCATAGGGGCACATGTACCCCAAAGTTTATAGCAGCACTCTCAACAATAGCCAAGTTATGGAAAGAGCCCTAATGTCCATCAGCCGATGAATGGATAAAGAAGATGTAGTTTATATATGCAATGGAATATTACTTGGCAATGAGAAAGAATGAAATCTTGCCATTTGCAACAACGTGGATGGAACTGGAGGGTATTATGCTAAGTGAAATAAGTCGGTCAGAGAAAGACAGATGATTTCACTCTTCTGTGGAATTTGAGAAACTTAACAGAAGACCATGGGGGAAGGGAAGGGGAAGAAATAGTTTGAAGCAGAGAAGGAGGCAAACCATAAGAGAGTCTTAAATACAGAGAACAAACTGAGGGTTGATGGAGGAGGGGAGAGGGGAAAATGGGTGATGGGCATTGAGGAGGCCACTTGTTGGGATGAGCACTGGGTGTTGTATGTAAGTGATGAATCATGAGAATCTACTCCCGAAGCCAAGAGCACACTATATACACTGTATATTAGCTAACTTGACAATAAATTATATATTTAAAAAAAAATGTGCCCAGGCATCCGGGCTGGTGTGGGCTCAGGTCCCGCTGAGGGGCAGTCTTGCTATGGCATCAGGACCCCGCTCTTGTCTGTGGTCTGAACTCGTGCTCACCAGCCTGTCTGACCAAGAGTTCCAGCAGCTCCCTTGCTATTTGGCAGGGCACTACAGCTAGAACGTCCATATTCTAGTTGCCCTTTTAAATTTTTTTTTCAACGTTTTTATTTATTTTTGGGACAGAGAGAGAGACAGAGCATGAACGGGGGAGGGGCAGAGAGAGAGGGAGAATCGGAAACAGGCTCCAGGCTCTGAGCCATCAGCACAGAGCCTGACGCCGGGCTCGAACTCCCGGACCGCGAGATCGTGACCTGGCTGAAGTCGGACGCTTAACCGACTGTGCCACCCAGGCGCCCCTAGTTGCCCTTTTAAAGCACAGCTTTTTTTTTTTAAGCTCCAGGGTTAATAAATATTCTCCTGGTCCCTCAGTGCCATCACTCCAAACCCCCACAGCAGTTCAAAGAATTGGGGTTGGGGGTTCTCTTCTTTACCACGTGATCCAATAATCCCACTACTAAGGATTTACCCCCAATAAATGGAAACACTAATTAGAAAAGATCTATGCACCCCTATGTTAAATGAGGCATTATTTACAATAACCAAGAAATGAAAGCAACCCAAGCTTCTATGATAGAGAAATGGATAAAGAAGGTGTTGTATGTCCATACAATGGAGTATACTCCCCCATAAAAAAGAATGAGATCTTACCACATTTTTTAATTTTATTTTTTTTAAGTTTACATCCAAATTAGCATATAGTGCAGCAATGATTTCAGGAGTAGATTCCTTAATGCCCCTTACCCATTTAGCCCATCCCCCTCCACACCCCCTCCGGCAACCCTCTGTTTGTTCTCCATGTTTATGAGTCTCTTATGTTTTGTCCCCCTCCCTGTTTTTATATTATTTTTGCTCCCCTTCCCTTCTTCTTCAAAGGCTCATCTGTTTTGTCTCTTAAAGTATTCATATGAGTGAAGTCATCTGATATTTGCCTTTCTCTGACTGACTAATTTCCCTTAGCATAATACCCTCTAGTTCCATCCACGTAGTTGCAAATGGCAAGATTTCATTTTTTTTGATTGCCGAGTAATACTCCATCATATATATATATATATATATACCACATCTTCTTTATCTATTCATCCACCGATGGACATTTGGGCTCTTTCCATACTTTGGCTATTGTTGATAGTGCTGCTATAAACATGGGGGTGCATGTGCCCCTTCGAAACAGCACACCTGTATCCCGTGGATAAATACCTTGTAGTGCAATTGCTGGGTCATAGGGTAGTTCTATTTTTAGTTTTTTGAGGCACCTCCATACTGTTTTCCAGAGTGGCTGCACCAGCTTGCATTCCCAGAGATCTTACCACTTGTGACAACATGGATGGACCCAGAGGGTAGTATGTTAAGTGAAATAAATTAAATAGAGAAAGACAAGTGTTATAAGATTTCACTTATATGTGGAATATGAAAAGCAAAACAAATCAATAAACAAACAAAAAGCAGAATCAAGCTTAAAAAATACAAAAAACAATCCGATGGTCACCACAGGAAAGGAGGACAGGAGGGATGGGCAAACGGGTGGAGGGGAGTGGGAGATGCAGGCTTCCACTTATGGGATGAATAAGTCATAGGAATAAAAGGTACAGCATGGGACATACAGTCAATAGTATCATAAGAGCATTGCATGGTGACAGAATGTAGGTACACTTGTGAGCACAGCATAACATATGTAGTGGTTGAATCATTGTGTTGTACACCTGAAATGAATGTAACAATGTGTATCAACTATGCCCAAATAACATAGAGCAAAAGAAAAAAAATACATTTCAAGTAACAATTGAGAAATGGCTCCAGAAGAGAAATCACCATTTTCATAGACTTTAGGGCCAGATATTTGTGAGACACTACTCTGTCCCACTAACACCAGCATGATCCTCGTAGAACACTCAGACATGGTTTTGCAAGTCTTGAGAAGTTAAATACTTCTAATTATATAATGATAGGGTAGGCTTACAAGGATAAAAATTCCTTTGGGTACCTTTATAATAAAATCGAGCTCAACGGAAAGCCAAATAAAATACATAATTATTAGCATATTGAGGTAGTTTACATTTATTGTTGTAAAACATCTTTCTTACATTTTCAGTTGATGTTTCGAATCACTGGAGTTAGATGAATAATCATTATTTATTAAAGAATTTTTCAAATTGAATCAGGAAACTTCTTAAAAGGATGCCTGGGTGGCTCAGTTGGTTAAGCGTCTGACTTTGGCTCAGGTCATGATCCCATGGTTCATGGATTCGAGCCCCACATCAGGCTCTGTGCTGACAGTTTGGAGCCTGGAGCCTGCTTCAGATTCTGTGTCTACCTCTACCTCTGCCTCTCCCCTGCTCATATGCTCTCTCTCTCTCTCAAAAAAAAAAAAGATTAAAAAAAAAAAAGGACACTTCCATAGTCTCATCTTTTGTCTTTTTATGATGTACTAACTAGGTTTATTTCATGTGTTATTTTCCATTTGATGAGAAATTCTTAACAGAAAAGAATTAAGATGGTTTGATGTGATCCACCTGATAGTGTAATTTTTAAAAATTAATTTTTCCCGAAGTGTGAAATGCAGATACTGAGTGAAAGAATATAGGGGAAAAAAAGCCACATCTCATGAAATGCTCTAAAATTGCCTTCTAAAGAATTATCTAATGGGCAATAAACTATAATTATCAATGGTTCAAGTATATTTACTGTCAAATTCAAACAATTGTTTGTTTTTTATTGCTTATTAATTTAACAAATGTTTTTTTGAGAAAGAACGAGCCAGACCATCATTTATGTATTGGCGATGAAGTTGTTAGTAAAGAAGACAAAGCTGCTCTTTTTGTGCAACATACCTTCTATTAGATAGGTAAATGAATAAACAAATACACAAACAAATAAATAAATAGAAATCGTTGAGTACTGATGAGAACCATGAAGAACAAAGTGAGTCGGAAACCATGTCCATGAGGAGTGGGGTGACAATGATATGGTAACATTTAAGCAAAGACCTGAGGGAAGTGAGGAAGGTTTTGGACCATTGGCAACAGCTAGTACAAAGGCCCTGAGGTAGGAATGAGCTTGGTTTGTCCAGAGACAGCAGGGAACTCAGTGTGAGGGAAGGGGAGGGAGCAAGTAGGAGTGCTGCAGAACATGACACAGCTCATCTGAAAGTATCCTGGCATGAGGGACACTAGTCATTTCATAGTATTTCCAGAGAGAAAAATAGCTCACATCATCATTACTCAGTGCGTTTATCTTACGCAGTTGAAAAGCTGGTAGTCCTACGCAGAAACATTGAGAAATTGCTTTGTTGTCAATTGGTCCCCTTTTCTTATATCTGGTCTTCTCACTTTAAAAGTTACCACGTGATAGGGGCCCGTGGGTGGCTCAGTTGGTTAAGTGTCCGACTTCAGCTCAGGTCATGATCTCACAGTCTGTGAGTTCAAGCCCCGTGTCGGGCTCTGTGCTGACAGCTTGGAGCCTGGAGCCTGCTTCAGATTCTGTGGCTCCCTCTCTCTCTCTGCCCCTCCCCTGCTCATGCTCTCTCTCTGTCTCAAAAATAAATAAAAACATAAAAAAATTTTTTTTAAGTTACCACACGATCATACTTTTTTGTACCAAACGACTTATTCAAGACATAAATATTAGCACCTTTAGGATGTCATATCGCTCTGAAAAAAATATGCCAAGAAAAACCAAATATCTTTATTCAAAAGCTTTTCTTTTTCTTTCCTTTAATGTTTTTCTTCATTTTGGACCTTTAGAATGTTTTTTAAACTAGAGAAATAAAAACATGTTAGACAACAATTTATATTCTGATCCACAATTATTTTACCCTTTAAGTTAAAAACTAGCCATGCTCTAGGTACCTCCTTCAACAGATTTCCTGCTCTTATGTATATGTACACACAGGGGACCCTTACATGCATTTCACGGGTTTGAGCCACGTTTTACGGACACCCTTGCATTGGCGTATGGTGGAAAAAATGCGAACCTATGAAAAAAATCACATATAATTAATAGGGTTCACGGCATGCATGATCATTAAATATTTAATGTCCTCAGGGCTATTCTCATCCAGATATTATACAACTGAAGCGACTGGACATACTATCATCTTTTTTAGTGACAGTTTTGAAGAGGAAAGTATCACAGCAGTAATTTACAGGGTGGGCTGCAAACTGTGAGTTAATGCTGGGAGAAGATCTGACAGGAGCGGATGACCATAGTATAGAGTGCAGATGGGATTTTGTCTGTGTCCATAGAATGATTGGACATTGGGCTGGGAGTACCTGAAAGGCGACCATCCCACAGAAGATGGAGATGGTAGGGGCGCCTGGGTGGCTCAGTTGGTTAAGCGACCAGCTCTTGACTTTGGCTCAGCTCATGATCTTGCGGTTTGTGGGATCGTGCCCTGTATCAGGCTCTGCGCTGACAGTTTGGAGCCTGTTTGAGATTCTCTCTCTCCCTTTCTCTGCCCCTCCCCCACTCATGAGTGCGCACTCTCACTCTCTCTCATTCTTTCTCAAAATAAATAAACTTAAAAAAAGAAGACCGAGACTGTAGTGAGGTGAGAAACACAGGTGGATACAGCCTTCAGGTGTCCCTCCGTTGAGGGGATCTTCAGGATAGTGATAAATATGAACAGGTAAGAAATCAAGATAACCAGGAGAGCAAAAAGGATGTTGAAACTTACTACAAAGGTAAGAGTAAACTCATTGACGTGTCTATCAGAGCAAGAGAGAGTCATGGCTATAGGAATAGCATAAAAAAGTGATGGATCAGAGGGCGCACTTACAGACAGAAAATAGAACATGCCTCCAACGTCAAAAGAAGCATTCATAAAACTACAGATGCAGTAGTTATGGCCAGAAAAGCACACACACCTGTTATCAAGGTGGTGATGTAATGGAGGGTTCGTACACTGCTGTGTAGGGGTCATAGGCCATTGAGGCCAAGAGGTCATTTTACACAGTAGGAAAGACTGCAGAAGAGAACATCTGGGCAGCACACGCATCATAGAGGACCTTGTCTTCCATAGGAGCCTAGCCATGACCTTGGGAGTGACTGTGGAGGGGTAACAAAAGTCCACCAGAGGCAGGTTACTGAGGAAAAAGTACATGGGAGTGTGGAGACAAGAGTCCAACAGGATCAATATCATCCCCAGATCCCAGTCAGAGTGATGAGGTAAACGAGGGTTAACAGAAAGAGAGGAACTTGCAGTACTGGGTTATTGGTTAGTCCCAAGAGGATGAAATGAGTCACTTCTGTATTATTCTTCATGGATATGATTTGAGAATCATGAGCTGCTCTGCGGCAACAAGAGATAGACGAACAGAACGATCAACATATTAAGTTGCACAGAAATTGAAATGTATGAACATCATTTTATTAGAACTGTAACTTATTTTTGAATATTGTCCATTTCTTAGCATAGGAATGACAATGCAATTTAGTGATAACTTATCCGTACAAGAATGAACTTTTGTACAGGAAGGTTTATCACAGATCATCTTCCCAACTTCTTGAGTACATTGAGTTACAGGAAGTGGTAAAGAGCTGTCCAAGGTCACATGCCAAGAATGGACTGAACTCCCAAATCAGACCTTTTGGGTCCACTAATAACTTCCACTTCAATAGTGTTCATGTGTATTCAATCCTCTCTATATCCCCATTAGATTGATTGGTTGTTATGTCCATATATATCACAGGTATTTTGGCAACAAAGAGATTGAATATTCAAGTTTACATGGTTATTGACAGAGTCATGTTTAGAAACATGCAGAATGGCTCCTCAGCTAAATGTCATCAATGAATTTGAATTTATTTTAATCCCATTCAATATACAGTTAATCATGGTATCCATTCTTCCAAGCTTAATGCTTGGGGTTGCACAGTAGAGCAATCCACAAATACACGTGTATAAATGCAAGGAGATTAATGTAATATTAGAGACACATACAATAAACAAAGGCAAGAGAAGATACAGAATTGCGTGTAAAATATTGGGTTCTGGGCTCATGTGTATATGAATTCACACAGAAGAACTCCCATTTACCACCTGGGAGACGTTGGCCCTAAACCAAATTTCCCGAGCCTCATTTTATCTACCAGTAAAGTGAAGGTGGTATTGGAACTTACCTCTGTGCTCCTGTGAGTGTTAGATGAAATAATCAGGACAGTTCACACGATATGGGTTCACATGATATCAGCACCATCCTGATGAGTTCTATCCATAATATTACAATTAAGATGGAACAATGGGTATCTGTCGGTTTAGGAAGTTTGGTGGCAACGTGTGGGGCTTCAAAGTGCAAGTGGGTTTTGACAGCTGGCAGATTTACTCTGATTTGTATTTTCTCACGTTCTATGTCTACTCAGATCTTTTGTTTCTTCTAGTACTTCTCACTCTGTCCTACGTCTCTCATAGAGGTGGCTTTCTCACCCATTCTGTGTGAGAACACTTACACAGATCTCTTTTGCTTAATTTCTTCCTTTCAATCCACATTTTACCTTGGGTCAAAAGATTCCTATTTTATCTTAGACTCATTCTTATTGTCATTATTGTCAGCTGTAGCTGGGTCGTAAATAGTGAAGATTGAAAACCCATGTCTTGCGGGGTTGACCCTAGTCTGTAGATTGTATTTGAGGAAGCTCAATGTTTTAAATCTTTTTATTTATATTTGAAGTCTTTGGAGGAATATCCACCATCTTCCTGTTGGCCCTTCCACACATTGCCATGTCTGGAGTTTATAATATTTTTGCTTGTAAACCCACAACTTGATAATAGTATAAGCCATAATTTCTTGTTTAGCATTTGTTATGTTTTGTGATGACTGGAATGTTCTTACTGGGCCCATGTAGATAATCCAGTATAAAATTGTCATCTCAAAATCCTTAACTTAGTACATACACAATACTTTTTACTATGTAAAAGAACATAATCCTAAATTCCAGGATTACGATGTGGATGTACTGAGGAGCATTATTCTGACTGCCACAATGGGGTTTAAAATAATATATAACAGGCAAATTGTCTAGAAAGTTAAAGATCGTTGAATCTGAGGGACCTTCATGTATCTTGTGGCCAATTTTCTGATTAAGTATAATGATCAGCAGAAGAGCAGAAAGAGTCATTACCTTGTCCAAGGTCACATATCTGGAATAAATCCATTTCCAAATCAGATTTCCAGGGTATAGCGACAGCCATAACACAGTGCTAAGGTGCTAGTTTATCTCATACATTGAGAGCAATCAGAAAAGACAACAGACAAAAAGGCAGGCAGACAGACATCACAGACAGAAAGATAGAAGATAGATGGATAACGAATGGAAGGAGGAATGAATGGGTGGATGGATAGATATAGTTAGGCAGACAGATATATATCAGAGGATAGAGGAAGAGAGAGTATGTATACACATGAGCACACACACACACACACACACACACACACAAATACCAGTTACAGTTAGGAAAATAGAGAATTTAAGAGGTTGTATGCTTTCCTCTTATTGTACATCTAGCATGGGATCGATTCAGATTCAAACCCATGTCTAACTTATTCCAATATCTATGGCTTTAGTCACCGCACTTGTCAGATTTTCCAGATGAGCAAGTCATGAGAGGGTAGGTTGTGGGAAAGTGATAGTGAAAATGGACTTGGAATCTTGGTAGCTTCGTGAAGGTCCTTCTAGAATCTAAAGAAGTATCATTTCACCCTGTTTGGTTAGCTATCTCTTAAAGGACAAGTAAACACATAGTAAACAGGAGGAACTTACCACCTCCTCAATGAGAGTATCATCTGTCATCAGGGTACTGTAAGCTCTGACAGCTGGTCTTTCTTTTTTTGTAACGCAAGGGCCTGATTTAGGCTTTGAGGCATCCACTTCAAAGACAGCTATCTCAATAAGCACATTGCCAGCCACTAGATAAAGAGCCAGCCTTCACCACCTCCCTGGCTCCTTGTTTTAAACATCTTGGTTGATTTAGATAAGCTACCAGTTGGAATTGGAAAAATAATTGTATTTTTCTCTTCCCATGCTCTAAATTCCCTCTCTCATAGTTTAAAAGAGTGAACGTGGAGAGGTGCCTAGGTGCCTCAGTCGGTTAAGCGTCCGGCTGTTGACTTTAGCTCAGGTTATGATCTCAGGTTCATGGGTTTGAGCCCCACATCGGGCTTTGTGCTGGCAGTGCAGAGTCTGCGAGGGATTCTTTCCCTCCCTCTCTCCCTGCTCCTCCCCTGCTCACATGCTCTGTCTCTGAAAATAAATAAATAAACTTTAAAAAAATTATAGAAGAGTGAGTGAATCCAGGAAACCCAGGTTTCTACCCTCAACCACAATAAAAGCAGAACCCAGGTCTGCTCTCTCTCATTGTGACCCTGCTGTGTGGCCCCAGGTGTGCCATGTGATTTCTAGGACTTGTGAGTAATAAACCTTGTTTTTTATAGTTTCCTGAAGGTTACTGCTGAGCACATCTTGCAATCATTTGAAGAACCACAAGGGTCCATCCAGCCACAACATTGGTTATCAATAGTCTGCGACCAGCACAAAACAATGGATTTTTGCTGTCCTTTCAGGGAAAGCAGCATGACATTTTATACATACTATACTCTCTGCTGATTAAAATCTTTTTGCATTTGAATCCTATACTTAAGCCAATGTTTCAGAAAAATTGTCCAAATAACTAGATACTCATGGAAGAGGTAGCTGCCATGCTGCTTCGGCATCAATTACGTTTTTCAGTAAAAGTATATATTAAATAGAGAAGCCTATCTTGTTCTTGAAAGGAAAGATATGACAATCCTGAACTGTGAATCTGAAATCAGAAATTCAGACCTAGAAGAATGTATAAACAATTTTGGAGCATATCTCAAGTATCGGTCAAACGTTCCAAGGTACATGGAGAGATGAAGAAGGATCATGAACATGGAGCTAGGAAGCCTAAGTTCAAGTCCTACATCTACCATGGATTTTTCTGTGTTTATAAGAGTCGTTTACCTTACCCTGAGCTCAGATTCCTTATTTGTGTATAGATAATAATAAAATTATTTCTCCCACAACTTCACGGAATTTTGTCTGTAAATAGTAAATGGAGATGGGTCTACAAAGACCTTAGTAAGCGTTATCCTTTCAACATAAAATAACATAATTATTATCTTAGGGTGCTTCCCCTGACTGTGGTTGCAGGGTCACTGCCAACACTCAGTTTGGGGAAAGACTGGTGTGTGTACTAAAAAACATTAGCATTCATTTTGCTAAATAGTGACCAAATCAGGGTCTGGTTCCTTTTACAATATTGTCATGTGGAGTCATGATATGATTTCAGACCCTAATTAATGGGAACCAGGAGAAAATTTGTAGGTGTGAAATTCCTAGGGGACAGGCCTGCATGAGGGCAATCACTTCTATCTAGGGAAGAAGCAATTAAACACAACATATAGTTTCTTCTCTTGAGTAACAAATGGTGCATTTGTGGTGATTTTTTTCTTCCCTCAACTTTATTAAGTTGTTATTCAGTACATGAGTAGTGGGTTCAATGCATTTATGTTTTTGTATTATTTATACTTGTAATATATTCTAAAAACATTTTCTTTTCTGTCTGCTATGATTATGCTCATTTCACTTTTCTCTTTTCTGTTCTTTTATTTCTGATAGTTAATTTAAGGCTACTGGATTTTTAGAGATTGATAAAATCCTTGTTTTTCCTTCTTGTTCTTACAACAAGCTGACAGTATGACACATAGGTCAGAAATATGGAGAGTAAAACGGACTTATTACTAACAACTCAATTCAAAAATTTGATTCTGATCTGTAGGCAGAGAGACCTCTTTTCTAACCTATATTACTCTTTTCTGGCAACTATTATTGGTGCTCTATCCACATCCCCTTGGCACTCATCATCTATGTTCAGGCCAATCCTTATTATGAAAAAAATCAGCATCTCTTAGACTAAAGGCTTATTTTACTGCAAAAGCATGTTCAACCTGTGTGGGGAACATTTAATTTTTCTAGTGTCAATGATCAATAACTGACACAGAAACAGAGTGATAAATACTCGATTCCTCATCTTTCATGTAGTATAACTCTGACATAAGCTGTTTACAGTCTTCCAGTGGTTTCTAGTAGATCAAGCCTCTTCCACAGGTATCACCTATTGACTAATGAAGGTCTCTTCTTTCATCCATCCCTGACTCACTTTTCTACTACTTTATCAGTGCTTTCTGCTATTAACTCCCAAATAAACTATTTGAACTTAAATCACTGATTGTGGATCTTCTTCTGGGGAAGTTAATCTCATATGCATCTCAAGATTATAGGTATTTCTTATGAATGCTATTGCATTGTCTTTACCACATAAACAGAGCAGGAGAGGACAGAAGGAAAGAACAAAACATGTTCTATTCCATTTTCCAAATTCCTTAATCAAGATAAATACTGCTGAAATGCTTTCACTATACAACTGCACATATATTTTTGTATATATACTAATGTCTGATTTTGCCATTAAACTCAAATGATAGTTCATCTAGGTATAAAAATCTGAACTCATTTTTCCCTCGGAGTTTTGAAGCTATTAGTCCACAGTTTGCTAACTTTTGTTTCTTTCTGATGAGAAAATTGATATCAATATTATTATTACCTTGTATGCTTATCTCTCTGGCATCTGAAATGTTTTTCTTGTCCTTGTTTTTCTGCATAATAAAAGAATCAACAAAATGAAAAAGGAGCCTATAGAATGGGACAAACCATTTGCAAACTACATATCTGATAATGAGTTGGTATCCAAAATATGTAAAGAACTCATACAACTCAATAGGAAAAATATATAATTTTCCAATTAAAAGATGGTAAAGGAGCTAGACAACATTTTTCTAAAGAAAATATTAGAATGGTCAGTAGGTACATGAAAGTGTGGTCGACACAACTAATATAAAGAAAATGCAAATAAAAAACTCATGAGATATCACTTCACACCTGTCAGGATGGCTATTACGAAAAAGAAAAGAGATGACAAATATTGATGAGGACCTAAACAAAAAGGGAACACTTGTGCACTATTGCTGGTAATGTATTGGTACAGCCACAGTGGAAAACACTGTGGAAGTTTCTCAAAAAATTAAAAATAAAACTACCACATGATCCAATAATTCCCACTCTGGGTATATACTGAGAGGAAATGTATTCACTGTCTCATAGAGATGTCTGCATCGCCATGCTCACTCAGTATTATTTACAACAGCCAAAAAATAGGGTCATGGAAACAACCTAAGTGTTCTATGATGCATGAATGGATAAAGAAAATGTAGTATATATTTACTCAGTGGAATAGTATTCAGCATAAAAAAGAAAAGAAATCCTGCCATTTGTAACAACATGCATGAAACTGGAGGGCATAATGTTAAGTGAAATATGTCACATAGAGAAAAACAAATACTGTATATCTGATTTATATGTGGAATCCAAGAAAACGGAACTCATAGAAACATAATAGATTGGTGGTTCCAGAGGTGGAGGTTGGGGAAGTCAGATGAATCCATGAAGGTTGTCAAAGGTACAAATATCCAGTTATAAGATAAATAAGTACTAAGGATGTCATTTTTACTATGATAACTACAGTTAAAAATACTGTATTGAATATTTGAAGGTTTCTAAGACATTAGAACTTAAAAGTTCTCATTACACGAAAAGAAATTTGTAACTATTTAAGGTGGTGGTTGTTAACCAAAATTATTGTGGCAATCCTGCCCAATAATTATGTTGTACACTATAAACTTATATAATATGTCAATTGTATCTAAATAAACTGAAAAAAACTGAAATCAGTCCAGGTAGTTAATCACTTTAATAGAACCGAGGGAAAAAACCACATAATTATCTGATTTATTAATTCAGAAAAAGTATTTGACGAAAATCTCCAATGCCATCACCATAAAAACAACCAGAAATCTAATAATAGAAGTGAATGTCCTCAAAATTATAAAGAGAATTAATGAAAAACCCACTGCTAACATCTTATGCAAATGTGAAACAGTGAAATCTTCCCCTGTAAGATCACATACTAGACAGGTATGCCTGCTTTCACCACTTGCATTAAAAGTTGTACTGAAAGTTCTATCTAAAGCAATTACATAAGAATAAAAGAATTACATGATAAATGAATTGGAAAGGAAGAAGAGAAGTAAAACCATGTAATTTTCAGATGTCATGATCTTACATAGAGAAAATCCTAAAAAATGTACAAGAAATTATTAGTCAATAAACTTATTCACTAAACAAGAATAAGTTGTGCTTACATACACTAGCAATAAATAATACCAGAAGAAAATTAAGGACAAAATTCCACTTACAATAGCATCCTTATGTTAAAATAAAAAGAAATTTAACCAAGGGTGAAAGTGTTGTACACTGAAACTATGAAATGAATTGCTAAAATTCAAGGAGCCTTAAATAAATGGAAAGACATTCTGTGTTCATGAATTGGCTGATATGATACTGTTTACTGGCAATGCTTTCCAAAGTGATCTATAGCTTTGATGCAATGCCTGTCATAATTCTAATGAACACAAAGAGAAAGGCTATTACGAAAATTCAAATGTAATTTTAAGGGACCATCAACAGCCAAAACAATATTGAGAAGAAAGAACAAAGTGGGAGGACTCACCCTTCTGGATTTCAAAACAAATACAAATCTAAATTAATCAAAACAATTTGATACTGCCTCAAGGATGGAGACATAGATCAACTGAATAGAATTGAAAGACAAGATATAAACCCATATATCTATTGCTAATTGATTTTTAACAAAGGTGTCAAGTTCATTCAATGGGAAAAGAAATCTTCAACAAATGGGCTGGGACAGCTGGTTATCCACATGCAAGACTGAAGTTGAACTTCTTCTCACAGCATATATGAAACTCAACACAAAATGGTTGATGACTGAAATATGAGCGTTAACAACATAAAACCATTAGAAAATGTGAGAAAAATTCCAGACCTTGGATTGGGCAATGGTTTCTTATGTATTACATCAAAAACACAAGCAACAAAAGAAAAAAGAGATGAGTTGAACTTCTTCCAAATTACAAATTTTTGTATATCAAAGTACACTTTCAAGAAAATGAAAAGAAAAGCTTAAGAATGGGAGAAAAAAAATTGCAAATCACATTTCTGATAAGGGCGTAATATGCAGGCTATATAAAGGACTCTTACAACTCAACAACAGAGAAACCCATAGACTCGTTGAAAAATGGGTAAAGTACTTGAACAGACATTTCTCCAAAGATGATTTACTCAAAATCAATAAGCACATGGAAGTATGCTCAAAATCATTAGGCATTAGGGAAAAATAAATCAAAACCATGAGATACCATTTCACACCCATTAGGATGGTGAAAACTAACAAATTGTGGCTAGAATGTGGATAAACGGGAACCCTTGTACATTACTGGTGGGAATGAAAAATGGAACATTTATGAAAAACAGTTTGATGTTCTTTGGGGTGCCTGGGTGGCTCAGTCGGTTAAGTGGCCTACTTTGGTTCAGGTCATGAACTCACAGTTCCTGGTTTCAAGCTCCATGTCGGGCTCTGTATTGACAGCCTTTGTCCTGACAGCTCAGAGCCTGGAGCCTGCTTCAGATTCTGTGTTTCCCTCTCTCTCTGCCCCTCTCCCATTCATGCTCTGTCTCTCTGTCTCTCTGTCTCTCTCTCTCTCTCTCTCTCTCTCTCTCTCAAAAATAAGTAAAAACATAAGAAAAATTTAAAAAAGAAGTCAGACATAAAAGATCACTTACCATATGATTCTATTTACATGAGATATCCATAATAGGTAAATTCATAGGTTATTGGTTCCCAGGGACAGGGATCCTTCATGGGTACAGGATCTTCTTTGCAAATAATAAAAAAAATTCTTTTGGAATTAAATCGAGGTGATGGTTGCAGAATATTGTTAATGTGTTAAATACTACTGAGTTGCACAACTTAAAACACTAGATTTTGTTGCTAATCTCACATACATTAAAAAAGGCCAGGCAGAGGGAAATTAAACAGGCAATAGGAGGAGAAAATAATGTGATCACAAAGGCAGAAACTGATGGAAATACCACTGAAGAATGCTAGCGGTCACCTGCAGATGAAATACACCAGGGACGGAGTCTCCCCTAGAGACTCCCGAGACTGAGATCTTTGTTTCATCCCAGTGAAACTGATTTCCAACAACTGGCCTCCAGAACTGCGAGAAAACAAATGCGTGTGGTTTTAAGGTCCCAGAGTGTGGTCATTTGTTACAGCACCCATAGGAAACTAATATAAAATCTTTATTATCTTTGCTGTGTTCAACCACTGGGTTTTCAATTTAACGTGTTCCTGCAGCATGAGCTAGCATGCTTTGTTGTCTGTGTTCTGTTTTTACAAACAGATGATGAGTTTTTCTGTTCGGTGTCAGTTCCTCTTCTCATGCAGTTATTCATTCCTTAAAATCTTTTACTGAGCCTCAGCTCTGAGCTCTCAAGAGTCTTTGTTAGTGAGCAAATCAGAAATTGTTCCCGGCTGCATAGAACTTTTATTCTAATAGAGAAAACAAATAAAATGAGTAAACACACAAAAAATGAATAAACAATATTTTGACCACTGTTATGAAGAAGATGATAGCGATAAATATTGGTGCCCTTTTTTCCCCATGTAAATTTGTTCCTATACAGAATCACATTTCATTAGCTACTCTTGAGCTCTATGGAATAAACATTAGACTCTGAGAATACATATCTAAATGAGATAACGTCTGTGGGCTCAAAAGTCTTGCAATTCAGTGCTACAACTAAACCTATAAAAACAAAGCAATATAATTCGTAACTGTTTTAGTAGTTCTATGGAGATGGTTGGCATATTAGATGATTGAAAGAGAGATAAGAAAAGGAGCAGAAGGGAAAGGATGCTGACATATTTTGAGCAGCTACTCTGTTCCAGGCACCGTGCTACAGTCTGGCTCGTTCAGTACCCGTTTAATAGAAGTCTGGGAGAGAGGCAGTAGTTTCCCCATTAGAAACTCAGAACACTTACATAACTTGCCCTACATCACAAAGTTTGGTTTGGAACGGAATTCACATTGGATTTGTTCTCTCTCCGAAACGTGTGCTAAGTTGGCGCTAGCCATTTTGGTTATGATTTGGAGGCTGGTGAGTTTTCAAAAGAAATCATTGTAGAATCAGGATATGCTGGAGAAATTTGATAGTTTTCCCAGCATAAATCCTCCCCACCCCCACAACATCCTCCAGATCTTATGGGAAGCTCTCTGAATCTGTTAGGGTCAATAATACTAGCTGCCAAGCAAGCAAACTGCAAACAGCAGTGACATGACCATAGATGTCTTTCGTGCTTGCATATTGTTCCATTAGTTCTGGGGGAACTTATGCAGAGATTCAATTGACCTAGATTCTTTCCATTAGTGGTTTTGTCATTCTTGTGGTCTGAATCCTCTCCATCCAACTGGTAACAAAGAAAAAGAATGAACAGGACATCACCTGGGAAGTTTCATAGTCCAAACTTGGAATTAGCATATATGACCTGTACTTACATTCTATAGTTAAGAACACAAGCACATGGTCACTACTAATTGTATGAAGGCGGAGGAATAAAGCCTATGCATTTTTCCAGGAGTAAAAAGGAAATAGTTTGGGAAAATAACTAACCAGTCTTTTCCACTGTAATGCTTATGATCATCAAATATCCATCTTATACTTCCTTCCACACAGGAAATTTATTATTCACCTCCACTAGGGAGATAACCTAATCCCAACCAACCAATATAGAAGCACAATGTCCAAGAAGTTCAATCATTTTCTCCATCCAGTCCAGGTGTGGCTCCTTGTTGCCTAGCAACTTATGCACTAAAAAGAAAACTTAGCTTGTTCCACATGCATACCCAATAAATAACGTTGGGTCTGAGTAAAGATAACCAGGGGAAAAGAATCTCCATTCAGAACATACAGTAATGGAAGACAAATAGGATTTCAGTTTAGAAACCTTATGGAATGGACATTACCAAGGCCCCTGATCCTGGTGATGGGATTTATTTCTCTGTGAGACCCTGATTTTTTTTTTCTGGAGGAAACTCCATTATCCACTGTTTTCCTCAATACCTGGTCCAATATCTTAAATGTTTTTTTTTTCTTTTTCATTATTTTTTCTTACCATTTCTGAAGTACATCAAGGAAAAAAAAAGTATGTCCAATGCAATACTAACAAAGAAGTTTTCTTCATAAACTGCTTTGGTTAAAAAGAATTATCATACTTTTTCTGTATTTTGGATACCTGGATCGGTTACAAAATTAAAGAAATAAATAATATTAGAGTAAATTTTATGTTTTAATACCCTATATGGCCATGAACATTGAGTTATGGCATAGAGTAGATCTAAGTGGGATAAAGTAACTTTTGTGGATTCTACATCACTAAAAGACTAAACCTAGAGAATATTTTGCCCTCTCAACAACCTTCTTGATAGCATTCTTGACCTCTTTGTTCCTCAAGCTGTAGACCACAGGGTTCAGCATGGGGATGACCATAGTATAGAACACAGATGCGATTTTGTCTGTATCCATGGAATGACTTGAACTTGGCTGTACATACATGATGATGACTGTCCCATAAAATATGGAAACTGCAACAAGATGAGAAGCACAGGTAGATAAAGCCTTTTGGTAGCCCTCACCTGACTGTATCTTCAAAACGGTAATAAATATGAACATGTAGGAAATCAAGATAACTAGAACTGCAAAAAAGATATTAAAGCTTGAAATAAGAACAAGAATCAGCTCATTAGTGTCTTTATCTGAGCAAGCCAGGGTCATGACTGCTGGAATATCACAGAAAAAGTGATGGACTACATTGGACATACAGAAAGAGAGATCGAATGTGTCTCCAATGTCAATAGCAGCAGTTAGAAAAGCAAAGACATAGGAGCCTATGGCCAGACGAGCACACACACTCGTTGTCATGGTGGTGGTGTAATGCAGGGGTTTGCACACTGCTGCGTAGCGGTCATAGGCCATTGAAGCTAAGAGGTAACTTTCCACAGTCGCAAAGAGAACAAAAAAGAACATCTGGGCGGCACACGCATTGTAGGAGATGACCTTGTCTCCTATAAGTAATCCAGCCATGACCTTAGGAGTGATTGTTGAGGAGTAACAAAAGTCTACCAGGGACAGGTTACTGAGAAAGAAGTACATGGGAATGTGGAGACGAGAGTCGAACAGGATCAGCATGATCATCCCCAGGTTCCCAATCAGAGTGACGAGGTAGATGAGGGTGAACATTAGAAAGAGAGGAAGTTGCAGCTCTGTGTTATTGGTTAGTCCCAGCAGGACGAATCCTTTCACCTCTGTATTATTCTTCATGGATGTGATTTGCATATCACAAGATGCTCTGTGGCTCTGTGGCAAAGAAAAGTAAAGGAACACAGTGACGAACAAAAACCAGTTGCACAATAATCGAAATGTACAAGCATTTTTTTAATTAGAGCAATATTTTTGTTCTTCAATATTCTTCATTTCTAAAGCATGGGCATGGCAACACAATTTAGTGATAACTTATCTCTAGAGTAATACACTTTTGGATAGGATGGGTCCTTACAGATCATCTCCAACTTCTAGATTTTATAGATGAGTAAACTAAGTTACAGGAAAGGCTAACGAGTTGTCAAAGTTCATATGCCTGGAATCTCCTATTTCATATCTTTTAAAAAAATGTTTAATGTTTATTCAATTTTGAGAGAGAATGAGAGAGAGCAAGTGGGGGAGGGACAGAGAGAGGGGGACAGAGGATCCAAAGTGGGCTCTGTGCTGACAGCAGCAAACCTGACCTGGGGCTCGAACTCACAAACCACGAGATCATGACCTGAGCTGAAGTTGCATAATTCACAAATAAATACATAGTAGACACAGTGGACTAAATACAGCATTAGAAGCACGTACAGTCAACAAAGCCAATTCTGAACAGAAGGTATAGCATTGGATGTAAAGTATTGGACTCTGAGAAGCATGTGTGTGCAATCACATATCACCCCTACCATTTACTGGGAGACATTTGTCCTAACTTAACTTCTCTAAATCTCTGTCCACCAGCAAAATGGCATTGGTAACCGCCTCAAGGGATTATTGTAAGAGTTAAAAGAAATGATGTATAAACAGAGTTAGCACAATGTGGGTGCTCAAGCCTGATGAGTACTAGCTATAATATTAGCATAGAACAATCATCTCCACGTTGGTTTAGGAAAGTCAAGTGGCAGATGTCGGGGCTGGGTTTTAAAATCTGGTGGCCTTAACCTTTGATTTGCCATTTTTGCACATTCTGTCTATGAAAATATTTTGTTTCCCCCACATTTCTCACTCCGTGCTCATGGCTGGGTCAATCATTTTGTGTGAGAACCTGGGGATCCTCAAGTTTTCTTTTTCTTAATGTCTTTCTTGAGATCCACGTTTTACCTTGTGGTGAAGTACTCCCCTTTAACTTAGACTCATTCTTACCATCATTCCTATCAACACTTAGCTGGATCACAGACACTGAAGGGTGAAAATTCATGGCACGGGGGTTAATACTAATCTGTAGATCTATTCATGAAGAAGCACAAACCTTTGTATTTTTAGTTGAAGCTTTGTGAAAGACATTCATTCTTTGGTAACCACTATTCTCTATCATCTTCCTTGTGGCTCCTAAACATATTCTTTTACAGATCTTCACCTTAAAGTATTTGTGTTTGTCAATACCTCATCCACATAGTAATATAATAGATTGTCATGATATCACACCTATATCTGTGGTCTATGATGACTAATAGTTCTCCTGAGGTTAGTAACAGCTTAAATTTCCTGCTTACATGTAGTGTATCTCATAGATCAAGAGACAAATATATGGATAATAGATGATAGTGATGATGATGATGATGATGATGATGATGATAGGAAAATAGAAATAGAAGAGGAAGGGATATAATCGTGTAGGCATACTCACACACCATATACCTATAACTTTACATTTAAGAAAATGGAAGATTCAAGAAGTCATGTGTCTTCTTAAAATTCTACAGCTAGTATGAGATATTTAAGATACAGACCCATGTCTAACTGATCTTAATGCCTGTAGCTTTCATCACTGCCTTGTCAGATTTTCTAGATGAACAAATAGTAACAGAGTAAGTTGTAGGGAAATAATAGTGAAGAGTGTGTAAGGGTTTTGGTAGCTTCCTGATGATCTTTCTGGAGTCTAAAGAAGTATCATTTCACCTTGTCTGGTTATTTATCCCTTCAGTGACAAGTCAACACATTACCACCTACTCAATCAGAATACCATCTATCACAGTTTTTTGCTATCCTCTTAAGAAATTACAATGCTGATGACAATGTTTTGCCTTTGACGCCTACACTTATGCCAATGTTCAGAAATAGTGTCCAAGCAACCAGATAAGAGATCAATAACTCACAGAAGATGTAGCCACCCTGCTGTTTCTGCATCAATCACATATTTCACTGCAAATGTATATTGAATCTAGAAGCTTACCTTGCTCTTGAAAAGAAGGGAAAGACAGTTCTGAATTGTGAGTCTGCAATCAGGAACTCAGCCCTAGAAGAATGTTATAAATAATGTAGGAGAAATTCTGTCTCATGTTCTGGTGAAGACATTCCAAGTTTCCTGAAGCATGAAGACATGCAGAAAGGATCATTAATGTGAGTCTCCTAGGAAGCCTGCATTTAACAATTGCATTTACCATGGATTTCTCTGGGTACGTGGAAATTATTTACCTTCTGCTCATCTCAGTTTCCTTCTTTATGATAAAGAGATAATAAAGTGATCTCTCCCACATACTTTACAGAATTGTATCTGTGACCAGCAAGTGAGGGTGGGTGCATGAAAGACCTTAGTAAAGGCTTAACTTTTCAACATGAATCAATTTTGTTTTTATTTCAGGGTGTTCTCCCTGTCTGTCATTGCAGACTCACTGAAACTACCCAGTTGGGGCAGAAGCTGGTATCGCCAACAGTTGTAGCTTTCAGTTCAATAAATTATGACCAAATAGGCTCTGCTCAGAATCTGGTCCTTTTAAATAAGGGCTGGCAGAATCATGATGGGATTCCAGCATCTAATGAACAAGAACAAGTAGAAAATTATACAGGGATGGAACTCTTGGGGGAACAGAATCCCCATGAGGGCAATCACTTCTTTTCATTGTACTTACTAAGGAGGAAACAACTGAACTGTGTGTAGGGACATAATTTGATATGCTGAGTAGCATCTATGTTTATTGGCAGTCTTGCTGCCTTTTCTTCCTCTACCCCATTTACCAAATTCAAGTGCCTTTTACACACGTCAAGAGTAGCTTTGTTTAATCCATTTATAATTATTTTGATTTTTGATGTTTGACATGTATTTTTTTATTGAAGTATAATTGATAGACAATGTTAATTAGTTTCAGGTATACAACATAATGATTAACAACCCTACACATTATACTATGCTCACCACAAGTGTAGCTACAATGTGTCACCATACAACTATTACGATACCATCAACTACATTCCCTCTGATGTACCTTTTATCCCCATTTCTGAAAATTACTTTTGTTTTTTATCTGCCACATTTTGTATTATGTTTTTCGCCTTTCTGTTTTTGAGATGTGACAACTAAGTCTTAGAAATTGTAAATATTGATAAATAGCATCCAGGTTTTTTCCTTCTTGAGTTTACAAGGAACAAATATGGCACATGGGTCAAAGAGATGAAGATTAAATTCTACCTTAATTCTGGGTGGTCAACTTGAAAGTTTGGTTCAAACCTGTAGGAAGATGGGTTGCTCTTCTCCAATTTACCCTTCTGTAGTCAGTGCTGATGGTGCTCTGCCCACATACTCTTGGTGCTCCTCACTGCTGTACAGGCCAACACTTACTGTGGGAAAAAAAATGAATCTGACACTTGTATCTTTTTAAATATTTATTTATTTAAATTCAAGTTAGTTAACATACAATGTAGTATTGGTTTGAGGAGTAGAACCCAATGATTCATACTTACATATAACACCGAGTGCTCATCCCAACAAGTGCCCTCCTTAATGCCCATCACCCAGTTAGCCCATAACCCTACTCATCTGCCCTCCAGAAACCCTCAGTTTGTTTTCTGCATTTAAGAGTCTCTTCTGGTTTGCCTCCCTCTCTGTTTTTATCTTATTTTTCATTTCATTCCCCCATGTTTTATTTCTTAAATTTTATTTCTTAAATTCCACATATGAGTAAATTCATTTGATATTTGTGTTTCCCTGACTGACTTATTTTGCTTAGTATAATACACTCTAGTTCCATCCACATTGTTGTCAATTGTAAGATTTCATTCCTTTAGATTGCTAAGTAGCATTCCACAGTATATATACACCACATCTTCTTTGTTCACTTGTCAGTCAATGGACATTTAGACTTTTTCCATAATTTAGCTATCATGATAGCACTGCTATAAACATTGGGGTGCAGGGGCCACCTGGGTGGCTCAGTTGGTTGAGCATCCTGCTTTGGTTCAGGTCATGATCTCGTGGTTCACGAGTTCGAGCCCCACATCTGGCTCACTGCTGTCAGCCTGTCAGTGCAGAGCCCACTTCAGATCCTCTGTCTTCCTCTCTCTGCCCCCCCCACTTGCACTTGCCCCAAAATAAGTAAACAAATACAAATTTAAGAAAAACATTGGGGTGTATGTGCCCCTTCAAATCAGCGGTTTTGTATTCTTTGGATAAAAACCTACTAGTGCAATTGCTGGGTCATAGGGTAGTTCTATTTTTAATTTTTCGAGGATCATCCATAACTGTTTTCCAGAGTAGTTGCACCAGTTTGTATTCCCACCAGCAATGCAGAAGGGTCTTTTGCTGCATCCTCACCAACATCTATTGTTGCCTGAGTTGTTAACTTTAGCCATTCTGACAGGTGTGAGGTGATATCTCATTTTGGTTTTGATTTGTATTTCCCTGATAAGGAGTGAAGTTGGGCATTTTTGCATGTGCCAGTTAGCCATCTGGATGTCTTCTTTGGAGAAGTGTCTATTCATGTCTTTTGCCCATTTCTTCACTGGATTATTTGTTTTTTGGGTGTTGAGTTTGATAAGGTCTTTATAGATTTTGGATACTAACCCTTTATCTGAAATGTCACTTGCAAATATCTTCTCCCATTCTGTCAGTTGCCTTTTAGTTTTGTTGATTGTTTCTCTTGCTGTGCAGATGCTTTTTATCTTGATGAGGCCCCAACAGTTCATTTTTGCTTTTGTTTTCCTTGCCTCTGGATACATGTCTAGTAAGAGGTTGCTGTGGCTGAGGTCAAAAGGTTGCTGCCTGTTTTCTCTGTAGGATTTGGATAGTTACCTGTCTCACATTTAGGTCTTTCATCCATTTTGAATTTATATTTGTGTATGGTATAAGTGATCCAGTTTCATTCTTCTAAATGTTGCTGTCCAGTTTTCCCAGCACAATTTGCTTACATGACTCTTTTTTCCATTGGATCCTTTTTCCTGCTTTGTCGAAGATTAGTTGGCCATACGTTTATGGGTCCATTTCTGGGTTCTGTATTCTATTCCATTGATGTTTATTTTTGTACCGGTACCATACTGTCTAGATGATTACAGCTTTGTAGTATACGTACCTTGAAGTCTGAAACTGTGGTGCCTCCAACTTTGGTTTTGTTTTTCAACATTACTTTGGCTATTTGGGGTCTCTTGTGGTTCCATACAGATTTTAGAATAGTTTGTTCTAGCTCTGTGAAGAATGCTGGTGTTATTTTGATAGGGATTGCATTGAATGTGTAGATTGCTTTGAGTAGTATCAACATTTTAATAATATTTATTCTTCCAATCCATGAGCATGGAATATTTTCCATTTCTTTGTGTCTTCTTCAATTTCTTTCGTAAGGTTTCTATATTTTTCAGTGTACAGAACTTTTACCTCTTCGGTTAGGTTTATTCCTAGGTATCTTATGGGGTTTGGTGTAATTATAAATGGGATCGATTCCTTGATTTCTCTTTCTGCTGCTTCATTATTGGTATACAGAAATGCAACCAATTTCTGTATGTTGATTTTTATATCCTGCGACTTTGCTGAATTCCCATATCAGTTCTAGCAGTTTTCTGGTCGAGTCTTTCCAGTTTTCCATGTAGAGTATCATATCATCTGTGAAGAGTGAAAGTTTGACTTCTTTGCCAATTTAGATGCCTTTTATCTCTTTTTGTTGTCTGATTGCTGAGGCTAGGACTTCCAGTACTATGTTGAACAACAGGGGTGAGAGTGGACATCTTGTCATTCTCCTGAACTTAGGGGGAAAGCTTTCAGTTTTTCCCCATCAGGATGATATTAGCTGTGGACCTTTCATATACGGCCTTTATGATGTTGAGGTATGTACCTTTGTCCCTACTTTGTTGAGAGTTTTTATCAAGAATGGATGCTGTATTTTGTCAAATGCTTTTTCTGCATCTATTGAGAGGATCATGTGGTTCTTATCCTTTCTTTTATTAATGTGGCGTATCACATTGATTGATTTGCAAATATTGAACCAGACCTACATCCCAGGAATAAATCCCACTTGATTGTGGAGAATAATTCTTTTAATATACTGTTGAAATTGATTTGCTAGTATCTGGTTGAGAATTTTTGCATCCGTGTTCATCAGGGATATTGGCCTGTAATTCTCCTTTGGTCTTGGAATCAAGGTAATGCTGGCTTTGTAGAATGAGTTTGGAAGCTTTCCTTTCATTTCTATTTTTTGGAACAATTTGAGGAGAATAGATATTAGGACTTCTTTAAATGTCTAGTTGAATTCCCCTGGGAAGCCATCTAACCCAGGTCTCTAGTTTGTTGGGAGATTTTAGATTACTGATTCAATTTCTTTGCTGGTTATGGGCCTATTCAAAATTTCTATTTCTTACTGTTTCAGTTTTGGTAGTGCATGAATTTCTAGGAATTTGTCCATTTCTTTCAGATTTCCCAGTTTGTCAGCATATAATTTTTCATAGTACTCTCTTATAATTGTTTATATTTGTGTGGTGTTGGTTGTGATATGTTCTCTTTCATTCATAATTTTATCTATTTGGGTCCTCTCCCTTGTCTTTTTGATAAGTCTGACAAAAGGGTTTATTGGTTTTGTTTATTCTTTCAGAGAAGCAACACTTAGTTTCATTGATCTGTTCTACTGGGTTTTTTGTTTGTTTGTTTCTATATCATTTATTTCTGCTCTAATTCTGATCTAATCTTTATTATTTCCCTTCCCTTATTATTATTATTTGCTGTTCCTTTTCTAGCTCCTTTAGGTTAGGTTGTACATTTGAGACCTTTCTTACTTCTGGAGATAGGACTGAATTGCAATACACTTTCCTCTTAAGATTGCCTTTGCCGCATCCCAAAGGGTTTGGACTGCCTTTTTTTCTTTCATTTTTCTTTGCTTCCATATATATATTTTTAAGTTTATTTATTTATTTTGGAGAGAAAGATAGACATCTCACAGGAATGGCAGAGAGAGAGAGAGAGAGAGAGAGAGAGAGAGAGGAGACTATGTGGGGTAGAACTCCCAAACTGTGAGATCACGACATGAGCTGAAATCAAAAGCTGGATACTTAACTGACTGAGCCACCCAGGCACCCTGACTAATATTTCTTTGTCTGGGTGTACCAGTTTAATAACCATTCATCCAGTGAAGGACATCTACATCACTTCAAGACTTACCCATTATGAATAAAGCAGCTATAAATATCTATGTGCAGATTTTGAGTAGATGGAAGTTTTCAGCTCTTTTGACTAAAGAACAAAGACAAATTGCAAGATAATATGGTAAAAGTATGTTTACTGTTTTTTTAAATGTTTATTTTTTATTTTTGAGAGACAGAGAGCAAGAGAGAGTGTGGGAGGTGCAGGGGGGGTGGGGACAGAGGATCCAAAGCGGGCTCTGTGCTGACAACAGAGAGCCCGATGCAGGGCTCGAATTCACAAACTGTGATATAATGATCTGAGCCGAAGTCGGACACTTAACCGATTGAGCTATCCAGGGGCCTCATATGTTTGGTTTTGTAAGAAACTGACAAACAGTCTTCCAAAGTAGCTGTACCATTTTGCTTTCCCACCAGCAGTGAATAAGAGTTCCTGTTGCTCTATATCCTCCCCAGCATTTGGTATTGTCAGGGTTCCAGATTCGGGCCATTCTGATAGGTGTGTGGTGGTATTTCACTGATTTTTTTTTAATGAGGTATAATTCACATTCAGCTTTAGCTTTAGGCATAGAACCTAATGATTCGATATCTGCATACATTGTAAAATAAGCATCACTAAAAATCTAGTGAACCTCCATCATTAAACATAGTTACAGATGTTTTTCTTGTTTTAAGTTATATTCCCTCATGACATATGCTGTGGATCATCTTTCCATATGCTTATTTGTCTTCTGTATGTCTTGTTTGGTGAGGTGTTTGTTACGGTCTTTGTCTTTTAATCAGCTTGTGTTTTTTTGTTTTGTTTTTTTTTTTAACTTATTGTTAAGTTTTAAGAGTTCTTTGTATGTGTGGGTAACAGTCTTTTATCAGATGTGGTTTTTGCAAATATTTCCCCCAGTCTGTGGCTTGTCTTGTCATTCTCTTGAAGATATCTTTCATAAGCAGAAGTTTTTAATTTTTATGAAGTCCAGGTACTCAATTGTTTTCATTCATGGATCGTGCCTTTGGTGTCATCTCTAAAAAGTCACTGCCAAACCCAAGGTCATCTAGGCTTTCTTCTGTTACCTTTCAGGAGTTTTATAATTTTGTATTTTATATTCAGGTCTATGATCCATTTTGAGTTAATTTTTGTGTAGGAGGTAACATTCGTGTGTAGATTCACGTTTTTCCATGAGGATGTCCAGTTATTCCAGCATCATTTGTTGAAAACGTTATCTTTGCTTTTCATTGGATTGCCTTTGCTCCTTTATTACAAATTAGTCGAATATATTTATGTAAGTCTATTTCTGGGCTCTCCATTTTGTTCCACTGATCTATTGGTCTATTCTTTTGCCGATACCTCACTGTCTTTTTTTTTTTTTATCATGATAAGTGTACTCTTAATCCCCATCACCTATTTCACCCACTCTCCCGCCAGCCTCATCTCTGGTAACCATCAGTTTGTTCTCTGTACTTAAGTGTCTGTTTCTTGGTTTGTTTCTCCATCTTTTTTCCCTTTGCTCATTTGTTTTGTTTCTTAAATTGCACATAAGAGTAAAAGCATATATTTGTTTTTCTTGGACTGACTTATTTCACTTAGCATAATACTTTTTAACTCCATACATGTTGCAAGTGGGAAGTTTTCATTCTTTTCTATGGCTGAATATATATATATATATATATATATATATATATATATATATATACACACCACTTTATTGTTAACCACTCATCAGTCAATGAACATTTGGGTTGTTTCCATAATTTGGCTATTGTAAATAAAGCTGTAATACCACATCATCTTGATTATTAAAATTTTATAGTAAGTCTTGAAGTTCAGTAGTGTCAATTTCTAATTTTGTTCTTTCCTTTTAATATTGTGTTAGCTCTTCCGGGTCTCTTACATTTCTCTATAAACATTAGAATCAATTTGTTGATATTTACAAAATAACTTACTGGGATTTTGTTTGAGACTGCAATGAATCTATAGATAATATTGGGAGAAATGACATCTTGACAATATTGCGTCTTCTTATCCATGAAAATGGCATATCTCTCCATTTACTTAGTTATTCTTTGGATTCACTCAACAACATCAGAGTTTTGTAGTTTTCTTCATTAGATTATGCATATATTTTCCGAGATTTATAACTAAGTTATATCCTTTTTGGGGTGCTAATATAAAAGGTTTTGTATTTTTTATTTCAACTTCCACTTGTTCCTTGTCAGTATATAGGAAAGTGATAGAATTTTGGGTATTAACCTGGCAGCATACAACCCTGCTATAATCAATTAGTACCAAGAGGGTTTTTTATTTGTCTATTATTTCAGATTTTTCTGCATAGACAATCATATCACCTGTGAACAAAGACAATATTTATTTCTTCCTTCCCAAAGCCTCCATATTGTGTGATTCCATCCATATAACATAGGGTTGGAAAACAAAAAAGCTCAGTGATTTCCAAGGGTTGGAGGAGTAAGAGTGGCTGTCTATAAAAGGAATGGAAATGGAAATTTTAGGATGATAATATATTCTTTAGGGTACTGAGCTGGTGAACACATGACTCTGTACTTGTTAAAACCCATAGAACTGTACATAGCAAAGGTAAAATTTAATATATGTAAATCAGGAGAATCAGCCAGGCACACAGGAGAATCTCAGAAGTGAATATAGACTGTGAAAAAAAAATCTAAATGTACTACAAATGTATGAGTTAACCTCACTGAAGGGAAACAAGGAAAGAAATGCATTAACTTCAGTAATGCTGGAAATCAGTGTGTTGATCAGAAACTGCAAAGCTAAAAATAAAAGAAACTATTTTAAAATGTTGTACTTTACTTACTATTGTAAGTGTGCATTTAGTAAAGTATATGTTTCTCATGTGGGGGGATGGGCTAACAATTATGGAACTGCTCTACTTGTTAATTTGTCACACAAATAAATGGATAATGAGATTGTTGAGACCCAAGTTTCTCACTATTATAAATGGAAATTATAGATAATACAGAGGGAATGTTGGATAAACAGATTAGAATCAGATCATCAGTATGCACTAATGTTCAGTTTAATATAGATACGAATGATAGGTAGGGGAAATAGTATAATTATGAATGCATAAAGACTAATATGCTTCCTACTTCTGTCAACAAGAAGACCTAGAAGAAGTGGAACTCCAGTATCAGCAAGCACACTCAGAATCCAAGTCTTGGCTTTTATATACTATTCTCTAGTAAAATAATTAAGGGGTCTTAATAGAAATCGTCGTGTTAGGGGCAGGGAAAATACAAGATGAGCCCAGAGCATCATGTAATACCATAAAGTAAGGACGTGCTCAAAACACAAAAGAATGAACCAATGTCAAAGGGACACAGGAGTTAACCGAAAGAGTCTTGAATGGTGAGAGTGGAACAATTTGAACAAAAATAAGTAACCTTGTATTGGTTGTTATGTAACATATAAAGCCAATAAATGAGAACACATTCAGATAAATAAATGATTGGGTAAATAAATAATTGAGGAAAAAGAAGCAAATATTGTTTTTTTAAAATTAAAAAAAATGTTTATTTATTTTTGAGACAGACAGAGACAGATCATGAACAGGGGAGGGCCAGAGAGAGAGGGAAACACAGAATCCGAAACAGGCTCCAGGCTCTAAGCTGTCAGCACAGAGCCTGACGAGGGGCTCAAACTCACAGACCATGAGATCCTGACCTGAGCCGAAGTCGGACGTCCAACCGACTGAGGCACCCAGGGACCCCGCAAATATCATTAACAGAAGAACTTCAAATAAGTTATTTAAATATTGCCCTCTCCAGAATGTGGAGCTTACTGCTCCAACACCTGGAGTGTGAGCTGAACTTTGTGACTTATTTCTTTAAAACAGACCTTAGAAAAGGGGAGGAAAAGTAACTCCACAAAGGAGAAACCTTGCAATCTTCATGGATGACATGTGATCAAGGTTAATGTTATCAGGGCTAAATCATCTTGATAGCATGTACCCTTGATACGATGTGATGAGAAGAACATTTCACCTTAGTGGGAGTACTCTATGAAAACTATAATCCCAATCTCATCATGAGAAAACGTCAGAAAATCACTACTGAAGGACATTTTATGATATACCTGATGAGTACTCTTCAAAGCTGTCAAAACCATTGAAAACAGGGACAGAGAGTTTCTCATAGACCAGAAGAGACTAACGAGGTATGACAGCTAAATATAAGAAGAGGAAAAGGATGCTACTAATGAAATCTGAATAAAGTCTGAAATTTCAAAAATAATATGGTGTCACGCTTGGTTTCCTAGTTTTACAAATTTTCCAGGTAATATAAGATTACATTGTAGGGGAAACCAGCCAAGAGCTGTATTAGTTGCCTATGGTTGCTATAACAAATGACCGCAAACTTGGAGGCTTAAATAATATGTATTCACTCTTTCACAGTCTAGAATCCAGAAATCCAAAACCAGTTTTCCTGGACAAAAGTCAGTGTATTAGAAGAGCCATGCTCCCTCCATAGGCTCTAAGACAAAATCTATTTCTTGCGTCTCCCATTTTCTGGGGACCACTGTCGTCCACGGTTTGTGGTCACATTACTTCAATCTGTTTTCAAGGTCACATTGTCTACTCCTCTTTTACCTGTGGTCACATCTCTCTGACTCCCTACGTATACATGGCATTTCCTCTATGGTCCACACAGAAAATCTGGGATAAAATCCTTAAGTTAACCACATATGCACAGTCCTTTTAGAGCATATAAGGTAACTTTTGGAAGGTTCTAGGAATTAGGCTGTGAAATGTCTTTGCAGGCCATTATCCAGACTGTCACAGAGTTATACTGAACATTCTACACTGTTTTGAAAAATTTCTGTAACTCTGAAATAGTTCTAAAATTAAATAATTATTCAAAATAATAATTAGAAATGTTTTCAATAGGAGAAGCCTCACCATAAACATCGAAGTGAATGTTTGTGTTATACTACACTGCCCCCACATAGTAGCATGAGAATATTAGTATATTCAAGCACAGTCTTACAAATACCAAAATAATAAAGCTTCCTAGGAGACTCAGAGCATAATTCAAATAAAGAGGTGAAAAATATTGGACATAAATTTCTATTCTAATACATAAATTAAAATTTTAAATCATTATTATTAAAACCTAGCAACATTCCATTTAATTCTGGGAAATTTCCTACTCCAATGTGTGTGTATCTTCATGGGCACATGCATGCACTTCTGTTCATGGTCTCATTTGTGCCCCTATTTTATGTGTTTCTGCATTAATTTGGTAGAAAAAAAATGCATGTAGAGTAAATGAATAAACCCATATCTTTACTAAGTTTTTGACAAGGAGGCCCCAAGTCATCTTAACCATTCTTGTTCAGTATTGTATTTCTGTATATATATTTTCTTTTTTCAGGACAAGAGATATTGAATAAGTAAGGATACAATTTCAGACTCTTAATTTCACTGTGGTCCTAACAAAACTAGATTCATTTACATTGTACAATGTTAAAAATCACAATCTTAAAGATAATTTTGTCTCTGAAATGACCTTCATGAGTGCACTCTTAACCTCTTTGTTCCTCAGGCTATAGACCACAGGGTTCAGCATGGGGATGACCATGGTGTAGAACACAGATGCCATTTTGTCTGTGTCCATGGAATGGCTGGAACTGGGCTGTAAGTACATAAAAATGACTGTCCCATAGAAGATGGAGACTGCAGAGAGGTGAGAAGCACAGGTAGATAAAGCCTTCTGATATCCTGTAGATGAGTGCATCTTTAGGATGGTGATAAATATGAATATGTAGGAAATCAAGATGACCATGAGAGCAAAAAAGCTGTTGAAGCTCACTACATAAACAAGAACCAGCTCACTGACACGTCTATCAGAGCAAGAAAGAACCACGACTGCAGGCACATCACAGAAAAAATGATGAATCACATTGGACATACAAAAGGAGAGACTGAACGTGTCTCCAGTGTGGATAGAGGCATTCAGGAAACCACAGGCGTAGGAAACTATGGCCAGACATGCACACACACCTATTGTCATGGTGGTGGTGTAATGGAGGGGTTTGCACACTGCTGCATAGCGGTCATAGGCCATTGAAGCCAACAGGTAACTCTCCACAGTGGCAAATGCTACAAAAAAGAACATCTGAGCAGCACATGCATTGTAGGAGATGACCTTGTCTCTTATAAGTAATGCAGTCAAGACTTTGGGGGTGACAGCTGTAGAGTAACAAAGGTCCACCAGAGACAGGTTACTGAGGAAAAAGTACATGGGAGTGTGGAGACGAGAGTCCAACAGAATCAACACTATTATCCCCAGGTTTCCAACCAGAGTGATGAGGTAGATGAGGGTGAACACGATAAAGAGGGGAACCTGCAGTTCTGGATCACTGGTTAGTCCCAGCAAGATGAACTGCATCACTTCTGTCCTGTTATCCATCAGTGTTGAGAACCACAAACGCTATGACAACGAGAAGAAAGAAATGAGTGATAAACCAAGAGACTTATATTGAAAAGCATATACATACAGTATGTGTTATTTCATTAGAGCAGTAGCTTGTATATCAAGTTTCTCCAGATTTAAAAAAAAAAGCTTGACAACAAAAGTTAGCGCGTTAATGATGTGTAGATTTGCAAACTGTTGAATCTGAAGTATGGAGCATCTCCTTAATTCTAAAGTTTTGGAAATCTGTAAACTGAGACGTAGAGAATTAAATAACTTGATCAAGATGGCTCGTCCAGAAAGAATGTCTGGCCGTTCACTTCCCCCAAGCCTAGTGAAAGCAGGTACTTGCCCATGACTCACCCACCAAGAACTGCCGCAGACCCTGTAGAGGTACAGACGGTCCCCAACCTACGATGATTCGATTTAATGATTCTTCCACTTTACGGTGGTGAAACAGTGACACACGTGCGATAGAAACCATACTTCAGATGGTTATTTTTCCAGGTTAGCGATACCTGGTACAATCTCTCCTGGCGCAGGGTAGGGGCAGTGAGCCAAGCTCCAGGTCGGCCAGGCAATCATGAGGGTCAACAACTGATGCATCTCCAACCATCCTGTACCGACACAGGCATTCCGTGTTTCACTTTCAGTACCGTGTTCAATAAATTACACGAGATATTCAATGCTTCATTATTTAATAGGCTTTGTGTGAGATCATTTTTGCCCATCGGTGCACTAATGCAAGTGCCAGGAACATGTTTAAGGTAGAAAAGGCTAAGCTATAATGTTCAGTGGGTCAGATGTAGTAAATGAATTTTCTCTCTTTTTTTTTTAAAGGACTAAGTGTTGTGTGATCCCATCTTTTTAGTTTTATCTATTTAAGTAATCTCCACACCCAACATGGGAACTCACAATCCCGAAATCAGGAATCTCATGGTCTTACAACTGAGCCTTCCAGGCGCCCCAGTGAATTTTCATCTTATGATATTTTCTATGTGCACTGGGTTTATTGGCATATCAGCAATTGGGACATAACGCCATTGTAGGTACAAGAAGTTCTGTGTATTCATTACATCTTCTCAAGAACATTATGAGTTTTATTTGTTATTCCTTGCATTTGACTTATGATACACAGAGGGGTGTCTGGCTGGCTCAGTCAGTAGAGCCTGTGACTCTTTCTCTCAGGGAGTAAGTTTGAGCCCCTGGGTGTAGAGACTATTTAAAAAAAAATCTTAAAACAAGTGGAAGGAAAGTAAATTATGATGCACAGAGGTTGAGTAACTTTTTATATTTAAAATGAGTATTAATTGACAAGCTGTGCTTTGGACCCCAGCCAACTTTTGAACCCACACTATTCTTGACGTGATAGTCTAAATCATGTTTAAATCAAGTTGAATTGAACTCAGTGCAATTGCTCATTGTCTCCATTCGTCCAAATTCATTGTTTGAGGTTCCCCAGTGAAGTATCAAGAGACACATGCATAGTGCATGAGGTGGTCTACCTGCAGCCCGAAGGGCCAGGACAGCCATCAGAGGCAACCTGAGGGGAAGGCACAGAATCACATGGACCTTGGGCTCTAGGATAAGGTGCATATCAGCCCTTGTAACACTTACTGACTCATGAATCCCAACTTACCTGAGCCTCCTATTTCCACCTGCAAACAAATAAGACAATAATGAGACCACATTATAAGAATTAGGAGCATTAATCCTTATGAGAATTAAATGAGGTAATGCCTAAAAATACAGTAAAATCAGGTGTGCATGATGTAAGAAGTCTCTTCAATTTGCCTTTTCTCACACATGAGGGCCTCGAAGATTTTCTGCGATCTCCAGGGTTTCTGTCTGTCTTTCCTTCATCCATGTGATTGGCTGCCCCAACAGTTCCATGCGAACCTTCTTGTGCCTCATCTCTTCCTTGGGATCCATACAGTACCTTGGATGAGAGTCCCTGTGGCTGTCACTCTGTCTCTCATGCCTGCCATCTCATAGCAGAATCAGAGACCAAGGGTTAGTGGTTCCTTGTTTGTGGCCTCTCTTCAGCCTGCAGATCTGTTTTGGTGGCAAGTACCACGTTGTAAAATATTTCATTTGAATCTGTTCTTCCATAAGAACAGTACTGTAAATCTGTTCACTTGACTTTGAAGCCTTGAAAGGGTGTCTCTCCTCTGCTAACTATTAACATCTTCCTCCTAAACTTTGGCAATTTCCCTGTACAAGCCTGTGTCATGTGGACATTGTTTGCCAACCTTAACACACGTACCTACTTGGAGCCTGTACTACATTCTATAAGCAATAATAAAGGCTTTATATGTCAAATGTGTGTGCATACAGGAGGTAGTATTATTATGCCTCCTTCACCATTGTGGAGCGTGAGGATTTGAGAAGTTATGCGATGCTCTAAAATACACAGCTAGCATGGGAAAGAGTCAAGATTCAAGAGTTAAATCCACTTTCTGTGTAATCAAAAGGCTCTGCTTTTAGCCATTTGCTGTCAACATCTGTGGTTGTACTGCTGACGATAAGCTTGAAATTATAGGGGAAAGTTATAGGGAAATTATCGGGGATCTTGTTAATTCATATGAGGGATTTTGTAGTTTAAAGGTTATTTCACTCTTGCTCTTGCTTATTTGTGTCCAATGAGAGGCCAGCATTGAGTGACCAGATGAAATCACCACTCGATCAATTAGAGAATCATCTGTGGCTGTTTTGTTCATATCTTTAGCAAAGCAGGATGATGTTCCTTAAGTATCAATAAACTCCCTTCTGAAGGAAATTTTGACATGCATATGCCAGTCTCACCTCCGTAGTTTGGAAAAACATTGAAAACATCGATTTCTGTTCTCAAATAACCTGAAATAAGCAGAGCTGCCCTACTGCTTTGCATGGATTACACTTCTCATTAAAAATGTTTACGGAATATGGATGCTTGCCGTGAGCAGGAAGAGCCAATGTTGCATAGTGGGTCTGAATCAGAATCTCAGCTGTAGAATAATGCATAAATCCTACTACAGGAGCTCTCTCAGGACATGGTCATAAGGCTCCAAGGTCTCCGAGGCAGGGAAAAATGGAGGAAGAAATATTAACGTGGTTAATTTCTGAACCTACCATGCATTCCTTCTGTGTCCTTAGAAGAATCACTGACTTCCTCCTTATTTGTAAAATAAAGATGATATGATTCCCTCTGACATAATTCAGACTTATGTCTGTAAATAACAAGCAGGGAGGGTCTGTAAAGCATCTGAGTAAGAAATTATCATTTTTAAAGTCAATCGATGTGATTTTTCTCTTGGGGTGTTTCCCCTGAATGTGGTTGCAGGCTGATAGAGAATTCCACGATAAGACTTCTGTGCACTAGCAAGTTTAACATTCACATGAATAAATGATCACCAAATGGGTTCAGCATGCAGACTGGTGCCTCTACAATGATGTCATGTGGAGTCATCTTGGGATTTCATTGGCTAGTGATGGGGACATGGAAAGAATTATAGAGACACAGGGACTTCTGGGAATTTCCCCTGGGAGAACATTTCTGGCACCTCATCCCACTTTCCCAGGACAGAAGTAATTAAACTGCCTGTGGGGGCCATGCAGGTAATTTTCACTGAACACACATATTTTTGTATTACTTGTTAGTCCTTATTATTTTTGTCAGTTTATAATTATGTATTATTTTTCATGCAATAATATCCATAATCCCAGTGGGTAGTTGTAAGATTCTGTCAAATTTACAAGTGAGCACTAGCACCTAAAGAAATTCATAGGAACTGCTTTTGGTAAACCCATTCTCCTACCCACTGTCCCAGGCAACCTATAAACTGCTTTGTCAAAATAAATTTGCCTTGGCAAGAGTATCCTAACTGTAATTTTAAACTATGTACTCTTTGAGTCTATAATCTTTCACTTAGCATTTGAGACCCATCTACATTGCTACCTGTGACAAAGGGCAATATTTTTACTGTAGAGTAGTATTTAACTGTATGGTCATTACCAATTGTTTATCCCTCTCTTCAACTGAGGTACATCTGTGTTGGTTCTAGTGTTTGGTGATTATGAATAAAGACGATCTATGAGTAGGCATTTTTCCAAAGAAGACCCATAGATGGCCAACAGACACGAGAAAAGATGTTCAACATCACTTATCAGGGAAACGCAAGTCAAAACCACAATGAGATACCACTTCACACCCGTCAGAATGGCTAAAAGTGATGACACAGAAAACAACAGGTGTTAGAGAGGATGCAGAGAAAGGGAAACCCTCTTACACTGTTGGTGGGAGGCAAACTGGCGCAGCCACTCTGGAAAACATTAGGGAGTTTCCTCGAAAAGTTAAAAAATAGAACTACCCTATGATTCAGCAATTGTACTACTAGACATTTACCCAAAGATTACAAAAATACGGACTCGAAGGGGCACAGGCACACCAATGTTTACAGCAGCCTTATCAACAATAGCCAAATTATGAAAAGAGCCCAAATGTCCATCGACTGGTGAATGGATAAAGAAGATGTGGCACATATATACAATAGGACATTGCTCAGCCACGTCAAAAAGAATGAAATCTTGCCATTTTCAATGATGTGGGTGGAGCTAGAGCGTATTAGGCTAAGCGAAATAAGTCAGAGAAAGACAAATACCATACGATTTCATTTATATGTGGAACTTAAGAAACAAAATATATGAACATAGGAGAAAAAAAGAGACAAACCATAAAACAGATTCTTAATGATAGAGAACAACCGGGGGCTGCCGGAGGGAGGTGGGTGAGGGATGGGCTGAATGGGTGATGGGTATTAAGGAGGGCACGTGTTGGGATGAGCCCTGGATGTTCTTACAAGTGACGAATCACTAAATTCTACTCCTGAAACTAATATCACACTGTAGGTGAACTAACTGGAATTTAAATAACTACTCAAAACAAAAGCAAACAAGAGACATGATCTAAACCTTTACCTAACGTTTTTTTCTTTCAATGAAGAAACACTCGTTTTATTTTTTATTGAAGCATAGGTGGTACCCAATGATACACTGGTTTCAGACCTACAATATTGTGATTTGACTGTTCTACACGTTATGCTCTGCCACAACTCTAGCTCCCATCCATCACCACGCAACCCTTGTAACACTGTTTACAATACCACTGACTGTATTCCCTACGTTGTAGCTTCCTTCTCCTGGTTTATTCATTTCCTAAGTGGAAGTCTATATTTCCCCTTTGCTCACTTTGCCCTTCCCCCACATGTGTCCCCGCAGGCAACCACCGGTGTGTCCTCTGGATTTATGGGCCTATTTCAGCTTTTTGTTTGTATGTAACCTCTCTCTGGTGGACCCCGTTTACTTCCTAACTGTTACTACCAAGGTGACGGCTGGGTTTCTCACGGAGGATAAAGTCAACTCCTCTGGTGACTGTGTTGCTCATGTGTTCTGTGCGGCTTTTGCCAGTGTAGACTGTTTCTTGCTAGAGGTCATGGTTTACGATCGGCCTGCAGCAGTATGTAAGCCCTTACATTATACCACCGCTGTGACCACCAGCTTGTGTGCTCAAATGACAGTAGGCTGCTATGTCTGGGGTCACCCACCCTGGATTCACCTTCTGCCTCTTCTGCCATTCCAATGTGGTCCATCACTTTTTCTGTGATATCGCCCCAATCTAGGCTCCTTCCTGTTGTGACAACTACATAAATGAGATCATGCTCTTTATCTTAGTAGATTTCTAAGTTTGTTTTGCCCTGATAGTAATCTTGACCTCCTATCTGTTCACATTCATTGCCCTCCTGAGGATGCGCTCAGCCGACGGACAGAAGAAAGCCTTCTCCACCTGTGCCTCACACCTCACTGCAGTCACCCTCTTCTATGGAACTGTCACGTTCGTGTACTTACAACCCAGTTCTAGTGATTCCACAGACAATGACCAAATGGGATTTGTGTTCTGTGTAATTAGAGTCCTCATGTTGAGCCCTACTGTCTACAATCTAAGGAATAAAGAGGTGAATAATGCTTTCAGGAAATCCACTAAGAAGATGAAGATTCCGTTCAGCCCACAGATTAATTAGAGAGATCATAAAACTGAATAGATAACCAGTTCTCTATTGTTGTGTAGCAAAATATCACAATGCCTAGTGACTTAAAACAACAGTTTATTATTTCTCATAGTTCTGTTGTTGGCAGGGCAGTTCCTTTGCTGCTTCCACACAGGCTCATTCATGTCTTCTGCACAGTTAGCTGGGCTGAAAGGTTCAAGATGGCCTTACTCATGTTTCTAACTATTGATTCTGGTTATGTCCTACCTCTTCTCCACAGAAGGATGGACCTTTCTTTCATCCTCCAGAGGATGGACCAGCTTTCTTACATAATATTCTCATTGTAAAAATAAAACAGAATGGTTCTCAAAACACAGACTCCTAACACACATTTCCTCTATCATATTATACTAATTAATGGTATCAAAAAGTTGGCCCCAATGCAAGCATGAAGAAAGACTCCACCTCCTGAAGAAAACAGCTGCAAAGGATTTGTGCCCAGAGTTAATCTACCACAATTAGAAATTAGGCTAAAGTACTGTAACAAAGAAAGCCAAATTACAGTAGCTTAAATACAAGAGCAACTTATTCTCAACTAGTGGATGCGAATTCAGCATATGAATTCATATGAATATGAATTATCTGAACATGATGTGTCTTGATCATTCTGGGGCCAAGTTCAGTCCACATAGTCTCTATCTACCATCTCCCAGAATATTGAAAGTCTTTCCTCATCATAACTATTTTATCTGCAGGAAAAGAGGAAGAGACGGATTGAAGGAAAAACAATTTCTTTTCAAGAAAGTGATATCGTAGCTCTATGCAATACTTCTGAGTACATCCCATTGTCAAGAATTCAGTCATAAGGCCACAAAAATGACCTGGAAAGCTAACTTCAAATTTAATCTTTAGCTGAAAGTTAATGTACTTAGCTGAAATTCCCATACTTTTGAAGAAGAAAAGAATGTTTTTTGAGGAAAACCAGCATCCCACCACACAACTTGTACCTGAATCTGAATGGCTAGCCTTGTCTCCAAAATTGGGTCTCTGGCTTGTGTTTGCCCTTAGTGTAAGGTCTTTTCCTAGACCTCACATTGCTTTATTAAGAGCCCTTTTCTTGACCACACCATCTAAGATAGCTTTTTATCTCTTATCGACTCTTACGTTTTTCATAATTTAAAATAAGTCTATGAAATTAATATTTTATTTGTTTGATGGCTTTTTTTGTTTCTTCCAAATCATATAAGGTATTTTATATTGATCCAAGCTGGCCGGGTTGTTTTTATTATGTTTAAAATAATGAGATGACATGATATGATGGTGTACTGGATGTGGATTGGGAGGAAAATGGTAGCCTAGCTACATAAGCACTAAAAGGACTACTATGTGAGGTGTGGCAGGCATGAAAGCAAGAAGTTTGGGTGAGAAGAGGGCATGAATTTCACTTGGGGCATACAAGACTTGAGATGCCTCTCAGATACCACAGGGAAGGTTTGGAACTGGAATCGTATACATTTAGAGTTTTCAGCATGAGAATGAGAACATAGGTAAGAGAATGTAGGTAGAGAGAAGCTAAATGTTTTCAAAGACTGGCATCTGGAACTTTCTTAATAAAATATCACCAAGATGAGGAGCCAGTGAAGGTGTCCTGGGAACCTAGTGGTGAGAAAAGCATCAAGAGGGAACGGCTGTGTCAAAGCTGTTGGTAGGTCAAGCAATATCAACACTTAGAACTGGCAATATGTCATAGTGATATGAAGTTGGTGGATGACTTTGAGTGGTTTTGGTGGGATGTGGGGTTACAAATCTCCTAAATGTTTACTCAACAATCTATTCCATGATTATTCTTTGCTTTACATAGTTTCTAAGTATTTTCCCAACCTGAATGATGGAGGGAATGCATATTGTCTTTTCCCAGAGCATCTAGAAAGACAGAGTCTTGAGACTTTAAACTTTGAGAAGAGAGAAGATGGGTGGAACCTAACAACATGGTGGGAACAGAGGGTTTTAGGAGAGAGCTGGCTGGGAAGAGATGTTTGACAGTAGATGATGCTTCATGAACCTGAGGATAAGTTATATCAAATTCTTACTTTGCATCAATTCATCATTCTGGGCTTCACTTCCTGTCCATTTTGTCTGAGTACCAGGTTACTGTGTATTTTGTTCTCTGGAAGAATTAAGGAGAGTGGGTGGTTTGTGTCACCCTGGGAAAAACAGTGTAGAGACAGGGAGAGAGGAGGCACAAGAAGTGGTGTGGTGCTTGAAGTGAGGAACAAGTGAGACAAAGGTAAGGACTTGGAACAGGAACTGAGAGACTAAAAGAGAACTTATGTGCACACAGTCTCTACTCACAGATGCTTCAAAAACCATTTAGGAAGGTCCTCAGCCTCCTGTAGCTAGTTGTTATTTCATTTACCAGTTATAGGAAAGAAGGCTGGAGGGTTTGGGGTCATTTGAGTTCCAATAGAGAGTGAACTGGGCTCTTTGGAGAAAGGGCTGATGACTGTGTTGGGACCGGAATAGCACAACAGGAGCCCGGAGTGCCTTACAGTTCCAGAAAGTAAGGAAGAGTTCAGAAAACAGAAGGGTTGGGGGCATCTGGGTGGCTCAGTCGGTTAAGCGTCCAACTTCGGCTCAGGTCATGATCTCACAGTCCGTGAGTTCGAGCCCCGCGTCGGGCTCTGTGCTGACAGCTCAGAGCCTGGAGCCTGTTTCAGATTCTGTGTCTCCCTCTCTCTCTGACCCTCCCCCGTTCATGCTCTGTCTCTCTCTGTCTCAAAAATAAATAAACGTTTAAAAAAAAAAAGAAAACAGAAGGGTTGAGCATCTCACAAGGAAACAAAAGTAAAACTGGAAGTGCCCCCAATGGCCAAAGACGGAGCGATCTGAACAATAAAATAAATAATACAGTACAAATTATACCCCAAAGCACAAAGCAGGTATATGTAAGTCCACATAGATGTAAATAATAAACAAAAAAAATTTTTTCCTATAGAAAAATTCTAAATTACATGTTGAGACTTCCCCTAAGAGATGGACAATCCACATTGATTGTGGCCTGAACTTAGTGACGTGATTCTGAAGTATAGAACTTGCTGGTGGAAAACGATAGCATTATACTGAAGACCCTTGTTTTGGTGATTAAGGTTTCTATCCCCAGTGACAAGTCACGGTAATATGTGTCCCCTGATAAGGTGTGATAACAATGGCAATTCTTATTTTTCTGAAAACCTATAATCCTGACCACACACACAAAAAAATCAGACAAACACCAATTGGAAAACCTTCTAAAAAACAAAAATTGGAAGACCTTCTACTTCTGAGCTGTTAAGGTCGTGAAAATCCAAGAAAGACTGAGACACTGTGACCAATCAAAGGAGATTAAGGAAATGGGACAATATATTCAGTGCTGTATTCTGAATCTGTAAGAGCAAAATGACATGAGTTGAAAAATAATAATCTCAATGAATTTTTTAAGTTTAGATAACAGAACTGTATCAATGTTGGTTTCTTAGTTTTGACTAATGTATTATGATAAAATAAGATGTTAACAATAGGAGAAACTGGGTGAGAGGTATAAAGCCCATGTATTATACAATACCCCAGCTAATATTTTGAAATCTAAAATCATTTTCAAATTTCAGATATATTTAAAGTAATTATTAAGAAATGGTTCCAATGGGGCGCCTGGGTGGCTTAGTCGGTTGAGCGTCCGACTTTGGCTCAGGTCATGATCTCGCAATTTGTGAGTTGGGGCCCTGCATGGGGCTCTGTGCTGACAGCTCAGAGCCTGCAGCCTGCTTGAAATTCTTTGTCTCCCTCTCTCTCTGCCCCTCCCCTGCTCACACTCTGTCTCTCTCTGTCTCTCAAAATTAAATAAATGTTTAAAAAAAAATTTTTTTAAAGAAATGGTTCCAGAAGAGAAACTATTTTCATAGACTTCAGAGCAGATACTTGTGTTGCCCTGCACAGACCCCACTAATGTCAACATATCCCTCTTAGGACATTTATGCACCGTTTTGCAAATCTTGAGAAGTTGGATGCTTTTAAAATTATAGAGGTGGGAAAGGAAGATGGGTAAAAATTCCTTTGTAAGTCTTTGTTATAAAATTCAGCTCACTTCTAATTCAAATAAAATATGCACTGACCATAGATTATATTAGCATATTGAGGTAGGTTATGTTAATTGTAAAATATTGTCATGCTTACATTTTCTATGGATGTTTAGAATCATTGGAGTTGATTGAATAATCATTATTTATGAAGGAATTTTGCAAATTGAACAGTTAGGAAACTTTGCAGACTCATATTTTGTGTTATTATAATTTATTAAAAACAATTTATTTCATGCATTTTCATTTAATGAAAAATTCCTAATAAAAAAGAATTAAAATAGTTTTATATGATCTACTTGATAATGTGGTTTTCAAAAGGTTATTTGTGCAAAAGAGTGAAATGCAAATAGTGAGTGAGAGAATATAGAAAAAAAAAGCAAGCACATATCCTAAAATGCTCTCAAATTCTTTTTTAAAGAATTACATAATGCATTATCAAGCTTAAATTAACAATTCAAGAAACAACAGATGCTGGCAAGGATGTGGAGAAACGGGAACCCTCTTGCACTGCTGGTGGGAATGCAAACTGGTGCAGCCCTCTGGAAAACAGTGTGGAGTTTCCTCAAAAAATTAAAAATAGAACTACCCTACGACCCAGCAATTGTACAACTAGGAAATTATCCAAAGGATATAGGAGTGCTGATTCATAGAGACACTTGTACCCCAATGTTTATAGCAGCACTTTCAACAATAGCCAAATTATGGAAAGAGCCTAAACGTCCATCAACTGATGAATGGATAAAGAAGATGTGGGACGTATGTACAATGGAATACTACTTGGCAATGAGAAAGAATGAAATCTGGCCATTTGTAGCAACGTGGATGGAACTGGAAGGTATTATGCTAAAGGAAATCAGTCAGTCAGAAAAAGACAAATGTTTTCACTCATATGTGGAACTTGAGAAACTTAACAGAAGACCATGGGGGAAGGGAAAGGGAAAAAAATAGTTACAAATAGAGAGAGAGTGAGGCAAACCACAAGAGACTCTTAAATACAGAGAATAAACTGAGGGTTGATGGGGGGTGGGAGGAGGAAAGGGGAAAAAAGATGATGGACATTGAGGGCACTTGGAATGAGCACTGGGTGTTGTATGTAAGTGATATATGATGGGAATCTACCCACCAAAACCAAGAGCACACTGTATACACTGTATTTTAGCCAACTTGACAATAAATTATATTTAAAAAAGAATTACATAATGTATTTTTATCTATAATTATCAGTGGCTCAACTATATTGACTTCTGGGCTCAAAGCTTAATTAATTTATTTATTCATTAATTTAACAAATGTTTACTGAGAAATTAGTATGAACCAGGCCACAATTTAAGTATTGGGTATAACGATGTTAATAAAGAAGATTCGCTGTCTTGTGTGGTGTATGTCCTAGCTGGACCAGTAAACAAGTAAACAAGCTAACAAACAAACAAATAGAAATTGTTGTATGGAAACCAATTTGACAATAAATTTCATGCATTTCAAAAAAAAAAGAAATTGTTGAGTACTGATCAGGACTATGAAAAATAGAGCAAGTTGAGAACAGTGTCCATAGGAGGTGGGAGGACTGTGATATGCTAATATTTAAACAAAGACCTGAGGGAAGTGAGGAAGCTTTTTGAACATCAGCAAGTATAGCAAGTACAAAGGCCCTGAGGCAAGAGGGAGGTTGGATTGTCCAGGAACAGCAGGGAACTCAGTGTGAGGGGAGAGGAGGCAGGGTATAGGAGAGGGGCAAGACGTGACGTAGCTCATCTGAAACTAAAGTATCCCTGCCTGAGTGTCATTAGCCATCTCGTAGTATTTTCAGCAGGAAGATAGATAACATTATCCTTACTCAGTGCCTATATTGTTTTACAAAATACAAGAAAAGATAAACAGAAAAATTGGAAAAATCTCTTGTAATATACAGACCGACTTTTCTTTTTCTGGCCTTCTTGCTTTTGAAAATTGCCCTGTGACAAATCTGTTTCTAACAAACACTAAAGACAGAAGTATTGATTCCTTTAAAATATTGTATGCATGTAGCTCTGAATAAAATGTGCCACAAAAGTATATATTTTTATTTAAAAATTTATGTCATGTCTTACTTCATTTGGGACCTTTGTTTTGCCACCTTCAGTCATTTTTCTTCTTATTCAAGTATAATTAACATACAGTGTTATATTAGTTTCAAGTGTACAATGTAATGATTTGACAATTTTATACATTTCTCCGTGCTCACCAAGGTAAGTGTACTCTTAATCCCCATTTTGGACTCTTGAAAAAATTTCAACTACAGAAATAAATAACGTCAGACATAAATTCGTATTCTAATATTTAACTTGACTATTTTACCTTTTCTATTAAAAACTAGCCACACTACATTTAACTCCTTTAACTAATTCCCCACTCCTGTGTGCACCTGCACATATGGGATTCTTCCATATGCTTCTATTCATGGATTTTTGTGTGCCATGGTTTACATATAGAGATGCATTGTTATATGGTAAGGAAAATAATGAACATATAATTAATGAGTTTTACTACAAGCAGGGCCCCCAAATTTTTAAGGTTCCTATTCGCCATCCTCATTTGGATATCATGTATTTGGACATACACTTCTTTTTCTAGATGATAGACTTTTGAACAAGAGATTGTATTGCCTCAGTAATTTAGGTGGAGTGGGGGGCATTAAAATGTGACTAACTGCATGTTGGAAATCTGAGAGGATTTACACAGATCATTGTGCATGCTATGACTTTAGTAGAAAGCCTAGAGACAGTTTTGCCTTCTCACCCACCTTCTTGAAAGCAGTTTTAACCTCCTTGTTTCTTAAGCTATAGACCAGGGGGTTCAGCATGGGAATAACCATAGTGTAGAACATGGATGCGATTTTGTCTGAGTCCATGGAATGGCTGGAGGTGGGCTGGGAGTACATAAATATGGCTGTCCCATAGAAGATGGAGACTGTAGTGAGGTGGGAAGTGCACGTGGATAAAGCCTTCTGATAACCCTGAGTTGAGTGCATCTTCAGGATGGTGATAAATATGAGCAGGTAGGAAATCAAGATAACAAAGACAGCAAAAAAGATGTTGAAGCTTGCTACCACAATAAGAATAAGTTCACTGACATGTCTATCAGAACAAGATAGAGCCATGACAGCTGGAACATCACAGAAAAAGTGATGGATCAGATTGGACTTGCAGAATGAGAGACTGAACGTGTTCCGAATGTGGATGGAAGCATTCAAGAAACCATAGATGTAGGAACCTATCGCCAGACATGCACACACCCTTGTCGTCATGGTGGTGGTGTAATGGAGGGGTTTGCACACTGCTGTGTAGCGGTCATAGGCCATTGAGGCCAAAAGGAAATTTTCCACAGTGGCCAAGGCTCCAAAAAAGAACATCTGGGCAGCACATGCATTGTAAGAGATGACTTTGTCTCCCTTAAGGAGCCCAGCCATAACTTTGGGAGTGACAGCTGTAGAGTAACCAAAGTCCACCAGAGACAGGTTACTGAGGAAAAAGTACATGGGAGTGTGGAGATGAGAGTCTAAGAGAATCAAAACAATCATCCCCATGTTTCCAAACAGCGTGATGAGGTAAATGAGGGTGAACATGATAAATAGAAGGATCTGTAGCTTTGGGTCATTGGTTAGTCCCAGCAGGATGAATTCAGCCACTTCCGTGTTGTTCTTCATGATGTTGTTTGGGAACCGCAATATGCCCTGTAGTGATGAAAATAAAGGAAGAGTCATAAACTAAAAAGCAAGTGAAGTGAAATTGAAACAGATACATAGAAAGATAGATACACAGAAAGATAGATGATAGATGATAGATAATCTAGATAGATATCTCAATGATAGATTGGTAGGTAGATAGATGATAGATAGATGTGCATTATTTCTTTACAGCAGTAATTCTTCATATTATTCAGATCTCAAGTGTGAGCTTGACAATGAAATGTAATGCATGAATTCTCTATACAGTCACACATTGCTAAAACTGAAGGATCTTCATGGATCAAGTCTCACTTTCTAAATTTTGTAAATTTGTAAACTGAGATGTGAAGAGTAATGTCTTGATCAAGATGGCAAGTCTGAAATCAAATATATCTGTCATTTCAGTTCCATGGATCATTAAATGTTTATACCTGTATGTTGCTCTAGACAGAAACTACTCTAGACACTTTGTGTGTATTCATTCATTTTTTTCAACAACCCTATGGGATTGACTAGTTCTTTATTACCCCCATTTAACTTGTGAAGCACAGAGATTAAATCACGTATTTAAGTTTACAAAATTATTACTGCCAAAGCCAAGTTTTGCACCCACGACTGGTTCTTCAGTCCACTGGTCTTAATTTAAGTAAAATTGAACTTAATTTACACATACTCATTGACTTCATTGTTCCAAACTCAGTGTTCGTGGCTTTCTACTTAAGTAACTGAGACATACAAGCATTATGGATATAGTGGGATAACTTGAGCAGTAGGGCATGTATAGCCAGAAGAGGCAATTCTGAGGGCAAGGCACAATGTCAGGTGTAGAGCTGAGGCTCTAGGAAGTGGTGCCTATCAACCTTATCATTTACCACCCAAGAAACATTGATTCCAACCTCAGTACCAGGACCTGATTTCTTCCATACACACAGTGCAGATTGTAACGAGATCTACTCCAAGATATTGTTGAGTGATACAAATGAGATAATGCATTATAAATAAGGGGTAAAATGTTGGATGTTTAGCATGGCCTGACCAATGTTACTGTAGTAATATTTCTAGGACGGAATGATAACCTTTCTGTTTGCGAAAGGTGGGTGGTGATTTGAGGGATTCAGGTGTGGATGAGTTCTGAGGCCTTGTAGCCTCTCCTTGGTTTCCTTTTTCTCACACACTTGGTCCACTGATTATTTTGTTCCTTCCAGTGTTCCTCAGTCTGTCCTCTGCCAGCTCAAGTTCTGTTCTAGTCATTCCAAATGAGCCATTCTTTTGCTTAATTTCTTTCTTAAAATCCATATTTTAGCAAGAGTCAAAAGAGTGTCTTTTCTTGTACTCACTCTTCCTTCCATTACTATCATCTCATAGTTGAATCACCAAGATCAAGGGTTGAAAGGTTCCAGTTTTTGACTACCTTGAGCCTGAAGGTCTGTTTTGGTGGGGTGCTCCACGTTTTTAATTTATGTGATATGTTCTTGTGTAGGAACAGTCTCTTAAATCTTTTAACTTTGAATTTGAAGCCTTTAGAAAGACATCTGTCCTCAACTAATCACTCTCTACCATGCCCTCCTGATTCTGTCACATCCTCACTCACCAAACCTAGACCCTGAGGTCGTTGTGTCTGTCAAGCTTTGACAATCATAACATCTCAGAATAGGACATGTTCTACAAACAGTAAGAGCTATATACACATACATTTCTATTCATGCATTGGACATATATTTATGCATGTGTTTGTATATATGTGTAAAAATGTATCATTACATTTAAATTCACTGAGATGTTGTGAGGTCAGTGTAATTGTTATTCCCCCTTTGTCATTTGAGAGGTTATGTAAAGCTCTACAATTACATAGCTTGAATGAGGAAGATTCAAGATACAAATGACCCTGTGACCAAGTCAAAAGCCTATGCTTTTAGCGACCTTACCATTGGCTTCTGTAGATGTGCTAGCAATATTAATAAGGACCAGATAAAGCTGGAGAGATTACAGCGGAGTACTAATCTTGTTAATTGAATTATAACACTTTGTAGTTTATAGAGAGGTTATTTCACTGTCTTCTGTTTTTTTTTTTTTAACCTCCAGTGACAGGACAGAGATAGTAAATAAGATGAATTTAAAAGTTACTGAATCAGGGCATCACTTAACTTTTTTGTTTGGCTGATCTTTTTAAAGAAAGCAGTTGATGTTATTCCATAGATATCACTAAACTCCCCATTGATGGAAATTTTGATACTAAAATCCCAGCCTCAGCTCACTGCTTTAGGAGTAATGTCCAAATCATCTATTTCGGTGCTCAAACAACTCATAGTAGGTAGAGCGCCCTGTGGATTTTGCATGAATTATACTTCTTACTAAAAAAAAAAAAAATACACGCAACATAGAAGCTTACCTCGCTGGCGGAAAAGAAGAGACAGGCAATCCTGAATAGTGAGTCTGAAATCAGACTTTTTGCTATGAAATAATGCATATATCCTGTTGGAGATGTTCTCTAGCAGGTACTAGTGAAAATTCCAAGACTTCTAAGACAGGTAAAATTAGAGGAAAGATCCCAACATGGAGTCACAAACATGATCCAAGTCCTAAACCCACCCTTAGTTCTGACTATGCTTTTGGAGCAGCTGCTTGTTTTCTCCCTATTTGTAAAATAAAGGATAAAATCACCTCTCCTACATAATTCACAGAATTGTGTCGTGATGAGCAAAGGAGGGAAGCTCTAGAAAACACCTTGCTGAGGGGTTCTCACCTGGAACTCAATCAATATCATTTCTATGTGGAGATGTTTTCCCTGGCCATGATCGCAGGCTGGAAACAAATTCTCAGGTCCAAGGTCAGGGAGGAAGGTCTGCATGTACCAGCAATGATAGCAGTCAGCTGAATAAATAATGGCCAGAGGGGCGTGGCACATGGCCTGGTCCCTCTGAAATGATGTCATGTTGAGTCCTACTGGGATTTCAGGGGCTATCTCATGGAATCAGGAGGGAGATAGACACGGAGTTCTCCGTGCAAGTCCCCCAGGAGGGCGTCTGTAGCTCTCATCCACCTTCTCAGGGAGAAGCAGTTAAACAGCCTGTGGGGACCTAACTGGATCTGATCAGGGTGCACACATGGTTTTATATCACATGTTCTTTCTTATATTTCACCCATTTTCTAACTGAAGTAGAATTTAGAAACAACAATGATACCCCTAGTTTTCATTGTATAAATCTAAGAGTTTGGCCATATTTACAAGGTCACATAGCCACCAGCACCATCGTGATATAGAAGAGTTCCATTGTCTACACCAAACCCCAAGCTTCTTTGTGCTCAACCCCTTCTCCCACCTGCTGTCCCTGGAAACCACGTAACGGCTTTTGTCCATGTAATTTTGCCTTTGCAATAATGTCCTATAAGTTGAGTCCTAGTGTGTGTAGCCTTTGTATCTGGATTCCTTCATGTAAGATGTATCTGAGATTTATCCATATTGTTGCCTATATTAATTTCCTAAGACTGCTCTTAAAAAGTACCACAAAGAAGGTGGCATTAACAACAGAAATGTATCGTCTCACATTTCTGGATACTAGAAATCTGAGGTCAATGTGTCGATGGGGTTGGTTCTGTTGGTTACTTGTGAATTCTGTAAGGGAGAATTGTCTGATATCTGTCCCTGAGCATCAGGGTGATGTCCTGGCATTCGTTTTCATTCCTTGGTCTGCTGACCATTCTGACCTCTGTCTTCCTCTTCACTTGGTGTTCCCCCCTTGTGCCTGCATCTGTCTAAATATTCCATTTTTTAAGGGGGCACGAGTCCTATTAGATTTGGGGTCTACTTTACCCCAATGGGACCTCATCTTAAGTATGTAAATCTGCAACAATCCTATTTCTATACAAGATCACATTTCGGAGTACTGAAGGTTAGGAATTCAACAGATGAGACAATGAACTGGACTTCGGACTTCTCAGAAGGGTATTTTGTTACTTAAATTGTTAAACCTGTGTTTCTATCAGGGGATGTAGATTTGGACTTTCTATTGCTTCTTCCTGCTAATCTTACTCTGCTCATTTATTTTTTGCATTTTGTTCATAAATACAGTAAATCCTTGGTTTGTGAGCATAATTCGTTCCAGAAACATGCTTGTAATCCAAAGCACTTGTCTGTCAAAGCAAATTTCCCCATAGGAAATAATTGAAACTCAGATGATTAGTTCTACAACCCAAAAATATTCACGTAAAACTGATTACAATACCATAATATAATACAAAATAATTAAAAAAAATACAAAATACAAGGATAAATAAACAAATTAACCTGTGCTTACCTTTGAAAACCTTCGTGGCTGAGGGAGACATGAACGAGGAGGATTATTGTATAGGACGACTTTCACTATCACTAACTGATGTTGACTACAGTACAGTATTAATAAACTCTTGTCATATACTGTATTTAATATAACTGGCAATAAGACAGCAGAGGAAAGGGTCTATACCTTCAAGCAGCCTGACCAAAACCAAGCAAAGCATTCCTAAGCTTACTCTTGTATGGAAAATCAAAGAACTGTCCATAGGTGCTTTGAAGCGACAAAAATTACACCAGTTTGGGGCACCTTCCAAAGTTTTGAAAAATAAATAATTTTTGCCAAACACCACAGCATGGGACCCAGCATCCAAGCATGAGAGATGATCACCCACAATCTCACAGCGGCGAGCGAGAGAGAGAGAAGAATCATTGGCTCGGTTGTGATCATGTGATGTTCAGCATCATGTACTACTCATATTGCAAGACGTCGTTCATTTATCAAGTTAAAATTTATTAGAAATATTTGCTCGTCTTGCAGAACACTTGGAGAACAAGTTACTTGCAATCCAAGGTTTTCCCGTAGTATACTTTTTTACACCGAACAATAGTTGACACACAATGTTACACTAGTTTCAGACATGCAACCAAGTGACTATAAAAGTCTGTATGTTATGTGCTCATCACGAGTGTAGCTACCATCTGACCCCATCCAATGCTATCACAACACCTTTGACTATATTCCCTATGCTGTAACTTTATTCCTTATGCTGTACCTTTTATACATTTCATAACTGGAAGCCTGTATCTCCCACTCCCCCTCACCCCTTTTTCCCATCCCTGCCTACCCCTTCCTTCTGGAAACCGTCTATTTGTTTCTTGTATTTATGGGTCTGCTTCTTTTTTTGTTGTTTGTTTATTTGTTTCTTTAGATTTCACATATAAGTGAAATTGTATGGTGTTTGTCTTTCTTTGACTAACTTATTTCACTGAGTGTAATACCCTCTAGGTCAATCCATGTTGTCACAATGGCGAGATCCCATCTTTTTTTATGGATGAGCAATATATATATATATATATATATATATATATATATATACATATATACAGATATATATATATATCACTTCTTCTTTATCCATTACTCTATCAGTGGGCACCTGGATTGCTTTCAGATCTTGGCTATCATAAGCAATGCCACAACAAACATTTTTTTGAGGAAGTGCTATAGTTCCTGGAAGTGGGTGCACTAATTTACATTCCCACAAATGGTATATGAGGGTCCTTTGTCTCCACATTCTTGCCAATACTTCTTATTTCCTGTCTTTTTTTAAAAATGAAAAATATTATTTATTGAGTTATAATGGACATATAATATATTAGTTTCAGGTGTATAACATAGTGACTTGACATTTGTATATATTGCAAACTGATTACCACAATAAGGCTAGATATTGTCTGTCACCATACAATGCTAATACAATATTATTGACTATATCCCCCATGCTGTACATTATATTCCTACGACGTATTTATTTTATAACTGGAAATTTGTTTTTCTTGATCCCCTTCACCCTTTCCCCACTGATGCCCCCTAAGTCTTCTTTCTCTCTGTCAACCCCAATCTATTATCTGTATGAGTCTGGGTTTTTTGTTGTTGTTTTACTTGTTTTGTTTTTAAAATTCCACATATAGGAGGATCCTGGGAAGATGGCGGCGTAGGAGGACGCTGGGCTCACCACATCCTGCTGATCACGTAGATTCCACCCACATCTGCCTAAATAACCCAGAAAACCACCAGAAGACTAGCAGAACAGAGTCTCCGGAGCCAAGTGCAGACGAGAGGCCCACGGAAGAGGGTAGGAAGGGCGGAGAGGCGGTGCGCGCTCCACGGACTGGCGGGAGGGAGCCGGGGCAGAGAGGCAGCCTGCGGGCCAAGCAGAGCCCCTGAGTCTGGCTTGCAAAAGTGGAGGGGCCAGACGGAGTGTGTTCCGACAGCAAGAGGGACTTGACATCTGGAAGGTTATAAGCTAACCGCTCTGCTCAGAGAGCGGGAGGGCTGGAGAACAACGGGAGGGATAGTTGTTGAGCCCCAGACGACAGAGCTCAGCTTGGCGGGGAACAAAGGCGCTCGCCAGCACCATCTCCCTCACCCATCTCCCAGCCAAAGTCCCAAAGGGAACCAGTTCCTGCCAGAGAACTTGCTTGCACCACACAAACACCCAATGCTGTGCTTCTGCGGAGCCATCCCTCCGTCGGGTCTCACTCAATCCCGGTGCAGCAGGGCCCCTCCCCAAGCCGATCACTGAAGGATAAGCAAGCTGAGCCTGCTCCTCCCACCTCCGTGTACCTTGCCGATCCACCCCAGCTAATATGCCAGATCCCCAGCACCACAAGCGTGGCAGTGTGCAAGTAGCCCAGATGGCCACGCCACCCCACAGTGAATCCCGCCCCTAGGAGAGGGGAAGAGAAGGCACACACCAGTCTGACTGTGGCCCCAGAGGTGGGCTGGGGGCGGAGAGCAGGTCGGACTGCAGCCCCGCCCACCAACTCCAGTTATACACCACAGCACAGGGGAAGTGCCCTGCAGGTCCTCACCACACCAGGGACTATCCAAAATGACCAAACGGAAGAATTCCCTTCAAAAAAACCTCCAGGAAATAACGACAGCTAATGAACTGATCAAAAAAGATTTAAACAATATAACAGAAAGTGAATTTAGAATAATAGTCATAAAATTAATCGCTGGGCTTGAAAACAGTATAAAGGACAGCAGAGAATCTATTGCTACAGAGATCAAGGGACTAAGGAACAGCCAGGAGAAGCTAAAAAATGCTATCAATGAACTGCAAAATAAAATGGAGACAAACACAGCTTCGACTGAAGAAGCAGAGGAGAGAATAGGTGAACTAGAAGATAAAATTATGGAAAAAGAAGAAACTGAGAAAAAGAGAGATAAAAAAAAAATCCAGGAGTATGAGGGGAGAATTAGAGAACTTAGTGATGCACTAAAGAGAAATAATATATGCATAATTGGTATTCCAGAGGAGGAAGAGAGAGGGAAAGGTGCTGAAGGGGTACTTGAAGAAATAATAGCTGAGAACTTCCCTGATCTGGGGAAGGAAAAAAGCATTGAAATCCAAGAGGCACAGAGAACTCCCTTCAGATGTAACTTGAATCAATCTTCTGCATGATATATCATAGTGAAACTGGCAAAATACAAGGATAGAGAAAATTCTGAAAGGAGCAAGGGGTAAACGTGCTCTAACATATAAAGGGAGACCTATAAGACTCGTGACTGATCTCTCTACTGAAACTTGGCAGGCCAGAAAGGAATGGCAGGAGATCTTCAATGTGATGAACAGAAAAAATATGCAGGCGAGAATCCTTTATCCAGCAAGTCTGTCATTTAGAATAGAAGGAGAGATAAAGGTCTTCCCAAACAAACAAAAACTGAAGGAATTCGTCACCACTAAACCAGCCCTACAAGAGATCCTAAGGGGGATCCTGTGAGACAAAGTACCAGAGACATCACTACAAGCATGAAACCTACGGACATCACAATGACTCTAAACCCATATCTTTCTATATAACACTGAATGTAAATGGACTAAATGCGCCAACCAAAAGACATAGGGTATCAGAATGGATAAAAAAACATGACCCATCTATTTGCTGTCTACAAGAGACTCATTTTAGACCTGAGGACACCTTCAGATTGAGAGTGAGGGGATGGAGAACTATTTATCATGCCACTGGAAGTTAAAAGAAAGCTGGAGTAGCCATACCTATATCAGACAAACTAACTTTAAATTAAAGGCTGTAACAAGAGACGAAGAAGGGCATTATATAATCATTACAGGGTCTATCCATCAGGAAGAGCTAACAATTATAAATGTCTATGCGCCGTCTATATATATTGGGAGCCCCCAAATATATAAAACAATTACTCACAAACATAAGCAACCTTATTGATAAGAATGTGGTAATTGCAGGGGACTTTAACACTCCATTTACAGAAATGGATAGATCATCTAGACACACGGTCAATAAAGAAACAGGGGCCCTGAATGATACATTGGATCAGATGGACTTGACAGATATATTTAGAACTCTGCATCCCAAAGCAACAGAATATACTTTCTTCTCGCGTGCACATGGAACATTCTCCAAGATAGATCACATACTGGTCACAAAACAGCCCTTCATAAGTATACAAGAATTGAGATCATACCATGCATACTTTCAGACCACAATGCTATGAAGCTTGAAATCAACCACAGGAAAAAGTCTGGAAAACCTCCAAAAGCATGGAGGTTAAAGAACACCCTACTAAAGAGTGAATGGGTCAACTAGGCAATTAGAGAAGAAATTAAAAAATATATGGAAACAATTGAAAATGAAAATACAACAGTCCAAAGGCTTTGGGATGCAGCGAAGGCAGTCCTGAGAGGAAAATACATTGCAATCCAGGCCTATCTCAAGAAACAAGAAAAATCCCAAATACAAAATCTAACAGCACACCTAAAGGAAATAGAAGCAGAACATCAAAGGCAGCCTAAACCCAGCAGAAGAAGAGAAATAATAAAGATCAGAGCAGAAATAAACAATATAGAATCTAAAAAAACTGTAGAGCAGATCAACGAAACCAAGAGTTGGTTTTTTGAAAAAATAAACAAAATTGACAAACCTCTAGCCAGGCATCTCAAAAAGAAAAGGGAGATGACCCAAATAGATAAAATCATGAGTGAAAATGGAATTATTACAATCAATCCCTCAGAGATACAAGCAATTATCAGGGAATACTATGAAAAATTATATGCCAACAAACTGGACAACCTGGAAGAAATGGAAAAATTCCTAAACACCCACACTCTTCCAAAACTCAGTCAGGAGGAAATAGAAAGCTTGAACAGACCCATAACCAGCGAAGAAATTGAATCAGTCATCAAAAATCTCCCAACAAATAAGAGTCCAGGACCAGATGGCTTCCCAAGGGAGTTCTACCAGACGTTTAAAGCAGAGATAATACCTATCCTTCTCAAGCTATTCCAAAAAATAGAAAGGGAAGGAAAACTTCCAGACTCATTCTATGAAGCCAGTATTACTTTGATTCCTAAACCAGACAGAGACCCAGTAAAAAAGAGAACTACAGGCCAATATCCCTGATGAATAGGATGCAAAAATTCTCAATAAGATACTAGCAAATTGAATTCAACAGCATATAAAAAGAATTATTCACCATGATCAAGTGGGATTCATTCTTGGGATGCAGGGCTGGTTCAACATGCGCAAATCAATCAACGTGATACATCACATTAACAAAAAGAAAGATAAGAACCATATGATCCTGTCAATCGATGCAGAAAAGGCCTTTGACAAAATTCAGCACCTTTCTTAATAAAAACCCTTGAGAAAGTCGGGATAGAAGGAACATACTTAAACATCATAAAAGCCATTTATGAAAAGCCCACAGCTAACATCATCCTTAATGGGGAAAAACTGAGAGCTTTTTCCCTGAGATTAGGAACACGACAGGGATGTCCACTCTCACTGCTGCTGTTTAACATAGTGTTGGAATTTCTAGCATCAGCAATCAGACAACAAAAGGAAATCAAAGGCAACAAAATTGGCAAAGATGAAGTTAAGCTTTCACTTTTTGCAGATGACATATTATACATGGAAAATCCGATAGACTCCACCAGAAGTCTGCTAGAACTGATACATAAATTTAGCAAAGTTGCAGGATACAAAATCAATGTACAGAAATCAGTTGCATTCTTATACACTAACAATGAAGCAACACAAAGACAAATAAAGAAACTGATCCCATTCACAATTGCACCAAGAAGCATAAAATACCTAGGAATAAATCTAACCAAAGGTGTAAAAGATGTGTATGCTGAAAACTATATAAAGCTTTTGAAGGTAATTGAAGAAGGTATAAAGAAATGGAAAAACATTCTGTGCTCATGGATTGGAAGAATAAATATTGTCAAAATGTCGATACTACCCAAAGCTATCTACACATTCAATGCAATCCCAATCAAAATTGCACCAGCATTCTTCTCGAAACTAGAACAAGCAATCCTAAAATTTATATGGAACCACAAAAGGCCCCGAATAGCCAAAGGAATTTTGAAGAAGAAGACCAAAACAGGAGGCATCACAATCCCAGACTTTAGCCTCTACTACAAAGCTGTAATCATTAAGACAGCACGGTATTGGCACAAAAACAGACACATAGACCAATGGAATAGAATAGAAACCCCAGAACTAGACCCACAAACGTATGGCCGACTAATCTTTGACAAAGCAGGAAAGAATATCCAATGGAAAAAAGACAGTCTCTTTAACAAATGGTGCTGGGAGAACTGGACAGCAACATGCAAAAGATTGAAACTAGACCACTTTCTCACACCATTCACAAAAATAAACTCAAAATGGATAAAGGACCTGAATCTGAGATAGGAAACCATCAAAACCCTAGAGGAGAAAGCAGGAAAAGACCTCTCTGACCTCAGCCATAGCAAGTTCTTACTTGACACATCCCCAAAGGCAAGGGAATTAAAAGCAAAAATGAACTACTGGGACCTTCTGAAGACAAAAAGCTTCTGCACAGTGAAGGAAACAACCAACAATACTAAAAGGCAACCAACAGAATGGGAAAAGATATTTGCAAATGACATATCGGACAAAGGGCTAGTATCCAAAATCTATAAAGATCTCACCAAACTCCACACCCGAAAAACAAATAACCCAGTGAAGAAATGGGCAGAAAACATGAATAGACACTTCTCTAAAGAAGACATCCGGATGGCCAACAGGCACATGAAAAGATGCTCAACGTCGCTCCTTATCAGGGAAATACAAATCAAAGCCACACTCAGATATCACCTCACGCCAGTCAGAGTGGCCAAAATGAACAAATCAGGAGACTATAGATGCTGGGGAGGATGTGGAGAAACGGGAACCCTCTTGCACTGTTGGTGGGAATGCAAATTGGTGCAGCCGCTCTGGAAAACAGTGTGGAGGTTCCTCAAAAAGTTAAAAATAGACCTACCCTATGACCGAGCAATAGCACTGCTAGGAATTTACCCAAGGGATACAGGAGTACTGATGCATAGGGGCACTTGTACCCCAATGTTCATAGCAGCACTCTCAACAATAGCCAAATTATGGAAAGAGCCTAAATGTCCATTAACTGATGAATGGATAAAGAAATTGTGGTTTATATACACAATGGAACACTACGTGGCAATGAGAAAGAATGAAATATGGCCCTTTGTAGCAACGTGGATGGAACTGGAGAGTGTGATGCTAAGTGAAATAAGCCATACAGAGAAAGACAGATACCATATGGTTTCACTCTTATGTGGATCTTGAGAAACTTAACAGAAACCCATGGGGGAGGGGAAGGAAAAAAAAAAGAGGTTAGAGTGGGAGAGAGCCAAAGCATAAGAGACTGTTAAAAACTGAGAACAAACTGAGGGTTGATGGGGGTGGGAAGGAGGGGAGGGTGGGTGATGGGTATTGAGGAGGGCACCTTTTGGGATGAGCACTGGGTGTTGTATGGAAACCAATTTGACAATAAACTTCATATATTGGGAAAAAATTCCACATATAAATAAAATCATACAGTATTTGTCTTTCTCTACCTGACTTATTTCACTTAGAGTAATACCCGCAAGGTCTATCCATATTGTTGCAAATGGCAAAATTTCATGCTTTTTAATGGCTGAATAGTATTCCATTATATATAAATTAAATATTATCCATACACATCCATACACACACACCCCACACACATCTTTACCTATTTATCCATTGGTGAACACTTAGGTTGTTTCCATACCTTGGCTATTGTAAATAACGCTGTTATGAAAAGATTTTTTTCAGGATAGTGTTTTTGTTTTGTTAGGATAAATAACCAGTAGTGGGATTCTGGGATCATATGGTAGTTCTATTTTTAATTTTGTTGAAGAACTTCCATACTGTTTTCCATAGTAGCTGCACCGATTTATGTTCCCATAAACAATACACGAGGTTCACTTTTTTCCATACCCTTACCTACATGTGTTGTTTCTTGTCTTTTTGATAAATAAAGCCAACTGAACAGCTAAAGATGTTATTTAATTGTGGTTTTGGTTTGCTTTTCCCTGAAGATTGTGATGTTGAGCATCATTTTATGTGCCTGTTGGCCATCTGTATGTCTTCTTTGGAAAAATGTCTGTTAAGATCTTCTGCCCATTTTTTGATTGAATTGTTTATTTATTTTTCATTGAATTGTATAAGTTCTTTATGTACTTTGGATATTAAGCTTTTGTCAGATATATAATTTGTAAATATCTTCTCTCATTCAGTACATTGGCTTTTTGCTTTGTTGATGGTTTCTTTCACTTTTCAGAGCTTTTTAGTTTGGTATATTTCTGTTTCTTTATTTTTACTTTTGTTCCCCTTCCCTTTGGAGTCAGATCCAAAGGAACATCACTAAGACTGATGTCAAGGAGCTTACTGTTTATGTTTTCTTTTTTTTTTAAAGGATAAAAGAATATTTATTCATAACATTATTTTTAAATATTTTGGAGTTCTTGATATGGGGCCTGATTAATATTTATGATTTAAAAGTTGTAGTTTATAGTGGGGAGCAAACCTGGAGTGAGCAGAATGCTCTCCAAGTCAAGTTCTTGGATAACTAGAGAATTCTAATATATTGATGTACATGCAAGTATATTTATTGAAAACTAATCATACCGTAGCTCTTGTCTTTGAGGCTCTAGTACATTTATTTTTTAAATTTTATTTCTTATTTTTAAAAATTTACATCCAAATTAGTTAGCATATAGTGAAACAGTTATTTCAGGAGTAGATTACTTAGTGCCCCTTACCCATTTAGCCCATCCCCCTCCACACCCCCTCCAGTAACCCTCAGTTTGTTCTCCATATTTATGAGTCTCTTCTGTTTTGTCCCCCTCCCTGTTTTTATATTATTTTTGTTTCCCTTCCTTTATGTTCATCTGTTTTGTCTCTTAAAGTCCTCATATGAGTGAAGTCATATGATTTTTGTCTTTCTCTGCCTGACTAATTTCACTTAGCATAATACCCTCCAGTTCCATCCACGTAGTTGCAAATGGCAAGATTTCATTCTTTTTGATTGCTGAGCAATACTCTTTTGTATATATATATACCACATCTTCTTTATCCATTCATCCACTGATGGACATTTGGGCTCTTTCCATACTTTGGCTATTGTTGATAGTGCTGCTATAAACATGGGGGTGCATGTGCCCCTTCGAAACAGCACACCTGTATCCCGTGGATAAATACCTAGTAGTGCAAATGCTGGGTCATAGGGTAGTTCTATTTTTAGTTTTTTGAGGCACCTCCATACTGTTTTCCAGAGTGGCTGCACCAGCTTGCATTCCCATCCTGTCTTTTTGCTTTGAAAATATAGTTTTCAACAAATAGTGCTGGAACAATTTGACAACCACATGCAAAACTGAATCTAGAAACCTAATTTACTTACACCCCACACAAAAATTAAGTCAAAATGGATCACAGGCCAAAATGCAAAATGTGAAACTAAAATTCCTAGAAGATAACATAGGGGACAAAACCTAGATGTCCTTGGGTATGGTGAGTACTCTGTAGATACAACAATAAAGTCATAATTCATAAAAGAAATAATTAGTGCTCACTTTGGAAGCACATATAAGAAAAGAAATAATTAATATACTGGACTTCACCAATGTTAAAAACTTTTGCTCTGTGATGAACAATGTCCAGAGAATGGGAGAACAATCTACAAACTGGGAGAAAATACTTGCAAAGGACACATCTGGTAAAGGACTATTATGCCAAATATAAAAGGGACTCTTAAAACTTAATAAGAAAACAAACAACTGGATTTTTAAACGGGCCAAAGCTTTAACAGACACTTCAACAAAGAAGATATACAGATGGTAAATAAGCATTTTAAGAGATGATCCACATCATATGTCATCAGAGAAATGCAAATTAAAACACCAATAGATTTCACTATACACCTATTAAAAATGGCCAAAATCCAGAACACCAAAAACATCAGTGGCGGCGGAGCAAAAGGAACTTTCATTCATTGCTGGTCAAAATGAAAAGTGGGACAGCCACTTTGGAGGACAGTGTGGACATTTGTTAAAAACCTAAACATACTCTCACCATATGATGCAGCAATCATCGTTATTGGTATTTACCCAAACGAGTTGAAAACTTATGTTCACACAACAACTTGCACATGAATGTTTACAGCACCTTCATTCATGATTGCCCAAACTGTCAGCAACCAAGATGTCTTTCATTAGGTTAATGGATAAATGAAAGGAAAGACATGGAGGAATTTTAAATGCATACTACTGCATGAAAGAAGCCAATCTGAGAAGGCTGGTTTCCAACTGTATGATTCCAACTATATTAAACTCTGGTAAAGGCAGAACCATGGAGACACCTGAAAGATCAGTAGTTGCCAGTGGTTTGGGGGTGGGGGTGGGGAGGATGACTAGGCAGAGAACAGGTGATTTTTAGAGCGTGAAAACACCCTGTATGATGCTACAATGACAGATTCAATTCTTTATACATTTGCCCAAAGCCATAGCGTATATACCACCAAGACAGAACCCTAAGGTAAGTTATAGAATTTAGGTGATTCTTTTGTCTTTTTCAAAATTATCATGTGAACGTGTTGATTCTTTTTTTTTTTTTACTTGGTTATTACTTTTTTTTTCAATATATGAAATTTATTGTCAAATTGGTTTCCATACAACACCCAGTGCTCATCCCAACAGGTGCCCTCCTCAATACCCATCACCCACCCTCCCCTCCCTCCCACCCCCCATCAACCCTCAGTTTGTTCTCAGTTTTTAACAGTCTCTTATGCTTTGGCTCTCTCCCACTCTAACCTCTTTTTTTTTTTCCTTCCCCTCCCCCATGGGTTTCTGTTAAGTTTCTCAAGATCCACATAAGAGTGAAACCATATGGTATCTGTCTTTCTCTGTATGGCTTATTTCACTTAGCATCACACTCTCCAGTTCCATCCATGTTGCTACAAAAGGCCATATTTCATTCTTTCTCATTGCCACGTAGTGTTCCATTGTGTATATAAACCACAATTTCTTTATCCATTCATCAGTGTTGATTCTGCAAAATGACTCAGTCAAGACAGAGATTCATTTAGATTTGATATGTATGTACCTCCCAATGAAATGTGCCAAAACAGTACATACTTTCATTTAAAAGTACATGATTCTGCTTCTACTCAGAATCTTAAAACAGTTGTTCAATAAAAGAAATAATTACAATTAAATATGACTATATATTTAATACCTCAATTAACTACTTAAATTATTTTTATTCAAAACTTGTCACACTCTATTTACCTCTGACAAAATTTCTACTCCAATGTGTATGTGCCTACATGGGGCATATACATGTGCTTTGTTCCTGGGCTTGTTTTGACCCCTACTTAACATGTATGTTTGCGTTGGGTAGAAAAAAATATAAGTGCAACAAGCGAATAATTCAAATATCATTAGTCAAGTTTGACAAGTGGGTCCCCAAATTTTTAATGCTTCTTATTAACATCCCCATTCAGGAATTACATTTCTGAACATGTTTTTTTTTAAAGTTTATTTACTTATTTTGAGAGAGAGAGACTGCCTGAGAGAGAGAGAGAGCGAGCGAGCGAGAGAGAGAGCCAGCAAGGGAAGGGCAGAGAGAGAGAGGGAAAAGAGTGAGAAACGCAAACAGGCTCTGTGCTGACAGCAGAGGGCCTGAGACAGGGCTCAAACTCACGAACCGTGAGATGATGACCTGAGCCAAAGTCAAACACTTAACCAACTGAGCCATCTGGCGACCCTGAATATGTTTTCTTTTTGCCAAACAATAGACTTTTGAAGAGAGAAGGGTGTCACTTCAGAAGTTTAAATGCAGCATGGGTCTTAAAAAGTAGCTCATTGCATGGGGACAGTCTGAGTGGAATTAAACAAGGTTATGCACACTGTAATGTTAAATTCCCAATCCTGTAGAAAAACTTGCCTTCTCCACCACCTTCTTGAATGCACACTTGACCTCTTTGTTTCTCAGGCTATAGACCACAGGATTCAGCATGGGGATGACCATAGAATAGAACACGGAAGCCATTTTGTCTGTGTCCATGGAATGGCTGGAACTGGGCTGTAAATACATAAAGATGACTGTCCCATAGAAGATGGAGACTGTAGTGAGGTGGGAAGCGCAGGTGGACAAAGCCTTTTGGTACCCCTGAGCTGACTGCATCTTCAAGATGGAAATAAATATGAATAGGTAGGAAATCAATATAACCAGAAGAGCAAAAAGGGCATTAAAGCTTGACATAAAAACAAGAACCAGTTCACTAACGTGTTTATCAAAGCAAGAGAGAGCCATGACAGCTGGAACATCACAGAAAAAGTGATGGATCAGATTGGACTTACATAAAGACAGACTGAATATGTCCCCAACATGGAAAGAGGCATTCAGAAAACCACAGATGTAGGAGCCTATAGCTAGAGAAGCACACACACCTGTGGTCAAGGTGGTGGTATAATGGAGGGGTTTGCACACTGCTGTGTAGCGGTCATAGGCCATTGAGGCCAAGAGGTAATTTTCCACAGTGGCAAATGCTACAAAAAAGAACATCTGAGCAGCACATGCATTGTAGGAGATGACCTTGTCTCCCACAAGTAATCCAGCCATGACCTTGGGAGTGACAGCTGTAGAGTAACAAAGATCCACCAGAGACAGGTTACTGAGGAAAAAGTACATGGGAGTGTGGAGACGGGAGTCCAAGAGAATCAGCGCCATCATCCCCAGGTTCCCAACCACATTGATGAGATAGATGAGGGTGAACATGATAAAAAGGGGGATCAGCAGTTCTGGGTCACTGGTTAGTCCCACCAGGATGAATTGTGTCTCTTCTGTCCTGTTATCCATCAATGTGATCAGGGAATTATGAGATGTCCTGTTAAAGAGAAATAAAGGAGAAAACGAAAAGAAATTCTACTGACATTGAAATGTATAAATACCACGTGCATTATTTCATTAATAATTTGTACTTCAGAATGATCCTGGTCTAATGTTAAGGGCTTTACATATAAATATGTGTGTTTGAGAGAGAGAGAGTGTGTGTGTGTGTGTGTACAATGGATAGTATTATTTTAATTTTACCATTGAAGGAATTAGGGATTTGAGGAATTATGTGATATTTTACAATATCACTAGTATGAAAAAGATTCAAGTTTGAGACTCAGTTTTGACCTAACCGGAATCTGTGCACTTTTAACTCCTTCACTCGGAATATTTAAAGGTGCCAATAACAATAAGGATGAGATTAGGGAGAAAAGGTTACACTGCAGTTTGATCTTACTAAATCACTCAATTCCCTTTGTAGCTTAAAGAAGAGTCAATTCACACTTTCTTTCACCTCCAATGAGAGACCATCTGATAGTGAACAAAATGAAATTACCATATACTCAAGTAGAGCATCAACTATCTTATTCTTTTAAGGGAAGCCACAGGGTATTTTATAAGTATCATTAAATCCCCTGCTAATGGAATTTTGAATTTATACTCCAACTTCAACTTACTATTTTAGAAAAAAATGTTTCAAAACATCAATTTCTCTGCTCAAACAACTCATAGCATGTTTAGCTTTCATACTCCTTTTGCGTGAATTACACTTTTCACTAATAATGTATATGGAATATAGTGGCTTACCTTGCTCCTTGAAGAGAAGAGACAGTCAGTCCTCAATAGTGAGTGTGAAATTCATGAGAAAATCATCCAAGAAATAACCCACACAAACTGTAGAGAAGCTATATGTTCAGTAGTGGTCAAAAGTTTCCAAGTTCCCCAAGGCAGCAAAAAACGAACGGAAACACACCAACAAGGACCCAGGAACCTGGGCTCGGATTCTGAATCTACCATTAATTCATGCTGTGCCCTTGGAGAAGTCACTTACCTTCTCCTTATTTGTAAAATAGACATAGTAAAAATACTTCTCCCACATATTTTACAGAATTGTGTCTGTAAATAGCAAATAAGGGAAGGTCTATAAAATAACTCAGTAAGGGGTTACCATTTTAAAGCCACTCAATACAACTTTTGTCTTGAGGTGCTTTCCTTGGTCATGGTTGCAGACTGACAGCAACTCTTCAGGGAAGGAGAAAGCCTGAGGGCAATGATGCCCACTGACATTCAGATGAATGTAGGATGATCATGGAGCCCAGTGTGCAATCTGATCTCTCTAGAATGATGCTATGTGGACTGCTGTTGCTATTTCAGAGGCTGATATAAGGGCACCTAAAATGAGTTATTAAGATATGGGGCTCAGGGGAAGCTCTTTCAAGAGCATCTATGACTCTTCATCCCACCTTTCTATGGAAGAAGCAATTAAACTACCTACGGGGACCTCCTACATGTATTGAGTGGGTATGCACAGTTGTCATTACTTGGTATTTCTTTTTTTCCCTGAATGTATGATTTAGCTATTTTCAGCCTACAATGGGTCATATGGGAACATTCCACACCATCTTTGAAGACTTTCTGTAACTCTAAAAAAATTATACATTCAAATAATTAGATTTCAACAAGAGAAACATCCCTATAAAGAAAAAAAGTGAGTCTTGTAATAGGCTACACTGTCCCACAAGTAGTAGCATGACATTTCTGTACATTGAAGAAAAATTTTACAAATATGGAGATGTTGCAGCCTGTAATTAGACAGAGACCAAAAAATGGAGCCATGAGTGCACATTCCCAGAGGTAGCTTCAGTATAGAATGGGGCTCCCTGCGGGGCAAATTAAATGCATAAATGTTGCGCATTACTTTGGGACTTTGAAAGTATGTTATGTTTATTACTGACAGTTATTTTCTGGTTTATCTTCTATATGGATATTTTGAACCATTTCAGTTAGTGTATGTTCCAGAGTGCATGAAGTAATTTTCCAAATTAAATCATATAGCAAATACTAAATAGCATTTATCTTGTGCTTCCTTGACACCTTGCAAGCCGTACTTCTGAGTAAAAATTATAAAATGGTTTGAGGTCACACAGCTGTTGAGATTTCCAGGCAATCATGCCAAAAGTGACGGCTGCAAGTACTGAGTGAGAACGTAGATGAAAATATTTCAGCAAAGTGGAAAATAAGCTATAATGCAGGAAATGCTCTAGGAGCATATCTAGACAGTTGCTACAGAGAATTCCCAAAGACTCAAGGACCTAACATATGGTCCAATTGGACTCAATTTATTCATTTGTTAGATAATTATTTATTGAGAATCTACAACGAATCACATACTCATTTTAGTGTTGATGATCATGTGGTAAATACAATGGATAAAGTCACTGTTCTTATGGAGTTAGATTCTAGTTAAGAGAGATAGTTCACAAAGCAAAAGGCCGATAAATATACAACAGGCGAGTGTTTGTAAGGATGACAAAGAATAATGCAGGGTGAGAAGTTGGTGTATGCGGGAAGGAGAAAGTGACAAATTTTTAAAGGTAGGCAGAGAAGGCCTCTAAGATTAAGGAGACCCTGAATGGACTAAGAGAAGATTTCTTTCAGAAGGAACAGCAAGTACAAAGACCCTGAGGTGGAAGTGTATTTGAGTTGTCCAGAAAAACCAAGGAAATCACTGTGGATGAAGTGAGGGAGAAGTCCGGGAGAGGGACAAGAGATGACCTAACAACACTGCAGTATGAAAAATAGGAAACAGCCATTTCAAAGCATTTTTAGACAGAAAAGTGTGCATTCTTGATAGCCTCTGTTCATTTTTTAAGCATTATGAGAGTTTGAGGTTACATGTGAATAATGGAAAATGTGTTTATTTCCCTCCATTTTTTGTGTGTGTAGTCTAGATCTTTTGTCCTTTTAAAAAGTGTAATGTGAATATGTTGACTCTACAGAATGACTCAGTCAAGACAGAAATATAACTCTTTTTATTCTTTTAAAATTGTTAACATTTTTATTTGTTTTTGAGAGGCAGAGAGAGACAGAGCATGGGCAGAGGAGGGGCGGAGAGAGAGGGAGACACAGAATCCGAAGCAGGCTCCAGGCTCTGAGCTGTCAGCACAGAACCTGATGCAGGGCTCAAACCCATCAACTGTGAGATCATGACCTGAGCTGAAGTTGGACATTTAACTGACTGAGCCACCCAGGCGCCCCAATACGACTCCATTTAAATGCAATATCTATGTGTCTTTCAATAAAATGTGCCAACAAAGAAAATACTTCTATTTAGAATTACGTACTTTTTCTTCAGTTAAGATTTTACAACAGGAATTCAGCAAAAGAAACAAATATTAGACACAAATTTATATTCTAACCCCCAAATTATTTAAAATCATTTTATTCAAAACCACTGACACTTCGTTTACCTCTGCCAAATTTACCACTGCCATGTGTATATGTCCTCAGAGTCATAGAGGATGTGTGTATGTGTCTCTGCTCATAGACTCGTTTTTCCCACTGATTTACATGTATGCTTACACAGGCACGTGGTAGAGAAAATGCATGTGGAACAAGCGAATAAAACAAATGCCATTAGTGTTTTGAGAAGCAGGACCCCTGGCTTTTCATGGCTTTCTTTGAGCCATACTAGTTCAAGTATTATATTTTAGACATGCTTTATTTTTACAAGACAGCAGACTTTTCAAGTGTTAGGGATATAACTTGAGGAATTAAATGCAGGGTAAGTCTTAAAAATATGAATGGGATAAACTGAGAGAAATGAAACTAGATTATTGTGCATAATATAATATTAAAATCTCAGGACGAGAGATGATTTTGCCTTTTCCAAAACTTTCTTGAAAGCGTTCTTGACCTCTTTGTTCCTCAGGCTGTAGACCACAGGGTTCAGCATGGGGATGAGCACAGTGTAGAACACGGATGCCGTTTTGTCTGTGTCCATGGAATGGCTGGAACTGGGCTGTAAATACATAAAGATGACTGTCCCATAGAAGATGGAGACTGTAGTGAGGTGGGAAGTGCAGGTGGACAAAGCCTTTTGGTGCCCGAGCTGACTGCATCTTCAAGCTGGTTATAAATATGAATAGATAGGATAGGATTATAACGAGAAGAGCAAAAAAGACATTAAAGCTTGACACATACACAAGAACCACCTTACTAATGTGTTTATCAAAGCAAGAGAGAGCCATGACTGCTGGAATATCACAGGAAAAAGTGATGGACCACATTGGACTGACAGAAAGAAAGACTGAACGTATTCCCAACCTGAATGGATGCATTCAGGAGACTACAGATGTAGCAACCCATGGCCAGAAGAGCACACACGCTCGTCGTCATGGTGGTGGTGGGATGGAGGGGCTTCACACTGCTGCGCAGAGGTCACGGGCCGCTGAGGATAAGAGATAACATTCCACAGTTGCAAAGGCTGCAGAAGAGAACGTTTGAGCAGCACACGCATTATAGGAGATGACCTGGTCTCCTATAAGGAATCCAGCCGTGACCCTGGGAGTGACAGCTGCAGAGTAACCAAAGTCCACCAGAGACAGGTTACTGAGGAAAAAGTACATGAGAGAGTGGCAATGGGAGTCCAGTAGGATCAGTATGATCAACCCCAGGTTCCCCCAAACACTGATGAAGTAAATGAGGGGTGAACACAATAAAAAGTGGAATCTGAAGTTTTGGAGTATTGGTCAGATCCATCAGGATGAAATCTGTCACTTCTGTATTAGTGTCCATGGGAATTACTAAATTCTTTGTAGTAATGAGAAAGAAAGGAATGTTTGGTAAGCAGAAAATAGATGGTACTGAAATTTATTTATTTATTTATTTATTCATAAGTATGTTTATTTATTTGAGAGAGACAGAAACAGCACAAGTGGGGAAAGAGGCAGAGAGACAAGGAAAGAGAATCCCAAGCAGGCTCTAAGCTGCCAGCACAAAGCCCTACACAAGGCTCAAACTCAGGAAACCGTGAGATCATGACCTGAGCTGAAACCAAGTCAGATGCTTAACCAACTGAGCCACCCAGGCCCCCCTGCACTGAAATTTAAATATATAAATACCTCATTTATTTCACCATTTAATTATGGCAATAATTTATTCTTCATGGTTCTCTGATATAAAGCATAGATTTGAACAAAAAACTTAGGACTGAGATAAATGATCTATATGGTTACATACTGTTGAAGCCAAAAGATCCTTACAAGTCCCATAGCCAACTTCTTACTTGTGCCAATGCACAAAGAGAGGCGCAGAAAGAGGTTATGATTTATCCAAGGTCACATATTTGCTGTACCTACATTTCCTAAGTCAGATTTCCTGAGTTTATTGACAGCTAAAGTTTATACAGTGCTCACATCAAGTACACGCTTGTGTCTAATGTTGAAATATGCTTAATCCTCTTAACAAACCCACAAATGACTAAGTGTTTGTGCAAGTCTACATCAGTATCAACCAATAGAGTCAAGCCTTAGACCCAGGCAAAGTGATTTCCTAGACCCAGGCTCTTAACTGAAGTTTAATTGAATTTATTTTAGCTGAGTTCACATTTATTCATTGTGTCCATTAGGCCAAACTCAGTACTTGTAGGTGTTCAGTAGAATAGCTACGTATATACAAACTAGATGTACTGGGATAACAGCACAACTACAGTAGAGGCATGTACAACCGAGAATTCCAATTCAATTCAATTCTGAAGAAGGTATGGCATTGGGTGTTAGAGCTTGGGCTCTGAGAAGAGGTTCATAAGCATTCAGAAAGCAGCCCTACCATTTTCAACCAAGGAGACATTGGTCCTAACATAACTTCCTTGAGCCTCGTTTCCTTTATAAAATGAAGATGGTGGGGCACCTGCGTGGTTCAGTTGGTTAAGCCTCCAGCTCTTGATCTCAGCTCAGGTCTTGATCTCAGGATGGTGAGTTCAAGCCATGCTGGGAGTGGAGCCCCCTTAAAAAAATAAATAAATAAAGATGGTAATGGGATGATTCAAAAGGGATTTTTTACAAAATCTAAATGAGGTAATTCATTTTTAAAAAAGCACAATGTGGGCATTCATCACAATCCTGATGAATTACTACATTATTATTAGGATGGAACGATGGTCTCCATCTTGGTTAAGGACAGGTGGGGGTGGGATGCAAGGCTTCACGATGTGGAGGCAGTGTGAAGTCTGGCAGCCCCCAGCCTCTTGTACAGTCACAGAGATGGAGAGTTGAAGAGTCTTGGACCAGGAATTTCATTCTAGTCTGCAGATCTGTTATGTGGTCACCTCCATGGTTTTGCTTTTTAATTTTTAATTTGACCTTGGAGCTTTTGGTAGCATGTCCATTCTCTGGTAACTACTTTCTCTATCTCCTCTCTACCTTCTATTTCCTCCTGGCCATTTTGCAACTTCACTTTACATTCCTGTCCCTAAAGGCACTTGTGTGTTTATAAATTTCTAACATACATGATAATATAACCTACGACTTTTAAAGCAAATAGAATGTGCTGCATTCTATGACCGCTAATAAGGGAATGACATATTGAGATATAGATATGTTTCACTTTAATCTTCATGATAACATTAAACGTCAGTCGGCACGAGTATCCCTATTTTACAAATAAGAAAAGAGGATTTGAGAAGTTACTTCCTAAAATTACATGTCTAAGAGGAAGCAGCTCTGAGAATCAAATGTATCTATGATCTATTTTACAACCCACGCACTGAATGACTGCTCTGTCGACTTTTCTAGACGTCAGGAAAAGGGTGAGCTTCGGGGGTAAAGAATATTAAAGTGGAGTACAGATCTAAATAATCTCATGAAGATCCTTCTGGCATCTAAAGAACTGTCCAATCAAACTTTGCTTGTGAGCCTCCCCTACAATGACAGGAAAAGATAGAAAATGGGAGGAAATTACCTCCTGTTCAATCAGAGCATCATCACCTTCCGTCTTTGTCCATCCTCTTTAGGAACATAACAACGTTTCATAAGTGCCACTGAGCTTCCTGCTAACGGAAGTGGTTTTTAATTGGACATAAAGTCCCAAGCGTTTCAGAAAAGATGTTCATGTATTCTATTTTGAGCTCAAATAACTCATAACATCAGCTTCATTACTACTTTTACATGTATTACACTTCTCACTAAAAATGTGTGTGAAATACAAAAGGTTACTTACCTGGTCCTTGAAAACAGGCGATGGAAATCCTGAATGTTTAGTCATTGATCCGAAACTCTGTGGGGGAAGAATGTAGCAATCCCATCAACAAAGCTCCCTCCCAGAAGCGAATCAAAAGGTGCCCTTAGAGTTGTCCCTTACCTGATGCCAAACCTAGTTTCTTTACTTGTGAAATAGAGTGTTATTAACACATGGGCATGATTCGCAGGACTGTGGCTGTGAATAGCAAATAAGAAGGCTATAAAACAACTCAGTAAAGGGTTATCACTTGGACTGCATTCAATATAATTTTCATGCTAGGGGTTTTCCTGACGATGGTTGCAGACTCACAGAAATTCCACAATTTGGGGGAAGATCAGCATGTGTACTAACCACCATTCGCATTCACACGAGTAAATAAATTACCCAGATGCCTTGGTATATAGTCTGTTCCTTTCAAAATGATGTCAGGCAGAAGAACCATGTTGGGATTCTAAAAGATAATAATGAATAAGAACCAGAAACCTGGAGATCTCAGGGGAACAGGCCCTTGTGAGGGCAGCTCTAGGACTTTCTCCTACTACTTAAGGGAGAGGCAATTAAACTATCTGTGAATACCTAGCTTAATGTGTTGAGTGAACACACAGATGCATTTACATTTTTTTTGCCATTTCTTCCTTATTTTCAGTTTAGCATAATTCATTTACAGCAAATTTCATGCATTTTAGTGTATAGTCCTGAAAGTTGGTTAAATGCATATGATCGTGAGCCACCAACACAATCAAAACAAAGACTAGTACCATCTGTCCTCCAAAGTCCCTGTGTTCCTTTGTGGTGAAGCCCTCCTGCCGCCCTCAGATCCTGAAACTGATTTTGTTCTTGAGACTTTTCCTCTGGAAGAAATGTCATATAAATGAGGTCATACACTATCTAATTTGTTGAGTCTGGCTTGTTTCACTCAGCATAAGGTGTATATGAGATTCATCCATTTCTTGCACGTATCAGTGGTTTGTTCCTTTTTATTGTCGAGTAGTATTCTATTATGTGGACCTAACCACACCGTTTATTTCTAGATTGTATTGATTACAGTTACATCAGCTATAAACATTTGCATACAGAACTATTGTATAAACATAGGTTTGAGTAAATACCTTGAAGTGAGATTGTTAGCAGATATGGTAGGTTTATGTTTAACCTTATCAGACATTGCCAAATGATTTTTTAAAGTTTATTTTTATTTTTGACAGAGAGAGAAAGTGCGGGGGTTGGGGGGGAGGGAGAGCACACAAGTGGGGGAGGGGCAGAGAGCTAAAGAGAGAGACACAGAATCTGAAGCAGGATCCAGGCTCTGAGCAGTCAGCACAAAGTCTAGCATGGGGCTCAAGCCCATGAACCATGAGATCATGCCTGAGCAGAACTCAGACGCTTAATCTGCTGAGCCACCCAGGTGCCCAGCCGAACAATTTTTTTGAGTAATGCACCATTTTGTATTTCCATTGGTAGTCCATGATAATCTCAATTTCCTCATGTCATTGCCAAACCTTAGTACCGTCTACCCCAGGGTAGAGTATTGCTGACAGAACAAAGAGCCTGAATGAAAATTCTAAGGCTGTGAGAAATTATGTTGGTTATGGAGCAAGAGAAGTCCATTAGCCCCAGAACAGCATGTGGCAGAACTATTGCAGAAGGGCAAATCACAGCTGCCAAGAGCTGTGACACTGTTTGGGGAAAATAAGGGACAAGTCAAACATTAAAAAGGGATATTCAGGAAATGATACAGGGGCTTTGTAGAGCTCTGACATATTTCTGGGTATGCACATGTAGTATGCAGGTAAAAACAGAGCTGATGCCAGTTACTTATTCCTGGCTGATCTTATGGTTCCCTGCCAAGAAGAAAGCAAAAACCAGGGAAGATTTGTCAATTGCCCAAACTTTGAATAAATTCCCCAAACCATTCCCAGAACCTTCCTTCAAAATGGGTCTAAGAAAAACTTCCGGCACATCATTCGCTGACCACTGATACAGTGGCTACCCTTAAGAGCATAGGCTTATTAATAAGAACAAGAGTTGAAAAGATTGGGTTGAAACGTCAAAGGCTACACACAGAAGGGAAACAGACTCTAAAATCAGTGTAGTTCGATCAATGAAACAAGAATGAGTATCGAACAACAACTCTGGGATGGTCATCATTCAAAGTTTCTATACTATGTGATCTGAAGGGCCCATTTTTTCAGCCAAAAAAAAAAAAAATTGTAAGGCATGAAAATAAGGAGAAAAATGTGGTCCAAACAAAGGGGATAACAGTCAATAGAAACTCTCTGAGGGAGGTCAGATATATTCAAAGAACTGAAGAAAACAAGGAGAGGAAAATATGATGCCAGTGATTCATCTAATAAAGAGTAGCAATAAACAAGATGAAAGTTATAAAAAAGGAAGAAGCTGTAATTTTGGAGTCCAAATTTTAACCGCATCAAAATTCAATTGTTTTTCCATATCAAGCAATGCCATGAATACAATTTTTAAAAAGACAAATCACAAATTGGAAGAAAGTGTTTGCAATACAATAGCTGATTTAAAAGTTCATTTTGAGACTGTAGACATCTTGCAACTCAATTATGAGAAAACAAACATTTCGATTAAAAAGCGGGGAAAGGTTTGAAGAGATGTGCTAACAAAGAAAGCGTATGAGTACTAAGAAGCACATGAAAAGATACAAAATATCAATAACCATAAATACTAAAACCAGAAGGAGACACCAGTTCACACATATTTGTATGGCTGCCATTGAGTAAACAGATAATAACAGATGCTTGTACAGCTGTGGTAAAGGAGAGTCCTCTTACATCACTGGTAGTATTTGAAGTTGGGGTTACTGGAGAGGCTGGCGAATTGGGACAAACTCTTGGTAGAATAAAGACAGCGAATAAAATCCTCTGCGGTCTCATTATACAAAAAAAGCAAATAACTACTGGAGGAAGGAAGTCTGTTTCAGGCACAAAGACAATATCACTCACAAGATATATCTGTCTTTAGAAGGTCAAGGAGTGAGGTGCTAGGGGACTGCTCTGGAAACTTCTGAAGACATTAAGGACAGAAGACTTTTTATTTTAGTTTTTGTATATATATTTTTAGTGTTTACTTATTTTGAGGGAGAGAGAGAGAGAGAGAGCACAAGTAGGAGAAAGGCAAAAAGAGAGGGAGAGAGAGGATCCCAAGCAGGCTCCACACTGTCAGCACAGAGTCTGATGTGGGGCTCAAACTCACTACCCACGAGATCATGACCTAAGCCAAAATCAAGAGTCAGATGCTTAACTGACTAAGCCACCCAGGCACCCCCATAAAGACTTTTTAGAGTTCCAATCAAAATTCCTGGGAGGAAGCAGCTGAAATTCTAGTGATTATAACGACTCTAGAAGCTCCGTGTATCTAAGGGATAAATTTATCGTCTCCATCCACTGCAAGTGTGGGTCCTTTCAATCCAATAGCTTATGAACTAAGAAGAAAAGTTAGCTCATCCTGTATACACATCCAATATATAATATTGAACTAGGGTAAAGATAATAAGGAAAAAGCCACCAACTCATTCATAAAAGTGAACAAAGGAAGACAAAGTTAATTCCAGAATTTTGCTGAGTTGACAAAGGCCCTTCCACCATGAGGATGATAGATAATTCTTCATTATATCTTGATTCTTATTTTTGTGACGAACTCTATTTGCCATTCTTTTTCTTAGAACCCCGTTCAGTTTTTTGGAAATTGTTTTCTTACCCATTATTCTTTATTTACAACTTGTGAAGTGATTTTGAAGGGTCTGTTCTCCTTGAGGAACATCATTTGGCAGACTTACTTCCACCCATGCAATTTTTTAATTTCCACAGGTGGTTTAAGACTTTTTCAATGAAGGTATAACCTTCTTAGAGATGCAGCTCCTTAAAAAACCTGGATGTTTCTTATCAGTTTGCTCCCATATTCTAGTCACCACACCCCAAATTATTTTCTAGATATAACTCTCTAGATTATTTTATTTATTTTCCTCCTTACTCCTGTATCTTTCTCTCTTAACTTAATAATACCTGTGATTTTAAAGGACACATGGATGCTGATGTTTATAGCAGTGCTATCAACAATAGCCAAATTATGGAAAGAGCCCAAATGTCCATTGACTGATGAATGGATAAAGAAGTTGTGGTGTTTATAATACCATGGAATATTATTCAGCCACAAAAAAGAATGAAATTTTGCCATTGGCAATGACATGGATGGAGCTAGAGAGTATTATGCTAAGCAATATAAGTCAGTCAGAGAAAGACAAATACCATATGATTTCTCTCATATGTGGAACTTAAGAAACAAAACATGAACACAGCGGGGAAAAAGAGAGAGGCAAACCATAAAACAGACTCTTAACTAAAGATTACAAGCTGAGGATTGCTGGAGGGGGGGCAGGGAATGGGTTAAATGGGTGATGGGTATTAAGGGAACTTGTTGTGATGAGCACTGGGTGTTATATAGAAGTGATGAATCTCTAAATTCTACTCCTGAATCTAATATTATGCTATATGTTAACCAACTGGAATGTAAATAAAAACCCAAAACTACTAAAAATACTATAAAGAAAGGAAGAAAGAAGGAAAGACTATGACTGACATATTGTTGGTGAGTAATAGATTGTGGTTTAAAATTACAATGATTTTTACTTGCTTATATGGTATCCAAGATTGGATCCTGACCAAAGGGGAGAAAGAAAGGACGTTATGGGAAAAAGTAGTAAAGTTTGAATAAACTCTGGACTTCACTTAACAGTAAAGTACCAATGTTGGAATCTTTGCCTTGAAAAATGCAACATGATAATGTAAGATAATAAAACTTTAGGTGCAAAGTTTTGAGGGAAACTAGGTGAGTGGATATCCAGGAGTTCTTGGTGCTACGTGTGAAACTTTTGTGTAAATCCAAAACAATTCCAACATTAAAAGTTTATGAGAAATAATTTAAACAGTGGGCTCTCAAGATGGCATACAAAGGGCTCAACAGAACTTCTCTTCAGTGAAACAACATCATCACTGGTGGAAATTTTTTTTAACCCCAACAATTTGAAATCCTTTGAACTTGTCTTAAGGACATACAGCAAATGGAGAAACATGTGCTTGAGGAGATCTGCTCAGTCTCCTAAGAACAGCATTGTGGCATTTAGGCCATGACCCACCTTCCATCACCTTCCCCAGCTCTGTGCAGTAGAAGTTATGTTACAGGAAAATGTGTCCAAGAAGGCAGGGGTACTTTCTAACTCCAGGTTCCATTGTGGGCTACAGTATCATTCTCTGCAGGGCGGGACACAGGCATCTCTCATTCTCTCCACGTCCATATTGCAGAAGCATTATTCCCAAAAAGCGAGGCTGAGAGCGGGGGACAGAGGCTGTCATCTCCCATCCAGTTAATAGGGTAAAAGCTTTGCCCAACATACAGAAGGCTGAGAGTTTAGGGACCCAATGGCCTCTGCCTCAATTTGTTTGTTGGGTAGTGATTTCACATTGGGAAGGACAGGCCAAGAAACCTAGGACTATGGTCTTCCCCCTAGCACTTGCTTAAAGAAGAAGAGTATCATTCTGGGAGAGCTGGATCCTGTCTCCTCCTCCAGTACTAGTACAATGGCACAGAGTTTCTATCCAGAGAGTAGACAGTCCATGAAGACAAGAATTCTGAAGCTTTACCTGAGGTGAATGACTTTATTTAGAGCAGGTGAGAAGTTCATGCCTAAGAGTATTATGGAAAACCATGGAGCATTTGGTGATAAGCAATTAAAAGAGGGTTGGAAAATTTCATGATACTGGTAGAAAAACATAAAATGGCAGAGCATCCAGTAGATTTCAAGAGAGAACAGGAGCAAGAGATAGTCAAGAAAAGTCCTCCTAAAATCATACTCATGCCTAAGGGTCCCAAGGGCTGAATACATACCTTACATTGCATCCACTTAAGAGTCATAAAAGCAGGATGCAGAGAAAATGCAAAAGCTTTACCAAACCACACAGTGATCCATAAGCAAAGAGCCTTGAACCCTTAGCACACTTGAGCACAACCTTCGACTAAACACTGGATGAAGAATAAACTACTCTAATCCAGGTATAACTCTAAAGGAGTAGTGTCTGAAAAAAGTCATGCTTATCCCTGTTGATCTGGAAGACGTTGTGCATTCCCAAGGTCACACTCCCTGGAGAGTCATAGGAAGGAAAACTTCTAGTCCCTGGATGAACGTAGGGCAAAATTATAATGTCGCTGAACTGTGAAAGCCATATCCAACACACAGAAACATCCAATGGTAAAATGTGAAAATTGGTGTCTACCTGATTTGGGAGATTTAAGAACAATTTTTTATGTGGAAATGGTGCATGAGTCCCGAGAGTAATCCATTGGCAGGCAGGCTAAAAGATAAATAGGGGAAAAGGTAGGGTCAAGGACATCAGAACCCGCATACTTCAGGGGAAATAGATACACTTTGCTGAATTAGTTCTGCAAGTCATTAGCCACATAAATAAATGACTGGAGAGTGAGATTAGCAGGACAGAGGGATAGGAAATCAATATCCACGTTCCCTGACAGAAAAACAAATTTAAGACTATAAGTAACGAAACACCCTTATGAGAAATGCAAAGTCCAGTTCGATGTCTTGTGTGTTGAAATCTCAACCCTGAGTACTTCAAAGTGTGTTCTTATTTGGAAATAGGATTGTTGCAGATTTACTTATTTAAGATGAGGTTCCACTGGGGTAGGGTGGGTCCCAAATCTTATAGAATTAATCTAATCTAATAGGACTCCCTTTAAAAAGGGAAAATTTAGACAGATGCAATCACAAGGGAATAATACCATGTGAAGAGGAAGACAGAGGTCAGAATGGTCAGCAGACCAAGGAATGCAAATGAACACCAGCACATCACCCTGATGCTTGGAGACAGATATGAGACAATTTCTCCCTTACCGAATTCACAAGCAACCAACGGAACCAACCCCATCGACACATGGACCTCAGATTTCTAACATCCAGAAATGTGAGATGATACATTTCTGTTAATGCCACCTTCTTTGTGGTACTTTTTAAGAGCAGTCTTAGGAAATTAATATAGGCAACAATATGGATGAATCTCAGGTACATCTTACGTGAAGGAATCCAGAGACAAAGGCTACACACACTAGGACTCAACTTACAGGACATTATTGCAAAGGCAAAATTACATGGACAAGCCGTTACGTGGTTTCCAGGGACAGCAGGTGGGAGAAGGGGTGAAATATAAGAACATGTGACACAAAACCATGTGTGCACCCTGATCAGATCCAGTTAGGTCCCCACAGGCTGTTTAATTGCTTCTCCCTAAGAAGGTGGATGAGAGCTACAGACGCCCTCCTGGGGGACATGCACAGAGAACTCCGTGTCTATCTCACTCCCTCCTGACTCCATGAGATAGCCCCTGAAATCCCAGCAGGACTCAACCTGACATCATTTCAGAGGGACCAGGCCATGTGCCACGCCCCTCTGGCCATCATTTATTCAGCTGACTGCTATCGTTGCTGGTACATGCAGACCTTCCTCGCTGACCTTGGACCTGAGAATTTGTTTCCAGCCTGCGATCATGGCCAGGGAAAACGTCTCCTCATGGAAATGATATTGATTGAGTTCCAGGTGAGAACCCCTCAGCAAGGTGTTTTCTAGAGCTTCCCTCCTTTGCTCATCACGACACAATTCTGTGAATTATGTAGGAGAGGTGATTTTATCCTTTATTTTACAAATAGGGAGAAAACAAGCGGCTGCTCCAAAAGCATAGTCAGAACTAAGGGTGGATTTAGGACTTGGATCATATTTGTGACTCCATGTTGGGATCTTTCCTCCAATTTTACCTGTCTTAGAAGTCTTGGAATTTTCACTAGTACCTGCTAGAGAACATCTCCAACAGGATATATGCATTATTTCATAGCAAAAAGTCTGATTTCAGACTCACTATTCAGGATTGCCTGTCTCTTCTTTTCCGCCAGTGAGGTAAGCTTCTATGTGGCGTGTATTTTTTTTTTTTTTTTAGTAAGAAGTATAATTCATGCAAAATCCACAGGGCGCTCTACCTACTATGAGTTATTTGAGCACCGAAATAGATGATTTGAACATTACTTCTAAAGCAGTGAGCTGAGGCTGGGATTTTAGTATCCATCAATGGGGAGTTTAGTGATATCTATGGAATAACATCAACTGCTTTCTTTAAAAAGATCAGCCAAATTATATACCTTCTCATATCCTCAGGTGTCTTAATGGTAAAGTGGGAATAATCAAAATTCTACTTACCTCAGAATGAATTTAAATGAAATGGTACATTTTATACATGTATATTAACACATGAATAAATATATGTACACATGCATACATAGAAATATATATGCATGTAGTTATTACTCTTTGCAGGACGTTCCATATTCTGAGATGTTATGACTGTCGATGGTTGACAGACCTAATGACTTCAGGGGCTAGGCTTAGAGAATGAGGATGTGAAAGAATCAGGAGAACAATGGTAGATAATGATTTGTGAGGACAGTTGTCTTTCTAAAGGGCCTCAGATTATAATTAAGATTTAAGACACTGTTCCTACACAAGAACATATCACATAAAAAATTTTAAACATGGAGCTCTCCACCAAAACAGACCTGAAGACTCAAGCTAGCCAACAAACCAGGACTTTTCAACTCTTGATCTTGGTGATTTAACTATGAGATGATAGTAATGGGAGGAAGAATGAGTTTAAGAAAGGACACTCTTTTGACTCATGCTAAAATAAGGATTTTAATTTCTGTGATGTTGGCTGTGATCTGTCTTCTTTCATTTGTGAGTTTTGTCTATTTGGGTCCTGTCTCTTTTCTTTTTGATAAGCTGGCTAGGGGTTTATCAATTTTGTTTATTTTTTCAGAGAACCAGATCTTAGTTTCATTCATCTGTTCTGTGATTTTTTTTTGTTTCTATATTATTTATTTCTGCTCTAATCTTTATTATTTCCCTTCTTCTGCTGGCTTTGGGCTTTGTTGGCTGCTCCTTTCTGCCACCTTTAGGTTTAAGGTTAGGCTGTGTATTTGAGACCTTTCATACTTCTTCAGATAGGCCTGAATTGCAATATACTTCCCTCGTAGGACTGTCTTTGCTACATCCCAAAGGTTTTGGACTGTTGTCTTTCGTTTTCATTTGCTCCCATGTATTTTTTTAGTTTCTTCTTTAATTTACTCATTAACCCATTCATTATTTAATAGGATGTTCTTTAACCTCCATGTATTTGAGGGCTTTCCAATTTTTTTCTTGTGATTGATTTTAAGTTTCATAGCATTGTGATCTGAAAATATGTATGGCATGATCTCGATCTTTTTGAACTTAGTGGGGCATATTTGTGACCCAGTATGCGATCTGTTCTGGAGAATGTCCCATGTACCCTCAAGAAGAATGTGTAGTCTGCTGCTTTAGGATAAAATGTTCTGAATATATCTGGTAAGTCCAGCCAGTCCAGTGTGTCATTCAAAGCCATTGTTTCCCTGTTGATTTTCTGCTTGGATGATCTGTCCATTGATGTAAGGGGGATGTTAAAGTCCCCCACTATTATTGTATTATTATCAATGAGTTTCTTTTTTTATTTTTAGAAGAAGTTTATTTTTTAATGTTTATTTACTTTTGAGAAACAGAGAGAGAGAGAGAGAGAGACAGAGTGCGAGGTGGGAAGGGACAGAGAGAGAGAGAGAGAGAGAATCCAAAGCAGACTCCAGGCTTTGAGCTGTCAGCAAAGAGCCCAACACAGGGCTCGAACTCATAGACTGTGAGATCATGACCTGAGCTGGTGTTGGGTGCTTAACCGACTGAGCCACCCAGGCGCCCCATCAATGAGTTTCTTTATGTTTGTTATTAATTGATTTATATACTTGGGTGGTTCCAAGATGTGGGGATAAATATTTACAATAGTTAGGTCTTCTTGATGGATAGATCCCTTAATTATGATACAATGCCCATCTTCATCTTTTATTACAGTCTGTTTTAAAGTCTGGTTTGTCTGACATAAGTATGGCTATTTCAGCTTTCTTTTGGCATCCATTAGTATGATAGATAGTTTTCCATCCCCTCACTTTCAATCTGCAGGTGTCTTTAGGTCTAAAAGGAGTCTCTTGCAGACAGCATATAGATGGGTCTTGTTTTTTTTTTTTATCCATTCTGATACCCTATGTCTTTTGATTAGAACATTTAGTCCATTTACATTCAGAGTTATTATTGAAAGATATGGATTTAGTGCACATCCTGAAGATGTGCTCAGGTGAGGGATATCAGAAGGCTTTGTCCACCTGCACTTCCCACCTCTCTACAGTCTCCATCTTCTATGGGACAGTCCTCTTCATGTACGCCCAGCCCAGCTCCAGCCATTCCATGGACTCAGATAAAATTGCATCCGTGTTCCACACTGTGGTAATTCCCATGCTAAACCCCCTGGTGTATAGCCTAAGGAACAAAGAGGTGAAAAACGCATTCAAGAAGGTGGTTGAGAAGGCAAAATTGTCTCTAAGCGTTGCCTCTTAAAGTTATAAGATCCACAGTGACCTGTGTTGTTCTTCTCAGATCCCCAATAGGCAATGATTTGCATTTTTAAAAATCAAAGTATAATTAACATATAATGTTATATTAGTGCTGGTGTACAACATAATGATTCAACAATTATATGCTACTTAGTGCTCACCACAATAATTGTAGCCGCCATCTGTCACCAAACAACATTATTACCATCTTATTGGCTGACTATATTCCCTATGCGGTAGTTTTCGTTTCCATGACTTACTTATTTTGTAAGTTTATTTTGAAAGTTATTTATTTATTTTAGAAGTTTATTTATTTTGGAAGTTTAACTCTTTCTTTAAACGTTTATTTATTTTTGAGAGAGAGGTAGAGTGCAAGTGGGGGAGGGGCAGAGAGAGAGGGAGATGCAGAATCCGAAGCAGGCTCCAGGCTCTGAGCTGTCAGAGCAGAGCCCGACCCGAGACTAGAACTCACAAGCTGTGAGATCCTGACCTGAGCCGAAGTCGGAGGCCCAACCAACCGAGCCACCCAGGTGCCCCTGGAAGCTTAACTCTTAATCTCCTTTATCCCTTCCATCCATCCTCCTATCCACCTCCTCTCTTGGCAACCACCAGATCCCTATATTTGAGTCAGCTTTTTTTTTGTCGCTTCTTGTCTCTTTTTTTTTTTATCATTTGTTTTGTTTCTCAAATTCCACATATGACTGAATCCACACATGACATATTATTGGCCATACTGCACCTAGATTACTGGAGTGATGTCATTTCTTATTCAAATGTCTCTCATCTGGAAAAGAAAATGGTATGTTCACATATGTGATACCTGAACAAGGATGGCCAAAGGGGCCTTAAAATTTTGGAGCCCTGTTTTTAATCAACCTTATAACTTTATGTCTTATTTAGTCTACCATGTGGCAATGCATACCTCTATGTAAACCGTGGCACACATAAGCTCATGAAGAGAAGCATATGCAAGAATCCCATATGTGCACAGACACAAAGGAATGGGGAATTTGCTAAAGGTGTTGGATGCAGTGTTTTCTAATTTTAAAAAGTTTGAGTAGTAAATTTAGATATCAGAATATAAATTTGTGTCTGACATTATTTTTTTCTCTAGGTGAAAAACTATTGGGGCACCGGGCGGCTCAGTTGGTTAAGTTTCCATCTCTTGATTTTGGCTCAAGTCATGATCTTATGGTTCGTGAGCTCAGGCCCTGCATTGGTCTCAGCCCTGACAGTGTGCAGTTTTCTTGGGATTCTCTCTCTCTTCCTCTCTCTCTTCCCCTCCACTGCTCGTGGGCGCGCACACTCTCTCTCACAAAGTAAATAAATAAACTGGAAAAGAAAGAAAAACAATTTCAAGAGACCAAAGTCAAGAAAAACATGACAAAAATTTTAATTTAAATCCAAATTAGTTAACATACAGTGTAATAATGATTTCAGGAATAGAATTTAGTGATTCATCATTTACCTATAACACCCCAACGCTCATCCCAACAAGTGCCCATCACCCATTTAGCCCATCCCCCCACCTGACACCTTTTGAGCAACCCTGAGTTTGTTCTCTGTATTTAAGAGTTTCTTATGGTTTGTCCTCTCTCTCTTTTTTATCTTATTTTTACTTCCCTTCCCCTACGTTAATCTGTTTTATTTCTTAAATTCCACGTATGAGTGAAAGCATATGATGTTTGTTTTTCTCTGACTGATTTATTTCACTTAGCGTAATACACTAACTCTAGTTCCATCCATGTTGTTGCAAATGGCAAGATTTCATTCTCTTTCATCGCTGAGTAGTATACCACATCTTTTTTTTATTCATTCATCTGTCGATGGACTTTGGGGCTCTTTCCAATTTGGCTATTGTCAATAGTACTGCGATAAACATTGGGGTGCAATAACATAATTTTTTAAATAAAGTTATATGCTTTGGGGGGCACGTTTATTCAGATCTATAAACACAATATATCAAAGGAATTAATTTTTCTGTCTTCAGGAGCATGTGGTAGAAACAGGATGGTCACAGGATCATTTTCAAAAGCAAGAAGACCAAAATACAAGGGAAGAAAATGGTCAGTGGATAGTAAAGACATTTTAAAAAATTTTCCGTGTAGGGCTACCAACTTCTCAACTTTGTAAGATAAATACACTGAGTATGATAGTGTTATCTATTTTTCTGTCTGGAAATACTATGAGATGGCTAGTGCCCCTCCGTTAGTTTCATATGAGCTACATCGTGTCTTCTGCTCCCCTACTCGCTCCCTCCTCTTCACTCACACTGAGTTCTTTACTGTTGTCAACGCTCAGAAAGCCCCCTCGCTTCCCTTGAGTCTTTGCTTAAATGTTACTGTATCATAGTCACCCCACCCCCATGGACACTGTGCCCAATTTACTTTATTCTTCATGGTTGTGATCAACTATTTCTATTTATTTCTTTGTTTATTCATTTCTCTATCTACCTAGAATGTACATTGCATGAGAAGAGTGGATTTGTGGTCCTTGCTACAACTTCATCCCCAATAATTGAGTTATGGCCTGGTTTGTACTAATTTCTCAACAAACATTGGTTAAATTAATGAATAAACTACTCGTTTGAGTCCAGCAGTAACTATGTCTGAACCATGGATAATTATAGTTGATTTCTCATTATATAGTTCTTTAGAAAGGAATTTTAGAGCATTTCATAAGATGCCGTTTTCTTTTTTTCTTTTTTTAACATTCTCTCATTCTCTATTTACATTTCCCACTTTTGGACAAATAACTTTTTGGAAACCACACTGTCAAACAGATCATATAAAAACCATGTTAATTCTTTTCTATGAGGAATTTCTCACTAAATGAAAAATAACACATGAAATACATTACATTTAGTGAAGTGTAATAACAAAACCTGATACTGCAAAAAGTTTCCTAGCTGGCTCAATTTGCAAAATTTCTTGATAAATGATGATTATTCAATCAACTCCAATGATTCTAAACATCCATAGAAAACGTAAGTATGGAAATTCTTTACAACAATATTACATATCCTACCTTAATGTGCTAATATAATAGATAATAATGGTGTATTTTATTGGCTTTTAGGAGAGGTACTTTTATAAGAAGCCTACCAAAAGGAATATATACCCGCCTTCCTTTTCTATCTCTACAATTTTAGAAATACTCAACTTCTCAAGATTTGTGAAACTGCTTGAATGTCCTAAGATGTCTGTGTGGTGCAACAAAAATAACTAGCTCTGCTCTCACCGCTGTTGTTTCACACAGTGTTGGAAGTTCTCGCATCAGCAATCAGACAACAAAGTGAAATCAAAGGCAACAAAATTGGCAAAGATGAAGTCAAACCTTCACTTGTTGCAGACGACATGATACTCTACATGGAAAACCCAGCAAACTCCACCAAAAGTCTGCTAGAACCGATACATGAATTCAGCAAAGTCGCAGGGTACAAAATTAATGTACAGAAATCAGTTGCATTCTTATACACTAATAATGAAGCAACAGAAAGTCAAAGAAACCGATCCCATTCACAATTGCACCAAGAATCATAAAATACCTAGGAATGAACCTAACCAAAGATGTAAAAGATCTGTATGCTGAAAACTATAGAAAGCTTATGAAGGAAATTGAAGAAGATGTAAAGAAATGGAAAAACATTCCGTGCTCATGGATTGGAAGAATATTGTTAAAATGTCAATACTACCTGAAGCAATCTACACATTCAATGCAACCCCAATCAAAATTGCACCAGCATTCTTCTCGAAGCTAGAACAAGCAATCCTAAAATTTGTATGGAAACACAAAAGACCCCTAATAGCCAAGGTAATATGGAAGAAGAAAACCAAAGCATGAGGCATCACAATCTCAGACTTTAGCCTCTACTACCAAGCTGTAATCATCAAGACAGTATGGTATTGGCACAAAAAACAGGCACATAGACCAATGGAATAGAATGGAGACTCCAGAGTTGAACCCACAAATATATGGCCAACTCATCTTTGACAAAGCAGGAAAGAACATCCAATGGAAAAAAGACAGCCTCTTTAACAAATGGTGCTGGGAGAACTGGACAGCAATATGCAGAAGAATGAAACTAGATCACTTTCTTACACCATTCACAAAGGTAAACTCAAAATGGATGAAGGACCTGAATGTGAGACAGGAAACCATTAAACCCTAAAGGAGAAAGCAGGAAAAAACCTCTCTGACCTCAGCTGCAGCAATTTCTTACTTGACACATCTCCAAAGGCAAGGGAATTAAAAGCAAAAATGAACTATTGGGACCTCATCAAGATAATAAGCTTCTTCACTGCAAAGAAAACTATCAACAAAACTAAAAGGCAACCGATGGAATGGGGAAGATATTTGCAAATGACATATCGGAAAAGGGCTAATATCCAAAATCTATAAAGAACTCACCACACTCCACACCCAAAAACCAAATAATCAGTGAAGAAATGGGCAGAAGACATGAATAGGCACTTCTCTAAAGAAGACATCTGGATGACCAACAGGCACATGAAAAGATGCTCAACGTCGCTCCTCATCAGGGAAATACAAATCAAAACCACACTCAGATGTCACCTCACGCCAGTCAGAGTGGCCAAAATGAACAAATCAGGAGACTCTAGATGCTGGCGAGGATGTGGAGAAATGGGAACCCTCTTGCACTGTTGGTGGGAATGCAAACTGGTGCAGCCACTCTGGAAAACAGTGTGGAGGTTCCTCAAAAAATTAAAAATAGACCTACCCTATGACCCAGCGATAGCACTACTAGGAATTTACCCAAGGGATACAGGAGTGCTGATGCATAGGGACACTTGTACCTCAAAGTTTACAGCAGCATTTTCAACAATAGCCAAATTATGGAAAAAGCCTAAAGGTCCATCAACTGATGAATGGATAAAGAAGACATGGTTCATATATACAATGGAACACTACTTGGCAATGAGAAAGAATGAAATCTGGCCATTTGTAGCAACATGGATGGAACTGGAGAGTATTATGCTAAGTGAAATAGTCAGGCAGAGAAAGACAGATACTATATGCTTTCACTCTTATGTGGCTCTTTAGAAACAACAGAAGATCATGGGAGGGGGAAGGGGGAAAATAAAAGTTACAGAAAGGGAGGGAGGCAAACCATAAGAAACCCGTAAATACTGAGAAGAAACTGAGAGTTGATGGGGGAGTGGGGGAGAAGGGAAAGTGGGTGATGGGCATTGAGGAGGACACCTGTTGGGATGAGCACTGGGTGTTGTACGGAAACCAATTTGGCAATAAATTATGATATATATATATGTATATATATGTATATATATATGTATATATATACGTATATATATACACACACACACACACACACACACACACACACTCACATCAGTCAGTGCTACAGAAGCTAAACATGAGAGAGGCATGGCCTGCCTGGGATCAGGGATCATCTGTGACTTATTTACTAGGTGGCCTTTTTAAAATTTTTTTTATTTTTTTTATTTTTTTATTTTTTTTAGATAAAATTTATTTTTTATTTTTTTTTACAATGTTTGAAAAGTTCCTTTATTTTTTTTATATGAAATTTATTGACAAATTGGTTTCCATACAACACCCAGTGCTCATCCCAAAAGGTGCCCTCCTCAATACCCATCACCCACCCTCTCCTCCCTCCCATCCCCCATAAACCCTCAGTTTGTTCTCAGTTTTTAACAGTCTCTTATGCTTTGGCTCTCTCCTACTCTAACCTCTTTTTTTTTTTTCCTTCCCCTCCCCCGTGGGTTCCTGTTAAGTTTCTCAGGATCCACATAAGAGTGAAGCCATATGGTATCTGTCTTTCTCTGTATGGCTTATTTCACTTAGCATCACACTCTCTAGTTCCATCCACGTTGCTACAAAAGGCCATATTTCATTTTTTCTCATTGCCACATAATATTCCATTGTGTATATAAACCACAATTTCTTTATCCATTCATCAGTTGATGGACATTTAGGCTCTTTCCATAATTTGGCTATTGTTGAGAGTGCTGCTATGAACATTGGGGTACAAGTGGCCCTAGGAATCAGTACTCCTGTATCCCTTGGATAAATTCCTAGCAGTGCTATTGCTGGGTCATAGGGTAGGTCTATTTTTAATTTTCTGAGGAACCTCCACACTGCTTTCCAGAGCGGCTGCACCAATTTGCATTCCCACCAACAGTGCAAGAGGGTTCCCGTTTCTCCACATCCTCTCCAGCATCTATAGTCTCCTGATTTGTTCATTTTGGCCACTCTGACTGGCGTGAGGTGATACCTGAGTGTGGTTTTGACTTGTATTTCCCTGATAAGGAGCGACGCTGAACATCTTTTCATGTGCCTGTTGGCCATCCGGATGTCTTCTTTAGAGAAGTGTCTATTCATGTTTTCTGCCCATTTCTTCACTGGGTTATTTGTTTTTCGGGTGTGGAGTTTGGTGAGCTCTTTATAGATTTGGGATACTAGCCCTTTGTCCGATATGTCATTTGCAAATATCTTTTCCCTTTCCGTTGCTTGCCTTTTAGTTTTGTTGGTTGTTTCCTTTGCTGTGCAGAAGCTTTTTATCTTCATAAGGTCCCAGTAATTCACTTTTGCTTTTAATTCCCTTGCCTTTGGGGATGTGTCGAGTAAGAGATTGCTACGGCTAAGGTCAGAGAGGTCTTTTCCTGCTTTCTCCTCTAAGGTTTTGATGGTTTCCTGTCTCACATTTAGGTCCTTTATCCATTTGGAGTTTATTTTTGTGAATGGTGTGAGAAAGTGGTCTAGTTTCAATCTTCTGCATGTTGCTGTCCAGTTCTCCCAGCACCATTTGTTAAAGAGGCTGTCTTTTTTCCATTGGATGTTCTTTCCTGCTTTGTCAAAGATGAGTTGGCCATACGTTTGTGGGTCTAGTTCTGGGGTTTCTATTCTATTCCATTGGTCTATGTGTCTGTTTTTGTGCCAATACCATGCTGTCTTGATGATGACAGCTTTGTAGTAGAGGCTAAAGTCTGGGATTGTGATGCCTCCTGCTTTGGTCTTCTTCTTCAAAATTCCTTTGGCTATTCGGGGCCTTTTGTGGTTCCATATGAATTTTAGAATTGCTTGTTCTAGTTTTGAGAAGAATGCTGGTGCAATTTTGATTGGGATTGCATTGAATGTGTAGATAGCTTTGGGTAGTATTGACATTTTGACAATATTTATTTTTCCAATCCATGAGCAGGGAATGTCTTTCCATTTCTTTAAATCTTCTTCAATTTCCTTCATAAGCTTTCTATAGTTTTCAGCATACAGATCCTTTACATCTTTGGTTAGATTTATTCCTAGGTATTTTATGCTTCTTGGTGCAATTGTGAATGGGATCAGTTTCTTTATTTGTCTTTCTGTTGCTTCATTGTTAGTGTATAAGAATGCAACTGATTTCTGTACATTGATTTTGTATCCTGCAACTTTGCTGAATTCCTGTATCAGTTCTAGCAGACTTTTGGTGGAGTCTATCGGATTTTCCATGTATAATATCATGTCATCTGCAAAAAGCGAAAGCTTGACTTCATCTTTGCCAATTTTGATGCCTTTGATTTCCTTTTGTTGTCTGATTGCTGATGCTAGAACTTCCAGCACTATGTTAAACAGCAGTGGTGAGAGTGGGCATCCTTGTCATGTTCCTGATCTCAGGGAAAAAGCTCTCAGTTTTTCCCCGTTGAGGATGATGTTAGCTGTGGGCTTTTCATAAATGGCTTTTATGATCTTTAAGTATGTTCCTTCTATCCCCACTTTCTCAAGGGTTTTTATTAAGAAAGGGTGCTGGATTTTGTCAAAGGCCTTTTCTGCATCGATTGACAGGATCATATGGTTCTTCTCTTTTTTTTTGTTAATGTGATGTATCACGTTGATTGATTTGTGAATGTTGAACCAGCCCTGCATCCCAGGAATGAATCCCACTTGATCATGGTGAATAATTCTTTTTATATGCCATTGAATTCGGTTTGCTAGTATCTTATTGAGAATTTTTGCATCCATATTCATCAGGGATATTGGCCTGTAGTTCTCTTTTTTGACTGGGTCTCTGTCTGGTTTAGGAATAAAAGTAATACTGGCTTCATAGAATGAGTCTGGAAGTTTTCCTTCCTTTTCTATTTCTTGGAATAGCTTGAGAAGGATAGGTATTATCTCTGCTTTAAACGTCTGGTAGAACTCCCCTGGGAAGCCATCTGGTCCTGGACTCTTATTTGTTGGGAGATTTTTGATAACCGATTCAATTTCTTCGCTGGTTATGGGTCTGTTCAAGCTTTCTATTTCCTCCTGATTGAGTTTTGGAAGTGTTTGGGTGTTTAGGAATTTGTCCATTTCTTCCAGGTTGTCCAATTTGTCGGCATATAATTTTTCATAGTATTCCCTGATAATTGTTTGTATCTCTGAGGGATTGGTTGTAATAATTCCATTTTCACTCATGATTTTATCTATTTGGGTCATCTCCCTTTTCTTTTTGAGAAGCCTGGCTAGAGGTTTGTCAATTTTGTTCATTTTTTCAAAAAACCAACTCTTGGTTTCGTTGATCTGCTCTACAGTTTTTTTAGATTCTATATTGTTTATTTCTGCTCTGATCTTTATTATTTCTCTTCTTCTGCTGGGTTTAGGCTGCCTTTGCTGTTCTGCTTCTCATTCCTTTAGGTGTGCTATTAGATTTTGTATTTGGGATTTTTCTTGTTTCTTGAGATAGGCCTGGATTGCAATGTATTTTCCTCTCAGGACTGCCTTCGCTGCGTCCCAAAGCGTTTGGATTGTTGTATTTTCATTTTCATTTGTTTCCATATATTTTTTAATTTCTTCTCTAATTGCCTGGTTGACCCACTCATTCGTTAGTAGGGTGTTCTTTAACCTCCATGCTTTTGGAGGTTTTCCAGACTTTTTCCTGTGGTTGATTTCAAGCTTCATAGCATTGTGGTCTGAAAGTAAGCATGGTATAATTTCAATTCTTGTAAACTTATGAAGGGCTGTTTTGTGACCCAGTATATGATCTATCTTGGAGAATGTTCCATGTGCACGCGAGAAGAAAGTATATTCTGTTGCTTTGGGATGCAGAGTTCTAAATATATCTGTCAAGTCCATCTGATCCAATGTCTCATTCAGGGCCCTTGTTTCTTTATTGACCATGTGTCTAGATGATCTATCCATTTCTGTAAGTGGGGTGTTAAAGTCCCCTGCAATTACCACATTCTTATCAATAAGGTTGCTTATGTTTATGAGTAATTGTTTTATATATTTGGGGGCTCCGGTATTCGGCGCATAGACATTTATAATTGTTAGCTCTTCCTGATGGATAGACCCTGTAACTATTATATAATGTCCTTCTTCATCTCTTGTTACAGCCTTTAATTTAAAGTCTAGTTTGTCTGATATAAGTATGGCTACTCCAGCTTTCTTTTGACTTCCAGTGGCATGATAAATAGTTCTCCATCCCCTCACTCTCAATCTAAAGGTGTCCTCAGGTCTAAAATGAGTCTCTTGTAGACAGCAAATAGATGGGTCTTGTTTTTTTATCCATTCTGATACCCTATGTCTTTTGGTTGGCGCATTTAATCCATTTACATTCAGTGTTATTATAGAAAGATACGGGTTTAGAGTCATTGTGATGTCTGTATGTTTTATGCTTGTAGTGATGTCTCTGGGACTTTGTCTCACAGGGTCCCCCTTAGGATCTCTTGTAGGGCTGGTTTAGTGGTGACAAATTCCTTCAGTTTTTGTTTGTTTGGGAAGACCTTTATCTCTCCTTCTATTCTAAATGACAGACTTGCTGGATAAAGGATTCTCGGCTGCATATTTTTTCTGTCTAGCACCCTGAAAATCTCGTGCCAATTCTTTCTGGCCTGCCAAGTTTCAAAAGAGAGATCAGTCACGAGTCTTATAGGTCTCCCTTTATATGTGAGGGCACGTTTACCCCTTGCTGCTTTCAGAATTTTCTCTTTATCCTTGTATTTTGCCAGTTTCACTATGATATGTCGTGCAGAAGATCGATTCAAGTTATGTCTGAAGGGAGTTCTCTGTGCCTCTTGGATTTCAATGCCTTTTTCCTTCCCCAGTTCAGGGAAGTTCTCAGCTATTATTTCTTCAAGTACCCCTTCAGCACCTTTCCCTCTCTCTTCCTCCTCTGGGATACCAATTATGCGTATATTATTTCTTTTTAGTGTATCACTTAGTTCTCTAATTTTCCCCTCACACTCCTGGATTTTTTTATCTCTTTTTCTCAGCTTCCTCTTTTTCCATAACTTTATCTTCTAGTTCCCCTATTCTCTCCTCTGCCTCTTCAAGCCGAGCCGTGGTGGTTTCCATTTTGTTATGCATTTCGTTTAAAGCGTTTTTCAGCTCCTCGTGACTGTTCCTTAGTCCCTTGATCTCTGTAGCAAGAGATTCTCTGCTGTCCTCTATACTGTTTTCAAGCCCAGCGATTAATTTTATGACTATTATTCTAAATTCACTTTCTGTTATATTATTTAAATCCTTTTTGATCAGCTCATTAGCTGTTGTTATTTCCTGGAGATTCTTCTGAGGGGAATTCTTCCGCTTGGTTATTTTGGATAGTCCCTGGCGTGGTGAGGACCTGCAGGGCACTTCCCCTGTGCTGTGGTGTATAACTGGAGTTGGTGGGCAGGGCCGCAGTCAGACCTGATGTCTGCCCCCAGCCCACCGCTGGGGCCACAGTCAGACTGGTGTGTGCCTTCTCTTCCCCTCTCCTAGGGGCGGGATTCACTGTGGGGTGGTGTGGCCCATCTGGGCTACTTGCACACTGCCAGGCTTGTGATGCTGGGGATCTGGCATATTAGCTGGGGTGGGTAGGCAAGGTGCACAGGGCAGGAGGGGCAGGCTTAGCTCACTTCTCCTTAGGTGATCCACTTCAGGAGGGGCCCTGTGGCAGCAGGAGGGAGTCAGATCCGCTGCCGGAGGTTTGGCTCCGCAGCAGCACAGAGTTGGGTGTTTGCGCGGAGCGAGCAAGTTCCCTGGCAGGAACTGGTTCTCTTTGGGATTTTGGCTGGGGGATGGGCGGGGGAGATGGCGCTGGCGAGCGCCTTTGTTCCCCACCAAGCTGAGCTCTGTCATCAGGGAGCTCAGCAGCTCTCCCTCCCTTTGTCCTCCAGCCTTCCCGCTTTCCGAGCAGAGCTGCTAACTTATGTCCTCCCAGACGCTAAGTCGCGCTTGTTGTGGGAACACAGTCCGTCAGGCCCCTCCGCTTTTGCCAGCCAGACTCGGGGGCTCTGCTTGGCCGGCGAGCCGCCCCTCCGCCCTGGCTCCCTCCCGCCAGTCCGTGGAGCGCGCACCGCCTCGCCGCCCTTCCTACCCTCTTCCGTGGGCCTCTCGTCTGCGTTTGGCTCCGGAGACTCCGTTCTGCTAATCCTCTGGCGGTTTTCTGGGTTATTTAGGCAGGTGTAGGTGGAATCTAAGTGATCAGCAGGACGCGCGGTGCGCCCAGCGTCCTCCTAAGCCGCCATCTTGCAAACCTCCCCTAGGTGGCCTTTTTTTAAAAGGACTTTTGTTTAGTAAATAAACTAAGGTTGGCAAATAAATAAATAAATAAATAAACAAACAAAAAAATTTTAAGTTCTCTGAAAGAATACACTCAGATTGGTTTTATTTCTTTCTTACGTGTTTGTAGAATTTACTGGTAAAGATATCTATACTTAGAATTTTTTTGGAGAAAAAGTTTGAATTTCAGATCCAATTATAAAAATACAGGGCTACTCAGAAATCTAAAAAAAAATATATATATATATATATATATGTGTATATATATATATATATATATATATATATATATATGGATATATGGATATATCTGGGTCTGAAGTCTATAAAAATGGTAGGTCCTTTTCTGGAACATTTCTTAATAATTACTTTAAATGTATCATTACATTTAAAAAGGATTTTAAAGTTTCAAAAAAGTTTCTGAGATATTACAGACAAGTCCCACATACCTCTCACCCAGTTTCCCCTAATGGTAGCATCTTCCCTTATCATAATACATTAGTCAAAACTAAGAAGCCATCATTGATACACTACTATTCTCTAAAATTCAAGAATTTACTTAGATTATTATTTTTTAACTAATATCATTGTGCTCTTACAGGGTCCGACCCTGGATATAACACTGCATATATTGTCCTGTCTCGTTAGTCTCCTCTGATCTGTGACAGTGTCTCAGTTCTTCCTGGATTTTTCACTACATTAATAGCTTTGAGAAGTACTACTCAGGTATTTTTTTTTAATTTTTTTTTCAACGTTTATTTTATTTTTGGGACAGAGAGAGACAGAGCATGAAAGGGGGAGGGGCAGAGAGAGAGGGAGACACAGAATCGGAAACAGGCTCCAGGCTCTGAGCCATCAGCCCAGAGCCTGACGCGGGGCTCGAACTCACGGACCGCGAGATCATGACCTGGCTGAAGTCGGACGCTTAACCGACTGCGCCACCCAGGCGCCCCATACTCAGGTATTTTGTAGAAAGTCTTTCAATTTGCGTTCACCTGATCTTTTTGTCATGGTTACAAGGAGGTTTGGTCTTTGAGAAACAGTGACAAGTCCCATTCTTATCACCTCCTATCAGGGGACATATATTACCTACATGACTTGTCACTGAGGATCTTAATCTTGGTCATCTAAACAAGATATGTTTTCTGGGTGCTTCAGATAATGCTACCTTTCTCCCCCTGCAAATTCTACACTTTAGAAACATGTCACTAAGTTCAGGTCACAGTCATGGTGGAAGGGACTACACTCCACCTCCTAGGGGAAACTTAAATATATTATTTAGGGTTTTTCTATAAGAAAACTTTATTTATTTACTTACTTAATTTCTTACTTACATCAGTATGTACTTACATTGATCTGCTTTAAAATTTGGGGTACAGTTTATACTATATTATTTATTTTATTGTTCAGATCACTCCATCTTTGACCATTGGGGTCACTGGCAGGTTTACTCTTGTTTCCTTGTGAGCTGCTCAATCTTTCTGTTTTTTGAACTCCTCCTTACTTTCTGGAACTATAAAACATTCCAGGCTCCTGTTGTGCTATTCCGGTCCCAATCCAGTCATCAGCTCTTTCTCCAAAGAGTCCAGCTCACTCTCCATTGAAACTCAAATGAACCCAAACCCTCCAGCCTTCTTTCCTTTAACTGGAAAATGAAATAACAACTAGCTACAGGAGGCTAAGGACCTTCCTAAATTTTCTGAGGCATCTTGGGGTAGGGATTGTGTGCATATAAGTTCTCTTTTAGTCTAAGTCTAAGTCCCTGCCTTTTTCTTACTTGTTCATCACTTCAAGAACCACACCTCCTCCTGAGACTTTTTTTCCCATGTCTACACTGCTTTTCCCCAAGGTGACATAAACTACTCATTCTCCTTCATTCTTCCAGAGAACCAAATAAACAGTAACCTTGTACTCAGACAGAATGGAGGGGAAGTGAAGCCCAGATCGATGAACTGCTGCAAAGTAAATATTTGATATAAAACTGACCTTCAGGTTCATGAAGCATCATCTACTGTCAAACATCTCCTCCCAGTCAACTCTCTCCTAAAACCTAGGCTTCCCACCATGTTGTTAGCCTCTTTCCATCTTCTCTCTTCTCAGAGTTGAAAGTCTCAAAGCCCTATCTCTCTTGCTTCTCTGGGAAAAGACAATATGCATTTACTCCATCATTCAGGTTGGGACAATACTTAGAAACTATGTAAAGCAAAGAAAAATCACGGACTAGATTGTAGAGTACGCCGTTATGAGATTTGTCACCCCACCATCCAACCAAAACCACTCAAAGTCATCCACCAACTTCATATCAATATGACGTATTGCCAGTTCTAAGTCTTGACATTGTTTAATCTACCAGCAGATTTGACACGTCTGTTCCCTACTGATGCATTTCTCATCATTTGGTTTCCAGGACACCACTCACCTTTGTTGGCTCCTCATCTCTTTGACCTTTCATTGAGAAAGTTCCAGGTGTTGGTCCTTGAAACACTTTGCTTCTCTCTACCTACATTCTCTTACCTATGTTCTCATTCTCACGGTTTAAATACCATCTACATGCTGAAAATTCCAAATTTGTACCTCTGCTCCAGTGCTAAAACTTTCCTGGTGGTATCCAAGAGGCATCTCAAGCTTTGTATGCTCCAGTGAAATTCAAGCCCCCTTCTCACTCAAGTCTCCTGTTATCATGCCTGCCATACCTCACATAGTAGCCATCTTATCCTTCTAGTTGCTTAGGCAGCTAGGCTACCATTTTTTTTTCACATTCCACGTCCAATACATCATCATATCATGTCATTGCATTATTTCAAACATAGTAAAAAACAATCTGGCCAACTTGGAAGAATATAATACTATGTATGATTTGGAAGAAACCAAAATAAGCAATTAAACAAATAAAATGTAATTTAAGAGATTTATTTAAATATCTGAAGAAGATAAGAGCAAATAAGAGATAAAAAGCTATTTTAGATGGTGTGATTGAGAAAAGGGCTCTTAATGAAGCAGTGTGAGATCTAGGAAAAGGACTTTCCACTAGGGCAAAAACAAGCCAGAGACACAGTTTTGGAGACAGAGTAGAAGTTCAGATTCAGTTCCTAATTGTGTGGCAGTATACTGGCTTTCCTCAAGGAACATTTTTTTAAAATTCCAGACTATTGAGATTTCAGCTAAGCACATTGCCTTTCAGGCAGAGGTAAATTTTTGTGGTTGGTTTATCATTGATTTTTTTGTGGTCTTATGACTGAACTCTTGCCAGTGGAATGTACTCAGAGGTAATGTGAACAGCTATTATATCACTTTCTTGAAAAGAAATTATATTTCCTTCAACCCATCCCTTTCTCCTTTCCTGCAGGTAGAATAGTTATGATAAGGACAGAATTTCAACACTCTGCAAGATGACAGAGAGAGGCTGTGTGGACTGAACTTGGCCCAGAATGACCGATGGGTGCCATGTCCAGAGAGTTCATATTTATCCTACCACAGGTATCCACCATTTGAAATGAATTGGTATTGTATTTAAGCCACTGTGTTTTGGCTTTCTTCGTTATAGCAGTTTAATCTAATTTCCAATTGTGATAGATGAACTATGGACACAAATTCTTTGCAGCTGTTTTCTTCAAGAGATGGAGTCTTCCATGTCCGATCCATGCTTGCATCGGGGACAGCCCTTTGACATCATGGATTAGGATAACGTGGCAGAGAAAACCTTGTGTGAGTTTGGAGTCTAGACTTCAAGAAACCCTTCGGTTTTACTTTCACACTGAAAATATTATGTAAGAAAGCAGGTCCAACCTCTGGAAGACGAAAGAGCATGTGGAGAAAAAGGAAAGAATAACCAGAATCAACGGTCAGAAACGTGAGTAATGCCATGTTGAGCCTTTCAGCCCGCTGACTGTGCAGCAGATATGCAACCGCATGAGTGAGCCCACGGGCAAGTAGCAAAGTCACTGTCCCTGTGCTGAGAGCATCCTCAGGATGGCAAGGAATGTGAACAGATAGGAGGTCAAGATAACTATAAGGGCAAAACGGACTTAGAAATCCACTAATTAAAGAGCACAATCTCATTTACGTAGATGTCACAGCAGGAAAGAGCCAGGATTGAGGGGCTATCACAGAAAAAGTAATGGACCACATCGGAATGGCGAGGAGATTGGCGAAGAATGGCGAAGAAAGAGAGGCCGAAGGTGACTCCAGTGTAGATGGCAAATTCAGCAAGCCCCAAACGTACCAGCCTACCGCCATTTGAGCACACACATGATGGTGGTCAGAGCGGCGGGTGTCAAGTAAGCACTGACACTCTACACACGACAGCTACCAGCAAGCAGTCTACGGTGGCAAAAGCCAGAAGGAAGAACCTTCGAGCACCGGATACGTCATAGGAGATGACTTCCTCCTCTGTGAAAAAACCTCCATCACCGTAGGAGTGACAGCGGAAGACTTAACACATTCCACCAGACAAAAGTTAGGTAGGAACAAAAAGCTAAAAGAGACCCATGTATACAGAGAACAAACTGGTGGTTGCCAGTGGAGAGCCATGTGGGGGAAGGGCAAAATAGGTGAAGAGGAGTGGGAGATTCAGTCTTCCAGGAATGGAACGAATATGTCACAAGGATAGAAGGTGCAGCCCAGGGAATACAGTCAATGGTATTGTAATGGTGCTGCATGGGGACAGGCTGTAGCTACAATTGTGAGCAGAGCATAATGCATAGAGTTGTTGAATCACTGTGGTGTATGTTTGAAACTAATGTAACATTTTCTGCTAGCTACATTTCCATTAAAAAATAAGAATTTTTGCCGTGAAAACAAACAAACAAAAAAACTTGAGGCAGATGTTTAAATCAGCTTTATTTGTAATCACAAAACACTAACACCAACACAAATGTTCTTCAACTAAGAATAAGATAAACCATCAGTAACAACCAGATAGTAAAATTCTACTCCGCAGTAAAAATATTCTCCTTTGATACAGGAAACGATACAGATGGGCCTCAAATGCTAAGTGAAAAATTATAGACCTACGCAGTACATGTTCTAAGATTACGGGTAAGGACACTCTAGAAAAGGTGACTTTATTTGGACAAAAGAGTTTATGGGTTTCCAGGGGCAGTGAGTGGGAGAATGGGTTTACACAGAGAGGTTTGTATGAATTTTTTTAGGTGATAGTGCTTACTTGACATGAATCTGACAATATTCCTAAAACTATATGCTAAGATTGTGGATGTTACTGTATGGAAATCATGCATTAATTATAAACTGACAAAAATAACAAGTAATAACAAAAACGTGTGTGTTCAGTGAAAATAACCAGAGTGGCTCCCACAGGCTGTTTAATTGCTTCCATCCTGAGAAGGTGGGATGAGGTGCTGGAAATGTTCTCCTAGGGGAAATTCCCAGAGAAGCTCTGTGTCTCTATAATTCTCTCCACATCCCCATGCATTAGCCAATGAAATCCCAAGATGACTCCACATGACATCATTGTAGAGGCACCAGTCTGCATGCTGAACCCATTTGGTGATCATTTATTCATATGAATGTTAAACTTGCTAGTGCACAGAAGTCTTATCGGGGATTCTCTATCAGCCTGCAACCACATTCAGGAGAAACACCCCAAGAGAAAAATCACATCGATTGACTTCAAAAATGATAATTTCTTACTGAGATGTTTTACAGACCCTCCCTGCTTGTTATTTACAGACACAAGTCTGTGAATTATGTAAGAGGTAATCTTATCATCTTTATTTTACAAATAAGGAGGAAGCCAGTGATTCCTCTAAGGACACAGAAGGAATGCATGGTAGGTTCAGAAATTGAACCATATTAATATGCTTTCCTCCATTTTTCCCTGCCTCAGAGACCTTGGAGCCTTATGACCATGTCCTGAGAGAGCTCCTGTAGTAAGATTTATGCATTATCCTATGGCTGAGATTTTGATTCAGACCTGTTACTCATCATTGGCTCTCCCTGTTCACCCAGAAGACAGGTAAGCATCCATATTCTGTAAACATTTTTAACGACAAGTGTCATCTATGCAAAAGCAGTAGGGCAGCTCTGCTTACTTTGAGTTATTCAAGAACAGAAATCGATGTTTTCAATGTTTTTCCAAACTACGGAGGTGAGACTGGCATATACATGTCAAAATTTCCTTCAGAAGGAAGTTTGTTGATACTTAAGGAACATCGTCCTGCTTTGCTAAAGATATGAACAAAACAGCCACAGATGATTCTCTAATTGATAGAGTGGTGATTTCATCCTGGTCACTCAATGCTGGCCTCTCATTGGACACAAATAAGCAAGAGCAAGAGTGAAATAACCTTTAAACTACAAAATCCCTCATATGAATTAACAAGATCCCCGATAATTTCCCTATAACTTTCCCCTATAATTTCAAGCTTATCGTCACCAGTACAACCACAGATGTTGACAGCGAATGGCTAAAAGCAGAGCCTTTTGGTTACACAGAAAGTGGATTTAACTCTCGAATCTTGACTCTTTCCCATGCTAGCTGTGTATTTTAGAGCATTGCATAACTTCTCAAATCCTCACGCTCCACAATGGTGAAGGAGGCATAATAATACCACCTACGTATACACACATGCGTTTGCAGATAAAGCTGTATTATTGCTATAGAATGTAGTATAGGATCCAAGTGGACACGTGTGCTAAGGCTGGCAAACAGTGTCCACAATGTCTAATGTTGGCAAGTAATTCCCCTATTGTACGGGAAATTGTCAAAGTTTAGGAGGAAGATGTGAGTAGTTAGCAGAAGAGGGATGCCCTTCCAAGGCTTCAAGTTTAAGTGAACAGATTTATAGTACTCTTCCTATGCAGGAGTACTGACTATCCCAGCTCCTCAGGCTCCAGGTAGCCCACCATGTGCACCATGCACGTGTCTCTCAGACACTTCAGTGGGAAACCACAATCTGATTTTGGACCAGTAGAGACAATGAGCAATCGTAAGTTGAGTTCAATTCAATTTCGTTTCAATACATTTTAGACTGTCATCTTAGGAACCATTCAGTGTGGGTTCAAAAGTTGGTTCAAAGCATGGCTTGTCAACTAATACTCATTTAAATATAAAAAATTGGGGCCTGTGGGTGGGTCAGTCTGTTAAACCTCCAACTTCGGCTCAGGTCATGATCCCATGGTGCACGGGTTCGAGCTCCGCCTTTGAGCTCTGTGCTGACAGCTCAGAGCCTGGAACCTGCTTCGGATTCTATGTCTCCCTCTCTCTCTGCCCCTCACTTGCTCACACACTCTCTCTCTCTCAAAAACAAATAAACATTAGACATTTTTTCAATAAATAAATATAAAAAATTACTCAATGTCCTGTGCATATTTATGTATTAGAGAGAGAGAGCACAAGCAGGCAAGGGGCAGAGAGACAGGAAGAGAATCAGCGTGGAGCCTGATGCAAGGGCTCAATCTCATGACCAGAGCGAAAATCAAGAGTCAGACACTCAAGTGACAGCCACCCAGGAACCTCTTGTGCATCATAATTTAAATGACCATAATAACAAATTAAACTCATGATGTTCTTGAGAGGATGTAAGGAATATACAGATTTTCCAGGACTTACAATGAGCTTATGTTTCAATAACTCCATGGTAAGTTGAAAATATGGTAAGTTGAGAATTTACTTAATACACCTGACTTACTGAACATCATAGCTTAGCCTCTCCTACCTCAAACATACTCTGAGCACTTACATAAGTCTACAGTTGGCAAAATCATCTCACACAAAGTCTGTTTTTTAATAAATATCTCATGTAATGTACTGAAAGTGAACCACAGAGTGGTTGCCAGTGTCTGGGTTGTTGACCCTCATGTTTGCGTGGCTGACTGGGGGCTGTGGCTGGTGCCAATGCCTAGCATCATGAGAGTCAAGCTTCACATCAGTAGGCTGGGAAAAGGTCAAAATTCAAAAGTCACAGTTTGATTTGCATCGAATGTGTGTCACTGTTGCACCATCGTAAAGTGGAAAAATCATTAAATCGAATCATCGTAGGTTGGGGACCGTCTGTACCTCTACAGGGTCTGCAGCAGTTCCTGGTGGGTGATTCATGGGCAAGTACCTGCTTTCACTAGGCTTGGGGGAAGTGAACGGCCAGACATTCCTTCTGGATGAGCCATCTTGATCAAGTTATTTAATTCTCTACGTCTCAGTTTACAGATTTCTAAAACTTTAGAATTGAGGAGATGCTCCATACTTCAGATTCAACAGTTTGCAAATCTACACATCATTAATGCGCTAACTTTTGTTGTCAAGCTAATTTTTTTTTTTTATCTGGAGAAACTTGATATACAAGCTACTGCTCTAATGAAATAACACATACTGTATGTATACACTTTTCAATATAAGTCTCTTGGTTTATCACCCATTTCTTTCTTCTCATTGCCATAGTGTTTGTGGTTCTCAACACTGATGGATAACAGGACAAAAGTGACGCAGTTCATCTTGCTGGGACTAACCAGTGATCCAGAACTGCAGGTTCCCCTCTTTATCGTGTTCACCCTCATCTACCTCATCACTCTGGTTGGAAACCTGGGGATAATAGTGTTGATTCTGTTGGACTCTCGTCTCCACACTCCCATGTACTTTTTCCTCAGTAACCTGTCTCTGGTGGACCTTTGTTACTCTACAGCTGTCACTCCCAAGGTCATGGCTGGATTACTTATGGGAGACAAGGTCATCTCCTACAATGCATGTGCTGCTCAGATGTTCTTTTTTGCAGCCTTTGCCACTGTGGAGAGTTACCTGTTGGCTTCAATGGCCTATGACCGCTATGCAGCAGTGTGCAAACCCCTCCATTACACCACCACCATGACGACAGGTGTGTGTGCATGTCTGGCCATAGGTTCCTACACCTGTGGTTTCCTGAATGCCTCTATCCACACTGGAGACACGTTCAGACTCTCCTTTTGTATGTCCAATGTGATTCATCATTTTTTCTGTGATGTGCCTGCAGTCGTGGTTCTTTCTTGCTCTGATAGACGTGTCAGTGAGCTGGTTCTTGTTTATGTAGTGAGCTTCAACAGCTTTTTTGCTCTCATGGTCATCTTGATTTCCTACATATTCATATTTATCACCATCCTAAAGATGCACTCATCTACAGGATATCAGAAGGCTTTATCTACCTGTGCTTCTCACCTCTCTGCAGTCTCCATCTTCTATGGGACACTCATTTTTATGTACTTACAGCCCAGTTCCAGCCATTCCATGGACACAGACAAAATGGCATCTGTGTTCTACACCATGGTCATCCCCATGCTGAACCCTGTGGTCTATAGCCTGAGGAACAAAGAGGTTAAGAGTGCACTCATGAAGGTCATTTCAGAGACAAAATTATCTTTAAGATTGTGATTTTTAACATTGTACAACGTATACTAATCTAGTTTCATTAAGACCACCGTTAAATTAAGTTTCTGAAGTGATATCTTTGCTTATTCAATGCCTCTTATCCTGAAGGAAAAAAACATATGTCCAGAAATGTAATAACCTGAACAAGAATGATTAAGATGTCTCAGTGCCTGGGCCTGGGTGGCTCAGGCATTAAGCATGTGACCTCTGCTCAGGTCATGATCTCAGGGTTCTTGAGTTGGAGTCCCAGATCGGGTGAGCTGGAGCCACGTCTTGGGTGAGCTGGAGCCCCACTTAAGTGAGCTCTGCTTCTCTTTCTCTGCCCTTTGCTCACTGGCTCCCCATCTCTCTCTGTCAAAAAAAAAAAATCGTCTGGGGCCTACTTGTAAAAGCAGGTATTGATTTATTCATTTATTCTACATGAATTTGTTTCTACCACATCAATGCAGAAACACATAAAATAGGGACACAAATGAGACCATGAACAGAAGGGCACATATCCTTATGTGCCCATGAGGATACATACACATTGGAGTAGGGAATTTCCCAGAATTAACTGGAATGTTGTTAGTTTTTAATAATAATAATTTAAATATTTAATTCATGTATTAGAATAGAAATTTATGTCCAATATTTTTATTTCGTTAGTTGAATGCTGTTCGAAGAGTCCTAACTTAAGAATAACCTTGAGAATATACTTAAAGTAATATGCTACTAAATGAGTGTATCTACCCTAAGGGGGCACAGCTTATTTTATGCTTTGCTGAAATATTTTTATCTCACTCAGTGTTTGTACTCCAAAGTTTGGGCACAATGATTTCCTGGATCCCATAATCAAGTGAATCATCTGAAACAATTCTATAATTTTTATTTTGAAGTGATGCCTCATTAAATGGGAAGTAACATATCAAATAAATACTCTTTAGTAAATCATAAAAAGACATTAAGTTTAAAATTATTTGAAGTGTTGGAACACCTGGGTGGCTCAATCGGTTCAGTGTCCAACTCTTGATTTTGGCGCAGGTCATGATCCTGGGTCGTGGGATCAAGCCCTCCATTGGGCTCCACACAGAATGTGGAGCCTGTTTGAAATTCTCTCTCTCTCCCTCTCTCTCTCTCTCTTGTTCTCAAAAAAATTATTTAAAGGTTAGTATCCCATTATATTTGAAAATTACTTCATATGTATGAAATATAATTAACTGAAATGATTCTAGATATCTACATAGAAATATATATGACAATATCTGTCAATAATAAAGATAATGTACATTCAATATGCTAGTATAATGCACAATATTTATGTTTTTAATTTTGATCCTCAGAAAGCTTTGTACTATAAAAATCTACCCACATAAATATGTATTCTCAACTAAGTTGTTACCTCTAGATAATAAGAGGCTTTGATATTTCAGTATTTGTAAGACTGTGCTTGAATATACTAGTATTTTCATCCTACTATTTGGGGGCAGTGTAATATGACACAAACATTCACTTCTACGTTTATGGTAATATTTCTCCTGTCAAAAACATTATTACCTAAATTTTTATAATTATCTTAAATAATTGTTTCATTTTAGAACTATTTTAGAGTTACAGAAAATTTTCAGAACAGTGCAGAATGTTCAATGTAACCCTGTGGCAATCTGAATAATGACTTGATCCACGTCCTAATTTCTGGAATCTTCCAAGGTTACCTTATATGGCCTAAAAGGACTATGTAGAGTTGATTAACTTAAAGATTATATCCCATATTTTCTGTGTGGACCAGGAAGGAAATCCCACGTATAATTATAAGAAGTTTGACCACAGATAAAAGAGTAGACAATGTGACATTGGAAGTAGATGAAGTGATGTGACCACAAATCATGGATGACAACAGCCATCAGAAAATGGAAGAGGAGGGGTGCCTGGGTGGCTCAGTTGGTTAAGTGTCCGACTTAGGCTCAGGTCATGATCTCATGGTCTGTGGGTTCGAGCCCCGCGTCGGGCTCTGTGCTGACAGCTCAGAGCCTGGAGCCTGTTTCAGATTCTATGTCTCCCTCTTCCTCTGACCCTCCCCTGTTCATGCTCTCTCTCTCTGTGTCTCAAAAATAAATAAATGTTAAAAAAAATTTAAAAAAAATAAATAAATAAAAATTAAAAAAAAAGAAAATGGAAGAGGAGAGAAATGGATTTTGTCTTAGAGCCTATGGAGGGAGCATGGCTCTTCTAACACACTGACTTTTGTCCAGAGAACCCGATTTGGACTTTTGGATTCTAGACTGTGAAGGAATTAATACGTGCTGCATAAGCTTCTAGGTTTGTGGTCATTTGTTATAACAGCCATAGAAAATGAATACAACTCTCACCTGGTCTCCTCTAAAAAGGAATTTTATATTACCATGGGGCATTTGTAACACTAGGAACCCAAGCTTTGTATATATTAATTTTACTCTGCCATGTAGGGTTTTAAGGGTTTTAACAAATGCAGAGCATTGTGTTCACCAGCACTGCACTATCACTTCTCAGCCTTTTGGCTAAGATCAAGTGTCATACCAGCACTGTACCAGGGAGAATACATTATAATTCTAATATTTCCCTTCCATTTCTGTTATAGACTGCCAGTCCCTACTCCTTCATCTGTGGAAATCACTGAGCTTTCCTCCATCCCTACGGTACACGAATGGAATCTCATGACGCGGAGACTTGGGAAGGAATAAATAAAAACTGGGTTTTGTTCACAGGTGACATGAATGCCTACATAAAAAATAGGGGAAAATAGGAGAAAAGAACATAATAAGTGATTAATAGTGGACTAATAAGTGATTATAGAATGATTGTTGGATGCAAGGCTAATATACTAAATTTGATCACTTTCTTATATACTGAAATGGACAAACAGGAACTGAAATTAAAAACATGAGGCCTTTCCTATTAGCAGCCCCCAAATCAAATAGTTATAAATCTAACAAGATAACTAAATAAAAAACTACCAAACTTTAGGGCATCCGGGTAGCTCAGTCAGTTGACCAACTGACTCTTGATTTCAGCTCAGGTCATGATCTCACAGTTTGTGAGTATGAGCCCCGCACCGGGCTCCATGCTGAAGACACCAAGACTGCTTGGATTCTCTCTCTCCCTCTCTCTCTGAGCCCCCACCCTGCTCATGCTCTCTCTCAAAATAAAGAAATAAACTAAAAAAAAAAACAAAAACTACCAAACTGTGATGCTGATGTTGTTGTTTGTTAATATGGCAATGGACATAGTTATTTCTCTGATATATTTCAAAAGAGGTTAAAAAAATAATGTATTAAAAAAAACATTTAAGAGATTGGACCGGGTACTAAGGAAACTAATAGAAAATGGGATTTTTTTCCAAAAAGAAAAATCAGGGTCTTATAAAGAAATATACCCCATCACCAGGGTTGAGGGGCCTTCAAAATGTCGATTCCATAAGATTTCTAAATTGAAATCTGTGCGCCTTCCATTACTATCTATTCTGAATGGGAGCTCCTTTTTTTCCCATTATCTTTACTCTAGTCCAATTTTATTTATTGGGAATGAATGTGGAAGAAGCTAAGTTTTCCTTTTAGTGCATAAGTTACTAGGCAACAAGGAGCCACACAAGGACTGGGTGGAGAAGACCTTTTAACCTCTCAAATAGCCTGGACATTGTGCTTCTATATTAATTAGTTGGGATTTAGGTTGTCTCCCTGGTGGAGGTGAATAAGAAATTTTCTGTAGGAAAGGAGGTATAAGATGAATATTTGATGATCATAAGCATTACAATGGAAAAGACTGGTTAGTTATTTTCCCAAACTATTTCTTTTTTACTCCTGGAAAAAACATAGGCTCTGTTCCTCTGCCTTCATACAATTAATTTTGACCATATGTTTGTGTTCTTAGCCATGGAATGTGAGTACAGGTCATACATGCTGCTTCCGAGTCTGGACCACAAAACTCTCCAGGTGATGTCCTGTTCATTCTTTTTCTTTGTCACCAGCTGGGTGGAGAGGATTCAGACCACAAGAGATGACAAAATTACTAATGGAAAGAATCAGGGTCAACTGAATCTCTGTAGAGATTCCCCCAGAACAACTAATGGAACAATATGCAAGTGCGAAAGACCTCTATGGTCATGTCACTGCTGTTTGCAGTTTGCTTGCTTGGCAGCTAGTATTATTGACCCTAACAGATTCAGAGAGCTCCCCATAAGATCATCTGGAGGATGTTATGGGGGTGGGGAGGATTTATGCTGAGAGAACTATCAAATTTCTCCAACATAACTTGATTCTACAATGATTTCTTTTGAAAACTCACCAGCCTCCAAATCATAACCAAAATGGCTAGCGCCAACTTAGCACACGTTTCGGAGAGAGAACAAATCCAATGTGAATTCCATTCCAAACCAAACTTTGTGATGTAGGGCAAGTTATGTAAGTGTTCTGAGTTTCTAATGGGGAAACTACTGCCTCTCTCACAGACTTCTATTAAACAGGCACTGAATGAGCCAGACTGTAGCACGGTGCCTGGAACAGAGTAGCTGCTCAAAACATGTCAACATCCTTTCCCTTCTGTTCCTTTTCTTATCTCTCTTTCAATCATCTAATATGCCAACCTTCTCCATAGAACTACTAAAACTTATATTATATTATATTGCTTTGTTTTTATAGGTTTAGTTGTAGCACTGAATTGCAAGACTTTTGAGCCCACAGACGTTATCTCATTTAGATATGTATTCTCAGAGTCTAGACTAATGTTTATTCCATAGAGCTCAAGAGTAGCTAATGAAATGTGATTCTGTATAGGAACAAATTTACATGGGGAAAAAAAGGGCACAAATATTTATCTCTATCTTCTTCACAAACAGTGGTCAAAATATTGCTTATTCATTTTTGTGTGTTTACTCCTTTCATTTGTTTTCTCTATTAGAATAAAAGTTCTATGCAGCCGGGAACAATTTCTGATTTGTTCACTAACAAAGATTCTTGAGAGTTCAGAGCTGAGGCTCAGTAAAAGATTTTAAGGAATGAATAACTGCATGAGAAGAGGAACTGACACCAAACAGAAAAACTCATCATCTGTTTGTAAAAACAGAACACAGACAACAAAGCATGCTAGCTCATACTGCAGGAACACGTTAAATTGAAAACCCAGTGGTTGAACACAGCAAAGATAATAAAGATTTTATGTTAGTTTTCTATGGTTGCTGTAACAAATGACCACACTCTGGGACCTTAAAACCACACACATTTGTTTTCTCGCAGTTCTGGAGGCCGGTTGTTGGAAATCAGTTTCACTGGGATGAAACAAAGATCTCAGTCTTGGGAGTCTCTAGGGGAGACTCCGTCCCTGGTGTATTTCATCTGCAGGTGACCGCCAGCATTCCTCAGTGGTATTTCCATCAGTTCCTGCCTTTGTGATCACATTATTTTCTCCTCCTCTTGTCTGTTTAATTTCCCTCTGCCTGGCCTTTTTTAATGTATGTGAGATTAGCATAAAAAAATCTACTGTTTTAAATTGTGCAACTCAGTAGTATTTAGCACATTAACAATGTTCTGCAACCATCACCTCAATTTAATTCCAAAAGACTTTTTTTTATTCACAAAGAATATCCTGTACCCATGAAGGCCCCCTGTCCCTGGGAACCAATAACCTATGGATTTACCTATTATGGATATCTCATGTAAACAGAATCATATAATAAGTGATCTTTTATGTCTGACTTCTTTTACTCAATTCATTGTTTTTGAGGCTTATCTGTGTTGTAGCATGTATCAATGCTTCATTTCTTTTTATGGCTGAACAATACCCCAGTGTACATATATACCACATCTTTTCATCCATTCTCAATTGGTAGACATTTGGATGGTTTTCACCTATTGGCAATTGTTAATAATGCAGCAGAAATATTTGTATTCGTGCACAAGTGTTATTTGAGGACCTGTTTTCATTCTTGGGTGATACTACTAGGAACAGAATGGCTGGTTTATACGGTAATTCTATGCTTACCTTTTGAAGACCATGAAACTGTTTTTCACAGCAAATGTTGCATTTTTCTTTCCCACCAGCAACATACAAGGGTTCCTATTTACCCACATTCTTGCTACTATTTGTTAGTTTCCATTTTCTTTTACACACCATCCTAATGGGTGTGAAATGGTATCTCATGGTTTTGATTTACTTTTCCCTAATGCCTAATGATTTTGAGCATACTTCCATGTGCTTATTGGCTTTGAGTAAATCTTCTTTGGAGAAATGTCTGTTCAAGGACTTTGCCAATTTTTCAACGGGTCTATTGGTTTCTCTGTTGTTGAGTTGTAAGAGTCCTTCATGTAGCCTGCATATTGCAGCCTTATCAGTAATGTGATTTGCAAATTTTTTTCTCCCATTCTGAAGCCGTTCTTTTCATTTTCTTGAAAATATACTTTGATATACAAAGGTTTGTAATTTTGAAGAAGTTCATCTTATCTCTTTTTTCTTTTGTTGCTTGTGTTTTTGATGTAATGCATAAGAAACCATTGCCCAATCCAAGGTCTGGAACTTTTCTCACATTCTCTAATGGTTTTATGTTTTTAGCTCTCATATTTCAGTCATCAACCATTTTGTGTTGAGTTTTACATATGCTGTGAGAAGGGATTCAACTTCACTCTTACATGTGGATATCCAGCTGTCCCAGCCCATTTGTTGAAGATTTCTTTTGCCATTGAATGAACTTAGCATTTTTGTCAAAAATCAACTGGCAATAGACACATGGGTTTATTTCTTGTCTCTCAATTCTATTCACTTGACCGACATCACTATCCTTGAGGCAATATCAAATTGCTTTGATTAATTTAGATTTGTATTAGTTTCGAAATCCAGAAGGGTGAGTCCTCCCGCTTTGTTCTTCCTTCTCAATATTGTTTTGGCTGTTGATGGTCCCTCAAAATTCCATTTGAATTTTCGTAATAGCCTTTCTCCTTGTGGTCATTAGAATTATGAGAGGGATTACATCAAAACTGTAGATCACTTTGGAAAGTATTGCCAGTAAACAGTATCATATGACCCAATCTGTGAACACAGAATGTCTTTCCACCTATTTAGGCCTTCCTGAATTTCAACAATTTATTCTGTAGTCTCAGCGTACAACACTTTCACCCTTGGTTAAGATTATTCCTCTGTATTTTAACATAAGGAGGCTATTGTGGAATTTTTCCTTCATTTTCTTCTGGGATTGTTTATTGCTAGTGTATGTAAGCACTACATATTTTTGTTCGGTGAATAAGTTTGTTAGCTAATAGTTTCTTGTACATTCTTTTGGATTTTCTCTATGTGAGATATCATCTGAAAATCATACGGGTTTTCTTCTTCCTTTCCAATTTATATGCCTTCTAACTCTTATTTTCTTATGTAATTACTCTAGATAGAACTTTCAGTACAACTTTGAAAGTAAGTAGTGAAAGCAGGCATCCTTGCTTAATATGTGATGTTACAGGGAAGGATTTCACTCTTTCACATTTGAGTATGATGTTAGTTGTGGGCTTTTCATTAGTACTCTTTCTACTTTTGAGGAAGTTCACTTCTATCAGATTTCTGGTTGCTTTTATCATGAAGGCACTGGAGATTTTGTTAAATGCTTTTTCTGAATTAATAAATCAGGTAACTTAATGTGTTCTTTCTCCTCAATCTATTAAAATGGTTAGTTACCTTGAGTGATTTCAAATTTTGTTTTTTCCAGCTTTTTAAGATATAATTGCTAAATCACATTATATAAGTTTAAGATATATAACATAATTATTTGAAATGATGGCAACGATGTTTGACTAACATCTATGACATCACATAGTTACAACATTTTATCCTGAGATGAGCACTTTTAAGATCTAACATCTTAGAAACTTTCAAGTGTACGTATTCGTGTTGTTAATTATAGTAATCGTGGTGTATGTCACATCCCTAGTACTTATTTATCTTATAACTAGGTATTTGTACCTTTAGCCACCTTCACCTGTTTTCTCGATTGCTCAACTTTTACCTCTGGAGCCTCATGAGTGCCTAGGGGATTTGGATAGAACATCAGCTGCATTGGCTACAACAGGGTAATTCAGGATGGAAAAGAAACCCATCTGTCTACATACCAGAATCAAATTTTTGAATGGCCTTAGTAGTATTAAAGCTGAATGTACTCTCCATATTTTTGGCCTATGTGTAATATTTTTGCTTTGTTGTAAACCCAAGAAGGAAAACAGGATTTCATTTATCAATCTCTAAAAATCCAACAGTCTACAATTTAATTACAACAAGTAAAAGAATGGAAAGGAAAAAAATAAAATCAAATAGATGGCATACAAGAAACAAAGTAAGTTTTTACAATCTAATATAAATATCAATAATATAAAAATGTGAATGTATTAAACCCACTAGTTATGGATCAAGTAACAGCTTAATAAAATTTGGGGAAGGAAAGGAAATTACCACAAATGCATCTATGTGCTACTCAACAGAAGAAATTATATCCCTGTATACAATTTAATTGCTTCTTCCCTAGATAGAAGTGATTGCCCTCATATGGGCCTGTCCCCTAGGAATTTCACACCTACAAATTTTCTCCTGGTTCCCATTCATTAGGGCCTGAAATCATATCATGACTCCACATGACAATATTGTAAAGGGACCAGACTCCGTGTAGACTCTTTTGGTCACCACTTATCTAAATGAATGCTAATGCTTTTTAGTACACACACCAGTGTTTTCCCAAACTGAGTGTTGGCAGTTACCCTGCAACCACAGCCAGGGGAAACACCTTAAGGTAATAATTATATTATTTTATGTTGAAAGGATAACCCTTACTAAGGTCCTTAAAGACCCACCCTCATTCACAGACAAAATTCTGTGAAATCGGGGGACAAGTAATTTTATTATGTCTATACCACAAATAAGGAAACTGACCTCTATGTAAGGTAAATGACTCTTCTAAATACACAGAAAAATCCACGGTAGATGCAAGACTTGAGCCTGAGCTTCCTAACTCCATGTTTATGATCCTTTCTTCATCTCTCCATGTACCTTGGAACTTTGGGACCAATACCTGAGATATGCTCCAAAATTGTTTATACATTCTTCTAGGTCTAGGTCTGAATTTCTGATTTCAGACTCAGTTCAGGATTGTCTTTTATTTTTTTTCAAGAGCAAGGTAAGCTTCTCTGTTTAATATACGCTTTTAGTGAAAAAAATGTAATTGATGCAGAAGCAGCGAGGCCGCTACCTCTTCTAAGAGTTTTTGAGCTCCTATCTAGTTGTTTGCACACTTTTTCTGAAACCTTGGCTTAAGTATAGGATTCAAATGCAAAAAAAAAAAAAAAACCCACAACATTCTAATCCTCAGAGAGTAGGATAGTATTTACAAAATTTCGTGCTGCTTTCCTTAAGAAGTTAGCAAAAAATCTATTGTTTTGTGCTGGTCCAAGTCTGTTGGCAACCAGACTTGTGGCTGAACTGACTCTTGAGGTTCTCGTTATGACTGCAAGACCTGCTCACCCGTAACCATCAGGAGATTTGAAAGAGATAAAGTTTATTATTCACAGATCCTGGAAACCACATGGCATCCCTGGGGCCACACAGCAAGGTCATGAATAGGGAGAGAGAGCAGGTCTGGGTTCTGCTTTTGTTGGTGTGGTGGATGGACACCTAAGGTATCTGGGGTTCACACTTGAGTGGTGAATTTAAAGCATAAAAGAGGGAATTTAAAGCATTGTAAGAGAAAAACAAGTGGCCTGGGATGGTAAGTTATTGAAATCCACCAAGATCTCTAAAACCAAGGAGTCTGGGAGGTGAGAAGCTAACTCTTTATCTAGTGGCTGGCAATGGGTTTATTCAAGATAGACATCACCTGATTGGCTGAATCGGTAGAACATGTGAGATAAACATTTTTTTTCTGAGATAGACATCTTTGAAGTGGGTGTCTCTCTGGGTGGCTACCTAGGCAATCAAACCATAAATCAGGCACTTGCATTAGAAAAAAGAAAACCTTCTGTCGAGGCTTACAGTGCAACTATGATAGATGGTAAGATTGGGTACGTGGTAAATTTTTGACTTGTTATTGAAGGGATAACTAACCAAACAGGGCGAAATGACACTCCTTCAGACTCCAGAAGGATCATCATAAAGCTACCAAGATCCTTACTCCAGTTTTACTGTAATTTCCCTACAACCTGCCCTTTTATTACTGGATCATCTAGAAAATCTAACAATGCAATGATTCAAGCCACAGGCATTAAAATCAGTGATATATGGGTTTTTATCTTAACTCGGACTAGATGTAGAATTTTAAGAAGGCATGTAACTTCCAAATCCTTCATTGTCTTAACTGTAAATTAGGGTGTGTGTGTGTGTGTGTGTGTGTGTGTATACACAATTTATACCTTTCCTCTTCTATATCCATCCACCCATTCATCCATCCATCCATCCATCTATCCCTTCTTGATCCATCATCTATATTCCTGTCTTTGGTGTCTCTGCCGGCCTACTTGTCTGTCGTTTCTGATTTCTGTTTATCTGTGAGATATACTGGCATGGAAACACTGGGTTAAAGTTGTTACTAATTCCCAGAAATGTGATCTGGGAATGGATTTATTCCAGATATGTGACCCTGAATAAGTTAATACCTGTTTCTGTTGATAATTATACACAATCAGAAAGTTGGCCACAAGATCTGTGAAGGTGTCTCAGCTTCAACAGTGTCTAACTCCCTAGATAATTTACCTATTATGTATTCTTTTCATCCCCACTGTGGCAGTCAGAATAATGCTCCCCTGTATGCCCACATCCTAATCCTGGAATCTGTGCTTATGTTCTCTTACATGGTAAAAGGTATTGTGCACGTATGAGTAAAGTTAAGAATTTTGAGATAACAATTTTATATTGGACTATCCATGTGGGCCCAATAAGAGCATTCCAGTCATCATAAAACATGACAAATGCTAAACAAGAAATTATAACTTGATACTATTATTGAGTGATGGGTTCACAAACACAAATTCCTTAAATTCCAGACATACAATGTGTAGAGGGGCCAGAAAGAAGATGGTGGAAAATAGTAGTTACCAGAAAATGGATGTCCCTCAACACTTCAAGTATAAATAAAAGGATTTAAACCATGGTGCTTGCTCAAAAACAATCTGCAGACTAGAGTCAACTTCACATATATGGGTTTTCACCCCTCAGTGTATATGATCCAGCTACATGCTGACACTAATGACTGTAAGAATATGTCTAGGATAAAATAGGAGTCTTTCAACCCAAACTAAAATGTGGACCAAAAGGAAGCAATTAAACAAAAGAGGTCTGTGTGAGGGTTTTCACACAGAATGCGTGACAAAGCCACGAACACGGGGGATGTAGGACAGACTGAGAAATACTGGAAGACACAAAAAAAATCTAAGTAGGCATAGCGTGTCAGAAAACTCACATCAGAGTAAAGCTGCCGGATGTCAAAACCCACTGGCACCTTGTTCCATCCTAATTATAAGATTATGAATAGAACACATCGGGATGGTGCTGAATACCCACATTGCGTGAACTGTGTGTCCTGATTATTTCATCTAACACTCACAGGAACACAGAGGTAGGTTCCAATATCACCTTCGTTTTACTGATGGATAAAATGAGGCTCAGGAAACTTCATTTAGGACCGATATCTCCCAGGTGGTAAATGGATTTCTTCTGTGTGAATGCATGTACACATAAGCCCAGAGGCCAATATTTTACACCCAATTCTGTACCTTCTTTTACCTTTGTTGACTGTATGTGTCTCTAATGTTGCACTAATCTCACTGCATATATGTACATATATTTGTGGATTGCACCGTTGTGCAACCCCAAACATTAAGTTTGGAAGAATGGATACCATGATTAAGTGTAAATTGAATGAGATTAAAATCAATTCAAATTCACTGATGACATTTAGTTTGGAAGCCGTTCTGAATGTGTCTAAAGAATGGCTCTGTCGGGGCGCCTGGGTGGTTTGGTCGGTTGAGCGTCCGACTTCAGCCAGGTCACGATCTCGCTGTCCGTGAGTTCGAGCCCCACGTCGGGCTCTGGGCTGATGGCTCAGAGCCTGGAGCCTGTTTCAGATTCTGTGTCTCCCTCTCTCTCTGCCCCTCCCCTGTTCACGCTCTGTCTCAAAAAAAAAATAAGCGTTATAAAAAATTAAAAAAAAAAAAAAGAATGGCTCTGTCAGTAACCAGGTAAACTTGAATACTCAGTCTCTTTGTTGCCAAGTTACTTATGATATATATGAGCATAATAACTAATCAATCTAATGGGGATATGGAGAGGAATGAATAAATACACATAAACACTATTGAAGTAGAAATGATCGGTGAACCCAAAAGATTTGATTTGGGAGCTCAAACATTTCTTGGCATGTGGCCTTAGCTCATTACCCTTTCCTGTGACTCAATTTACTCATATACAAAAATAAATTGGGAAGACGATCTATGATGAACCTTCCTGTACAAAAGTCTATTCTTTTATGGATAAGTTATCACTAAATTGCATTTGTCATTCCCATGCTTAGAAATGGAGAATATTCACAAATAAAGTATGGCCATAATAAAATAACGCTCATGCTTTTCAATTTCCGTGCAACTTTTTTTTATTGATCATTCTTTGCCACAGAGCATCTCGTGATTCTCAAATCACATCCATGAAGAATCGTACAGACGTGACCAATTTCATCCTGCTGGGACTAACCGATAACCCAGAACTGCAGTTTCCTCTCTTTATAATGTTCACGCTCATCTACCTCGTCACTCTGATTGGAAACCTGGGGATGATCGTGCTGATCTTGCTGGACTCTCGTCTCCACACTCCTATGTATTTCTTCCTCAGTAACCTGTCTCTGGTTGACTTTTGTTACTCCTCAACAGTCACTCCCAAGGTCATGGCTGGGCTCCTAACGGGAGACAAGCTCATCTCCTACAATGCATGTGCTGCCCAGATGTTCTTTTTTGCAGTCTTTGCCACTGTGGAAAATTACCTCTTGGCCTCAATGGCCTATGACCGCTATGCAGCAGTGTGCAAACCCCTCCATTACACCACCACCATGACGACAGGTTTGTGTGCTCGTCTGGCCATAGGCTCCTATGCCTGTGGCGTCTTAAATGCCTCTATAAACATTGGAGACACCTTTAGTCTCTCTTTCTGTGTGTCCAATGTGGTTCATCACTTTTTCTGTGATATTCCAGCTGTCATGACTTTGACGTGCTCTGATAAACACAAAAGTGAGCTGATTCTTGTTTTTATCTCAAGCTTCAATGTCTTTTTTGCACTTTTTGTCATCTTTATTTCCTACCTGTTCATATTTACTACCATTCTGAAGATACACTCAGGTGAGGGATACCAGAAGGCTTTATCCACCTGTGTGTCTCACCTCATTACAGTTTCCATATTTTATGGGACAGTCATCATCATGTACTTACAGCCAAGTTCCAGCCATTCCATGGACACAGACAAAATCGCATCCGTGTTCTACACTGTGCTCATCCCCATGCTGAACCCTGTGGTCTATAGTCTGAGGAACAAAGAGGTCAAGAATGCATTCAAAAAGGTTGTTAAAAAGGCAAATTTTTCTCTAGGTTTTGTCTTAATGAAGTAGAATCCACAGAAAGCTATTAAATCCTTATTAGATTTACTCCATGCCACAACTCAAATGTTAAGGACATTTGGGATATTAGAAAAAATATTGGTCTAATATTATTTATTTTTGTTGAGGAATAAGTCCAACCCTCTACAATGCAAAAAAAAAGTAATGGTTTTTAATAAAGTTTATTTCATGATGAAGTATATGCTTTTGTTGGCACATTCCATCCAGAGGCAAATAATGATAGCAACTCAACAAATTAAAGCTTCAGTCATTACTGAGTGATTTGGAAAGAAAAAAGTATATTCACGTGGAAGTTTGCCAAAGAAAATAAGCATGTTGGAATAAAAGGAGATGTAATTACATTATTTTTACCTTTATCTTTTGAGTGCCAACTCTTCACATTTTGTCTTAAAAATTACATTAAAGGGGCATCTGGGTGGCCAAGCATCCGACTTCGGCTCAGGTCATAAACTCATATTTCGTGAGTTTCAGCCTTGCTGTCAGCACGGAGCCCACTTCAGATCCTCTGTCTCCCTCTGTTTCTGCCCCTCCCCCGCATGCTCAATCTCTCTCTCTCTCTCTCTCTCTCTCTCTCAAAAATAAACATGCAGAACTAAAATTAAAAATGCATTCAAAAATAATAATGGTGCTTGGGGTTTTTGGTAATGAATGCTCTGAAGTGGTTAATGCCACTCATTAATTTGTACTTTAGTGGAGTAATATCGCTCATCCACCTCATTCACCCTTGTACTGGAAATACTGGACAGCCCCAATCTTGCCTTGTCTCGGTATTAGCTATTTTCTCCATGGGCTATTTCTTCACTTATTTCAGAGTTCTAGTTAAATGTTACCCACTCAAGGAGTCCGTAGACGCCTGCCACGAGAACTTTACAAGATAGTGACTCCTTTTCCATGGACTTTTTCCCTAAGCCTGCTCTATTTTTCATAGGCATTATCAACATTCAGCTCTTACATTTATTTATTTTATTTATTTCCCTCGAGTGCATGGAAAGTCCTTTTAAGCAATAGCTTAATATGGTTATTTCACTGAAAATAAAGCTTTGAGCCTTATTTAAAAATAACTTTTCTGAGCATCAAAACAACTCCAGAAATTCCAAGTTATATAGGTGAAAGCGAGTTACAAAAACTCACTTCAAGGGGGGAACACCACCAATATCAACCTGATAATGATCTCAGCTCTTGTAGAAAATTAGCAGTCTCAAAAACTCGCCACCTCTAACAGCGAATAATTCTTCCTCTTTTTAAATTTCCCTAACTGTTCACTTGCCCACTTGCAGCCAACCAATCAGTGACAAATGTACCTGAAGACCAGTTAGAACATCTCCCCCACTTCCAAAAGCCATATCTTAACAAAGCACCTGCCAAATATACACTGGCTCAGTATTTCTTCATTTCTCTCAATGAATTTACTCTTTACTAACACCCTTGAACACCTGCTGAAATGAAATTTACTGGAAATGGGTTTTTTTTTTGATGCAAGTTCACGAATAAACTGCTTTTGTTAGTGTTGTGTGCGACATAGTTTTGTGTTTGATATGTTTCAGAAGTGGCAATAAAGAATAATGGGTAAGAGGGAGAAGCGGCAAGATGGCGGCTTAGGAGGACGCTGGGCGCACCGCGCGTCCTGCTGATCACTTAGATTCCACCTACACCTGCCTAAATAACCCAGAAAACCGCCAGAGGATTAGCAGAACGGAGTCGCCGGAGCCAAACGCAGACGAGAGGCCCACGGAAGAGGGTAGGAAGGGCGGCGTGGCGGTGCGCGCTCCACGGACTGGCGGGAGGGAGCCGGGGCGGAGGGGCGGCTCGCCGGCCAAGCAGAGCCCCCGAGTCTGGCTGGCAAAAGCGGAGGGGCCTGACGGACTGTGTTCCCACAACAAGCGCGACTTAGCATCTGGGAGGTCATAAGTTAACAGCTCTGCTTGGAAAGCAGGAAGGCTGGAGGACAAAGGGAGGGAGAGCTGCTGAGCCCCCTGACGACAGAGCTCAGCTTGGTGGGGAACAAAGGCGCTCGCCAGCGCCATCTCCCCCGCCCATCCCCCAGCCAAAATCCCAAAGAGAACCAGTTCCTGCCAGGGAACTTGCTCGCTCCGCGCAAACACCCAACTCTGTGCTTCTGCGGAGCCAAACCTCCGGCAGCGGATCTGACTCCCTCCCGCTGCCACAGGGCCCCTCCTGAAGAGGATCACCTAAGGAGAAGCGATCTAAGCCTGCCCCTCCTACCCCCGTGCACCTTGCCTACCCACCCCAGCTAATACGCCAGATCCCCAGCATCACAAGCCTGGCAGTGTGCAAGTAGCCCAGACGGGCCACACCACCCCACAGTGAATCCCGCCCCTAGGAGAGGGGAAGAGAAGGCACACACCATCTGACTGTGGCCCCAGCAGTGGGCTGGGGGCAGACATCAGGTCTGACTGCGGCCCCGCCCACCAACTCCAGTTATACACCACAACACAGGGGAAGTGCCCTGCAGGTCCTCACCACGCCAGGGACTATCCAAAATGACCAAGCGGAAGAATTCCCCTCAGAAGAATCTCCAGGAAATAACAACAGCTAATGAACTGATCAAAAAGGATTTAAATAATTTAACAGAAAGTGAATTTAGAATAATAGTCATAAAATTAATCGCTGGGCTTGAAAACAGTATACAGGACAGCAGAGAATCTCTTGCTACAGAGATCAAGGGACTAAGGAACAGTCACGAGGAGCTGAAAAACGCTTTAAACGAAATGCATAACAAAATGGAAACCACCACAGCTCGGCTTGAAGAGGCAGAGAAGAGAATAGGTGAACTAGAGGATAAAGTTATGGAAAAAGAGGAAGCTGAGAAAAAGAGAGATAAAAAAATCCAGGAGTATGAGGGGAAAATTAGAGAACTAAGTGATACACTAAAAAGAAATAATATACGCATAATTGGTATCCCAGAGGAGGAAGAGAGAGGGAAAGGTGCTGAAGGGGTACTTGAAGAAATAATAGCTGAGAACTTCCCTGAACTGGGGAAGGAAAAAGGCATTGAAATCCAAGAGGCACAGAGAACTCCCTTCAGACGTAACTTGAATCGATCTTCTGCACGACATATCATAGTGAAACTGGCAAAATACAAGGATAAAGAGAAAATTCTGAAAGCAGCAAGGGGTAAACGTGCCCTCACATATAAAGGGAGACCTATAAGACTCGTGACTGATCTCTCTTTTGAAACTTGGCAGGCCAGAAAGAATTGGCACGAGATTTTCAGGGTGCTAGACAGAAAAAATATGCAGCCGAGAATCCTTTACCCAGCAAGTCTGTCATTTAGAATAGAAGGAGAGATAAAGGTTTTCCCAAACAAACAAAAACTGAAGGAATTTGTCACCACTAAACCAGCCCTACAAGAGATCCTAAGGGGGACCCTGTGAGACAAAGTCCCAGAGACATCACTACAAGCATAAATCATACAGACATCACAATGACTCTCAACCCGTATCTTTCTATAATAACACTGAATGTAAATGGATTAAATGCACCAACCAAAAGACATAGGGTATCAGAATGGATAAAAAAACAAGACCCATCTATTTGCTGTCTACAAGAGACTCATTTTAGACCTGAGGACACCTTTAGATTGAGAGTGAGGGGATGGAGAACTATTTATCATGCGACTGGAAGCCAAAAGAAAGCTGGAGTAGCCATACTTATATCAGACAAACTAGACTTTAAATTAAAGGCTGTAACAAGAGATGAAGAAGGACATTATATAATAGTTACAGGGTCTATCCATCAGGAAGAGCTAACAATTATAAATGTCTATGCGCCGAATACCGGAGCCCCCAAATATATAAAACAATTACTCATAAACATAAGCAATCTTATTGATAAGAATGTGGTAATTGCAGGGGACTTTAACACCCCACTTACAGAAATGGACAGATCATCTAGACACACGATCAATAAAGAAACAAGGGCCCTGAATGAGACATTGGATCAGATGGACTTGACAGATATATTTAGAACGCTGCATCCCAAAGCAACAGAATATACTTTCTTCTCGAGTGCACATGGAACATTCTCCAAGATAGATCACATACTGGGTCACAAAACAGCCCTTCATAAGTTTACAAGAATTGAAATTATACCATGCATACTTTCAGACCACAATGCTATGAAGCTTGAAATCAACCACAGGAAAAAGTCTGGAAAACCTCCAAAGGCATGGAGGTTAAAGAACACCCTACTAACGAATGAGTGGGTCAACCAGGCAATTAGAGAAGAAATTAAAAAATATATGGAAACAAACGAAAATGAAAATACAACAATCCAAACGCTTTGGGACGCAGCGAAGGCAGTCCTGAGAGGAAAATACATTGCAATCCAGGCCTATCTCAAGAAACAAGAAAAATCCCAAATACAAAATCTAACAGCACACCTAAAGGAACTAGAAGCAGAACAGCAAAGGCAGCCTAAACCCAGCAGAAGAAGAGAAATAATAAAGATCAGAGCAGAAATAAACAATATAGAATCTAAAAAAACTGTAGAGCAGATCAACGAAACCAAGAGTTGGTTTTTTGAAAAAATAAACAAAATTGACAAACCTCTAGCCAGGCTTCTCAAAAAGAAAAGGGAGATGACCCAAATAGATAAAATCATGAATGAAAATGGAATTATTACAACCAATCCCTCAGAGATACAAACAATTATCAGGGAATACTATGAAAAATTATATGCCAACAAACTGGACAACCTGGAAGAAATGGACAAATTCCTGAACACCCACACGCTTCCAAAACTCAATCAGGAGGAAATAGAAAGCTTGAACAGACCCATAACCAGTGAAGAAATTGAATCGGTTATCAAAAATCTCCCAACAAATAAGAGTCCAGGACCAGATGGCTTCCCAGGGGAGTTCTACCAGACATTTAAAGCAGAGATAATACCTATCCTTCTCAAGCTATTCCAAGAAATAGAAAGGGAAGGAAAACTTCCAGACTCATTCTATGAAGCCAGTATTACTTTGATTCCTAAACCTGACAGAGACCCAGTAAAAAAAGAGAACTACAGGCCAATATCCCTGATGAATATGGATGCAAAAATTCTCAATAAGATACTAGCAAATCGAATTCAACGGCATATAAAAAGAATTATTCACCATGATCAAGTGGGATTCATTCCTGGGATGCAGGGCTGGTTCAACATTCGCAAATCAATCAACGTGATACATCACATTAACAAAAAAAAAGAGAAGAACCATATGATCCTGTCAATCGATGCAGAAAAGGCCTTTGACAAAATCCAGCACCCTTTCTTAATAAAAACCCTTGAGAAAGTCGGGATAGAAGGAACATACTTAAAGATCATAAAAGCCATCTATGAAAAGCCCACAGCTAACATCATCCTCAACGGGGAAAAACTGAGAGCTTTTTCCCTGAGATCAGGAACACGACAAGGATGCCCACTCTCACCGCTGCTGTTTAACATAGTGCTGGAAGTTCTAGCATCAGCAATCAGACAACAAAAGGAAATCAAAGGCATCAAAATTGGCAAAGACGAAGTCAAGCTTTCGCTTTTTGCAGATGACATGATATTATACATGGAAAATCCGATAGACTCCACCAAAAGTCTACTAGAACTGATACAGGAATTCAGCAAAGTTGCAGGATACAAAATCAATGTACAGAAATCAGTTGCATTCTTATACACTAACAATGAAGCAACAGAAAGACAAATAAAGAAACTGATCCCATTCACAATTGCACCAAGAAGCATAAAATACCTAGGAATAAATCTAACCAAAGATGTAAAGGATCTGTATGCTGAAAACTATAGAAAGCTTATGAAGGAAATTGAAGAAGATTTAAAGAAATGGAAAGACATTCCCTGCTCATGGATTGGAAAAATAAATATTGTCAAAATGTCAATACTACCCAAAGCTATCTACACATTCAATGCAATCCCAATCAAAATTGCACCAGCATTCTTCTCGAAACTAGAACAAGCAATCCTAAAATTCATATGGAACCACAAAAGGCCCCGAATAGCCAAAGGAATTTTGAAGAAGAAGACCAAAGCAGGAGGCATCACAATCCCAGACTTTAGCCTCTACTACAAAGCTGTCATCATCAAGACAGCATGGTATTGGCACAGAAACAGATACATAGACCAATGGAATAGAATAGAAACCCCAGAACTAGACCCACAAACGTATGGCCAACTCATCTTTGACAAAGCAGGAAAGAACATCCAATGGAAAAAAGACAGCCTCTTTAACAAATGGTGCTGGGAGAACTGGACAGCAACATGCAGAAGGTTGAAACTAGACCACTTTCTCACACCATTCACAAAAATAAACTCAAAATGGATAAAGGACCTAAATGTGAGACAGGAAACCATCAAAACCTTAGAGGAGAAAGCAGGAAAAGACCTCTCTGACCTCAGCCGTAGCAATCTCTTACTCGACACATCCCCAAAGGCAAGGGAATTAAAAGCAAAAGTGAATTACTGGGACCTTATGAAGATAAAAAGCTTCTGCACAGCAAAGGAAACAACCAACAAAACTAAAAGGCAACCAACGGAATGGGAAAAGATATTCGCAAATGACATATCGGACAAAGGGCTAGTATCCAAAATCTATAAAGAGCTCACCAAACTCCACACCCGAAAAACAAATAACCCAGTGAAGAATTGGGCAGAAAACATGAATAGACACTTCTCTAAAGAAGACATCCGGATGGCCAACAGGCACATGAAAAGATGTTCAGCGTCGCTCCTTATCAGGGAAATACAAATCAAAACCACACTCAGGTATCACCTCACGCCAGTCAGAGTGGCCAAAATGAACAAATCAGGAGACTCTAGATGCTGGAGAGGATGTGGAGAAACGGGAACCCTCTTGCACTGTTGGTGGGAATGCAAATTGGTGCAGCCGCTCTGGAAAGCAGTGTGGAGGTTCCTCAGAAAATTAAAAATAGACCTACCCTATGACCCAGCAATAGCACTGCTAGGAATTTATCCAAGGGATACAGGAGTACTGATGCATAGGGCCACTTGTACCCCAATGTTCATAGCAGCACTCTCAACAATAGCCAAATTATGGAAAGAGCCTAAATGTCCATCAACTGATGAATGGATAAAGAAATTGTGGTTTATATACACAATGGAATATTACGTGGCAATGAGAAAAAATGAAATATGGCCTTTTGTAGCAACGTGGATGGAACTGGAGAGTGTGATGCTAAGTGAAATAAGCCATACAGAGAAAGACAGATACCATATGGTTTCACTCTTATGTGGACCCTGAGAATTTAACAGGAACCCATGGGGGAGGGGAAGGAAAAAAAAAACAGGTTAGAGTGGGAGAGAGCCAAAGTATAAGAGACTCTTAAAAACTGAGAACAAACTGAGGGTTGATGGGGGGTGGGAGGGAGGAGAGGGTGGGTGATGGGTATTGAGGAGGGCACCTTTTGGGATGAGCACTGGGTGTTGTATGGAAACTAATTTGTCAATAAATTTCATATTAAAAAAAAAAAAAAAAAAAAAAGAATAATGGGTAAGAAAAAAAACATTCAAGTGGTTGGAACAAGGAACCAAGGAAAACAGTGAAAAATCGAATTATGCCTAGAGAAAAAAAAATCAAGTCTCATAAAGAAATATTTCCCATCACCAGGGCTTTGTAATGTCAATTCAGCAAGATTTGTGAACTGTCTGGTATGTCTTCCATTACTCTCTGTTATGAACGGGAGGGTTTTTTTTTTAACCTGGTCTAACATTATTTTCTGGGTACGACTATAGAATGAGGTCAATTTTCTTTTTATTTTGTAAGTTGTCAGACCATAAGGAGCCATTTCTAGACTCGATGGAGAGGTAATTTAATCAATTCGTTAGGCTGGATGTGGAACTTCTCTGGCGATTTTAGGGTCTATGGATTTTAAGTTGTCTCCCTGGTGCAGGTGCATAAAGTGTCCTCTGGATGGAGGAAATGTAAAACGGACATTTGCCGATCAAAACATTATAATGGAAGATACAATTAATTGTTTCCCCAGCAATTTCTCTTTCATTCCTGAGCATGTAGCTAGTAGGCTCCATTTTCCAGCTCTCAAGAAACTGAGTTCCTGGGATTGTGTTCCCGTGACTGAAACGTGAGCGTGAGTCACGTGCTACTTTCAAGTTAGTCTCCTGAAACTTTCCGTGTGATCTTCTGCTCACTGTCAGTCTTTGTCATCGGCTGATAGAATTCATACTGCAAGACATGGGAAAACCACTAAGCTGAGAGACTCTGGGTCACTGAACCACAGGATGATTTCCCATAGAACAACGAACTGAACAGTATGTAAGCAAAAACGTCTATGACCATGGCACTGAAATACTGGAATCTGCTTGTATGGCAGCTGGTATTATTCCCACTAACGAATACAGAACATTTCCTGTGAGTCGATCTACATGCTGTTTGAAATAAGTCAGAAGTGAGGGGCTATATAATGAGGAAAACTGTCAAACTGTTCTAACACAATTTAATGCCACAATTATCTATTTGTGAGCCCTCACTCAACTCAATCTCCAAATCAAAACAAAAATGGCTAGCACACATAAAATTAGCAGAGGTGTTAGACAGAAAATAGCTCAACATGAACCCCATTCTAACAAGCTTTTCTTATTTATTTATTTATTCATTCATTCATTCATTCATTTACTTTTAATATGAAATTTATTGTCAAATTGGTTTCCATGCAACACCCAGTGCTCATCTTAACAGGTGCCCTCCCCAACAAGCTTGTCAATATAGGACAAGCTAATCAAATGTTCTGAGCTTCCGTTGGGGCAAATAATGCCTGCTTCACACAATTATATACTGATTAAGCTAGAACATAGCGCAATGTCATAAACAGAACAAAATGTTCAAGAAATGTTTCCTTTCCTTTCCGTTCCATTCCCTGCCTTTTTTAATTTCCTCCTCTATATTGTCAATCCTTTCCATATAACTATTGAGACACTTATTAATCGTATTGCTTTGTACTTACAAGTACTGACTTTTGTCTGTTCCACCTATGTGATGTATTGCACTTATTAATTAGCATATGTTGAACCATCCTTGAATCCTAGGGATAAATCCCACTTGATCATGGTTCATGATTCTTTTCATGTGCTGTTGAATTAGGTTTACTAGTATTTTATTGAGAATTTTTGCCACTACATTCATCAGGGATAGTGACCTGTAGTTTTCTTTTTTTGTAGAATGCATATCTGGCTTTGGCAGCAGGATAATGCTGGCCCTGTGAAATTTGGGAGTGTTCCTTCCTCTTCACTTTTTCAGACGAAGCTGAGAAATACTGGTGTTAATTCTTCTTTAAATGTTTAGTAGAAATCACCCATGAAGCCATCTGTTCTTGAGATTTTCATTCTTAGCAAAGTTTTGATTACTGGCTCTTACTTGTTAATGATCTGTTCTAATTTAAAAATTGTTTTTTGGGGGCGCCTGGGTGGCTCAGTCAGTTGAGCGTCCGACTTCGGCTCAGGTCATGATCTCACAGTCCGTGAGTTCGAGCCCCACGTCGGGCTCTGTGCTGACAGCTCAGAGCCTGGAGCCTGTTTCAGATTCTGTGTCTCCATCCCTCTCTGAACCTCCCCCGTTCATGCTCTCTCTCTCTGTCTCAAAAATCAATAAAGGTTAAAAAATTTAAAAAAAATTGTTTTTTTATCATTTAGCCTTGGAAGTTCATATGTTTCTAGGAATGTGTCCATTACATCTAGGTTGTCCAATTTGTTGGCATATAGTTGTTCATAGTAGTCTTTTATTAGCCTTCATATTTCTATAACATCAGTTATAATGTCATTTACAAATTTATTAACTTGACTCTTTCTCTTCTTTTCTTGGTAAGTCTAGCTAAAGGTTTGGTATTTTTTAGTATCTTTTCAAAAAACCAACCTTGTAATTACATAGATTTTTTTTCTATTATTTTCCTTTTATCTATTTCATTGTTTCTGCTCTGCTCTGTTATTTCCTTTCTTCTGCTAACTTTGGGCTTAATTTGTTCTTGGTTTTCTATTTCCTTGAGGTATAACATTATGTTGTTTATTTGAAATTTTTAAAACGTCAGAATGCATTGCTATAAACTTCCCTCTTAGAATAACTTTTGCTGCGATCCATACATTTTAGTATATTGTGTTTCCATTTTCACATTTTCAAGATATTTTTTGATTTCCATTTTATTTCATCATTGACCCGTTAAATGTTCAGGACTGTGTTGTTTAATTTCTACATTTGTGAATTTTCCAGTTTTCTTCCCGTTATTGATACCTAGTTTCATGCCACTGTGGTTGAAAAGATTTTTGATCTGATTTAAATCTTTTTGACTTGCTAAACCTTGTTTGCGACCTAACATAGCATCTATCCTGGAGAATATTCAGTGTGTACTTGAGAAGAAGGTATATTCTCTTCCTGTGGGATGTGGTGCATTGTATATGCCCATTAGGTCCATTTGATCTAAAATATAGTTCAAATCCAAAATTTCCATATTGATTTTGTCTTGATATTTATTCAATTGTTGAAAGTGGGATACTGGAGTCCTTTACCATCATTGTATTGTTGTTTATTACTCCCTTCAGATTTGTTAGTATTTGTTATGTTTCCTTAATATATTTAGGTGCTCTGAGGTTGGATATGTGTGCGTGTGTGTGTGTGTGTGTGCGCGCGCGTGTGTGTGTACAATCATTATATCCTCTTGATGAATTGATGCTTTTATAATTATATAATGATTATTGGTTTCTTATTACTGTTTTTGACATAAAACCTATTTTGTCTGATATAAGTATAGTTACCTCTGCTCTCTTTAGTCTCCATTTGCCTGGAATATCTTTTTGCATCCCTTCTCTTTGAACTTATGTGTGTCTTTGAAACTGATATGAGTCTCTTGTAGATAGAATATGCTTGGGTCTTGTAGGGTTTTTTATTCATTCAGACATACTATATCTTTTTGATTAGAGAATTTAATGCATTTATATTTAAAGGTAAGGACTTACTATTGCCATCTTGTTATTTGCTGAATGTTTTGTAATTCCTTTGTTTCTTTCTTCCTCTTGCTGTCTTCCTTTGTGAACTGATAATATTTCTGTTGTGATATATTTTGATCCTTTGTTCTTTTTCTCATTTGTTTCTACTATAGGTTTTTGTTTTGTGGTTACTCTGATGCTGACTAGAACACTCTATAGGTACAACACTCTATTTTAAGCTGGTTACAATTTAACTTCAATTGCACACAAAAAGTCTACTCTTTAATTCTCCCTTCCCATTTTATGTTTTTGATATCTCTCTTTACATCTTATATCGTGTGCCTATTAAGAAATTATCATAGCAACAGCTATTTTCATACTCTTATTTAAAAAGTTAAGGGGCACCTGAGTGGCTCAATTGGTTAAGCATTTGACTCTTGGTTTCTGCTCAGGTCATGATCTCACCGTTCGTGAGTTTAAGCCCCATATCAGGCTCTGTGCTGACAGTGAGGAGCCTACTTGGGATTCTCTTTGTCTCTCTCTCTCTCTCTCTCTCTCTCTCTCTCCCTCCCTCCCTCCCTCTCTCCCTGCCCCTCCCATGTTTGTGCTCTCTCTCTCTCCAAATAAATAAACTTAAAAAATTTTTAAAAAGTAATTTAAAGAGTTAAGTAGTTTACCAATCACCACATTACAGTATTTGAATATTCTGAATCTGACCATGCACTTGCCTTTACCAGTGCATCATTTCTTTTTATCTGCTTTCATGTTACTAATTAACACCTTTTTATTCCAGCTTGATGGATTCCTTTCAGTATTCCCTGTAAGGTAGTTCTTGTGACTTTGTTTGTTTGGGGAAGACCTTATCTCACCTTCATTTCTGAAGGACAACTTTGTTGGGTAAAGTATTGTTGGTCAGCTATTTCTTCTTTCAACACTTTGAATATAATATCCCACTCTCTCCTGGCCTGCCAGGTCTCTGCTGAGAATACCCTGATAGCCTTGTGGGGATTCCCTTGTATGAGATCATTTTTTTCTCTTGCTGCTTTAAACATTCTTTCTTTGTGATTTTAGACAGGCTTATAAACATATGCTTGGAGAAGGCTACTTTTGTTTGAAAATTTGAGGTGATCTATAGCAGTGGAGGTCAGTGACAGGAATTGGGCCAGCACTATGCAGGTGCACAGCTTGAGGGGGCTCCAGGTCATGATCTCACAGTTCATGGGTTCGAGCCCCGCATCAGGCTCTGTGCTGACAGCTCAGAGCCTGGAGCTTCCTTCGGACTCTGTGTCTCCCTCTCTCTCTGCCTTCACCCACTCATTCTCTCTCTCTCTCTCTCTCTCTCTCTCTCTCTTTCTCTCAGAAATAAACATTTAAAAAAATTTTAAAGATATTAATTTTTCTTTTTCATTTTGGATTCCTTTTCTTTCTTTCTTTCTTTCTTTCTTTCTTTCTTTCTTTCTTCCTTTCTTTCTTCTTTCTTTCTTTCTTTCTTTCTTTCTTTCTTTCTTTCGCCCTAATTGCTCTGGTTAGACCTACCAGTGAAATTTTGAATGGAAGTGGTGAAATCAATATCTTTACTTTGCACTTTAACTTAGGGGAAAGAATTCTACCTTCCATTTTTGAATAATAATGTGGTTTCCTTCATAAGTGCCCTTCATCAAGTTGAGGAATTTTCACATTAGTCTAGATTTCTGCATTTTTCTTTTTATAATAAAAGTATGTAAGAGTTTGTAAAAAGCTTTTTTTTAAGTTTATTTATTTATTTTGAAAGAGAGGGAGAAAGTGGGAGAAAGAGGGAGAAAGTGGGAAAGGTGAAGAGAGACAGAATCCCAAGCAGGCTCCACACTGACGGTGTGGAACCAGCATGGGGCTCAAACTCACAAACCCATGAGATCATGACCTGAGCTGAAATCAAGACTCAAAGGCTTAACCCACTGAGCCACTCAGGAGCCCCTGTCAAAGACTTTTTATAAATCAATGAGATGATCATATTTTTTTTTAACGTTTATTCATATTTTGAAAGACAGAGATAGAGCGTGAACAGGGTAGGGGCAGAGAGAGAGGGAGACACAGAATCCGAAGCAGGCTCCAGGCTCTGAACTGACAGCACAGAGCTTGACTGGGGCTCGAACTCACAAACTGCGAGATCACGACCTAAGCCAAAGTCGGACGCTTAACTGACTGAGCCACCCAGGCATCCCGAGATGACCATATTCTTTTCCTTGATTCTGTTTAAGTGGCTTATGACATTGGTTGCTTTTTGCATATTGAACCATCCTTGTATTCCTAGGATAAATCCTATTAAGTCCTGCTATACAATGATATTATTAGGTAGCTGGATTTGGTTTACTGACATTTTGTTGGTTATTGTTGCATCTATATTCATAAGAAATATTGGCCTGTAGCTTTCATTTCTTGTAATGTCTTTATCTGGCTTTCTTATTGAGGTAATATTGACCTCACAGAATGCGGTTGTGATATCCTACTTGCTGTTTCATGGGCTACTTCAATGGAAAGATACATTTTAAAAATCCAATTTGGGGAAATTCTAGCCTTTATTTCTTCAAATACTCTTTCTGCCTCTTCTTTCTTCTCTCTCTCTGGAACTGTCATTATGCAAATGTTGGTACACTTGATGGTGATCCACAGGTCTCTTAAGCTCTGTTCGGCTTGTCTTCGTTCTTTTTTTTTCTGTTCCTCACACTGATTAACTCATTTGAAATATTTTGAAATTTGCTAATTCTTTTTTCTTCCTAATCAAATAATGATCAAACCCTCTAGTAAATTTTTCATTTCAGTTGTATTTTCAGCTCCAGAACTTATATGTAGTTCTATTATGATCATTTCTGTATCATTATTGATATTCTCTAAAGCTGAGACATAATTATTCTGGTTTCCTTTAGCTCCTCCATTATATTGAAGACAGTTGATTTAAAAATCTGTGTCCAGTACAATTTTTACTGTGTCCAATAAGTGTAATGTCATGCTTCTTCAGGAAGTTTCTGTTAATTTCTTTTTTTTCCCCCTGTGGATGGGATATACTTTCTTGTTTCTCTTCACATGTCAATTTTTGTTGAAAACTGAATATTGTGAATATATAGTGTGCTAACCTTGGGAATTCAGATTCGTCCAACTCAGGTTTTTGCTTTTATTGTTTTGTTTGTCGTAGATTGTATTTGTTTGTTTCATGAGTTTTCTAAACTATTATTATTGACTATATGCTTTGTGTGTGATGTCTCATGCCTCTGTTGTAGCTTGAGGTCACTTACCTGCTTGTCACCTACCTGTTTCCATTAACACTATAGATGAGTCATTTTCATGATTTGACATTTACTTGGTTGTTATACCCTTTGGTATTTTCCATACATCTGAAACCAAGTTTCTTCTGATAGTTTGGCTTATTTTTTGTTTTTGTTTTGTTTAGCTAGCATTTCTGTGGAGTTACAGACCCTTGGAATCCTTACTCTTCCATTTTTTGGGCCTTTCTCTCATAAAGACACTGGATATTGTCTTTAGGGTCCGAAAATGAACCCATGATAATCTACCAAGTTTATGCCCTTAAGTTAACCATAATTGCAAAGTCTTTGCTACATGGAAAGTGTAACACATTCCGGTTGACAAGATCTCATATTTGGCAGTGATTATTCAGTGTACTACAGATTTGTTTCCCACATATGATAGTACAAGTTCATAACACAGGTTGTCTGGGAAGGGGTAGGTTCTCTCCATGTCAACACTCAAAGAGACAGTTAGGTAGTTTCTACTTAATTAAATGTATATTTACTATCTGACCCAGCAATCTAACTCAGAGATAATTACCCAAATGAAATTAAAATCTAGTTCATGAAAAAATAGGCAAATGTTTAGATATACTTTATTCCTAATTCTGAGATACTAGATGGGACACAAGTGTCCCCCAACTTGGAAACACATAAATAACCTGTAATGTCCATATAATGGAATATAACCAGCAATGAAAAAAAAATTACTACTGATATATTATGGGTCAAATTGTGTCTCCTAAATTTTATATGTTGAAGTCCTAACTCCTAGTACCTCAGAAGATGATCTTGCTCAAAAATAGGGTCACTACAGATGTAATAATTAAGATAAGGTCCTACTAGAACAGAATGGGCTTCCAAGTCATTATGACTGGTGTCTTTATAAAAATGAAAACTTGGGGAGACATACACACAAGGACAACACCAAGTGAAGATGAACACAGACATCAGGATGTGATAGCAAAAGACAAGGGATGCGAAAGATGGCCAGCAAACCACCCAGAAGCTAAGAGAAAAGTATGAAACAGATACTCCCTTACAGCTTTCAGAGAGAACCAACAGAACCACATTGCTAGCAGCTTGATCTTAGATTTCTAGCCTCCAGAAATGTGAGATAATAAGTTTCTGTTATATAGGACATCCAGTTTGTGGTAATTTTTTATGACAGCTCTAGGAAATTAATATAGCTAATATGGATGGGTCTCAAATGCACCATGCTAACTGGGAGAAGCCAGAATCAGAGGCTACATGTGCTAAGATTCTCTTTAAATGACGTTCCTACAAAAGCAAAGCAATATGGACAGAAAATGGTTTAGTAGTCACCTTAGGGCAGGAAGAGGGTTGATAGCAAAGAAGCTCAGAGATTTTGTTCAGATGATGGAACTCTTCTATATTGTGTTTGTGTTAGTGGTGGTGTGACTGGATAAATTTGACACAGTTTGAACAGTTGTTCAATAACTACAATACTGAAAACTATAAATTTTACTGTTTGTAAATTACACTTTAATTAGAAAGCAGGGGGACGCCTGGGTGGCTCAGTCGGTTGAGCATCCGACTTCAGCTCAGGTCATGATCTCACCGTTTGTTTGTTCGAGCCCCGCGTCAGGCTCTGTGCTGACAGCTCAGAGCCTGGAGCCTGCTTCTGATTCTGTGTCTCTCTCTCTCTCTGCCCCTCCCCTGCTCATGTTCTGTCTCTGTCTCTCTCTCTCTCAAAAATAAATAAAACATTAAAAAAATTTTTTAAAAATTAGAAAGCAAGGAGACAGAGAAAACAAGTAATATAAAAACGTGTGCACCCTCAACATATCCAATCAAGTCCCCATAGGAAAGCTAATTGATACTTTCCTAGAAAAGTGAGATAAGAGCTACAGAGGGACATCCCCAGAGACCTTATGTCTCTGTAATTCCCTCCTAATCCCCATGACATAGCTTTTAAAACTCCCAGTATGTCTCAATGTGATCTCATTTCAAAAGGAGCAGACATGTGCCATCATATATTTGTCTGAATGTTAGTAGTCATTAGTACATACACTTTCCTCCCATCGCCAAATCCTCACCTGAGGATTTGTCATGAACTTCCAATGATGGCCAGGGAACACGCCTCAAGATGAGAATTATATTCATTGACTTTAGAAAACCCCTCGGACAGGCATGTCATAGAGCCTGTTTCACAGACAAATTGCTCGAATCATGCGGGAGAAGTAATTTTCTGCTTCATTTTAGAGATAAGAAGGTACACAAGGATTGCATCGTGGATTCGGCACTTCAACATAGGTTCCTGGCTCCATGTTGCATTCTTCCCTTTATCTTTATTTACTTTATAAATATGTTGGAACTATTTGACTAGTACCTGATGAAGACTATCTCTCACAGTATGTGTGCATCATCCCATGGCTGAATTTCTGATTCCAAGCTAACTCTTCAGGATTGACTGTTCCTTCTTTCCCAGCAGCAAGGTAAGCTTCTATGTCCTATATACACTTTCAGTGAGGAATGTAATTCAAGCAAAACCAACAGGGCATCTACACATACTATGAATTATTTAAGCACAGAAATAAATTTCTTTTTTTAAATATGAAATTTATTGTCAAATTGGTTTCCATACAACACCCAGTGCTCATCCCAACAGGTGCCCTACTCAATACCCATCACCCACCCTCCCCTCCCTCCCACCCCCCATCAACCCTCAGAATATTCTCAGTTTTTAAGAGTCTCTTATGGTTTGGCTCCCTCCGTCTCTAACTTTTTTTTCCCCTTCCCCTCCCCCATGGTCTTCTGTTAAGTTTCTCAGGATCCACATAAGAGTGAAAACATATGGTATCTGTCTTTCTCTGTATGACTTATTTCACTTAGCATAACACTCTCCAGTTCCATCCACGTTGCTACAAAAGACCATATTTCATTTTTTCTCATTGGCACGTCTAAAGCAGTGGTTTGAGGCTAGACACATGTATCAAGACTTCCATCCGTGGGGAGTTTACTGATCGTTCTGAAACATTATCATGCTGCTCTCCTAAAAGAGATTTTAAAAATAGATGGATAGGTGTGCTCTGATTGAGTAGCTGTTAATTTTATCTTGTTCATTATCTGTTGAAAGAATTAAGGAGGACAGCAGTGAACCAATGATTAGCAAGGGACAAATGTCCTTCTAAAGTCATCCAAGTCAAATGAAAAGATTAAAAATACGATTCCTACACAAGATGACATTCAAGTAAACAATGTTAAAACATGTAATTGGCCAAAACACAGATCTTCAGGCTAAAGACCAACAAACTAGGAACTTCTACCCAGTGATCACTGCGATTCGACTGTGGGATAAAAATAGAGAAAGAATGAGTTTAAGAAAGGGGACACTTTCAACACAAACTAAAACATGGATCTTAAGAAAGAAATGAAGCAAAAGAATGGCTCCCATGCGGTAGCTGAAACAGCCACTCATGTAGGCAGAGGGCAGACAGACTGAGAAACACTGAAGGCACAGAAGAGCCCAGGAAACCAACCAATTGTGTGATATAAAGCATATTGAAGAGGGATGCCAGCAGACCACTCAACCACGCTGAGCTTGTGTGTCGCCCCAGACTTTTCTTAAGCCAACAGAGAGGCTATCATCACATCCTACTAAGAATATTATCCCTTACACTAATCAGGTTCTACTAAATACTCCTCATTTTGCTCACTTTGATTTTTATATTATTACATACTACCTCATTTAATTCTTACAGTGGTCTTACAATAATACCTTGAGTGAAGTCTCATTACTATTTTCCTTTTGTAGATGAAGAAAACAGGGAGTTAGTTTCGGACTAAAGGCTCCTCAGTGGTGAATGCTAAGACTGACATGAACCTGGTCCCAGAGCCCAAGCTTTATCCTCAATGCCATGCCCTCCCCAGACTGCCTCTGCTTGTTGTCCGAGCCCCTACTGCTACAGTGATTATACCACATGCACCATGGACGTATCTCTTGGTTACGTCACTGTGAAACCCCAAACACTGAGTTTATGACATGGGAGAAAGGCTGATCATGAATTAAGTTAAATTTAATGTGATTTAAATTCAGGTGAGACCAGTGGACTTGGGAATCACTCCACCTGAGCACTAAGTTTGGCTTTGGTGATAATAATTTTGTAAACTTAAATATACATTATTCAAGCTCTGTGCTTCACACGTTAAATGGGGGTAACAAGTAATCAGTCTCATAGATTTGTTGAGAATAATAACTGAATATTCATACAAAGTGTCTAGAGCTTTTTCCGGCACATAAGGACCATAGATATAAGCATTTGCTAGGCTGAGAAAAACTGAATTGATATATAGATTCATTCAAGATGATTCATCATAATCAAGAAATTACATTTTCTACACCACTGTTTACAAATTCACAGAATTGAAAAGTTGGAAAATAATTCATGGATATCTTTCAGTTTTAACAATGTCAAACTCTACAGATAATTTGTGCCTTAACTTTTATTGTCTAGTCCATACTTTAAATCTGGAGAAACCTGTGAGTAAAAATTATTGCTATCATGAAATATTTTGTACATATGTCTGTGTATACACAAACAATATGGAATGAATTTCACTTCAATCTCTCATTTGTTTATGACTTTGTTTCTTTATTTCTTATCACTACAGGGGATCTTGTGATTCCCAAAAAACACCATGAAGAACAACACAGAAGTGACTGAATTCATCTTGCTGGGACTAACCAGTGACCCAGAACTGCTGGCCCCCCTCTTTATCATGTTCACCCTCATCTACCTCATCAATGTGGTTGGAAACCTGGGGATGATGGCGCTGATTCTCTTGGACTCCCGTCTCCACACTCCCATGTACTTTTTCCTCAGTAACCTGTCTCTGGTGGATCTTTGTTACTCTACAGCTGTCACTCCCAAGGTCATGGCTGGATTACTTGTGGGAGACAAGGTCATCTCCTACAATGCATGTGCTGCTCAGATGTTCTTTTTTGTAGCATTTGCCACTGTGGAAAATTACCTCTTGGCCTCAATGGCCTATGACCGCTACACAGCAGTGTGCAAACCCCTCCATTACACCACCACCATGACGACAGGTGTGTGTGCTCGTTTGTCTATAGGCTCCTATGTTTTTGGTTTTCTGAATGCTTCTGTGGATGTTGGAAACACATTCCACCTCTTCTTCTGTAAGTCCAATGTGATCCATAACTTTTTCTGTGATATTCCTGCAGTTGTCTCTCTCTCTTGTTCTGATAGACATGTCAGTGAGCTGGTTCTTGTTTTGGTAGCAAGCTTCCACATCTTTTTTGGTCTTTTGGTTATTTTGATTTCCTACCTGTTCGTATTTACCACCATCTTGAAAATGCCCTCAATAGAGGGATACCTGAAAGCTATATCCACCTGTGCTTCTCACCTCACTGCAGTCTCCATCTTCTATGGGACAGTCATGTTTATGTACTCCCAGCCAACCTCCAGCCATTCTATGGACATGGACAAAATTGTGTCTGTGTTCTATACTATGGTCATTCCCATGCTAAATCCTGCGGTGTATAGCCTAAGGAACAAAGAGGTCAAGAATGCTTTCAAGAAGGTTGTTAAGGCAAACCTGTCTCTAAGCTTCACCTCCTAGGGTTGTAGAATCCACAGTGACCTGCCTTCTTCCCTGTCAGATCTTCTCCCTGCATTAACTTGCAGTTTACAGCCCACATTGCACTTAAATTACTGCTGTGATACTTTCCTCTTCAAAAGTCTCTCACTAAAAAAGAAGATAAAAAAGAAGATAATCCAGTTGTGTAATATCTGGATGAGAATAGCCATGAAGACCTTAAAGTGTTTAGAGCACTCTTGTCATGAACCTTAATTATATGTGATTCATTCACCTGTTCACATTTTTTCCACCACACGCCAATGCAAGTGTGTGTGTAAAATGCAGCTCAAACTCATGAAGGGAAGTGCATGCGAGGGTCCTCTATGTGCACATACACTCAAGAGGGGAAATTTGTTAAAAGAGGTAGCTGGAGTATGGCTAGTTTTTAATAAGAAAGTCAAAATAACTGTAGATCAGAGTATAAATTAATGTTCAGCATTTTTATTTTTTTTTCTAGTTTAAAAAAACAATTCTAAGAGTCCAAAATGAAGAAAACCATGACATGGATTTTTTAATAAAAGTATGTGCTTTTTTGTTGGAACATTTTTTTTCAGAGCTATATATCTGTAAAATCTTGAAGGAGTTCATCTTTATGTCTTCAGAAAGTCGTTTGGTAGAAGAAGTATGGTGACATGATAACTTTCAAATGCAAGAAGACCAGAGTATCAGAAAAGGGGATCAAATGATAATAGAGCAGTTTCTCAATTTTTCTGTAAGAACCCCAACTGTGTAAGATACATGCACTGAGTAGTGATAATGTTAGCTATTTTTCTCTCTGGAAATACTATGAAATGGCTCGTGTCTCTCACACAGGGATACTTTAGTTTCCTATGAGCTACGTCATGTCCTGCTTCTTTCCTACTTCCTCCGTCCTCCTCCCTCACACTGAGCTCCCTACTGTCCCCGGACAATCCAAACTCATTCCTGCCTCAGGGCCTTTGTACATGCTGTCGCCAATGCTCAGAAAGCTCCCTCACTTCCCTCAGGTCTTTCCTTAAATTTTACTGTACCATAGTCACCCCACCCCTATGGACACTGTTCCCAACTTACTTAATCCATCATAGTTCTAATCAGTACTCAGCTATTTCTATTTATTTGTCCCTTTTTTATTCACTTACCTTTCTAGAATGTACACTGCCTAAGAAGGGTACCTTTGTCTTCGCTACTAACAACTTCATCCTCAACATACAGCCTGTTTCACACTAATTTCTCAGTAAACATTTGTTAAATTACTCAATCAATTAATTAAACTCTGAGCCCAACAGTCGATATATTTGATAATATGGCTCATTACCTATTATATAATTCTTTAGAAAAGAATTTTAGAACATTTTATGAGACATAACTAGTTTTTCTTCTATTTTCTCACTCACTACTTATATTCCCCACTTTTGGAAAAAGTCATGTTTTCAAAACTATATTGCCAGATGGATAATATATAACATCTTTTAAATTAAAATTATCTCATGAAATGGCAAAGAATACATGAAATTAATTCTACCTACTAAATCACACAAAGTATATATACTTTCTCAATAGAGCTTTAGAGTAAGTCATGAAATCAGGTAAGGAGTATATTTCAACTTTATTCTTTTTAAATACTACTTTAAGTATTCTAGTAGATTTACCTCTTTCTATAAATTTTTCAATCAGCTTACTAATATTTCCAAAATTCTTCCTCACATTTTGATTGAGATTAAGTTGAACCTGTAAATCAGCATGAGGAAATTGGCATATTAAAGTCTCCTAACCCATGAACATGATCTTCCTCTCCTCCCGTATAACCTTTACTTGATTCTTTTCATTGGCATTTTTCATTTTCTACATTCTAGTATTGCACATATTAAGTTAGATTATACCTAATTGCAAATTAATGACCAAAGGGGCTCTGCACACAGTCCAGTCCCTCTACAGTGATATCATGTGGGACCATGTTGGGATTTCAGAGGCTAATGACTGGGTAGAGACTTTTAGAGACCTGGCGTTCTCAGAGGAACAGGACCCCTTTGGGAACATCCAGAGGTCCTCATCCAATCTATCTACAGAAGAAACTTAACTGAGTCTAGGGACTTTGCTTGAGTTGTTAAAAGAGCACACAGATATATTTGGCTTACATTGTCATAAGTTCTATAAAATAAAGTTCATACATTTCAGTATGCTCGTTCCTGAGAGTTTGGATAAATGTGTACAGTACATCACCCAGATCAGTATACAAAACAGTCCCATTCATCCGAAATTGTCTCCTGCTTCCTTTATGGTTAACCCCTCTCATCCCCCAGCTTCTCATAACCTCTGATCTGCTGACTCCCCCATATAGTTTTGCTTTTCAAATACAACATGCAACCTCTTGAGTCTGGCCTCTTTCACTTAGCATAATGCAATTAAGATGCACGCATTTCCTTGCCTGTATCAGTAGTAGGTTCCTTGTCATAAAGTTCTTTATTGAGATGTAACTTACATACCACAAAACGTACCAAAGTATGCAATGCGCTGGTGTTTAGTACTTTTACAAACTTGTCCAATCGTCACCCTGGTTAATTGTTGAAGACTTCCGTCACCTCACAAAGAAACTACATACCCAACCATCAGTCAAGGTCCATTGTTCTGCAACCTCCCACCAGCTCTAGGAAACCACCAATTTACTTTCTGTCTCTGTAGATTGGCTTAGTCTATATATTCCCATCATCCATTACATCGTAATGGGATCATTTTTGACCGACCTCTTCCACTTGTCATGATGGTTTTGAGGTTTATTCATATTGTAGCAAGTACTGGTACTTCATTCCTTTTTGTTGCCTAGAAATACTCCTTTGCAAGCATAAACCACACTTCGCTTATTCACTCATCACTTGATGGACCTTCGGGTACAGGTAGTGCTGGTGTTTTAGGTATGGGTGCTCATAGAACAGCCTTGCGGCTGGTGTGTGAGGAAGGCACAAACACAGATCTGGGGTCAGGTGTGTGGGCATTACCGTGGCAAGGGAGGCTCCAGGATCTCAGCTGCAGGTGCTTGTGCACTGTCCGTGCAGTTGAAGTAACTATCAAATAATGCAGAACGAAATTAAACAAGACCCAAATAAGTTGAAAGATATCCCACGTTCATGAGAAGGAAACTTCAGTTTTAGTTTACGACATCCCTGCGACCCAAAGTGATCCAGAAATTACACAGAATTCCTTTCAAAATTCCAGTAGCCTTTTTTGGCCAACACTAAACTGCCAATCTTAAAATTCATGTGGAATTGGAAAGGGCTCAAAATTGCCAAAGCAATCTTGGAAAACGAAGTCAGAGAAATCACACTTCTTGATTTTAAAACTCACTACAAATTTATAGTGATGAAAACAGCGTGGTACTGATGTAAGTGATGGGTCACTGGGTTCCACTCCTGAAACCAATACTGCACTGTATGTTCACTAACTTGAATTTAAAAAAATTAGTTAAAAAAAGATAGACTAACCAATCAATGGAGTAGAATTGAGAGTTCAGAAATACACCCATATATATGCAGCCAATTGATTTTTGCCGGGATGACAAGCCCATTGAAGGTGGAAAGAACAGCCTTTCAGCAAATGATATGAGACAACTTGATTTTCATACATAAAAAATAAAAGTTGTATCCTTACTTCACATTATATACAAAAAGGGAACTCAAAATGGATCAATGACCTAATATAAAAGCTAACCCATACATTTTTAAAGGAAAACATAGGGTTAAATTTTCACGACTTGAGATTTAACTACAGGTTTTTAAATATGACATCAAAAGCTTAAGCAATAAGAACAAGTAAAGTAATAAAACGTCATCAAAATAAAAAAAAAAAGTTGAATATCAAAAACACCAAGAAAGTGAGAAAACAATCCACAGGATGGGAAATATATTTGCAAATCACACGTCAGATAAAGATTTGATATTTAGAATGTATAAAGAGCTCATACGACTCAATAATAAAAAAACAAAGAACACAATTTAAAAATAGATAAAAGACTTTAATATACATTTCTCCAAAAAAGATACACAAATAATCAATAAGCACATGAAGGGATGTTCAAAATCATTAATTAAGATTGATATTTAAATACATTAAGAAATGTAAATTTAAAAAAAAATTTTTTTTTTCAGCATTTATTTATTTTTGGGACAGAGAGAGACAGAGCATGAACGGGGAGGGGCAGAGAGAGAGGGAGACACAGAATCGGAAGCAGGCTCCAGGCTCTGAGCCATCAGCCCAGAGCCCGAAGCGGGGCTCGAACTCACGGACCGCGAGATCGTGACCTGGCTGAAGTCGGACGCTTAACTGAGCCACCCAGGCGCCCCAAGAAATGTAAATTTTTAAAAAAGAAATGTAAATCAAAATCACAGTGAGATACTACCTTACACACGCTAGAAAGGCTATGTTTTTTAAGACCATATATATATTTTTAATTTTTTAATGTTTATTTTTGAGAAAGACAGAGTGTGAGTGGGGGAGGGGCAGAGAGCAAGGGAGACACAGAACCCGAAGCAGGCTCCAGGCCCGAGCTGTCAGCGCAGAGCCCGATGCAGGGCTTGAACTGGCGAACCGCAAGATCGTGATCTGAGTTGAAGTCGGACGTTTCACCGACTGAGCCACCCAGGTGCCCCAAGACTATATATTTTTTAAAGAAAACAATAAGTGTTGAGGATGTGGAGAAGTTGGAACAGTCACTGTGGAAAACCATTTGATATGTCCCCAAAATATAAAACATACAAATACTATGACTTAGAAATTCTATTCATAGGCATATATTCCCCAAAATTGAAAACAGGTACTCAGATACTTGTATTCCAATGTTCATTGCAACATTAATCACAACAGCCAAAAAATGGAAACAATGCAACTGTCCATCAGGAGATGAATGCATACATAAAATATATCCTGGGTGGCTCAGTCAGTTAAGTGTCCAACTCAATTTCAGCTCAGGTCATGAGCTCACAGTTCGTGGGTTCGAGCCCCATGTCGGGCTCTGTGCTAAGCATGAAGTTTACTTGAGATTCTCTCCCTCTCTCTCTCTCTCTGCCCCACCCCAATTCACATGTTCATTATCTCTCTCAAAATAAATGAAAAAACATTTAAAAAGGAGGTAATAAATGATAAGGGGACTAGTATTCAAGGATCCATTAAAAAGAAAGACACGTAGACAACAAAACACGAATAGTTTATTATATGTTGTGTTAGGCAGGATAGACCATGTGACATATGGTAGAAAATAGGCCCCCAAGTCCAGCGATTTAACACAGCAAAGATTTATTTCTTACTTCTGCTATTACGTGTGCGTCACAGGTTATCCAGAAAAGAAGTCTCTCTGCATGTGTTCATTCAAACACCCGGGCCAATGGAGGCTTTGCCATCTGTAGCTACCTTTTCTGGAACATGCTGCCTCCTCGGCCACCATGGTAGGTGGGAGGCATTACATACTTGTGCACTGGCTTGTCTATACTTCAACCCAGGAATGACACACATCATACTTCTTCTCCAGGCCGATATGTAGAACTAGCTCATGGCTCCACCTAGCTGCAGGGGGGGCAAGGAAGTGTGGGGAACAGATGTAATGTTTGTGTACTGCTAATTTCGTGCCACGGAATGTATCATTGCTTACTGATGATAAAATAGTAACACTTAAATTGATCGATCTCTTTTTTTAATGTTTTTTAAGTTTGTTTACTTATTTTGAGAGAGAGAGAGAGAGAACAGGGGAGGGGCAGAGAGAGAAGGAGAGAGATAGAATCCCAAGCAGGTTTCCTCACTGTCAGCACAGAGCCCAAGGTGGGGCTCGAACTCACAAACCAGGAGATCATGACCTGAGCTGAAACCGGAAGTTGGACGCTTAACCGACTGAGCCACCCAGGAGCCCTAAATTGATCTCTTGATATGTGCTAGACATCTCATTTAATCTTTAGGACTGTCCTATGAGGGATGTATAGTATTATCCTTGTTTTTATAGGTGATACTTTGAAGCTTTGAAAGACTGAATACCTTGGCCAAGGTCACCCTGCAACCGAACCAGAACTTGAAGCCCCATGACTGCTCAGCTGAAACTTGGCAGCAGCTAAACTGGACTGCATTGATAAAGGAGAGATAATTCCGCCTGGTGTTTGTGGTTACAGATGACTATGTGGGGGAAAGAATGGATCCATATCCTTAGTTCTAAACACAGGGAGGGAAATCCCCCTAAATATCCCCAAAACAGCTCTGCACTGGTAAGAAAAATCGGTATTTTGTTTAAAAAAAAATTCTTAGGGACGATTGTAGGCCCTTCAGAAAAATGTAGCTATTGGTATGCCTGGGTGGCTCAGTTGGTTAAGTGTCTGACTTCAGATCAGGTTATGAGTTCACAGTCCGTGTGTTCGAGCCCCGAGTCAGGCTGTGCTCAGACAGTGCAGAGCCTGCTTGGGATTCTCTCTCTCCCCTCTCTTTCTGCCCCTCCCCCACTCACACTTTCTCTCTCTCAAAAATAAATAAACTTAAAAACCAAAGATGTAGCTATGAGAAAGCCTGCGTGAGAGTCCTGACGTCACCTAAGCCAAGATTTTAGTGAGGTTTTTATTTTTGTTGCCTGGCGTGGCTGTGGCACCGCTGATTTGCTGACTGGGGGCTCCTCTCCTTAAGCTTTCATTCCCCCGTGTCTTCAAAAGCACTCTCAGCTCAAATACACACAGACATTATCTGATGGCTCCTATTAGGTTCAGGACCAACGCTGGATCTGGAGCCTCCTGAGATATCCACTCTCATGACACTAAATGTCCCCCTGTGATTTATGGGGTGAAAAGGTCATTGACTTGGCCCTGGTATTTGTAGGAGCACAAGCCCAAGTGATGTTCTAGAACACAGCGCTCCACAGGTAGGGAAGGAGCTTCTCCAGCATGATGCTTTCCTGGATGTGGACTTCTGGTCAAGAGTGTGGCCACGAAGGTTTTCCATACTCCCTGCCTTGCACCCTCCTTTGTTCCCAGAGCAAAAGTAAGTAACAAGAAAACACACAACCATAACCAATTAGAATGAAAAGGGGCTGTAGGAGATCCCATCGTGTTAATTTCACAAATGAGGAAAACAAAGCCCAAAGAGGTGAAATGGCTCGATCATAGACCCCTCGTTAGCTATAGCTCACCATTCTTTCCACTGATTGCAATCGGATATCTTGAATGAATGATTGAGGTCATAGAGTCATAAAGGGAGACCGTGCCTCCTGATCTCTCTTATTTAGAACATGCTAGAAGAGTAGCAGTGCAAATATCATAGCTCCCTTTCTGAATCTCAGGAGTTGTAGAATTTCAACATCTGTTTGGGCATCTCGAGTGAAGAGTCATTTCTTTTAGCATCAAAGTTGGAACTTTCAATATTATTGGCTGAATTTCCCTCAGGAACTGAGAGATGAGATAGACAATGGAAGGTTATGACTCAGATGGCTTGACTGAAATGTTAGCATCTTTTATGCTTTTCAAAAAACTTCCGTGTTTCCTGTCACATCAGAGCAGGAGAGTAGCCTGCAAGGGAGAGGCACAGGGTTTTGCATCTTGTGAATTAAGAAGATACAGCCAGCAGCGGATCTATACCCAACTGATGTTCAACAGAACTAGAATCAGAATTGGGCTTGTATTTGTGGTACAATCATACCCACACCCCTACACCTCAAACTCCCGGATCAAAAAGAGCTGTTTTGTGTTCTATTTGTACCTATAGACAGTATAGATATGGAATTTGCTCAAGATGTTGGCCATTCTTGGTACATCAATGGGATACAGAAATTAACTTTTTTCAAGATAAATGTAATCGGATTCTCATGTTTGTACATTTGGGCCAAATCTGGCAACTCTAACAAGCACAGACATTGAGAAATTGAGGAACCATTCTTGGGAGCAAGTAACTTCATCATCAGTAGGGTGTTCTGGCATATTCTGGGCACTTCCATGATCATTCTGTAATACTTCATACACACTTTTATAAAAACACTTGTCACTTTTGGGGGATAATTTCCAGAGCCGGCTGACTCTGTGCCTTTAAAAAGTCAGGAATCGAGTCATTCATTTTGTAATACCAGCTGCTGGTACAGAGGTGGCTTCTGTGCAAAGCCAGCTTTTGGGGGGGAGGGAGAACAAAAGGGAATTAACACTGTATACTTGGCATGAGCCAGGCATCATGTTAGTAGGGCTCCCTAAATCACTTAATTTCATCTTTTCAGCTGTATAAAATAGATACATTGGGAACTACATGAACTGGGTGTTTCACAGAAAATGAACTGAGGTTTGCAGAGTTTAAGTAATGTTCCCAAGGTCACATCCCATCCAGGGTGCTAATCACTGAGTAACATTTTATCTATTCTACTTGGTGTAAATAGTCACCTTAGGCTCTTCTTCTTAAGGGTTATAATATGTCTATAACCTAACACATTTTTCCCTCTCTTTCCTTTAGAGTTCTACCAATTACTTTTTTTTAAATATGAAATTTATTGTCAAATTGGTTTCCATACAACACCCAGTGCTCATCCCAAAAGGTGCCCTCCTCAATGCCCATCACCCACCCCCCCTCCCTCCCACCCCCCATCAACCCTCAGTTTGTTCTCAGTTTTTAAGAGTCTCTTATGCTGTGGCTCCCTCCCTCTCTAACCTCTTTTTTTTTCTACCAATTACTTTTGCACATCAATCCCTAATTGAGATTTTGATTGTGCCATGGATTTTGCTAATTACTAAGACCTATCTGCCTATAATTGTCTATTTATACTATTGAGTGAGTCTATTTATACTATTGAGCTTCATACTTTTGTCCATGATGTTTCTTCTGCCTGGTATACTAATAGTGGAGGAGACAGCTTGAATTACTTGAGTTCTTGCTGTGTAACTGACGTTATTTTAAGTGTTTTTGCATGATCTAAGTAATTCTATTCATCTGCCTCAAAGGATGAAAATTGTTATCATTCCCACCTGAAAGATCAGGAACCTCAAATACAGGAAGTTTGATTAACTCGACCCACTATTTTGAAAAAGTTGCTTAATGTTATGGATTTTAGACAATATTGCCTGAGTTCAAATCCCCAAGCATACTACCAGATTTGTTACTTAGGCAAGTAACTTACTTCTTTAAGCCTCAGTTCCTTTTGAAGTACAAAGCGAGTAATAATAGAGCTTGCCTCCCAGAGTTGCTAAATGTACTCAATGCGTTAATATATGTGAACGGCTTAGAACGGTTTCCTGACACAAAGTAAGTACTACAGAAGTATTGCTATTATACTAACTAATAATTCTCATATGTCTGGAATCTCCAAAACCACAACTCAGGTGTAATCATCTCCAGAGAGGTTTCCTGAGAGTCTGTGTTGGGCTTACCATATATCTTGGAAGTATATCTACTTCCAAAGTGCCCTGGGCATACATAACCTCTACTTTAGAAATACGTTCTGATGAACATATCTTTGGGATAATAGATCTCTCCCACTAGATTATTCTTAAAGACGGGGCTGTATCATGTCCTTCCTTCAATATGAAGGATTTTTAATCTAGGAGAAATGTATGTGATGGATTCCAGAGTCAGAAGGGTCTCTGGGGTTGAGAGGGCTTCTCATACTGTAATCATGGCAACCACAGTAAGCTGTTAGCTAAACTGCCACTGGAGGTGAGGACAACCAGACACACAGATAACATGGATGGACACCCACGGCTTGGTCAATGGTACAAAGTCCCTAGGCGAAAATGAAAGTAACACTTTCACCTCCCCCACACTCTCCCTTCCACGAATAAAGCAAAGACATCAATGGTGGTCAGAGATGGAAAACATCAACCTAGGAGAAAAATAAGGACCGTGACATAGAAAACAACGAAAGTTTTGCTTCAACCTTTTGAAAAACTGTTACTTCTTTTTTAGAGTTACTGAAAGACACCAATATCACTAAGCATGTGCCAGAAATCATGACGTTTCCCTCAGGGGCCAACGGTTGAAGTGGAGCAGCCAAGTGAGGACCCTCATGAATTAGAAAGTGAAGAGTGGGTGTCCCTAAAGCAGGATCCCAAATCACTGTACATCTTCAGCCATTATGAACAAGTCAGTGAAGGATCCCGCAGAGAGAAGAAGTGTGTTTGATGAGGCTTGCCATTGCATATACCAGTGACTGACAAAATGTTTCTTTTCTCTTCCTTTTTGTTGATTAAGCTTTCACGAACTTGGAATAAGAGTGCTTGCAAGATACGGCAAGTAGTGAGAGTCCTGTTGGTTTAGTGTAATAGAGGATGCCGTACAACAGACAAGCTGAAATGTGCCTCCAGAGTCATAACACCGTCCTCTATGGCGGCCATCAGCAAGGACATGTCAGTGTCCTTCCACATAACTTCTAGATGAACGGCTTCGCTCAACTCACCCCCACCCAGTGTGCAGTCCAGCTTGCTGCCTGTGGGTTCCTGCCTTTGACAGAAAGCTGACACACGTGGGCCAGAGACACCATTCACAGTCAGTGAATGACCAACAGCCATTATCTTGTGTTTGCTCATCTTGTCATAGACGCCTCTCGTGATTCCCAAAGGACTTTGATGGAGAACATTTCAGAGGTGGTGGAATTCATTCTTGTGGGGCTCACAGATGCCCTGGAGATGCAGGTCCCTTTGTTTACCATCTTCACTATCATTTACCTCATCATTCTGGTTGGGAACGTTGGAATGATCGTGTTGATTCTGTTGGACTCTCGTCTCCACACTCCCATGTACTTCTTCCTCAGCAACCTCTCCCTCGTGGACTGCGTTTATGCCTCGGCTGTCACTCCCAAGGTAATGGTGGGGTTTCTCACAGGAGATAAGATCATATCCTACAATGCATGTGCTGCACAGATGTTCTTCTTCTCAGCCTTTGCCACTATTGAAAGTTTCCTTCTGGCCTCAATGGCCTTTGACCGCCATGCAGCCGTGTGCAAACCTTTGCGTTACACCACCACCATGACAAGTGCTATGTGTACCTTACTGGCCACTGGATCCTACATCTGTGGACTCTTGCAGTCTTCCATCCATGTTGTTTTCACTTTCCACCTCTCTTTCTGTCATTCCAATGTAATTAATCACTTTTTCTGTGACATTCCCCCAATGCTGTCTCTCTCTTGCTCTGATATCTACATGAATGAGATTGTGCTCTTCACACTGGCAGCATTCAATGTCTTTTTCACCCTCTTGGTTATCTTGAACTCTTATCTGTTCATTTTTATTGCTATCCTGAGGATGCGCTCAGCTCAGGTGCAGAAGAAGGCTTTCTCCACCTGTGCATCCCACCTTACCACTGTTTCCATCTTCTACGGGACAATCATCTTCACGTACTTACAGCCAAGTTCTAGTCATTCCATGGACACAGACAAAATGGCATCCGTGTTCTACACCATGGTCATCCCCATGCTGAACCCTTTGGTCTACAGCCTAAGGAACAAAGAGGTCAAGGGTGCATTTCAGAAGGTGGTTGGAAAAGCAAAGTCTTCATTGGGTTTAGCCTACTAAATAGAAATAGCATGCAAACCATATGACAACACTTCTCTTGGACTTCTAGTATCTAAGAATATATTTTTTTAATTCTTTCTTGTCTTTCATTTCTCTGAGTAGTTCCCTCCCAAACGAGACTAGTTTTGTTCATGCTTTGGGATTGTGATTGCATAGGACAAAAATTGGATATCTTTTACCAGAAAGAGGATGGTGCTTCTATCTTAAAACGAAGATTACAAGCCTAGATACTTTGAGATCCCACACTACATTGGTCTAAAGTGATTTGCAGGTGAATCTCATAAGTGTGTGATACCAGAATTACATTTGTAATTACTAAAACTCAAAATAACCATGATTTTTGTACATAGTATAGAGATATGGTTCTCGGACATTCATTCTCTTAAGAATTACCTTGAGGGTTGCCTGGGTGGCTCAGTCACTTAAGCGTATGATTTCAGCTTAGGTCATGGTCTCATAGTCCGTGAGATCCATGAGGTCTGTGAGTTGAAACCCCACATCAGGTTCTGTGCTGACAGTTCAGAGCCTGGAGCCTGCTTCTGATTCTGTATGTCCCTCTCTCTCTGCCACTCCCTCACTCACCCTCTGTCTCTGTCTCTCTCAAAAATAAATAAACATTAGGGGCGCCTGGGTGGTGCAGTCGGTTAAGCGTCCGACTTCAGCCAGGTCACGATCTCGCGGTCCGTGAGTTCGAGCCCCGCATCGGGCTCTGGGCTGATGGCTCAGAGCCTGGAGCCTGTTTCTGATTCTGTGTCTCCCTCTCTCTCTGCCCCTCCCCCGTTCATGCTCTGTCTCTCTCTGTCCCAAAAATAAATAAACGTTGAAAAATAAATAAACATTAAAAAAAAAAAAAAGAATTACCTTGAGAGAGGCTCCTGGGTGGCTCAGTTGGTTGAGCATCCCACCTCAGCTCAGGTCACGATCTCATGGTTTGTGGGTTCAAGCCCCACATCAGGCTCTGTGCTGACAGCTAAGAGCCTGTAACCTGTTTTGGATTCTGTCTCTCTCTCTCCCTCTCTCTCTCTCTCTCTCTCTCTCTGCCCCTCGCCTGCTTGTGAGTTCTCCCTCCCTCTCACTCGCACACACTCTTTCCCTCTCAAAAATAAATAAATAAAACATTTAAAAAAAAAAGAGTTACCTTGAGAGATGTTGAAATGCAGAATTCCAGGAGATAATTCCAGATAATCTAATTTAGTATATTTCTGGTAGAGCCCAGAAATCTGTATAATCATCCACCATTATCCACATGTACCCGGATCCTGAACTTAGCACAAATGCCAGTGGGGAGTATAGATAATGAGGGATACTATGTGAGTTTAATCTATTTAGTTCCTGAATTTCAGAGAAAAAAACAGAGTTCAGAGGGTGAAAATATACCCATCCCTATTCCTTACCTGTGTTCTAATAAAGCTCATATAAGAGAGTCTGGATAGGAAAGTCTGCCTACATTCTTAACAAGCTTCCCCTTTATTTCAGAAGAGGTTGGTGTGCAGGTTGCACTTTGAGAACTGTTTCCTGAGACCAGTGGTTCAAAAGCATCATTACAAGGCGAACAGCATCAGCTTCACCTAGCACTTTTTAGAAGGTGCCAATTACAGAAACCCCCACCCCAGACCGACAGAACCAGAAACTCTAGGACTATAAGCCAGCTATTTGCATCTTAGCCAGTCCTTCTGGTGATTCCGAAGCATACTTAGGTTTGAAAACCATTGGATGCAACCCAGAAACACTAACCTAGAACAGTAGTTCTCAACCTTGACTGCACATAACACTAATCTAGAGGAGATTTTTTTAAATACTGCTGCCTGGATCCCAGCTCCAGAGTGTAGGATTTAATGCATCTAGGGATAAGACCTGAGCACCAGGAGATTGTCAAATGCAACCACTTCCCCAGAGCCTGATACAAAGAGGAGATTGAGACTCCCTCCCCCCCAAAAAAGATGATATTTATTTATCATCTAGTGTCTACGCATTATTTGCATATGTGAGCTCATTCAGATCCCACACTACCTCTGAGGTGATCAGCCAGGTAGAGAGGAGGAAATGGAGGCTAAGACACAGGCAGATGGTGGCAAAGTGAGAACTTTGAACCCAAGTCTGTGGGACTCCAAAGCACACTCTCTCCAGTTTAGTTCCACTAACAATCGTTTAACACCATAACACCATGTAGAGGGCATAAGGAATACTAAGATGAAGAATCATTCTCTTTTATCAAGGACCACGAGTCTTCTCAGTATAATACAATTATCTTTGTAATAAATCACTAGGACTCAAAGGGACATGAAGAGTCACAATAATATTGAGCTAGCATCTCCTTGAAACTGTTTAAATATCCTTTAATGTGGACATTCTGAAGACCCCAAATCCCCACTGCTCATCCAAGCTCTAAGTAGGAGGGTATTAAGCAACATAGGTTTTTGAGGTCATCAGACATACGTAAAGAGGACAAGAGCCCATGAGCTCCGTCCATGCGTTGCTGCTACTTACAGTAAAACCCTTGCTATCTGGGAAGCCCTGTTATCCCTGTTTTCCAGAAGCTTCGTACTACACATTCAGTTGTATAAAGACACGCCGCTGGGAATCCTGCGTGCTCCAGTGAACATCTTCGTTTAAGAAGGTGGAAGACCATGAACCTTAACATCCGATGTGCGCACCTTCATCAAACCCCAAGTGTCCCATCGTCTTACTGGGAAGAAATAGGAAAAAGGCAGTAAGGGGCGAATGTGTGCACAGAAAGCCTTCATGCCCTGACCTTTGAAGTCCTGGAGGGCTGGTGTGGGGGATTAGTCACAAGAGCTGTGCAGCACATTCAGCAGGCAGGTTTAGACGGTGATTTAACCACGTCTAACACCCGTGGTGGACAACAATGGGATAATGTAGCAACTCATCTCCCAAATATGCTTCCGTAACCTTTTAATAGAAACATGTAATAAATTTATACAATCAAAAGTTTCTGTCAGATTATTTCTGGGGATGGCAGCTGCTATAGACTGAATGTGTGCTCCCAAATCTCATATATTAAATGCTAGCACCCCATGTGATAGTAGTAAGAGATGGGTCTTTCAAAAGGGGGCAGATTAGTCATCTAATGCATGTGATTAATGCTGTTAAAAAAGAAATCCCAGAGAGGTCTCTTGCCCCTTCAACCATGTGATGAAATAGCAAGACAGCTCTCTGTGACCCAGGAAGCAGGCTCTCATCAGACATGGAATCTGCCAGCGCACTGACCTGAAACTTCCAGCCTCCAGAACTGTGAAAAATAAATTTGTTCTGCATAAGCCACCCAGTCTATGATATTTTGTTACAGCAGCCTGAGCAAGCTAAGACATAAGCATGAGGAACACATGAGTGAACTCAAGCCCTTCCCCAAACTATTAACCGTGACTTTGACTTTAACAAGACACTAAACTTCAAGATCAACAGTGAGGGGAAATTTTTTTAGGTGAGCCACAGAAGAATGAAATAATATCCTCAGCCACTCCGGTTCAATGAGGCCAAAATGTAGTTTTCTACAAGTTAAAAGATATCCCTGGACCTGGCATCTAATGGGAACTATATTCTCCTGATGACTGCTCTTAACTCATACATCAGCCCTCTCTCCTCTACCAGGCTTGGTTTTTATTAGGAATCATTAGATGCTTATTCAATGAGAAATTAAATTAATGACTGAAGAAATATGTGAATGGATGGCTACATGAGTGAATAAATACATGAGTGAATGAACGGAGATTGGGCAAATGAGTCAGTACCAAGCTGGGTCCCTAATGGATTCAAGATTTGCTCATTTTATGAGCCCAAATAGAGGACATATCTCAGGTCACCCCACAGTGTCATATCTCAGGTCATCCCTCATGCCATGGAAGTACAAACCATTTTCACTAACTAAACTCAGTGCTTATATCCGAGGGTCCACGGGTCACCCTTTGAGCTTTTGAGGCATTCCAGATGATCATGAAATTCAAGATTTTAAAAATGATTAATTTGAGCCTAACATAAGGAAATAATAAATAACAGGGTTCCAACCCTTGTAAGAAAATTTCTACTGGCAAATATGGAACAGCAAAAAACAATGGCCCAATTTTTTCTACCCCCTGGATCGATAGAAAGAAAAGCAGAGGGGATAAGAACTGGCACCCACTGAAGGCTCTCACTGTGATAGTGTTAGATTTGTCCTCTCTCTAGATGACAGTGAAAGCTTATATTCCTCATGGGGGCCTCATAGCTTGAGTTGTCACTCCTCGCAAAGCCAGACTGCAAGAACAAGACTGCTATTTTTTTCTCTCTAAAGAATTCTGATTCAAAAGACAAGCATCCAGAAAAGAAGTCACTAATGGCCTTACAACCATAAGAAAATGGTTTCACAAACTCTCCATTCTGAAGGAGTGTTTTTAAATCGTACTAGTAGTTGGAAAGAAAGAAAGAAGAAAGGGAGGGAGGGAGGAAGGAAGGAAGAAAGGGAAAGAAAGAAGAAATGAAGGAAGGAAAGAAGGAAGGGAGAAAGAGAGAGGAAGGAAGGAAGGAAGAGGGAAGGAAGGAAGGAAGAAAGGAGGGAGGGAGGAAGGAAGGAAGACAGAGAAAGAAGGAAGGAAGGAAGGAAGGAAGGAAGGAAGGAAGGAAGGAAGGAAAGAAGGAAGGGAGAAAGAAATAAAAAGAAAGAAAGAAAGAAAGAAAGAAAGAAAGAAAGAAAGAAAGAAAGAAAGAAAGAAGAAAGAAAGAAAGAAAAAGAAAGAGTACTAATGCAATGGTTAAATCAAAAGTTTTTGATGGGAGACAATCTGGACTCAAACTATGTTAATAGTGCCTGGTGCATAACAATAGTAACTACTTCAGAGAGTTGGGGTAAGATTTAATGAGATAATACATTTTATGTACTCAGTACGGTGTTTGGCATGCTGTAAAGAAACAAATTTTAAAATTATTTTTATTATACCTTTAGCAAAAGTATAGAGAATATCACATCTCTCTGCCCCCCCCCCCACTTCATAACCATCTGACCTTATTTCTCCACTCCTGAAGGTTTTTTAATTTTCTGACCCAGACCTGTGTTTATATCCTATATCCACCTGAAGACATCTCCCTGGGGCCAAGGACCATACTGGGAAACCACAACAAAGACCAATTTCTCTGTCTAACTCTGTTTAACCAACCGGTCAAGATAGGTTTAATATTGTGACCCCAGCTGCAGAATGGTCTGGTTCTTCTCTCTTTGGAGCGTCCAGGAGATGTTGAAAATGCAGGACTTTAATGTCCTTCTCATCATCAGTACTAACACATAAATTTTAAAATGTCAAAGAATATGGAGATTAGTGCTATTCTTGCAACACGTGTACCCAAAACACATGTACACACTGCAAATCTTTTTAGTTCTCAAAGTTTTCCGTGAGTACTTCATAAAACTAGCATTTCTAATGTTCTAGTGAGAGAGAGGCAGATGTGCTTTGCGATAGCATGTGTGTATTTTCTTGACGGCTTCCCCGAGAGAGTGCTATTTGCTGAGAATGGGGCTAGAGGGTGAAAAGGAGAGGGAGGGTGAGACAGAGAAGACACTGAGCATGTGTGGATGTGAGGGAGTAATTGAGTCACATCCTGTCGGGAAAGGAGTTGCTCCTTGGCATTGTGTGAAAACCCTTCCATACAAGGGTTGATGAATCCATCAAGAATAATTTATTCCAACTGCAAATTCTACCATGCGTGTGAATGTCAGCACCGTTATGCAGGCAAACACTTCTAGCTTGTTGATTGGGATAAACCTTACCGATCTGAGGTCAGGACATTTGGAACCCATTGAAGGTTATTTGCTACATGATAGTCAATGTTCCTCCTTACGGGCCGAATGAAATTTCATCTGTAATCATTCATTTAACATCTGAGGAGAAAGTAATGAGAAAAATCTCCTTCCACAACTGTAACTACATAGAAATTCTACACCATGTATTTTAAAATACATACTTTTGGGGTGCCTGGGTGGCTCAGTAAGTTAAGCATCAGTGATTTCGACGCAGGTCAGGATCTCACTGTTCATGAGATCGAGCCCCACATCAGGCTTGCACTGACAATGTGGATCCTGCTCGGGATTCTCGCTCGCTCGCTCTTGCTCTCTCTCTGTACCTCCCCTGCTAGCGCTCTGTCTCTCAAAATAAATGAATAGACCTTAAAAAAAATAATAAAGTACATACTTTTGCTCTAAGATATGACTGGACTTATAACCTGACCACGATAGGCTGAAAGTAGTCTGGCAACTTAGTTGGGTGAAGGCCAGAATAACGCGCCTGCTCGTGGCAAAGGCATTCACATACACAATAGCTAAGTCAAGCCACCCATTTGCTTCAGGCATCAGATTATAAACATAAGAACAAACATGATATCTCATTATAAATATAATGACCAAATAAGTTATTATCATGGAAATGTGTGGGAATGGGGCAGAGCTCAGCAGAGAGAAATATGCTATGATTGACAGGGGAAATGAGGAAGCTACGAACGATAGCGGGCTGCTGTTCTCCCATATGTTCTCTGTTCCTTGAGAGAGAAGTAGAAATTGTAGACTTTTGAGGTGAGAGGGGACCATAGACATCACCTAGTTCAACCATGCATCATATAGATGAGGAAATTCAAACATAAAAACCCTCAAAATTTGCCTGAGTTGTCTTAGCATTTAAGTGGCAAAGCTCAGCCTAAAATTCACATTCCCAGTTGCCCGGGTGAGGATAATTTTAATGTAGTCTACTGCTTTGGGGAACCTGAGCTGGCACGAATGTTTCCCATAGATTGAATTTGCCAGAATACCCATCCTTATGTTCCTATGGGTTGGGTTTAGGTTCGAATGAGGACACCACCCTGAGGTCCCCAGACAACAGTTGTCTGTGACTACCAAGGTGCCCGTTAACTTTGTCACAGTTGATCAATGCAGGAAATTTCCTCCCAATATTTTTTAGTTTAATTTGGTTTAAGTAAGGCCACTGGGGAAATTCCTCCTCTTTGGGACCCATTATTTTAAGACATCCTATAGAGCACTGAATTATGTGGCTAAATCAGGCAAAACGGACTCTGAGTAAAGAGGAGAATGCAGAAAAGGAGTCTGGTCCTTCCATGAACTCTGGCTTAGAATGATTCCAAAGTATACCCACTTTCCTTACGTTCCTCTTTATCTTTCCCTATTCCAAAAATGGCTTTCTAAAACCTGACTCTCTTCCTGAACACCAGCACACTCTTTGCCATGCACATCTAGATATTACAGAGACATCACCTACTGGTTACTTTTCATTTCCAGGGGATTATACACATCTGGATCCCATGTATTCATATTTCATTTCATTCTCAAAGAACAGAATACATAGGGTCAGGAAGCATTCTGAAAGAAGTGCCTTAATCATCTATAGGCAGAAACAAAAAAAAATTTGCCTTTATGAATGTTCTTTGGTGGCTGACGGAATGAAGTGAATTGCAAGGAGGTAAGGAAACATCTTAAGAGACTTTACTTTTTAAAAACTAATGGTTATTTTTTTTTCCTAATTGATCTTAACCTGCAGCATATAATACTTCAGGGCAAGGATAGGCAAACTAGGCTACAAACCAAATTCAGCCTCTTTTTGTGCAGCCCTTGAGCTAGGAGTATGTTTTGTACTTTAAGAGAAAATAAAAAAGAGAGAGAGAGGAGATTGGGAAGGAGGGAGGCAGAAAGAGAGAGAGAAGAAGAGAAGGACAGGAAGGAGGGAAGGAAGGAAGGAAGGAAGGAAGGAAGGAAGGAAGGAAGGAAGGAAAGAAGGAAGGAAGGAAGGAGGAAGGGAAGGAAAGAAGGAAGGAAGGAAGGAAGGAAGGAAGGAAGGAAGGAAGGAAGGAGGGAAGGGGCAAGGAGGGAGGGAGATACATAATACACAAGGACCCCATGTAGCCTACAATGCCTAAAATATTTTCTATCTTGTCCTTTATAGAAAAAGTTTGCTAATCCCTACTTTAGAGTGCAGGGAGAAATTTCAAAGTAATTGTAAGAAGGGTTAAATAAATCAAATAGCTTAGTGGTTTGGACATAATTCTCCACACTCCCCAGATGAGGACAATGAGGCTTACTTAGATTGTGGTTTGTCCAAAATCACGTAACTCAGAAGTGGTGAAGCCAGGGCCCAAACTTAGGTCTTTCTTTTCCAGATCCAAAATGCTTGGGCTTAAATCACAACTCCACCACAGACCAGCTGTTGAATCTCAGACTATTTAATCTTTCTCAGTTCTTGATCTGTAAAATACGCATAAAATATGACCCAGCTCATGGTGTAGTTGCGAGGTGCGTCTGAATTAATACATGTGGAGAGTTTACCAGAGTGCCTTCACATTGTGACACGAGCCATTATTATTATGTTTGAATATGCTGCCAAGGCTCCTAAAGGAGCTTTTGTGAAATGCCAGAGAAATAAATGTTGAAAAGTTAAATTTATAGTTACTTCTGCACATCAGGATTCTAAAAGCCTTTCAATGCTTATCTCCTCTGCAGGTCACAAAAAGACTATTTAGTTTTTCCCAAATGTGCTTGACTATGTATATATGTATCCATGTACCTATTTATTTGTTTATAAATGTATGTATGTATCTATCTATCTATCCTTCCATCCATCATCTTTCTATGTAGGAGGAGAGGTCTTTTATAGCTTTGATATTCTAGAAAGGTTACATAGGAAACTCTCACTTAGAAGAGTTTTTCCCAAATTCTGTTAAACATCGGGTCTCCCTTACATGATTAAAGATACACATCATTTTTCATATTTTTTAAAATGGTTTCCCCAGAGCTGAGACTAAGATTTCAGTAGGCGTCAGGTGCTCAATAAATGCTAGCTAGCTTTCTTGCTTGCTTGACGGTGCTTAGTCTGATGCAGGCACAGCAGTCTTGGAACTGAGACAGTTTTGCAGCAGTTCATACAAACAGCACCTTACCCAGAGGTGCAGAGAGAAGGAGAATCAGGAATTCTTCTTGGATAATTGCTTCCTGAGCAGAAACCTGTAGAAATTAGCTAGGAAGAAAGGAAGGAAAAGTCACCCAGGCTGATGGACTTCCAGCCATTTCAGGAGAGAAACAAGAGAGTAGTCAAGGGATTGGAGAGGGTGAGCACTGGGAAGAGATAGGCCCCTCTTAAAAGCTAGACACACGAAGTGAAATAAGTCGGTCACAAAGAGACATCCTGTAGGGTCCCACTTATATGAGGAAACCAGAGTAGTCAAAGTCACAGACACAGAGGGGGTGGTTCAGTAGTTAAGGGTCCGATTTGGCTCAGGTCCTGATCTCATGGTTCCTGAGTTTGAGCCCTGCATCAGGCTCTCTGCTGTCAGCACAGAGCCTGCTTAGGATTCTCCGTCCCCCACTCTCTCTGCCCCACCCCCTGCTCGTGAGCTTTCTCCCTCTCTCTCAAAAATAAATAAACATTAAGAAAAAATCATAGTCACAGAGAGTAGAATTGCAGTTGCCAGGGGCTGGAAGGAAGAGAGATGGGGAGTTATTTAATGGTATAGAGTTTCACTCTTGCAAGATGAAAAGATTTCTGTCGATAATGGCATTGATAGTTGCACAAAAATCTGAATATACTTAACACCATTGAACTGTACGCTTAAAAGCGATTAAAATGGTAAATATTGTGTTATATAGATCTTACAATAGGAAATGTTTGGGAGTGGGAAGAGCTGGGCAACGCACAAGGCACTGTATGTATATTTTTACTAACATGCACATGGACACTGCAGATTGTCAGCTAAGGAAACTGAGCTTTGTAGGTTTATTTATTGAGTAAGTAAATTTTCAAGGCCAGAGAGCTGGTGTGTGGCAGAACCTGGATTCAAATGCAGGCAAAAGGACCTTAGAGCCTGTGGGTTTTCACACAGGAATAATTAACTCAAGAATTTCCTTCACAGTGGTCAGGGGACAATATGGTGGGGACAGTATGGAGTAGCAGGGCTTTTTCTCAGGCTTCTCTAATCATACTTTGTAGGAGACTGCCTCCCTCTCTACATGTATGGATTCAGAGATTGAATATTTGTATTCGACTCTCCAATGGAGTTGTTCCAACAAATCTGTCTTTTCTGTGTGGGTCTTTGGGACGTCTTGTCAAAGTTACCAAGTAATTGATAACAGATTAAAAGAATGAAATCCAAGAACCAAAGAGTGTAGGGGAGACTCTAGCTTCTCATAACTAGATCTTGCTGGCTCAGGATCTTAGTTTTGTCCTTACCGGTATGATTTCTTTATGATTTCCTTTTTGATTCTGCTTTTTAAGAATATGCTTTCTGGCCATCCAAAAATAAATGTCAGCATATGATAATTTTTAAAAATTCATATCAAAATGAATATTGGTCCATTATTCCATACTGTAGTTATTTGAAAAATAGTTTGAGTTAACATTTAGTGAATGTTTATAGGGACAGATGCCATATTAAGTGCTTTTAATTTATTTTCATTATATTGTCCAAGTGTCTTTATTGTCATTCCCATGTTATGGATTTTAAAAATTGAAGTATATGGATTTTATGTAAAGTGCCCATGATTCCTTTGAACCCAAGGAGTCTGATGGCAGAAAACATGCACTTAGCCAATCTGCTATGCTGCCATACCTTTATCATGAATTGGAGACTCACATATTTATGAGTATTTTCTGTCTTACTGAGCTCTCTATTCCTGCATGTATTTTTAATTGATTTAATTTTGATATACAACATGTTGTTATTTAATGCTACAATTTAATAGTTAATGCAAGCCTCACCCTCACTCTTTTTTGAACATCCATTCTCACTTGGCTGTTCTTCCAAATAAACTTTAAAATCACATTATGAAATACATGCACACGCACACAAAAGTGTGCACATATACAAACTCAAATTATCTTGGGATCTGTATCAGACTCATACCAACTACATGCATTATTTTTAAGATACATAATATTGCTAAAATGTTGAGTTTTTCCATACAAAAAAGCTCTACTAGCTGCCTTAAATTTGTCTTATGATTACATTACAGTGTTTGACACTTTATATTTGTGAGGCTATTGGGATTAGAGTGTTCTAAGTACTTATTGCTGGTACAGAGAAAAACTTTTGTGCTTTCTGTAAAGTAAAAGCCCTTTCATCCAATGCAATCAGAGCCAGAAATTGATCAGATCGTTGAAAAGGCAATTACGAAAAAAATTAAATTTATTATCATTTTTACATTATTTATTTATTTTTATTTTTGAGAGAGTGTATGAACAGGGAGGGGCAGAGAGAGAAGGAGACACAGAATTCAAAGCAGGCTCTAGGCTCTGAGCTGTCAGCACAGAACCTGACTGGGAACTTGAACCCCCAGACCACGAGAACATGACCTGAGCCAAAGTTGGATGATCAACTGACTGAGCCACCCACACACCTGCGCAAAAAATCAATTTTAAAATGTATGTATTCCTTAAAATCTTTAACATATAATTGCATAAGCATATTTAAAACATGTAACTGCACGTTTTTACCCCCATTTCTGTATCCATTTTGTTCTTTTTTTCTTTTGAATAATAGCTTCCTTCTCTAATTTTTCTCTTTAACTTTGGAAAAAGACATATATGTTTATATTATGTATATTTGGAAAAATACATTCTCTTTGTGTTTAATATTAAAGTGATCAATATTAAATATTGAAGAATTGGGCACCTGGGTGGCTCAGTCAGTTAAGCACCCAACTCTTGATTTCCACTCAGGTCATGGTCTCAAGGTTCATGAGATTGAGCCTTGCGTCAGGCTCTGTGCTGACAGCACAGAACATGCTTGGGCTTCTCTCTCTCCCGTTCTCCCTGCCCCTCCCTCCCCCTCCCTCTCTCAAAATAAAAAAAAAACATTTTATGAATAAATAAATAAATAAATAAATAAATATTAAAGAATGTATAAAGAATAAACTTTTCTCTAACCACCCACATCTCAATAAAGTTTATACTTTAATCATATAAAGTCTATATATAAGTCACTCTTTACACAGTGTGAGAAAATTAACAGTTTTCCCTCTCTCTCCTTTCTCCTTTCCATTTTTCATATTTTTCATATCAGTTGAGAGGTTTTAGCTCTGGAGTACTCTTAAAAATTATTTTTCATAATAAACTTCTTAAGAATTATATTGGTCATTGAAGAGCACTGGGTGTTGTATGGAAACCAATTTGACAATAAATTTCATATATTAAAAAAATATATATTGGAAACTTCTGTTCTTTATAAAACAACACTTGGAATAATTATTTAGACACAGCAGGGTTTTACTGTTTTACTTCTCACGATATTTATATCACACAACACCCAACACTTCGCTTTCGTTTGGTTTTTTTTTAACAAACTAGATGATTTGAGGAATTGAGTTATTTTTTTCTGCACGAAACGTGCCTTTATTCTAACTCGGACAATAAGACAACTCAGCGAAGGAAGATCCGGCCCTTTCTGTCGCTCTCTTGCAGGGGACATGTTTGCCAGGAGCCCCGTCCTCAACCAGTCCGGCCCCACCGAGTTCGTGTTCCGCGCGTTCACCACCGTCCCCGAATTGCAGGCCCTCCTCTTCCTCCTCTTCCTCCTGCTCTACTTGATGATCCTTTGTGGCAACGCGGCCATCGTCTGGGCGGTGCGCACACACAGCTCGCTGCACACCCCCATGTACTTCTTCCTGTGCAACCTGTCTTTCGTAGAAATCTGCTACACCTCTGTTGTGGTGCCTCTGATGCTTGCCAACCTTTGGGGCGCCCGGAAACCCATTCCGCTGGCTGGCTGTGGGGCCCAAATGTTCTTTTTCGTCGCCCTTGGCAGCGCTGACTGCTTCCTCTTGGCAATCATGGCATACGATCGCTACGTGGCCATCTGCCACCCGCTGCGCTACACCCTCATCATGACCCAGAAGCTGTGCGTCCGGATGGTGCTGTGCGCCCTGGGCCTGGCCCTCCTCCTCTCCCTGCAGCTCGCCTGCTTGATCTTCACCTTGCCCTTCTGCGGGCACCGCCGGGAAATCAACCACTTCCTGTGCGACGTGCCTCCCGTCCTGCGGCTGGCCTGCGCCGACATCCGCGTGCACCAGGCCGTGCTCTACGTGGTGGGCATCCTGGTGCTGACCGTCCCCTTCCTGCTTATCTGTGTGTCCTACGTGTTCATCGCCTCCGCCATCCTGCGCATCCGCTCCGCCGAGGGCCGCCGCCGGGCCTTCTCCACCTGCTCGTCGCACCTCACCGTGGTCCTGCTGCAGTATGGCTTCTGTGCCTTGGTCTACTTGCGTCCCCAATCGGGCTCGTCGGTGGATGAGGACCGCCAGTTTGCCCTAGTCTACACCTTCATCACCCCCCTACTCAACCCGCTGATTTACACCCTTAGGAACAAGGATGTCAAAGGTGCCCTGAAAAAGGCCATCAGTAGCAAAGGAACAGGTGAAGCTCTCTGAAGTTTCAGGGGGACTTGAAACAGGTCCCTGAGCATAGGACAACAGTGAAACCCTTACCACAAATGCCAGATTTACATTTATTTCTCCAAAGTTTGGATTTTCATTTCTTCTGTCCCTAACATGCTTGTTTGCTACAGTTCACTTTGATGTTTTTAAAGTTCTCTGAACCTTTAAAACTGAAAATTGACAAGATTTCTGTAGGCTATTATTCACTTAGCCACGGATTAAAAGTCTACATTTATTCTGAAGCAATGTTATTATCTTTGAAGCTTCCTCTTGAGAAACAATGGTATTAGCTGATTGCTTGGAAAATGTTCATAAGGATATCTCACCTAAAATGCCTTATTCTTGTTTTGTGTTTAGAGTATGACAGAGTTGCCTGGGTGGCTCAGTCGGTGAAGTGACCTGCTCTTGATTTCGGCTCAGGTCATGATCTCACGGTTCATGGGTTTGAGCCTCGCATTGGGCTGTGAACTGACAGAGTGGAGCCTTCTTGGGATTCTCTCTCTCCCTGTCTCTCTCTGCCCCTCCTCTGCTCACACTCTCTATTTCTCTCAAATAAATAAATAAGCTTAAAAAAAACCTTTAAAGTATGACAAGTAATAACCTGGTTAATGCACCTATTTCCTTCATTAAGCCTCTTTTGTACATTACAAGGTCCTGTGGTTGGGTCTAACCTATGCTCCCACATTCAATCCAGGATTGTACAAGTAAGTCAGGAAAGGTGGTGCAGAATCAGTTTGCTCTGAGAGTTAACATGTGTTGAGAATAACTTAGGCCAACATAAGACCCCCTAAGTTCTGGGAAAGCAAGAGTGGGTCATCAAGTATCATGGTCAAACTCTCCAGCGGTCATCCTCTGTATTGGTCAACATTCTCCAGAGAAACAGAACAAACAGGATAGAGAAAGAGGTGTTTGCAAGCAATTGGCTCACACAGTTGTGAAGTTGGGCAAATCCAAAATGTTCGGCCGAGGCCAACAGGCTGAAAGTTCCAGCAGGCATCAGTTGCCATCTTGAGTTTGAAGGCAATGGAAAAAGAATTCCTTCCTTTTCTGGCTGCCTCAGCCTTTTCTCTCAAGACCTTTAAGAGATTAGATGAGGTCCATCCACATTATGGAGGGTAAGCTGCTCTGCACAAAGTCTACTTATTTACATGTTCAGCACATCTGAAAAACACCTTCATGGCAGCATCTTGACTGGCATTTGACTAAACAACCGAGTACCATAGCCTAGCCAATTGACTCATAAAAGTAATCATCACTATCCACCCCCTGTCCACTTGACGTTCATACTCATCTCCTTAGACCATACTTGACCTCCAAATAAAGACAATAACAGCCATATTTCTACCCAACCTGATAACAATTATCGTGTCTATAACCAAAAATGTACTTTTCCTCCCCAAGAGAATGCAAAGTCTTTGGGTGATGTTCACCCTTGTCCTTTATACTCTGTAACTTAAATACTATGATGTAAAGTTAATACATTTTATGTTATATTTTAATGGGATAAGAAAGGGAAGAAAATACACACATACATACTCACAAACATATTCCTTAAAAAAAATAAAGAAGAAACACACCTAACAATTGCAGTCTTCATTTCTGCAAATGGTTATGTGCTCAAAACTGATGTTTATAAATCCCTTCTTTCAATACCCATTCCATATTCCCTTTCTCCTTAGAAAGTATCCCAGCTTGCCGTGGTTCTTTATGTAATGGAGTGACTCAAACTTTCCTTCCCAAAAGGTCTGGGACTTTTACAGTCTTCCTTGAATTGAATTGTTGTAGTGGCCCATCCATTTTAACCACAGGGCATGGTAGTACTAAGACATACCCTAAGGGATTCCCTTGAAAGACACTCTTCAGTACCTCTATTATGAAGCAACAGTCCAATTTCCCCTTCGTAATCAGGATGTTACCCCAGTCAGTACAGTAATACCTTGTTTTCCTGTTGATTCAGGGTCATGAGGAGCCCAAAGTGGCCAGGTGACAGTCTTAACTTCCAGTTCAAGTTTGTACCAGTCCAGTTTGCTGGTACAGAGACCTCTTGACCAGCAAAGCATAATGTCATGGGGGCAGAAAAGAATAATTTTGCTGATGGATGACCAGAATCCATTCCCATTTCCACCCACTGATTTGCAAGTCCTGGCTATGGGAGAAATAATGCTATATTTCTGGCTATGGGAAGTATGAGTCCTGGCTACGGGAGAAATAATACTATATGCTGATTTAGAGCACATAAAGCCTCCTGGAGAAACTTGCCTCAGCCCTGAAAGGTACTGTCAGCCAGCTGGTGCTGTAATTATCTTCAAAAGGTCATTCACTACTCTACCGAGCCAGATGCTTCAGGATGGTGGGAAACATGGTAAGACCAATGAGTTCCATGAACATGGGCCCATTATCACTTCATTTACTAGAAAGTGAGTTCCTTGAGCAAAAAACTATGCCGCATGAAATGCCGTGACTGTAAATAAAGCATTCTGTAAGTATGTAGTTTCGGCAGAAGCATTGTATGCAGAGAAGCCAAATCTTCCTGAAAGTAAGCATCCCAAACTGGGGGAGAAAATACAGGATGGGTTTAGGGACCCACTGGACCCACTGTGAGATGAACCTGAGCAAAAAAGTTCTTTGATCCCCTGGTCTCCATAAGCACCTACTCTGACTAGGGACTACAGTGATTTCTGGGTCTCCTGGAATTAGTGTCAGTTCATGGCCATTGTATAGTAGACCTGAAAATTCTGATTATTTCCTTTCCCCCAAGGTAGTCATGTTGCTGAAAGTGTTTAGGTCCCTTTGGGGAAGACTGAGCAAAAGATTAACAGCATACATACATTTTTGGAAGCATAGTAGGGTCCTTCCCCATGAGGGCACAGCCTCCCCCTTCATTCAAGGGGTTCTAGGTCTGCGAACTAGCTCAAGTCTGGGAATTGACTCTCTGTTTTATGATTCAAGTTACACTTTTGTTCACTTGATCCGGAACTCTTCCACTCATACATATCAAGTAATAACGTAGTAGACTTCTCATCCTTTCACTTCTGGGAGCACTGTGACCAACTAGCCAAGGCCGTAAGTCTCTGTGAAGTAGACTATTCTGATTACTGCTTCGACTCTGTGCAGTGTAATAACCACACCCACCCTACCTTTGACAAGTAAGTACCATCACTTGGCCTTGGCCACCCTGGGGTCCAAGTATTTCCATTGCATTTAGGCTTCCCAATTTAGAGGCAGCAGATCTCACTGAAATTTCTGACAGAGAGAAAAGCAATCACACAGCCTTCAAAAATGTTGGGGGCTCCCCTTATAAATTTGTTTCCCACAGTCATGGGGAAAGTTGTGTCTTCTGGACTTTCCTGGGATAGGTAAGCGGGTCTTAAGTGACAAATCCACTCTAACTTCTAATCTCCTGAAGCTTTTCAATTGTTTTCTCTACAGTAGACCAAAGCAGGACTCGTATTTCAACTTATTTTGGTGTAGCCCCCCTACTGGCCCATGTTTCAACCAAACAATCAAATTGTTAAGAGCCCTAACACCCCAAGCTGCAAAGTTAATTGAGAATCTATGCTTTGCGGACCCATGTCGATAAATTCAGCCTGATCCAACTTTGTGTTCCTCCCATCATTAACCCATACATTTAATATCCATTTCTACGCACATTCCCTAGATTTTTGTTTGTTATAAATTAGAAAAAATCATGTATTTCTTTTACAATGTAATGCACCTCTTCATATGATAGACTTTGTAGGGGCGCCTGGGTGGCTCAGTCAGTTAAGCGTCCGACTTCAGCTCATGTCATGATCTTGTGGTTTGTGAGATCAAGCCCTGCGTCGGGCTCTGTGCTGATAGCTCGGAGCCCGGAGCCTGCTTCAGTTCTGTGTCTCCTTCTCTCTCTGCCCCTCCCCCACTTGTGCTCTGTCTCTCTCTGTCTATCAAAAATAAATAAGTGTAAAAAAAATTTTTTTTAATGATAGACTTTGTACCCCATCTTTCAGGGCCTGCTGGGACTTGGGCCTAGTTATAGGTCAAGAAGCAAAGAGGGGTGATGGGAGTGGATCCTATGGAGAACCAGCAGTGTCTCATAAGGCAAATCCCTCAGCGGAGGCCATTATAGGTAAGGCAGGATTAATCTCCTCAGTGGGAGTGGTATGCCTTGTTCTACTGCCAAAGAAGACTCATCAGAATTTAGGGGTTCTATGCCCCCAGAATCATCAGGAATTATCCTGTATATCCTCATTCCAATTTTTAGGGTCCCATTCCTTCCCAGCTAATGTCTTCAAACGTCAGGAGGAAACCCTGAGAGGCTAAGAATCCAATTTACATTGTAAATCAGCCACTCACAGAATGAGATTCTGGGTGTGTTTTTCAGCAACCTCAGCTCACAACTACAGAATACACTGGTCTCTTTCAGGCAGGCATGGAAGTTTTCAGGTCATTTATGAAATAGTAGAGCTGAGACTTTGAATCACCGGACTCAACCTTTTCTTTCCCACTTACTCTAGTGCATTTAGAAGCAAACAGCCAATCTCATTATAGTCATCACTTGGACGAAAATATCTGAAGGTATCATGTGCATGGTCACCCAAAACCTGGCTTCCATAAGTACTGACTTAGCTGTAGCCAGTGGTGATATTTTGCGTATCTTTGTTGCTGCATCACACTGTAGACTCAGTGTTCCCTTTACCACTTGAAGTGGAGTCTTCAGTGCCTTTAACTCTTATCAGATTAGTGAGACAATTCCACAAACCCCAGAACCAATTCTGAAAACTCATCCTTAATATTCTGTTCCTCTAGAACCACTCTTGGGATAAAAAACTGTATTAATCAGGGTTCTCCAGGAAGCAGAACCAATAGGTTGCATGGGGGGGGGGGGAGGGAGGAAAAGCTTGTTTTATGGAATTGGCTCATGCAGTTGTGGGTCTAGTGAGTTCAAACTCTGCAGGGTAGGCCAGCAGGCTGAAGACCAAGGGAAGAGTTGATGTCTCAGCTTGAATGTGAAGGCAGTCTAGAGGAAGAATCCCTCTTATTCAGGGCACCTCAGTCCTCTTTCCTCTTAAGGCTTTCAACTGATTAGATGTGACCCACCCACATAACAGATAATAGTCTGCTTTACTCAAATCCTACTCATTAAATTGTTAATCTCACCTAAAAATATCTTCACAAGTAACATCTAGACTGGTGTTTGACCAAATATTTAGGGACTCTGGCCTAGCCAAGATAATACATTAAAATGACCACAACAGCCTAGGAAATGACAAAGAAAGGCTCTGATGCAACTTGTCATCTCAGTGGTATTATTTACATTTCTGTATTAGAAAAATGTGAGGAAATCCTTTTAACGACATTTTATTCACTAGAAACTCATCATACAAAGTATTACTTCAAAATGTGCAATCATTTAGTTCTTAGAAATATATTCAATCTCAAAAAATTCTCACTCTGATTAGTTTTCATCTTTAGAAAAAGATTAAATCCTTGGCCTAAGGAGTTATTGAAAGCAGTGTGCTGATCTTTTAAAACTAGATGCTTATTCTCTACTCACTTCCCTTGGGATCCTGAAGAGCCACCTGGTTTTAATGCTCAATAGTCAGCGGACATTCTTAGATGAAATCAGAAGAACCAAGTTAGTCCCGTTTTTGCCACTGACTTTTTGGACACTATACAAATCAGGCCACTTCCCCACGTCTCGTTTTCTCAGTGAAGGTCTCTGAATGATAAGATTTCCAATATCCATATGCCTGGATATGCTTACATTTCAATATTTTTTTATTTTAGGCATGTTGCGGTTTTTTTTTTCTTCCAGCTTTGAGTTCTTTACTACCTTCAACTGTATTTCCCTGTGTTTGAATTTTTTTTTTTTAATCCCATATTTCATGGATTGCTTCTTCTCATCATTCATGTTTCAGGTCAAACATCACCTCCTTAAAGAAGAGGCTTCTGGGGGCGCCTGGGTGGCTCAGTCGGTTAAGCGTCCGACTTCAGCCAGGTCACGATCTCGCGGTCCGGGAGTTCGAGCCCCGCGTCAGGCTCTGGGCTGATGGCTCGGAGCCTGGAGCCTGTTTCCGATTCTGTGTCTCCCTCTCTCTCTGCCCCTCCCCCGTTCATGCTCTGTCTCTCTCTGTCTCAAAAATAAATAAATGTTAAAGAAAAATTAAAAAAAAAAAAAAAAAGAAGTGACAGAGGAGGGGTGCCTAGGTGGCTCAGTCAGTTAAGTGTCCGACTTCGGCTCAGGTCATGATCTCGCTGTCCGTGAGTTTGAGCCCCGCATCAAGCTCTGTGCTGACAGCTCAGAGCCTGGAGCCTACCTCAGACTCTGTGTCTCCCTCTCTCTCTGTCCCTCCCTTGTTCATGCTCTGTCTTTCTCACAAAAATAAACAAACGTTAAAAAAATATAGAATTAATAAGCGACAGAGGAAAGTTAAATGTCTGTCTAGCATTTCCCCTCAATTCATTCCTTTATATATAACCAAGGTTACCAGGTCCCCCTTTTTCATAGAAAATATAATTTTTTTAACGTTTATTCATTTTTGAGAGAGACAGAGAGACAGAGTGTGAGGGGGGATGGAAAGAGAGAGGGAGACATAGAATCTGAAGCAGGCTCCAGGAGCTGAGCTGTCAGCACAGAGCCCCATGTGGGGCTCGAACCCTTGAACCATGAGGTCATGACCTGAGCTGAAGTCAGATGCTTAACCGACTGAGCCACCCAGACACCCCTAAAATACAAAATATGGTCTCAGTTCCCCACGGCAATAATAACTTGGGACTTGGGCTGACCCAGCTATGACAATCTGGTGGCAGTCAACTACTTGAAACAGGAAGCACAAATGACCTTGATTAGGGACTGTCTTATTTCTCAGGAAATTATATGGGACGCTGAGAGTGTTGATAAAGGGTTTAATACTGGTCTTCACTTTGACAAGCTCACAGCAGATCTTCCATTGATGGGAGCTCCCAAGTGCAGGGACAGTTTTGGCTTCGGCTCATTATCTGGTCACAGGAGAGATCAACAGTCATGAAACCACCTGCTGGGAGAGACAGAATTTATGGACTAAGGCCCTAGAGAGCAGAGCAATTTATTCCTTCCGCGAATTTCCTTGGGAAGGTTACTAAAGCTTCCATCCCACGGGGCCAACTTTCTGGCCTCATGGTCCTCTCTGTCTCCACCAAACAGCCCTCACCTGCTCTCTTCCGTCTCTTACGACTAGACCTGAGGAGACCGGCTCGGTACACCCCTCCTCCTTCTCATGATAAAGGTAAGAAGGAGTCTTTTTCTGTCTCCTTCTAGATTTACAACATACCAGGTACCCAATGACACCAGGCTAGAAAAGCAAGTAATGGCTCTGCAAGTAGAGACTCCAAGATTTTAGAGCTCATTCAGCCCACGGCTTATCGTGTTCCTCTAAATTCACTTGGAAGGCCTATTCTTCTGATTAAAATGGTAATAACTCATCTTAGCCTAAAAAATACTGAAGGGATGGCTAATGTAAGTTTGGAGAAGGTTTAAGGAATTAATAAAAGTCCTTTTCTTGTAAGGTACCTCATTTAATCCTCTGCTATGAAGCAGGTATTATTAATATCCTTTTAACAGATCCGAAGAAAGGAGAGAAGAATTAACATTTATTATGCAACTTAATAGGTTTCACACATCAAACCAAGGGTTCTAAATACTTTATCCCATTTAATTCCATCACAACTCCATTAGGTGAGTATTATTATTTATGTTTTCGGAACATGAGGAGACAGACATTAATGTGAGTTGATCTGCCCCAGTGACATCGCTATTAATAATAGCTTGAGATTCTGCCTGGGGTGTGGTATCACCAAATCTGCTAACCCCCTTGTTTTGCACAATGCTAACTCCACAATTTGAGAGCCACTGCCGTCTGGACATCTTGTATTTCCAGAATGCACACGGGCAAGGTTTCTCAGACACTCTTGCCACATGGGGCTGGCCTGGCTGGAGAGGTAAGAGGGGAGATGTAGATATGGCGTGGGCTGTGACTTGCAGCCACCGAGATAGGTGTGGCTTCACGAACAGATGCCAGCCTGGGCAGATTTCTGGGCACGATGCTGGAGTGCTCTCTCTACTCTTGCCTCTGTCCCATGCCACATGTTTAGTAACAACTTGGAAAAACAAGTTGATGACATGCGGTTACAATAAGTTTCACTCTCTTTGAACATTCAATCTACTTTTTCATCTGCCCGGAATATGGACCCCATTACTCTGCCTGTCGTTCTTCTCCTGATTAATTCTATTTTTCAGATTTAAGCTTGAATATTACTCCTCTAGGAAGCCTTTCCGAATCCCCTAATCACAAACTATGTCAGAGACGTATGTTGTTTAATCTTATGACACACTTCTTTATAGCATTGAATCAGACTTTGATGTACATAAATTTTTATGGCATACATATAAAATATATTTAATATATTTATATTATATTATTATATTATATATTATATTAATTATATTATATAACATAATTATAGTTATATAATATAATTAATTGATTAAATTAATTAATATCTATTAAATACATAATATATTTAATATAAATATAAGTATAAACATGATGAGCATGTTTTGCTTCTCTGAAAATGAAAAAATAATGTTTAGGGTTTTAGCATCCAGGGAGCTACCTCAGTCCATGTCTGAGGAGACTATCAAAACAATGAAACACAAACAACTGGATGAATCTAATTTTGGTTAGTCTGAAGCAATAGACTGCCAATGGACAGATACTGATACCCAGATCTCTTTATACTTGACCATCCCTGTGATCTGTCCCATGCAGTATACTTCTAAGTAAGTTATTTAAAATTAGAACATTTCCAGGGAGCCTGGATGGCTCCATCGGTTGAGCATCTGACTCTTGATTTTGGCTCAGGTCATGATCCCAGGGTCACGGGATTGAGCCCTGTGTCAGGCTCCAGGCTGAGTGTGAAGACTGCTTAAGATTCTCTCTCTCTCTCTCTCTCTCTCTCTCTCTCTCTCTCTCTTTCTCTCTCCCTCTGCCCCTCCTCCGCTCATGCTTTCTCTCTCTCAAACACAAAACAGAACGCAACAACAACAAAAATGAAAGCATTTCCAGAGCTGAAACTGAGACGTAACAAAACTATGTCGTTCAAGGAATACCAAAAGGAAAATGGGAGAAAATTTAGGGCTGCATGATAAAAGCTCTTAGTTCCAGAAGTGTTTCATGAAACAATGGCCCCATGCCATAGAACAGAATGGAATGTAGAGGTTACTGAAGCAGGTTTCAGCCATTACAAGAAAAGAATTTTAGGGAATTATGCTATCCAACAACAAAGCAACCAAGTTAGGAAGTAATGGCATTCCCCAGGCTTTGAAGTGGACCCGATGTTCAGGTATTATATGGAAAATTCAAGCATCTGACAGAGGACTGAACTAGGTAATTTCTGAAGTCCTCTCCAGCACTAAGAATTAATGACCTATAGATAACTCTTTTATAAATATTTTATTATAGATCTTGGAGAGCACTATTAAAATGACAGAAGTGTGGCTATCATAAAATTCTCTAAAGTCATCATTATCACACAGGTTCCAAAGCCCTCTATCAAATATAAGTGGGAAACTAGCCCTAGATGTGTTTGTTATAGCCTTCTACTTGTTATGTTCCATAGTGACAGGGTATTTTCCACAGTGCAGCCCTAATGTTGGTTACCAAGTTGTTTTCCATGCGGGCTCTTAAACGGATGATTTGATCATGAAATCACCTTAAAAGTGAAAGAGAAAGTGAAAAAAAAAAGTATAAATGACATACTTTTCATAGTATATTTATCCATACAACATGTATTTATCAAGTGCCTATAATTTGTACATTAGGCTTGGTGATATGGGAGATGAAAATGTAAATAAGGACAGATGTCTGCCCTTGAACTTATGGATAATAATGATGGTTATCTGTTATCGAGCTGCTCTTGTGATGAACTATGCATTGTGGTAGATACTTTACATAATGAACTCTTTTAATCCAAACAAAAACCCTCAGAACTAAGTATAATTATTATCCCCATTTGTCAAGTAAAGAAACTAAGACTCAGAGAAATTATATATCGCCCAGCATCACAGAGCCAGGACGTGAGATTTTTCAAACCACATCATTTAATTCAAAACTGATTTCACACGGATGCACTGCCCCTACTCCTCATATTTTAATAAAATATTGAATAGGACAGGTAATATTAGAAATCATTCAGAGCATGACCAAAGTTCAGAAGAAGAAAAGAGAATTGATAGGAACTGGACACTACTCATCAGCTGTTGGAGAAACAACAGAGTCATTTGTGCCCCAGGTGCTCTGAATATCTGTGACAGTCTAGTCACATTTCTCCCTATGCTTGTGACACGGAGCTGGGTGTATGTGGACAATTTGTACTAGTGTGGTGCTTCTGGCTTAAGATTTTTCTTCAAAGTTCATCATAAATAATTAATGTTGAAAATGGGAAGGTTGAGGAGCACCTGGGTGGCTTAGTCTGTTGAGTGTCCGACTCTTGATTTTGACTCAGGTCAAGATCTCACGGTTCGTGGAATGGAGCCCCATATTGGGCTTTGTGCTGATGGCACGGAGCCTGCTTGGGAGGAGCTCTATGATAAATTTCCCTGTTTTCTTCAAGTCCTGCACTTCTCTTGATTGGGTATGAATTGAGAAACCAGGAGCGGAAGGCTCATCCCTGACCCTGTCCATCTCAGACCTGTGTGAGCTCTCCATGAGCATTGTTTACTTTCATCAATTTCCATCTTATGATTGGATTTTCAGTGTTACATCCATATATTCCTGAGTCAATCCCTCAGGAGGCACTGGGTGTAAATAGATATGTGAATGAATGAGTGAATGAATAAATAGCTTCCCGCCCTCATCTTAATGACTGACCCCTGCTTTCAAGAATTCCTTGACACTTTCTTATGAATTTACTGAAAGAATTAATTTGCATTCCCCTTCTCCTAAAAATTGTTGAGAATGCCACAAACTTCTTCTGCCTCTTTTTCTTAAAAAAAAAAAAATCTTATACAATTCAGGCCAACTCTTGGCACTTAGAAATTAAGTTATAGAGCTGTAGATATTTATGTGAAAAGACTTGGTAAAAGAAGAGGGAAAGAGAGAATTAGTCTCAATTCAAAGTTTCTAACTCCAGACCTGATCAGATTAGAACATGGCTCAGAGTGTGAACTAAATATATCACTGGTCTCATTTTCCCTCCTGCTTTGTAACTCTCGGCAGAGATCCTCTCTCTTAGCTCAATGACCTGGGGAAATCACTCAATGTTGATGGAATTTGTGTTCTTGGCCTATCCGTCTCCCCCAGAGCTCCAGGTCTTATTTTTCCTTGGAGTCAGCCTGGTTTATATCTTGATCATTGGTGGGAATGTCTTCATTGTGGTGGCCATCCATACAGAAGCACGCCTGCACACAGCCATGTACTACTTCCTGGGCAGCCTCTCGGGAATAGAACTATGCTACACTGCTGTGGTGGTGCCCCACATCCTGACCAACATCCTCCAGTCAGAGAAGACCATCACCCTCCTGGGCTGTGCCACTCAGATGATCTTCTTCATTGGGCTTGGTAGTGCTGACTGCTTCCTCTTGGCTGCCATGGCCTATGACCGGTATGTTGCTATTTGCTCCCCCTTGCAGTACCCGCTCACTGTGACTTTAACTCTCTGTGTCCACTTGGTCGTGGCCTCTGTGGTCATTGGCTTGTTCCTGTCCATACAACTGGTGGCCTTCATCTTCTCGCTGCCATTCTGCCGGGCGCGGACTATCGAGCACTTCTTTTGCGATGTGCCACCGGTGATGCGTCTTGTTTGCACCAACAGCCACATCCATGAGCAGGCAGTGCTGGTGGCGGCCACATTGGCCATTGCCATGCCTTTCTTCTTCATCGCCACCTCCTACGCCTTCATTGTGGCTGCTGTGCTCAAGATCCACTCGGCAGCTGGCCGCCACCGGGCCTTCTCCACCTGCTCCTCCCACCTCTCCGTGGTCCTGCTGCAGTATGGCTGTTGTGCCTTCATGTACCTGCGCCCCAACTCCAGCTACTACCCCAAGCAAGATCAGTTCATTTCACTGGTGTACACATTGGGAACCCCACTGCTCAACCCACTTATCTACACCCTGAGGAACCGTGAAATGAAGGGGACCCTGGGGAGAGTTCTTGCCAGGAATTGCCTCTCCCAGAACAACTAGGGGAGGGTATAACCTTCAGGCAAGGATTTGGTTCCAGCTTATGCCAATCTCCATGCAACTGGAATTTCTCCTAGTTAATAAGTCATCTTTAAAAAATGATATAAATTATCTGGATATTATTTAGCTATGTATGCCAGAGACCTCTAAAATTTGTCTACTTTTTTACTCACTAATTCTCTTCCAGAAAGGAAATTAACAAATGTGCATAACAACAGAAAGTGACAAGTATGATACTGCCTCTCAGTTATTGGCTGGAAAGAGAGGGTTCATTCAATAGATTTTAACTGAAAAAATAATAATAATAAAAAGATTACATATCGAAGTAAAGGAACCAATAAGAGTGGCAACACACACCAGTCTAGCAATAGAAAGAAGCCACGATCACCCCTGGACCTCACAGACATAAGGTGGTACAGTATTATCAGAGACCAGTAAGAGCTAGATTCATTGAGAGAAAACACTTGGTAGAAACTGTACCTTCAGGGCTTTAGGGGGGGAAAAGCAACAACTGACAGGACTCCAGCCAGGCAAGGAGAGAGCAGGGAGATAAATAGCCCCGCCTCTCTCTGCTTGCACCCTCCCAACCCAACCCTTGCCCTGTCTCCCATTGGCCAAACCCAACTGGAAGCAAGAGGGCAGTGTAGACTGAGTGATTCGGTTCTCAGAAACTAGACTTGTAGAGCAAGACAGGGCAGAAAAGGATCCTGAGAGTTAGGGACAAACAGAGAACAATCAGAAAAGGATTGTTTATTATATAGTATTTTATGGAGAAATGAAAATATGTTAACGGCCCAATTTCCCCTTAATAAAGTATTGGCTAGACAATTATTGTATGAAAGAATATTGTTTATGCCCTCTACCTCACAATGCACGTCCTCCAAATAAGCTTTATTTTCTGGGAAAAGTAACAGTAGCGTCCATGCTCATTTGCCTTAGTGAATTCCTGTTTTCCTTCCAGTTATATTCTGATAATACTTTATTATCTTTTCACCTGTCTGGGGCTTTTAAGAAGATGATTTTTGTGTCTTTTTAAATATTCTCGATAGCCCCTAGAATTTTAGGTAGTAATTAACTTCTTAGTAACACGTTCATTTATCAGTGGCATTCTACAGTCAATAATCCCTAATTAGTTACATAATTAAAGAAGTGGTTATCTGGAAGTTTACCGAGCGGCAATGAAGAAGATTTGTGGCACAGCACAGGAGCCATGATACCTGGGTTTGCCTCTTTCTACATGTGTGACAAGGAAAGAATCACTTAAGGCCTCTGTGCTTTGATTTTATTTTTAATCAAATGGAGATTACAATAAACGTAGCTGAAAGAATCATTTAAGGATTAAATGAATTCCGGCAGGTTTTACAATAAGCCCTATAAGCGTGATATCAACCATTGTTGTATTGTTATTGCTCCTATCATTATCGTCGTTATTTGGGGGCCCCAGAAGGAAAATAAAGGAAGAGAACTGGAGGGGCTATTTTCCCAAGTGACGTTATGAGAGGTTCTTCCAGCATCTTCTCCACACTTCCTTCCTTGGGGTGTTCTGCTGACTCATCAAATAGATTGAAGCTTGAGGGGATCAGCAGCAACAATGAAAGGGTAAATTGACCTGAGAGAATTCCTTCTTTTTGAGATTCAGCCATTTAAGATCTGTAGAGGTGAAAGAAGTCTGTTTAGTTTATAGTATTTGTTAGCAGTAATGAGTGTAATGATTTTAAAGGAAACCTTTCCCATTCTACCTAAACCTACCGAAATGATTAACAGAACATATATGTTTTAGTTGGCATGGGCTGCTGTAACAAAACACCACAGGCTGAGTGGCTTAAACAGCCGAAATGTATCCCTCAAAGTTCTGGAAACAGTAAGTCCGAGATCAATCAATGTGCCAGCATCTAGTGAGGACACCCTTCCTGGTTTCCTGTCTTCTCGTTGTCACCTCATATTGTGGAGAGAGAATTCTAGTCTCTTTCTCTCTATTTTTAAATGTTCTCTTTACTTTTGAGAAAGAGAGACAGAGAGAGGCAGAGAGTGAGCGGGGGGGGGGGGGGGGGGGGGGGGGGAGGGCAGAGAGAGAGGGAGACAGAATCCGAAGCAGACTCCACCTCTGAGCCCTCAGCACAGAGCCTAACGCGGGGGTCGAACCCGGAAGCTGTGAGATCATGACCAGAGCTGAAGTCGGACGCTTAACCGACTGAGCCACCCACGCGCCCCTAAGTAAATAAACTTAAAAAAAAAAAAGAAAAAAAGAAACTTAAACCTATAAACTTCTTGTGGATATGCTGTCAAGTCCTAGTCCTTCTTTTCTGCTTCATGGATGACGACGGTGATGATGATGATGATGATGACGACGATGATGATGATAGCTGACCCCTTCGTGATCACTTACAAGGTTTTATTCATTTATCCTTTCCAAAACTTTAGAAGAGGCATATCATTATTATCCCCAATTCATAGATAAGGAAACGGATGCACAGAAAGGTTAAATTACTATACAAGGTTTAAAAAAAAATGGTGAGACGCATAACCAGAGATCAAACCCAGGAAACAGAGCATCTGAGTCCACCCACTTAATCAATATGCTCTATTACTCTTTCCAGAACAAAGTGCCCAATGCCCGGTGAGCCAAACAGCAAGGAGGCTGTTTTACTCTAGACACAGGGTGAAGCAGAAAGCAACAGACGGTGGTATGGTAGCAGATAAGATATGAAAGGAGATAAGAAATTACACAAAGTCAGAATCGTGAAGCAATGTATAGACCATAGTAAGAGCTTCGATTTCACCCTAAGGTACAAGGCCACGGGAGAGATTTGAGTGGAGTGGGAGCATTATCAGGCTTATATTTTAAGTAAATCACTCTGCTTGTGGAGTAGAAAATACGCTATTTGAGAGAAAACAGGGGACCAGAGTCTTGTTAGGCATCTGTTGTAACAATCTAGGCAAGGAATCACATTTCTGATGTCTTTGGAAGGTAAAGCCAATAGAATTTTGTACAGACGGGATGTGGGGTGTGAGTGAAAGAGGGGAGTCAAGGAAGACTTCATTTTTTTTTTTTTGACTTCTAAAAGTGGAATGAGATGCCATCTACTAAAACTGAGACTCCTAGGAGAAAGTAAAATTTAGTGAGGAAAATCAAGAATTGTGTTTTGGGTATGTGGCACTTAAAATATATTTTGGATGTTGAAAAGTTTCTATTCAAAGCCTGCTCCCCAGTCAAGCTTCCAGACCAAGCTCACAGGCATCTGGACTTGGCCCCAACTCTTTGTTTTTCTGCGTTATGGTGCTCCCGGTCTCAGAAAATAGACCACAACTACAAAACATATTCTTTTCTAGCTGGACCACAACCCACATCGCAGACGAGCCCCATACGGAGTCCCCCCAAGGAACTGGTCACCTCCTGCTCTACCCGGCCAATAGTGGATCCCGCCACTCACTTTCCCACATGGGCACAGCTGCAACCCTCTTACATCCTTAAAACCCGTTAAAAGGCCTAGCCTAGGGGTGCCTGGGTGGCTCAGTCGGTTGACATCCAACGCTTAATTTTGGCTCTGGTCATGATCCAGAGTTGCGGGATCAAGCCCCATGTCAGGCACCACGCTGAGCAGGGACTCTCTCTCTCTCTCTCTCTCTCTCTCTCTCTCTCTTTTTCTCTCTCTCTTACCCTCTGCCCCTCTCCCCTGCTCATGCTCTCTCTCTCTCTCTCTCTCTCTCTCAAATTAAGAAAATTAAAAAAAAAAAAAACGTTGAGGGGCTCCTGGGTGGCTCAGTCAGTTAAGCGTCCGACTTCAGCTCAGGTCATGATCTCACCGCTTGTGAGCTCGAGCCCCACGTCGGGCTCTGTGCTGACAGCTCGGAGCCTGGAGCCTGCTTTGGATTCTCTGTCTCCCTCTCTCTCTGCCCCTCCCCTGCTCACATTCTGTCTCTCTCTCTCTCTCTCTCAAAAAATAAATAAACATGAAAAAATTTTTTTAGAAAACGTTTAAAGGCCCGGCTAACAGAAACTCGGGGTCGACATTCCTCTTGATGTCTGGCCCCTCTCCTCCCTTGCAGAGCGAATAAACTCTGTTCTGCTCATTGCTCTACTCTTAGTGCAATTCCTTGCCGCCTGCGTCACCAGCCACCCCCTCAGATGCCCAGATCAGAAGAAATGTGGTTGTTGCAATCATAGATTCACAATGATGGGCATGTGGATGGTACTTCATTAAGCCTCCCTGTCCTTATATTCATCCTCCTCATTGTCCTTGGCTGGACGCTCTTTATTGTCCCGACACCCAGATGTTGGTGCTCAGTCCTTGGCCTTCTTTCTGATTTCCCTCCCCCCCCTAAAGTAATCTCACTTGGTACCATGGTTTTTTAACGTATTCATGTATTTACATATATTTAAACTTAGTACAATTGCCTGGCATAGAGAAAACATTCAGAAAATATTAGCAGTGTTATGAGCCATTACCCCTGCGTCGGAACCACGGACGCTGCAAGGTTCCCGCTGCTAAGCTTGGACCAGTTTGTCGTTGCAATTGCTGTGGAGTGTGCTCGATTATGTAGTATTGAACTTGTTGTGGTTGATTCTACCAAACTCCGGGAGCTGGGAGTTTATCAAGGAGTGCCCATAAAAGGAAAATAAGTCTATCAAGATCATGTATATTTTATTTATCATAATTGAGTTAATTAGATGCCATCGTTGGCAAATGTAAAGCATGAACTTTTCAAAGTTGATTTCTGTAAAGCTTTTGCTGATGTTTTCAAAATACTCTTGCTGCCCTTTAAAAAAATGTCTTGTGATTCTAAAAACTAAAAAAAAAAATTATTGTGGTAAGAACACAACATGAGATTTATCCTCTTAACAAATGTGAAGTGTATCATACATCATAATTACCTTCTAAATCATATAAAAATATCCGTGCAAATTAACCGTAGGGGCGATAAGAAAGTTTATAGGATGACTAAAGGAATCAAATGGTCTATATTAGCTATATATTTATCTGAAGTAGTAAAAAATAAAAATTAAAACACCCTAAATGTCCAGTATTAGTGAATGGTTTAATAAATTGTGGAACATCAATACTATTAAATAGTCACAAAAAGTATAAGTATGAACATGACCTTTAAAAAGAAAAATGTTGGGACGCCTGGGTGGCTTAGTCAGTTCAGTGTCCGACTTCGGCTCAGGTCATGATCTCACAGTTCGTGGGTTGGAGCCCCGCCTCCGGCTCTGTGCTGACAGCTCAGGGCCTGGCACCTGCTTCGGAGTCTGTGTCTCCCTCTTTCTGTGCCCCTCCCCCGCTCGTGCTCGGTTTCTTTCTCTCAAAAATAAAAGGAAATGTTACAAAAAATTTTTTAAAAGAAAAACGTTTATAACCTACAATTATGTGGAAACTATGGCAAGGATGTAAAAGATGTTTGTGGGAATGAGGTCATCTGAACAAATAAATGTATCTGTGTGGGACAGACAGGAAAATGGGTCTGAGTACAGCCCCCATATGCACTTACCCACCCGTTCAGTCATAAGAACGAGCACAGATTTACTTGGCCATTGCCACGAATATAAAAGGCAAGCTGTCTTCACTCACATAGACTTTAGATACCTTGGACCTTTACGGAAAAATCTGATTTGCTTATTTCGGCTTCAGAGAAGACCTTTCCACGTGAAGTTGCCTCTGCCCTAAGCCTTTTTTTTCCCTTCCTGTGGCTGGCACATCATTTCGTAGATCTGTTCACTGCCTTGCAGAAGCCTTCCTGGAACGCAGAATAGCCCTCTGCACCCGTCTTGCCTAGAACATCACTCTCTCCTGCTCTCTCTCCCATTACCCTTACCCCGTTCTGCTTCTTCTCTATAGCACCCACCCCTCTGGCATGTTATGAAATGTGCGTATTCTTGGGGCGCCCGGGTGGCTCAGTCTGCTAAGCCTCCGACATCAGCTCAGGTCATGATCTCACGGTTCGTGGGTTGGAGCCTCGTGTCGAGCTCTGTGCTGACAGCTCAGAGCCTGGAGCCTGCTTCAGATTCTGTGTCTCCCTCCCTCTCTGCCTCTCCCCTGCCCGCACTCTGTTTCTCTCTAAAATAAATAAACATTAAGAAAAATTTAGCGTGCGTATTTTTCTAATGGTTATTTATTTTTGAGAGAGAGACAGAACATCAGCAGGGGAGGGCAGAGAGAGAGGAAGACACAGAATCCGAAGCAGGCTCCATCCAGGCTCTGAGCTGCCAGCACAGAGCCCGCCGTGGGGCTGGAACCCACCAACCGTGAGATCGTGACCTGAGCCGAAGTCGGACGCTCAACCAACTGAGCCACCTGGGCGCCCCAAATGTGCGTATTCTTATTTATTGCTTGCGATCTGTTCTCCCCTCTCCAAGAACACAATCTCTGTGAGGACAAAATAGTTGTCTATTTTGTACACTGAAGTATCCGGAGAGTTGGCAGAAGGGCCTACCTCACAACAGGAGTTCAATAAATATTTGTTACATATTGACTAAAAATGTATTGTTGATAATGGACATGAGACAAGGAGGCCGAACGTGGCTAAAAATAAATGGCAGCAATGATGAGAAGGTATGTGATTTTAAGTCCATGAAGTCTGGAGGGAGGTGGGAAGGGAGAAACAAATAAGAAAAACATGGCAAGGCAGAGTTGGAAACGTAACTATAATTACAAAACAAAACAAAACAAAACACCACCTTTTAATGACTAAGAAAGTATCAGCAGAGAAAAAAGTTAATCAAGAAACAAAAACAAGTAAGATAAGAGGAAATGAGGCCATAGACCAGAAGGAATGATTATGGGAAAATCCTTCATAAATTTTCTGCTTCTCAAGAAAAAGGCACCCACTGTTCATAGAAGTTTAGAGCTGAAAGGATCCATGATGTCTATTAATCAATGACCTCGCACCCCACATGAGGAGCCCATGTTAGAGCTTCAGTATTTGCCGAAGATGAAGGAGCCCCGTGGCAGAGCTGTAACTATACTTTAGATCCCCAGATGCCTAGGCTAGTGCTGAATTAGTGCATCACACATACGCCGTGAGTTCAGGCTGAAATGAACGTGGGCATTCAACAATGCTCACTGGGAAACTGTCTGGAACACAACGTTAGAAAGTTCCCTGGCGGGTACAGGAAAGGAATGAGGAGACCCTCATGGAATTCTCGGATAGTAAATGTCTACAGTGGCCACACAGAAGAGTTGCCCATTGGCAACTGGCTGAGTTCGTCAATTCAGAAAATAATTTTCCTCAAATACTTTTCTCTAGTTGGGTTCAGTTTGAGGGGAAACCATTGGGGAAATTCCTCCTCTTTGGGGACTCATTAATTTTAAAGACCTTTTACAAAGGACACTAAATGATCTGACTAGATCAGACAAGACTGGACTCTGAGTGGCTGTACCAGAATTTATTTCCTATGGTTAAGGAAGAGACTAGACTTCTAATTCCAAACTTGAATTAGGATTATTCGACAGGATCATCCTTCCAAAGGATATCTCTCTTACCCTACTTCACCTTGACCATAAATTTCTAAGAGGTGTCTCTTCTCCTGAATATTAGCATGTAGAGGAAACTTCTCTGTTTTTACCTGGATATTGTAGGTATCACATAGCATCTACTTCTCCTCTCCAGGACATATTGCACCATGCAAAGTTCATGGATCCTCACTGCATTTTATCCTGTAAAAGTCAGTGAACTCTGAGAGAGAGCTCCTTTATCCTACAGGGTGGGAACTGAGCAACTCAGAAAAAAAAAAGGAAAAGGGGAAAAAAAGGTAACCTTCTCTTTAGTGAATTTCCTTAGAAGGCTGATGGAATGAAGCAAATTTCAAAATGGTAAGAGAGCATCTCAAGAGACTTAATTCCTTTGATTGATTTGATTTAGATTTTATTTTTAAAAATAATAATAGAAACACAAATTCCTATAATGTTTACTATTGGGGAAAAATACTCATGTATATCAATATTAAATTGTGGAAAACCAATGAATTATCAGAGTGTGTGTTACTATCCACTTTCACAGATACAGAAAAGGAAACTCTGATAAGTGATTGAATTGCTCAGTTTCATATACCTGATAAGTATAAAGCCAGTATGAAACACGTCTTTTGCCTTTTCTTTCACTATTTCCTCCTCGGGACCATCCTAAAGAGTATAGCATGAAACTCATTTTTTTCCAGTAACGTTATTAAATCATAAGCAATTTAATGGTGCTATGTGAAAACCGAAGTATTCCATGGTGAAAATAGCTGGAAATTTTTCAGGCAAAATTAAGCTCTTTGCTTTACAATAGGACCTCAGAGAACTTTATTGTACTAATATGCATCGTGAACCTTGAGGAAGAGTGTGAATGTTTTCAATGTCATCAAACTCATTCCTGAAGCATCGCCAACAGCTCATGTTCTAAGGAACACAGTTTCAAAACTGGTTCCTCAGAAGATGTTTAAATTCTCTTCTCAGGTGCTTTGTTTCCTTATAAGGCTGAATTTGGCAATTAAGTCGTAATTTTCTTAGATCCCTCTACATAGCTGAGCCCAAGACTTGAGTTAATAACAGACACTCAATAAATGTTCACTTGATTTATTTATGGGTAAGTTACTATGCATGACCTTAGAGTTGAGATGAAGGGGTTTTCTGGAAGTTCACAGAGGGAGCACCTATCTCTAGAGTTGGGGGAAAATGAGAATCAGGAAAAGTTTTCTGGGGAAGAACTGAACTGAGCTCTGAAAGAGGAGTAGGATGTATCTAAGGGAAATAGTTTGGGGGGCAGGAGATGTATTAAAGAGCTCTCAAAATATTTGCAAAAGATGTGGCCTCCCTTACCTGTGTGCACAGTAGTAGTCTGAGTCTGGGCATGTTTTTTAGCAACACTACCAGAGTCATACCAAGTATCCTGTTTTGCCTAGATGTTTGCAGTCTCTAGGTAAGTTAAGCAGCCCTTGATATAGGTGAAAAGTGAGGTATTGATATACATAGACTCTACTCTCTGCTAACTAATACATCCAGTGTGGATTCTGGCCTCAGGTTTGCCCATAACCAGCCACGTGCCTTTGGACAAGGCTTCATCTTGGTGGACCTCAGTTTTTGCATGTAGGATACAAGAGGATAGAACTGACGTCTCTTGAGTCCCCTTACAGTTCCCAGATATAAGGATTCAACTTTCTGTTTTATTTATTTTTGAGAGAGAGAGAGAGAGATTGTGTGAGCAGGGAAGGGACAGAAAGAGAGGGAGACACGGAATCCAAAGCAGGCTCCAGGTTCTGAACCCTCAGCACAGAGCCCGACGTGGGGCTCAAACTCACAAACCATGAGATCATGACCTGAGCCAAAGTCGGACGCTTCACTGACTGAACCAACCAGGTGCCCCTGCATATTTTCTAAAAGAGTACACGTTTGACCTATGGCGGGACCTGGCCGTGGTTTCATGGTTCCCTGACATTTTCAAAAGTGTTTCTGTGTTACATGCATGCTGTTTATGCGTTGCCAGGATGCAATACATTACAAACTCCAATACTGCTTCATTGGCTATTGAGGAATAATCATTACCTGAGTTTCCCAACATTCTCAAACTTACTGGCTCAACACGTACATCAGTGCTTCCCACTACTCATCAACTGAATCTATCCCACCCGAGCCCTGCTTTATGCCCTGTAGCAGACAAACAAACTAAATAACCACTGGACTGAGGAAGTCCCAGTCAAGGTGGAGCTGGAGGAATTGCAGGCTAACTGGGCTGTAGAAGGAGCCACCCGACGTTGGCTTTTAAAGGAAGTTTAAAGGGCACGAAATTTAACCACAAAATAATCCGATTTAGTTTGAATCAAATCAATGGCCATAGGGATACACTGATGAACAAGAGAGACATTCTTGCCCTTAAATATTGCTTAAATGTAGCCCTGACTGAAATGTTTATCAGACGGGCACTACCAGAGTTGAGTGCTTTAAGCATGAACTCCCCAGGGAAGGAATACAAGTAGCTGGAAATCAAGTGAATTCACAGGTAGTGATGATAACAGGGTTGGGAGGTTCTTTGAGAACAGCAGAGTGAAAAACCTTTGAAAATGAACCCTGAAGAGGAAAGCCCTATTTTGTAAACACAAACTCTGTTGCGTCTGGTTTTTCAATAGGCTATGTAGACCCACCTTGGATGTGTGTGCGAGTTGCTCCTTGAAATCACCTTGTAGTGACTTGTCCTGGCAGACATCAGGTTCCAATACTACATGTCTTACTTTATCCCCAGATTATGTCTTGTACCAAATCTCGCATGTTCTCATGAGGTACAGTGCTGCACATTCAATGCCCATGTCTTAATCCGATAGAATCATTTTGAAATGTTTTCTTGAATCCAGATCTCTTATGTGGTTTTCACCACACATAATTTTAATTATTTTACTGAAATCTCACTTTCACTTTGTTTTACTCTTCCTTATTTTCTGTTACTATTATTATTCAAGGTTTATGAGAGCAACTGTACAACCTGGAAGGATTCAGCTGTAGAGGAAGCTCTTCCACTCTGGAAGAGACAAGAACGAACGGTAAATATCCAAAGGAAACTCACCACCGTGAGAAAAGAGAGGGGAGGGCAGTTGGATGCTTGCTATCCCCAGACACATTATTTTTTGAAATATTTAATCTTCATAAATTCCCTATTAGGCACCAGATTCACTTCCTCCATCATACATTAGAGAACCAAGGCTTACCAAGTAACATAATTAATGTGGAAATTAAATTAGCAAATATAAGGGGACTAGATTTCATAACCAGATCTCATTGACTACAAAAATCCGTGTGACTGACACTCTACCAGCCCTCCTTCCCAACACCATGTTGAGACACCAATGCACAGAGGAAAAATTTTAATTTGCTATATGATTGCCAAATTGTGTATGTTCATTATAAAATTTGTAAAGACAGAGAAGCGTAAGTCATAAAGAAAAAGATTCTCAATCCCACTCCCCCATCAATATCTATTATTAACATTTTTAAAAATGTTCTTTCAATTTATGAGTAGATATAATTGTTTTTTAAATGGAATCATGATGTAATGCTTTTTTATAATCTGCTTCTTCATGAGCCTTCTAGATCTTATTAAATAATTTTCTGCAACATCGCTTTTTTTTCAGGAATAGAATTTAGTGATTCATCACTTACATATAACGCCCAGTGCTCATCCCAACAAGTGCCCTCTTTAATGCCCATACCTGTTTAACCTATCCCCCCACCAACCTCCCCTGCAGCAGCCCTCGGTCTGTTCTCTGTATTTAAGGTCTCTTATGGTTTGTCTCCCTCTCTGTTTTTATATTATTTTTGATTCCCTTCCTTTATGTTCATGTGTTTTGTATCTTAATTCTCACATATGAGTGAAATCATATATTGCAAATGGCAAGATTTCATTGTTTTTTATTGCTGAGTAATATTCCATTATATATATATACCTCATCTTCTTTATCCATTTATCCGTCGATGGACATTTGGGCTCTTTCCATACTTTGGCTCTTGTCAATAGTCTGCAATATCATTTTTAAATGATTACATGTTCTCTCACATGGATTAACCATTTTCTTATTACTGATATTTTGGTTGACACAGTTTTTCACTGTTATATTGAAAACTGTAATAATTTTATGCACAGACTCATAGTCTATAAGAATAAATTTTTAAAAAGAATATCACTGAAGCAAAATGTAGGCATTTACTCAAGTCTCCTATTACGTATCTCCAGATTATACTTCAGAAATTTTTCTAGCACCTTCTACTTCCACTAACAATAGTCAGGGATGTGTCTCTCCTTGAAACTTTAACAACAGCAGGGATTATCTTTTTTTCCGCTACTGTCAGTTTATAAGCAGAAAATAGTATCTGATCTTGTTTCATTGTATATTTATTTGAGTATTAATGACATTGGATTTGCATATATTTGTTTGCGTTTGCATATTTCTTTTTTGAATTGCCTGTTCAGATCCTCTATTTGTTTTTCTATTGATGGGTTTATTTTTGGTGAATTATATAAGATTTCACCTTCTATTTAGTTTGCTTATTTTATTTTTGACCCACAGATCTTTTAAATTTTTATTCTGTCAAAATATCAATCTTTTTATGCGTGCAGCACATTTGCTTGCAAATCATCTGTACTCTTTGGACTGAAAAACGTTCATCTTCACTATCTTGTAGTTTTCTTCCTCTTTTTAAAATATTTGAATCTTAAGTCCATCAGAAATAAATGTTGATACATAATGTGTTAGGGAGTTCTTTTTTTTAAATGATTAGCCCATTGTCCTGAGTCCATATCAGGAAACTGTTGGTCCTCTCGAATTGATTTGAAATAGTGACAATAGTTCGTATCCATTGCATGTATACTCTGTGCCTGGACTGTTCTAAGTACTTTTATAAAATAATTCCTTTGACAAAGTCTGACAACAACCTACGAAGTAGATACATGTATTTTCAGATCCATTTTACAAATAATAAAACTGATGCACATAATAGACAGAAGCAATATAACACAGTGATTAAGACAAGAGACTCTGGAGCCAACTTACGTTTAAATTCCCATTCTGGCACGTGCTAGCTGTGGTGACAGCTTTGGGCAAGTTACTTAACCTCTCTGGGCCTCAGTTTTCTCATCCATACAACAGGTACAAGAGCCCCTTTTTAGAGGACCGTTGTGAAATAAGTCAAGGAATGTAAACTGCATAAATCAATGCCTGACCAAATGAATGCTATCGAACGATCGGCTACTGTTAATGATTCTTTCTGTTCTAACGTGCTGGATCTCTGGTGCTCTACGAACGCCATTTTGATTTATGACATAACATAGGATCTATTTTATAACATATGATCATTTGTGATCTATTTTAACATCTTGTGATGCAAATTCTGTTCTGTGATGGCACTCATTTTTTTTTTTTTTTAGCTCTCTTGTCTTTCCATCTGTTTATTCTTCTAGGGATTTTGATAGGAATTTCATAGAAATTACACATTCCTTCAGAGCCAGTTAACACTAAAATATTGGGTTTTCCATCCAGCCATGTAACAGTTTTCTTCAAATAGTTCCTACTTGTTACTCCTTAGGTTTATTCCCTGGTGTCTTATTTATTATTCACTCATTCCTTTTGGTGGTTGTTTGAGGGAAGGGCACTTTCTTTTTAAAATTTTTTAAGTTTATTAATTTATTTTTGAGAGAGAGAGAAGGAGAGAGAGGGAGCAGGGGAGGAACAGAGAGAGAGAGAGAATTCCAAGCAGGCTCTGTGCTGTCAGCACAGAGCCCGACACAGGGCTCAAATTCATGAAACGTGAGATCGTGACCTGAGCCGAAACCAAGAGTCCAATGCTTAACCGACTGAGCCACCCAGGCGCCCTGGGAAAGGCACTTTCTAACTAACATTGATTAAAAAACAAAACAAAACAAACAAACAAAACCCAGAAAGCCCTAAGATCCAAACAAAGCATGAAGTACATACTTACCATAATCATTTACTTTAACTTAAAATATTCAAAGGGGAACTTATTCATCAACCTTTGGATCTAAAGCCGAGGGCTTTGAGTCTGTATCACCTGAAATCAAAGCCTTGATTCTCAGGATATGTTAATTCCAGTTTTAGCTTTTGTAACGATGGCGTGAACATTTAGACCCATGGCAGATATGAATATGAACTTACTGAAAATTGTATCATTTTCGTTCCCAGTCTTTCATTGTTCTGGTACACGCCTTATCCCACAAAAATTTTTAGCAGCCTGTAATTATCAGGTGTTTCTTAAGCAGTCCATTGTTAATTTTCATAATTTATAGCCACGTAACATCTTATCAGGTTTTGTCATACGTAATAAAATCACATAATTACAAAATGACTAGCCAGTGGACTGACTGTCGGGGTGGTCCTAATTTTTCGATTGGTTCTGTTGTGTTTTCAGTTCGTGAAATCCTCTATCTCCTTTTTTCTGTCCCCTTGCATTGGCTCAGTCACAAAATGTCATGCTAAACCAAAGTAATGCCAGCCTTTCTAGGTCTTTGTGTGTACACTGGGTGGATGTGCCTATGATGTAAATATGAGACTCTGTCTTTAATGGAACATCAACTTCATTTAAACTTGTTTGCAGAAATTAAACATTTACTTTTCTTGTTTAAGCCATTTCATCTTATATGCTTGTTCACATTTTCCTTTGTTTCAGCCTTTTGTTCTCTGCACTATATGTACTCTTAATCGGGTCATTTGGGATGGATATGCTGTGACTTATTCTACATATGATCATTATAGAAATATACGTTTGAATAGGTATTTCTGTGATTAGTCACGTCCGAATGAAATATCTCTTGAATCCTTCCTTATACAGATTGAGGATATTACTTCATTATTATTTTATTTCTCCCATCACTCCCTATCAGTTTACCAATGAATATAATTCATGGTTTTAAATGTGAGGAATTATTGGGACACCTAGGTGGCTCAGTTGGTTAAGCGTCCAACTTCAATTCAGCTCATGATCTCGCGGTGAGTTCGAGCCCCACGTCGGGCTCTGTGCTGACAGCTTGGAGCTTGAAGCCTGCTTTGCGTTCTGTGTCTCCCTCTCTCTCTGCCCCTTCCCTGCTTGCACTCTCTCTCTTTCTCAAAAATAAATAAACATAAAGTTTTTTTAATGTGAGGAATTATTTTAATGTTTGCATTTTATATTATGTATGTTTTCAAGCACTATTCGGGGAATTTTTTTTCTTTGAATAATATTTGTATTAACCATTTAGTGTTAAATATATATATTTACTATTTGATTTTTCACATCGAGTTTTTCCATTACAACTTCCCCAGTCCTGGATTATGTATCCTGATTAATCACCCAGGAGCACAGAGTCTTTGTTGAGAAATTATTTCAATTGTATTTAGAACGACATACTTCCTAAGCCCTTGTAAATCTGAGAGAGTCTATCTGTTGCTTTTGAACCTAAATCACTAAAGCGTGGGTACAGAATTCTTTGACACCAGTTTGTTTTTCTTAAACCTACAGATATGACTTTATTGTCTCTTGGGCAAGTTGTAGTAGCCGAAGGTGCTTAATTTATACGTACTTTTCCCTTCCTAGATGCTTTTAAAGTTCTTTTCTTACTCGCCTGCGTGTTCTAATGTCTATTTCAATTCTGCTACTGCATTTTTAGTTTCCTTATTGCCTTTTCTTATGTCTAGCAGTTCTACCTTCATTTTTCCTTACTCCCTACAGTCCCCGTCTAGGTGAATCTGTCCTAGCCCTAAAGTTTAGGTTCATGCCTGGAAATTTAGAAAAAAAAAATTGAAACGAGAGGAAATATATAAAAAGTGTATCTCAGAAAGGACTGGAATAAAAGGTGTTGGCCCAGTTTTATCTGAGCCAAAATAATGGGATGAAAAGTGAACTCTAGAATAAATCGCAGCACAGCCGTAAAATGGAAGACTCTAAAACAACAGAAAGGATAACAAATGTTACATGGAACAGCAGAAATAACTTTGCAGACACAACGTCGGAGCCCGTCACAAGACAGTACACGCTTTATCATCACACGTAGGAATTGAAACGTAAACTGATCTGCAGTGACCAAAGTTGAAAGGGCGGTTTACCTTTGTAAGGTAGAAAGTCAGGAGACAGGAGAGATGGGTGTAAGTTTCTGGAATTGTTCAATTTGTCCCTCTTGATAGTGGCTATACTAGTGTATTTACAGTGCAAAAAATTCAAGCCCTACACTTAGGATTTGTGAATGCCTCTGGTTGTTACATTTCACTAAGAATGTTTACCAAAAAAACCACATCCGTTTGTCTAATGTAAAAAACATCTACAACCGCACAACTGTTCGATGCAATGCAAGCAAAGATTTAGCCCTTGTCAAATTAGATGTAAAATACCAGTGTAAAAAAAAAAAAAAAAAAAAGACATTTCACCAAAGAATATCTATAAGTCTTTGGCACAAGGAACTCTACAGATTACTATCTATCCCATTTTTGAAGATTCCTTGGGAAAACATATACCGTAGCCTCTAGTGTGAATTCATCCCAAGCACTGAATTTGGAAACTGGATACTAAATGCCAAATCAGAAATCAAATTTAAAATGTCTGCTTTTCTTCCCGCAATAAAACAACTCAGCGAAGGAAGATCCGGCCCTTTCTGTCGCTCGCTTGCAGGGGACATGTTTGCCAGGAGCCCCGTCCTCAACCAGTCCGGCCCCACCGAGTTCGTGTTCCGCGCGTTCACCACCGTCCCCGAATTGCAGGCCCTCCTCTTCCTCCTCTTCCTCCTGCTCTACTTGATGATCCTTTGTGGCAACGCGGCCATCGTCTGGGCGGTGCGCACACACAGCTCGCTGCACACCCCCATGTACTTCTTCCTGTGCAACCTGTCTTTCCTGGAAATCTGCTACACCTCTGTTGTGGTGCCTCTGATGCTTGCCAACCTTTGGGGCGCCCGGAAACCCATTCCGCTGGCTGGCTGTGGGGCCCAAATGTTCTTTTTCGTCGCCCTTGGCAGCGCTGACTGCTTCCTCTTGGCAATCATGGCATACGATCGCTACGTGGCCATCTGCCACCCGCTGCGCTACACCCTCATCATGACCCAGAAGCTGTGCGTCCGGATGGTGCTGTGCGCCCTGGGCCTGGCCCTCCTCCTCTCCCTGCAGCTCGCCTGCTTGATCTTCACCTTGCCCTTCTGCGGGCACCGCCGGGAAATCAACCACTTCCTGTGCGACGTGCCTCCCGTCCTGCGGCTGGCCTGCGCCGACATCCGCGTGCACCAGGCCGTGCTCTACGTGGTGGGCATCCTGGTGCTGACCGTCCCCTTCCTGCTTATCTGTGTGTCCTACGTGTTCATCGCCTCCGCCATCCTGCGCATCCGCTCCGCCGAGGGCCGCCGCCGGGCCTTCTCCACTTGCTCGTCGCACCTCACCGTGGTCCTGCTGCAGTATGGCTGTTGCAGCCTGGTCTACCTGCGTCCCCGCTCCAGCACCTCAGAGGACGAGGACCGCCAAATCGCCTTGGTCTACACCTTCGTCACCCCCTTACTCAACCCGCTGATTTACACCCTTAGGAACAAGGATGTCAAAGGTGCCCTGAGGAATGCCATCGCCAGTAAAGCAGCCTCGGACACCCGTTGAGGCTTAAGGGGCCTGGGGGTGGGTGTCTGTCAGTGGCCGTGATAATGGACTCTGAACAACGAATATGGAATTCTCATACTTACCTCCCCCACACTTTGCAGTTGACGTTTCTTTTTGCCATGTTGGCCCCACGTCCACAGTCTGTACTCATTTTCTTGAAGTGCTTGAATAAGATTTGGAAAATGTGGACAAAAACCTCAATGCAGGAGAGCTAGTCTGCGGGCCCTACTTTAAAGGTTCAGAGCTCAGTCGGGGCAATTGCTTCGTCAGGACCTCCCCGCCCCCCCCCCCCGGCCCCCCCACCATGCATGCTGGGACTAAAGCATCACAGACGCCCTGCCTCCTGAGAAGGCGATGATACTGAGGTATCCTGTGAACGACGCCTTCAGTTAGATGTGTTCCTACAGACATAGACCTTACTAAGAGAAATACACTGTATTGTTGTTTTAGATACGAACGTGTGGCAAACAGAAGCGTATCTAATGCATCAATTTCTTTCCTTCCATACATCCCAATGGGTTGCCTTCATCGTCCTTCATTGTGCCAGGAAGCGGGCAGGAATTGGCATCCATTGACTGAGCAGGACGCCAGCACTGCGGGTACAAGCCCTCCGTGCCCTTGTTGGCTTTCCTGCAGCTTTACTCTCCTTCCTCACCTCTTCCGGTGCCTTCTTAACGGCTACTGGTCGAAGACCCGCTCAGCAGGTGGCGCCACTGGTCCTCCCACCGCGGCACGTCCTGCAGCCCCATGGTGGTTCCGTCCTCCTGCACCTGCTCCCTGACCACAGGCAAACCCTGTAGAATTCGCTCCTCGGTGCCTTGCACAGCTGGCTTCATGCTGCCCAGCCTTCCTGAGGAAAAATGAAGCAAAGAGGGATCCAAGGACAGTTCTTAACAGAAATTACTTGCTCCGGAACAGTTGGGGGCGGACACGACCTGTCAGGGAAGGGACTGGATGTTGCCCATTAGGCTGACTTCAGCTAGTGACCCCAAGAAGTAAGTGTCAGCCAGGGGATACTAAAACTCACCTAAGGACTTGGTACAACGTTTCTAAATGCCATAGGGCTAAGTTTACCGAAGGCCTGAAAATGCTTCTTTTTACTAATTCAGTAATTCTCGTTCTAAAATCATAATGTCAAATAATTAAGGCTAACGTAAGTGGAACTAGAAGCCTGTTCCTTACCTTTATAAAACGAAAAGGCATTAAAATCTCACTTCCAGTGTTGGACACATGAATATAACATACTTACAATGCATTTCAATCAATATTAAACAATAAGGGGCAATGTTTCTCATCAGAACACTAAGTGGTAAGAGCCAGAAACAAACCTGTATGTATAACGGTAGCCCAGTTTGGTAAACACACATGTGCAGAATAATGAATAGACACACACCAAAAAGTTAGTGGTTCTTATCTGGGCTTTGTAGAATTATGGGTAATCGTTTCTTCTTCATTCATTCATGCATGTTTCCAAGTTTTGTAAAGTGAGACTGTGTTACTCTTGTAAGCAGATAAATGACAGTTTCTGTAAACTCCTATCACAGCACAATCCACCTTTCTTATTCTTCCTAAACTGGCGTATTTTTGTCTCAGTTACTTCTTCTCTTCAAAATGACTGCTTTCCACGCTTTTAATTGTTTTCACGCTGATGTCACATGGGGGTAAGGAGAAGGACTACAAAGTGTTAATTATTCTGGAACCAGTCATGGATTTCACAATGTATGAGAAATGCCTTTGCTTCCAGCTAAATGCTGGAGGGAAGGAACAGAACTCTGGTTGGCAAGCTGCTTATCAACCTATGCAGGCCAAGCCACATCAGGACAGAATGAATCAATTACATGTGCACACTGTGCGAGACATTGTCGAGAATGCAAACATCAGGAAAGTTTCCAACTGTGTTTCCATGCCTCATTTTGTTTTTATTTAAGGTCACAAATCATAGAAAATTAACTTGGGGGGGGGGTGGCGCCTGGGTGGCTCAGTCGGTTAAGCATCCGACTTCAGCTCATTTCACGATCTCACAGTTTGTGAGTTTCAGTCCCGCGTCAGGCTCTGTGCTGGCAGCTGGGAGCCTGGAGCCTGCTTCGGATTCTATTTCTCCTTCTCTCTCTGCCCCTCCCCGACTTGTGCTCTGTCTCTGTGTCTGTCTCTCAAAAATAAATAAATGAAAAAAAAATTTTTTTAGAGAAAAAAAAAAAGAAAATTAACTCGGGACCCAAAAAGAAGGTGAACTGTTACTCTATCCAGATGAAGCTTCCAGAGCAGCGATCAATCCTTTCAGCTGGATTACTGGGCTCCCCTAGTTACCTTCCTGGGCATATTTTAGCTGAATGGAAGCTCCTCCTTTTTGTCTTTTTTTCTTTTTTAAAAATTAAACATGACACTACATGCAGTACAAAATGGAAATCACTTCCATTCACTGAAATGACACTGCCTGCAAGTAACTTTGCCAGAAACATCGTTATGTCTTCTTAAACACTTTATCACTGATATGTTTGTCACACTGGATTTCCCCAAGTCCTTTCTCCTGGTTCAACGGGTGCATGAAAGGAAGGGTTAGCCACGGTGGTGAGAGTTTTGTTTCCATGTGCAAATTCCTTCCCAGCACTTCTCAAAAATAATTATTTATATTTAAACCCAAATTCTGAGGAAAGGTATTTTGAGAAATTAGGGAAATTGGAAAAGGCATCGTAACTCTCCCGCAAGAATTAAAGCATAATAAGCAACACAGAGAGGCTACTGGTTTAGAGAATCCACGAATGTCCAGGGGAAAAGAAAGAACAGGAAACATGACACACGGGGTCAGAGGTTAAGTTTACACATTTGGGACCAGGAAAAGACCAGAACAAGAAGCACTGGGCGAGAAACCGTCACGACAGATCAGTCAATCTTGCCGGTAGCTGTTTCCGTGTGTGAGTTCGTGGCCCTGTCTGTTGCTAACTTTGAGTCATCCTTGTAAATAAAATAGTCTTAAGCCTATATACTTGAGAAATTTTATACAAATCCTATGAATGATGTTCTAAGAAATAACACGGTTTGGAAGCAAATAAGTCCTCAGATTGGCAGTTTTGACATGCAATCCTGCACAGAACTATTGATACTAGTGGGAGACTGGAAAGTGTCTTTCCTCAAATGCCACCTGGTAAGGCTCACGGGCTTTTTCCAGCATCTGCGTATTCGCTGGTATTCACTTGGCATATAGTAATATACCTACTGTTTCTAACCATTGAACAAATTTTAGATGCCTACCATAATGAGTAAAGAGGATAAAGAATGGTGAGAATAGTTTTTACATGGCTTAATTTTGTACATTCCTGAAAATTCCCAAGAATTCCATTTTCTCCTTTCCACAGGTTGAAGACCAAGGAAACCATATAAGGAGTGTGTTACTTGTGCCCGTCTGTTTTATCCAAGCACGACTAACAAGTGTAGACGGAGAGATGGCTAGATAAGAGAAGGCTGGAATAAGAGAGATTATGTAACAACACATCCTGGGTAGACTGTTCACTTTGTGGATATTAGTTGGGTCAGAAACAACCTGCAACAGCACATCATCAAACGTCACAACAGGCATTTTCACAATGATGACCACATTCCCTTTTCTTCCTCCCTCTCCCTCTCCCTCTCCCAGGAGCTACTTTGAAAACCACATTGTAAAATTATGGATTCTAGGGAAAATAATCAGAAGCTTGAAATAGGATGGTGATTATTGCTTGGACCTCTCTTTGCCCATCAGCTCTGACTTGACTTGTCTTAGTTGCTCCTTTTTGGTTTCTATCCAGCTCTCATGAGAAGGAAAAAAGTATGGTGCTCACACATGGGGGGAAAGAGGTTACTCAACAGAGATGGGCCACAGTGTTTTGTAACCATCCCCTGAGATCACAGCCCACATACTTGGTGATCTTTGTAAAATTGTTTTAGAAAGGCACCTCGATGCCATAATACAACAACCCCTTCAACAAATATTAATCATGGGTGTTCATTTACTCATTTTTAAACAAATGTGTAGAAAGAATCTACTATTTGCCAAAGTCTCTGACTTTATGGGTCTAATGTTCCCGAGAGGGAAAGAGATAATACATCCATATGCTGGTGCTATGAAAATAAGGAGGAGAGTGGTGATGGGGGGCAAGGATTTGGTATACACAAGAATGTTGAGTGATGGTGACTTGGGAATGAAAAGGGGACTGTATTATGTACCTGACACTGTGCTATATGCTGGAATTCATAGACAAAACACAAGATACCTGCTTTCAAGGAGTCTACAGACTATTGGGAACATAACCACACAATTATCAGTGTCTTACACATGGTGTAAGGTGTGCCTGTGTCTTCCTCAACATAAGTTTTGGTGCTTCTTATGTGTATTCTCACAGAAGGGTTTATATTTTTTCCATGGCCAAGTTGCTCTTAGAAACTCTGGCTCCAAAATGTCTAAGACTCCCTCCCACCCATACATACAAGTCCAGAAGCCTCCAGCAAATCCCTGTGGCTGTACATAAGTGCCCACTGGCTTGTTCTATCCTGGGTCTTCTTATTTCTAAGATTCCGCCACATATCTGGTCTCATCTCTCTTGTCGAGTGTGGACCAACTTCCTGTTAGACCAAGACATCTTGGAGGTCGATATCTTCCCTTTCGATGTTACCATATGTAGAAACATCCTTGGCTTCACGCTGCCTCCCAGCTTCTGCTTCCAGAATCCCAGCAAAGCTTTAACATCTCCACCTCTGCTTCTCTGGGAGAAACGACAAGGCAAGAAAAGATTTTTCCAGAAACTCCGATGCCATCATATATTCAAATTCCCCTTGAAGCACAAAAAGGAAAATGTACTGGCCTTATTTTGGTTTTATTATATTTTAATTGAAGTGTAAGCAGCATACAATAAAATGCATAGATTTCCAATGGCTTGGTTTCATGTATTTGGGCAACTGTATTCAATAATAAGATATTTTCATCACCCCAGAAATGTCTCTTGTGCCACCTTTCCAATCAATTCCCCTCCCTGCCGAGTCAACCACTGTTCTGACTTCTATCACTGCAGATTAGCTGTGCCCATTCAGAAATTCCATATGAATGGAACCCACACAGTTTGTATTCTTTTTGTGTCTGCCTTCCCTCGCTTAACATGATGTTTTTGAGATTCAAACAGGTGGTTATGAATTTTAGCAATTTGTTCTTTTTTATATCTGAGTAGTATCTCAGTGTATGAATATACCACAATTTGTTAATCCTATTTCTTTATCCATTGTGAGCTTGATTCTAACATCTCATTTTTGTTTCTGGGTGTCTTATGCTAGACATGTGAAATGGGCACTTGTCATCAGATGGTTTCTCTGGCCCCCATACTCCAGTTCTCTGAACTCCCATGCCCCACTAGTCAGAGCCTAAAACACCTATGTCTCAACCAGGCTTTTCTGGAGATATTTTGTTATCTGAGCCCTTGGTGATTTTATCAGTGTTTATCTCAAACCAGCTAAGAAAAAATGGCTGGGATTATGGAGCTTTTAAATTATACTGGACTGGAAACCACTTCATGCAGTTCTCTTTTTGGTTCTGCCCAAACTAATCAACTGATGTCAACAAGGCACCCATCCTTCTAGGGATCAATTTATTCATTTGTACAATGAGCGATATTTTAGTTGACCTTCGTGGTGCCCTCCAGCTCCAGATTCCATGACTTTGTTCGTAGAATGACTCCACACCATGTAATTTACGAGCGACTAGAAATGATTGATAAGGAATTGGTAAATGCAAAAGCAGCACCTTTCCCTGACATTAAAAGCGCTCCAAGATCAGGCCCCAAGGTACAACTTTTCAACTTTATTTCTTACTTCTTCTTAGGAACCTCAACCTTAACGACACCGGTCTCTTTACTGAACCCAGAACATGCCATGCATGGTCCCACCATGTGGCCTCTGCTCAGACCATTGCCCTGCTTCACAATCCCTCTCTGTGTCTCCCCACCCATGTACACCCTACCCATGTTAAAAGAACGACTCTGGTTCACGTCTTCCATGAGATATTTACTTACTAGCCCAGTCCACAGATAACTCTCCGTCTCCTGGATTCCTGCAGCATTTTCTCTACCATGCTTGATAGCTGACGGCAATCACTGTACTTGTCTCCACCTGCCATTGGCAACTTCAAGTTCTTGCTTCTTTGTTCACATCTTGTATCTGCAAGTTAACCGTGAACGTCTAAGAGGGTAGAGCCTGAGCGTTAACCCGCATGACTTCCCCCTAATACCTAAGCCAGAACAGGATATGGAGTAAAGTCTAAGTAATGTTTTGTTAATAAACTTTGAACAGATAAAACATAGTCAGAAGCTTAGGAGATTTTCCCAAGTCCTTCTCTTTCGATAGGGCTAACCCTCAGGTTCTACCTCCAAAATTTCACAGCATGGTAGAGAAAGGGGGTTTCCAGTTCCCAAAACCTTGAACCAGGATAATTTTGAACTCTGGAGGGAAGATTATAATGAGCAATCATGAAAACCAGAACCCAAAAGGTTAGGACAACTATGTATCCTTACCCCTCGGGGAAGCAGAAAACAATCCAGATCAGCCAAAGTGCGATCCCAGAGTCAGAGAGTCTGATGACAAATGAAGGAGGGGGATGAGGAACTCAGCCAGAGCCTCAGGGCCAGCTAGAAACAGAGGGACTAGGACTTGTTTTGCTAATACTCTTGCTGTAGTTTTCCAAGAGACCAACACTGGCCACCCCCTTGATGGGATCTCCACAGGGACAACATCGCCCCCACGTGGGCAAAAATCAGTACTTGGAGGTGAAAAAAATCTTAGATATTCTAATGGTTTTCTCTCCAAAGCTCACCTTTATCTGACAAAATCTTATTCCATAGTATTTAATGTCATGGGAGCTGGAGAGAATTGAAGATAAAAGATATAAAGGGTCCTTAAGAGGAGAGGGTACCTGGGCAATAATGAATACAAGGTTGAGAAATGCTGCTCTGGGCTAAAGGGGCTTATCCTTCCCTTCTCAGAGTGTTTTCATTCCCTTGGAAAAATGGAAGCCCCACAGTGTGGTATGAAGTGTAGAGATGAAAGAGGCCTGAGTACATCTGAGTGGCACAGGGGTGGGTTGGATTGGACGCTAACCCTTCAAAGGACACTGCTCGCCTCCCAAACTCTGCCCTTTTTCCTAGGTCTCTCAGCCAGCAGACATCCACGTGAACCTGATTGCCAAACCTGCCCACACAAAGTCCGCCTCCTCTTCCAGACTCAGATTGATAGCCATGTTTCCGAACATGGTTCCTGACTTCCTGTGTGGCCACGGTTAAAAAAAAAAAACCAACTACAGACCAAGGTGGAGTCACTTCCCCCGGTACAGTAAACCAAGACTTCACTGCAGTTTCAGCCTCCGCAGGAGTGGGGTTTTAAGCCAATCCATATGGGATGTTCTGGTCAGCACCAGTAAGGTAATCTGTCAGAGGAGCTCTCTCTCCCCCATAGGAAGATAAGGTCATCTGCATGATGAGACCCGCCCCCCCTCCAGCCCTTCCTCCTAAAGGAAGATGACCTTGCCTGAAACAATCCTTTTCTTTTATTAATAACTTCCTTGTCCTACCCTCCTTCTTATAAAAACCTTTCATTTTGTAAAGCTCCTTAGAACCCCATTCTGCTTGCTAGTGGTATGGTGCCTGATTCATGAATCATTTAACGAAGCCAATTAGTTCTTCATATTTACTTGGTTGAATTTTTAAAGTTTATTTATTTATTTTGAGAGAGAGAGAGAGAGAGAGCACAAGTGGGAGAGGGGCAGAGAGAGGGAGGGAGAGAGAGAATCCCGAGCTGACTCAGAGCTGTCATTGGAGAGCCTGAAGCGGGGCTCAAACCCACGAACTGCAAGATCATGGCCTGAACTGAAGTCAAGAGCCGGTCGCTTAACCAACTGAGCCAGCTACGTGCCCCAAATTTTGCTTTCTCGCACCGCAAAGGAGCCAGATGGTGCAACTGGAAGTTCAGAAGAGTCAAGTCCCCAAGGTTGACGGGAAACAAGAGATGAGAAGGAATGAGGTACAAGAGCATCCTTTCCTTTTCTCTTCTCTGAACTCCTGGCTGCAGTGACTCCTTCCCACATGCTGAGTGAACATGTCTGATGAGTAATCTCGGCCCCTCCACGCATGTGTGCAATCCCCTTGCGGTAAAGCGTCTCACCACTTTGTTTGCATCTAGCCTCGCCTCCTTCCCTCAGTTGTCCTCACCTCCCCGGGGAGATCTTCCAAATAGAATGTCAAGATCGAAATTCCTGCTTCGGAGTCTGCTTTCTAGAAGACTCATGCTAAGTTGGCAGTTGTCTTAAGCATTTCAGGCTGTGTAACAAAACATCATAAACTGGGAGTCTTACAGACAACAGAGTTTTATTGCTCACACTTCTGGAGGCTGGAAGTCCGAGACGAAGGTGTGGGCAGTTTCCCTGTCTGGTGAGAGTCCACTTCCTGGTTCATAGATGGCCATCTTCTCCCTGTGTCCTCGAATGGTGGAAGGGGATGGGGGTCTCTCTGAGTCTCAGTTCTGAGGACACTAATCTCATTCATGAGGGCTCCACCCTCATGATTTAATCACCTCCCAAAGAACCTCCCCCCCGCCCCCGCCACCTGCTAATACCATCATCACCTGAGAGTTAGGTCTGAACATATGAATCTGAGGGGGACACAAACATTCAGACCATAACTGTAGTAGAAGGAGCTCATAAACATGTCAGGACTATGGTTCCACCCACATTTCCTTCCTACCTATAACTAGATAGATTGATGCAACAGGACAGCTTGCCTTTTCTTTCTTCTTCATGATGTAGTTCTTTTAAATATTAGTCCTGAGTAACTATACGGTTAGTCTATAGGTTGAATTGTTTCCTGGTGAGGAGGGCGTGAGTGTTCCTGGTTTGGGTTGGAAATACCCGCGCGACATAATGAGGCACATGTAAGCATTAGAAGGGAGGTACTGATTTAGGTTGTGTCTCTGGCTATAGAGCATCGCTTGATCCTGCCCTCTTCAGGGTCTCTTTCTCCTGCCTTCCCAGCAAATCTGTGAACCACCCCAAATCATTTCAGTATGTTTCTTTTGTGTATCAAAACCCCAGAGTTTATTTCATTCTTTGGCAGCTAAGAGCCCTGAGTGCTGAACCACTGGACCCCGAGATTCCCTTCCAATGCTGACGTGCATTCACATGGCACAAAGACCATAGCCTCTCCCCTTCCGCTAGAGACAGAATCTCTTTGGAATCCTAACCCCTTAAAGGAATTTCACTTATTTCTTGAGGTATTTCTTAAGTGCTCCCCCTCTACTAGGCACTAGAGAGGAAACAGAAGGAATCCAAAGTATTTACCATCTCACTGAAAACGTAAGACACACAGCAAACAATTCACTTGCGGGATGAAGAGCCTCAACCAACAAGTGGGAAGGGGCACCTGAGGGCAAACAAAGAAACAAAACAACAGAGCTGCCTGGCTCTTTCCCATTTTCCTCACCGAAGCTGGGATGTGAAAACAACCATCTGTTTTGAGGAAAGCACTTCAGGGACACCATCCCAAATGACACTGAAAGAGCCAAATGTCCCACGAGAGCCCAGCACCACGACTTGTGCTTGGGGAAAAGAGTCTGGTTCTGAAAAATACGTAAGAGCTGCTCCCAGGCTCCCCGCTGCTACCCTGCCAACAATCCGTTAAGCTGCTGGGTTCAGATTCCAGTAACTTCCTGAGCTCTTATCATCCTTCAGAGGTGAGCCTGTTTAGACTGTAGCGCTGCTCTTAACCAGCGAGGCAGGTGCCTCAGGGACTCCATTTGTGTGGGACTGCTGGCAGGTGGGAGAGACAGGAGATTGTCACTCAAAACTACACGTCGCCATTCTAGTCAAACCCAAACCAGCCCAGGGCTTAGTGATCACAGGGCCTTAGAAGGCAGGTCTGTGTCTTGCCCCGAGGTTTCCATATCGATGCCTGCCAGTTCTTTATCTCGTCATGGCTTTGGGTGGGAATCTCCCTTCAATAGATAGGCTTCCCCCCTCTGATTTGTTTTATATATATATTTAAGTTTATTTATTTATTTTGAGAGAGAGAGAGTGGGGGAGGGGCCGAGAGAGAGGGGAAAAAGGAGAATCCCAAGCACTGTCAGCACAGAGTCTGAGGTGGGGCCACGAGGTCATGATCTGAGCCAAAATCAAGAGTCGGATGCTCAACCAACTGAGCCACCCAGTCACCCCTTCTCCCCTCTGACTTGTAAGCCAGCCTTCTCATGAGCAAGGAGACCTCAGATCTACTGCTCAGTCTCCACTGCCCTTCAGTTTGCCAGAATCCCAGAGGGGGAAGATTCCCGGGGTGTGGCCTCTTCATGGAAAGAAAAGTTATTTGGGGACACGATTATCTCGAATCTTTGAGAGATGAGTGAAGGGAGAGAAAGAGTAAGAGGAGGCAATGCAAGCAGAGTAGAAAGACTGGGAGGAACCATATACCTCAGCCCTCGGCCCAGTGTTCTTCCCAGTCAGCTGCAAGGAAACCCAGACTTGGTTCAGTCTCCCTTCCCTGACTCTGGGCCGCACCTTGGGTGGTGCCTCTTGCTTTTCAGTCACTGTTAGTTTTAAAAGTAACTTCTACTTTGGGACTCAAGACCACTTCTAGGTTTGCAAAAGCCTGGACCAATTCAACACTTTAACTTCACACCCTTCAAAGTACTCGTCCTCCCCCATGAGCTCAGGCAGCTTGGGGATATGCAGTGGGAAGGAAGAAGAAAGGGAGGGGATAAGAGGACCAAAGTCCTCAAGTCTGCTGCCGTGGAATACGAACAGTCGGTGAGTTTCGCGTGGCAGGCGTGCTCTGTCATGAGACCGGTTGGGGTTCTTCAGAGGCCTCCTTTCTGGGACTGCTTGCATCAAGGGCAATGCATTTTCTACCTGATCTTTTTATGATCCCTCTTTTGTAAGACAGCCCATCCATGACCTCACTGCTACGGCCTCCTCTGCCCCAGCAAGATCTTTTGGGTGGAGTCCCAACACAGTGGTCTGAGTCCAACAAGATCCAGGAGCACTCACTTGGCCTCTAGATAGGAAACTCACCTACTCATGCTATGCCATGGTGAGGGTGCAGAATTGCCTCCCACCATGCTTTCTCCCCTCCCCCAGCCACAGGTGGCTAATCCAGGGAGCCTCCCATCTTTATTTATTTTTAATATATGAAATTTATTGTCAAATTGGTTTCCATACAACACCCAGTGCTCATCCCAAAAGATGCCTTCTTCGATACCCATCACCCACCCTCCCCACCCTCCCACCCCCCCATCAACCCTCAGTTTGTTCTCAGTTTTTAAGAGTCTCTTATGCTTTGTCTCTCTCTCCCACTCTAACCTCTTTTTTTTTCCCCTTTCCCTCCCCCATGGGTTTCTGTTAAGTTTCTCAGGATCCACATAAGAGTGAAAACATATGGTATCTGCCTTTCTCTGTATGGGGAGCCTCCCATCTTTAGAAGTGGCCCACAAACACAAGTCTTCAGGTTCTTACAAGTCCCCTAAATTTTCTCCGTTCACCTAACATCCATCCACGAATGAAGTGAACTTCTGGTCTCCCTTCTTGTACACGTTCCCCAAGAGTAGCTTTTCTGCATCCTCCCCCTAACGTGAGTGGGCAGGAGCACCCACACTGCAGTATATTTCAGTAAGCTCGCTTGGTTCTCCTTCCCAATCTCTTCCCTCAGGGACTCTTCCCAGTTCTGTCTTCTTCAATTTCAAAATGAAAGCGAACGCTAGGAAAGGTGTCAGGGCCATTTTCTTCATTTTTAAGTAATTCCTTCAGGGCTATCCAGCATCTTTAGAATATGGAGTACACCTCACCCATTGTCCTTAGTTTCAGGCTTTTCACTGCATTTGGAACCCACTCTAACCATCACTGTCAGAGTGGTGTTCGAGTTTCAAACGTGTTCATTGAGAAATGTCTATCGTGGTGGCTCTGACTTTCCTTTCGAAGGCATTTCCTGAGTCTCTGAACCGCTGACGTAGTTCCTTATTAAGTAATTCTTCTCCACCTCCCTCCAGCGGCTGCAACCAAATGTTACCACACTGGCTTTTCTTTGGGTCTGTGAAGACCTTGTGTTCCTTTCTCCAGATCAGCAGAAATATGCATCAAGGAAATCGAACCACCGTCTCTGGGTTCCTCCTTCTGGGACTCTCCAACCAGGCTGAGCAGCAGAAGGTCCTCTTTGTGCTTTTCCTGGGTATGTACCTGGTCACTGTAGTTGGGAATGGACTCATCATCCTGGCCATCGGCTTGGATTCTTACCTTCACACTCCCATGTATTTCTTCCTTGCCAATCTATCCTTTGCTGATATTTCCTCCGTATCCACCTCAGTCCCCAAGATGCTAATGAATATTCAGACCAAGACTCAATCCATCTCCTATGAGAACTGCATCACGCAAATGTACTTTTCTATTGTGTTTGTCGTTATTGACAATTTCCTCTTGGGCGTCATGGCCTATGACCGCTTTGTGGCTATCTGCCACCCTCTGAACTACATGACCATCATGCAACCCAGGCTCTGCATTTCGCTCGCGGTCATTCCGTGGGTCCTCAGTAATGCTGTTGCCCTAATACACACTCTTCTACTCCTTCCGTTGCTTTTCTGTGACAGCAACACTCTCCCACACTTCTTCTGTGACTTGGCGCCTCTGCTCAAGCTGTCCTGCTCAGACACAAGGATCAATGAACTCGTATTATTTATCGCGGGCTTATCGGTTGTCACCTTCCCCTTTGCCCTCATTCTCTTCTCCTACATCTGCATTGTCAGGGCTGTCCTGAGAATCTCATCCACAGAGGGAAAGTGGAAAGCCTTCTCCACCTGTGGCTCTCACCTGACAGTTGTATTGCTCTTCTATGGGACCATTGTAGGGGTTTACTTCTTCCCCTCAACCACTCACCCTGATGGCGGAGATAAGATTGGTGCAGTGCTATTCACTGTGGTGACGCCCATGATGAACCCCTTCATCTATAGCCTGAGGAACAAGGACATGAAAGGTGCCCTAAGAAAGCTCCTCAGTAGGAAAATCTTCCTCCCTTTGATGCCGTGGGCATCTGATTTATCCCCATAACCAGATGGATGATTCTGCCCAGAGTTTATGGCATAGATGTGATGGTTCAGTTTTAGATCCGCCTCTGAGGGGCTGGGGCTTTCCCACATAGCTCTGGTCTTGGAAACGAGACCTTAACCCCGTTGGTAAGTCACAAGGAAAGCGCATTATTCTGATTCTCATGTATGTTACTGCAAACTTGGGCACAAATCATTTATAACTTAGACAATAACAAGTGCATGTAGTACCTTTTACAGCTTTGCAGACAGTTATTTTATTTATTTATTTATTTATTTATTTGTTTGTTTATTTGAAGACAATTATTACTAATTCCTTTATTCAATCTTGATTTCTCTAGGTCAGCTTTACTCAAAGTCTGTTTTGCCAAAACTACTATTCGGTGAGATGTTCATAGAAGGGTCCCACATCCAAATAATGTGAGGCAACTCTGAGCTGCGTGAAGTAAACGTCTTCACTAGACAACTTCTTAGAGCCTTTGGTATAGCATAAATCTCCAAGAAGGCAGTATGGTACGCAGCAATTCTCAAACGTATTCAATCATATATGAGCTTATTCAGTCGGATATGACCTGACTCATCACCAAGTAGTTCGTGGGACTAGTGTGCAAAACATAATTGGACAAATGCATTCAATGACAAATCAGAGAGCATTTCTATAAAAGACATCAGTTCTAGTCCTGACTCTGCCCCAAAGTAGTTATGAGACTTAAGGCATGTCAATTCACTTTCTTGAGTCTACATTCTCGTCTATAAAACAAGGTTATTAGTTCTAGTTGGTGAGAGCCACAGGTGGAGAAGGCTTTCCACTTTCCCTCTGTGGGTGAGATTCTCAGGACAGCCCTGACAATGAAGATGTACGAGAAGAGAATGAGGTCAAAGGGGAAGGTGACAACCGATAAGACCGCGATAAATAATACGAGTTCATTGATCCTTGTGTCTGAGCAGGACAGTTTGAGGTGACTTCTCTCCTCAACCAGCTGCAATGGTCTTGGGTTCAGCTTGGCAATAAAGCTCACAAAATACACCAAGAATCAAGCTTTAAGAAAACTTTAAGGATACGGGACAGCCACAAAACTCACACACGATGGCATCATACAGGCCTCATTTAAAAAAAAATTTTTTAACATTTATTAATTTTTGAGAGACAGAGAGAGAGAGAGCACGAGTGAGGGAGGAGGGTAGAGGTCTCATTTAGAAGGCACACCTTCTAAATATCCCAGTCATTCCATACTTGGAATGTGCATGGTCATGAGAGAGAGCACTCGTTGGGTGTGGACGACCTCAGTTCAGGAAGGCTTCAGCTCCGGGGTTCCTTAGCCATTATGCCTTGCCTCTTGATGATCCCCGTAGAGATATGTGACTAGCACCCCTTTTCAGGTACAGCTGCATCTATGCAAATACAAGCTGCTCATCAATTACAAATTCCTCCATAACCAATTTTAACAAACAGATAAAAGTGGCCAAGAAGCTTCAGAGCCACTTTGGCAGGGCTGTCTTGCATCTTGGATCCAGGATCCACCTAGAAAATTCTGGACTTCATTGCAAGAGGGATTAGACCAAGGGTCAAATCTCGGACTTCCTTGAGGCTGAGAAAGGCTACAAACTAGGTTTTACTGCTTTTCTCCCAAATCCCACCTGTATCTACTAACCAAGACTCAGTGAAGGAATCAGGCACTCGTAGCCTGGAAACACCCCTCAGGTGACCCTTGTGCTAAAGAATCACTGAACCCCATAAACTCTGAGTTCCACTCCAGCTCTGGGATTTGTGCAAACCTGGGTGCCCACTGGTTGATGGAAATGTCTTTCAGACATCTGCCTTAAGTAGCTCCCCAGAAGAACATGTTCTTTTTCTGTGTCCAAATCCTTTTTAAAAAATATTTGCAGCTCTGGAGCAAACTTTTATTCGCTATTTAATCTGATTCCTCTAACAACTGCACTGTAGCGTGAAGAGAGTTGGTTCTAAATCCTGGCTTTTCAGGAAGTTGAGATTCACCTGCGTGATCCATAGAAATTATTTAAGCATTGAAACTTGCTTTTTTCGTCTGTCAAACTGGAGTAATCATCCGAACATCCCAAAGCTGTTTGTGAGTAAATGGACATGTATGCGAGACAACAACCATAGATCCTCGTATATCGTAGACACTATTAAAAAAATTCCTTGTTTTGGGAACTGTCCCAGGCTCCCAACCCCAATCTACCTTCCAGGCCAAACAAAGTTTATTCAGTGCCCAATCTAAGACTTCTCGTCTTCTCTGAACTCATAAAAGCCCAATCTCCATAAGAGGAGATACGTAATCAGCCACCCGCCTTTCTCTCTGATGTCTCTCAAACTTTTATGCTTCATTTGATTTTTGCATTGTAAATTTAAAATCCACTTGCTTTTATATGACTTACCAAACTGGCCTCCAAGTCCTTGTTCCTCAAATACCTCAAAGTCCACCCTGTTCCACCCACAACTCCAACATGAACCATAGAACCCTGCTTTCACTATTCTACCGGGACAAGTAGAGAGTCCTAGATTTATAATCAAGAGACTTGGGCTCTGCAATGAACTCACTTGTGACAAACCATGTTACCAACCTCAGTTTCTTTTTTCTGTAACATAACAATTGGTCTGATATACGCAAAGAAGGTTTTACGACAGCATTATCATTACGCCCATTTATGTACAACGGCATGTGCACAAAGAGATGCCTAGGAAGAGAGTCAGCAAAATATTGAGAGTGGTTGTCTCAGATCGTGTTTTCCAAAAACAGCCAGCCACGACAATATTTCCATCTCACACGCTCTTGAAGAAGTTTGCCACTTCTTCATCAAGAGATGGAGTCAGTGTCCCTCTCCTTGAACCTGGAGGGCTTTAGGGCTGCTCTGATTAATAGAGTGTCCCACAAGTGGTGCTGCACGATTTCCAAGACTCTTAGAAAAGCCAGTACGGCCTCCACCTGGCACTTTCTCCAGATGTGTACCTCTGGAGCCCTGAATTTCCCCGTAAGAAGTCCCTCTGCTCTGAAGCCACCATGCCGGAGAGTCCATGTGGCGAAGCCACAGAGAATCAGAGGCAGATGCCCAAAGACCTCCAGCTTTTCCAGCCTTCGAATCTCGGAGTCTGCAGAAAGTGAGTGAGTGAACATTCAGCTGATCCAGTGTCAGCTCGGGCTGTCGGCACATGAGACCCCAAGTGAAAACTGCCCATCGTGTCCCCTCAACTCCTAGAACTGCGAGAGACAACAATAAAATGACGGTCCTTGTTTTAAGTCCCTATATTTTGGGGTGGTTTGTTATACAACACTCTGTAACCAAAATAGTGATTTTGTTTCATAAAATGGAGGGATTTATATAATACTCTCTTATTGCTTTATCATTTTGCAGTGACTATTGCTTTAGGAAGAAAAATACTTTTTTATTTTAAGATAAAATGTCTTGTCCTATTACACCACCATGCTTAACCTGGTTCCAGAATCTTCTGTTCCAGAATGTTCTGTTAAACATCGATTGGGCAGATCTGTGATTTTATCTCTTTATTCTGGTTTCATCCAGCCTATATGTGATAGGATAAGAACCAGCAGGTTTAGACCCAGGCGATTTGGTTTGAATTGGTGGTCATCCATGTGGGCCAGTCCTCCGTTACCTCCAGCTCGGACGCTCCCCAGGAGCCTGGATCCTTTCTAAGGTGCTTCATCCTCAGTGAGTAATGGGGAAGCTGATTTGGCTAGGGATGGACTTGGATGCAAGTTGGGAGTTTACCCGACAAAGTGAATTAGGATTTAGTTTAAGACACAAAAGACAATCGATTCAGGAAATAGAGAACCGCAAACTTTTATAAAAACCTTGACAGGTTTTCATGGAGGAGAGGCATACATCTGGACCCAGATGCTTGAATTCCCTTAAAGGATCCTTGTACCTGTCATTTCAACAAACATCTATGGCAAGCCATCAATAAGCCATCAATTTACCAGGCTCTGACTCTGACCCTGGGACTAAAGGGATGAATAATTCACAGCCCATGCCTTTGGTGCCCTCGCAGACCAAAGCGAGAAATTGACACGAAAAAAATGTTAAGAGATTTGTAAGACCGGATAAGAAAAGACAATATTTAGTCAGTAACTGATGTCGTTAGATTTAGAATACATAAAGATTTTGTGCAAAGCACTGTCAAGTGAATGTTAATGTATTTTAGTGCTTTTGTGTTAGCCATACCTGAGGAAAACCAACTTGTGGCCTGATGAATAAATTAGCAGAATTCCCTATCACCTAAGTGTGAGTAACACAAATGCAAGGGAAATGCCTAGAAAAACAAACTGGAAAAAAAAAAATCATACATTGGCTAAACATGGCTTATAAAACCCAATGCAAAACATGCCAGCAAAGGTGCATTATTTTATTTACTAAACAAATATATTTTTTTAAATACCTAGTGAGAGCAAAAAGAAGAGGAGATAGCACCGTTGCTTGTCTGGCTTTTCCTTCATAGAGAGGGAGACAGACAATGAAGGTGTGAATAAATAAATGATGGCTGTAATATGAGCTAGCAAGAAGGCCTGGGATAAAAAGTGCACTAGGAGCAGAGAATAGACAACGACCCAGCATGGGATGGCTATTTGGGATGGAGAGGTGCAGGAGTTGGGGAAAGCCTTTCTTGGGTATTTGAGTAGAGAACTGAATAAAATAAGAGAGTGAGCCATGAGAAGTTCTGAGTAAACACATTCTAAGAAAAGGGAGAGCAAGTGGAAGGATATTGCTGCAAGAGCAGGGTGGGGCCCTCACAGAACAGGGTGGACGGGGGAGAAGGAGATGAGAAGTAAATATAGTCATGGTGGTAGTTTGGGACGCAACCTGGCTAAATCTGTCCGGCCATGGTGAAGACGTTGAATTTTATTTAAATACTCTAAGGAAGCAGTGCCTGGGTGGCTCAGTCAGTTGAGCACCCAGCTCTTGATTTTGGATCAGGTCATGATTCCAGGGTTGTGGGATCGAGCCCCACATCGGCTCCACACCGGGCTTGGAGATTGCTTGGGATTCTCTCTCCCTCTCTTTCTGCCCCTTTCCCCCGCTCACCCTCTCTGTCTGTCTCAAATTAAAAAAAAAAATAAGTATAAATAAATACTCTAAGTAAGAACTAAATCCTTGGAACTGGATGAAATTGCCTAAGGGGTAACTACAGAAAGAGAGAAAGACCTATGACCAAACCCTGTGTGAACTCTAACATTTAGAAATAAGGACCCAGCAAAGAAGTCAGAGGAGTAAGAACCAGGGAGGTAGGAAACCGGAATAAAGTAGTGTCAGGACTCCTGAGGAAGAGAGTGAAAATTCTTCCAGGAGAAAAGAGGGATCGACTGTTTCAAATACCACAGGAGGCCAGCTGTCAACCCTTTGATCTTCCCTTGTGATCTGCTCATGTCAACCCAGGCAGACGTCATCCCCAGCGACCTCTTCACCGGTCCCGTGTCCTCAGAGTTCAGCCCACATGGAAACTGTCTCCTGCAGAACATGTTTCCCAGAAGATGAAAACATCTCAAATTTCTTCTTTGCTCCCATTTTCCTTCCATTTCTTATGCTACTCTCTATTCTCCTTTTAATAGAGGTATTTAGATGACTCAGAACTACAGTCTCCTTTTAAAACTGGCATATGGCTTTAGGCAATACCATCTGTGATCTTTGTAACCAAGCAAGAATACTGAGGAGCATCTTCTACTTTTTTTGATAATACAAGCAGTACTTTACTGTAATCGAGAACCGTTTATCCGAAAGATACAAGAATTATCTAACAGTCCAAAAGCAATCAATGTAATCCACCATATTAATAAGCACAAAATAAAACTATATGATCATCCTAGTGGATACAGAAAAATCTTCTCACAAAATCCAAAATCCATTCCTGATTTAAAAAAAACAAACAAAAAATGAAACAAAACAAAAAAACTCTTAGGGCACCTGGGTGGCTCAGTTGGTTGAGCATCTGACTTTGGCTCAGGTCACGATCTCTCGGTTCGGAAGTTCGAGCTCCACATCGGGCTTGCTGCTGTCAGTCTGTCAGCGCAGAGCCTGCTTCAGATCCACTGTCCCCTCTCTCCACCCCTCCCTGGCTTGCGCCCCCTCAAAAGTAAATAAACATTTAAAAAAATTTTTTAACTTAAAAATTAAAAAAAAAAAAACCTCTCAACAAACTAGGAATCAAAGGGAACTCCCATAAGCTAATAAAGGACATCTATGAAAAACCCACACAGTGACTGATGAAAGAATAAGTTTCTTCTGATCAAGAACAGGACAGGAACGTACACTGTCATTACTTCTATTTTTTTTTTATTTTTTTAAAGGTTTTTATTTATTTTTGAGACAGAGAGAGACAGAGCATGAGCAGGGGAGGGGCAGAGAGAGAGGGAGACACAGAATCGGAAGCAGGCTCCAGGCTCTGAGCCATCAGCCCAGAGCCCGACGTGGGGCTCGAACTCACGGACCGCGAGATCGTGACCTGAGCTGAAGTCGGACGCTTAACCGACTGAGCCACGCAGGCGCCCCTCATTACTTCTATTAAACATTGCACTGGAAAGGAAATAAGGCAGACAGAGAAAGACAAATACTGTATGATCTCACTTGTATGTGGAATCTAAAAAAACAAACTCCTAGAAACAGAGATCATATTTGATAGATGATAATAGATAGATAATGGATAGATCGATGATACATGGATGGATAGATAATAGATATGTAGATAGATTATAGATACTTAGATAATAGATGGATAGATAGATAGGTAGATAGATTAAATAGATGTAGATGATAGAACAAAACAATTAAATATATATTAAATGCTATTAAATGGTAAGAAAACAATGATCGGTGTTTGGAAAGGAACCTTGAATTCTTAGGCAATCACTGAAATTGAACAGGAAAACACGAAGGCAAGGTTGGTGACTGCCTAGAGGCACCGTACTGATGAACTGCCTATTGGAGGAAGCAACTAAAACCCAGATGCTTCTGAAATGATTTGCATCTGAGACTTGGGGCCTGGGAAGGAGACAGGGGGAAATACACAGGGGGGGTGGCATTTGTGAGCAGACCTTTTCGAGTGAGAGAGGCTTGGGATCAGGTGCTCCCTGTTCTGCAACTTTCTTGCTGCAGAACTTGGACAAGTCATATCACCTCTGTGGGTCTAATATCTTCCTTTTGCAAAATGAGGTCAACCAGAATTACTTTCCACTCAAGTTGCTGGGACTAAAGTAAATCATTCATGTAAAGCCTTTAGCCTGGTGCCTCGAATTAATTTAAGTGTGTATTTAAGCGTATATTACTTCAAGAGTTAAGTTAAAAAAATTTTAGTGAACTCCACGTCTGCAGGTGTCTGGACCCAAGGCTAATGTCAGCCCAGAAGACACTGTTCCAGACAGTTCTAAAATGAAAAGGCCCACAGATCAGCTATGGGTCTTTCTGCCCACTGGTGCTCATTGGGCTGCAGACCCTGGGACAATCACCATAATCAAATTAATTAACGTTTATAGAACTTCACCCAGCACCTTCTGTTTCTGCACATGTACGGAGTTGTCGTGAGAATAAATGTGATACACACAAAACCTGGCTGAGGGTAAATGCTCAATAAGTTTTATTTCACAGTTGAGAAAGCAGACTGACAAACCCTAACTAATCTGAAGCCATACAGCTAAGAAGTGACCGCCTGGATGCTTTGATGCCAAATCCGGAGCTCCTTCTACAACACGCTTGCCTCTGTTCCTGCCACAGAAACTGATCTGTCAGGGGAACATTTGCCCGGCAGTTAATATTGGAAAAATGGGCCCCAATATGCACTCTGTGCGGTTGCTTTACCCCACCCTGCAAAATGTAAGTGACTTGTGCAAAAAAACAAAAACAAAAACAAAAAACGAACAAAGACTGATAAGTCTTTGGATTTTCCAAAGATATTTACTCCACTCATCAAGTGTGTGTTGTGCCTGGGATGTACAGAATTCAACAGATGCTAGCAAATAAGACAGACATGGTCCCTGCTCTTTATGCCCTGGATCCTCAAAAATCTAGTCCTATAGAGTAGGTCAACCCACTTGGCAGATACAAAAAAAAAAAAAAAAAAAAAAAAAAAAAAAAAAACAACTGAGGACGAGGAAGTTGGAACCGAAAGGTAGACACTGGAACCAGAGATGAATATGTTTATTCGACAAATACTTGTTGGGTGTTTTTGATGTGCTAGGTGCTTGGCGAGGCACTGACTGCACAGAAGTGGATTTCACAGATAAAAACGCCTCCTCTCGTGTAGTTTACCTTTTAGTTTGTGAGAATTAGACAATATCACATGTGTAGCACATCGGGCATTGGATGGTGACAAGTATGACATAGAATAATAAATCTGAAAGTGGAGGTGGGAAGTTCGGGTGCAATTCGAAGTAGGGTTGTCTGGGAAAGTCTCCCCAGTTGGTGGAAGTTGAGGATAGACAGAAAGGACAGGGAAACAAAGGAATGACGTACTTAGCAAGAGTCCCTCTAGGGCCTTCCACGAGACTTTGACCTGCTCAGGGCTTTCACAACCGCCTCCTTTACCTCCTTATTCCTCAGGCTATAGATGAAGGGGTTCAGCATGGGGGTCACCACTGTGTAGAGCACTGACACCGCTCGGTCCTCCTCCGAGGACTGGCCCGAGTTGTCTCGGAGGTACATGAAGATGAGAGTGCCGAAGAAGAGTGACACGGCCGTGAGGTGGGAGGCACACGTGGAGAAGGTCTTGGCCCGGCCTCCCGCAGAGCGGATCCTCATGATGGCCACGATGATAAACACGTAGGACACCAAGATCACCAATACACAAAGAGGCATGACAAAAATGGCAAACACAATAATGACCACCTCCTGGGTGTAGCTGTCCCCACAGGTCAGCTTTAACAGGGGAGGGAGATCACAGAAAATAAAGTCGATCTCATTGGTTCCACAGAAGGAGAGGGTGAAGGCTGTGACCGTCCGAACAAAGGCACTGGAGAAACCAGCCGCATAAGCTGCAGCCAGTAAGCCCCAGCGGGCCTTCTCGGTCATGACGGTGACATAAAGCAGGGGCCGGCACACGGCCACGTAGCGGTCATAGGCCATGATTGCCAGGAGGTAGCAGTCGATGGAAGCAAAGAAGGTGAAGAGGAAGAACTGAGCGGCACAGCGTGTGTAGGACAGAACTGCCCCACGCTCCAGCAGCATGGCCAGCATCTGGGGGACCGTGACGGACGAGTAGCAGATGTCCACGAAGGAAAGGTGGCCAAGGAAGAAGTACATCGGGGTGTGCAGCCGGCCATCCACACGGATCAGGATGACCATTCCCGTGTTCCCCAGCAGAGTGAGGAGATAGAAACTCAAAAACACCAGGAAGAGAGGGAGCCCCCACTCGGGATGCTCTGGGAACGCAGTGAGGAAGAACTCGGTCACTACAGTGTCATTCCTCCCAGCCATCCATCCGGCGGTTTACCTGCGAAGATGGACAAGAGCCAGGTGAGGGGAACCTGAAGACACGCACAAGTCATTTCCAGCAAGAAGGCTTTAAATTGGGTGTCTGGCGGGAGACACCAGACTTGAACAAACCTTGCAGTTTAAGTGGAAATGGACAAATAACAGAGCTCATTAGAAGAGAAAACTGATGAACACCTCTATTACACTAAGAACAGACAGCAAGTGCTTATCTGACTTTCAAGTCAACCCTTGTATTTGCAACTCTGTCTCCAATTAGCTGTTTGATCTTATACAAGGCACTTAACCTCTCTGAACCTCAATTTCCTCCTCTGCCAGAAGGGGATCATAATATCTGCCCTACTTAAGAGATAACGTTAATGCATAGATTAAAACAGATGCAAAAGTGTACAGGAAAGCTAAAAGCACTCCACGTATATATAGTAGCTATTTAAAATTGTAAATGAATGTTTTAAGGAAGGAAAATTTATATTCTATTGAACAAAGGAGCATGAACCGAAAAAAAAAAAAAAAAAGCATATTAGCAATCAGCAATGGACTCTGACTGTAGGAAGGAAGATTTCTATTCTCAGTCTAAAAGCAGGCATGTTTAACAAATAGCTGTTACCCTAATTAGGGTTGGCTGCCTGGCTTATTAAGGAGTTTTCATTTGTTGCTTTTTGTAAGTACTAGCAATAACCTTGGAATCAAAACAACAAACATAAGCTCTTTTCAGCACCTAACAAAACTCCATAAGCATTGTTTGGTTGTTCACACAGTCCTGGAAAACGCAGTAGTTTGCTCATAGACAAGCATCCAAATTAGAAAGCAGAAACACTTCTGCAGTCTGGTATCTAAGCGCTGTTGGTGGGATCTCAGCTAAGGGATTTGGAATCTTTAGGGTTCTAAAGCAGGGCTGTAAAGGAGGACTTCGATCCTGTTTCATTCCCTGATGCACCAGCAGCCAGGCCAATACTGAGCTGATCCATTAGGGAAAATAACAAAGAACAGAAATTAGATCTGGAAGCCATGGGACCTGCCAATGCAGAAGAGACCTGTGTTCTGATTCATCCACACAAGATGCGTGACCCTACGCAAGTCATTTTTCCCCTCTGGACTTCAATTACCCTGTCTTTGTTCCCTTTCACTAAACAACAATACAGCATGAGTCCATAATCATAGCAACTCGGGGGCGGTAAGTTGGCTTCCAGACCTCTATGTCTGCTCTCACTTCATGGAGCCCCTCTCTTTCTTCTCACCTTGACAAAACAATAAATCCCTGACTCTGGAGCTTCCTGGGACTGTCTTCAGACTCGGACGGCATAGCAGGGCTAGGGCACCAGCCTCTCTCCCTGAGCTTCTGATCCACCAGTAGACCTTGGCTGACAGTGCTCCCTATATTCACTGCCCCAGCATCATGCCTGAATTGGTCCCCAAGGGGAGTCTCCAGGGAGGGGCAATTTATCTTCATGTGACTTCTAACGAGGTGTCTAATATCTTTGAGGATTTCTCTGTGATTTCAAACTCCAAAAGCCCCATCTCCTGTCCTGCCATCACTCAGCAGCATCTGACAAGGCTCGTTCCTGGTCTTGTCTCATTTCTGCCTTGTACCAAAAGGAATGTACTTTTTTGAAGTTTTCCTGTATCTCTATTGGGAATTTTGTCAAAGGCTTTGCCCACTGCCACTCTAGGCATCTCTGACCGTTTTTGGAAGCACAAGCCTTTGTTCCCCGATGCCAAGACATGCTGAAATTGGCGATTCTGAAATTTCGCCGTTTGGCAGAAAGAGAATTGTGCAAATGGCGAGTCACGAGGTGTGTGTGAGTCGTGAACAGACTTCTACCAGGCAAACTGAACAAATTCTTAGTGGTGATCGATCTCTCCTCCAGATGCTGGTTCTCAAACTGGTTCTCCTGGTGCATAAGAATGGCCCAGGGAATTTATTTAAAGCATGAATACTATCATCCTGCCTCCAGAGATTCTGATACAGTTCTTTTGTCATGGGGTACAGACATCTACCTTAGTTTGTTTGTTTTTTTTCTTCAAGTTTATTTATTTATTTTGAGAGAGAGACAGAGAGTACATGAGCAGAGGAGGGGCAGCAAGAGGGAAAGAGACAGAATCCCAAGCAGGCTCCGTCCCCTCAGGGCAGAGCCTGACGCGGGGGCTCGAACCCACGAACCGTGAGATCATGACCTGAGCAGAAATCAAGAGCCGGACGCTTAATGGACTGAGCCCCCCAGGCGCCCCAACACCTTCCTTGTTAACAGGCTTCCCAGGGGGGTCCAGGGAGGAAAAGAGGTATACTGTTCTCACAAGTTTGGAAATCACTGCATCCTGTATCTTCAGTGTGGAAACTCATATCGCCTAGCAGTGTATTAAACGATCTATGAGGTCCTGTAATTAAGAAGCCTTGTCACCTTTCTTAGCCCACCATTTCCCCCAAATATTTGACCACAAAACCTCTTTTTCAGTGAAAGCAGATTAGCATCCTGCAGAGTCAGAGTTCCCAGGGATGGGTGTGCCTGAGGCAGTACAGCTCTGAAAAAGCTCAGCAATTGACCAAACGCCAAACAGCCAATAATCATTCCAAGAAAAGGCATCTCCTGATGACTCACCATCTCGAAATCTGGCTCCTTTAAGTCTGTGCAGACTGGCTTGCCCAAAAGCAATCGCTCCTACTGTGAAAGGGATTGGTAGGGGGTCAGGCAGGGAGTAAAATCCCTCCAGATCGTTCCCTCAGGAGCTTTTTAAAAAAAGACTTTTCCTTCAGTCCCGAAGAGGGTCCGGTGGCTGAGCATCTGTAGTTCTGCTTCAGAAACAATAGTGATTCCACCTCACTCCATCCCCGCTGTGATGGCTGCTGAGACCATCAGAAGCCCACTTTCAGGAAGCTCTGGTAGAATTTTAAACCATTATCAGGTAATTATTCAGACAATTCAGTCATCATGAGGCCAGCCCCAGAAAGAAAGCAGAATGAAGCTCAAAAGTTATGGACCAAAATTTCACATTTGTGAGTAGCGGAGCCTATACAGCTACAGTAAAGGGAGTTTAGAGGTTTGTTTCTAGAACTACTGATTTGACCGACATTTGTTTCCCGATCTAGAGATTCAGGGCATGGCGGTGGCTAAGCCAACATGTGATAGGGATATCCAATAGAATAATAGCAAAGACCACGCAAGCTGTTTCCTATATGCCAGTTGACTCTTCTACGATGATAGAGGATGACAGATGATGATGCTCATGCTGATAGATGATAGATAGATAGATAGATAGATGTATTAGTTGATTGAATCCACAAAACAACCTTATGAGTTAGGTACTATTATTGGCCCCATTTTAAGGGGATGAGAACATGTAGGCACAGACAGTTGGAGTAGATTGCCAATGGTGCCAAAGTGAGGGGCAGAGCTAGGATTTGAGCCTGAGCAGCCTGGCTCCAGAATGCACACGATGAACTCCTGTACTCTATTGCAAACCCTCGTGCGGATGTCTCTAGACCCCTATATTTGGGAATAGTTGGCGAGTTCTGCCTTCTACATCTCTACTTTCTTTCTAACCTTTTAAAAAGAAGGGACAGGGCTTGGAGATGGGACCTACCTTGCAGAGTGAGGAGACTGTGGTAGAAAATTCTTGGGGTACTTGTCCAGGCCGCTGCTCCTTCTAAAAGGTATTACTCAACAGCCACGGAGGAAGGATGGACTCAGCATCGCCCTCAGCCCCCTCTGGCCTCACCCTTGTAAGCATAGATCATTGGAGGAGGAGAAAGCTCAACCTGAGTTGATTGCCAGGGTTAACCCTCTCTTCTTCCAAAAGGCTCTTTTCTTGAACTAAAGTGGATATCTGTTCCTTGTAGCCAAGGAGTCCTGCCTCATAGTCTGGAGGAAGCATTAGGAAGGACAGTAGGTTTTGGTGTAAGGAGGATATATCCTCAGCTCTGTTATCATCCCCCATCCATACGTGGATGGATCTCATGCCAGTTCAAGGTTGAGGACCGTCTAGGGCCCTTAAATTGGCTTTGGAAGCATTTATCCTGATGTTACAGTTCATCATGGGTGTCCCAATCCTCCCTTTACATATTACAGAACTGCCGGATTTTCAGAGGCACCCATAAGATGCTAGAACTACAGGGGACATTAGAAGCCAAATGACTTCTTTCCAATTCACAGGCAAACAGGCCGTAGTCTCCAAATAGGAAGACAGTCAATGGTTGGATCAGTTCACTTGATTCCCAATCCATAATTTAAGGCCAAACGGGTTAACTGGCACCTTACCCAGTGGCCCCTTACTTCCCCCAAATACAGAGGAGGCCCCAAACAGAAGATGACCAGATAATCAAGCGAATGCTTCTTGATTCAGTTCTAATTCTTAAAAATGCGTATCCGCCCTTTCTCCCCGCCAAATTCTGTCAGGGGTTTGCAGCCTGAGACAAGCTTCTTCCACTGTTTCCTTTATAAGTTGTCTTGAAGTTTTCTTAGAGCTTCTATATCTGAACTTCCCCAAATGATGGAGCCAGAGGACTTTAGGGGTCCAGTCCAGCTCCTCACAAGTGTGGAGAATGAAATCCTAAAACGGGAATACTTCCAGTCTCTGGGGCATCTTGATGAGGTCTTCTTAGTCATGGGGACAAAAGCCCAGCACCCAACGTGACTGGAACACACAGATGAATTCACCCCAAGACTCTCAAAACCTCAGGAAATGCAGGGAAGGGTGCAGCCAGAACTTAGGGACAACTGGACCTGGTAACGCTCATGACATCAGGAATTTTTCTATGGTCCGTGACCGTCTGTGAATGTCAGCTTTGGTCTTTCCACAAAGTAGAAAAACAAATGGCCTCTGGTTATGTCCACACCTCACATGCCCCAGCCTTCCCACCACAAAAAAGATGAAAATCACCTTTTCTGGTGCCAAGTTAAAAGAAAAATTCCAAGAAAGATCTCGGAGGTCATATGGCCAAGGGACAAGGCGCCTACCTCAGGGCCAGTCGGTGGAGCCCAGAAAGATGTGGAAATGCCCATGTGAACTCAGGGTCAGATTCCCAGACGAGAAGGGATGCTAGTTTGGGAACACGAAAGAAGAGATTTTTACCACACTAAGATCAGGAGAACCCGAGAAATTCCTGAGGCCCCTGGACTTCGGGGGATCCCTCAGAGGTGGTGACTAAGCAGTGACTGGGGGAAGCAAGAGGCGGCACAGCTGGAAGCAGATGTGTCCGGCGCTGGTGTATAAGCCTTCAGCTTTCCATCCTGCCTGCAGATCTAACTGCCATCAACAAGGCATTGGAAAGACAAGTTCTGTTTGGGAATGTCTTTAAGCTTTATGGCCGACCACCTATGAGAAGTAGGGGAGATGGTTCACTTTCAGAAATACCAAATGAAAGCTGTGCTGTCTAGTTAACAGCAAGTTTGCAACCTACTGGAAATATGGATGAACCACCCTCCCCCCAACAATGGAGTCCCGGGGTGCCTGGGTGGCTCAGTGGGTTAAGCATCCGACTTCAGCTCAGGCCATGATCTCACGGTTCATGAGTGCGAGCCCCGTGTCAGGCTCTGTGCTGACAGCTCAGAGCCTGGAACCTGCTTCGGATTCTTTGCCTCCCTCTTCCTCTGCTCCTCCCCCACCCCTTCTCTGTCTCTCAAAAAAAAATAAGTGTTAAAAAAAACTTTTTTTTAAAACCAAAAAACAAACAAACAAACAAAAACAATGGAGTACCGAACCCTTAGACACTTCACTTCCTGGTTCTTCTTCCCCTCTCCGTTTCTCCGGCTTATTTTCATGGGCTTTGCAATGAGCATGAGCCAAAGAGCAAAGGGAAGAAGGACTGAAAGTCTCTGCATCACCTCAGGGAATGTACATTTGTTCCAATGGGCATAGGCGATGTCCAGGTAAGGCTGTAACTTCTGTAGTACTCAGCCAATGAGGAAACGGGGGCGGGACTTCATGCTAGGAGATAAATTGTCTGCTGTAACTGCCCCAGGTGTGCCTGTCCATCAGACACCTGCTCTCACAGGAATGTTGATTAAAGCCTCACTCCACTGTACTCTGAGTTTCTGCGTCCCTCCTTCGATTGGGTCGGTGGACTCATTTCTCACACCATGTAAGCTTTATGCCTGACCACCTATGAGAAGGGAGATGATTCACTTTCAGAAATCCCAAATGAAAAAGTGTTCAGAGTTCATCTCAGGCCACTCCAGCTTCCTTGACCTAAGCACTCATTCCTGTACTTCTCTGTCACCTAGACTTGGGCGCTCATTTGTCCTGACCCAGGCTGGACAAAGTGGCTGGCAACGCATAATGTGGGTCCTCTTCTCAAACAATTTACACTTTCACAGAGTTAAAGCCCAGTCATACAGAATGCCAGACCACAAAGGGGCTCTTAGAATTCTCTTATTCTAGCCTTTCCCCAGGTTTTCAGGTGGAGAAACTTGAGGTACAGAATTGGGAACTCCCTTAAGGAAGGACATGCCACTGGCTAGTGTCAGTCACCACCCAGCCTTCTTTCCATCACCCGAAGGTCCCCAGAAAAGAAAGCCACACGAGGTGATTTCCAGCAAAGGAACTGAAAGCAAAGAAAGGGGTTTTGAGAGGGAATCGGGCCCCTTTTTGACACCTCACAAGTCATGCCTTATCGCTCCTGTCCTACCTGCCTCTGGAAGAGCTGTGGCCTTTCTTCCCCCACCTCCTGGACTGGAAAGTGTGGTCCCCAGGACTCCGCTTTCAGGGCTGGAGCAAAAAATGTGAGGAGTGTGTCCAGAACCCAGCAGAGAGGCCATAATACCAATAAGTCCATTCTTTGATAGCTCCTGGAGGACCTCGCTTATGGTATTAGAGTTCTCCTTGGAGGAAACTACCTGAGAAGGGTGAGGGGGAGCATCCAGCTGAGCGCCAGGCATGAGACCAGGAGTGTTTGGGTAGGGTATTATACTCACTACCCACTTCTTGAGTTGGATATCCAAGGTTATCTGCCCAGACCTTTTTTTTATTCTCCTTTTAGGTATTACAGCCACATTCAAGACTGTCCCACAGATGGTGTTTTCTGGTCTAAATAGCCTAGTGTTCCCTATGCATATTTTAATGATTAATCCTCAACTATGTATTTTCTGTTAAAATGGGACTTTTAAAATTAAAATAACTAGGGGCACCTTGGTGGCACAGTCGGTTAAGCGTCCGACTTCAGCCAGGTCACGATCTTGCGGTCCGGGAGTTCAAGCCCCGCGTCAGGCTCTGGGCTGATGGCTCAGAGCCTGGAGCCTGTTTCTGATTCTGTGTCTCCCTCTCTCTCTGCCCCTCCCCCGTTCATGCTCTGTCTCTCTCTGTCCCAAAAATAAATAAACGTTGAAAAAAAAATTTATAAAAAAAAAAAAATTAAAATAACTAGGAGCGTTTGGGTGGCTCCGTTGGTTAAGGGGCCGACTTCGGCTCAGGTCATGGTCTCATGGTTCATGAGTTTGAGCCCCGCGTCGGGATCTCTGCTGACAGCTCAGAACCTGGAGCCTGCTTCAGATTCTGTGTCTCCCTCTCTCTGGCCCTCCCCCGCTCCTGCTTTCTCTCTTTCTCACAAAGAATAAACAAACATTAAAAAAAATTAAATAATAAAAAGAATCACAATTTGCTTTATTTTAATGACTTCCACACAAGATATAGCAAGATGTAAGGAAATACTAACACCTATTTACAACCAGGTAACCTTCATATTATCAACTATTCTTTAAAAATACTTAACTTGAGGTGCCTGGGTGGCTCAGTCAGTTAAGCGTCCAACTCTTGGTTTCGATTCAGGTTATAATCTCAAGGTTTCATGAGTTCGAGCCCTCATGTCTCTCCCTCTCTGTCTTCTTTTCCCCCACTTGTGTTGTCTCTGTATCTCTCAAAATAAATAAATAAAACTTAAAAAGATTCTCTTTAATATGTAATTTGGGATACCAGGTGGCTCAGCTGGTTAAGCATCCGACTCTTGATTTCGGCTCAGGTCATGATCTCACGGTTCATGAGATCGAGCCCCACATTGGGCTCTGTACTGACAGTGTGGAGCCTGCTTGGGATTCTCTCTTTCCCTCTGTCTCTACCCCTCCCTTGCACACACATGCACTCTCTCTCTCTCTCTCTCTCTCAAAATAAATAAATGAACTTAAAAAAAAACTAATTTAACCATGTCTGCCCTTCCATACATAAGTGGATACCTTAGGACATTTTTCTTAACTTTCCCTGAACTCTCTCTATAGAGGAAAAGTCCCATATACGACACTGGGGCTCTGTGGCCACTAGTCCCTAGAGACAGCTCAGTTGGCCCCTTCTTCTTAAACAGCAGCCTTAACTGCCTGCTTAGAATCTCATCAGAAAGAGCATAAGTTGTCTCCTTATATCTAGCAGCTCATTCTCTTAGCAGTTCCTTTCAATTCATGGTGTGCTTCCTGCCTTCTGGAAGATTCCAAGAGAGCAAACAGCTCTTTGGTGCACTGCTCTCACTCACACAGACCCAATGGTGTCTCTTCAATCAGGAGGTAACTTCACATGACCAATCGGAGATTTCTAGCTCCTTTCTTAACTTTTGCCTTTTGCCACTACCTGTAACACAGTCAACACGGGAGCTATTTATGAACTGTCCGTCTTTTGGAGCTATGCATTTTCAACCTGGGTTTCAAGAACCAGACAAGCCACTATTGAATGGATCTAGTATTTCTGATGATGATTATAATATGCATTTTAAATCATCCTGTCTTCTAGAAATACACATAATGTCTTTGGAGATTTTAATGTGTTTTATTTTACTGTAGGTGAGCTTAAATTTAGTATCCTTTGTACTCGTTCTCCCTGAATCTTTGACCGGTCCTCCAGCTGCTTCTTCCAATTTAAAATCCCATTACTGGTATTCTTCACCTTTCAAAATTTCGCGTTGCCCCACTTTACTTTTACGAAAGACCTGTATTCGCACCTGCTTTTGCTACCTGAAAGACATCCAAAGCGGATCTTCACGTTTACAAAAAAAAAAGGACAAAAGGTGACAATAGCGTTCAGCATGCACCTCGAACATGGAGAGTGGCCCTGCCATGATCCCTCCCCAGGAACCACACTCAGCCTCTCAGCATCAAGCCGCCACAGCTCCGAACAATGTCTGTGAGCATCTGTGCTTTGTCTCGATTTATTTTGTGCATCTGTTAGCAAGATGTGTCCTAAGGTATCAGAAAAGCCCAAGAGAGGTTATTTTGGGCTTGCTGAGAATGCTGAAAAATTTTTTCCGTATAAATTAATGGTAATTTTTTTCTTTGCTTTATGCTGTTTTGGCTTAAGAAAGATTTCATAGGAAGCCTCTGCTCTCGGATAGCAGGGCAAAGCTGTATTGCAGTTCCGGGGGTGACACAGCATTCTGGAATCATGCCCTGTTTGTAAGATACTGTCAGCCTCCCTCTTCTCTCCCACGATGGTTTACATCATTCGTACACCTGGGATCTTGGTTTTTGTTTAATCCAAGGGACAGGGAGAAAATAATTTTAATTCCAGGAATAAAGATCACATAAAAACAGAAAATGAAGGGTTGGGTGGTCTGTTCCCTTCTAGTGCCTTGCATTTGACTGAGACACCTGTAAGTTAGAGAAGTGAGGATCAAGAACCAACAGACTCTGGAAGTCTTCAGACCCAGGTTGAGCTGCTGCAGACACAGCGACCCGGTACAGGAGAACCTTCTTGCCCACCTGTGTATGGAATACAACAAGGCTCTGCCTCCCTGAGGTCAAAAACTGTAAGAGCATAGGGGCCGCCTGGGTGGCTCAGTGGGTTGAGCGTCCAATCTCGCGGTCTGTGAGTTCGAGCCCCACGTTGGGCTCTGTGCTGACAGGTCAGAGCCTGGAGCCTGCTGCGGATTCTGGGTCTCCCTCTCTCTCTCTGCCCCTCCCCTACTCATGCTCTGTCTCTCTCTCTCTCTCTCTGTCAAAAATAAACAAACATTAAAAAAATTTTTTTTAAACTGTAAGAACATAGAGTCGACATCAATGATACAGACACAGCAGATGCTATTACGGGAAGTGGGAGGGATATCAATTCACAAGTGGGTTCTCAGCACACATTGTGATGTGTGAGGGCTAGAACAGGCAGGGAGGAAGGAAGAATGGGGTATGTTTCCAGTCAAGAGGAATGGGACAGGCATGTTATGGTGGGCATTTTCCAGTGAGTCCTGCGAGGCACCTCTGTGAACTTTTAGAGTGTGAAGAATACTTTGAGGGGCTTTATTAATTAGACCACTGAACTATGACCTTCATGTAATCATTAGCAATAAGTGTAATCTCAATGTTGAATCCTAACTGAGGACGTAATTCTAAAGTGTTACGGGAGTGACAAGTTCTGATACTGACAGCGGCATCTCACTTCCAAATGCATCAGAAAATAAGGTGGGTCGAAGGATGACTTGATCGATGGGTAATTGAACAGATTATACATATATATGTGTATATATTATACATATACATATATATATGATAAAGCAAAAATAGCAAAATATTAGCGATAGCAGAATCTAAGTATTGGACATAAGGAGTTCACTGTACATTATTTTCAACATCTCTGCGCGATAGAAACCTTTCGTAGAAAAGTTTGCAAAAACTCATTTTGTTTCATAGTCACAGACCTGTGACATGGCTCACGTGTGGATGATACACAGTGAGCGTGCTGGGAATGAGTGTCTAGAATGCTGGAGCTGTTGAAGAGGTACTTCTCGGGACTTTCCAAGTGGGAAATGGTCAGGACCACTCAGCTCGTTCAAGAACTTTCCTCAGGGCTTCCTTCACTTCCTGGTTCCTCAGGCTATAGATGAGGGGGTTCAGCATGGGGATAACTGTTGTGTAAAACACAGCCACCACCCGATCTTCCTGCAAGGAGTGGCCCGAGTTGTCTCGGAGGTACATGAAGATGAGAGTGCCGAAGAAGAGTGACACGGCCGTGAGGTGGGAGGCACACGTGGAGAAGGTCTTGGCCCGGCCTCCCGCTGAGGGGATCCTCATGATGGCCACGATGATGAACAGGTAGGACACCAAGATGGCCGCCATGCAGGCAGGGATGACAAATATCGCAAACACAATAATGACCACCTCCTGGGTGTAGCTGTCCCCACAGGTCAGCTTTAACAGGGGAGGGAGATCACAGAAAATAAAGTCGATCTCATTGGTTCCACAGAAGGAGAGGGTGAAAGCCGAGACTGTCCTCACGGAGGCACTGAAGAGACCAGCACCGTAAGCCCCAGCCACAAAACCCAGACGGGCCTTCTGCGTCATGACGGTGACATAAAGCAGGGGCCGGCACACGGCCACGTAGCGGTCATAGGCCATGATTGCCAGGAGGTAGCAGTCGATGGAGCCAAAGAAGGTGAAGAGGAAGAACTGAGCGGCACAGCGTGTGTAGGACAGAACTGCCCCGCGCTCCAGCAGCATGGCCAGCATCTGGGGGACCGTGACAGACGAGTAGCAGATGTCCATGAAAGAGAGGTGACTCAGGAGGAAGTACATCGGGGTGTGGAGCCGGCCATCCACGCGGATCAGGATGACCATTCCTGTGTTCCCCAGCAAGGTGATGAGATAGATCAACAGAAAGAGGAGGAAGAGAGGGAGAGCCTGTTCAGGACAGTCAGTGAACGCAGTAAGGAGGAACTGGGTCGTGGAGGTGAGGTTCTTCTCTGCCATGACACCAGAGGTGCCTGAGAACGCTAGGATGAGAAGCCAGGTAGGAAGCTGTAAACAGGACTGAACCGTATTTCTAGCTTAAGTCCACGTACCATGGACAAAACACAGCAGGTGCTGTGTGAGCTTCAGAGGTGACTGTTCTCAGCCCCTCCCTTCAAGGGAGCGCAGAGAAACAAGAACCATCTTCTATGTCCAGGAAGCCAGTGCAGGCGAACATCGCGGATTAGGATTACACATTCCCCCACCTTTCTCACAAGTTAACTGCGTGAGCCCCCGCGAGTCAAATAACCCTTCTGAACCAAAATTCCCCTGTCATTCCAGGAGGGGTTGGTCCACGGGGTCCTGCCCACCACCGGAATGTCTGTCTCGGGACTCTGTCTCTTTCTCTGCAAGATCACACACAGCTCCTCCCTTATCTCAAACACTTGTCATCACTCGCCTGCATCAAAACAACAGCTGTCACTGACAGTTCTCCCCGGCTTCAGAAGTACTTCTTGCCAATTCTTGCTCTTTGTTGTCCCCAGAGTAATATGTCTAAGGCTTTAATCTGATCGTGCCTAACTCCGCTGTTAGAATCCAGCCATGGCGTCCCGTCTAGGATAGGATATTTTGCAGACGTCTCAACATGTCGGGGAGAGCCCGCCATGGGGTCCCCCCCTCCCTACTTCTCTGTGTCCCTTGCTTTCTTCTCACTCTTCACACCCTCAGCCACCCTCCCCCATCACGTCTCACCAGCCACACGGGATCATTTGCACACCTTCTCTACTCCCCATGCTTTCTCTCATTTCTGTGCCTTCCACAGGCCACCCCTTCTGACAAAGCACCTTGTCTTTCCCATCCCCATGGGGCAGATTGTACTTCTCATGGAAAAGTCTCTCTTGAGTCTGTCTTCCCTGGCAGGGATATGTGCCCTTGGAGCTCAGCACGTAGCAAGGGTTTAATATGTCTTCATGGAATGAAGACAGTTACCAAATAAGGTACGGAGCACTTTGCAGAGGGAAAGGTGCTGTGCAAATGTTCCAGGGATTATTTCTATTTTCTGTGAGTGTTTAAAAGCAAAAAAAAAAAAAAAAAAGTCTGAAGTCTTAGAAGTCATTAAAATCAATCAACATTCACAAAGATCGGAAGCCATGCATAGGTTTCCCCTTCCGTTCTCAACCCAACAAGGTGCTTCCTTAGCAGAAAGCCGCTGCCTTAATTAGAGCCTCTTTGTTTACCAACAAGAGATTTCATTAAGAACGGATATTGTCTTTAATCATAGAAACGCATAGCTAGAAACTATTCTCAGTGATTTAGGTGTTAATTTACCTAATCCCCACAACCACTTTAGAAGGCAGGAACTTTTATTATCCGCGTTTTACAGATGAGGAACCGGAGGCAGAAAGAGCTGACGTCACACACCGAAGAGGGACTGCCAGTAAGAGGGACTGTCATTAGGAATAAAACTGCATGGGGCGCCTGGGTGGCTCAGTCGGGTAAGCGTCTGACACCTGATTTTGGCTCAGGTCGTGATCTCACAATTTGTGAGATCACGCCCCGCGTCAGGCTTTGCGCTGGCAGCACGGAGCCCGCTTGGAATTCTCCCTCTCTCTGCCCCTCCCCTGCTTGCATTCTCTCACTCTCTAAAGAAATAAATAAACTTAGGGGCGCCTGGGTGGCGCAGTCGGTTAAGCGTCCGACTTCAGCCAGGTCACGATCTCGCGGTCCGTGAGTTTGAGCCCCGCGTCGGGCTCTGGGCTGATGGCTCGGAGCCTGGAGCCTGTTTCCGATTCTGTGTCTCCCTCTCTCTCTGCCCCTGCCCCGTTCATGCTCTGTCTCTCTCTGTCCCAAAAATAAATAAAAAACGTTGAAAAAAAATTTAAAAAAAAAGAAATAAATAAACTTAAAAAAAAAAAAGGAACAAAACTGCACACAGAAGCTATTACCGGAGTTTGCGTGAATTGTGTGTCTACTCCTACAGCCCAACAGAACACGCATGGACACCTGCCTTGCAGTCGACTCCTCTCTGAAGGCTGATGGGGACTTTTGTGCAAAGGGACAGAAAGTCCTCTGGCAGAGTTGTGGTGCAGCAGGATCAAGTAGATATTTGATCATCTTTATTTTTTTTAAACATTTATTTTATTTTTGAGACAGAGAGACACAGAGCATGAACGGGCAGGGGCAGAGAGAGAGGGAGACACAGAATCGGAAGCAGGCTCCAGGCTCTGAGCCGTCAGCCCAGAGCCCGATGTGGGGCTCGAACTCACGGACCGCGAGATCGTGACCTGAGCTGAAGTCGGACGCTTAACCTACTGAGCCACCCAGGCGCCCCTGATCATCTTTAAAGCATTAGACCTTGGCAGCTAGTTGGACTGATGTATCGGGGGGAAATTATAAATAAAAGAAATTGGATCTGGGGATCTGAATTGACCATGCACTGGATCCATTTTCTCCCCTGAATCCCACTCCACCTTCACCTGGCCAGCCCACCTCTCTCTGTGCCCTACAAGGTCATTTGTCTTCCACGGCTTGAAGTGTCCTAAGGGTGCAAGGGAAAGACCACCGCTCTGGGAGCAGGAGGTCTGGGTGGGTGGTTTCTGCCCTCCTACATCTGCTCAGCTACGATGATACAGTTACTTACCCTCTTAGGGCCTCAGTGTCCTTCCCCCTCCCCCTACACTCCCCTCACACACGAAAAATAGTGAATCAACATGGAAACAGTAACGTCAGAGCTGCCTGAATGTCAGTGCCCTCATGTATCATCTCCAAGCACCTCTCAAGCTCTGGTCTGTCAAGCACTCTCTTCTCTCTGCCCTCAACCTTTCTGTCTCCTTGATCTGGGAAATGTGGCTAAAATGCACACCTCACCCTGGTTTTTGTTCAGTTGCGGGCTGGGATAGCCGAGGCTGGAGCTCAGCCTCTTCTCGTGGGTTCCTGGCTCCAACTCACCCGCCTTTAGGAGAAGACACTAAGTATAAAAGCTCCAAGTCCCCAGTCGGTGGCTAAAGTGATCTCTAAGGAAAGGCAATTATTGTTCATGTGGATTTATAACAGGGCACCTGGTCCCAGTCCCAGCTCCCAGAGCCCTGTGACACGCCCACTGGGTGTGGGCTAAAAGCCCTGAACCCCAGTTCTGCAAAGTCCCCTGCGGAGTGAGATGTCTCTGGCTTTAACTTCTTCAGTCAGAACGATGTCAGAAGTTGTGGCCATTGCCTCCCTCATCAGGGTGGTCATATCCTGGAAGAAGGGTGCTTTATAAACACAAGGCTTTGATCTACATAATCCAGGAGGATAAACCTAGCAAGACCACAGCAAGACACATTGTGTCTCCTAAATTTGCCCTCCCTGGGGTTCAAACGTTTCATTAAATGTCAGTGTCCCTGTGTGTGTGTGTGTGTGTGTGTGTGTGTGTGTGTGTGTGTCTCAAAAGCAAATGAGACCGTAGGGAAAACAAAAGCCTAGTATGTCGCCCAGAGGAGAAATTGGCAAGTTCTTCTTGCTGGCACGGCCAGCTCTTTGCATCTTTGACACTGTAATATTTTTTAAGCATTTTGTTAAGTCACTGAATTTCAACATGCTTCAAATCAGAAAAGGAAATGAGAAAAGCGGGGAAGAACAAAATAATTGCTCTCTTTGACAATTAGGGAAGCCAAAGGAAAATGAAAGCACATAGTTCGTTAATTCATTAAGGTGCTAAAAATTCTAAACGAAGAGCAACAGCTACAAAAGGAAACAAACCTTGCCACAGGAGGAAACGCATGCCTGTCTACAAGGCATATGCGATCTAATAGGTAAGATAATTATCCATCAGATAAGGTAACAAGTACTAAACTCTTGAGCGGGGTGGTGTATGGGGATTCAGTGTAGGTCAAGATTACCTTTAGGTGGGGTAGATCAGGGAGGACTTCCCAGAGGAGGTGACGGTTTGGGCAGAAGTGGGGGGGGGGGCAGGGTTGATGGGCAAAACTCTTTAGGAAAGGGACCAACGTGAGCAAATTTAGAGGCAGGACAGCCCAGAGACTACTCCCGGGACAACGGATGGGCCTTTGGCAGGAGCACAGGACAGTGCTGGACAGGTCCAGGACTCGGGTAAGGTGAGTGAGGTACTCCACCTCAGGTGCAAAACTTCAGGCGGTGCGAAAAGGTAAATAATAATGTGATATTATGACAAAAGCAAAATCAATGCAAAAAAATCTATGCTGAACAAAATTTCAAGCTTACACACACATGAACATACACACCAGAGCTCACCGGGTGAAGAGGCGAGTCCTCCAGGCTATGCTGTATTAACAAATTACCTTAAGGGACGCCTGGGTGGCTCAGTGAGTTAAGTGGTCGACTCTTGATCTCAGCTCAGGTCATGATCTCATGGTTTCGGGGATCGAGCCTCACATCAGGCTCTGTGCTGATTGCACGGGACCTGCTGGGGATTCTCTTTCCCGTTCTATCTGCCCCTTCCCAGCTCGCATGCTCTCTCTCTCTCTCTTTCAAAATAAATAAATAAATTTAACAAAAATAAATTACCTTAAAATCACGGCAGCTTTACACCGTTGGTTTATTTCTGTCCATAGAAAATCCACTGTGGGTCAGATAGTTCTCCATCTGGTAGCCATGGCGTTTGAAACAGGTGGCCTTCAAGAATGCTAGTGCATGCTAGGAATTTTCCCGAGGGATACAGGAGTGCTGATACATAGGGGCACTTGTACCCCAATGTTTATAGCAGCACTTTCAACAATAGCTAAACTATGGAAAGAGCCTAAACGTCCATCAACTGATGAATGGATAAAGAAATTGTGGTTTATATACACAATGGAGTACTACGTGGCAATGAGGAAGAATGAAATATGGCACTTTGTAGCAACGTGGATGGAACTGGAGAGTGTGATGCTAAGTGAAATAAGTCATACAGAGAAAGACAGATACCATATGTTTTCACTCTTATGTGGATCCTGAGAAACTTAACAGAAGACCATGAGGGAGGGGAAGGGGGGAAAAAAGTTAGAGAGGGAGAAAGCCAAACCATAAGAGACCCTTAAAAACTGAGAACAAACTGAGGGTTGGTGGGGGGTGGGAGGGAGGGGAGGGTAGGTGAGGGGCATTGAGGAGGGCACCTGTTGGGATGAGCACTGGGTGTTGTATGGAAACCAATTTGACAATAAATTTCATATTTAAAAAGTAAATAAATAAAAATGTATTTAATATTAAAAAAAAAAGAATGCTAGTTCAGGGGAAAGGCATGGCCTTTTCCCTTATTCCTTCATTCTCTAAAGCAAAGTTAGCATGGTGTTTATTTGAGTAACTGGGTTTATTTATATTTCTCTTCTCCTGTTCCCCAGTCTTCCGAATTCCAGAGCAATCCACTGGGAGAAGACTCAAACTTCTTTACATATCGTTATACATCATAATCAAATTTTTAATAGCAAAATGCCTACCTAATTTTTTTTGTAGTCTCAAGTTTTTATTTAAATTCCAGTTAGTTAACATATAAGGCAATATTGGTTTCAGGAGTAGAATTTAGTGATTCAGCATTTATATACAACACCCCGTGCTCATCACATGTGCCCTCCTTAATACCCATCATCATTTAGCCCATCACCCTCCCCTCCTCCCCTCCATCAACCCTCAGTTTATTCTTTATAGTTAAGAGTCTATTTTCTGGTTTGCATTTCTTTTTTTTCCTCCTATATTTATCTGTTTTATTTCTTAAATTCCACATATGAATGATCGTATGGTATTCATCCTTACTCTGACTTATTTTGCTTAGCATAATACACTCTAGCTCCATGGATGTCATTTTAAATGGCAAGATTTCATTCTTTCTGATGGCTGAGTAATATTCCACTGTGCATATATATTCCACATCTTCTTTATCCATTCAGCAGTCAATGGACACTTGGGCTCTTTCCATAATTTGGCTGTTGTTTATAATGCTGCTATGAACATCAGGGTACATATATCCCTTTGAATTAGTATTTTTGTATCCTTTGGATAAATACTTACTAGTGCAATTGCTGGGTTTTAGTTTTTGGAGGGATCTCCATAACTGTTTTCCAGAGTGGCTGCACCAGTTTGCATTCCCGTCAAAGTTGCAAGAGGGTTCCCTTTTCTCCGCATCCTCGCCAACATCTATCATTTTCTGAGTTGTTAATTGTAGCCATTCTGACAGGTGAGAGGCGATATGTCATTGTAGTTTTGATTTGCAATAGCTTCCATTTAGATAATACATTAGAGGGGCGCCGGGCTCAGTTGGTTAGGCATTCAACTTCTGCTCAGGACATGATCTCACTGTTTGTGGGTTCGAGCCCCGTGTCGGGCTCTGTACTGACAGCTCAGAGCCTGGAGCCTGTTTCGGATTCTGTGTCTCCCTCGCTTTCTGCCCCTCCCCTGAGCATGCTCTGTCTCTCCGTCTCTCTCAAAAATACATAAACATTAGATAATACACTAGAGATTCTTAAATTTCCTAATTAAAATGCCCTTTAAGAGGTTTTCCTCAAAAAGGGGGGAATTTCGTCTTTAATAAAAGAAAGTTCGATCAAACCCCAGCTAACATTTGTTTATTTATTTATTTTACTTTTAACAGACCAGAGAAGGATTCAGTGCTCAAAGATGTCTAGAAAACTTGGTTATGTGGAGTCAAACAATTGTCTTTACTAAAGGATTTCTCAGAGATCTCAGTGTGATAATACACTTTATAAATCTCTGAAATGAAGTATATATTATGCAGAAAACCTCAAAAGTACTTGCCCATGGAACATTTATTTAGCTGCTGTGGTGTGACAAACACCCACAAACTCAGTGGCACACGATAGCAAGCACTTGTTTTCACACTTACCGGTCTATGGGTCAGCCCAGATTTGGCTTACCTAGGCTGGGCTTTGCTAGCATGACCGGGTTTGGTTCCTGATTTGTTTTTCGTGTCTCTCAGCATCTCTGGGCCAGCAAGCCCCAGGACATGTTCTTCTAACAACGGCAGAAGCACAGGTGGGGGTAAAGTTGTGTTGCCAAAGCACATTTCGGGTCTTTGCTTACATCAGGGGTGCTAATGCCCATCAGCCCAAAAGAAGTCACATGTTCAAGCTCAGCATCCTAGAGCAGGGGAATATATTTTACTCCCAGCGGAAGAAGAGTAGAGCAAATATTTTCTCAACAATAATCGAGTCTTCCCTATCATCCATAAACACTCGTATTCCACCCCTCCAATCACATGACAAGTCCACTCACCACCTCCCCAGAAGCTTTGAAAAATTACATTATTTGGATCAAAGTCTAGGTCTTGTGATGTCTACCGGTTCCAGATGCAGCTCCCCTTGGGGTAGAGAACTATGAATTAAAACACACACACATACACACACACACACACACACAACACAACACAAGTTTTATGCCTGCCCCACAAATACCCAACCTATATGGGTGAGCCAGGCGGGAGAGCCACAGTAAACACACCCACTAGAAAACACTAGAAAAGGGAAGAATGGCAGGCACATAGCAGGTGCTGGTCAGTAACAATTCTGAAATCCTATGTGGTATCGCCATGTCTGTCCACCCAGAGGTAGGAAATATGCCTTGTGAGACCATGAATCTGCTGCCTTGGGTGGGGGTGGGGGGAATATTTCTCATGGACTTTAGAAAATATCACGACTGGGGGCAGCTGGGTGGCTCAGTTCGTTAAGCATCCGACTTCGGCTCAGGTCATGATCTCTGGTGTGTGAATTTGAACCCTGTGCCAGGCTCTGTGCTGACAGCTCAGAGCCTGGAGCCTGCTTCAGATTCCGTGTCTCCCTCTCTCTCTCGGCCCCTTCCCCCCCCTTTCCTCTCTCTCTCTCTCTCTCTCTCTCTCGGTCCCTTTTCCCCCTCCTTTCCTCTCTCTCTCTCTCTCTCTCTCTCAAAAATAAACATTAAAAAGAAAAGAAAATATCATAACCATTAGAGCTTTTTCATGCCCCAAAGTACTTTAATCCTAAACGTAGACAGCTTCTATTTTAGCCTTTCCTCTTTGAATTAGGATTTGCTAACCACTTAGAGTTGACGAGAAAGAAGACAGTGTACGTTCTGGTCAAGAGTATGGATTCTGGTATTAGACTACCTGGGTGTGAATCTTGGCTTCATTACTTTCTAACTGTATGATCTTAGGGAATATTCATAATCTCACTGTATTTCCTGTACATTGGGAATTATAGCACCAACATCATAAAGTCATAGAAAAAATCAAACAAAAGAGAAATGGGTAAGAGACCGTAAAGCCAGTCTTCAGGAACATACCTCGCGCTTCACCATCAGCAGGTGTCTCCCAGACCCCTTCCCCAACCCCCCCTTTCTTCCTACTTTCTATATGAATCTTTACACATTCAATGACGTTGTAGAGTTCACACCAACTCATTATTTTAGGAGCACGGCAAAACTTTCTCTCTGCATTTTAATAAATATAGAACCCACTCATAATACTTGTGATGACCACAGAAATAGCCACTAAGTGCCCCCTATGTGCCAGGCACCGTGCTGAGCACGTTCCATGTAATTTCTCACTTGAAAAATTAAAAAATGGGGATTTTTTTTGAACTTTTAATTTAAATTCCGGTCAGTTACCATGGTATATAATGTTAGTTTCAGGGGTACAATATAGTGACTCAACACTTCTATACAACACCTTGTGCTCATCACAACAAGGGCACTCCTTAATCCCCCCAAAATAAAATTTTAAATCACTTAAGCAAAAGGTAACATTCTTACTCATACAGGGGAATATTCTCATAGGTGGTAAGGCATTCTTTCTTCCCACGAGAGTTTTCACAAATCCATTACGCAACGGCCATCTCATCATCTCCCGATCCCATTTTGCTTTCTCTCACTCAATATTAATGTGACTGCTGACGTCCACCTGCCCTGTTGCTGCCATGACATAATTTAATTTCCAATATTTACCAATATTTCTGCCCAGTAAAAGTTGGAATTCCTTCGCGGATACTCTGCCCTTGTCCTTCATCGCATCCGTTGGAGGCAGGCTTCATGAGAAACTCCTTACTGGAAGATTCTCTGCCTCTGAGGGCCTGGTTCCATGCTTTCTCGGTTCACACGTGCGGTGAACACTTGCAAATGATAATGAGGGCCCAGATGGTTAGCACAAGAGAAGAGGCTTCTGATGAGCATTTTGCGGAGCTGTGAAGATAATTAGTACGACTTGGCTTTATTAAGAGCTTTCCTCTGGGTCCCCTTCACTTCCTTGTTCCTCAGGCTATAAAATCAGAAAGTTCAGCTGGGGGCTCACTACTCTGTAGAACGTGGTCACAGCCTTTTCCCCCTCCAGAGACTTGCCTAAATCATTGCATACGTGGACAAAAGCTTGAGTCCTAAAGATCAACCCAACTGTAGTTATACATGAGGCAAAGGCAGAGCAGGGCTTTGCCTGGTAACCTGATTTACACCAGTTAAGATATCCTGACTGATGAGAAAGTAAACGAACAGGATCCAGCTAGTCAGGTCAGCATCACAGAGAGCAAGTCCCATAGAGTAGCAGATATCAGATAATGAGAAATCATATAGAGCAGCTCCCCACCCCCGGGTCAGTGCCAGCAGTAGTGGGAGGTCACACAAAAGGAAACCAGTTGATGAGTGCCACAGAAGGAGAGGGAAAAGGTGACACGCGTGGATAGGATTACATTTGTCAACTGCTCTCAAATACGCAGCCAGACCTCGGGAGCTTCTGCTAGACACCTTGGGAGTCGTGATGCGGGCATAAAGCAGGGGTGAGAACGGCCACAAAATAATCATAGACGCATCTGAAAACCTAATTCATACTTCCAACGATGAGACCCTAATTTCAATCAAGTGATATTTTGAGATTTTAAGCACCGGCTTTCCACCACTGCTGTCATTTCCCATCACCCAATACCCTCTGCTCGATATGGCTCTCGCTTCCCCCCCCCACGATTCAGGAAGTACTCATTTCTTGTCATGCACTTTCCCTTCTGGAGCAGACCTGACACTTCCTGGACTAAAGGAAACACATGTTTAAATGGATTTTGTAATGCACTAAAAAAAGAAAGGAAAAAAAAAAGTCTTGACACTTAAGCTTTTAATTGCAAAGAGAGACTATGTTGACTATGAGATTTTCCTTGATATTCCCCAAAATGGAGCTTTTAATTTAAAGAGCAATCCAGGAAGACAGGAAGCAGAGGGTTTATAACATGAGCCTAAAATTCATACTGTGGTAAAGAGTCATTTTCTTAAAAGAGCAAGGAAAAATGTTATCAGTAGGCGGGAGAGGAGAAAATCAGAGGGCATTCTGATTAGATTACAGACGTGTAGGGGCGCCTGGGTGGCGCAGTCGGTTAAGCGTCCGACTTCAGCCAGGTCACGATCTCGCGGTCCGGGAGTTCGAGCCCCGCGTCGGGCTCTGGGCTGATGGCTCGGAGCCTGGAGCCTGTTTCCGATTCTGTGTCTCCCTCTCTCTCTGCCCCTCCCCCGTTCATGCTCTGTCTCTCTCTGTCCCCAAAATAAATAAACGTTGAAAAAAAAAATTAAAAAAAAAAAAAAGATTACAGACGTGTAGATTAGAGTTGTTTTTAAGGAGTCAATGCCCCAGCACCCTCCAACCCAGAATGATTCCCAGAGGGGGTCAGTAGGTGACGTAAGCCCCCATCTCATTTTGTGGAAGTCTGGAAGAGAGGACACCTGTGCCTCACTTCCTCGGGTTGTGGCAAGCCTGCTACGGAGTCTCTGTATCCAACATGGCGGCCGAGAAACATACCAACAATGGTTGCTGGACGCGTCCAGGTAGAGGGCCCGAGAACACTTTCACAGAACACTGACAGCTAAGTATAAAATGTGATGAGAGGATTGGAAAACCAAAGGACCCTTAGAGCTGTACAAAAAGAATGCAGAGTATATGTTTTAAGAGAGAAGCCATAGTGAGGACAGCGGCCCATACAAGCATATGACAATGAGAACCAGAAACGACCAGCTCCTTCTGCAGAGGAGAGTGACAACAAAGGGAGTTGGTTGTACTAAACGTCCTACTCCCAGTGCCAGGATGATACATAAATCCCCGGGGAATTTAGGTCACTCCCAGAAGAAAGAAAGGAATAAAGAGGAGAAAGAATTTGGAACAGAGTTTGAATTCTGAATAGGCCATGTTTATTTTTTATTTTTTTAATTTTTAAAAAATGTTTTATTTATTTTTGAGACAGAGAGAGACAGAGCATGAGCAGGGGAGGGGCAGAGAGAGAGGAAGACACAGAATCTGAAGCAGGCTCCAGGCTCTGAGCTGTCAGCACAGAGCCCTCCGCGCGGCTCAAACTCACAAGCCGTGAGATCATGACCTGGCTGAAGTCGGATGCTCAACCGACTGAGCCACCCAGGCACCCCATGAATAGGCCATGTTTAAAACTGAATTCCCTTGGGGGTGCCTGGCTGGTTCAGTCTGTAGAGCATCTGACTCTTAATCTTGGGATTGTGAGTTCAAAGCCCCATATTGGATGTAGAGATGATAATGTTTATTTATTTATTTTTAGAGAGAGAGAGAACAGGGGAAGGGCAGAGAGAGAGAGGGAAAGAGAGAGAGTCCCAAGCAGATTCCACGTGATCAGCTCAGAGTCTGACACGGGGCTCAATCTCACAAACCAGGAGATCATAACCCAAGATGAAATCAAGAGGTGAACGCTCAACAAACTGAGCCACCCAGGCACCGCAATAAAAAAAAATTTTTTTGAGGATTTAAGAAGAATAGGAAAATTTAACAAATTAAAAACAGAAACTAAAAAAAAAAATTTTTTTTTAAGGATTTAAGAAGAATAGGAAAATTTAACAAATTAAAAACAGAAACTAAAAAAAAAAAAAATTTTTTTTAAAGTAAAGCTGAGTTGCTTTGGATTGGAAAAGATTCTTTTTTTCTTTCTTTTGCTTTCAGTGGAAAAAAGGTTGAAATTAGTTAAAATGAAATTTTGAGATATTATTTTTGTTGCACACCTGTGTTGACACTATAAATTGTATAACTATTTCATCTATCAGAATATAGAGCAAAAATGTCAGCAACAGACATAATAATCATGAAAAAAGTTAAGAGGCACAAAAAACACTTACCTGTTTAACAAAAGTTCAAGGAGGGGTGCCAGGAGGGGTGGCTCAGGCAATTGAGTGTCTGACCTTTGATTTTCGCTCAGGTCATGATCCCGGGGTCATGGGATTGAGCCCTGTGTCAGGCTCTGTGCTGAGTGTGGAGCCGGCTTAAGATCCCCTCTCTCTCCCTCTGCTCATCTCCCCAATTCACGCACTCTCTCTCTCGCTCTTTCAAATAAATAAATAAATAAATAAATAAATAAATAAATAAATAAAATAGAAATGTTTTACATTTTTAAACAAAAGTTCAAGGGGCACCTATGTGATTCAGTAGGTTAAGCTTCTGACTCTTGATTTCAGCTCAGGTCCTGATCTCAGAATTCATGAGTTCAAGCCCTGCACTGGGCTCTGCACTGACAGCTTGGAGCCTGCTTGGGATTCTGTGTATCCTGCTCTCTCTGTCCCTCCTCCACTTGCATTCTCTCTCTCAAAAATAATCTAAATAAATAAACATTTAAATATATATGTATATATATATAATAATAAACATTTAAATATATATAATAAATAAATAAAACAAAAGTTCAAGGAGAATATACAAAGAGAATAATAAATTTTTTTAAAAAACAATAGAAGGAAATTCCCTTGAGCTTCAAAAAAGTCTGAAGTCTTCAGATCCAAAGAGCTCACCAACACCTTGATACCAACATTGAGGACATATTTCTAGACTCACGAATAGGACAAAAGGCTGGGGCGCCTGGGTGGCGCAGTCGGTTAAGCGTCCGACTTCAGCTCAGGTCACGATCTAGTGGTCCATGAGTTCAAGCCCCGTGTCGGGCTCTGGGCTGATGGCTCAGAGCCTGGAGCCTGCTTCCGATTCTGTGTCTCCCTCTCTCTCTCTCTCTGACCCTCCCCCATTCATGCTCTGCCTCTCTCTGTCTCAAAAATAAATAAACGTTAAAAAAAAATTAAAAAAAAAAAAAAGAATAGGACAAAAGGGCCTGGCTGGCTCAGTCAGTAGAGCATGTGACTCTTGATCTCAGCGTCACAAGCCCAAGTCCCATATTGGGGGCAGTGTTTACTTAATAGAAACTTTTTTTTAATAATAGAATGATATACTGTACATTTATGTAAAAGAAAAAAAACAAAAATAAGTGATCTGTAAGGGAATTAGAAACAAAATTTTTATCTACTATACTGAACATCAGAAGCCAAAGGAAAGAAAAATGTCTATAAAGATCACAGAAAATGATTTTGAATCTAAAATTTAACTTCCAACTATTCCCTGGTCACAATGTAAATAAATTAACAAGGATCTAGCCAAAAAGAATACCAACCATTTTGGCATATTGAAATGGCCTGTTCAGTGACTCTGGAGATAAAATGGAACTCATCCTGAAATTTCAAGGTTTTTAGAAATAACTGACATTGATTAGTGTATATTAAAACCTGTGAATTGTAGTAAAATGAAAAAGGGGAAAAACTAGGCTAGTAAATGCATTTATTAGAAGATAGGGAAAAAGAAATAAATTAGGTATGTTGCAAGTAAATACTAAACCCCAGACACACTAACCAAAAGAAGCCAGAAGAAAGTAAAAAGAGAGAAGTAGAAAGTAACAACATATAAGACAAATTTTTTAGTGGACCTGATAAATAAAGCCAGAAGCTAACTTTTCCAAATGATCAATTCAATAGAAAATATATTGCCAGATTCACAAAAAATTACATAGGGAGCTATATGTATCAATAGAGATAAATCCCAAAGCCATTGTGCTGAACAAATTCCTAAATATTTGAACATTACGAACATTATGACACCATAGATGTGGAGCTTAGAAATAAATATAAATAAATGGTGGCTTATTAAGGAGATATAAGTAATTAGTAATAATCTAAAAGCACGTAGGGGGATGTTAACACCAAATTTAAGATAGTTGGTGCCTGTCTGGATGAACTCAGGAAAATGAGATCAGAAATGGGTACATAAAGTTTTCAAGAATATCATCACTGTTTTGGGGTGCCTAGGTGGCTCAGTCGGTTAAGTGTCCAGCTTTGGCTCAGGTCCTGATCTCACAGTCCGCAAGTTCAAGTCCGGCGTCAGGCTCTGTGCTGACAGCTCAGAGCCTGGAGCCTGCTTCAGATTGTGTGTCTCCCTCTCTCTGTCCCTCCCCTGCTCATACTCTGTCTCTCTCTCTCTCTCAAAAATAAATAAAAATATTAAAAATGTGTATATTAAAATAGAATATCATTAGTTTTACCTTTTAAAATATTAGACAAACAGTAAAATGTTAATATTTGTCACACCTGGATGGTGGTACGTATGTTCATCAGAATATTCTCCATGTTTTTCTGGATAATTAAAATATTACACAATAAAAATTATAATAGAATACCCTAAGTTTTTATTTTTTATTGAAAAATATTTTTAAATGTTTATTTTTGAGAGAGACAGAGCACGAGCAGGGGAGGGGCAGAGAGAAAAGGAGACAGAATCCGAAGCAGGCTCCAGGCTCTGAGCTGTCAGCACAGAGCCTGACACAGGGCTTGATCCCACAACCAAGAGATCATGACCTGAGCCAAAATCAAGAGTCTGATGCTCAACCGACTGAGCCACTCAGGCACTCCTGCAAGAAAAACATTTAAAAAAATTAATAGCTATATAACCAACTAAAATCATGCCCTTCATTATAGTGGTAGCAGCCATATGTGACTATTAAGCACTTGATATGAGGCTGGTCAGAACTAAGATGTATTCTAATATAAACCCTGGACTTTAAGGATCTACTATGGAAAAATACAGGGAAAATATCCCATTAGTAGTTTTTATAAGTTGTATGTTGAAATGATAGTATTTTAGATACACTGTGTCAAATAAAATATGCTATGAAAAATTAATTTCATCTATTAATTTTTAATGTGACTGTAAGAAAATTTTGACTATATTTGAGGTTCATACTGTATTTCTATTGAACAACATTGGATCAGACAATGCAATGAAAGAGAGATTTAACTCATACCAATGACACAAACTACGATTACTACTTAGGAACCAACCTAATACACTGTGCACCACCCCATATAAAGAAAATTATAAAATCTACAGAAGGACATAATTTCATAAAATTATAAAACCAGAAGACACATATGTATGGATGGGAAAAGATTACCATGTTGTTAGAACAGAAGACTCTGTGTTAAGAATGTCAGTTCTCACAGAATTAAATCTATTATTTTAATGTGAGTCCAATCCAATGAGCTTTTTGCTCATGCTGTTTGCTTCTTCATGATGATGGTATTGATGACCCCAATCAAGGGCGACCCTTTCACATGTCCTTTTCAGTGTGATTGAAGCTCCACCTTTTGAGAGATTGACTCAGTATCCCCACCCTTTGCATAGTTGCCTGTTTTATCACTTTATTCAGCAGAACGCAGATGAAGAGACGGCGATCTAAGTTCAGCAGTGCACACATCTGCTCTCTTAGACCCTGCCACTGCCATGTGCACAAGCTTGAGCTCACCTGTTGGAGGAGGAGAGCCCGGTGGGCTGCTTACAGCCAGCTAATGCCCAACTGTGTCAGAGAACTAGCCAAGCTGTGACCTAATCCAGAGTTGACCGCAGATGCGTGAGCTTCCCCAGCTAAAATCAGAAACACTAGCTAACCAACCTTTAGATTCACAGGCAATAGCAAAAGCTTATTGTCTTGGGGCATCTGAGTGGCTCAGTCAGTTAAACCTCCGCCTCTTGATTTCAGCTCAGGTCACCATCCCAGGGTTGTGGGTTCGAGCCCACTTTGGGCTCCACACTGACAGCATGGAGCCTGCTTGGGATTCTTTCTCTCCCTCTCTCTCTGCCCCTCCCCTGCTTGCATTCTCTCTCCCTCTCCCTCTCTCTCTCTCTCTCAAAGCAAATAAAAAACTTAAAAAAAAAAGCTTATTGTCTTAAGTCAATGAGTTATTATGACAGTGGGTAACTGACACACTGGTAAAATAGGGCAAGTTGATCTTAAACTTTATCTAGAACTTTAGATTGCATAACAAAAGCAAAGCAATTTCCGAAAAAGACTGAGATATTTTGCCCTAACAGACAGCAAAATAAATTCCAAATCTTCAGAAATTAAAGAAACTAAGTTAAATACTACTATAGGGTTAAAATGTATCTGGGGCTGGGGGAGGGAAGAGTAAGTACTGAAAACAAACTCAAGTACATGTGGAATATACATGAAAATGAAGTATCAATTCATTTATTTCTCCTCCTCATCTTTTTCCCTTTTAGTCTTCACTATCATTCCTACACGATTTCATATTTCTTGAACATTTTCGTGTTATATATGGTGAATTCAGACTTATATGAAGTAAACTAAGATTTCTATGCTGTCGTGTCAGGTCCATGAATCTATGTGTGCATGCAAACATTATCCACGGGTAATAAATGGTTTCTATATACGTGCAACCATATATGTGTGGATATACTGCGTAGATACTCTGCTTTCTGCAAATATGTGTTACTCATCCAAGTGTTTTAGGAAGTAAACTGCAAGTCCAGGAGCCTTTTTGACTTAATATTCTTTTTTCAAAAATGATAATAAACAATTCACTTTGGCAGCAACAACAACAACAACAAAAGAATAAAAAGAAAATGAAGTGTGGCAAATTACTGATTAAGGAAACCAATAAATAGTATCCAGACAACTGGCATACCACATCAAAAAATGAATTTTTTGTTAAACAAAATTACTTATTTTTTGTATTTGCAAAAGTATGAAAGTTTTTTTTTTAAGTGTGTTTCACGCCCAGCATGGCACCCGGTATGGGGCTTGAACTCATGACCTTGAGATAAAGACCTGAGCTGAGATCAAGAGTCAGACGCTTGGGGCTCCTGAGTGCCTCAGTCGGTTTAGTGTCCAGCTTGGCTCAGGTCATGATCTCACGGTTCGTGAGTTCAAGCTCCGCGTGGGATTCTGCACTGACAGCTCAAAGCCTGGAACCTGCTTCAGATTCTGTGTCTCCCTCTCTCTCTAACCCTCTCCCACTTGCTCTCTGTCTGTGTCTCTCAAAAATAAATAAACATTAAAAGAGAGAGAGAGAGAGAGAGAGAGAGAGAGAGAGCCAGATGCTTAATCAACCGAGCCACCCGGGCACTCTGAGAGAATATTTTTATAAACTTCGGGCAGAGAAGGACAGCAGGGAAGCTGGCATCCTTTATCGTGAAAGTAAACATTGCACTTGGCCCAGGTGTTGGAGAAGCTTTAGGGGAGACCTGGAAGCAGCTGATGTGGCAGGAGTCTGGGTGTGGTCCCGTGGCAGCCAGGTGACCTGTCAGCAGGTAAGTGACAAGGCACGTAAGCTGTAACTGTCTCCCTCCCTCCAACCCCCTGGTGCTCTGCACCTGTCTTCAGAGCTAAAAGAGATACGGCTTCTACTTTATTCACCTCCTACAAAATGTCTCTTGTGGCCCACACTGAAACAAGGAAATGGGGCTCCCCTTGTCTAGCTGACACAGGACAAATCCACCAACAATTCTCTTTCTAACCACCGGTCATAATGCCAAGCATGAGTGCATAACCACGCTCTCAAAGATATTTATTCTGATGTTGTTTGTCACTGGAAGCAATGAGAGGAATAAAGGGATAAGAATATCTCCACAGAGTGAAACTCTATACAGCCTTTTAATAAGAAGAAACCAAACCTGCAATTGACCAGTGAGTTACAAGGATATCCACAGTAGAGTAAAGTAGTAAATTGCAGCAAATGATACAAAAAAAAAAAAAAAGATACCATTTTTGTTTAAAAATAAGTTAACAAAAGTTTGATGAGTACCAAAAGATTGATACAAAATAACCGTGGTTGTCTCCGGGTGATGAGATTGGAGGCAGAGGGAGGAAAGCCAGTCTCTCCTTTTTACCACATGTATAGATATATTTATCCTTTAGGTTTATTAAAACAGAAAAGTATTAATTTTGTTTTAAGAAACCAAAAACTTTTTAAAAGAGAGACTGATTTAAAAAAGAGAGAGAGAGACCAAATGCCTAAAAATCATAAATCACAGGAATTAGTATGAGAATCCTAGGCTCTTAAAACTATTATTGTTGTTGTTGCTGTTTAGTGGTAGTATCTAGATAGCTCAAGGAGGCTTTTTGGTGACCCACCCTCTCTGCCTTTTTCCTGAAAGTTGAAATGTGTAAGAGAAGCAATCTTCCAATAAAGAAAAGTCTGGGTAGTATTTTCTCATCTTCCTGCACTGAATAAACAGCAGAATCCCCATGTGCAACCCTGAAACCCCAGGAGGTGCATAATTTTGTAAACGTTGAATCTTCAAATGAAGGAATTTCCCTAAAGATGTATTTGCACTGAGGCACGTGAGGGCAGGAGATTTCCCTAAAGCGTTACTCAGCGGAGTGCCTGAGGTCAAGGATCTCATTGACTCTCTCCCTGGTCCTCCTCTGTCAACAAATACTCATCTACTGTCTACCAAGTATCAAGCAGGGTTCCGGAAGTGCGGGGAACATCAACAAGCCAGCAAGGCTCACATGTGCCCTGCCCAAGGTCTGTTGGGGAAAAAAACTGACATTAATAAGTGCTTTGTGTATTTCAAAAGCAAGCCACGAGGGTGCCACAGGAGCAAACAACCAGCAACCTTAGTGTCTTGGGGGAATCAGGGGAAAGCTCAATAATGTTGCAAAACTTATTTGAGGGCCCTGAATGTGGCAGTCCCTTCACAAAAGCGATCTTGGAGTCACAAAGCCACGAAGCCACAGGTGGTAACAGCAAGTGATCAGGATAGTTTTCAACAGAACCCTTGGAAGAAACAAAGTTTGTCTTTTTTTCATTCCGTAGACAGAGCCTGTGTTAAGAGCTGGAATTGTGATAAATGTATCCAGCCTGAAGGAATACATCCTTTTACTCATCATTTATTCCACAGATATTTGCTGGGTACTTACAAAATGCCAGGGGCTGTTTTAGCCACTGAGACACGCAGAGAACCCTGCCCTTATGAACTCACATAATTGCGAAGTGACAGAAAATAAAACAGGAAAGGAAAGCATTCACTATGTCAGATGGGATAAGTGCTATGCAGAAAAATACAGCAGAAAAGGATGTTAGGGAGGTTGTTTGCAATTTAAAATAGGGTGATCAGAGGCCTCGTCAGAAGGTAATATTTGAGCAAAGATTTTAAGGAATCAAGGGAGCAAGTTATACAGCTATCTGGAAGAAGCATTCCAGTAGGGGGAATAGCGAGTGCAAAGGTCCTGAGGTGAGATCACCCCCGGTGTATTCAAGGGTCCATGCGGAGTTCAGAATCTAGTACAACAAACAATATACTGAGGTCAAAGAATATATTTACTCTCTCCCTGGCACTAACAATACCTTCAGTCAACAAATACTCATCGACTGTCTACCAAGTGTACATAAAAAAGGAACTATTTTACAATGTATCATGACAAGTGATGATGCCAGGTATTTTTGCTAATTAATTAAGGGATGTCATGGCAGAATTCTGGTGCTGGGAAGCACGGAGACTGTCTACTATTGCTAGAAGCGCCTGGGCAGCAAGGTCAATGTTAAACTGGAAAAAAAAAAAAACCCACAAACCTGATTTGGCAGCATTGGGATGGGTATGGACTGGATGAACCTGATCAGTCTCCTCACCTGCAACCCACTTCACCTTCCGCTGAACAGTATTTTTCCACCCTTGTTCATTGTTCTATTGTTGCTCATGACCTGCTCTTCTGCTGATTGTAATCTCAGACCGAGAGTGAAGAAAACAGTGCTGTGGGGCAGCAGGACTCCTGGGTCTTCATCCCCGTCCCCTCCCCGGCCCCCACCACCATCTCTGACTAGCTGTAGGATCCTGGGTACGAATCTCTCCATCTCTCTGTTTCCACTGCCTGTTTGTTTTTTTGTTTGTTTGTTTGTTTTTTTACTTTTTAAAATATTCATTCATTTTTTTTTTAATTTTTTTTTCAACGTTTATTTATTTTTAGGACAGAGAGAGACAGAGCATGAACGGGGGAGGGGCAGAGAGAGAGGGAGACACAGAATCGGAAACAGGCTCCAGGCTCCAGCCATCAGCCCAGAGCCTGACGCGGGGCTCGAACTCCCGGACCGCGAGATCGTGACCTGGCTGAAGTCGGACGCTTAACCGACTGCGCCACCCAGGCGCCCCTCATTCATTTTTGTTAAAAATTTTTTTTCAACTTTTATTTATTTATTTGGGACAGAGAGACACAGAGCATGAATGGGGGAGGGGCAGAGAGAGAGGGAGACACAGAATCGGAAACAGGCTCCAGGCTCTGAGCCATCAGCCCAGAGCCTGACGTGGGGCTCGAACTCATGGACCGCGAGATCGTGACCTGGCTGAAGTCGGACGCTTAACCGACTGCGCCACCCAGGTGCCCCTAAAATATTCATTCATTTTTGAAAGAGAGAGAGAGAGAGACAGAGTGCGAGCAGGGGAAAGGCAGAGAGAGAGAGACACAGAATCCCAAGCAGGCTCCAGGCTCCGAGCTGTCAGCACAGAGCCTGACACGGGGCTCGAACTCAAGAACCATGAGATCATGACCTGAGCTGAAGTCGGATGCCCACCTGATTGAGCCGCCCAGGCACCCCTTATCTGTTTTTTTATAACCCCCACCCTATGACAAAAAGCTGGACAAATTCTAATTTCACCATTACCTTTTCTTCCTTTTTTCCCTTTCCGTAAATTCTTATATGTGGTTACCGTAGGTCCCCATCCCCCACCCAAGCACAGGTAGCGTGGGGGGATATCCTCCTTCTGTGGGCTCCTGGCCCCCCACAACACTCTGCTAGTGTTGTTTCCAATCAATGGCTGACCTGCATCCCCAAGGAAAGGTCATTGCTGATACTGGGCTTCCTTGCGTGCAAGGTTTCTCTTCTACGCCCATTGCTAAAAGCCTTTGCCCTCTTGTTCCACCGTTAACAATGGTTAAGGGAGCCTCAGTTCTAGTTCTGACTTGTCCCCTGAGGAGTCACCAGTCGGCCAGACTCCAGTTTCCTCTGCCGGAATAATGTCATGCATCATAAGCTCTGTCACCCTCACCAGCTGTGACCTGGGTGAAAGCCACTTTGCAAAGACAGGGCTCGCCCCACATTTTGCCCAGAGGTAAGGGGAACCTATTCACCTAGGGAAAGACAGGGCACATTGTAACCACAGGTCTGCCCCCTGGGGTCAGGTGCTTCATCAAGTTTCTCCCTTTAATCTTTAAAGCAAGAGAAACCTTGGAGGCAGGGGGTGGGGTGAGGGGGATAAGTAGGACGAGCGCATTGCCAGGAGGAGCAATTGGCAGTCTGCAGGTTGGCATGACCTTTGCCAGCTCTCTGCGGCTGAGAAATGTGGCAATTATTCTTAGCATCTGATGCACAGGCATTTTTATGAGTCTCAAAATGGTCCAGGCAAGACAAAGAAAAGCAACATGGTCAGGGAGAAACTCCCTTGATTAAAGATGGTACCAGGGAGGGTAAGGTGGGAACTACCTGAAGATCGAGCCAGGGTGTCCTTTTTCACTTGCGGAAGGTGCTCTAGAGCCCTGGACCAACAGGGCTTTCACAGAACAGACAGACACATGTGCACACATGCACAGGCGCACACACACGCACACACACACAGATACTGTCAACCTTAAAAATAGAGCTTCCAGTCATTTTTACCAGCAAACAACGGGCGTATTTGGGAACAGCAGAGAACTTCAATCCAGGACAAGCAAGCTACAGCAAACCCATCAGCAAGTCCAGCAACAAACAAAACAGAGGAAGGTTATTTTAGGGAGAGGTCGGAGGGAGTTTGGAGGGTTGTTTTGATCACAAGAGTCAAGAGGTGAGGCAAGAGGCCAGGGTGATGACCCTTTCTTTGATTTATTAGCTACAGGGCTAGATGATTTCTTATAGGAGATGCAACATACATCTTTCCCTGCTGGGGCCTGTAATTGATTATTTTTTCCTGTTGAGATGCTTCTGATCTGGAGTCTGTGATTGATCATTCCCATAATTGACACTGAGTGTAAGTAAGGCTTCTCCTACAACCTTGCCCCCTGGGCATCATCCTCAGTCCACTTTCTCGAGCTTGTCTTTTATTGATTTTCGCAACACACACACCTATTTCCTGCCCTCAAGAATCGTATAAGCTTCCATGAGAGGTGGATCATACATATAATTAATCATTTCCAAACCAGGATAGAAGTCCAAGGGAGATGATTTCCAAGGAAGAGGCATTTGAGCTGAAACTTAACACAAAATTGCAAACTGCCCATTCTCCTTGCCTTCCCTGATATTCTCTACAGGAATTATCACCTTTCTGAAATAACAGGTCATTTAGTTATTGCAGTTCTTGTCTCTCACCCTCACCCCTCTGACCAAGGCTGCTCCTACACTTTTTCCCATGGCATCCCTTCTAGTAGAGAAAAATGCAAAGAAATAAAAATTGATGAGCTCTTCCCTTGCAAAGTACCTTTGACCTTTGAGAGCGATGTCCCACTCATTTTATCCTCCAGAGAGCTCTGGGAAGAACAGAGGTCATGTGACTTTCCCCATTCTGCTTAAGTAGTAACATAAGCTGGGGGTGGGGGGAGGGATGGAAGGTTGCTCAAGGTCATCCACCTAACACTCACCAGCCTTATAGAGGTGTCGTTAGAATCTCTCCTGGCATATAGAAGGCACTCGAATTACAGAAATCATGATTTCACTTTTCTTATGCCATATTCTTCAGGAAAAAATCCTATTAAGCTACTTTCTTAGTACTGTCAGCTGGCACTGTGAATATTTTTCTGACTCCTTTTCCTTTCCTGTCTCCTTACGGTGCCAGAAAATAATTACCCTTCACTTTAATGTCCTTGTTTCACAAGGACCCAGGAAGGTGTTTTCCCGAAGACCAGAGGGTGGGCACAGATACTTTCCCCAGTGCAAGACTCCTGCCTATTCCTCACTGCCAAAAAAAATTTTTTTAATTTTTTTTAACATTTATTTATTTTTGAGACAGAGAGAGAGAGAGAGCATGAACAGGGGAGGGTCAGAGAAAGAGGGAGACACAGAATCTGAAATAGGCTCCAGGCTCTGAGCTGTCAGCACAGAGCCCGACGCGGGGCTCGAACCCACAGACCACGAGATCATGACCTGAGCCGAAGTCGGCCACTTAACCGACTGAGCCACCCAGGCGCCCCTAAAACAGTTTTAATAGCATGTATTCACTGATCACGTCTTCAGTACAGTTGCGGGGTAGAGAGAGTGAGTTTTACCACCCTGACAACCCATTGTGAGAGTGATACTCTTCCTATGTATTCCTATGAAAAAACATTTAAATAGATGATATTTAATCATAACATATAATAATTAATTTATTTAAATATATAATATTTAATTACGGAAAACATTAAATATATAACATTTCTAAAAGATGAAAAGTTATTTTCTCCAAAAAGTTGGGACATTTTTGCTTATTATCATTTCTCATTACCCGTCACTGACAACACTAATGGCATCAGCATGTTACACAGTTACCAAGTGGGGGGTTAAAATAATCCTCAGGAGGCTTCCTGGAGGACTCCTTCATTTTCTTGTTTCTCCAGGATTTAAATCAAAGCGTTCCATGCAGGAACCCCAAGTCCATGAGGCTCTTCATGAATGGCCTCTTGGCTGCTGCCTACAATAAGATTTGTTACAGGTGCAGGTGGGGGGAGTGGGATCTGTTCAAGATTCTTCAGTTCCCCCAAGCTATCACCGATCTAATGATTAATTTTTTGATCTGGCCTCTGTAATATCCGCTGTATATTTTCCTGGGCAACATCTGGATGAGAATTGGCTTCTATTCTGTTGTTCTCCACCAAAGGTTGCAAGGACCGGTATTCTAGTGTCCAGATACTTGGCCCATGAGACCCCTGCCACCCCCACTTCTGTGGGCCTGTGGTCTGAGCGATGAGCCACCAATCCCTTTGCCAGCACATACCAGGAAATGTCACTTTCTCATTCTAGGAGGGGGACGTCCCTGCTGTGCCTCGCAGGCTTTCTCAAAGTCTGGTTTTGCACGTTACTCCTGCTACTCCTGACTTTTGTACTGGTTGAGACACTTGGATGCAAGTATCAGAAACCAATTCAAATGCATTGCAGAATTGTTAAGAAAAGATTTATTGTAAGCAAGGACTGAAGGGATTCTCACAGAACCTACAGGCAGCGGTGCAGCCAGACTTAGGGAGCACATCTCCTGAAGGACTACCAGGAACCTGGGCAGTGATGCTTTGTTGTTGTTGTTGTTGTTAATTTTTTTTTAATTTTATTGAAGCATAGTTGACACACCATGATACATTAGTTCAGGTGAATACACATAGTGATTTGACAAGTTTCCTAAACTGTAGGAACAGCTGATGGTAAAAACCAAACAAAACAACAAAAAAGAACACTGGTAATATGGTTGGGCATAAAGAGAAAGGTAAAAACCACCTTTTCCAGGGGGGGCACTTGTTGGAATGAGCACTGGGTGTTACATGTAAGTGATGAATCACTAAATTCTACTCCTGAAACCAACACTACACTTATACGTGTTTTCTTTTAATATAATTTCTTGTCAAGTTGGCTAAAATACAGTGTATACAGTGTGCTCTTGGCTTTGTGGGTAGATTCCTGTGACTCATCACTTACACGTAATACCCAGTGCTCATCACAAGTGCCCTCCTCAATGCCCATCACTCATTTTCCCCTCTTCCCCACCCCCATCCACCCTCAGTTTGTTCTCTGTATTTAAGACTCTCTTCTGGGTTTGCCTCTCTCTCTGTTTGAAACTTTTTGCCCTTTCCCTTCCCCCACAGTCTTCTGTTAAGTTTCTCAAATTCCACGTATGAGATAAAACATATGATATCTGTCCTTCTCGGACTGACTTATTTCACTTAGTATAATACCCTCGAGTTCCATCCACGTTGTTGCAAATGGCAGGATTTCATTCTTACTCATTGCCTAGTAGTATTCCATTGTATTTATAAACCACATCTTCTTTATCCATTCATCAGTTGATGGACATTTGGCTATTTCCATAATTTGGCTATTGTTGATAGCACACTACATTATATGTTAACTAACTTGAATTTAAATTAAAAAAAAATCTTTTGTGCCCCCCCCCCATTCTGTCTCCACCCAGAGTCACCACGCAGAGACAACCACAGGAACTAGGGTAACATCTGCTCTGAGGTCTGGCTCCTCCCCCTGACTAATTACTTAACCTTTTGGAGACTCAGTTTCCTCAACTATAAAATGGGAAGAAGAAGGAGAAGGAGAAGGCGAGGGAGGAGGAAGAGGAGAAAGAGGAGGAGAAGAAGAAGAAGAAGGAAAAGAAGGGGCGCCTGGGTGGCTCAGTCAATTGAGCATCTGACTTCAGCTCAGGTCATGATCTCCCGGCTTGTGTGTTCAAGCTCCGAGTCGGGCTCTGTGCTGACAGCTCAGAGCCTGGAGCCTGCTTCTGGTTCTGTGTCTCCCTCTCTCTCTGCCCCTCCCCTGTTCACGCTCTGTCTCTCTCTCTCTCAAAAATAATTAAACATTAAACAATTTTTTAAAAAAGAAGGAAAAGAAGAAGGAGAGGAAGAGGAAGAAGGAGAGTTGCCTTGTAGGGTTTTTGCAATGACTAAATGGGGAGCGTTTCATCATCTGTCATCTCTGCTTCTCTACACACCCATTTCCTATTTCTCTCTCCCTGAAGAATTGTCTCCTCTGTAACTCAGTCCACACGATAGCAAATGGCCAACCACAGCTCCCAAGCATAAGTTTTGTAGGTCCAGCTCCCTAGAACAACCAGTCTCTCATAGCTGCAGTTTCAAATTCCTGCGAAAGGGTCCCAAAATAGCCAACCTGGGTCAGGCGGCCTCTCCTGTTCCAGGGAACTGCGGCCATGGACCTGGGACCACCCTGGTTATTGAGCACCCATTTCTGTCCTTTCGGCCATCACGTACCCAGTGCTGGGAATCACGGAATAAAGCATTAGGCAGTTTTATTATGAGCCTTGTCAGTCTCTTCAAAGGCATGTGAGGCAGCGAGAACCTAGATCCTTAATGCAACTGTCTAATAGACGTGATTTTGGACCGCTACCTCCAGACATGTTCTAGTTCTCTTAAAACTGTCCCTATGAAAAGTGTCTAAAGCACAGCAGACCTAGGTAGCCATGTTTACATCATATGACCCAAACCTCATCGGCACGTACAGTGAACAGCCTACCCAACAGTGCGTCCGGCCAGTTGACCCATATTCTTTCTCTAGAGAATTTCAACCAAGAAACACAGATACCATGATCAGTTTTGTGGTAAAAACTTGAACTGATTCATCACGTGTATTTGAGGGCAGGTGGGCACGTTGAGTCCTTACAAACAGCAGAAGTTGGTTAAAAGAAGGAAATAGAAAGACTCAGAGCAAAGCAAGGATAAATCAGACCACGCACCCCTGAGAAATGAGAACACAGTTTTGGTTCCCAGCGGCTCCTGGGGTCCACTTCCCATGAGATTTGGCTGCAGTTTGGCTCCTGTGGCCATGAAAGAGCCCATTTTATCTTTACAGCAAAATCTTCCACTTCTACTGAGCTAGCATGAGGAGAGTTCCATTTGTTACCACCAGCAACCCCTGACTAAGAGAGCCCGAGAGGGTGTTGGATGGGGAGTGAGGCCTGAAGGGGGGGGACTTCTCCTTAGCCAGTCAGCTGAAGAACTCTGAAGAGAAACAATTCATACACCTACGTCCTCACGTCTGCAGCTCTTCTGTTTTCAGAAAAGGAAGTTCTCATGGTTCTTTAAACACCTCCAACCCGTTTTCCAAACCTCATCAGGACCTGCCAGTGAGAGGTTACTGGACACTGAAATAGCAACACACAGTTCTTCCTGGGCAAGCTGGGCCAGCCTCGCCTGGATGACAGATGTTCCTGCAAACATTTCATAATCTTTTCCTTCTTCCTTCCTTCCTCCCTCCCTCCCTCCCTTCCCCTTCCTTCCTTCCTTCCCTCTTCCTTCCTTCCCTATTCCTTCCTTCCTTCCTTCCTTCCTTCCTTCCTTCCCTCTTCCTTCCTTCCCTATTCCTTCCTTCCTTCCTTCCCTCCTTCCTTCCTTCCTTCCCTCTTCCTTCCTTCCCTATTCCTTCCTCCCTTCCCCTTCCTTCCTCCCTCCCTTCCCCTTCCTTCCTTCCTTCCCTCTTGCTTCCTTCCTTCCTTCCTTCCTTCCTTCCTATTCCTTCCTTCTTTCCTTCCTTCTTTCCTTCTTCCCTCCCTCTCTCCCTCCCTTCCCCTTTTTCCCCTTCCTTCCTTCCTTTCTCCTTCCCTCATTTTCCCTTCCTTCCTTCCTCCCTCCCTCCCTTCCCCTTCCTTCCTTCCTTCCCTCTTCCTTCCTTCCTTCCTTCCTTCCTTCCCTCTTCCTTCCTTCCTTCCTTCCTTCCTTCCTTCCTTCCTTCTTCCCTCCCTCCCTCCCTTCCTCTCTCCCTTCTTTCCTCCCTTCATCCTTCCCTCATTCCCTCCCTGCCTCCCTTCCTTCCTTCCTCTCAACCATTATTTTCATTACTAGAGGATAAAGACCCAATGACGGGCATAAGAGACACAGCCCCTGCCCTGGTGGCGTTTATAAGCCATCTGGGGAAACAGACAGTAATTAAATATTAAATAACCACTCCAAAATGTAAAATTACACTTATGTCAAGTGCTACAAAGGAGAGATATAAGTAGCTGTGAGTGCAGAAAGAGGTTCATATGATCTCATCAGGGAAGTCCTGGGAGGCTTCCTGCAGAAGTGAGCTGAGATCTGAACGTCAATGGGAGTGGTCCTGGTGAGAAGTGTATAGAAGAAGCACAGTGGATGACCTGGGCAGGTCCTGGACTGGAATTAGCCAAGGTCACGTATTTGAGTGACTAGAAGGAGCCAGTGTGACCTGGGCTCGGCTGAGGGGAGCATTGTACAAGGTGATCATGGAGGAACTGGGTAAGGCTGGATTATGTTGGATCTTGCAAGCCATGTTCAGGGTTTGATCTTCATCCTAAGAACAACTGAAACCATATTCTCCAAAGCATCAGGCTGACTCAGATTATTGGAGGGAGATGCCTCTATCTTGCAGGAGATTCAACGTTTCCTGCTGTCCATCATCCACAGCCTTCCCCTCTTTCTCATGTGCTGATAGTTTAATAAGCTATTCTGCGTCTGGGACTATAAGGCATTAACTCTACATCTATAGACTGTTATCGAGGAAGTTAACCGAAAAAATTATCAAATATATATATATATACACTTTACATATACAGATACATATATCATATATATACTTAATAGATATTATATGTACACTATATGTCTATCTACATACATATATACACACATATAGATACATACGTACATACAGAGTAAGGGAGAAACAGGGACAGACATAAAAAGACAGAAAGTTAGGCATTCAGAAAAAGAGGGAGACAGAGGGACTATGGATTGACACAGTGGAAATCTCGGAGCATTTTCCTGGTCTCCAAAATATCTACTATTACAATATTGTCCCATTTGTTAAAGATGCTATTTATTGTTTAAAATGAAATACATGTTTAAGCCTCATGGCCATGAGTGAAAAACCTTTAATATAGCAGAGGCACTAGACATATTTTTTGTTACTATCACAAGATATGACTAACCAATTAAAGACTGCATTACAGCTTTCTACTTGAGCTAATTGCTAACAAAGTCAGTCTGAAGGATGTTTTAATGAATGAACACACAACTGCTCACACAGTGTAGCAGCTGATCACATGGGGTCTCCAGACACTACTTCCTGCCCATCAGTCTTCTCCCCTCTGTACCGGACTTGACGTGATTGTGACTGTTCCTTGAATTTTCCAAAATAGATTTGCTCCAGGAATGAACACAGAATAGGATCACAATAAATGGTTTCTAAAGAATAAATTGGAATCTTTTTTCAATGATCGCATCAATTATAAACGACAGAGGCTAAGAGTGCCTGGGTGGCTCAGTCGGTTAAGCATCTGACTCTTGATTTCGGCTCAGGTCATGATCTCACGGTTTGTGAGATCGAATCCCACAACAGGCTCCGTGCTGTCGGCGCAGGATTCTCTCTCTCCCTGTCACTCCCCTGCACGCGTTCTCTGTGTGTGTGTGTGTGTGTGTGTGTGTGTCTTTATCAAAATAAATAAATAAACTTTAACAGAAAGAAAAGAAAAGAAAAGAAAAGAAAAGACAAGAAAAGACAAGAAAAGAGGCTAAGTCACCAAAAACTAACAGGAGGCCTCTCTTAAACATATCTTCTTGAGGAGGCTATTAATTTGCAGCCCTTTATGACGCCCGTATCATTTCTCTCCTTAGCAGTGTGTGCAACATTAATCTCAAGTAGTCAGTCTAAATGAAAGGGCATCCTGTTGTACTTCCTGCAGACTTTTACGCTGCCGAATCTGGGCATGCCTGGTAGGGAATTCTGCTTTACGCAGTGATGGCAATGGCATCAAAATAAGAATTAACTTTAAGATCACTCACTCTGTTGTTCCAGTAAAGAATTTGGGATCTATTTACAGAGGCCAATTCTCTTTGCCTCGGGCTCTGTATCTATATCAATCTGCTAGGACCACCATAACAAAATACCATAGACGGATGGCTTAAATAGTAGAAAATAGATTTACTTTCTCACACTTGTAGAGGCTGGAGGCCCCAGATCAGAGCATCAGCGAGGTCAGATTCTGAGGAGAGCTCTCTTCCTGACTTGCAGATGGCCGTCTTCTTGCCGTGTCCTTACACAGTGGAGACGGCGAGCTCACCAGTGTCTCTTCTTATAAAGACACTGATCTTATCTGATTAGGGCCCCATCCTTAATTACTTCCTTACTCCAAATGCCACCACATTGGGAATTATAGCTTTAACATACAAATGGAGAGGGGGATAAAAGTCAGTTCACTGCAGTATTCAATACCCATAGTCCGACCTTATGTACGTGGAAAAATTGAAATTGTAATATGGGAAAATTTGAATAATCCAGAGGATTTGAAGGGACTTACCCTTAGCTAGGCTGCAGAGTAAGAAGCTTAAAGTGAACTCTTAGAGAACTTTTTCCCCCTGAACAAACATCTCCACCTTCATTTATGTTCTTGATTGCACAATTTTATCTGTATAAGCATGTGTTTGTTTTCCTGAACTAACGCATGGCTATCATCAAGTTAACAAAGTCTTCGTTCAAGAAACCTTTCTAGGGGTGCCTGGGTGGCTCAGTCAGTTAAGCGTCCGACTTCGGCTCAGGTCATGATCTCGCGGCTCGTGAGTTCGAGCCCTGCGTCGGGCTCTGTGTTGACAGCTCAGAGCCTGGAGCCTCTTCGGATTCTGTGTCTTTCTCTCCCTCTGCCCCTCCCCTGCTCACGCTCTGACTCTCTCTGACTTTCAATAATAAATAAACATTAAAAAGAAATTTAATAAATAAATAAAAACTGGCCTGTGCCTTCATTCCTAACTGACCACAACATCTAGCACCCAGTAGAACCTCAATAAATGTTGATCCAATTGAACCACAAGAGTCATGAACAGCTGATCACATAATGCCCTCAGGAAATAGGCCAGGATGTCACAGGCACACAGAAGCTGGTGGAAGTTCCCACAGAAGTGTAGAAAAATCAGAGTTAACATCCTTTAATTAATGAATATGTTAATAGAGTGCTTACTACATGCAGAGGTTGTGTTAAGAGAAGATCAGTCCAGCCAAGGAGACAGGCTCATATTTAAAAATACTATGTAATGGGGGTGCCTGGGTGGCTCAGTCCCTTAAGTGTCTGTTGATTTTAGCTCGGGTCATGGTCCTACAGTTTGTGGGTTCAAGTCCCATGTCAGTGCAGAGCCTGCTTGGGATTCCCTCTCTCTCTCTGCCCTTCTGCATGTTCTCTCTCTCTCTCAAAATAAATAAATGAACTTTAAAAACTATACTATGTAATGTGATATGGGCCAAGATGGCAGATTGAATGGAGATCCATGGAGACATGGGGAAAGAAGGAAAGAAGTGGTCCTGCTCAGCTTTAGTGCAGAGTGAGTGAAGGGAGGCTAATGGGAGGGTCAAGGAGGGAAGGGCATGGAACCCATGCACTGGGCAGACTGATTGGAATTTCTTGAGTTGGAGGAAAGGCAATGGCAGAGGTGGATAGTGAGCTGAGAGAGAATGTGCCAGAAGGGGTTCCCTCCAGCAAGTGACAGATGAGCTAGACATTGATTGATGAGGGGTGTGCACTGAACAGAAAAGCCAAAGTAGTGGCCTTCCCAAACCAAGACCAGCTTGACAAGACCCTAGAGGGTATGAAAGTGTGGTTGCTTTGGGACCCAGCAGATAGACTTCTGCTGTCTCCCCACTTGCCGAGTCTGAAGACCCACAGGTGGTGCCCCCAAAGTATCAAGCAATTGCCAAAGCACCGCCCCACCTTGCCTCAACAATCACTGGTCTTTCCCTCCTGGAAACATGTTGAGACCCACATAATTCCTGATGTTCCCCAGCTATCACCTCCACCTTTATCAAAACCTTGCTGTCCTCTGTTTGGTCCAATAAAGGCGTTCTGTTCTCCTTAGGGACTATATGAAGTATTTCTCTTGCCTGTAAAGACATCATTGGCTCAGAGCTTTATTCTCTCTTGAAAACAAGTGAATGTCAGCCAAGGTCCTTGTGGCTGGACTCAGAGGAGCAAGTCGTTCCGTGAGAATTCCAGACACCGAGACATAGCAATGGGGACAAATATTTGGAGATGGTACAACTCTACTGCTCTGCACATATTGCAGCTCCCTGGCTCCATTTAGGGTTTTGCATAAATCAAATGCAAGCGAGAACTTCTGGGTCTCTTAACTGCACATAAATGGCTGAGAAATTTAAAATAATTGCAAGCATTTTGAGAAACTCTTTTTTATAATCAATACAGTTGGAGGGTTATAAGCACCATAGTTCCTAAATTCTGGGAAAAGAGAAGAGAAACTAAGGAGTCTGTATGAGAACTAAAGTTGGTCCAGTAGATCAGATTAACGTCAGCCAGAGCTCACAGACATCAGGAAAGGGGACAGGCCACAGAGGGGACAATGTCTGGGCTTGGCCCCTCAACACTGGGCCTCACGGGACACAAAGATGAAGGTAAAACGTGTCCATTTCATATCTTCAAATTACAACAAATGCTTAAAAAAGTAACTCCTCTGTTCTAATAAAAAAAAAATTAGCATAACGAATTGTACTATTCTCCCTCCTTGTGTCTTGAGTTGATATTGTGTTACTTCACTACATCCCTGGAGAGCAGAGTGGTGTTATTATCCCCATTCTACAGTTGAGGAAACAGAGGCTCCAAATGATTTCGGCACTTGTCTGAGATCTCAGGGGAATGACGAAGGCAAGATTCAAATCCTGATCTATCTGACTCCTGGACCATACTATCGAAAAAGGCCCAGATTAGAGACACAATCGTGGCTCCTCCGTGGACAGCAGGGCCAAGACCAGGGTGAGGCAAGGGAGGCACCTAGAGTACAAAAGTTAAGGAGGCGCTCATTCTCAGGTTCGGGTACTCACTTTGCACTTGCATAGCCCTCAGAATGAGCACCTACTTCCGAGTCATTGCTTAGGCCACACGATCTTCAAGGGACCTATGACAGTCACTTTTAAGTGTCACCTGGCTAGGGTATGACACTAGTTGCTTAGTCAAACATCAGTCTAAATGTTGCTGGGAGGGTATTTTTTAGATATGATCAAATTAACACGTTAGTCAGTCGACTTTGAGAAAAGCAGACGATTCTCCATTGTGTGGGAGGGCTTCAACCAATCAGTTGAAGGCCTTAGGAGAAAACATAGGTTCCCCAAAAAAGAAGGAGCTGTGCCTCCGGACTGCCCTTCAGACTGAGGACTCTTAACATCAGTTCTCCCCTGGGTCTCCAGCCTGCTGGCCTGCTCTGCAGATTTTAGACTCACTCGCCTACCATAAGGTGAGCCAATTCCCTTAAAAAAAAAAAATTGGGTAGATGAGAGAGAGAAAAAGAGAGCGATTCTATTGTTTGTGTTTCTTTAGAGAACGCTGACTAATACTGGATCTTAAAATCACCGTCATCTAAGCAATTGAAAACGGGCACATAACAGCTCGCCTGACCCAAGAACCCCGTGCAGTGGGAAGTGAGCCTCATAACCGATAACAGTGTGGCTCTGAAGACAGACTGTCAACGCTCAATTCGAGCTTTGCTGCTGGCTCTCTGCATGAGTTTGGGCAACTTCTTAACTTCCCTGTGCTGCCACCTTCTCATCCATAAATGGGAACTAAGACCAGCATTTACCTCAAAGGGCTGCTGTGGAGATTCCATGCGGGCATGAATGGAAGATGCTCAGAATAACACTTGGGCCAACAGTAAGGCTCAACGGAAGTCGGTATGTATCAGTTTGCTAGGGTTGCTGTAACACAGGGCCCCAAACTGAGTGGCTTAGACAACAGAAGTTTATTGCCTCCCAGCTCTAGAGGCCAGAAGTCTGAAATCCAGGTGTCACCAGGATTGGTTCCTTCTGAGCGCTGTGAGGAAGGGTCTGTCCCGGGTTTGGGGACGGCCATCTTCTCCTTGTCTCTCTATCCATCGTCTTCCCTTTATGTGTGTCTGTGTCCAAATCTCCCCTTTTTATTTTATTTTTTCAAGAAGCCCTATAGTGGATTCTTTTTTTAATGTTTATTATTTTGAAAGAGAGAATGTGTGTGAGCGAGGGAGAGGCAGACAGAGGGAGACACAGAATCCGAAGCAGGCTCCAGGCTCTGAGCCGTCAGCACAGAGCCCAACGTGGGGCTCGAACTCACAAACCGTGAGATCATGACCTGAGCTGAAGTCAGACACTTAACCAACGGAGCCGCACAGGTGCCCCAAATTTCCCCATTTTATAAGGACACCAGTCATATTGGGTTAGAGCTCCCTCTAATGACCTCATTTTAACTTGATTTCCTCTGTAAAGACCCTGTCTTCAAATACAGTCACACTCTGAGGTCCTGGGGGTTTGGACCTCAGCACATGAATTTGGCAGGGAACAGAATTCAGTCGTTAACACAAGAATTGTAATGCCATTGGGTTCACCTACACAAGTTCCTTGTTGCCCGTGGTAGATCGTGTTTCCCCCAAATCAGACCCTGAGACAGGTTCTCAAGCCAGTGGTTTATGAGGGAGTTGATTTCAGGAAGTCCAGGTAGAGAAGGAGGGCAGAGAGACAGAGAAGGGGAGGAAGCCAGAGCAGGCCATGTCCATGAGCAGCCTCCTGACATTAGTCCCTGGGGCTCAGACCTGCTGGGACCTCCGGGAGGTAGCATGGAGCACACCTCAGAGTTGGCCCATCCCAGGAACAAGGAAGTCTGGGAATTTACCTACGAGTAGTCCTGTCACTCCTTGATTGAAGACTGCCCCTAGGCCCTTAACTCCCTGGCCAGTATTTACGTTAGAAATCTCACGTGGTGTGGCTGGGGCCATCAGAGCTGAGGGGTATGACAGCGACCCTGACAGCATCTACTATGAAGCTACACACAGCCGCAGATCACACCAAGATGGGGTCAGACCTCACACTAGATGGAGGGTGGGTGGAGGGCCTGATTTCTCGGCCAGGATTCTTTCCGAGCATTCTCCAGAAAGGATGATCAGGAGCTCCAGTGAGGAAATCCTCCTTCGGGCGACCATCCCTCCTTGGCTGTGCCTTCGGCCAATATGGCAATAACGGATAAAAAGGTGCATTGTAATCGTGTTGGATTGGGAGATACTAGCCATTCCCATTCCTTTTAGACTCTCTCAGCTTCATCACAGAACAACAACAACAAATCTATTGCATTGGTTTTTACTGCTAAGCCACAACACTCTACCTTATTAATGAATGATGCATGAGGCAGAAGATCCTGGGTGTCCAGGCCAAAGGGCTGAGTATGGAGATTTCAGCTTTTACCTTCCCCTTCTGCTTATAGGAGTTTCAGTCCCAAGTTGCTTTGCATCCTCCGTCTTTTCTGTCTCTGTCTCTGTCTCTGTCTCTCTCTCTCTGCTGCCTTGCCACTTCCAATATTTCCTGGCTCTTTCCATCCCCTTCAGCCTTGCTTACGTGACTTCCTCACCCTCCATTATTATCAGCAATTAATATTTATTGCCATGAAATGATGTGCGGTCATACATAACAGACTAATTCCAGAGACCCTCTTCTTTCCATCAAATCCTAATCCTTCCTCCATCCTATCTGCTCTTCTCAGATGCTGAGTCATATTCTAGTGATATAGTGACGCTATTAATAATCCTTCACATTTATCATAGCTCAGGAAGTCAGGGAGCCAAGGTTAGAAAAGTTTCAAAAGGTCTTCTAGCCCAGAAGCTGTGCTTCTGACTATATATAATTCCCCTTTTGCGAACTGGTGGGCCACAAGAGAAATCCAGCCAACAGATATGTTTTTTTGCTGCATGCAGGCTTTTAAAAATCAAGGAACTTCCCATTTAAACTATTCGATTGCAAATTTCATGGGGAAAAAAAAATCTTGTTGCAACGTGTGGTGACACTTGCTGGGAGGGGAGAGGGGGTCGCTCCTTTGACAGGACAGGGCCCCTGCCATCCACAAGTCCCCACCCCAATTTTCTTTAGCCCAGGGTGCTCAGTTGCTTAGCTCTTGATGTTTGAATCTTCTACAACAACCCCCCAAGAATCCCACAAGTGTATGCTTGAGCACCCCTAAAGAAAAAAGAGTCCACCGCCTGCAAATACAACCACTCCCTCTTTGAACAGTTCATTCCAGAGTTCCTCCTTAAATACTATTTTTATTTTTTGGTGAGCGCAAGTTGGGGAGGGACAGAGAGAGGCGGGCACAGAGGATCTCCAGTGGGCTCTGAGTGGACAGGCTGACCGCAGCCAGCCCGATAGTGGGCTAGCACTCACAAACTGTGAGATCGTGACCTGAGCCGAAGTCAGACGCTCAACCAACTGAGCCACCCAGGTGCCTCTCTAGAGCTCCTCCTTAAACTCTGGAAGCCAAAGCACCCACCATTGGCCCTAGTCCATCTCCTCAACATGAGACAAAGGAAGAGTCCGCCATTGCGTCTTCTCCAAAGCAAACATCTCTGGTTCCTGGTCTAACGTGGTTCCTTCGCTGACTTGGTTTTTATTTTCTGGCCCTGCTCCACTCTGTTTTTATTCCCTCGAAAGTGTAAAATCCAGAGATGAAGATTTTCCTCTTGATGGATTCAGCTCAACCCTTTATCTTCCAGAATTCCACTCGTGCCCTAATGAAAGGAGTGTTTGCTAAACACTTAGCAGGTGCCAGGCACTCTGCCAGGCCCTGGCATCACGTTGGCGAGCAGAGAAAGCTTAGCGCCTGCCTTCCTGAAGCTCACACCCTGCTGGGGAGACAGTGCTACTCTGCAATCTCCCGAAGGAACGTACACTTACACTGTGATGTAGGCAAAAGAAATTCCAGATGATTCCAAGAATCGAGACATAAAAAGCAAATGAAATTTTAACAAATCTAGGGGAAAACATGGGTGAAGAATGTGATTATCTGAAAGAGGCCGTTCTAATCGCAACAGGAATCCTCAAAGCTACAAGGGAAAAGTGGATAAATCTTACTACATCAAATTTTAACATTTTTGCAGGCAAAAAGCATCATAAACATACTCAAAAGACAAACTTGGGAAAATATTTGCAACACAAATGACAGCCAAAGAACTGATTTCCCCCGTATGCGAATTACCCTTACAAATCAATTGAGAAAGCACATGAAAAATTTACAAAAGAAATATAAATGATTCAAGCAAATGAGACAATTCTGAACCTCATTAATAATGAAAGAAATACAAATTAAAATAATGAGATATTTTCAAAGTAAATATTGGCCATGATATTTTAGGAGTGATACTCCCTGGGGCCGTCAACGTGGAGAGAAGCTGGCCCTTCTATAGGAAACTCAGAGATGAGCTCATTTTAAACGTTCCAATTCTGTTATTTTAACTGTTCCTACTCTTTATTCTTTCATCCAACCCATCCGCCATTGCGTCATGGCTTCCAGAACTAGCTGCCACCTGCACCTTCTGGGATCCTCAAACCAACCCCGGTGAGACTACTCAATCTATAATTTGGGGGACTCGGGATCACTGTTCTCCTAGAGGGTTTCCCCAAGGCCCACCTCCATTCCCTTAGCTCTCCTAGGAAATTTGACAATGGCCTGGTTAACTCCCGTAGTGTCCCTGCCAAGGTTTCTGACAAAGAAGAAATCTGAACTGCTCAGGAGTGTGTTCAAAACATGGTGGCTATTTAGCTGCAATCCCTGGGATCAGTTAACCATCCCCGGCTGAATTCACCCCACTGATAAAAAGGAGCCAACGTTACATGAGAAGGTGGAAGGGTGGGCCTGAAGATGAATCGAGAGTCCTTTCCTGTCAATCCTCTCAATTTTTATACCCAGTCTTCTCTTGTTATGTTAAGGGTTTCAGCAAATGATAGTTGAGTGCCTCTTTTTAGTAAATGGTGCTGGTGAACCCGGATATCCACATCCCAAAGAAAGAAGTTAGACCCTTACCTTACACCAGATACAAAAATTAACTCAAGATGAATCAAAAATCTAAACATAAGAGGTAAAACTACAAAATATAAGAAGAAAACTTACGGGGAAACGTCGCCACATTGGATTTGGCAATGACTTCTTGGATGTGGCGCCAAGAACACAAATGACAGAGGAAAAAAACAGATAAGTTGGACCTTATCAAATTAAAAACTTTCATGTTCAAAGGACGCTATCAAGAGCGAAAAGGCAACCCTCAGAACGGGCAAAAATATTTGGAAATCGTATATCTGATAACACATTAGTATCCATAATGTCTAGAGAACGTGTACAACTCAACAACAAACTTTAAAATGAGCGAGGGACATGAATGGACATTTTTCCAAATAAGATATACAAATGACCAAAAAGATGTTCAAATTACTCATCATAGAGTAATGCAAACCAAAACCACAGCAAAATACCACTTCACACCTATTAGTATGGCTATCAAAAAACAAAATAGAGGGGCGCCTGGGTGGCTCAGTCAGTTGGGCATCCGACTTCAGCTCAGGTCATGATCTCACGGTCCGTGAGTTCGAGCCCCGCATCAGGCTCTGTGCTGACAACTCAGAGCCTGGAGCCTGCTTCAGATCCTGTGTCTCCCTCTCTCTCTGCCCCTCCCCTGCTCATGCTCTGTCTCTGTCTCAAAAATAAATAAAAACATTAAAACAAAAATTTAAAAAAATCAAAATCAAAATCAAACAAAATAGAAAATAAAAATAAAAATCAAACAAAATAGAAAATAACAAGTGTTGGTGAGGATGTGGAAAAATTGGAACCCTTGTGCATTGCTGCTGGGGAAGGTAATACAGTGCAGCCTGTGTGAAAAGCAGCAAGTGATCCCTCAAAAGGTTAAACATAGATTCACCATATGATCCAGGAATTCCTAGGTATACCCCCAAAAGAATTGAAAACAGGGACGTGAACAAATATTTGTACATCGATACTCATAACAGCATTGTTCACGACAGCCAAGATATGGAAACAACCTAAGTGTCCATCAACAGATGAACGGGAGAAAATGTGGTATCTACATACAGTAGAATATTTCTCAGCCTTAAGAAAAGAAGGAAGTCCTGCCATTTGCAACAACATGGAAAAACCTATAGGACATTACGCTAAATGAAATAAGCCATCCATGGAAGGAACAAATACGGTGTGGTTCCATGTATGTGAGGTATCTAACATAGTCAAACTCATAGCAACAGACAACACAATAGTGGTTTCCAGAAGCCGGGGGACAGGAGCAATGAGGAGTTGTTATTTGGTGGGTACGTTTGAAATTATATTCATCCTGGAAAAGAAATAATTACCTCCTAGTTTTCCATACAGTATCTCTGACACAGGGGATGACTCATGTTATAAAATCCGTATTTCCAGTGTTTCCCAAAACACTTGATACATTTTAACTCACCATTCTACTGACTTTATTATTTCCTTATTTATTATATTCGAGGTATATGGTTTATCGCCTCCATTAGGGTATAAGCTCCACAAAAGCAGAGACTTTTTGCTTATTTCCTTCCTGGATAAAGCTTCCAAACGCTAGGGCAGTGCCCAGCATACAGTAGCCCCCTAATAAACAATTTCTTGAATTAATGAATAAACTATTGTAGACTCTGTCTATAGTGAAAATATAAAGCAACAGGTGTAGACAGGCTATCTTTACAATACCTTTCTGGGGGCTTTCAAAACCCAAAGAAGCAAACTGCCTAAGGCCTGAGTTAGAGTTCAGATATTCATTCCATTCCAAGAAGAAAAAAAACGCACTTTCGTTACTGAGGTTGCTGTCATTTTTTAAACTTTATCTTTGCACCGTTATGCCTTAAATAAAGATAAAGTTATGTTGAGAAAAAAGCAAACGACACAATGTTCTTTTCAACAATTTTCAGAATAGTTCATGGTTTTTGAAGAAGAGACGAGTGAAAACAGCTAAGACTGTCTTTCCCAACAGGATTAAAACGATGAATCATACAGTGTCCGTGAAGCATCTTGGTCTCCATGAAAACTCTGGCAGCTGCACCGCAGGGAAGCAGGGAGGCTATTTTCCTTTCAACTTCTATCAGCTTTCCCCAGGTTCGCGGGTGATTTATCCTCCTCATTCTATATCCAACTAAGATTCAGGAGAAAATACTGTTTGAGGTTTGAATTCAGCATCAGGCAAAATGAGATTTGGAGCCCAGAGTTGTCTTACCTTCTTTGAACTCCGGGACCAATGAACCCTTTTAGCCAAAATGCTTCAGCCTCTTTTTGGCCTCTGCCCCTAAGGCTACCAAAAAGATATGGGAGATCCGTGTCGGGGCTTGAGCCGCTCTGTTCTTGTGGTCGTTCGCACATGGCTGTGATGAAGGTATTTTCCCTTCCTTGTACATTAGACCAACAGGATGTGAGCAAGGGAAGCAGACTAAGAAATCTGGGAAGTATTTTATCTGCTTTCTATTGATCCTCATACCAAAATAAAAAGGGAACTTTTTGTGGTCTTTGTAGGTCTTATCTGAAGGGTTACGACTCTCCCAGAGGACAGCCACACCCATACACAAAAGTAAACATATGAATACACACTCCAACCAAAGACCCAAGATTATGGGCTATGTGGGTTATATCCCCTAATTCTACCCTACACGCATGCCCTTATGTGGTCATCCAGTTCATTTGGCCTCACATCTACGTTCCCCCGTTCAGATTAATATATGTGAAAAAATAGACATCACAATAAAATATCGGTGTTGTCCCTACCCCCAGTTTTATCGAGATATAACTGACATGTCCAACTGTGTAAGTTTAAGGTGTGCAATGTGACGATTTCATGCACACACATGCTGTGAAATGTTTCCCACAAGGAAGCTAGTTAACACATCCTTCCTCTCGCATAATTACCATCTTGTTATCGTTGTTTTTATGGCGTGAACACTTAAGATCTAGTCTCGTGGCAACTTTCATGTAGAGTCACCACGCTATTCATCGGATCCAGAACTTACTCATCTTACGTTGGAAGGTTTGTACTCTTTGAGCAACATCCTCCCTATTTCCCCAACCCCCAGCCCCTGGTAACCATCAATCTACTCTCTCTTTCTGTGAGTTTGACTGTTTAGATTCCACATAGAAGCAAGATCATACAGTACTTGTCTTTCTCTGTCTGACTTTCACTTAGCATAATAACACCCTCTAGGTCCGTCCATGTTGTTACAAAAAGCGAGATTTACTTTTTTATGGCTGAATAATGTGTTCCTGCATGTGCAGGAACATGGCCTCGTGTTTTCTGTACCCATCCATCTGCCCATAGACATTTAAGTTGTTTCCACGTTTTGGCTTTTGTGAATGATGCTGCGATAAATATGGAAATGCAGATATCTCTTAAATATCCTGATTTCATTTCATTTTCTTTGGAAAAAAATACCCAGAAGTGGGATCGTTGGATCACATGGTAGTTCTATTTTTCATGTTTTGAGGACCCTCCCTACTGTTTTCCATTGTGATTGTACCAGTTTACATTCCCACCAACAGTGCACAAAGATTCCCTTTCCTCCACATCCTTGCCAACATTTGTTATCTCTCTCCTTCAAGCAAGAGATATCTTCTCATTCTAGCAAGTGTGAGGCAATATCTCATTGTGGTTTTGATTTGCATCTCCCTCATAGCTGGTGACTCTGGGAATCACTATGTACCTGCTGTCCATCTGTATGTTCTCTTCAGGTCCTCTACCCATGTTTAGTTGAATTGTTTGTTTTATTGCTATTGAGTCGTATGAGTTCTTTATATATTTTGGATACTAATCCCTTATCAGGCACATGGTTTGCAAATATTTTCTCCCCTTCATAGGTCGCCTTTTCATTTCGCTGATCATTTCATTTGCTGTGCAGAAGCTTTTCAGTTTGATGTAGGCTCACTTGTTGATTTTGCCTGTTGCATTTGCTTCTTCTGGTGTCAGAAAACCCTGCCTGCCGTCATGCACTCTTGTGGCTACCGAGTCCCTCCATGGGCATGGGCACAGTACTGGAGGCTGGTGACAAGAGTCAGGCTATGAGCGTGTAAGTGCATAGACAGAGGGCCTAGCCTCGAGCATACGCATGACAGTGAGGGTCAGCTGCGGGGGTCTAAGCTGGAGTGTTGCACTCACACCGCCACGGAGACCTGGGTTGGCCTCTGGTACAAAGGGGGCAGGGGTAAAGAAGTGGGAGGGACTCAGGAGGCTGGCATCTGCACGCACAAAAATCCATGTGGTGAAAACCAGTGAAATCTGCATGGGACCCACGACTGTGCTGGCCGTTTGGTTTCTTCAGTGGTGAAAGCTTCTGGGTTCCTTGGCAGAGCTGGTCGCTGGGAACCATGGTCGCTTTCACTGTGTAGCTCAACTGTAGCCCCTGCTCATCTTCCTGGTTCATAGCTGGCTCTGGAAGGTGTAACACTGAGTGGGTCCTCTGTGCATTGCCCTGAAAGGCTGAGGACACTTCTCATTCACCCCAATCTCCCATTTCTTGGGCGGGGGGGGAGGGTCCCTCTTAGCACTGACCAGTGCCGGCCTGGGGGATGGAATGATGCAGGCAGAATGAAGCTGTTTTTCCTTCCTTGTCTGTGGGATTATTCTCAGGGTTTTTTGTTGGTTTGGTTGTTTGTTTTTGTCTTTTGTCTTTTGTTTTGTTTCGTTTCATTTTGGTTTTTTGCTCCTGTGTTGCTGAAGTCTTTCAAGTGGATTCATGAGCTATCCCAGGGATGTTTTGTTTATAGACAGCTGCCTAATTATCGATCTTTGTGGGGTCCCCTAAAATGCCATGCTGGTGACATTACTGTTTGATAATCTAAATGATAAGAAGAATATAGCACTTTGGTCTCTTGATGTATTGAGTTAAATGGGACCATTCAAAGTCTGACGGTCTGCTTTCTTCATCTTTTCCATATCATTTTTGGTAGATTGAGGCCAAAGTATTACAGCTGAAACTTATTCCAAAACGCAGTGCTTAAACAAAATACACTTAGAAGCTGAATGGGATAAAAAAAAAAGACTCCATATTACCAACTGGATTTTATTATTCAGGGTTCTCTAGAGATACAGAACCAACAGGATATATATATATATATATATATATATATAGAGAGAGAGAGAGAGAGAGAGAGAGAGATTTTTCTTTTTTTTTTTAGTTTTATTTATTTCTTTTGGGGGGGGAGCACATGAGTGAGGAAGGGGCAGGGAGAGAGAGAATCCCAGGATCTGCAGTCCATGCCAAGCCTGATATGGGGCTCGATCTCATGACCAGGACTTCATGATCATGACCTGAGCCAAAATCAGGAGTCAGATGCTTAACCGACTGAGCCATCCAGGAGACCCTTTATGGAGATTCTTTTAAGCCACTTCAGGCTGGTTCGTGGTAGTAAAAATATCACCACAATCTATATTAAAAATTTGTTAAAAGAGTTGATCTTATGTTAAGTATTATTACCACAAAACAATAATAATCAAGAGGGTGGTAGAAAACTTTCGGAGGAGACGGATCTGTTTATGGCATTGGACATTTATTGTAAGGAACTGGCTCACACAGATTCTTGTATGGAAGCTGAAACAATCCAGGAAATTCAGGAAGACAGTGGTGCAATTTGGTCCGAAGCCTGAGAACCGTGGAAGCCGATGGTGTGGATTTCCCTCCAAGTGCACCTCAGGCAGTCAGGCAGAGTAGGAGGAATGAATTCTCCCTTCCTCTGCCTCTTGCTCTATTCAAGCCTTCACTGGATTGGATCATGTTCACCTCTATAGGGGGAAGGCAACTTGCGTCACTGGATCCACTGATTCAAATGCAAATATCATCTGGAAGCATCTTCACAGATACACCAAAAATAACGTTTGGCCAAGTATCTGGGCGCTCTCTAACTCAGCCAAAACTGACACATAAAATCAACCAGAGGATTCCATTTTCTGACAGATTATCGTAAAGTCTGTTTTCAAAGTGAGACCTATCAAGAACGAGACAAAGATGTCCACTCTTGCCACTTGTATTCAATATAGTACTGGAAGTCCTAGCCCAGGCAAGAAAAAAGAAATACTAGGCCTCCAGACTGGTAAAGAAGAAGTAAAGCTGTCACTAATTACAAGTGGCATGATACTGTACAGAGAAAACCCTAAAGACCCCCTCGCCCCCCACAACACACACTTAACGTGGTGAGCTTTGAGTAATGCATAGAACTGTCGAATCACTGTATTATACACCTGAAACTGATATAACGCTGTATGTCAACTAAACTTCAATACTAAAAATAAAAAATAAAAAGGAGACCTGTCAATGAGATAAGCAAAAACTCTTGGTACCTTGCTCAACACACATTAGGTGATTTACAGACGTTTTCACTCATTGATTAAATTATGCAAGTGGAAATTCACCACAAAGGCCATTTCTTTCCGTGCCTTCGCACATTAATCGGAAAGCAATCCCCTAAAACACGCTAAAGCCTCATTTTATTTTTGTCTACTTGGTGCACCCCTGAAGTAGTTGTATGTACATCAAATACTGTACCTGCATCAAGGGTCATTCATTTATAGGCAGGTTGTGGCCACTCACCAAGTAGAAGGGGGGAGGAATCTTAGAAGCCCCACCACCACCACCAAAATAGCACACTCACTGTCTAGCATTTTCCCCATTTATATATCTTTTTTAAGTGTTTATTTATTTTAAAGAGAGAGAGAGAGCACGAGGGTGGGAGGGGCAGAGGGAGAGAGAGAGAGAGAGAGAGAGACAGAGGACCTGAAGCGGGCTCTGTGCTGACAACAGAGAGCCCGACAGGGGGCTTGAACTCACAAACTGTGAGATCATGACCTGAGCCAAAGTCAGACACTTAACCAACTGAGCCACCCAGGTGCCCTGCATTTATATATGTTTTTTAAGTTAAAGCTTTTTCTGACTTTATGCATGTAAGAAACCCTGCGAGGAGTGATTTCTTCAGCCTACTGAAACAACCTGGCACACAGTAGGGGTTAACGAAAATGTGTTGTCCCCTTGAAAGGGAGAAGTTGATGGCCATTTTGATGTATATCTAAGGAAGGCTGCATGCAGAGAAGGAAAAGTGTACCAGTGAAAAAGTAGATGCCTCCAAAAGTGTATTTCCCAAATTTCACCATTTTCTAAGAATCAGTGCTATACCAACACCATGGTCATGCACTTGTGAGCTTTCTCTGCTCTTATATGTATTTTATTTTATTTTATTTTATTTTATTTTATTTTATTTTATTTTATTTTATTTTTAGAGAGAGAGCATGCGCAAGCAGGGGAGAGGGACAGGGAGAGAGAGAGAATCTTAAGCAGGCTCTGCGCTCAGCATGGAGCCGATGCGAGGTTCATCCTATGATCTAGGATCATGAGCTGAGCCGACATCAAGAGTCAGACGCTCAACCAACTGAGCCACCCAGGTGCCCTGCCCTTGTACATATTTTAGAACAAAGCACACAGTATTGTGTGGAAATCAAACCGCATATCCCAGAATGCACCATTGGTTGCCTCTTAGACGAGAAGGGTATGCTTCCTTCCATCTGCACCACCACAGGTCCCCCCCTCCGCCCCCAGCCATCACACTGTAGCCAAAGAGATCTTTTTAAATTTTTTTTTAATGTTTATTTATTTTTGAGACAGAGAGAGACAAAGCATGAACGGGGGAGGGTCAGAGAGAGAGGGAGACACGGAATCCGAAGCAGGCTCCAGGCTCTGAGCTGTCAGCACAGAGCCCGACGCCGGGCTCGAACTCACAAGCTGTGAGATCATGACCTGAGCCGAAGTCGGACACTTAACTGACTGAGCCACCCAGGCGCCCCAAAGAGATCTTTTTAAAATTCAGACAGGACTTGGGGCGCCTGGATGGCTCAGTTGGTTGGGCATCTGACTTTGGCTCAGGTCATGATCTCACCATTTGTGGGTTCGAGCCCCGTGTCGGGCTCTGTGCTGACAGCTCGGAGCCTGGAGCCTGCTTCCGATTCTGCGTCTCCCTCTCTCTCTGCCCTTCCCCTGCTCATGCTCTGTCTCTCTCTGTCACAAAAATAAATAAAAACATTTTTAAAACAATTTCAGACAGGACCATCTCAAGCCTTGCTCTTGCAGTAAAGTCCAGAAGTCCCCAAGCGAGCCTGCGAGGCTCTCCGTGACCCAGTTGCTCCTGATTCTCCAGCTGCGTGTCACACTCAGCCCCTGTCCTTATGCTGCAGCCACTCTGGCTTCCCTCAGCTCCTCAGCCCATGACTATGACACGCTTCCCACTAAGCCTCAGCATCAATGTCAGTTCCTCAGGGAAGCCTTTGCTGACCACACCAAACTAGGTCAGAACCCGACTGTACAGTATAACAATATCCTGTGTTGCTTTTTTTCCACTTTCCAAAACCATATGAAAAACTAAATTAACTGTAATGGTTTACATATGTCTATGCGGCAAGTTCTAATCCCCATGAAAGAAGAACCACGTCTATCTTATTCGTTTCTGTATTCCTGAACCTAGTATTATGGCTGATACATAGTAGTCCGTAAATATTTGCTGCATTGATGAGTAGGATTGTGGACTCTCTATGGAGACATTTGCCAGATAATGTTTCTAGCCAAAGGAGATATTAAAAAGTGGCAGTCAAATTCATGGTTATCTGCCTGCTGACAATAGAGTAAAAGTCCTACCAATGATGGAAGTACATAGTGGTTTTCATTAATGGAAACTAGAAACTAGCTTGAGATGTTCTTTGAACAATCCTTCAAAAACAAAATAGAGTTTCTGACCTTTGGTGATCAAGAAGTATTTCAGAAGTTATACGTGGGGCTCAGTTCAGCTCCACATCAGATCAAATCACTTCCAATAATTAATGCAAACTTTACATCTTTTATTCTATATACTTTTATTCTACAGTATCTCTGTCCTCTGTGCTATCTTGGGAAGTGGGCGAACATATTCTAGGTGAACATTTCCCAGTTTACATCTCCTTCTCCCTCTATTTTTCCTTCCTCTCTTTAACTGCTTGTATTTTTTATGACAAACACCTAAATTGGATATGATTGAATGTTGGGACAAGGTTTCTTTGGTCAAGGCTGATTTCCACCCTGCTACCCACAAGCAAAGAATGTAACTACCCTCACCATGCAAACAAGAAGCCATGGTTTTATAATTATTCAAGTGCAAAAGTTAGCTTGGCAGCTTGAATTTTTTGAACTCAAGTAGCTGAGAAAACACTCAGCAATACCCAGGACAGGTGAGAAAGTCAATTTTCAATTTTATAGCATGTTATTATTTATAAAGCCCTTTGGCATTCCGTCTCTCTTCATCCTGGCTTTAATCATAGCAAGGCAGGAATTTTTACCGATGTGAAAACTGGGGCAGAGAATTTCTGACTGAAGGTCATAGAGCTAATAAAGAAATTGCTGATACCCAAAGCTACATATTTTTTTTGCCTCAATATGTCTTTGTCATTGTGAAATCTAGTTCATGTGTTAAAGAGAGAAGCCCAAAGGATGATTTGCAGGAGCTTCTGAATTCATGGAGCTCAAGTCTTACTGTACTTGGGAAACCTTTATCCTGTTGAGAGTTTTCTTCAGAGCCTCCTTCACTTCCTTGTTTCTCAAGCTGTAGATCATTGGGTTCAGCATAGGGATGACCACCGTGTAAAATACTGACACAATCTTATCCTCCCCAAGCGATGCGCCCATGTTACCTTTCAGGTATATGAATATGAGTGTCCCAAAGAAAAGAGCCACTGCAGTCATGTGAGAAACACAGGTGGAGAAAGTCTTGACTTTGCCACCTGCTGTACGAATCTTCAGAATAGCATGAATGATAAAAAAGTAGGATATAAGAATCACTGATATGCTGGTCGTAATGACCAAGAAAGCTAGGAGGTAGATGACCCGTTCCCGTGGCTTGGTCTCACTACACGCAAGCTTCAGCAGGGGTGGGAGGTCACAAAAAAAGAAGTCCACGTGGTTGGACTTACAGAAGGAGATCGAAAAGGTACACCCAGTGCGGATCACAGCGATGACCATGGCACAAGCATATGCCCCAGCCACCAGCCCTAGGCAGGTCTGTGGTGTCATGGCAGTGGCGTAGAAGAGGGGGTTACACACAGCCATATAGCGGTCATAGGCCATCACAGCCAAAAGGAAACATTCGGTGCTGGCACAGAGTGTAAAGAAGAAGAACTGGGTGGCACAGCGTTCGTAAGTGATGGCCATCTTACGGGTACCCAAGGTCTCAAGCAACTGAGGGACAATGACAGAAGAGTAGCAAATGTCCAGGAAGGAAAGGTGGCGGAGGAAGAAGTACATGGGAGTTTGGAGACGAAGGTCTCTCTGAATCAACACTATCATGCCCAGGTTGCCCCCCACGGTGACGAAATATAGCACCAGAAACACAAAGAAGAGACTCATTTGCAGCCCTGCCGACAGCTGGAATGCCATTAGAATGAATTCTGTCACCACAGTGTCATTCTCTGCCATGAATCCCAGGTCATCCACTGAAATAAAAAAATAAAATCTCATTAAAGACAAACTAAGGTGATCGATTTGATCACTCTCAGCAGTGGTCATGATTTTTTAGGTTTGTAAAGCACTTTACATTTTTTGCAAACTTTACTTCATTTGATATTTTGGAAATCCTTCGAAGCATGTATTGTGCCTCCCACTTTTGAGAGAAGAATATGAGGGCCAAAGAGGTGAAGTGACCAGTTCATTATTTCACAGCAGACAGGCAAAACTGGAGCTAGAACTCAGTTCCTTAGACCTTTCCAAACTTCCGACAGGTTCCAAATTGGAAACCCTCATCAGCTTCACAACAGAGCTAGAAAGCACTTTGTTGGAGAAATCCTAGTGGTATAGTACTAAGTACATGGGCTTTGAAATCAGACCTAGGTTCAAATCCCTTGAGACCTTGGACAAGTTCATGCATGTATCTGAGTATCAGTCTCCTTGTTGGTGTCATAGGCATTTCAATGCCAAGGTTACTGTCGTGAAGAACATAACTGATGTATCGTTCCTAGCACATGGTCTGACTCACACGCTTAGAAGTATTTTTTCCAAACTCTACAATAGCAGAGTAACACCCTCCTAGGTTTGTGGACATTTTGGCATCTTCTTATCTCCCAGTCCACAGCCCCCTGGAGTCTCAGTATCAACCGTATCTCTTTTTGTGGTTGTTTTTGAGGTGCACGTGAGCACAACGGAATGGGATGCAAGAAGCGAGCCTTGAAGAACAAGGTCTGTTAGAACCTCTGCCACCTGTTGCCCACCAAGTCGCTTTGTCCTCTCTGTTCCTGCCAAGCAGCATGGCCTGGTTTCCAAATTCTCCTCTTATTCCAAAGGACCTGTCCCATTTTTTTAAATGCCAGATCATTATCAGTCAATGAGATGCTTCAATCGAGCCATTCCAGAATTAGCCTGCCCAGCTCATTAAGGGACAAAGGCATCACACTGGGTTTAGAATTCTAATACAGTTAGAGTTCTTGCCAAGTATTGGACAATCTTGTCTCTGCACCTTTGGATGCAGATGATCTGGGGTAATGGGAATACTGAATGCAGACTTCAAAGGTAGTTATTTTTGTCTTCCTTCCATCCTTGAAATAAAAACTGAATTTGAGAGAGATCTCATAGGATTTCAGATAAATAAGAAAATGAAACTTTGATCAATGTTTGACAAAAGCTGATCTATGGATGAAATAAAGGTCAGCATCTGGTGTTTTTCCCCTGCTGAATTCCTGACAATGTGACTATTTAGGAGGGTTTTTTTTCCCCTTACAGCCCAATCTAATCTTGACCTTCAGCCAAAACAATGATTTGCTGTGTTCTAAAAGTAATTCACCCAACTCATCTTGACCGAAGGGGAAAATAGAGAGAGAGAGACAGACTATACTCATTTATTTATTCCATGAGAATCTACTGAGAACTGAGAATGGCAAGCATTCTTCTGGTTCCTCAGAACAACACAAAGATCTTTGCCCTTCTAGAGCATTCTAGCAGAGAGCCAGTCATATGCAATGCATTTTTTTAAAAAAAGAAGAAGTATATTTTCTACCATGATAGATGATGACAAGTGCTGTTAAACACACACACACACACACACGCACACATGCACACACGCACACGCACACACACACACACGCACACACGCGCACACACACACACACACACACACACACACACACACGCATGGTGTGGGGAATTGGGAGAGTCAAAGTAAAGAAGGGAGTATTAAACAGGACCATTAGAAGGTTCATTAGAGGGGCGCCTGGGTGGCTCAGTCGGTTAAGCATCTGACTTTTCGTTTTGGCTCAGGTCATGATCTCATAGTTCGTGAAATTGAGCCCCATGTTGAGCTCCACGCTGAACATGAAGCCTGCTTGGGATTTTCTCTCTCTCTCTTTCTCTCTCTCTCTCTCTCTCTCTCTCTCTGCCCCTCCCACACTCATACTCATTCTCTCTCTCAGAATAAATAAATAAACATTTTTAAAAGAAGTTTCAGGGTGCCTGGGTGGCACATTCGGTTAAGCATCTGACTCTTGATTTCAGCTCAGGTCATGATCTCATGGTTCTTGAGTTCGAGCCCCACATCAGTCTCTGTGCTGACAGCACAGAGCCTGCTTGGGATTTTCTGTCTGTCTCTCTGTCTGCCTCTCTCTCTCTCTCTCTCTTTCTCTCAAAAATAAACAAACATTTAAAAAAATAAATTTCATTGGAAAGGTGGCATTTTAGTAGAAGTGCTAGGGATCAGTTAACTATTCACACTTACTTGCACACTTTCATCCACAAAGAGTAGAAAATGGAGATACAGATCATCTCCATGGGACAACCCCACTCCCAGTACAAAATAATACAGAGTTTTTCAGGTCCTTATGAGACATTTTCAAGACAGCTTTGTTCAGAAGTGTCTACTTCCTAATATGGAGAGGAGCTCCTGAGGTATCAGAGTCCCGAGGATCAGCCTGTGATCGCTGAGTAAAAAACCAGTATGGAGGGCGCTCAAAAAATTACAAAATTACCATATGGTCCACTAATTCCACTACTGGGTATTTACCCCTCATAAAAGGAAAACACTAATTCAAAAAGATACACACACCCCTATGTTTCTGGCAACATTATTTACAATAGCCAAGATATGGAAGCAACCCAGGTATCCATCCATAGATGAATAGATAAAGAAGATATGGTATATGTACATAATATATATATATATGTGTGTGTGTGTGTGTGTGTGTGTGTGTATATATATATATATATATAAGACCTTATTTTTTAAATTAATTCTGTGTGTGTGTGTGTGTGTATATATATATGTATATATACACACACGTATATACATACATATATATATATATGTATACACACACACACACACACACACAGAATTAATTTAAAAAATAAGGTCTTGGGGCACCTAAGTGGCTCAGCCAGTTAAGTGTCAGACTTTGGCTCAGGTCATGATTTCATGGTTTGTGAGTTCGAACCCCATGTCGGGCTCTCTGCTGACAGCTCAGAGCCTGGAGCCTGCTTCAGATTCTGTGTTTCCCTCTCTCTCTGCCCCTCCCCCACTTGTGCGCGCTCTCTCTCTCTCTCTCTCTCTCTCTCTCAATAAATATTTTTAAAATAAGATTGCCATTTGCAACAACATAGATGGACCTAGAGTATATTATGCTGAGTAAAAGAAGTTAGACGGAGAAAGACAAATACCATATGATTTCACAAATCCCATGTGATTTTACTCTTGAATTCCGAATTTGAAATTAAGATATAAGACACACAAACAAACAAAGACAAAAAAGAGACCAAAAAAACCCCAAACAGACTCTTAAATACAGAGAACAAACCAGAAGGGAGGTAAAAGGGAGATGGGCGAAATGGAGGGGAGTAACGACACTTAATGTGATGAGCACTGAGTAATGTATAGAATTGTCGAATCATTATAGTGTACATTTGAAACTAACATAACACTGTATGTTAATTATACTTCAGTAAAAAAATAAACAAAAATTTATTTAAAAGATAAGACTGGAGGGGCACCTGGGTGACTCAGTGGGTTAAGCGTCCGACTCTTGGTCTCAACTCAGGTCATGATCTCACGGTTTCATGAGTTCCAGACCCACGTCGGGCTCTGCTCTGACATTGCAGAGCCTGCTTGGGATTCTCTCTCTCCCTCTCTCTCTCTCTGCCCCTCTCCCACTTGCACTGTCTGTCTCTCTAAAAATAAATAAATAAAACTTTAAAAAATAATAAGGCTTCAATCCCAAAAGTACAGCATAGTGGCTAAGAAAATGGGCCCTAAAGACAGAGCTTATTGCCAACTCAGACTCAGTCATTTCTATTTGTGAGACCTTGAGCAAGGTACTTGAGCAAGGTACTTGAGCAAGGTACTTGACCTCGAGAAGCCCATCCTGAACACCTATGCAATAACAATCATAGCACTGCTGTGTTCTGAGAAGTAAAAGAGAAAATTCAAGGAAACACATGCACTGTTCCTAGTATGGAGTAAATACTCAATACATGTGACTGTTACAAAAATGATTTGGGGTTGTTCTGTGGTTCAGAAATGTCATTTACCCCCCATCGTATTGCTGAGTAAAATGAGGCACAAGGTGACTAAACCAACTTTCCCAAGGCCACACAGGTAATAAATGGCACCAGGACTTCTGATTCCAAGTTCATTGTGCTTCTGCTAACCGACAGCAGGGCTCATCACCAGGAGCCAGGCTGTGGTCCAGTTTTGGGCAGCCTGAGCTGGGGGCGGTGGGCACAGGTCAGGAGACCCACTTCATTCTGCCACCACCCTAATCGATCCCTCCTGGATGATGGGAGCTATTTTCCTTGGAGGGAGAAGTTCATGGTTGGGGAGAGGCAGTTGAGTAGGATCAACCCAAGAGAGTATCTATAGCAGAGAGGCTGGGAACTGCATCTAGAGCTTGAATTCAGGTCCAGTTTCTGCCACCGATGCACTGTGTAAGCCTGAGCCGTTACCTTCCTTTCTCTGGATCTCAGTGCTGTGTCCTCCTCTGGAATGTGATGGTCTCACTTCTCTTAAAAGTCCAGTGAGATGGGAATGCAATCTGGTGCAGCCACTCTGGAAAACAGTATGGAGGTTACTCAAAAAACTAAAAATAGAACTACCCTATGACCCAGCAATAGCACTACTAGGCATTTATCCATGGGATACAAGGGTGCTGTTTCGAAGGGACACATGCACCCCCATGTTTATAGCAGCACTATCCACAATAGCCAAAGGATGGAAAGAGCCCAAATGTCCATCAACGGATGAATGGGTAAAGAAGATGTGGGATATCTATACAATGGAGTATTACTCAGCAATCAAGAAGAATTAAATCTTGCCATTTGCAACTATGTGAATGGATCTAGAGGGTGTTATGCTAAGCAAAACTAGTCATTCAGAGAAAGACAAATATCATATGCTTCACTCATATGAGGACTTGAAGAGACAAAACAGATGAACATAAGGGAAGGGAAGCAAAAATAATATAAAAACAGGAAGGGGGACAAAACAGAAGAGACTCATAAATATGGAGAACAAACTGAGGGTTTCTGGAGGGGGTGTGGGACGGGAGGATGGGCTAAATGGGTAAAGCGGCATCAAGGAATCTACTCCTGAAGTCATTGTTGCACTGTATGCTAACTCATTTGGGTGCAAATTTTAAAAAATAAAAAATAAAAATTTTAAAAGTCCAGTGAGAGATGGAAAGAGCACACACTGATAATAATATGACAAATGGCAGAAAGCCCCCACTGTGTGCTGAATACTGTTTCAGGTGCTTTACGTAAACCACCTCATTTACTTCCCACAACACCCCACCCCGGGACATGTCGTCATTGTCCCAATTGATGGACCGGAAAACAGAGGGAGGCCTAATGTGGTTGAGCTGAACCACTACACCGAGATTTGAACCACATCTGTCTGTCTCCCAGGCGTGTCCCCAACCACTATTTGCTCGTGCGTATGGGCATAATGAGTTATCATGTAAGGGACACCATTTCTATGCCCAGAGTTTTTTTAGCAGCTTACCTAAATTACCTACTACGCCTGGGCCAGGAGGAAAAGTAACATAAGTTAGATGAAGATTTTGGAAAATTGCTTCAATCCCGAGTCAGTGACACTGCACATGTCCCCCCTTCTGTGGTATCACCTTTATTGGCCACATCTTGTCTGCGGGGATGAGAGGGCAGAAGGACACACAGGGCCACCAGCAGAATCAAACTCTAACGAGGAGTGTGCGGGCTCCAAGGAAGCATCACCTCTAACACAGCGTAAAGTGGTAAGACAAAAGTCGTGTGAACCAGCCTTGCTCCTGGCTCCTCATTATAATCTACCGACGTGCACTTTGCCCAAGTCTCATCCCTCATTTTTAATTTATTGTATCTGACTGCCTGCCACGCATTTTTATAAGCCACTGCAAGTCTCTTTCGGAAAGAAGTATTGATGAATAAATAAACACGAAACAAAATTGCCTGTTTGCCAGACGCCAGCACAATTGGAACAAGTAGCCCTATCATCATTGGACCAGCAAGAGCACCAGAACACTTTGCCAAATGGGTTCTGGAAAGACAGTGCACAAGCAGTGGTTCAACTTAATGAGACTGGTCTATGGATGATGAAAAAAAAAAGCAGATGCTCAAGGGAGGAAATGGAAAGCTCAGGTGCTACTGTAGCCAGCTCCTGAAATCTTCATAAATCCAGATCCAAGATGACTGGGCCCTCCGTTACGAGACGGTGAGCAGCATGGAGGGTCCCTGAACTCAAAACACACCCGAATGTGATTCTTCTATCCAGTAGGCCCACGTGGCAAAGGGCAGAGGACAATTTCAAAGAAAACCAAAGATGCTGAGTGTCTGCTATTCAGAAAGCCTGATCTCTCCAAGCACAAGTCCACCTTGCCTTGGGATACGTTGTCTAAATTCCTGAACCAATTCAAAATGATTAATAATTCTAGATAGAAGAGCCGGTTGGCTTCCTAATGATTAAGTTTAGGGAAAGCAAATAGCAGCTCCACGAAATCTCCAGGCAGGGAGAAGACCTACAGGGGGCCTCAGTGTGGCCTCAGAGGGAAATATTTGGTCCCAGGCGATCCAGATAAACTAAGTTGCTGGGGAAATGTGAACAGATCACTGAAGCAGCAGTTTCCTGTTTTTGAAGCCGTAAAATAGTTGAGATTGCTGGCTTTCAAGGATGCACAGGAAGAAAATAAATCCTTAATGCCATCAGGAACCCACCACACCCCGCGGTATTGAGCAACGTTGGTATTTCACACTCTCGGCGGTCTGTTATCTAATCACCGATCCGACACAGAAATACTCTGCTCCCAGACAGGCCTCTCTTGGTGGACCTCTGGAAGTCCAGGTTATCTTTCCTCCACATCAGTCACATCTGCTCAAGACCCACAGCTCATGGTAAACACACCTAAGACGTGTAGCTCTCACACATTCCAAAGCTAAAGGAGAAAGTCCTCATGATCGCCTGCTCTTCAAAAAGAACATGAAAGCAGGGAGGAGGACAAAACATAAGAGACTCTTAAGTATAGAGAACAAACAGAGGGTTGCTGGAGAGGTTGGGGGAGGGGGGAGGGGCTGGGTGGGTGGGGGGCTTAAGGAATCTACTCCTGAAATCATTGTTGCACCATGTGCTAGCTAGCTTGGATGTAAACTATAAAAAAATAAATAAATTATAGAAAGAAAAAAAAAAAGATCACTTGCTCTTTGAGATGATCAATGCTCCCCCAAACCCTCCATGAGCCTCAGAAAACTAACAAGGGTTTCAGAAGAGAGAAAGCCCCACAGACTTCAGCGTATCATTTTAGAGCAGAGAAACACTGGCCTAAGAACCAAGAGGCCACTATGAATCAAACAAGAAGATTTATTGGTAGATGATTTTAAAAGTAAAAAGTTTGCCCTTGGACGGGATTGTTTTAAGTGCCCAGACACCCACTTCATAATATCACATGCTGTGGAAAAGACACCGCCGTGGACCTGAAGAGTATTTATATAGCTCAGCACAACTAATGCGCTTAGATCTTCCCAGGCAGGTTTAAAGTTATTTAAAAATGGTGAGATACAAAGGCGGTGGAGGTGCCTCAAGTTCGATAGCCATTGCTCTCAGCTGGAAGTATGCAACAAGGATTTTTAAAGGATCTGCCTTTATACTCTGTGCCAGGCACTATTGTGCACAATGGGGATGTAGGGATGAATATATAGAACTACACAGACATAGACGACGCGTATCCTCCCTCTGCCACTATAATAGAACCGGTATCATCTGCTTGTGATGACCTGAAGGGGAAAAAGGAATAAAGGAATGAGGTCCAAGATACTTTGACTGCTACTCAAAGTGTCAGCGTGGACTTGGGTCTTCGGAATGTTTAAATGGTGAAAAACACAGAGGTTCCTTCCACCCACACTCTGTCTGTGTTCAGGTAACAGAGCGGCTCAACCTAGAGGTGAAAATAGAGTCCTCGGGAACTTGTTTGGGAAAAAAAAAAAAACTTTAGTCGGTCATTTTCCAGTTGGATTGAAACCCAGAAAGACATGGGAAACGATTCTCCAGCAAGCCTCACTGAGAACAGCAGGAAGGCGGAACCAGCATGTTGCCATGGAGTGAAGATGCTTCGAGGTCCCGGCACCGCGGGGTCGAGCCCCAGCCAGGCGCCTAAGTTCTCTGGGCCTCAGCTCTTTTATCTAGAAGACGGGTATGAGACGACCTAAGTCACAGGAGTGTCGTAGGGTGAAATGAGACGGCAGATTGTGTGTTCAGCAAAGACCGATTCTGTTGCATACTCTGGAAGGTGTGGATCCCCCCTCCCCAAAATTACAAAGACTCTCATGACCCCTCGTTTTAGACATTGTGCACCCATGATCTCATCTGATCCTCACACAACCCATGTTCAGAGGAGGAAAGTGAGACTCAGAGAGGTCAACTGACTTGTCCGGAAGTCACCTAGCTGGAAAGAAAAGCCAGAACTGGGACCCAGAACCCTTCCCATCACACCACCGAGTCCTTCATCATGGTAGCCGTGGTGATTCAGATGGCAGGCGTGGGGAGAAAGACCTGAAAAGTGGAAATCTTGAGGTTCTCCCTCACATTGTGATCTGACAAAGAAACATCTAGAATGCCATATCAAGTCTATCCAAATACTGACCTCAAAATCTCTTGTACTTCGCCTTCACCAACGCCTGCTCTGACCCATGTGCCTCCTGGACTGAGTACGGAAGCACCTTAGAACTGAAAGGTCATAGTTTTGTCCTGCTGCCTTCAGATGGGGTAAGCAGAGAGCAGGACAGAGAGGCCCTGAGAGGACATGTGTCTTGCCTAGAAGCAAACTCCCAGGTGCCCAGAACCACTCAAGTTCCCCACTTCTGGGAGAGTCATGACGTCAGCTGGACAGCCTTCTTTTACAGGGGAATTGAGTGGGGTCTGGAGGAGGTTTTTTTTTTTTTTTAACTTCTACAATTTTTTATTCCCTTCATATGGGTTTTTTTAATATCATTTATTGTCAAATTGGTTTCCATACAACACCCAGTGCTCATCCCAACTAGTGCCCTCCTCCTTGCCCACCACCCACTTTCCCTATCCCCCACCCCATCTACCCTTAGTTTGTTCTCAGTCCTTAAGAGTCTCTTGAGGTTTGCCTCCCTCCCTCTCTGTAACTTTTTTTCCCCCTTCCCCTCCCCCATGGTCTTCTGTTAAGTTTCTGAAGATCCACATATGAGTGAAATCATATGGTATCTGTCTTTCTCTGCCTGACTCATTTCACTTAGCATAATACCTTCCAGTTCCATCCACGTTGCTACAAATGGCCAGATTTCATTCTTTCTCATTGCCAAGTAGTATTCCATTGTATATATAAACCACATCTTCTTTATCCATTCATCAGTTGATGGACCTTTAGGCTCTTTCCATAATTTGGCCATTGTTGAAAGTGCTGCTATAAACATTGGGGTACATGGGTCCCTATGCGTCAGCACTTGGAGGAGGTTCTGATGATAGGGACAACTAGACAGAGCCAGCCCTGCAAAGTATGAGCATGAGCATCAGGTCTCTTTAGCTCTGGATGGGGCTCTTCCACCCCCCTAACCTCCTTAGAGCCTCTCCCAAAGTCCTAAATGAGTGATCTCAGTTCTCTTGCCTTAAGGAAGCTCAGCCCAGGACCCTCAGAAAGTAGCTGCATGGACTCCAGCTGCAGGAACCTGGATTTAGCTCTCACCCACAACAGAAAGCCTCTCTGGAGCATCGCTGATGACTGATCTTTGAGCTAACGGTGACCCTTCCCGACAGATCACAGTGATGGGGAAATTACTCCCCCACAAAGGAGACCGATCTATTTTAGAGCCTACTTATAGCTTCCAGCTCTTTCTGTAATGCCAGTACCATGGCATTCCAAATACCTGCCAGAGTTACAAGTTTCTTAGAGATTCAACAAGGTAGGTGTTTGCTCTTCCCCTTTTCTTAATAGAAACCTTTATATTTATTTATTTTTTTTATATATGAAATTTATTGTCAAATTGGTTTCCATACAACACCCAGTGCTCATCCCAAAAGGTGCCCTCCTCAATACCCATCACCCACCCTCTCCTCCCTCCCACCCCCCATCAACCCTCAGTTTGTTCTCAGTTTTTAACAGTCTCTTATGCTTTGGCTCTCTCTCCCACTCTAACCTCTTTTTTTTTTCCTTCCCCTCCCCCATGGGTTCCTGTTAAGTTTCTCAGGATCCACATAAGAGTGAAGCCATATGGTATCTGTCTTTCTCTGTATGGCTTATTTCACTTAGCATCACACTCTCCAGTTCCATCCACGTTGCTACAAAAGACCATATTTCATTCTTTCTCATTGCCACGTAGTACTCCATTGTGTATATAAACCACAATTTCTTTATCCATTCATCAGTTGATGGACATTTAGGCTCTTTCCATAATTTGGCTATTGTTGAGAGTGCTGCTATGAACATTGGGGTACAAGTGCCCCTATGCATCAGTACTCCTGTATCCCTTGGATAAATTCCTAGCAGTGCTATTGCTGGGTCATAGGGTAGGTCTATTTTTAATTTTCTGAGGAACCTCCACACTGCTTTCCAGAGCGGCTGCACCAATTTGCATTCCCACCAACAGTGCAAGAGGGTTCCTGTTTCTCCACATCCTCGCCAGCATCTATAGTCTCCTGATTTGTTCATTTTGGCCACTCTGACTGGCGTGAGGTGATACCTGAGTGTGGTTTTGATTTGTATTTCCCTGATAAGGAGCGACGCTGAACATCTTTTCATGTGCCTGTTGGCCATCCGGATGTCTTCTTTAGAGAAGTGTCTATTCATGTTTTCTGCCCATTTCTTCACTGGGTTATTTGTTTTTCTGGTGTGGAGTTTGGTGAGCTCTTTATAGATTTTGGATACTAGCCCTTTGTCCGATATATCATTTGCGAATATCTTTTCCCATTCCGTTGGTTGCCTTTTAGTTTTGCTAATACAGGAATTCAGCAAAGTTGCAGGATACAAAATCAATGTACAGAAATCAGTTGCATTCTTATACACTAACAATGAAGCAACAGAAAGACAAATAAAGAAACTGATCCCATTCACAATTGCACCAAGAAGCATAAAATACCTAGGAATAAATCTAACCAAAGATGTAAAGGATCTATATGCTGAAAACTATAGAAAGCTTATAAAGGTAATTGAAGAAGATTTAAAGAAATGGAAAGACATTCCCTGCTCATGGATTGGAAAAATAAATATAGTCAAAATGTCAATACTACCCAAAGCTATCTACACATTCAATGCAATCCCAATCAAAATTGCACCAGCATTCTTCTCGAAACTAGAACAAGCAATCCTAAAATTCATATGGAACCACAAAAGGCCCCGAATAGCCAAAGGAATTTTGAAGAAGAAGACCAAAGCAGGAGGCATCACAATCCCAGACTTTAGCCTCTACTACAAAGCTGTCATCATCACGACAGCATGGTATTGGCACAAAAACAGACACATAGACTAATGGAATAGAATAGAAACCCCAGAACTAGACCCACAAACGTATGGCCAACTCATCTTTGACAAAGCAGGAAAGAACATACAATGGAAAAAAGACAGCCTCTTTAACAAATGGTGCTGGGAGAACTGGACAGCAACATGCAGAAGGTTGAAACTAGACCACTTTCTCACACCATTCACAAAAATAAACTCAAAATGGATAAAGGACCTAAATGTGAGACAAGAAACCTTTATATTTAAATGGCCACCTTGGGGCGCCTGGGTGGCTCAGTCAGTTAAGTGACCCACTTCGGCTCAGGTCATGATCTCACGGTTCATGGGTTTGAGTCCTGCGTCAGGCTCTGTGATGACAGCTCAGAGCCTGAAGCCTGCTTCAGATTCTCTCTCTCTCTCTCTCTCTCTCTCTCTCTCTCTCTCTCTCTCTCCCCCTCCTCTGCTCACACTATTTAAATAGCTACCTTAGTCTTCCACGTGGTCCCACCTACCCTGTCCTTTCTCATTCTGAAAACAAGCACTTAAAGCAGATATGAAAGGCATCGTCCACCCCGTGTTATAGATGAGGGGACTGAGGCCCCAAAGGGCAAGGGTCTTACATCACTGCGAGGGGGAAGCGAACCCAGCACATTGGGCTCCCCAACAAGTACCAGCTTTGGCCCTACTCTCTAAAGACAAAAGAGATAAACCCATTTTATATGAGAGAAAACTAAGATTCAATTTGTCAAGTATACTTGGAATCTGGACTGCGGTTCATTTTCTCCGCCCTGCCATTGCCACACTCACCTCCAGCAGGACCGATCCAGAAGACTGGGCTGGGCGGGAACAGAATGTGGTGTCTAAGTGGGGCTTTCAGGGACCAGAGGAATAAACATCTCCCACACCTACAGCTCTCAAGCCCCAGCATCCACAGTTGCACCTATTAATAAGTCCCTGCTTCTCTGCCCCATTCTGGGCATTCCAGGAAGGGAATTAGACCAGGGCAGGGGGGTGTGTCACTCATGGGGGTTCTCTAATCAGGCCCTACGCTGCTGATTAGGCTTCTCTGATCCCTGGAGGTGAGAAGCGTTCAGCGAAGGGCCCCTGCAAAGTGAGCTCTCTCAATTCTTCCCCATTCAAACTTTGTCTTCTCTGGAGCCCCCACCATAATTTAATCTCATGTGGGGGCCGGAGGGGAGATGCAGCTACATTCTGTTCTCTGAGGAGTTGTCCTCAGAATGAGCCTTTCGGACCAGTATCATTGTGGGGGCTCAAATGAGATAAGGGATTATGTGATGGCCCAGCAGCCTGCAGACTCATTGCCTCAACATTAATAATCTATACATGGGGGATTTGGAGCCATGCCCAGCACGCCGCTCTAGCTTTACCTAGGGTAACTCATCTACTCCCCACAACAACCCACTGAGGTAGACGCCATTATCCTTCTACTCTACCGGTGAGGAGGCAGAGGTGAAGTAACCACCCGTGGTCACACAGGTAGTAAGCGGCAAGCTGGGATCAGAACCAGGGGAGGCCGGCTCCATGCACCTTGCTCCTAACCACTGTCCTGAACTCCCTGATGTACCACTATCTAGGACAGAAAATTCGGGCAATGTCAAAAAAGTATAAAGTGAAGAAATGGGATCCCTATTATCATACCACTCCAATAGGGGTTGTTAACAGTTAGAGGGGGAAATACTAGAATGTATTTATTTAGCACATAAGTTCTGGTATAGACTGTGTGGGTTCAAATCCTCCTCTGGGTTGGGAATTTAAGTGGGTTATGTCACTTCTCTAAACCCACCCCCAGGGATAGACATCCAGGTTCCGGGTGATACATATAAAACACACAGAACAGGGTGTGGTATTATTAATATCCTTCCAGAATTTTTTCTAATAGAAATTTGTATATATTTTTAAGAATCAGGATTTTGGTTGGCACATTATTTCTATACTGTTCACCAATGTGAGTTAACCAGAGAAAATGTAACTGTTATGAAGTTACTCAGGTGGGAGGGACCTGTGGTCCACAGCAACACTGTGGAAAGTCGTGAGGTCTGTCGTTGGGCAGCTCATGATGTTGGGGCTATTGAACCCTATTCCTTGAGTGTCTATACCCAAAAAGTTTAGGCAACCACAGCAAGAGAAGAGCTAACGCCCAAATTTGCCACAAAGGTGGTGATATTGCCCTTGTCTGATGTAACCATATGCACTTGAACAATCTCAAAGTTAGTCATGATAAACTTGAAGGCAAAAGACATCCCCAAATTTTCTTGAATGCAAAAGTCCTCAAAACCCTTGGGTAGAGGAGAGACCCCACGGGGAATGGACATATATTATATATTTTATAGAACATTTTAATAGCCTTAATCTTGATAGAAAAGGAATTGAAACACATTGATGCAATTCAGAAACCTTAATAAAGACTGTGGTATTTCTTGTCGCTCTACACAGGCTCTACACATGTACCTCCAATGCTAAGCCCGTTCCATCCTCGAGACATGACATCTCCCTTCCATTCATTCCATTCCTTCCTCGGTTCCCTCTCGTAGGCTCCCCTTGCGTTGTTTTATTGATCACGGCTCACGTAGAGAAGGCTATTGATAATCATTTAGGCAGGTCCTCTCACTCGGTAACCTTGCTGAACTCTTATCGTTAGTTTGTTATTTTGGAATTTCAATATAAATAAAATTTTCTGTGCATATATATATTTTTAAAGATATATGGTATTTCTTAACCTCTCATGGAGAAAATTTATGTCCCCAACACTGCTGTCCACTTGGCATGATATCCTGAACATTTTCTACCCTGGTGGTCATATGAGGTACATTTGATTCATACTCGCCCCATCTCAATATTTTCTAGAATCCCCACCCATTCCACAGAGATGCCCTAGGGCTGAGCCATCATTTTGCACACCCAGCCTGGTCACAGGACATGAGGCAGCACCACAGTGAATTGGCTTCTGCCCCAAAGTGCTACGTCTCAAATCACTCCCACCTCCCACCCTCCTCCACCAACACAGCTGGATGGCTATGCCCTCCTTTCTTCTGCTACTTTGTATGTCCAATGCCAACACCCACCACCAGTGACGCTGCCCTGCCCACCAGGAAGACCCATTATTCCCTTAGGGCAAGTTCCGGACAGGTCCACCCCAACCTGGGCCAGTCAAGGACATTTTACATCCCTGAGCCTCTGTGGGGGTCTGAGTTGGGGAAATCCCTTGGCTTGCCATGTAGACCAGTGGCCCTTCTCAACCCCACCCCATGGAACCCTTCCAACAAAAGCGAGAATTGCGAGATGCTTGCACTTGAACCCTGGCTTCTCACATCCAAAATATCCTATACACCTAAATGCTTTTGGTCCCTTTGATATTTTCAATTTTTTTTGTTATAAAATAACAGTAACATGACCACAGATCTTTGTAGATAGTAATGATGATTTCTGTAGGGTAACTTCCTAAAAGCAGAATTAGGGGGAGAAAGGCATTTTCATTGGTAAGGGTCTTTATACAAATCAATGAAACTGACTGTAAGGTGCACCCCAGCACTCCACAGTGTATGAGGGAACCTGTTTCCCAGCACCTCACTAATACAGGTGTGATGATCTTCTTTTAAACATTTTGTGATTATGAAAGCAAAAGATAGCTCACCGTGACATAAATTGTAATTTTTTAATTTATGGTGATGTTAAACATTTTTCATATGTTTAGATACTTATTTCTTCTTTCACCAATTTCGTGCTCATATACTTTGCCCATTTTCTTTTCTTTTTTTTTAAACGTTTATTTATTTTGAGAGAGAGAGAGAGAGAGAGAGGGGAGGAGAGAGAGAGAATCCCAAGCAGGCTCCACGCTGTCAGCACAGAGCCCAAAGTGGGGCTCGATCTCACAAACCGTGAGGGCATGACCTGAGCTGAAATCGAGAGTAGGCCACTTAATTGATAGCCACCCAGGAGCCCCTTGCCCCTTTGTCTAATAAGGTGTTTGACTTTTCTAACTGAATGATAGAAATGTTGAGGATTTCTCCTTTCATCAGTTTGACAAATATTTGAGCAGCTAGTATATGTCAGGAACTGTTCTAGATGCTGGCCATACAGTAGTGAACAAAAGAGATTAAATTCCTGGCTTCATGGAGCTTACATTCTAATAGAGAAACAGCAGAAAGTAATATTATAAACAAATACAGTAAGATGATGTGATAGGAACCGTCTCGGGTAGTGGCAGAGAAAGGGGACTCTTGAAGTCAGAAATGGTCTCTGACATGACATTTACACTAGGACCTGCATAAAAGAACACACAGAAACATCTTGTTTGAAAAGCATTTCAGACAGAGGGAACAGCAAGAGCAAAGGCCCTGAGGCAGGGATAAGCTGGCCTCTCAAGAAATACCAGGGGAGGTACACAGAGGGCAGATCCTATAATGATCTCACAGACCAAAGTAAGAAATTGGTTTTTTTTTTCCGAAGCGCAATGAGAAATCAAAGGAGGGCTTTAATAGGGGAATTTTAGAACCTGATGTAGGTATTAAACAGTTTCTCCGAATTCTATGTGGAATATGGATTATAGGGAGGCAAAGAATTATGGCATACACACCATGGAATATTATTTGGTCATAAGAATAAAGGAAATCCGGCTGTTTGCGACCACATGGTTGGACATTGAGGGTATTGTGCTAAGTGAGGTAAGTCAGAGAAAGACAAATACTGTATGATATTACTTATATGTGGAATCTTAAGAAGGTTTACTTGTATAGCATAGGAAATACAGTAAATGTTGTTGGAATACGGCTATATGAATCACTATGTTGTACACCAAACTAATGTAACATTGTGTGAGGCATCCCATGGCCCGTGAAGGGTTGATATGGGCTGCAGAAGGCCAAACCACTTGCCTGGAGGCAGAGCTGAGTCCAGGGTGTAATTCATACTCCAGAGCTGCGATCAGACTAGACTCCAATTGAAACTGTATCTTTGCTCAGCTAGTTTCTGCTTCCTTGATTCCCTTACAGGTTCCTTCTGCGATTGCTCCCTCAGTGAAACAAACACTGGCCCCCAAACCCCTGTCTCCCATCTTTTTTTTAAATTTTATTAATGTTTATTTATTTTTGAGAGTGAGAAAGAGAGAAACAGAGCACAAGTAGGGGAGGGGCAGAGAGAAAGGGAGACACAGAATCCGAAGCAGGCTCCAGGCTCTGAGCTGTCAGCCCAGAGCCCAATGCGGAGCTTGAACTCACGAACTGTGAGATCATGACCTGAGTCAAAGTCAGAGGCTTTACCCAACTGAGCCACCCTGGCACCCATTTCATCTTTTTTTTTTTAAGGAACCCAACCTAAGATGTATCTTTTTCCAAAAGCTGAAACAAAAGTCCTAGGCTTGATATTAACAAGAACAACAACAATAATAATTGTGTAATACATCAAGCACTCCAGATCTTTCCAACCTGTCGCCAAGGGAAGAAGGTAATAAATACTATATAATCACCCACCTCCCCAAGATCCCCAGGGGATGTTTAATGGAATATTATCATTGCTGGCATATTCCCCCTCCTTTTTCTCTATCTGGTCCCCATGGTCACTCTATCTTCTACGGGAAATGCAGTTCACATACTCCTACCACATAGTTCTTTCAATAGGTATTTAATTACAAGAAATGATAATAAAAACTGTAATGGGAAACGCATTGGAAGATAGCATTCCCTGTGCTGCCAGAAGTCCTGATCTGTGGCCACCTTCCTTCTCTGGATTCTTGTTCCATTCATCATCCACAATGGCAAGAACCACCCCGGCTAGGCTGAATGCTCGCTAATTACCAAGAAGTTTTATCCCTGCCGTATTCTTTCAGAGTGAATGCGGCACATGGCCTCTGTGAGACCCTGCTGCAAGAGTTTTGATCCTACATTAATGAGTAGATGAAAGCATACACGGCAGGGGAGTGATTCTACTGCAGCAGAACACACGCTAATTGGAGGAAGCAAGATGGATTCTTCCGGAACCTACTGGGCAGTAAGACCAATCACCAAGGAATGGCCAAAATTAAGGGCAAAGGTGTGTGGTTCTAACACAGGGAGAGTGGGTTTCAGAGAACAGGGAAGAGAGGAGAGCTGGAATAGCCAGGGAAAGCTGCCCACCGAAACTCTGGAATGGGCCTTTAAGGAGGATGACCTAACAAGCCACTCATGGTATAGATTCAAGAGCAGCATGTTTCGACCACACTAGCCTCATTCCTTCCTGAACCAATAACCCACCTTCCTAATGAAATTTGGACCAGGCAACACAGCCAGTTCCCATCCCCTGAGATGGGACTCAACATAAGGTCTAAGGGGGGGAGGGGGGAGCGGTATAAAGGGAACTTGGCCAGGACTCCTCAGAGTTCCAATCCGGGCACTACCACTGACTGACTCCGACAGCAGGACACCAGGGCCAGTGGCAAAGAGGAACCAGCTTCATTCCCTACAGGAACTGCAAATGAGCTTTGAGACTAACACGAGTCAGGAGTTGCCATGAAATCCCACAAGATTTGTCTTTACCCTCTGCGCCGTGTGGAAAGGACGAGATAATGAGCCCCTGCTGCAGTGGGCTCTCCCTCACAAGGCTGGCTATTCCTGGGAGTCCCGAGGCTGTCCCAGTTACCGACACGTGATTCGGGGACAGCCTCTGTGCACACCACATCCCTCCCACAAAACCATCCCCCAAAAGCATTTTAAATATCTCCCTGGTTTGCTTGGTAAGGAGAAACCTAGAATCTGCCAGCTACATTCATCTGTTTGAGCAATCCCAGCTGCTCTCTACAAAATGCTTAAAGGAACCAGATCGATTTGGTTCCAAACCCCAGATGAATCCAACTGGATTATCCCACCAGGTAACTAAGATATAATTGTGACCTTGGTGATGTTGTGAGGACACTAGCGTGGACGTAAGGTGCACACAAGCTAGAGAAGGTGAAACCGGTCAAAGAATCCACCCACTGTCACCCAAACCTGCCATCTAATGGGACCATGTCCAGACTGGGATTTCAGATCTGGTGTGAAAGGCACAAGTAAGATTGAGTCTTTTTTTTTTTTTTTTTTTAGAAACCTATAGTTGTAATCTCTTTGGGTTTGTGCATCACTAAGTAAGTTTTATTTATTTTTTATTTTTTTTAAGTTTATTTATTTACTTTGAGAGAGAGAGAGAGAGAGAGAGAGAGAGAGAGAGAGATCACAAGCAGGGGAAGGGGCAGAGAGAGGGAGGAAAGAGAGAATCCCAAGCAGGCTCTGCACTGTCAGCACAGAACCTGACGTGGAGCATGAACTCACAAACCACAAGATCATGACCTGAGCCGAAATCAAGAGTTGGACACTTAACCAGGGCACCTGGGTGGCTTAGTCGGTTAAGCATCTGACTTTGGCTCAGGTCATGATCTCACCACTCGTGGGCTCGAGCCCTGCATCAGGTTCTGTGCTGACAGCTCAGAGCTGTGTCTCCCTCTCTCTCTGCTCCTCCCCCACTTACACACACTCTCTCTCTGTCTTTCTCTCTCTCTCTCTCAAAAATAAATAAACATTAAAAAAAGAAAGGAGCTGGACACTTAACCTACAGAGCCACCCAGCCTCCCCTCACTAGGTAAATTTTAGAAAATATATTCCGCCTAAGCGTGAAAGCATATCATATTTGTCTTTCTCTGACTGACTTATTTTACTTAACATAATACTCTCTAGCTCCATCCACGTCACTGAAAACGGCAAGATTTCATTCTTTTTCATGGCTGAGTAATATGCATATATATATATATATATATATGTATAGGCATATATATGTATAGGCATATATATGTATAGGCATATATATATGCCTATACATATATATATATATGCCTATACATATATATATATATATATGTGTGTGTGTGTGTGTGTGTGTGTGTGTAGTATATGACTACATATGTATAAATAAGATATATATATGGGGCGCCTGGGTGGCTCAGTCGGTTAAGTGTCCAACTTCTGCTCAGGTCATGATCTTTCGGTTTGTGAGTTCAAGCCCCGCGTCGGGCTCTGTGCTGGCAGCTGGGAGCCCGGAGCCTGCTTTGAATTCTGTGTCTCTGTCTGTCTCTGTCCCTCCCCCACTTGTGCTCTGTCTCTCTCTCTCCTTCAAAAATAAAAAAAATATATATATATATATATACACACACACACACACACACATATATATATATATATATACACCACATCTTATTTATCATAGGGGAAGAAAAGAGAGAGGCAAACCAAGAAATAAACTCTTAACTATGGAGTACAGACTGATGGTTACCAGAGGGGAGGAGGGTGGGGGGATGGGTGAAATAGGTCTTAGAGGTTAAGGAATGCACTTGTGAGGAGCACCGGGTATTTCGTATGGAAGTATGGAATGACCACATTATACACCTGAAAATATATTATACTGTATGTTAACTAACTGGAATTTAAATAAAAACTTAAAAATATATATATAAACAGTTTCATGGGGCAGGGATGGGGGACTAGACTGCAGAGCTTAGACCCAAGACTTCACTGTAAATCACTGCACTTCCCTGTGGTTACACTGGAGGAGGGATTCATCTTACATACTAGAGCTTTGGCTTTGGAATAAGACAGACCTGGGTTAGAATCTGGGCTTTTAGGGAGGGCCTAGCTGGCAAAGTTGGTATAGCATGAGACTCTTGATCTGGGGTTGTGAGTTCGAGGCCCATGCTGTGTAGAGATTATTTAAAAAAAAAAAAAAAAAAAAGAATCTGGGCTTTTTCACTGACTAGTTGAGTGACCTTGGACAAGTTACTTACCTCTTCACATTTAATTTCCTCCAGGACAAAATATTGCCTGTCTTATGGGTCATTGTGAGGATTATATGAGATAATGTATACAGGATGTTTAACATCCTGATCAGCACAGAGAAGTTGCTCAATAAATGGATACCAAGATTAGGAAGAGCACCCCAATTCTGGGCTCGAGGAGACCAGGGTTAAGATCTAAATATCTTTGGGGCCCCTGGGTCGCTCAGTCTGTTAAGCATCAGACTTCGACTCAGGTCATGATCTCACAGTTCATGAGTTGGGGCCCCATGTCAAGCTCTGTGCTGACAGCTCGGAGCCTGGAGCCTGCTTTGGATTCTGTGTCTCCCAATCTCTCTGCCCCTCTCTGCTGTCTCTCTCTCTCTCAAAAATAAACATTAAATATATATATATATATATACATATATATATATATATATATATATATATATATATAAACATCTTCTTTTTCCAGCTGTGAAACCACAGGCAAAATATTTAATGTCTGTAAACCTCAGTTTCCTCTACTATAAAATAAAAACAAATATTTTCTCTTCTAATGCCATCAGATTGGAATGAAATAAACCCTTCATGGTGCTCAGCGTGCTTCCTGACTCAGGGCAAGAACTCAGTAAATATTGGCAATAATATCTTTAGACCAATCCCAACAAGGTGAGGAAAGTTAACTTTGTGGAGCTCCTTCACTGTCCCCGGTGGACACAACCTCAGCAAGAAGGAGAAACAAGAGTTAGGGAGAAGGTTCCAAGTGAAAGTAAGCACAAGATTTAAGACCCAGGTCCTTTCTGAAGGCTTCCTCCTGGGTAAGATCGTCTCTCTCTCCCCATCCCCTCCAGAGATCTCATATTCATCTGCGTTACGTATTATAATCAAAATATGTCACAAGTAATAATGTCAACCCATAAGTGTCCCCAAGCCTTCCTAAAATGTCTGCTGGCCATAAACCTTGGCTTTCCCTCCTGGAAGCTGTTCTGGGTTCAGGGAGTTTGTAGCCATCCTCTCCTCTGGGCCCAATCCAAGCTGCTGGTGCCCCAACCCCCTTCTTAAACAAGATCACACAAAACTGGGTGTTACCAGCTGGTTCTGAAATTCTTCCTTCTGGGAAGTATTCTGGAAATTGCATTTCTAGAAAAAAAGCAAATTCTACCACATTAGGGAAAAAATCCATTCTAACTTTAAAAAAAAATGTTAATGTTTTTACTTATTTTTGAGAGATAGAATGAGTGGGAGAGGGGCAGAGAGAGAGAGGGAGATACAGAATCTGAAGCAGCCTCCAGGCTCTGAGCTGTCAGCACAGAGCCTGATGCAGGGCTTGAATTCACAAGCCGTGAGATCATGACCTGAGCCAAAGTTGGACATTCAACCAACTGAACCACCCAGGCGTCCCCATTCTAACTTTTCAAAAACCCATTATTTATTTCCTATTTTATCATTGAGCAAATTGGGATTATAATTGGTTAAACAGTTTCTTCAAGAACATACCAAAGGAGGGATATGGCCCAGCTAAGTCTGCCTTTACCCAAAAAGAAAGAAAAGCCATGAACCACCAAAAAACTCCAAAATCAAACTTAGTCCCCTTTCCCCATGTAAGTTGAGTATTTGCCTAATAATCTCAGAAATGCCATAATTTTAACAGTTGAGACTTGGGTCTGTAGAAAAAGTAATTTGCTCCCCCAAGGGGACAGCATGATGTGAAGCAAAGACCACAGAATTTGGAGGTAGAGAGTCCCAGATTCAAATGTTGCTACTGTTTCTTCCTAGATGTCTGGCAAGTTGGGTAACCTCCTTAACATCTCTGAGCCTCGCTTTGCTCATCCATAAAATAGCCAAGGCTGTACCCAACTGTCAGGGCTGCTGAAAGGATTAGAGTCGAAGTATGAGATGGACCCTAATGCATGTGGCACAAACCTAGAGTGGCTGCAGCTGTACCCCAGTGACCTGGGCCACCTACTCTCCAGTCATGTGCATTGAACAGTCTTATCTCTGAATCAAAGGGAACCCCAGGACCTCACCACGAGATGGACAGAAAACGGTGTATGATGATTTCAGAATTAGAGATTGAGAAAGATGTTGAAATTAGCTGAGCTTTGCAGGAAGGATCTGATTATCTAAAGAACTGCAGAGTGGCGCCTGGGTGGCGCAGTCGGTTAAGCGTCCGACTTCAGCCAGGTCACGATCTCACGGTCCCTGAGTTCGAGCCCCACGTCGGGCTCTGGGCTGATGGCTCAGAGCCTGGAGCCTGTTTCCGATTCTGTGTCTCCCTCTCTCTCTCTGCCCCTCCCCCGTTCATGCTCTGTCTCTCTCTGTCCCAAAAATAAATAAACGTTGAAAAAAAAAATAAAAAAAAAAAAAAATAAAGAACTGCAGAGAGATTCTTTTCGTTTCATCAATCATAAAAACGCAGTTAAGTATGGGAAAGCAGCAAAACAAATTCATAGCAAAGAGCACAGAATTTGCTATCAAACCACTATCATTCAGAACCCAGCTCTTCCATTTATTAAACTAGGTCACCTTAAACAAATTCATCTCCCAGAAGTTCAAATTCCTTACTAGTAAAAAAAAAAATTAAAAAATAAATAAGACAACAACCCTCAAAGGGCTGTTTCCAGGATACAATAAGATGATTTTTACAAAGCCTCACTATCTTTAGCAGAATGGTTAAGTAAAAGTGCTGTAAGCATACCAAGGAGACCATAGCAAAATCAGAAATAAAAAACTAGGCTTACCTATATGACACGGACAAATCACAAAAACATAGTGCATATGGGGAAAAAAACAAAACAGGACTTACAGCACAAGATCATGTATACAAAATTTAAACCACACCAAAATCACTGTCTCTTTTAAAGATACACATATTTTTAAATCAATATGAAAGGACAAAGTGTAGGAGGATATACATTTTGCATACACTAGATTGTGTACCTGTGAGGAGCAGGAGAAGGATTGGGGATGGAGAGAGAAGGAGGGAAAAATAATAAAGTGAAAAAGAGCCTTGCCTTGATCAATAATGATGATTTATCTGGAACTGGCAAGTATGATTACTCAATTTCAGACTTAAGATCCCGTAAGTAACTGCAAATCACTTGAAATAGTGCCTGCGTATTTTATTTACTCGGTAGTTTGTAGCTAAGGAGTATGCAGGTTATAATAGGAAAATCCTTCCAAAAACCTCATTTAACCCATATACCTAGACATACGCATCATGATTTGTGAGAGACGTAAAAACTTCAATGATCATATAGCCTAGCCCCGCCATTTTGCAGAATTGAAAGTAAAGTCCAAGGAGGGAAAGTGAATTTTAAAGGTTACTCAGCTAGTTAGTGTCTGTCCTAGAGGTGACAACCGTTGAAACTGACCATACAAGAAAGCCTTCCAAAGAAGCTAACTCATCTCCAGACCTAGCTGCTGGAGTCAGGTGTGGGGAACAGCTTCAGGAGACCATGTTTTATATGATATGTCAATGTCTCTCTTTCACTAATGACCTCTGATTCAAGCTGGAGGAGACTCCCAAGATTAAAATGGTAAAGACCAGGGGTACCTGGCTGGCTTAGTCAGAAGAGCATGAGACTCATGATCTCAGGGTTGTGAGTTCAAGCCCCATATTGGGTGTAAAGATTGCTTAAAATAAAAATAAATAAGTAAACTTAAAAAAATAAGTGATAAATACATTAGGTAAAATAGTAAAGGAGCACCTGAGTGGCTCAGTTGGTTGAGCATCCGACTTCAGCTCAGGCCTGATCTCACTGTTCATGAGTTCAAGCCCCACATCAGGCTCTGTGCTGACAGCTCAGAGCCTGGAGCCCACTTCAGATTCTGTGTCTCTCTCTCTCCCTCTCTGACCCTCCCCCACTTACACTCTGTCTCTCTCTCAAATGTAAACATTAAAAAATTTTTCAACGGTAAAGATTAAAGAGAAAGACTTTTATTTTTTTTGTTATTACTGAGATATAATTGACATATGACATTGTGCAAGCTTCAGGTGTAAAGTGTGTGGCTTGATTCATTTATAAGCTGCGATATGATCATAGTGTTGGCTAACATTCCATCACTTCCCATAATGATCAAGTGTTCTTTTGTGGTGGGAACAAGTAAGAACTAGTCTCTTAGCAACTTTGAAGTTTGTAACACAATATTGTTGGCTATAATTCAATGTCTACAATACAATGTTGTTGACTATAGTCACTCTGCTGTACATTAGATCTCCAGAACTCGTATCTGCCAGTTCCAAGTTTGTACCCTTAAACTACATCTTTTAATACCATCTGACTAAGTAGTTTTTGAATGCATGCTGAATAATTACGTCACAAGAAAAGAAAGCACATCGGTGGGTAACATGAGGGAATACTCAACGTAAAGAGCAGATTCGTCGTCCTCCAACTTCTGAAAGCCTTTTATGAGAAGAAGGAATTAAATTTGCCGTGCGTGTCTGGAAGGGGTAAAACTAAAACCAATGTGTTGAAGATGAAGAGAGAGAGGAAACAGATCCAAAATGAGCATTAATGGGTAGAACTGTCCACAGATGGAGGTTCATACAGTAGCTAGATGACCAAGCAGAAGGTATGTGGTACAGGACACTTCAGCATCCCATGGGGATTAGGACACTTGCTGACCAGGTTCTTTCCAAATCTGAATCTCTTGTCTTCACAGGAATTTCCAAATACAAACCCAAATTAATTTGAATCAGAAACACCAGCTCAGGGCTCAGCTCCAAAACACGTGGAAGAAACATAGATGCCCACGGAGACTCAGCCACGTACAGGATTTCCCAAAAACAAGCTCTATAAGTTGGCCCAGAAATATAAAGCTAACTTCTACCATAGAAAGAATCTGTCCTTCAATTCTGGGATGTTGTTGTTGTTGTTGTTGTTGTTGCTCATTCTCACCCTCAGATCAATTGTCTATATTGAATCCATGGACGCGAATAATCTTACTACGGTAACAGAGTTCATTCTCGTGGGCTTTACTGACTACCACATGTTGGAGATTCCCCTCTTCCTGACGTTTCTCATTTTCTATATCGTCACCCTTCTGGGGAATATGGGGATGATCATTCTGATCCAAGTGGATGACCAACTCCACACGCCCATGTACTTCTTCCTGAGCCACCTCGCCCTGCTGGATGCCTGCTACGCCTCGGTCATCACTCCTCAGATCCTGGCCACACTGGCCACAGGCACGACGGTCATCTCCTATGGCCAGTGTGGTACCCAGTTCTTTTTCTTCACCTTCTGTGCAGGCACAGAGTGTTTCCTGCTGGCAGTGATGGCCTATGACCGCTATGTTGCTGTTAGCAACCCACTGCTCTACACTGTAGCCATGAATCCTAGAATTTGCTGGAGTTTGGCGGTGGAAGCCTATGTCTGTGGGATGTTAGGGTCCATTGTGCGTACCACATGCACCTTCACCCTCTCCTTCTGTGACCACAATCAGATCAACTTCTTCTTCTGTGACCTCCCGCCCCTGCTGAAGCTCGCCTGCAATGACACAACAAACACTGAGATTGTCATTGTCTTCTTCGGGAACTTTGTGATCTTGGCCAACGCGTTGGTCATTCTGATATCCTACCTGCTCATCATCAAGGCCATTCTGAAGGTGAAGTCTCCACGTGGCAAGGCCAAGACTTTCTCCACATGTGCCTCCCACCTCACCGCTGTGGCCCTTTTCTTTGGGACCCTCATCTTCATGTATCTGCGGAGTGGCTCGGGCAAGTCCCTGGAGGAAGACAAGGTCGTGTCTGTCTTCTACACTGTGGTCATCCCCATGCTAAACCCTCTGATCTACAGCCTAAGAAACAAGGATGTGAAAGCAGCCTTCAGAAAGGTCACTGGTAGACTCCAGGTGTCCCTGAGTGTGCAGATATGAGTGATAGGACCTTACCTCCTGGTCCATTTTCTTCCCATATCAATATATCCTAACAGGCACCAGCACTCTATGCAACTTAGCCCCACAAATAGAGAGAAGGTAGATGGGTGTCAGCAAGCACACAAGAAAAACTGCAAATATGGTAAAATTCATTTCCAGCAACCCCATGGTGCTTTCTTCTTCTCCCCATCTCACACCTCCAGCCCATTTCTTAGCATACAACAGTCTTATGATACTGCCTGATATCTTCACTTACAGAATGTCAGGGGTCCAGGGGGCCTTGAGTTTATCTCATCTCACCCCAAGTCTTTGCAGCTGTCCTTGGCTTTCCCATCCTTTCCTTCTCATTTTTTTCCTCCCTTTAATACTGCCGTTTTCTATGTCAAAGATTCTATCTGGGGATTCTAGCGATCAATGCTAAATAGTCTTTTGTCTTCTTTTAATAGATGAGTGACTGGTCACCTCAGCAAGCAGGGAGTGCTATATAAGACAAATCTGAGTCTCTAAGTGGCCAAGGGAAGGGAGTGTTTGAGAAACAGGCCTTTCTCCTCACCATTCTAGTCTCTGGTCACTTTCCTTCTTGCTCATGCCACAACAGTGGAATTTGCAAGCTGCCTTTCCACCTGATCACATCCCACTGGCTTTGCTGTTCCTGCTGTGTAAGGTTACTCTGACATCTCCAAGATGAACTAAAGCCACCTTACCTTTGGCTCCTCAAAGGCCAACTCGCTGGTTTCTGCGGGACACGACGCATTGCTTCTCCTCTCTATTCCCATTGCCTGCCTTGAAGCAAGCCTCCCATTTCCAGGAACAGCAATGTTAGAGAACAAAGACAGGTATAAGGAAAACATTAAACCACACGTTATCTTCGCTGGCAGAAGGTTTAGTAAGAGGGGGAATAACTAAATCCTCTGTTTAGTTAAAGAGACCACAAAAACCCTTCAGGGCAAATTCTGCTTTGCTCCTTAGGGAACTCACCCCAAATCCAGAGTCCGGACCAAATGAGCTCTCAATAATCACTTTTGAACGGATTTTTATGGCACATGCATGGTCTCATTTGAGCCTCATGGAAACTCCGTAAAGCAAATAAGAAAGACAGAGCTGAATAGAAGATTCCTATTTTGCAGTTAAGAGAATGCTTTCTCATAGTCCCTTTGGACCTTTGCTTAAAGTCTCTTTGTTCAGCATATACAGCAGGAGACAAGGCACAGCTTTCAGACTCAGGCTTGTATCTGAATCCCGATTCTCCCACTAATTCACTGTGAAATGTACCGTAAAGGGCTTCATTTCTCAGATCTTAATTTTCCTCAGGTCTAAAACAAATGTAACAACTCCTAATTCAAGAGCATATTGTAAAAATTAAATGAGGTAAGGGGCGCCTGGCTGGTTCAGTCAGAAGAGTATGCAACTCCTGATCTTGGGGTTGTAAGCTTGAGCCCCACGTTGGGTATAGAGCTTCCTAAAAACAAATAAATAAACTTAAATTAAAAAAAAAAGTAAAATCTTAAACTAAATAAATGAGGTGATGAATAAGAAATCTCCTAGCATAAGTCCATTGCTCAATATGTACTGTTCTCTTCCCTTCCCTTCCCTTTCCCTCACTTTCATTTCACCCCGGACCTTGCCACAATCCCATGGCTGTTAACAAAAATGAAACAGATCACAAACAATTAGTAGTGAAAGATAGTGAACTGAGGAAGATGAACAATTCAATCTTTTCACCCAAGAAATAAAACGAACATTGGGGTTTAGCTGGGGTGGGGTGGATTTATCTGCACCCCACATGGTCAAGGATAACCAAAAGATGTCTTTTCGTTGAAGAGATAAACACCCAGTCAGTAAACCCCTCTGCTGAACTTTGATTTTATGAGAAGTTGGTCCTCTGTGGCACTCTGTATGGAAACAACCATCTTAAATGGACCATATTAAATTTAACCATATTAAATTTAAATTCCGTATTAAAATGGCCCACCGCCCTGCCTAGAGTTGATTGGTTCAGAAATAAGCACCTGACCCAGTGTAGGTTTGATTAAAAAATAAATAAATAAATAAATAAAAATAATTCCTGGGCATTATGAAGTTGAACATGTAAAACAGATGCAGAATAGGTGACCAGATTGCCCAAGGTAGAGAAGTCAAGAAAGACACAAAAATGAAGCAGTTATTCAAAGAGAATCAGAAATAACAGACTAAGGAGGAACCCTGAAAGGTTCCATTCTGGGCTTTCCAATGCAGCCACAATAATTTTCTTGCTTCCCTTAAGGCACACTGGGATCCAACAACGAATTCCCCCTTGGGGACTAGTTCAAGCTTAGTCATCAGGTTCAAAGGATTCCATACTTCTAGAACCGGAACGGGGAGGAGTTCTTCAGCATATTACAGCAGATCCACACTCATGGACACTGATTTTATCTCCACCCTTCAAATAAAGAAAGAACTGGGTCTCAGTACCCTGGATACTTCTATCATACTCCCTTTATAGGAGAAACTTTCCCACCCAGAGCCCTTTGCTTGGGTAACCACTGTTCTGGCACTTGGTCTTGCCCTTTGGGTGATCGGATCAGACTAGAATAAGCCCCTGACCCACATTTCATCAATTCATGAACAAAACAGAGAGCCATGAGGTGTCCTACCGTTATACAATGATTATTAAGCAGGACCCATAAAGTTATCTCCCTCTTGAGGATCTAAACCGAAAAATATGAGAAAAGCTAAGTTATTTGAGAAACAAGACTCAGAAATTATAATCAGAGATGACAAAAATGGCTGAGTCACGTTAATGGGCAGACCAAAGAGAAAATGCGCGAATGTCAGATGCTAAGGAGGCAGCAATAAACCTGGTCCCTAGTGCTGCATTAGATCTTTCAGGTCTTGAATTATGTAATTATGATCCAGGCTGCGTTCTAGGGCTCTCCATAGGTCCCCAAGAAATCCCTGTCTCCTTTTGAAGCATAAGAGAGTCTTAGCCATAGACTCACTTTCTATTAGATCATCTGAGTGGGTCTTTGTTACAATCTAAAGGACCTAACAACTCATTGCCCTCCCTGGCTCCTAACAACAAAATAATAAAAATGATACCTAAGTCTTACAGAGCACCTATTACTTGCCAGAACTATTCTAAGAACTTTTGTATGTATTTAACAACCCTGTGATGCCTTAGCAACCCTATGATATAGACGCAATTGCTATCTCCACATAGAGATGAGTAAACGACGACACACAGAAGTTAAAACAAGTTTCCCTAGGTCACAGAAGCCACGTAAGACACAGAAGGCCATGATTTGAGCTCAGGATACCTGGCTCCAGAAACTCCATTCTTATCTATGATCTTATATCACCTGTGGATGCCATTTTATCCACAACTATCCCTTTTTTGGTACTGAATCACGTAAGGGAAAGTAGCTTTACTCATTAGGCTCTTTCTCCAGGAGCCAGAAAAAAAAAATGGTTTTCCTGCTTCGGAACTGGGAGTCATGTGAAGAACCATTCAGAGACCAATGGAGAGGTCTCCACAAGATGAAATAAAATAAAAGACCACTTTAACAAAGAGAGTGCCTTACTTTTCACAAATGTCTACCCACCTGCAGGGTCTTGGCTAAGCCACCAAAGGAAAGCTGGGAGAGATTCCATGTAAAGTTCATTCCATGAAGATTCGTTCAGAACCTACACTGAGCTGGGCTGAAGAGACCCTATTCTCTGTGACAGCTAAAATGTGACCAGAGCATTTAGGTCAGCATCGGCCATAAGGCTTGTCCCAGACAAGGCGGCTCCATTGATGCTTGAGAGAATGAGAGTGACACGGATTCTCAGATCTACCAGCCAAGCGGTACGTCCAAGTTCTCTGCATTCAACTTCTCTGAATAAAAGGAATGAGGTCAGGAGAGACTCATTTCTCCTTCCCAGCATCTTCTGCAGACCTACAAAGCAGAAACTGTACAAATCATTCTTCCCCCATTATAAATCTGCAGGACTTATTCTCTATTTGGGTCTCTGTTGAAGTGGTGCTTCATTTGGGAGAAACCTTTTCTGGCCACCTTTTCTAAAATAATAGCTTCCTTACTGCTTAGCATTTCCCATCCCCCTACTCTGCTATTTCATTCTTCAAGACCCTTCGCAGTACTTGATATCTGCTTGTTTTTATCCCTACCCCCAGTAGAATTTTTTTTTATCACCACTCCCATGGACTCAAAGACTGTCTGCTATTTTTAGCACACCTTCTGACCCACAGTAGATGCTCAGTAAATGCCTGAGGAAAAACACGAAGAAGATAGAAATGAATAGGATTTCCATTTCTGGCAATATGGTGGGCTAGGGTTTTTCGGACCAACCTCCCCTCTGAAAATCACGAAAAATAAAAAAACGGTGGAAAGACACTAAGAAATCAAAGGCTAAACATTCGAGAGAAAATAAGAACCTTAAAACATAAGCAGAGTATTGAAACTATGTTTGCAATCAAGAGCATCTCCCTATGAGGATATATTAGTTGTCTGTTACTGTTAATTGGTAGCTTAGGGGTGCCTGGCTGGCTCAGTAGAGCATGCGATTCTTTTTTTTTAAATATTTTTTAATGTTTATTTGTTTGGGGGAGTGAGAGAGAAAGGGAGAGAGAAAGTGCAAGCGGGGGAGGGGTAGAGAGAAGGAGACACAGATTCCGAAGCAGGCTCCAGGCTCCGAGCTGTCAGCACAGAGCCCGATACCGGGCTCAAACTCACAAACTGCGAGATCATGACCCGAGCTGAAGTCAGACGCTTAACCGACCGAGCCACCCAGGCGCCCCAGTAAAGTATGCAATTCTTGATGTCGGGTTCACGAGTTCAAGCCCCATGGTGAGTGTGGAGCCTACTTTAAAAAATATAAATAAATAAATAAATAAATAAATAAATAAATAAATAAGCAAGCAAGCAAATAAAGAAAGAAAGAATTGGGAGCTTGAAGCAGCAAACCTTTACGATCACAGTTTCTGTGGGTGAGGGATACAGGGACAGGTTAGTGGGATTGGTTAGTCTCCATCTCAGAGTCTCTCACAAAACTAATTAAGAAGTTGACCAGGGCTCCCGTCATGTTGACAAGAGTTGGGTCTTCCCCACTGTTGACCAAATATGCCCATTACTTGCTACGTGGTCCTCTCCATAGTGAAACTTAAAACATGACTCTCATCAGAGCAGGTGCCCAAGATAGACACCGTGCTCTTTTTGAAACCTAATCTCAATAGCGACATCCCACCCCCCCCCAAATGATTCATATTATGCAGCCAGGACTGGCGATACAGCCAAGCTACTTTTCCCAGCCTCCTTTGCAGCTAAGTATGGACATATAGCAGAGTTTTTAGCCAGGAGGATGCTTGAATAATTGGTGTGGACCATTTCCAAGCCATGCTCCTTCCCATTCTGCTAGTTTGAAGCAACTGAACAGAGTGACCTTGAAAGCCACAGGTTGGAGGTCACAGAGGCATGACAGGAATCACTACTTGGAAGACCAGCAATGGCCCCCACTCTGTCACTAGCTGTGAAGCACTGTCTCATCTCATCCTGGTTTTGTTAAATCCTGTCCATACTTTTTTAAATAGTGGTTTTACTAAACTCTCCTCAAATTACCCAATTGAATGTAACAGCTGTTACCTGTAGGGACCCTGACTGATGTAAGTCCTGTACCTCTCACCAAATAAATTCAAATAGAATCATTATATGGAAGAGTTTCTTATATACAAAACAAAAGGCATTAATCATAAATTTAAATATTCCTAAGTGTGTCAGTATTCATTAAAGAGGTTCTGTTGATTAAAAACATGATTAAGAAGGTGAAAACTTGGGGTGCCTGGCTGGCTCAGTTGTTGAGCATGAAACTCTTGATCTCAGGGTTGTTAGTTTAAGCCCTACATTGAAACTTACTTTAAAAACATAAAAGAGAGGCGCCTGGGTGGCTCAGCTGGTTGAGCATCTGACTTCAACTCAGGTCATGATCTTGCAGTTCATGGGTTTGAGCCCCATGTCGGGTTCTGTGCTGACAGCTCAGAGACCAGAGCTTGCTTCAGATTCTGTGTCTCCCTCTCTCTCTTGTCCTCCCCCCACCTCTCTCTCAAAAATAAATAAACATTAAAATAAAAAAAAAACGTAGAGTGAAACTCCAGCTTATTTTTAAAAAGATGATGAAAGGGGCAACTGGGTGGCTCAGTTGGTTGAGCATCCAACTTTGGCTCAGGTCATGATCTCACAGTTTGTGAGTTTGAGCCCCGCGTTGGGCTCTGTGCTGACAGCTCAGAGCCTGGAGCCTGCTTCAGATTCTGTGTCTCTCTGCCCCTCCCCCACTTGCACTCTGTCTCTCTCTCTCTCTCTCTCTCTCTCAAAATTAAATAAACATTAAAAAAATTTTAAAAGAAGATGAAAAATCAAGACACAAAATGGCAGAAAATATTTTTAACGTATACAATCACAACTACAATCTTGCGTGTGTATGCATATACTTAAAAGTGATTAAGAAAAGATAACACACTCAAACAGGCAATTCACAAATATACTTATGAAGAGATGCTTATTCTCATTAGTAATCAGGAAAATGCTTATTAAAAACACAATAGGCCCACTAGATTAGGAAAAATGTTAAAGTATGACACCACTCTATTGACAAATATATGAAACAAGTAGTATAAGTTAGTTTAAGAGTAGTATAAGATTTTGTAAAATATTTTGGCATTAACCTTTAAAAATCAGATACACATAACCACTGACCCAGATATTCCAGTGACCTACGTATGCACAGTAGAGAAACTCTTGCAAGTGCCTGTCAGGACACAGGTACAAAAGTGTCCATAAGGCATTATAATAGCACAAAATTCAAAACACTTGTCTTAGTTTTTTGTTCTTCTGGTCCAAAGTGTGGATGTGATGGCTGAAGCCTGATAGCCATTATGGACCATAAGCTAACCTTGTTAGTGATACATGAATGGATCATGAAATGCCTCCCCCTGCACCCTCCTCTGTTACTGGTACCAATTTTCCACCAGTAACGTGATCTTCCTGTTTCAAAGTTACGTACACTGCACTACTGCACATTACCCCACAGAATATTCTGGAAGGCAGGTGTTTACACTAAAGAGGATTTGGTGCTCAAGACCCTGCCACGATATACAATGGAAAAGTAAGCAGTGTGTGGCCCGCTGAGGGCTGAGGAACTTGTATATGGGATCCAGTCAGGCTTTCCAGAAGGGGTGAGGCTTGAACTGGGTCCAGCAGGAAGCATCTGTGAGCAACAAAGCAGACTAACAAGGACGCCAACCTGATGGAACGCACCATAGTTCTGTGGTCTCGGTCTCCTCCTCCCCACCAAAGCCACCCTCCCCCATCACTTCTCACCATACCACACGACGTCCAGCTGTCAGCCAAGAAGTTTAGTGGCCTCAGAAAAGACACACAGCCCTTCTGGGTCTGTTTCTTCATCTGTGATGTGTCAACGGAGTCCGAATTCTTTCTCAGTTTTTTTTTTCCCCAACCCCAGAAGAAGTGACATGAAGGTGATAATGTTCATTCCCTGAGGAGCATGGGAAATGATATCACTCAGGGTCTGCCACTTATCCTCCTGAGCCTTTTAACCCCCAGACCCGTTGTTTTCTTCCTTAGATGGAGAGAGAGGGAATGTAATACTCCCAAGTCAGCTCTGACTGCAAGAGACTGCCTCCTCCCATAAATGTGAAGCCGTCCCCCCTCACTTTGTAACTTGCAGGCAAGTCCCGGCTCACATGGCCCCCACTGTAAGGGAAATCATCACAGTGAATCATGTAGAGAAAGAATCTGTCTTCCACTTATCGTTATCATCCTCGTACACCAGTACACAAGCATCATCCTCGGTGATATCTATAAATAGATGTTAAAACCACCCGAGGAGTCAGTTGGATCAGAAAACTCAGTGACTCAGGAACAAGAGGATCTTAATTGGGTTGTTTGGGCATGAAAGCAAAACAGCGAGCTGCCCGGAGGACCTGTAGGTTGCAAGCTCTGAATTCCACCCAGCGACGCTAGATAAACCGAGCACACAGCCTGGCTTTGCTAGCCGCTGGAAACCTTCAAAGGTGGGTTTCAACATATGCACAGAGCCAGCCTAAGACGATGAGATAACGGTGTTTTCTACCGTCTTCAGATCGCCGCCACAGCAAATCTCCTTGGATCTGCGAAGAAAACAGAAAATGCCAACAGTGCTTCGTGGAAGTCTTTCACAGCAACCAAAGGTCATACGTCTTTGGTCTTCCTGTGCGGTAATGTACGTCTTGTAACTACGTTGGGAGATCACATAGATTCCAGACCATGAAATGGGCTTTCCACATTTTTGAACATAACTTAATTTTTTTCTGGGTGACCTTTTGGACAAGTCACCTTCTCAAAGTGTCAACTCTGTCTTCTCTAAATCAGGCCTAGGGATACATACCTTGCCGATGGTTGCACTGATTGGTAACAAATATGTCAAGTGCAGGCAACAAGAGTTGGCATTCAGATATTATTACTCCCCTGACACCCACACTGCTGAGTAACAAGTCTTCAGAGCATGAACCGAGGATGGGCCTGGACCCCACTGGGGAGGCTGTGTCAGCTGCCGAGGTCAGAAAGGAAGACACTCGTAATAAGCAGTTTTTGAGAAGATGATGTGGAAATGAATGCCACGGGAAGGAAGTTGAGCGAGCGAGGCCCCTATATCCGGCCTTTGGGAGTCCCAGCCATCCTCCCATCCCTATGGCCTCATCCTGGGCCTGCCAGTTCTGGTTTGTTCTTTAATGACTCCGCGGCCTTTCCTGAGGCTCCAAATAGGACATCAGTGTTGAGGCCCCCACCGGGATAAATTGGAGAGGGAATGCTTTCTGACACACTGAGGAAAAGTTACTTCTTCTCGGGACTTCAATTTTCCCCTCTGCCCAATGAGGAGAACACAGTAGACCCGGTGCATTCAAATCTCTTTTTAACATTGGAACTCCCTTTCCAAACAAAATAAAAGAAGCACCTGGTTGTTTATAAGAGTTCAAGGAATTGCTGCTTTGTTTGAAGCTGGGGCTGAGTTGGCAGCTCTGGGAAGGCTGGGGCCTCTGAGGAACAGGGCTAGAAAATCACAGAACCACAACAGCAAGGTCCTTTCCAACTCTGGGTTCTGTGTGTCTGTGAGGTCCAAGGTCTCTGGTGCTTTCAACAAGTGTGGAGGGGAGCATGTGAGCCACCATTTTCAGTGTCTCAGGCTCACAGAGCCTATCTTGAGGGTCGTGTGCACATTGACCCCCAAACACTGGAGAGAAAGAGAAAACCACCACCCAGATACTCACCTGACATAATGCCACATTCAAATGGCAGGCATTGGACAAACATGGATGCAGAAACCAGGAGACAACAGCTAATAGCTCGACGTTTCAAGGAATGTTCTCATTGTGAGGTTTTCCCATTGAGACGATGTCTTGAATAGATGCAGGTGGGAGCTACCACTGTCCAGGAGAGAGCAGCCAAATGAATGTGTCCCTTGAGGTTAAAAAAAAAAAAAAGGTCAATTAGGGCAGCATGGTGTCTATTCCCAGGTTGTGTGAACTGTTGTATTAAGTGTTGTGGGGCATCTCCAAGGGCTGGACAGAAAGGTTATGACCATTCTGGAAAAAAGTGTTGTGATTGGCCAACCATGACAGCCCAAATCCTGTTAAGCAGTGGGATATTGCCATAAGTCTATAAAGCATATGATTGTTTAGAAATCTGAATTCACTGGTTATTTAGTTCAAATTAGTGAAACTTTGGGAGTAATATATTTTTTAAAAAATTTTTAATGCTTATTTATTTTCAACAGAGAGAGTGCAAGCGGGGAAGAGCCAGAGAGTGAGGGAGACACAGAATCTGAGGCTTCCGGCTCTGAGCTGTCAGCACAGTGCTCGACGCGGGGCTCGAACTCACAAACCGTGAGATCATGACCTGAACCAATGTTGGGTGCTTAACCAACTGGGCCACCCAGGTGCCCTTTTTGAGAATAGTATGTTAACAGCCTTGTTATCTTATGATTCAGAGACAGGCATAGCAAAGGAAGAGTCCTCGGAGAACGTTCTAGTTAAGCATGTCATACCTAAAACACAGGCTCCTTATCTCTAAATCTCCATGTCTGTGGAAAGAAGGACAGAGAAAAACTTTATGGCTAACTAAGGACGGAAAATGCTGCCATGAAAGAAGGTGTCACTGAGTCATAAAACAAAATAATAGATTTGGGTGCCAATTCAGGATGTCTACACTAAACTCAGTCCAAACTGAATTTTAAAAACAGGGCAGGTCTCAGAGAAATGTCATCACACCAGCTCCATTCCACTGGGTGTTGTATGAAAGTGATGAATCACTAAATGCTACTCCCAAAACCAATACTGCACTCTCCGTTAACTAAATAGAATTTAAATTAAAAATTTTTAAATAATTAATTAATTTTTTGGAAAAATAATTATTAACAATTAAATAATTAATAATAATAATAAAATAATTGATTAACTGAAGCTTTTTTTTTAAAGGCAATACCAGCTCCATTCACAGCCCCGCTAAAGGCTGAAGGCGGGAAGCTGTTTTGTCCCTTTGGATCCTGCAGTTAACATGTGGGCTGGCTACATACTTTCAACTTTGTAACTTATGGACTGTCCCCCTGGGGGGAAACAAGGCAACTGGATAAATAAAACTCTCTTTTTAGTTATTTCATGGATATATCATTTTATTTTATTTTTTAAATTTAAATTCAAGTTAGTTATCACACAGTGTGGTCTTGGCTTCAGGAGTAGAACCCAGTGACCCATCTCTTATGACACCCAGTGCTCATCCCAGCAAGTGCCCTCCTTAATGCCCATCACCCATTTAGCCCATCCCCCCACCCACCTCTCCTCCAGCAACCCTCAGTTTTGTTCTCTGTATTTAACAGTTTCTTACGGGCACCTGGGTGGCTCAGTCAGTTAAGCATCTGACTTCAGCTCAGGTCATGATCTCACGGTCTGTGGGTTCAAGCCCCGTGTCAGGCTCTGTGCTGACAGCTCAGAGCTGGAGCCTGCTTTGGATTCTGTGTCTCCCTCTCTCTCTGCTCCTCCCCTGCTCATACTCTGTCTCTCTCTGTCTCAAAAATAAAAACATTAAAGAAAAATTTTTTAAAAAAAAGAGTCTCTTAGGGCTCTGTTTTTATCTTAGTTTTCCTTCCCTTCCTCCGTGTTCACCTGTTGTGTTTCTTAAACTCCACGTATGAGTGAAATCACATATTTGTCTTTCTCTGGCTGACTTATTTCGCTCAGCATAATACCCTGTAGTTCTATCCACGTTGCTGCAAATGGCAAGATTTCATTCTTTTACATCACTGAGTAGTATTCCATATATATCATCTTCTTTATCCCCTCATCAGTCAAAGGACGTTCGGGCTCTTTCCACTGTAGCAAGATTCTCCCACAGAGAGTCATGACACCGAGGCTTTTCTTTCCAGGAAGCAGCTGTATGCATACCGACACGGCTCAGTTGGTTCATACCCATAGAACTGAGCCCCGAACACCACGTGGTATAGTTTTTTATACATTTTCTACTTCTTTGTCTCCCATATATAGTAACACGCAAACATGCAGTCTGATTAAGTGGTCTCATGTTACAAGGTCATGAGGAACGTCATGTACATGTATAGCCAGGTTGCCTTGGGGTTGTGTTTTGTTTTGTTTTTTTCCATTCCTTAGGGAGGGGACCCTACCACACCATAATTTGGCTATTGTTGTTAGCACTGCTATAAACATCGGGGTGCATATGCTCCTTTGAATCAGCATTTTGTATGCTTTAGATAAATTCCTAGTAGTGCAATTGCTGGGTGGTAGGGTAGTTCTATTTTTAACTTTTTGAGGAACCTCCGTACTGTTCTCCATAGTGGCAGCACCAGTTTGCATTCCCATGAACAGTACAAAAGCATTCCATTTTTTCCACATCCTTGCCAACAACCATTGTGGCCTGAGTTGTTAATTTTAGCCATTCTGACAGGTGCGAGATGGTATCTCATTATGGCTTTGATTTGTATTTCCCCGATGATGAGTGATGTTGAGCATCTTTTCAGGTGTCTGTTAGCCATCTGAATGTCTTCTTTGGAAAAATGTCTATTCATAATAAAACTCTCTTTTTTTAAAAATATTTGAACCAGGAAATCCTGAAATAACTTTTCAGTTTCTCCATGGTGCTGATGGTAACAGACCTGTAAGGAATGATAAGCCACCGTGACGTACAAGTCAGAGTCAAAGGAAGCGGGGAAGATAAAAATGATGGGAAACCCATTTGAGAAAGGGACAGAAAGAAGCAGATAGTTGGAGCACAGGGAGGAAAACATCCCAATAATAACAGTGTTCTGGAGGAAAGATGCTTAGGCTCCAGTTTTTAAGGTCCCGAGAATTCCCTTCAGCTCAGTAATCTAGGATTTCCTTCCATCTTCAGTCCACTGCACCCAGTCCTGGGTCCACTGCACCCAGGTTAGAGCACAGGTCAAAAAGGGTGGAAGCAATAGAAGGAACTAGGGCAATTCATGCTCAGGCTACTGCCAAGCAATAGATTTGATATGCACTGATTGCCACATCTTATTGAAGATGTTATTAGAAACTTCGTGTCCCTGGTACTTTGTGTCTGAAACACGGGGACCAAGTTTTTGCCTTATGAATCCACAGAATTCCCGGGATCAAAATTGACAGACCACCCCAAAATGTTCTGCGGAAGTTCTATAGCTAATGAGAACCACAGAGCTCACAAACAAGTCTTCTTTAACCCTGACTCCAATCAGCCTCCCAGTGAGTCTTGGAATCCCTGATGGCATAACCTCCATTCCTATCCCCAAGAGGCATCATCCCTGAAAGTAGAGCCCAGAGCAATCAGTGGCTGACAAAAGAATTCATCCCGCTGACAGGAAGTGAAGAATCAGGCTTGATTTCTGTAGAAAACTGGTTCTATCAAACACAAGAAACTCCATAACTCTGGACTACAGAGGCTACAAATTAAAGTAGACAGTTAAGAAGGGCCAGTGTAGGGCACTAAAACGAGAAGTCCCCTGGAGTTACGACACCATGGTTTAAATCCTGGCTTTTCCACTTGCAATTTGTTCTTTGACAAGCCACTTTAACTTTCTGAGCCTTGGCTAACACATTTCAAGAGTGAAACCCATAATGGTTATTCCGGGATTATTGAGAGGACTCACTAAGTTAATATGGAAAGGAAATGTTCCACACAGAACAAGGGCTCCATAATCTAATGGTCTCCACAGAATCACTTTCTTTCTCGGACCCTTGAAAAAGAAACCCAAGACAGATGATGACCTGGTTCACAGGAGAGCAGAGGTAGATTATGAAAGCACTCACAAGGAATTAACTGAAAATATTTGACTTGGAGATGAGATCAGATGAAGTGATCATTAACACTGTCTGTCTTGGGAGAAAGGGAATTCACTCCACATAATATCAATGTGTAGAATATATAAACATGTGGAAGATATAGAAAAAACCATGTGGCTTTCCCAACAGGGAGACTTTTCCAAAGATAGGGTGCCCCCAGAAGTCCCCACCACAGAAAGGGTTAGCATAAGGCTCTGCATCTGACAACTCAGGAGGGCACAACCTGAGAGGCCATCTGAGGCCCGGTGCATACCAGGGATACATGACAATTTGTTGGGAATGTTCTAGAATAGAGAGACTCTACAATGGTCCCTCCCAGTCTCGATAGTCTAAGGTTCTCTGGTCTTAAAGATAACAAGCAAGAAATACTGACCCAAGGTTCGATTTCAGGAGGGGTGCAGAGATAGGTAAAAGTCTTTCATAGTAACTAGGTAACTGGTTACCTGGTAACTGCTAGATGTGGATTCTTAAGGTGGTAAACATTTCCTTCTCTCTCTGAGCAGAGAATATCTGGGATATTCACCTAACATCTGACACTGAAGAAAGCAAAGTCCTTCAGTTCTGGAATCTCTGATTCCATTCTCCTCTTCCGGCCACCTACTTACATCGAGGCTATGGCCCCCTAAAATCTCACTGCTGTGACAGAGTTCATTCTTGTGGCCTTCACAGATCACCCTGAACTGGCGGGGCCCCTCTTCCTGATGTTTCTCATTTTCTATGTCGTCACCCTTCTGGGGAATGTGGGGATGATCATTCTGACCCAAGAGGGTGTCCAACTCCACAGGCCCATGTACTTCTTCTTGAGCCACCTCGCCCTACTGGATGCCTGCGACGCCTCGGTCATCACCCCTTGGATCCTGGCCACACTGGCCACAGGCAAGACGGTCCTCTCCTATGACCAATGTGCTACCCACTTCTTTTTCTTCACCCTCTGTGCAGGCACAGGGTGTTTGATGGCCTATGGCCACTTTGTTGCCGTTAGCAACCCATTGTGCTATAACCTCGCTATGACTCCAGGCACCTGCTGGGGATTGTTGGCTGCAGCCTATGTCTGTGGGGTCTCAGGGGCCATCCTGCGTACCACATGCACCCTCACCTTCTCTTTCTGTGACCGTCTCTGTCTGTGACAGACTTCTTCTGTGACCTCCCACCCCTGCTGAAGCTTGCCTGCCAAGCATGACACAAAGTGCCACTGTCATCCTCTTTTTTGCCAAGCTCATGTTCCTGGCCAATGTCCTGATCATCCCGGTCTCCTATAGGCTCATAATCAGAGCCATTTCAAGGGTGAAGTCTGTTGGTGGACGAGCCAAGACCTTCTCCACCTGCATGTCCCGCCTCACCACGGTTGTCCTCTTCTTCAGGACGCTTGCCTTCGTGTACCAGAGAAATCACTCAGACTCATTCCCAGAGGAGGACAAGATCGTGTCTGTCTTTTACACCGTGGTCATCCTCATGCCGAACCCCTTGATCTACAGTCTGAGGAACAAAGGTGTAAAAGCTGCACATTCAGAAAACTCATTGGTAAAATCCCGTTCCCAAAGAATGCAGCTTCAGGCGAGAGTGGTTCATCCTGACCCATTTTCTCCCCAGATCTTCATGCTCTGATGAGTATCAACACCATGCAGTGCCTGCCCTCAAGAATGGCAGCTTTCAGTAGCACTCAGGAAGTAGGCAAGAACTACCACCTTTTTTTTTTTAATTTAGTTTGGGAAAACCACAAGGTTGGTGAAATTTACTTAGATGACTCTCTCTACCTCTCTTTTTTTGCCTTCTCCGTCTTTAGCCCACTCTCAAACTATCAGGGTTCTAGGGATACTCTCTGATATCACCGAGCAAAAAGCTGACACAGCCATAAGTGAACTGACTACCACATCCAAGCCGCCGTCTTCAACTCAAGCACACTGAAGCTCTCCCCAGTTGCCCCCTCTTTATCCCGCCATCTCTGTGCTCCCTGATACTGACGTTTACTCTCTGTGGAAGATTATAGCTGGGAATCATACTAACAGGAGGAGAGCCAAGAATTTTGCTCTTCTTTTATGGTATGGATAACCGACCAACTCATTATGAGGAAATTAATGAAAAGTACCATGAACCCAGTGGAATTTCCCATTGGTACATATTACAAGAGTAAAAGGAAGGGTGTTCCCTTTGACTACTCCCCCACTTATGTGTTCCCGAACGGTGCCCAGTATCTCCAGGACTCTACTCTCTGCCTTTCAAGTGGCAAATGTCTACATTCTGGATCTCCAATTCTTTTGTTTCTCCTCCTCCTAAACACAGCACCTGACTCATGACAGTCTCTGCTCTCAAAAAACTCACTCCCAGAGGCTGCAAAGTCAGCAACGGTAGACCTACAGCAAACGGTCTTAAATGGAATTACCTTGTCAGGTAATGTCTTACCCTCTTGGAACATCAGTTTCCTCTAAGCAAAAAAAAAAAAAAAAAAAAAAAAAGATCAATACTTCCTGTTTGAAAGAATTATTGAAAGAATGTTTAAAGAAGAGGATGAAAATCAATGTGGAGGTTTGGTTTAGTCAGAAGAGGCTGAGTTTGCTGTGGCAACAATCAAATCGGAAACTGGTCATAATACTTTCCCCATGCAAATTGGGGCGTTCTGCTGTACGTAGTCACTCAGAGATTCTGGCTTAAAGAGGCCCCTCCATTTTATAGCTATACTGTCAAAAATGCAAACTATGCAGGGGATAAAAGACTACTGCAGAATCCTAATGGACCTTTTCTCCCACAGCCCACTGGTTAGAAGGAGTCACACAGTCCCGCCTCACTAGAAGGGAGCCGTTAAAGGTAAAAGTACAAATGGAATATGTGCGAAGCAATATTGACTCTGCCTCCCCTGTGGCTGCGATTATCAGCCTTCCACAAAATCATAAGTAATCAGATTATTTCTTGATTGTTCAGATCATTTTCTACAAACCACCTCTCCCGTATTTAGGGAAACAGGTCCACTCTTTCACTTGCCACCTGGCCAAGTGCCATTAGGATCCCCATGGGCTTTTCACCCACGCTCAATTCATCAGAGTGCTTTGGGAATATTATTAGTGAAATGAGAAGGAGTCTAAAATACTCCTTTTTTATATAAAAATATAAAATATTAACACTACTAACTGAAGCCAATATATATTATATATACATATAATATATATAGTATTATAATAATATATAATAATAAATATATATATATATATATATATATATATAACAAAAAGATATGTAACTTGTGTTTTGTAGAAGGCCATGACTCCAGCCACATGAACTAGAGGGGTAGAGGACAGAGAAAGAGGAAAGATGAGAGAGGGAAAGAGAGCCCTAATCCCACTTGACCCATACGTTTTTCAAGCACGGCATACCCAAAATAGGAGTCTTGATCCCCCACCCCCAACACTTAATCCTCCCAAATCTTCTCTGGTACCACCTGGAGAACCCAGTTGTCCAGACAAAATAATTATAATCATCATCCTCATTTTCTTATTCCTCTCATTCTCTCACATCCAACCCATCAGCAAATTCTAACAGTTCTAACCCAAAAAGAACCCCCATCTGGTTTAGGCGGGCCTCAGAAACCAGTGTGCCAGAGTAAATATCCAACATCCTGTGTCGGTGCTGTGGTTGGGGCAACACCTTTGTAGTCTTACAGTGCGTAGGCATCTCTTCTTGGTCTGAAATGACTTTACTTCTCCAGCCTTCCTGCTAATTCTCTGAGCTATCCATTATCATTTAAATAAATTCCTTTTCTAACTAAATCAGTCTATGTCTGTTGCTTACCACTAAGAAATCTTACTGATACAGAAATCAGCAGCAAGATTGTTATAGGCAAGAAACCATTGGAAAAATTGGAGGAATCAAGTCACATTCCTAGCTACATTGAGTCTGTGGCCAAAAAACTATACCATAGATAGATATAGATATAGATAGATATAGATATAGATATATGTGTGTATATGTATATATATATATGGAATTGGGTCAGGTAATTATGGAGGCTGAAAAGTCTCACCATCTGCAGTCAGCAAGCTGGAGACCCAGGAAAGCTGATGGTATAAATTCCAGTCTGAGTCCAAGTTCAAAGACAGGAAGAAACCTATGCCTCAACTCAATGATGGTCAGGCAGGGAAAGGGAATTCTTCCTTGTTGAGCCTTTTGTTCTATTCAGGTCTTCAACAAATTGGATGAGACCTACCCATATTGAGGAGGAAAATCTGCCTTATTCATCTGCCAATTCAAATGTTATCTCATCCAAAAACACTCTCACAGACACACCCAGAATAGCATTTAACTAAATCATCTGGGTACCCCATGGCCCAGTCAAGACGACACATAAAACTAATCATCACAGAATTGGCTATCTTGCCTGAGTCAGACTGAAACAGAGAGAATCTATCCAGTATTACGATATAGGGTGCAGACTAATACTCCCTTCTCCCATAGCTCAGAACAGTGAAACAATAGCAGATTTTGATCCTGTAATGTAATGTCTAGTAAAGGCAAAGCTTTGAGAACTATGAGGTCTCTGTCACATAATGTGTGATAGGTAAGGCATGAGTAAAAACTCTGTGGTGGGTGGTTGCTTCCAAAGGCACTGGATAGTTTAAGGAAATTGAATGGCATGACATTTCCTAAAGTCTTGATCAAAACACAGAATAAAAATTAGGGACTATAAATTATTATTCTTTTAAAAATATTTTACACTTTCAGCATTAGGGCTGCTAATGGGAAAAGTAGCCTAATATTTAAGCTGTGGGAGGCCAAATTATTCTGCCAGTTAAATTACTGCCCCTTGTCCAGAACCGAGTTTTGTAAGCCACCTAGGCTTAAAGCTGTGGCGCTTATTGAAAAAGAATGAGAAAGAGAGATACTGGAAAAACCTAGCAGCCCACTGGAATGGCAGTGCAAGGGAAACTCTGGGTGACTCTGAGTCCCTCCAGCCTCACCCCCACTGAGCCTCCCTTGCTGGCTCAGGCATCATCTCCTTCTCCGTTTAAGGGAGCTTCCTGCCTTGCATGAAGACCTAGTCACAGCCTTACTGCTACCTGCTACCCTGCAAGGCAAAGCTGATTCTCTTCCTGCCCCAGTGCTACCAACCCTCATTCTCTCCAGATCTATTAGCAGAGTTTTCTTAAGGTTAGATACAAATATGCCAAGATAGGTCAACTGCAAGTTGAAACCAAGAGAATTCTTACACATGAAATCATTTAAAAGGCTCTATAAAGTTATAACAGCAAATACGTTAAGTTTCTAAATGAAAGATTCAAGAACTTAGCTGTAAATTGAGCTAAATTCATTGGTAAGGGCCCTCATAGCAAGACCTTTTTGGAACCAGCAGAAAAGAGCAGCGCATCATTATGGTTCTTTTTGTCATTTGCCTTACAGAATATCTACAACAGGCCATCTGCAAAGCCCAACACACAATAAAAAAAGGTAGTAGATATGAAAGAGGCAGTGACTGTGGCTCGAAGCTGAAAGAAAAATTCACACAGATGCATAATGATCCAGATGTTGGAATTAAAGGCCTTTATAATAACTGCCGTAAATATGTTAAAGAATTTAGAAGAAACAGATTTAAGCATGAACATATGGGGAATTAAGGCAGAGGAACAAAAAAAAAATCTAACAGAATACAAGTTCTAGAACTAAATAACACAGTATCCGAAATGGAGCAGATTGGATACAGCAAAATAAAGAATCAATAAACAGCAATACAAGTCAACAGAAATGGTCCAAACTGAAGCAGAGAGAGGAAAGAATGTTTAAAACACAAAAGCCGAATGAGACATCTTGGAAAATAGCAAATGGTCCAGCATACATGTAATTGGAGTAACACAAAAAGGCACAGAGAAAAGTGACAAGAGAAATGTTTGAATGGATGACATCTTTCAAAGGCTAAAAAAAATACAATAAAATAAATAATAACCCAGAATTCTATACCTAGTGAAAATAGCATTCAACAGCAAACAACTATTCAATGAAATAGACATTTTCAGATAAATTAATAAAGCTGATGAGAAGCATTAGCAGCAGGCCCGAGCTGCATACACATGATGTAAAATATAAATATGAACATAAAGAAATAACAAATCAGAATATTAAGATAAAAGTGTGAAAGAAATAGTGCCAAATGAATGGGTGAGTCCGTAGGAAGGAAAAAAGAACACCATAAAGGGTGAATATATGTGAACATAAAGGACCACTTTTTCAAAAATTTCAAGAAGCTATTGACTGCTTAAAATAACAATGTATGTTACAGTTCATAACACAGAGGAAAACAAAATAGATGACAGCAATAACACAAAGATCAAAGGAAGGGTATAAACGGAATTACACTATTATAAGCTTTTTACATTGAAAGCAAAACAGTATAAAATTAACTTAAACTAGATTATAATAAATTAAAGGGCACCTACAGTCTCAGTCGGCTACGCATCCGACTCTTGGTTTTGGCTCAGGTCATGATCTCACGGCTTGTGAATTCAAGTCCCACATCAGGCTCTGGCCTGCCAGCATGGAGCCTGCTTGGGATTCCCTCTCTCTTTCCCTCTCTCTGCCTCTCCCCTGCTCATGTGAGTGCATGCACTCTCTCAAAATAAATAAACTTTACAAAACAGGAGAGAGAGCCCCAGAAAGGGAAGGAAGGAAGGAAGGAAGGAAGGAAGGAAGGAAGGAAGACAGAATGAAGGAAGAAAGGAAGGAAGGAGGGAAGGAAGGAAGGAAGGAAGGAAGGAAGGAAGGAAGGAAGGAGGGAGGGAAGAAGGAAGGAAGGAAGAAAGGAAGGAAGGAAGGAAGGAAGGAAGGAAGGAAGGAAGGAGGGAGGGAGGGGGGAGGGAGGGAGGGAAGAAGGAAGGAAGGAAGGAAGGAAGGAAGGAAGGAAGGAAGGAAGGAAGGAGGGAGGGAGGGGGGAGGGAGGGAGGGAAGAAGGAAGGAAGGAAGGAAGGAAGGAAGGAAGGAAGGAAGGAAGGAAGGAAAAGCACTTTCACAACTTCAAATTTCTCCCAGGGGAGCCTTTATTGCATCTGCTGTCCTGGCATCCTAGTCAATGTAGCATTTGTCTCAGAATTCGCACATTTTTGGATAATAGTTCAGTAGACTTCCAACCTATACTTCTTGCGTCTGCCATGCTAGGACCTAGTAGTGTGTGGAACACGCATACAGTGAACGGAGTTGTCGCCTTGATGCGTGTTTAAATCTGAAAGCAAAATCAGCCATTTCTCATCTGTCTTTCCCTGATTCTCTCTAGACTGAAATCTCTTGTCCACCGACATCACACAAGGTGCCCAGTGCTTTAGGAAAAAAAAAAAAAATCACTCAGGCACAAGGATCTAGGTTGGGTCATTTCTCTGGTTTAGGGTGGTGGTGAGGGAGACCTTGAACACTGCACCCCCCTGGCACCCACTGGTGTGCCAGCCAGCTATACGTGGCCCACGCCAGAGCGCGTGAAGCCAACAGGTTTTCCATGGGTAGGCACTTAAGCATAAATGCACAGCGTGTGAAAACGGAGACTAAGAGACCATGCAGTGGAGCATATACAAATCTGAAAGCTTTCATTTCTGTGGTTTTGGTCCATGTTTGCAGGGTAGAAGGCCACAGCAATATATTTTATTGTTTGGTATCACTTTTATATTTTGCAATAAGCACTTGCCATAGCAATAAAGGAAAAAAAAAAACAAAAAAAAAAAAAAACAAAACAAAAACAGAAGCGTGTGTTGCTCAAGAAAGTTGATGATGAGCATGTATTTTGCACGAGATGTTTGTCAGCATTTATCCCCCGCTGTGGGAGTCATGGTGATGCCTCCAAGGACTTGAAAAGTGGAAGACGCAAATCTGCTGAAGACACATCGACACGTGTTTTCAGAGACTGTGCCAGACGGAAATGACTGAAAATCATGGGTGTGTTTACACTGCACTCTCGGAAGCAAGACTTTCCGTTCCCATCAAAGGTCACTTCGCTCATTTATCTCATTCCCATTTTTTGTGTGCGTGCACACACGTACACCCAAAAAATCAAAGCAACACTTGGTAACGTATTGGCGTCAAAAGAAAAGAACAATTTTACCCACAGTAAAATGATGACAGTTTCATATCGGTAGCATTAAATGCGTCAGATGGGAGATCATCTGTTATTTCTAATAAATTTTCCCATCCAACCTATCAGAATAAAGCTGTTGAAAGTTCATTCCGTCAGAGATGAAATATCTAACATTGTTGTGAACACTGTTGTAAATTCAGCAGAAAATATCAAACTGGCAGAAACAGTTCTGTTTGGGGATATAATGAAAATACAAATTTTAGTGTAGCACAGCATCACAATAAAAGCAATACTCTTACTGAATTATGGAACTTCTGGAACAAGAAATATATTTGGAATCAGTCATAATACATATAATCTATTACACATCCAAACAAGTTACAATGGTTTTTCCATCAAATAGAAGCTGTATTTTTCGGGCGCCTGGGTGGCTCCGTCAAGTAAGAGTCTGACTCTTGATCTCAGCTCAGGTCTTGATCTCAGGGTCATGAGTTCAGGCCCCTAGTTGGGCCCCATGTAAAGCAACAGAGATGTTCTCCTGCTGACCTTGATGAAGGAAGCTGGCATGTTTTGAGAGGCAAGGCCACACAGTGGAGACCTGAGAGTTGGCTCAAGACCAGCCCTGGCCAACAGCTAACAAGGAAAAATGGGCCCGCGGCCAAAACTTGCACACAATGAATCCCACCCACGACCAGATGGGGCCTGGAAGAGGACTTTGCCCCTCAAGATGCCATCCTCATGAAATGGATGCCCCACCCAGTGCCTTGATTCCAGTCACAGGAGACGCCCCCGCCCAGAGGAGGCAGAAAACACACTGTCTGCCTCCTGCCTCTTGGAAATTACTAGATGCTAAATGTGTGTCATTTTAAGATGCTAGTTTTGCGTAATTTGTTACTCACCAATAGGAAACTCACAAATGTCACTCATTTCTTATATTTCTTATTTTTTTTTAATTTTTTTTCAACGTTTATTTATTTTTGGGACAGAGAGAGACAGAGCATGAACGGGGGAGGGGCAGAGAGAGAGGGAGACACAGAATCGGAAACAGGCTCCAGGCTCTGAGCCATCAGCCCAGAGCCCGACGCGGGGCTCGAACTCACGGACCGCGAGATCGTGACCTGGCTGAAGTCGGACGCTTAACTGACTGCGCCACCCAGGCGCCCCTCTTATATTTCTTATAAAGGAAAAGCTAGTGTGGGGCTCTTGGGTGGCTCAGTTGGTTAAGCATCTGACTTCAGCTCAGGTCAAGATCTCACAGTTCATGAGTTCAAGCCCCACATTAGGGGCTTTGCTGTCAGTGGAGAGCCTGCTTCAGATCCTCTGTCCCCTCCCCCCCACCCTGCCCTTCCCTGTTCGTGTGCTCTCTCTTTCTCTAAAAATTAAAAACATTTTTTTAAAAATAAAATAAAGTAGGGGCGACTGGGTGGCTCAGTGGGTTAAGCATCGACCTCAGCTCAGGTCATGATCCCATGGCTTGTGAGTTCGAGCCCCTTGTTGATCTCCGTGTTGACAGCTCAGAGCCTGGAGCCTGCTTCAGATTCTGTGTCCCTTCTCTCGCTCTGGCCCTCCCCCACTCATGCGCGTGCACGCGTGCTCTCTCTCTCTCTCTCTCTAGAATAAATAAAGATTAAAAAATTTTTTTGATAAAATAAAATAAAGTAAAAGCTAGCTTGAAAGCAGCATCCAACAAACTTTTCCTTAAAGACCAGATAGTAAATATTCTAGACATCGTGGGCTGACCGGTCTCTGTGGCAGCTGCTCAAAAGCTGCGTCCTAGTGAGGAAGCAGCCCTAGGCAATACTGACACGAAAGATGGCAGGTGTGTTTCAATAAAACTTTAAGAAGCAGGGGGCCTGCCTGGTTTATATTCTTGGACCCTGACCTCAAGCCCAGAAGGCTTCCTACTCCCTGGCGCCCCCTTCAGGCCAACCGGCTCGCCCCAGCCGGACCCCCACCAGCACCCCTGGGACCTGCCAGTGACACGTCGTCCACGCTGCCGTCGCTCTTTCCCATCCTGGCAGAGCCGTGCCTTCCTTCTCCAAGCATTGACAATTTCCAGGCCTCTTTCAGATGCCTAAAGGATCACACTTGAGCTTCTCAGCGGCCGAGTGAGCCAGGAAGGCACACCATGGCTCCCACCTTAAGGGGAGGAAAGCGAGGCCCGCGGACATCGAATGCCTGCCAGCTGGGCTCGCGGAGCCAGTTGCCGGTTTATGAATGGTTCCTGTCATTCGGTGTTGCTAGTCCCCGGTGCAGAGGGCATGGTCCCAAAGCCCCCCTTTGAGCCTGAGGCTGGACTCCCCTGGCCTCTCCTCAGCCCCAGTGCCTCCCAGGCCGAGCGTTGTGACTGTCCCCATGCTCGCCCCATGATGCCCACTTGGAAAGTAGTCAGACCTGTAAGGAGCCTCAGAGACAATTCTTCCCGAGGCCTCAAACTGTGGTCCTTGCAGGTGGCCTCCGGGCGCCAAGAAAGCAGGGGGAGGTGCAGGGGCCCAGCAGGCAAAACTGGAGGCCACTGACCTTGCAGCCCAGAGGGCATCTCCACCCGCCCCCCGACGTCATGCACTGAGCTTCTTCCTGGTGTGTTACAGACTTTGCTGTTGAAGCAGAGCCTGAGGACCACCTGCTGAGCCAATGTTTCCCTGTCACGGAGGAGAAAACTGAGGTCCCAGAGACAGGAAGTGAATTGCCCGAGACCTCTCAGAGCGTTGACAGCAGAGCTGGGGTAGTATTCAGGCCACAAACACATGGAAGCTGAACCCTAAGGCCGGCCCTCCCTGGCTGTGTCCCTCCGTGAGCATGATGTCGACTGTACCCACCCCAGGGACACTCAGGCCTGTGGCCGCAGATGACAGGCTGTTTCAATGGTGTGTGTTTTGCAGCCTGGCTCCCTGGAGGCCTCGGCCTCCCCTGCGCATCATGGCGGTGATTCTGGCTTGAAGATTACGGGGTGTGAGCAGGCCCAGGGGCCCCGGGGCAGGGAGGTCGACGACTTCATGATACAAGCCCCCTTAAAAGGGTCCCCAGAAGGGAGGAGGTGCAGATGGGCAGGGCACGCTGCCTGCTCCCGGGCGGCGGGGCTGTCTCTGCCGGACCTCAGCCAGCAAGTAAGGAGGGTTAGTAGCTGTGAGGACAAGTGAGGCAAGGGGTCACAGAACGCTGCCCAACTCTGGAAGAACAGGCATGTAGGACAAAGGCCAGGAGCTCAGCCACACTCACTCACCGTCTTTCCAGGGTCCCCTGAAGACTCAGCTGACGTGCCTAGAGCCTCCCTGAGGAGGCCAGGCCCAGGGGGTCTGACACCAGGGGCCCCCCAGCCACACGCCCACAGGAAAGGACAGCCAACATGGCCTGTGCAGTTGTCCTGGTGGCCCTGCTCTTGGCAGGGCCCGGGGGCCACACTGTCCAATTGGCTACCTGCCAATGTCCAGGGACCTCGGACGTCTTCTCCACCAAAGGAGACGTGCTCATCGGGGCCATGACGCCCTTACACGCAGTGCTGGATCAGCCACGAGTAAGGTTCCAGAAGCCTCCGGAGCAGCTGCTGTGCCAACGGTGGGTCCAGGCCTTATCCCTAGACAGGATGGCCACCTGGGGAGGGAGAGAGGGGGAAAGGGGTGCCTTCTGATCACTGGAGGCAGCTGGGGAGCCCTAGATCTGCCATCTACCCTCCCAGGCCCCTGGCAGGGACAGCCCTTGGCTCTAAGCACCTGGGTGTCAGACTGGGTTCTAATCCCAGCCCTCCCTGAGTCACCGAACCACCCAAGGCAAGTCCCCTTCTGTCTCTGCACCACGCTAGTATTCCTTGGGTCTGAGGGAGAGAAGAGCTCCACAGCAGGCGGCCTGGGAATGGCTTCAGAGTCACGACACCAGAGCCCTGGGAAGAGGCACGGAGGGGCCGTTCGTGGGGCCAGAGGGAAGGCAGCCCCAGGCCCATGCCTGTCCGCGGGGGGCTCCGCCAGCCTGGCTTCCGCAGACGTCTGAACTGTTCCCAAGGCCACCCTGGTTTCTCGCCACATTTCACCCTGCAATCTGTGGGGTCGCCCCAGAAAGATGCCCAGGAAGTATGCAGCCAGAACAATGTCACCCCACCCCACATCTGTCTGTCTTCTCCCTGCCTAGGTCTCCGTCAGAGGCGGGGTAGCTGTTCACGCGCTCACTCAGGGCTCTCTGCTGTGTCTGTGGCCGTTTGTCTCTGCAGGTGTTTGTCCATCTGTGTGCCCGTGTACACGGCCGCCAGCCCCTGCACGTCTGTCTCCGTCTTTCCCGCACCTGAGTGCCTGTCTGCATTTCTGCCTGTCTGTCTACTTGTGTATGTCTGTCTTGCCTAAGATCCCCAATCCCCCCGAGGCTTCCTCCTTCCAGCAAGCGTGGAAATTCAATCCCACTTCCCATCTTGCCCTCGCTCCTTCCGAACAGACAGTGTCCGTGGCTGTTTTGTGTGACTCAGCACAACACCCCTGACCAATGGTAACTTCCCCCGCCCCGCACTTTACTCTCTCAAGGGTTCAGTATCCACTTTTTCCTGAATGTCCTGGCCCTTCTCTTTGCTGTGTCCGAGGCGAAAGGGGACCCAGGCTTCCTGCCCGACATCACCATGGGACTGCAGATCCATGATTCCCGTATCTCGGGGTCTCTGGCGCTGGGGAGCACCCTGGCCCTGCTTTCCAACCAGCCCCGCCCCACGCCCAACTTGCGCCGTGGCCCCCAGCCGCTGCTCCTGGGGGTGGTAAGCGATGTGACCTGCCCAGAGTCGGAGCCCACGGCTGAGCTGCTGTCCCGCAGAGCCCCTCAGGTGCGGATGCATCTAGAGAGGAAACCGGTAGCAAGCTCTGGCTGGGTGCCCCAGAACAAAGCTGCAACTGGGTAGAGACATCACAGGCTGTGAGCCTGGGCCTGGATTCCTCTTCCACAAAATGGAGTTTCTGGTACTGGACTGGGTGGGTGGGTCCCTAGGGCTTGTCCACAAACGGGTGCTGATCCATCACAATGCTTTCTCTGGTTCCCAACAACACGACAAAGAAAAGGTACGGTCCCTACGTGTCAGCGTGAGGTTGCCAGCCCTCTTCAATCAGTGGTTGCCTTTTTCCTTTTTTCAGTCTTATGGAGACATAATTGGCATACATCAACGTGTAAGTTCAAGGTGTGCAGGATGATCGTTTGACTTACACACACTGCGAAACGATGACAAGAAGTTCAGTTAGCACCCAGCGACTCCTATAAATACGATGAAGAGAGAAAGCAAAAGAAGCAAAAAACACTTTTTTCCTCGTAATTAGAATTCTCAGGATTCAGTGTCTTGACAAGTTTCCCACGTGCCTTAGAGCGGTGTCAGCCACGGTCATCACGCTGTATATGCATCCCCAGTACTTGCCTGCCTTGGAACTGGAGGTTGCTACCTTTTGACACCTCCCCTGCAATTCCCCCTCCCCTCCAACCTCAAATCTGGTCTCTTTTCCGTGAGTTTGTCAGGGTTTGTCTTTTATTTGTTTTCGATTCCACAGAGAAGTGAGATCATACAGTATGTGTCTTTGTGTCTGGCTTATTTCACTTTGCATAATGCCCTCGAGGCCCATCCATGTGGTCTCAATGGCAGGATTTCCTCCTTTTTTATGGCCGAATAATATTCCATTATATATACACACCACAGCTCCTTTAGTCATTCATCTATCGACAGACATCTAGGTTGTTTCCACGTGTTGGCTATTGTAGGTTTTATTTTTTCCAACAAACTTTTGTGATAGAATAAAACTTTGCCAACCTTGCGCCAAACCCCTGTAATTTTTGGTTGGTTAGTTAAATAACCTGGGACACATGTGCTCTAACAGCCCATGATCCGAGGGCTGATCATCGCACTCAAGATTTACAGCCCAGGCCAGGATGACCTCATTCCTCCTCCCCGCCCTTCTCAGAAAGCTGGAAAGTTGGACATGTGACCGACCATACTGCAGGATTTCATGATGTTTCTATGAAGCATCTGCCTGGACCTGACTTTTATTTGATCTTTTGTGTGTATCAAATCTGTTAGGCAAGGAAGCGATGTTTATCAAATCATTTTCCAGTTGCAAAAATCCTTATTTTTCCTCACCAGGCCTGGAAATAAGTTACATGACTATTACTTGTGAGCTTCAAAAGACACCCCAAGAAATATTAAATGTCTTCTCTCCTGGATTTCCCTGAGACCTCAAATGCCCCAACTGAAAAATCATCCAGTGAGATGCAGACACTTAACCCTCAGTAGCTGTTCTTCAGTGATGGATGGCTATTGTCAACCATTCACACCCTAGTATAAATGATTTTGTCACATGCTTTCTTCTGCATGCATCATTGGCTAATGATGACCTAATAATCATATATGACTTAATAATAACTGTATCTATCCTTTCTTGAATAATTCCTTGGTGGAAACTGCTTTTTAGATACTTTACATGTATCAAATATTTAGAGAGGGGGGACACAGGATCCTAAATAGGTTCCACACTGACAGGCTGACAGCCAAGAAGCAGAGAGCCCCATGTGGGGCTCCGACTCAGGAACCGCAAGATCATGACCTGAGCCAAAGTCAGACGCTCAACCAATGGAGCCACCCAGGCGGCCCTCCCCTTCCAGTGCTGTCTTTCTTATGGTGAACTGGCTTCCCAGGCCTGAGCATATAGGCTTTGGAGAGACCTGGATGCAGCACGATGAGACATGCTGAGATAATATCTAAAAATAAAAGACAGGGGCTCCTGGGTGGTTCAGTCAGTTAAACGTTCGACTCTTGGTTCCGGCTCAGGTCATGGTCTCACAGTTTGTGGGCTCAAGCCCTGCATTGGGCTTCTCACTGGCAATGCAGAGCCTGCTTGGGATTCTCTCCCTCTGTCTCTGCACCCCACCCTCAAAATAAATAAACTTAAAAATTTTTAATTTTTTTTAAATAAAAATAAATAAAAAACAAAAGACAGACACAGAAGGATTAATGGGACTTCCTACTACTTATGTGATGAATGAAAACAGTCAAGGGACACCTGGGTAGCTCAGTAAGTTAAGCCTCCGACTCTTGATCTCAACTCAGGTCTTTATCTCTGGGTGGTGAGTTCACCTCCCCCCCACCCCCCCCCACCCCACCCCCCGTTATATGTGTAGTCAAATTTCCAGAAGCAGATAATAGAGTAGTGGTTCAGGCCTGGGAAGAGAGAAAACAGGGAGAGAGTAGTCAAAGGACACAAAGTTTCAGTTATACAAGCTAAATTCTAGAGACGTCCTGTACCACGGAGTGCCTGGAGTTCACAACACTGTACTGTATCCTTAAAAATCAGCCAAGAGGATAAATAGTGCGCTAAGGGCTCTTATCACACGAAACCAGACCAATATAATAAGGAAGAGGGCGGGAGGAACTTTGGACTGGTGAATAGGTTTATGGTATAGGTGGTGCTGATGGTTTCAGACATGTGTACTTAGCTCCAAACTCATCAGGTTGTAAATGGTAATCATGCACAGATTTTGCAAGTTAAATAAATAAAATTAAAAAAAAAAACACACAACTGTTTGTAATAATCCAAGGCAGAGAGGGGAGCAGTGAGGGCGGGTCCAGGGCGGCAGGTGAGAGCACCTGGGGGCAGGTGGACCCCAAGCAGGGGGTGGTGAGGTGTCCCCATCCGGGTCTGCGGCCCCGCTTCATCCCCCAGATGAGCCGTGGATCTCAGCACCCCCGTCTTCTCCGCCCGGTCGGGGTTCCCATCCTTCCTCTGCACAGCGCCCAGCAGCCCCCACCAGCCCTGGGTCCCTGCCAAGCGCTCGAGTCACTTTAACTGGACCTGGGTGGGCCTGGTGGGCAATGACAGTGGCCACTGCGAGCGGCGGGACCTGCGGCTGCGGGAGGAGCCGAGGCGCACGGGCGGCTGCAGGGCCTTCTCCCAGGGGATCCGCCGCCAGGACCGCGGCATCCACAGCCCCACCAGCGCGGTCGCCTCCAGCCCCGCTTCGTCTGTGCCTGTTACCACTTCCACTTCAGGCTGCTGGCGGGGGCCCTTTGGGAGAAGAATGTGACGGGGAGGACGTGGGTCTTGTCCATCTCTCTCTCCTCCAACCCATCGGTGCTGCGCCCCCGAGCGCACACCTGGCTGAGCAGCAGCTTGAGCCTGGCCGTCCACTCGGGATTCGGGATTCGTGCCTGGCTTTGAGGACTTCCTGCTGGCGCGGCGCCCAGCCGTGCACGCGGGCAACGGCCTGGTGGGGAAGCTCTGGGAGCTGCAGGGATGCAGGTGATACGGGTCAGGGGCTGCCACCGCCGGCGCCAAGGAAGGGGCTCATCAGGCTCCGAATTGCACAGGGCGTGAGAACCTGACAGCTGTCCACCTGTCTGCCTTCAGACCGCATGACCTGATGACCACTCACCAAGCCTACCCGGCAGCCAGAGCCCTGCTGGCCGCCTGTCAGAACCCGACCACCTGCTCCCCAGGAGAGGGGCCTTTCCCGGGAGGCGCCTGTGCTGACGCTGGCAGTGGCCGGCCTTGGCAGGTGAGCAGCCCAGACGCCCTAATCCAACCCCTGTCCTTCCCAGCTGGCCCTGAGGCGCAGGCCAGCACAGAGGAAGCAACGTCTAACAAAAGGAGCACTGCATTTAGAGCCAGAGTCTCTGGGCTCAGATCCCTTATTATTAAAGATGTCAGGGGTCTACAGCTAGAAGAGAGGATTGGCTCCCACAGCAATGAGAATCCCTTGTTTGCAAAACTTTCAGGAATCGCACGAGCGCTCGCTCACCGTGGAAAGCAGCAAACCCCAAAAAGCCCTGGCTTTTCCCCCAGAAAGCCAGCTGTCGTATACTCAGCAGCACGCCAGTACCCATATGAAAGCAAAATGATAGAAACAGAAGTTAGAGCGGAAGGAAAATCCTCCTAACGCTAAAAGAATGCTTTCAAACAAGGCACAGCTTCTTTAAGATGGGTTTTAGGTGATTCCATCGGGACTGTATAGTGTGAGGTTTTTAAAGGCCAGAAGAGTAATAATATTTAACACTTTTCAAGGGTCTTCTGTGCCAAGTAATGTGGCAAGCGCTTTATATGTATTAATGCGTTCTCACCTTCAGGACGACTCTATGAGGTAGGCCCCCTTGGCACGACGAGAAAATGGAGAGGCGGAATAACATATCCAGGGGCACACCAGGCAACCTGGCTCCAGAGGCTGGGCACTGGGCCATGCTCCCTGCAGCCTCAGTAAGCGGTAGAATTCCTGGGATCTCTCAATATCCAAGCCCAGCGTTGCGCCTAGCCAAGATAGTTGCTAAAACTCCCTCCTATGCTCTTACTGGGTTCTAGTGGCCTAATTCAACACGTGTGTGTGTGTGTGTGTGTGTGTGTGTGTGTGTGTGACACAAGTATCTACCAAGCACGTTCATGCACCTTGGAGCAACATGGGATACAGAAATGTGCAAAATGTGTGTTTGCCTTCTGAGTGTCTCTGTTTCCTGATCACCAATCGTATCTGGCACAAGGAAGGATGCTAAGTAACATGTATGAAGGGGGGCGATGTTATGAATACGTGGAGGAACCCACATTCATAAGACCAGCCTGTGTGTGAAGTGTCTTAGGCAACACCTGAGACTTCCAGATGTCCATTAACTTGACTTCCATTCCCCTACTCACTGCAGATGAAGGCAGACTTGAAGGATAAGAAAGCAGAGCTCTTTTTCCGTAATGTGCAAAGATGAGGTGCCTTCCTCCATGCGCTGGTTAGCACGGCTGTGGGAGAACAGGCCAGTGATGGGCCCTGTTCTGTGCCTAACCAGTTTCTTTCCTTGCACTTTCTGTCCCTGCCTCAGGTGCTCCATTAAGCCCGGAAGATTGGCTTCACCCCCAGAACCCACGAAGAGGTTTTCTTCACCAAAGATGGGGAGATGCTGATAATGTTTGGCATTAAAAACATCTCTTTCCTCCCAGACCAGAGAGGACAGACAGCCATTGTTGGACATTTTGCCTTCAGAGCACTTCCTGGAAAAGAGCTGCAGATAAATGACAGAGCCATTATGTGGGCAGAAGGACTCCTAAAGATAAGAGCTAAGACCCACTTAAGGGCCACACCCACACAGCACCTCACAGCTCCAAGCGCCTGGCAGTATTTGTTATGTTGAACCGACTTAAATCACTTGGTCAACGGGAGGGGAGGGTGGGCCATTGACTTACACAACTCAGAGACTGTTCAGCAAACAAAACCTTCCCAAACCACCCCATGGCTCCCCAAACAAAGGAGCTTGCTAAAGGCAAAGGCAATTAATGAGAAAATGGGAAAGTAGAGTATATATAACTTCCAATTTAATTCAATTTGATCTGCATTTCCCTGATGACTGGCAATGTTGCCTAAGAAGAGAAGACACATCTTCTCTTGTGTCTATTGCCCATCTGTATCTCTTCTTTGGAAAAATGTCTGTTCAGGTCCTCTGCCCATTTTGCAACTGAATTGTTTGTTTTTCAGCATTGGCTTGTGTAAGTTTTTTTCTCTATTTTAGATATTAACCCTTTATCAAATGTATCATTTACAAACATTTTCTCTAACTGGATAGGTTGCTTTTTGTTTTGTTGATGGCTTCCTGAGCAAAAGCATTTTATTTTGGTGTGGTTCCAATCCTTCATTTTTGCTTTTATTTCCTGTACCTGAGGGAAAATATCTAGGAAAACATTGCTTAGTCCGATGTTTACCAGATTACTCACTATTTTTTCCTTCAGTCTTATAGTTTCAAGTCTCTATCCTTTGATAGGAGAATTTGGTGCATTTACGTTTAAAGTAATTATTGATAGGTATGTGGTTATTGCTATTTTGTTAACTGATCCAGGCTGTACTTGTAGTTCATCTCTGTTCCTTTCTTCTTCTCTTCTAAGAGTTCATTGTTACCTATTATTTCCCTAATATCCTGCACAGTATCTGATACATGGAACACATTGGTAACTACCTGAGCAGGAAAGGGAGAGAAGGTGAAGAGGAAAGGAAAGGAGAAGGAGGTAAAGGAAAGAGAGGGAGGAGCAAAGAAGAGAGGAAGGGACCTAGTAAGGTAGAATGTTGCTGGTAATTCTTCCAAGACCTGAATTCACAGATGCTGCTCAGTCCCCCATATCAGGCCACTCGTCCTCAGGGTGCCTCTCACATGCAGCACCATCTGAAGGGAGAAAGAGAAACTGGGTCAGAGAACATAATGAGGAAGCTTCTGGAAACTTTCCCATGGTCAAACAATTATATGGCTACTGATGACTTTTCCAGTAGGTCCTGTGTATTTCAGTCTTGTTACAGTGGACCTTCCAGGCTGCTGATGTCCTCAGATTGAAGGCTGAAGACACAGATGATAGAAATCCTGATAGCAGCTGTTCATCATGCATCAAACTATAGTGAAATAACATTGACTTGGAAGAATTACCAGCAACATTCTACCTTACTAGGTCCCTTCTTCTCTTCTGGGGAAGTCTCCCCAGCACTGTCTCTCCTCTCGTGAATAGGTCCCTACCTCAATCTGCAATGAAAAATGTCCTGTGGGAACCAGGAAGTCAATCATATCTGAGAAGTCAAACTGCTGCTACAGTTGCATTGCCTGCCCCAAAGGTGAGATGACTATGACACCGGGTAAGAAAGAGGTTGCCCTTATACAGAGGGTCCAGCCTGCAGCCAGGGTAGACTTCAGACAAGACCTGATAGTCACATGATGGGAAGACTCCTTTACTGGGAAAGAAAAACCCAGGCAAGAGGAAATCAAAAACATTTTGTCAAGATGCCCTTCCCACTTGCTACATTAAAGGCATTTAAGGCTATTAGTTCTTTCAACAACGATGAGTTTGTCCAAATTCTGTGCCTAGTTTCACGTCTGACACATCGTAGCCATTCTGTAAATATTGGGGGAAAAAAATCCCTCTATTGACCTAATCTGCATTTTGCTAAGATGGCCGTTCATTCAGCAGATATTAACTGGCACCTACTGTATGCGGCCACTGTTCTGGGTGCAAGGGTGATAACAACAAATGAAGCACAGCCCCTAGACCCACAGAGCTTATGATCTCTTCAAGGAGGTGATCCTTGTGTCCCCAGACCTGACACGGTAAAGGAACTAGACTATAAAGTGAAATCCATTGCCTTAATTAAAGTTCAAACATCAAACCATGAGACTGCAGAGGAACAATTAATTCTAACAAAGGGTCTGTAGGAGGGCTTTTCACTTGAGCAACAAGTGGGATTGCTGAGGCAACGAAACATGACAAGGATAGTCCAGGCCAAGGAACACATCAGCAAAGGTTCAAGACAGGAGAGCAATAAGGAGCAGAGAGTGACTTGAGCATAGTCCCTGATGAGAGACGCAGGATGCAGGGGGCTGGATAACAGAGGCCCTTCTCTGCCAGACTCAGGATCGTGGACCCTACTCGGCAAGAACTGGGAGACACAGAATTACTTAAGTGGAGAAGCAGTGCATTTCAGTGTGTTTGGGGAGATTGATAAGCAACCCACATACTGAGAGAGAATGCAGGAGGAACAGGCTCAGAATCCAGGAAATCGTTGAAGCCACAGGATGGGGAAGGCCTTCTGTCACACCAGAAATTTTTAGCGTGGGAAAGGCAGGGACTTTGAGGATACTTTTTGCCCATTTAAAGAGAAAGGCACTGCTGAATGAAGCTGAGAAAGAGACACCAGATGCTAAAGAGAGGATGACAGAAATGGTAAATAAGAAGTCAGCCTTGAACTTACAGATTAGAGCATAGAATCAAGCATCTGGAACATGAAGACGTTACCCAGTCAAAGAAAGGGGTTAAATGAGATCCTTTGACCGCTCCAGAGCTCCAGTCACAAAACCTATCCTTAAAATCACTATGGAAAGCAAAGTTCTGATCATTTCTATCAAAGGAGTGATTTAGACATAGGTGCCTCCATTAAAAAAGAGGAAGAGATAGAAAGAGTCTGTGTACACAGTAAGCACCCCATTGAAATTCCTTAAATTAAATGGGCTACTGAATGAATAAGTGCATGAATAAGTTAGCCATCACTAGTAATTATGACATGAGCACAATGGCGGTTCGATTCAAAGGGATGAAGCCCAGAGAGGAGTTAGAGCTTCCATAGGTTATTGTGTCAATGTTATTTCACTATAGTTTGATGCATGATGAACAGCTGCTATCAGGATTTCTACCATCTGTGTCTTCGGCCTTCAATCTGAGGACATCAGCAGCCTGGAAGGTCCACCGTAACAAGACTGAAATACACAGGACCTACCGGAAAAACCATCAGTAGCCATATAATTGTTTGACCACGGGAAAGTTTCCAGAAGCTTCCCCATTATGTTCTCTGACCCAGTTTCTCTTTCTCCCTTCAGATGGTGCTGCATGTGAGAGGCGCCCTGAGGACGAGTGGCCTGATATGGAGAAGAGCTGGTGTATCCCCAAAATGCTTGACTTCGTCTCTTACCATGAGCCCCTCGGTGCAGTGTTGGCTGTCTGCACAGCCCTGCTCTTCCTCCTTGCCCTGGTCATCTTAGGCATCTTCATCCGGCACCACCACACCCCCATCATCCAAGCCAGTAACCACCAGCTCAGCTATCTTTTGTTGTCCTCCTTGGTCCGCTGTTTCCTCTGCCCCTTCCTGTTCATTGGGCACCGAGGGCCCTTCACGTGTGCTGTGGACCAGGCAGCTTTTGGGGTCACCTTCACAACCTGTGTGTCCACTGTACTGGCCAAGCCCGCCGCGGTCCTGGCAACCTTCCAACCACCTGACCAGATACCCAGATTGGGAGGGTGGCGTGGCCACTTCTCCCTAGCAACATCCCCATTGCCTGTTCCCTGGTCCAGACAAACTTGTGTGCACTCTGGGTGATCCGATGGCCCCCATGGCCTGTGAGCTCTACGGAGCCTGGGACCACGATGATGGTAAAGTGTGATGAGGGCTCCTTGGAACTGTTCTATGCCATGCTGGGTTACTTGGGTTTGCTAGGATTGCTCAGCTTGCTGGTGACCTTCCGCACCTGCTGGCTACCTGACCCCTTCAACGAAGCAAAGCATTTCACTCTCAGCATGTGCGTGTGCTCCTGTGTCTGGCCGTCCTTCATCCCTGCCCACATGAGCACCCAAGGCAAAGACACGGTGGCCGTGGAGGTCTTTGCCATCTTAGCATCAGCAGCAGGTCTCATGTCATGCCTCTTCTTTCCCAAATGCTACATCATCCTTCTCCATCCTGAGAAGAACCCAAAAGAGAAAATGCTTGGCAGGTGTCATCTCAGATGGGAAGGTCAAAAGCGGGGAGTGCTGTGTTCCCAGGGATGCCCTCTTTGGACTGGCCACCAGGAAAACACTCCCTGTCACCCTGGTCCAGACCCCTCCTTGTCGCTTAGTGGCTTCTATATTGTATTTCATTCTGTCAGAGGAACATGAGACGTGTTTGCAGTAATGTTGTCCTGGATGGAAGCATCTAGTGTAATTCATCCTGTGGCCACTCAGCAACCAACCGATGTGTGGTATGGAGAGGAGACATAGCTGTTTGGTGAATGAATAAGTCAATGCATGCAAAGCTAGCATTGGTAGAGATCTTGCAGAGGAGAGTGGCTCAACAGAGTCAAAGAACCCTGGCTCAAATCCTCCTAGCTTCTCCATGTTGTAGCTGTGTGAACCTTGGGATGTGGCTTAACCTCTCCGAGATTCCGATTCCACTGATGTAAAATGAGACTAAGCCTCCCTCTCTGGGCTGATATGATGAAGTGAGAAAATGTATAGGAATGCCCAGCACATATTTAACACTCAAAGGTAGGTATTTAAAGTCATCCATCCACCCTGTCCTTTCACAAGAAGAGACCCAGGTACCCAGGGCATCATTGTGCAGATGTTAGATGAGGAAGTTTAAAGTCCTGGTTCTCCATTTACTCAGCTGTGTGACTTTGGTCAAGTTACATTACTTCTCCGTACCTCAGTTTCCTCATGTGCAAAGGAAGATAACAGCACCAATTCTGTAGGGTTATCAGCGAGGAGTAAATGAATTACTATTTATAAAGCATTTAGAACAGTACCTGGCACATAGTAAGAACTAAACAAGTATCTGTTAGATAGCTCGATAAAATTATACGTAGTGGCACGCCTGGATGTCTTGACTCTTTGCTAAATAACTAACGCTTTTATGAGACCCTTGCTCCAAGCTAGGTCCTGAGGGGGGACCTCCAGGAAGGCTAAAATATAGCCCTTGCAAAGCTTATGGTGTAACATTTCCGACCTAACCTGATCAGAGTAAACTAAATATATCTATTGTGAAACTGTTCTACAAGAATTAAACAACTTGCACCTCCTCTGGTCAGCTCGCTTATCTTTGGGTAGGTGGACACAGGTGACTGTCACAGACCCAGCTGAGCAACCACCAGAGCAAAGTCTGCTCTAAATAAAGCTCTTCCACTTGCAAGAGAGTCTGAAGACGTTAACAAAGCTGACAAAGTATTGGGCATCAGTTAACTAACTTTTAGTGCTCCTGGAATGCTCTATGGGAAGGGACAGAGCTGAATGGTGCTGCACATACTGTCTCAAGGTCTGGATGCATCCACGTTTTCTTGGCGATGAGATCCATGTTAAGTTCCTGCAAAAAGGGGTTTTAAATGATCCTGTCCTGGGGTGGCTGGCTGACTTAGTCGGTAAAGCATCTGACTCTTGATCCCAGGGTTGTGAGTTCAAGCCCCACTTTAGGTGTGGAGCCTACTCAAATATAATAATAATTTAAAAAATTAAAATAAATAAAATAAAATGCTTCTATCTTGCCATGGCTGGCCGAGAATAATATTTAGGCCAGTGACAGCGAAGCCACCAATGAAAACAAGGATATAGATAGAGAAGACTCAATTTAGACAAACAGAAAGCCGTAGCATTCCACAGCTTTTGACAAACGTAGCTTCGAGAGCAATTGCTAAGGGGACACCTGGGTAGCTCAGTCCGTTAAGCGTCCAACTTTTGGCTTTGGCTTAGGTCATGGTCACATGGTTCATGAGTATGAGCCCCATGATGGACTCTGTGGTGTCAGCCCAGAACTTGCTTGGGAATCACTCACTCCCTCTCTCTCTGCCCCTCCCCTGCTTTCTCTCTCTCTCAAAATAAATAAACTTTAAGAAAAAAAAGCAATCAGTTGCTAAGGACTTCACATGTGAAAATTGAAAAGTGAGAGACCAACCAAAGACTAAGACCCCTGAAAAAGGTGTTGGAATCCCAGCGTAGGTGCAAAGGATAAAAAGAATATGGAATCATAGAAGGGGGTCCAGAAGGGCCTTAGGTACATAGACCCACATCAAAGCCTATGACAATGGTTACATAATGGTACACAGCAAACTGTAGAGTTCTGATTTCAGTATGTAGATCCAGTCATTCACACCAAGTCCTAAGTCAAAGGACCTTCTCCTGGTGGCTCCCAAATAGTCCCTAACAATTCAGTCAATATCCTGGTACCCAGAATGGACAAAACAAGAGGATCAGTGCTCCTTACAGAATTCTGTGTTAGTCTTATTGCTAATTATTCATTGTGACATTCTCTGGATTCTGGTGAAGTAATGTCAATATACTGTTAGCACTTCACTTGCCTATGTTTCACTCAACGAACAAATATACCCCCAAAGAAGAAATTATATTCTCAGAAATTCCCCATTTACAAGGGTACGTATGTTTCCTGTCATGGTTTCATAATTTATCTTCACTGTGGAATTATCTACCATTGGTAATGGCCTTAAAAACTTCACCTGTCGGAAGCCTGGATGGCTCAGTCAGCTAAGCGACCAACTATTGATCTCAGTTCAAGTCATAAGCTCACGGTTCATGAGATTGAGCCCCACGTTGGGCTCTGCAAATGGAGTCCAGCTTCGGGCTCTACACTGGGCTTTCCATTGGGCTCTGTACTGACAGCAAGGAGCCTGCTTGGGATCCTCTCTCTCCCTCTCTTCTCTGCCCCTCCTCCACCCACATGCCCATGAACTCACTCTCTGTCTCTCTCAAAATAAATAAACGTGAAAAAAATTAATAAATTAATCAAAAAATTAAAAAATGGAGGCACCTGGGTGACTCAGTTGCTTAAGCATCCAACTCTTGATTTCAACTCAGGTCATGATCTCACGGTTTCATGGGTTCCAGCCCCACATCAGGCACTGCACTGACAATTTGGAGCCTGCTTGGGATTCTCTGTCTCCCTCTCTGCCCCTCCCCCACTCGTGTTGTCTCTGTCTCTCTCAAAATAAATAAATAAACAAAAATAAAAAATAAAAACTCTAGCTGTCACAAACTTCCAGTTTAAAATAAGTCAGTGAATGTTAAGTAGAGACAGCATAAGGAATGTAGTTATTTTTTTTTCTGATCATAGTTACTTTATTGTGGGGGATTTTCTTTTTTTTTTTTTTTTTTTCATTTTTTCAAATTCACATCCAAATTAGTTAGCGTGTAGTGCAACAATGATTTCAGGAGTAGATTCCTTAGTGCCCCTTACCCTTTTAGCCCATCCCCCCTCCCACAACGCCTCCAGCAACCCTCAGTTTGTTCTCCATATTTATGAGTCTCTTCTGTTTTGTCCCCCTCCCTGTTTTTACATTCTTTTTGTTTCCCTTCCCTTTTATTCATCTGTTTTGTCTCTTAAAGTCTTCATATGAGTGAAGTCATATGATTTTTGTCTTTCTCTGACTGAGTAATTTCACTTAGCATAATACCCTCCAGTTCCATCCACATAGTTGCAAATGGCAAGATTTCATTCTTTTTGATTGCTGAGTAATACTCCATTTTATATACATGTATACCACATCTTCTTTATCCATGCATCCACCAGTGGACATTTGGGCTCTTTCCATACTTTGGCTATTGTTGATAGTGCTGCTATAAACATGGGGGTGCATGTGCCCCTTCGAAACAGCACACCTGTATCCCTTGGATAAATGCCTAGTAGTGCAATTGCTGGGTCATAGGGTAGTTCTATTGTTAGTTTTTTGAGGAACCTGCATACTGTTTTCCAGAGCGGCTGCACCAGCTTGCGAAGAATATAGTTATTAACATTGTACTAACTTTGCCTAGTGACTGACTGACTGACAGTAACTAGACTTATCAAGGTGGTCATTTCATAATGTACAAAAATACTGAATCACCATTTTGGACACCTAAAACTAATATAATATTGTGTCCATTATAATGTGAAAACAAAGTCAGAAGCCAATTAATTAATTAATTAAGAATAAAAACTTCAGCTGTCAATACCTACACATATCATGTACTTCATGAGCACTCCAGATTCTGGCAGGTAGGTCTTTTTTTTCAAGGGAGTGATTGCTTTACAATGTAAATAATCATACTCACAAAGGCCTTTTTTTCAGTTTTTTCTTTTATTGAAGTATAGTGAATGCATAATACCATATTATCAGTTTATTTTCTTGTATCAGGTTTTATTAAACCAGGATGCACTTTTACATATGTAGGATCCTTTCTAAAAGTATGCCTCTGAGTTCTTACCATTTTAAGTAATTTATCTCAAAAATATAGATTCTTTCTTCCACAAGCTCAGAATTGTAAGCCTTTACGACACTTCCCACAGAGTTGTTCTTAGAGTCAAAATCCAGAAAGCATTCCCTGGGTTTGAATTTGAGTTCTTTCTGGAACCATAAATGAGAATGTCATGACCTAGTATGATGGTTAATTCTATGTGTCAACTTCACTGGGATAAGGGATGTTCAGTCTTTAAAATGTTATTTTGGGTGTGTCTGTGAGGGTTTTTTTCTCAAGAGATTAGCACTTAAATAAACAGACTGAATAAAGAAGATTGTTCTCACTGGGTATCATATGTAAGTGATGAATCACTGGGTTCTACTCCAGAAACCAATACGACACTGTATGTTCACTAACTTGAATTTAAATAAATAATTTTAAAAAAAGAAGAAGAAGATTGCTCTCACCAATACAGGTGGGCATCATCCAGTCCATTCAGGGCCTGAATGAACAGAAAGGGGGAAGAAGGGAGAACTTGCTCTCTTGGCTTGCACTGGGACATCAATCTTCTCCTGCCCTTGGACATTAGTGCCCCTGATTCTTGGACCTTTGGTGTCAGACCAGGACCTACACCATAGGCTCCTCCAGGTTTCAAACCTTCGGGCTCAGACTGAATTACACCACTGATTTTCTAGCTTCTCCCGCTATCAAATGACAGATCATGGGACCTCCCAGCCTCCATATTGTGTGAGCCAATACCTATAATAAATCTCTTCTTATATCCATCTTTCAATCAATCTAAATAGATGTGTAGTTATATCGTTATAGTAGGTAGGTAGGTAGATGATAGAGAGAGAGAGATAGATAGATAGATGATAGATAGATGATAGATCTTATTGGTTGTTTCTCTGGAGAACTCTTATATACCCAGTATGTTTTGTTTGTTTCCATCAGCCAGAAACCTAAAAGTCAAATACATTTTGTGTTCAAATCTACTCAGGTCAGGTATCTGAAAGTTCTATCCTATTTCTTTCATATGAATTCTTATTTTTGATCCTGAAAGTTTCTCATCTTTGCACTGATTTTGCATCCTGCCATCATCCAAAAGAACATAAAGCTCATTACTGATATAACATTCATTAAATGAAATGTTCTTCAAAACTTATGACTTGTGCCCTTTCTGCCAACCATAAAAAGTGCAGCTGCTAAGATACTGGGTTGAGTGGGGGATGTAGAGACTGTGTTGCTACGGGCACCATCATGTAGCCTGCTTGCTCTTGGCCAGTTGAGAAACACCATCACAAAAAAATCTGTCCTTCCCCCGATCCAGTCAAGCTCAGCATTTTCTCCTTCCATATACTATAGTTTCTGGAATCCACATTCAAATGATGATTATAAATGTCTTGAAGATACAACTATCTACATGTAGGGAACTACTTGAATTATAATGGTCTTTTAAGCCTCACTTCAAGCGAGCTGACGCCTTCTTATATTTCAAAGAAGCGGGTTGGTATAGAAGTCAGATGGGCCTATATTTCAAATAAGACAATGTAGCTACAAAGAAATTAAGTACATGGATCACATGGAAAATCAGCTATGATTCTGGGGACTTTGTGGGTGGAAACAGCTAGTCGTCTGCCAAAATTTGGTCTCCTTTTTCTCCACAATAATCAAATTGGGGCTGGGTACCTGGTTACCTAACTACAGACTCTTTTCAGTACCCTGGCAAAGAGCTGGGAGCTATGGCTAATTTTTCACCAACAGAGGTGAGTAGAAATGATGGTTTCTACACCTAGTGGAGAAACCTTAAGACATGAAGTTTGTTTCCTCCTTGATCTATCCTCACCCTTCTTGCTCCCTGGAACCTCATGCTGACCATGTAGATAACAAGAAGGCCCTAGACTGAGGGTTGGCATATGGTCTCTATCTCAGCTACTCAACTCTGTCATCGTAGCACAAATGGAGCCATAGATAACACATATGGTGTGATCGTATCCTAGTAAAACTCGATTTATGGACACTGAACTTTTAATTTTATTAAGTGATTATGGGTCAGGGCACCTGGGTAGCTGAGTCAGTTGAGAATTTGACTCTTGATGTCAGCTCAGGTCATCATCTCATGGTTGTAAGATGGAGCCATGCATCAGGCTCCGTGCTGAGCATGGGATTGTCTCTCTCTGTCTCTGTCTCTGTCTCTCCCTCTGCTTCTCCCTCACTCTCTCTCTCTCAAATTAAAAATTAAAATAAATAAAGTGACTATGTGTCATGAAATATTATTTTACTTTTGATTTGTTTACAACCATTTAAAAGTCTAAAAACCATTCTTAGCTTACAGCTCATTAAAAACAAATGTCGAGCTGAATTTGGCCCACGGCGCTTAGTTTGCCAACATCCTAAGGGATGTTGACACTATGGAATGAGGGAACTTCCATCTTTGCCTGTTGAGCAGAGCCACCTGCCAACCCTGAAGCACTCACCTTGGACTCTTGCAGGAAAGAACAAATCTCTTTCCTTCTTTAAGCCCTTTTATAGCTAGGTGTCTCTTGTTACCCCAGATTAACAGTTTACTTTAACTAATACATAATCCATAACTCATGACCACCCAGGTCACTGCTCTATCCCCTCATCCTCACCACCCTCCTTCTGAAGAGCCAAGGCAAGAAAATTAGGTCTTCACCTTCCTCCTTGCTGACCTTTCCAAGACCTGAGGGACAAGGCTCGGCCCAGAGCTCCCTTCACCTCCCTGTTCCGAAGACTATAGATGAGGGGGTTGAGCATTGGCGTGACAATGGAGTAGAAGACAGACACCACCTTGTTGAAGTTGACGGAGGAGGCCACTTTGGTGCGGACATACATGAAAAAAAGAGTGCCATAGAAGAGGCTCACCACTGTCAGGTGAGCTGCACAAGTGGAGAAGGCCTTCCTGCGCTCAGCAGCTGAATGGATGTGCAGCAACGTCCAGACGATATTGCCATAGGACACAGAAATAACCGTAGAGGAGGCCAGGAGCACCGCCAGAGAAACGAGGAAGTCTGTGGTCTCCTTCAGGGTGACATCTGAGCAGGACAAGGCTAGCAGCGGTGAGGCATCACAGAAGAAGTGGTCGATGACGTTGGGGCCACAAAACGTCAGCTGGGACATGAGGTAGATAGGCAAAACAGGTGTGAGGAGGCCTGCCAGCCAACAAGCAGCGGCCAGACGGATGCAGGCGCCCCACGACACCAAGGCCGCATATCGGAGAGGCATACAAATGGCCACATAGCGGTCATAGGCCATGGCAGCCAGTAGGAAACACTCTGTTGCCCCCAGGAAGGTAAAGATGAAGAGCTGGGACAGGCAGCCAGCATAGGAGATGTTCTTGCCCCCACCTACCCCAATAAAACCAGCCAGCATCTTGGGCACTGTCACCGAAGTGTACCAGATTTCAAGGCAGGACAAGTGCGTCAGGAAGAAATACATGGGTCTACGTAGCCGGTGGTCTAAAGCCACCACCACGATGATGGCCAAGTTCTCCACCAGGGTGAATAGGTACATGGTGAGGAAGAGTGTAAAGAAGAGGGGGCGTGCTTCATGCACCCCAGCAAAGCCCACTATGACAAACTCTGTTACGTGGGTCCAGTTTGGGGCATATGGCTGCATAGGTGGAAGTGAGAGTCAGGACGCTCATAACCTCACGGACAACGACAGCTCAAGGAGAACCAGTGAGGATGGCACACTGAGACATCTTTCATTTCAGAAGAGGAAAGCAAAGTCAAGGCACTGGCGCTGCCCCCGAAGAATGTATAGCCTGTGAGGAGCTCCAGAAAACAGACAATTTCAATACAAAATTTAAAGTGCTGGATAAGGATGCAGACGTTATGGGAGGAAATAGCAGGGAAGCTCCCCCAAGTCTGGAGGAATCAGTGAATGCTTCCTAGAGGAAGTGTTGTCTCAGCTGGAACCTGGAAGAGAAGGATAAGTGAGTGAGAAAAAAGTTAGAGAAGTAAAGAGAGCACAGCAAGTATTAAACCCCAGATACCGGAGACAAATCTGTGCATTTGGGAAACCTCAAGTAGGTACAGGTTACCATAGAAGTGAAGAGCTTAGTTTTGGGGGCACCTGGCTAGCTCAGTCGGTTACACATCCGACTTTGGCTCAGATCATGATCTCATAGGTCTTGAGTTTGAGCCCCACATCGGGCTTTCTGCTGTCAACACAGAGCCTGCTTCATATCCTCTGTCTCCTTCTCTCTTTCTGCCCTTGACCCGCACTCACTGTCTCTCTCTCAAAAATAAATAAACATTAAAAAGTGGGGGGAGGGGGGCATCTAGGTGGCTCAGTCGGTTAAGCATTCAACTTTGGCTCAGATCAGGATCTCACAGTTCATGGGTTTGAGCGCTGCATCGGGCTATGTGCAGAGCCTGGAGCCTGTTTCAGATTCTGTGTCTCCCTCTCTCTCTGCCCCTCCCCACCCCTCTCTCAAAAATAAACAAAACATTCAAAAATTTTTAATAAATAAGCATTGAAAAAAGAAAGAGCTTGGCTTCCTGATCAAGCATACCTGGCTTTAAATACAAAAGAATTTAGGGAATCTTTTAAAAAAATAATCATAGAGGGTCCTGGGTGGCTCAGTCGGTTGAATATCCAACTCTTGGTTTTAGCTCAGGCCATGATCTCATGATTCATGGGATCGAGCCCCACATCAGGCTCTGTGCTGGTATCCAGGAGCCTGCTTGGGATTTTCTCTCTCCCTCTCTTTCAATATAAATACATTTAAAATAATAATACTAATAATTACAAAAATTTAAAAGTTCAATACAAAAGAATTGAACAGACTAGTGGAATTTTAAAATAGATAGTCCTTCTAAAGCATTTCGCACCACGTTTGGGTCAATACATAACAGAGCAAAATTTAAATGTAGACTTCTGGAGTAGAGTATGGGAGGAAGACAGCACTCGTTGAGCCCGGGGAGCAGGCAAGGGCATCACAGAGAGTGAGAAGCTGAGTTAAGAGAAAAGACAGAGCTGAGCTTCAGTCTGGGGGCAACAGACAGTGTTGAGGAACTTAAGGAGAGGAGCAAGGTAAGCTTCCTGCCCTTCATAAGGACCAAGTGTGCTGTGCCGAGGCAGGTTTGGAGAGGAACACGGCAGAAAGGCCAGGTGGGGAGGTTTTGCAGGTGTAGCATGGGGTGATGATGGCCGCAGGCTCGAGGCATGGGGAGCGAACAGAGCTAATAAGAGAATCAATAGGACTGGGTTTGAATCCAAGTTCCACCATCAACGTGAGATATGTGAGCCTGGGAAAAATCACTCGAAATTCCCTTTTTAAAAGCCGATAGTAAAAAACACAGGTGTGGGGAATGCAAACTGGTGCAGTCACTCTGGAAAACAGTATGCAGATTCCTCAAAAAATTAAAAACAGGACTAGCCTATGATCCAATAATTCCACTACTGGGTATTCAGCCAAAGAATATGAAAACACTACTTCGAAGGGATACACGCACCTCTGTGTTTACCACAGCATCATCTACTCTACAATCGCCCAACTATGGAAGCAGCTCAAGTGTCCGATAGACGAATGGTTAAAGAAGATGTGGTCTTGATATAGACAAGGGAATATTATTCAACCATAAAAAAAGAATGAAATCTTGCCATGTGCAACAACATGGATGGATCTAGAGGGCATAATGCCAAGCGAAATAAGTCAGTCAGAGAGAGACAAATCCCATATGATCTCATACATATGTGGAATTTAAGAAACAAGACAAATGAGCAAAGGGGGGAAAGAGAGACAAACAGACTCTTCACTATACAGAACAAACTGAGAGCTACAGGGGTGGGGAAGGGTGGGGGATGGGTTAAATAGGTGATGGGGATTCAGGAGTGCACTTGTTATGATGAGCACCAGGTATTGCATGGAAGTGTTGAATCACTTGAAATCACTTGAAACGAATATAACGCCTCATGCTAACTACACCAAAATTAAAATTTCTAAAATAATAATACTATTTTTAATAAAAAAGAGGTGGATAAGAATAAGACTACTAAGATGAATCACTACCTTGTTTTAGATTCAGTGAAAGAATACAATGTCTCCATCATACGGCCCTTTTAAATCACGGCCCCAAATTCGTTGACGCTCTTCTCATTAACAAGTGGGATCTATGGCCACTTCCCTTAAACCTGGTCTTGCTGATTGCTTGACGACAGAACAAGACAGAAAGGATGCTATGCCAATTTCCAGGCTCAGGTCTTAAGAAATCGATTCCTCTCCCTGCTTCTTGGAACCCGGTCACCACAGGGTGAGGAAGCCCAAGCGGCCTGCAGAAAGGCCCACATGGGAAGGGACTAAGTTCTCCCTGCCTCAGCCAAACTCTCACTGCCCCAACGTGCCAGCCGGGTGACTGAGCCGTCCGGGAAATAGGTCTTCAACCCCCAGCTGAGCTGGCCCAGCAGACACCAGCCTTCCCTGCTGGGACCTCCCCACATTGCAGATTTCTGAGCTAAATAGGAAATTATTTCTACTTTACGCCACTAAGTTTGGGAGTGGCTTGATGTGCAGCACTATGTAACTGAAACAATGGTGCCCTGGTTCCAGAAGCTTGGGTGAATTATTCAATAACTTGGACCCTCTGTAGGAAAAGGTGTCATGTTTTGCCCACGCTCACAAATGCCTTGGGGCACCTGAGTAGATCAGTTGGTTGAGCGTCCAACTCTTGATTTCAGCTCAGATCGTGATCCTGGGGTCGTGGGAAATAAAAAAAATAAATGTCTAAACTGGGATCTGAATTTAGGTTGACAAGGTCTAAAACCTTCCTTGTTCCTTCCCCTAAAAAAAGAATTAAGCAGGTTCCTTGTGGCTTCAACAACCCATGATTTCCTGGCAACAGAAGCACACAGAGATGGTCAGAAAAAGGTCAAAGTCTTCAGATTCCTGCATTCCTAAGTCCATTCTTTAACATCCCCACGGCGAGTGGTCTATAAACATGGGCTTCCTGGCCAAATATAACTGCATTGCAGCCCTAGAGACTTCATGCTTCTGCTGGCTCCAGGAAATTTCAGCACACAATCCCTGAATATTTCTCCCCTTTGCAATCTGGTTTATAATGTAACAGTTTGAGGGCAGTGTGCTTACCCTTCCTGGATGCCCTTCCTGGAAGATACTCACTACACATACGTACTGTAGAGCCTGACTTGACTCGTGTTATAAATAGGCTTCATTGCATCCCATATCCTAGCCTCTAATTAATAAAGTAAAATGGGGCAGAGGCGTCTGGGTGGCTCCGTCGGTTAAGTGTCCAACTCTTGATTCGGCTCAGGTCATGATCTCATGGTTCGTGAGTTCAAGCCCTGCATTAGGCTCTGCGCTGAGGGTGCAGAGCCTTCTTGGGATTCTCTCTCTCCCTCTCTCTCTCTCTCTACCCCTCCTTGCTTTTCTCTTTCTCTTCCAAAATACATAAATAAACTTAAAAAAGTTGTTTTTAAATACAGTGAAATGGGGTGCCTGGATGGCTCGGTTGATTAAGTTACAGCTCAGGCTATCATCTCATGGTTGGGCTCATGGGTTTGTGGGTTCGAGCCTCACCTTGGGCTCTGTGCTGGTGGTACAGAGCCTGCCTGGGATTCTCTCTCTCCCTCTCTCTGCCCCTCACCCACTCATGCTGTCTATGTGTCTCTCAAAATAAATAGATCAACTTAAAAAAATTAAAAATATCATCTGAGGGTTGTTGGGGGGGTGGGGTAGAGGGGAAAGTGGGTGATGGGCATTGAGGAGGGCACTTGCTGGGACGAGCACTGGGTGTTGTATGGAAGCTAATTTGACAATAAATTATATTTTAAAAAATAATAAATAAATAAAATCATTATTAAAAAAGGGCCAAAAAATTAAAAATAAAGTAAAACAGGGCCCAGTCTTCATTTCCAAGCCAAAGCCTAGTATCTAAACTACACAATCATTGGGATCAGCTCTTTCTCTACTGCCCAAGACCCAGTTGCATACTTTGAGGCCCAAGACACTAACTCAAGCTGTCAAATGGATCAAATCATTATACTGAGAAAACCGTTCAAAAGATTTAAATGAAAAAGAAAAAGGTTTAAATGAATAAAATACTTGAATGGATGACCCATTACTTCATTTATTAACTTATATTCATTCCCTTTCATCCATTAAAAAGGGAGAAAGAACCCTACCCAATTATCTAATCCTTGGCAAATTTTGAAACCAACAGCATTTGAAATTCGTTCATTTGTAATTTACTGATGTGATTTGCCCAGACTTAGATTCTGGCCACTTCCCCAGTTGAGCACTCTTCCAGAAGCCTCTTGCGTGTCAGGCATTGCACTTAGGCACCAAGCCTATAAAGGTTCAAGAGCCCTGCCATTGAAGAGCCCAGAGTCTTTCAGGGGAGTCCGAGAACTCTCCAAACGGAACAACCACCATAAGATGAGCCCCTTTCCATGAATCTGGGAGAACACAGCGGGGACAGTTAGTCTGGCCCAGAAGCAAGACAGGATAGGTGAAACCAAGAAAGAATTTCCCAACCAGATCACTGTGTGCAGGCTGAGAGACAAGATAATCCTTGACTGACAAAACCAGGTTCAGCAGAGGAGAGTCAGGTGGGCCAGGGAGGAGAAGCGTGCAAGATGAGTCCCTGGGAAGAGGCTGTGGGGCCCCCCCGCAGAGGCAGGAGGGGGAGGGGTCAGACTACTTGGTGTCTTCATAGCCCAGGTCCACCACTCCTAACCGAAATGCCATGGAAAAACCTAGGTGGAGGGCAAGGTCCAACCCAGATGAATGGATTTCTCACGGAATCGTGTGAGTCCCCAGAGATGGGTTAAACGAGGAAAGCTTTCTGGGCAAGTTTCAGGAATTGCTGAGCCTCCTCAGAGCGTTCAGGTCCTGTGTGGGTAGGAGAGGACCCTCCCTCCAAGGAGGAGGAAGAGGATGTTTAGAAGTCCCTTCCGTGGGCCACATTCTGCTGGGCTTAGGTCATTATCTCCTTTCAAACCCACAACAAGGCTGCGATCCCATGACCCAGGCTTCAGAGACGTATGATGTCCTGGGTTTCACGCACTGGAAAAAAACAGTCTCAGAGACAGCAAGTAACTTGCATCGGATCGGAGGACCAGGAGGTGACAGAGCGCAAACGCCCGCAGGCCTGGCACAAGAGCCTGTGTTCCCTGCTCAGGCCATGCTACCTCCCTCTGCCACTGCCTTTCACTGAAGGTCACCCCTGCACCCAGGCCCCTGCCCCCCCTGTGAGGTCAGCTTCTCTGTGCTCAGAGGCCCGCTGGAGAAACGCCCCGCAGGCTCTGGGACCTGCAGGGACCCAGTGAGGCCCCGCGGCCCTATTAACCCAGGGCGTCCTCCCCAGGTGGAGAGAACCAGCCAAGTACAACATCGGGAGCAAGCGGCCGACAGGGAAGGGGACACTCACGGGGGACGATCGTGAATGCGACTGAATGTGGAGAGAGGCCGCCCAGGCACTTGGCCCAATTTGATATCTTCAAAAGAAGGTGCTTCCTTGGCTAAGATTTTCCCTGACGAATAGGGGACAACGGTGTGGGGCTCACGCGGGGAAACTGACACTTCACTCCTGCAGCTGTTTGCTTGTGCAGCTACGTGATGAGCCTGGTCAGAGAGACCGGATTTCTCCCTGTGTCCCTTCTGTCCACTTGACCTCTGGGACACTTGTCCCCTGCGGTGAAGGAACTGCAAAAGGAACTCACTGGCACGCCAACAAAACCGTCAGGAACCAGCCACCACGCCTAGCTGAGCATGAGGCGGACAGGAAAGGCTAGATGCCCAGGGGCACCCCCACCCCCTGGCCTCCCGGTCCTGGCTCTCCTGGCTCCCCTTCGCCCTCGCTCACCGCGTGCCCACTTCTCCGCTCCTCCGGCAACATCTCACACTGTTGCACACGGCCCTGGTTCCCAGCACCGCCTCTGAGATCAGAGGATCGGAGTTTGACTCTGGTGCCAGCGGGGACCAGCTCTAGTTTGGGCAAGTTGCTTTTTCTTGCTGAGTCTCTCTTTTCACATCTTCGCCTGGGAGACACGATACGCACGTTTGCAGGGCTGGTCTAAAGATGGAAGGAAACAGCGTGAAGTGACGCGCAGGGCCTTTGTTCTTACTGCCTTTGTTTCTCTGCCTGTGCGGCTTCCTCCTGCACTTCCTTCAATTCTCTGCATAAGGCCACTTTAGCCCCTTCTGAGCTCCCGTCTGAAAACGCAACCCCATCACTCTCCGACTCGCTTCTTGCCTTGACGTTTTTGTCACAGCTTCGCTGTCACCTGTTAGACATTTATTTGTTTGTCTCTAACACCCCCCCACACGCACAAGCACAGCCCATTGAAGACAGTGCCTTTGTCCGTGACTGTGTTGCCAAAAAGAGTCACCAGGATGCACGTACCTGCATGCAATAAATTGTGATGTCATAAAAGAGGGGACACGCTCCTAGCGTCATGCTGACCCAGAGTGCTGCTTCCTTTCCACCTTCAGCTACTGGTTTCAAGGCAACAGGAAGGCAAGGAAGCCCACCAGTACTTCCAGAAGGAAGCACCATCCAGCGTGGGCGACCTCCTGCCCATCAGTCCCATGCCTGGAGAGGCCTGCAAGGCTGAGGCCTGTGGATCTGGACTAACCCACTCGCACCTGCCTGTGGGGGGGAGGGGGGGGACAAGTGGAACTGATTTCATGTATAATTTCCTTCGCTTAGCTCCTGAACTTAATTTTAAACTTCTGAAAACCTGTACTATATCATCTTTTCTTTTTTTTCTTTTTAATGTTTGTTTATTTTTGAGAGAGAGAGAGAAAGAGAAAGACAGAGGGTGAGCAGGGGAGGAGCAGAGAGAGAGGGAGACACAGAATCCGAAGCAGGCTCCAGGCTCCAAGCTGTCATCACAGAGCCCAACGCAGGACTCCATGAGATCATGACCTGAGCCGAAGTTGGACACTTCACCGACTGAGCCACCCCGGCGTCCCTATCATCTCCTTTCAAACTCTACTCCACTAAGCCCTAGATTTCCTCTGTCCCCAGGTAGCTGTGAAGGAAAAGAAAGGGATGTAACATGCGGGGCTCCCAGGAGCCTGGCTTCAACCAGCTAGTAAGTGGCAGAGTCTGAAGGAAAATACAGCCCCGTCTGACCCCACAGCCCACCCTCTTTCGACTATGCCACCTCCCCTAGGGGGTTAGCATTCCTAACACCAAATCTGATCAATTAACTGAGGGCTTCTCACATTATTCTGGTAGCTTCAGTACTGAGTGGGCATGACCTGTTCCTCAAAGCTACTCACATACGGTCTCCCCATAATGGGAGCAAACGGGAAATGGAGGCACGAGAAAATAAACGGGACGTCTCTGCAGTCAGACGTGCAACAGAGAGCACCGTGCTGGGGCGAGCTGGAGAGCCCAGTGCAGCAGAAGGAAGCAAACTTTCTGAGCTTCTAGCTCCTAATCTTTACATAGGAATAATACCTACACTTCCAGTCTCCTGGGATATTATGTATATCAGCGATATAATGGATGTGCAGGCTCTTTGAAAACTTTCACGGTGTGCTCTAGGAAGATCTTATTATCTTGCTTCCATCGCTCATGGACTATGATTACTGCAGAATTTCAATAACGGGAAAGCCTAGGGGATGGGAGTCTCAGCGGAGCCCAGAGATGGCCCTGAAGCTGCTTGAATAACAAGCAAGCCGATCTTGTTTAGATTGTAGGTTAATTTGAGGTGACTCGAAGGGGCAGACAGAGATGAAGGGGACCCAAAGCCCCCCAAAAGTCTCCGCCCCCCCCCCAATCTGTGTGAGCTGAAGCAAACCAGCGGAATTCTGTGTGTCCCTATTTCCTCACTTGAAAAATGGGTTGATGTTTAAAAGCACAGTGACTCCGTAAAAGAACTTTCGAAAGAAGGAATGAGGTAACAAATTGGGACTGCTCGGAAGAAAGGATTGGGTTATGTGAGGCCAAGAATCCTTACTCTAGGCTGGGGGTCTCTTTGGGAGAGGGCGTCCCTCCACTTGCCACTGTCTGCATGCTTTCCGGGTATGAGCTTGTGGTTTCCAGCTTTCGTGTAAACCAGAAACTAAACCACCTCCCTCCAGGTGCTCGGGGGTCTCCAAAGGGCCACTCACCTGCCCCTGGGTACTTCCCCATCTCTTCTCTGGGTGGATGGAAGACAAAGGCCCAAGATGCTCAGAACCTTGGGGCTGGAGGCCAGTGCAGGTTACTGGATCTCATTGTGGCACGGAGACCCCAAATTCAAGGATCACGGCTTCTCCGAACCTGCGGAGAAGGGCAGAGATCCACCGTGAGCCAAGCAAGAGAAGAAGGAAGCAAGGGTTGTCACTGGCTATAAAATGACTCACATTCCACATATGTGGCTCTTACACCCAAGGGGTCTCCCGTGGGATCGAGTCTCCACGGAGACTTGAAGCGCTCAGACAACAAAGGAAAGGAGATAATAAATCATGGAAAACTCTGGCCCAGGGGATGTGCAGAAGCTCCGTGGGAGTCCCAAGTTTGTAGACAAGCTGGACAAACACGACTGGAGGGTGAGGGGCCAGCCAAGGAGGGCGCCACGCCAGCTAGACTCTTCGCCAAGGTCTCTGGATCTAAACTACTCAGGTTTAGGGTGAAATGAAATCTTGAGACTTCCACATTTATCAAGGATGCCATGAGGGCTTCCTTTACTAGAATGGACCACACATCCCCCACCTCCCCACCTACCTGCCCTTTATCCCGCCCTTAGCTACTTCATAACTACCCTGGGCCAGGCTGTGTGCCGTACCGATGTGAAATACCCAGCCTCAGTCCTTAAGGAGCCCACAGTCCAACAAGGCCTGTGACTAAGGCTCTCTTTCATCCAGAAAATAACTGTGCCAAATTGCCTTCCTTGCAAAGAACTTCCTCCAGAGCATTTCATGATTATCCGCAGGCTGCGTAATCTCTTTCTCCAAAGAGGAAATATGACATCATTTCACTATAAAGCAAAAGGAACATGGGGGGGGGGGGGTGTGATCCTGTTCTGATCACAGGAGGCAGCTGAGCCAAAGCAAATAGCACCCTGTGGAGGACAGGGTGACATATCCTAAAACCCTAAACACACCAGATTCTTTCTCTTCGTGTCATACGACTGTGTCAGCCTAAATGCTTCAAGTGCAGGTATATGTGTCCCCAGATAAATGATAAAGCTCCCTGATGGCAGGGCCATGTCTTACAGTTAACCACATTCCCCCAGCACCTAGGGCAGTGTGGCTCAGTATAAAATGTCACAGACATGGGGCACCTGGGTGCCTCAGTTGGTTAAGCATCTGACTTCGACCTAGGTCATGATCTCATCATTCCCAAGTTTGAGCCCCGTGTCAGGACAGCTCAGAGCCTGGAGCCGGCTTTGGATTTTGTGTCTCCCTATCTCTCTGCCCCCCTCCCCACTCATTCCTTCTCTCTCTCTCTCTCTTTCTCTCTCAAAAATAAATAAACATTAAAAATTAAAAAAAAAATACCATATCATAGACATGGATCAGAATCCACATAAGCCTCTCGATGGACCTGTTACCTGGAGCAGGTTGGCCCCTCTGAGCCCACTTTCTCATCGGTAAAGGTGGGGAAAAATTCCGGCTGACAAGGATGTGGCTTAGAGGTAAGTGAGGCAACAAAAGCAGGGTTCCCTCACCTAACAGGGGACACAAGGTAGCTACACTCAAATTTGGGGCAGCTCTACGCTAGGAAGACACTGAACCAGTGTCATACCTACGTCCCTGCTCCATGGAAATTTTTCAGCCCTGACCCAGTTTGACCCAGTCCGACAGAGATTCTCACTCCCTAAAAATGCAAAGCAAAACCCCTCTTCGGCACTGACCTATGAAGCTAGACAAAGCAGCTAGGAAGACCACCGCGCCAGCAGGAGGGAAGGAACTACCTGGAGGGACAAGAAAAGAGGCAAACACCAAACCTCTGCTGTCAGACCCCGGCCCCGCGGGCTCCTGTCTCCCTTCCCGCCCCCTCCCCCCTCGGGAACATTTTGTCTCCCGCCCGTAATACTTCGCAGTGTAAGCCAATCCAGCCTTGCAGGTTTCTTAAGTTTGTCACTGCGTTGTCCCAGCTTTGCCCCCGAGAAGTTCAAAACCGAGCAGTTAAAGGCAGAATTCTTCATTGTGAGTGAGGGTAATACAAGAGGCTTTGGATGGGCAGATTCCTTTTCTGTGCCTCTTGCGCAAAGCGTCAGATATCCCAGCCCAGAAACCAGGACATAGAGGTGGAGGAGCAGATCCAACACTCAGACGGAGGAAGAGGGACCCAGACCAGAGCGAAAAGCCGAGGGTCTTCACTGTTCCTCCCCGAAGGGATTAGAAATCATTCCTTGTACTTTTACGCATCGTCGTGATGAAGCAGACAAAGCCGTATATGGCTATTATTCCAGAAGAGAAGCTCAATCTTCTCTAAACCATCACGGTCAGCCTTAAAAACATCTAGAAACAGGGGTGCCTGGGTGGCTCAGCTGGTTAAGCGTCCGACTCTTGATTTCGTCTCAGGTCATGATCTCATGGTTGTGAGATCAAGGCCCACATCAGGTTCTGTGCTGTCAGCATGGATCCTGCTTGGGATTCTCTCTCTCCCTCCCTCTCTGCCCCTCCCCCTCCCCCATCTCTCTCTCTCTCTCTCTCTCTCTCTCTCTCTCTCAAAATAAATAAATAAACATTTAAAAAACCCAGAAACAAAGTCTGGCCTGGTATTTTTGCAGGCATTCTTTTTAATGCATTTTTATCATGAAATGATTCCAATATAAACATAAGAAGGAACATAATAACTTTATACCCACTACCCAGCTTTGACAACTGTCATGGACTGAATGTGTCACCCCAAATTCATAGGTTAAATCCTAATGCCCAACGTAATGCCCAATGTGATGGTATTAAGAGAAGAGGCAGACCTCCGGGAACGAATTTGGTCATAGGGACAAGACTTTCTGAATGGGATTACTGCCTTTTTATAAAAAGGACTCCGGAGGACTCTTGCCCCCTTTCCACCATTTGAGGATACAAGAATTTGGCAGGAGGTACCCCCAAAGAGGGTTCTCACCTGAACCCAACCATGCTGGCTCCCTGCCCTTAGAATTCCAGCCTCCAGAACTGTGAGAAATAGTCTCTGTTGTTAATAAACCACCCTGTCCATGGTATTCTGTTACAGTGGCCTGAACTAGGACAGCAATATTTACTTAAGATCTTTTTTTGAGAAAATACAATTAATGATAGAGGATAGATAGATAGATAGATAGATAGATGATAGATAATAGATAGATAGATGATAGATAGATAGATAGATAGATAATAGATAGATAGATAAATGATAGATAATAGATAGATAGATAGATAATAGATAGATAAATGATAGATAATAGATAGATAGATAGATAGAAGATAGATGATAGATAGATAGATAGATAGAGAATAGATAGATATAGATAGATAATAGATAGATAGATAGATGATAGATAGATAGATAATAGATAGATAAATGATAGATAATAGATACATAGATAGATAATAGATAGATAGATAAATGATAGATAATAGATAGATAGATAGATAGATAGAAGATAGATGATAGATAGATAGATAGATAGAGAATAGATAGATAGATAGATAGATAATAGATAGATAGATAGATAGATAGATGATAGATAGATAGATAATAGATAGATAGATAGATAGATAGATAGATAGATAGATAGATAGATAGATAGATAGAAACAATGCAGATACAGTTGAGGCCCTCTATCTACTTCAGCCCCCATCCCCTCACAATTAACAAATATCCTAAATTTGGTATTATCCTACTCATGCTTGACTTATACCATTTGTTACCCATAAACATTATATTGTTTGTTTTGTGTTTTGTTTGTTATATGCAAAAATGGCGTTGAGGTCCATATATCACTTTGTAATTGGCTTTTTTTCATAGCATGTTGTTTTTTTATATTTTTGTTATCTCTAGTTCATTTGTTTTCATTTCTATGCATATTCTGTTATATAAAAAAAAAACCCACAGTTTACTTATTCATTGTCTTGCTGGAGAGCATTTAAATTGTCTCTCCTTTTTGTGTTCCTAACAGGAACATTTTTGTGCAGGTCACGTTGTGTGACCTCTGCAAAAGGCTTCTAGGGGGAGAAGTTCTCAAAGCCCAGCGGCAGCGATAGCATCACCAGGAACACGTCAGAACGCAGATCTTCAGTCCCTTCCCCAGACCCACGGCATTAGAAATCTCTGGAAGCGGAGCCCAGCAAGGTGTGCGTTTACAAGCCGTCCAGGTGATTCTGAGACAAGCCGGGGTTTAAGGACTACTTCTCTAGGACATACACCTAAACGAGCATCTCCCACATCACCGGATAATACCAAATTGCTCTCTGAAGAGGTTGACCGACTATATTCCCACCAGCCATGCCTCACACAAGGCCAGCGCTAGATAAGTGTGGCCTCTTACGGTTGTGACCCCCTGAGGATTAGGCATCAGGTCAAACGCATATTGACCACACGGACTTACCCCTTGCGCGTTGCATTTCTTCATGTTTCTATTGAGCAGTCCATCATTTTAAATGATTCCTAGGAATTCTGTGTATTTTCCAACTGTGTCTACTGTGTTATATAGTCAGTGTTTTCCCGGTTTTTAACTCTGTGTAGGAAGCATCTTCAGGTTTTATGTAGCGAAATGTATTTCTTTCCCTGTATGGTTTGTGTTTTTGTACCTTAACGAAAATGTATTCTTTCTTTTAAAGTTTATTTATTTATTTTGAGAGACAGCGTGAGTAGGGGAGGGGCAGAGAGAGAGAGAGAGAGAGAGAGAGAGAGAAAGCCAGAGAATCCCAAGCAGGCTCCACACAGACAGCACAGAACCCTATGTGGGGCTCCAACTCACAAACCCTGAGATCATGACCTGAGCCAAAACCAAGAACTGGACAGTTAACTGACTGAGCCACTCAGGCGCCCTAAAATGTATTCTAAAAATGTTTAGATTTTGCTTTTTACCCTTAGGTGTGTAATGCATGTGGACTTGAAGCAGAGATCTAAATGCTTCCATATTGAGAACATCCTTCCCCATTAACTGATAGTCACTTCGGTCATGTATCCAGAAGCATATTCCAAATATTTACCAACCTCATGGCGGTCAACCAAGCTTTTTTTCTTAGTATTACTTACTTACCTAGTTTCCCTTTATTTCTTGATGAATTCTGCTAGAGATTTACCTCCTTCCTCACTTTCCTTTTTTCCTTTTTTCAAAGAACAGGTTTTTGGTTTTGTGTCCTAATTTCCTATTTCATTAATTTCTTCTCCTATATTAATTGTTTCCTTCCACCTTCATATGTTAGTTTATTGTTCTTGTTTATCTATTCTTGTAGTTGAAGAGTACTCATTTATTTTCATTTTTCTAGTTTATAATAAATGCAATTAAGCCACATATTTTCCTCTAGATACCACGTTAGCTACATCACACAATTTATTGCTTTAGCACATTTATTATTCAGCTATAAATATTTTTGTTATGGCATTTATTTCATCTTTATTCAGAGTTATTCGAAGTTGTGTTCTTAAGTTTCTCAATTAGTGGAAAGAGGGAGAGAGTGCGGGTGTTAATTGATCATTTAAATCATTTCTAATTTAATTATGTGGTAAGATATTGTGGTTGGTATGATATCAATTATTCAAAGTTGTTGAGATGTCCTTTTTGACCTCATGGCCCAATTTTACAAAGAATCTATCCACAGTTGAAAAGGCTATATATGTACTTGTTGGGTGTGAAGTTTTTAGAAACATACATATACACAGTTGCTAATTTTATTGTTCAAAGCCCCTCTATGTTTCCTAATTTTTGTCTGCTTGATTTATGAGTTGTGTTAGTCCCCTGCTAGGCTTTCTGACTTTCTTCTTATAAATCTTCTCTATTTCCTCTATTTGTTACTATATTGTAATACGTGAAATTGTATCAGAAGAATGCGATTTCATAATTGTAACATCTCCTTGCTGAGTGGGTATGTTTAGTATTTTGTGGTTACTCTCTTTATCCCCATTAACATTTTTTGCCTTAAGATTTACTTTGTCCTAATGTTAATTTTGCTCTACCTTTTTGGTTAGTATATGCTACACATCTTTTTCCATTCATTTCTTTCTTCCTTTCTTTCTTCCTTTCTTTCTTTCTTTGAGAGAAAGAGAGAGTGTGTGCGAGTGGGGGAGAGGAAGAGGGAGTGAGAGAGAGAATCTTAAGCAGGCTCCATGATCAGCACGGACCCAACATGGGGCTCGATCTCACAACTGTGAGATCATCTCTTGAGCCGAAATCAGGAGTTTAGACACTTAGTATACTGAGCCACCCAGGTGCCCTTCCATTCTTTTATTTTCAGTCTGTGTGTGTGTGTGTGTGTGTGTGTGTGTGTGTGTGTGTTCACTCTGTGTTTTATAAGAAGCATAAAGCTACATTTTATTTTGATCTAGCTGATTGCTTCTGTCTTTTAATAGACAAATATAACCCATTTCCATTCTTTATAATTTAGGAATTTAGACTTAATTATATTATTTGATTTTGTGCTTTCTGTTTATCTTTTTCTTCTGTTCTGTCTTCTTTTGATTGATAACGCTTAATCTCTTCTGACTTGGAAACCGTAAGTCTTATTTCAATGGCTGCTCTGAGTTTTTTAACGTACATGCCTAACTACAGAGTGACAAAGTCTGCAATTATTCAATTCCTCTTGACTTCAATCAGTCCTCAATGTGCTTTAAGTACCTCCCACCTTGAATAGCCCCCCCATCTTGTAATTCTTGTCATATACAACAAAAAAGTAATTTTTAGACTCCATTACTTGACATGTTCAACACACTTTCTCAATCTCTGTGCTCAGTAGAACAAGTCGTTTGGTTTAGGGGCAGGTGGGAAGTTGAGCTGATTGAAGGACACCTGCTTCTGCATTCCACATTTCCCTTCTGTCTTCACGTTCCTGTTTCTGAAGCAAATTTTAGTAGCCTTTTGGTGAGGATCTATGTGTGGTAATGTAGTCAGGGTTTATATATATATATATATATATATATATATATATATATATATATGTATAGAGAGAGAGAGAGAGAGAGGGAGAGAGAGAGAGAGAGAGGAATGTGCACACACATGCATCAGGGAGGGACAGAGGGAGAGGAGAGAAACTTAAGTGGGCTTCATGCCCAGCGTGGAGCCTAATGTGGGGCTCGATCTCACATCCGTGAGCCAAAATCAGGAGTCAGATGCTCAACCAACTGCACCGCCCAGACACCCCTGCAGTCAGTCTTTGTATATTTAAAAATGTTATTTAATCCACCTTCTTGAATGAATGTATTCTAATATATATGTATCCATCACATATTATAACTATCATGTGTGATCCATATGTATGTGTATCACGTGTTAGCGTGGCAGGTGGGAGAGGACATCTGAAGAGGGAACTGCTTCTCCACGGCTGTCACTCAATCCTTCTGTTTAGCTCTACTTTTGGTCCAATCCAGAGCTTTCTGGAACTGTTAGTTCCTGAGACTTAGAGGGTTCTCAGCATGAACAGGATTTTTTTGTTGTTGTTCAGCTTTCCGAGACCACAATGATTTCAAGGTTTGGCTGCCCCAGGTTCACCCCCATCAATTACCACTCACCCATCTCCCTTCCAGATCCCAAAATACTGTTGCCATTGTCTCCTCGCCTGTTTTCCCCATTCTTGTTGGTTTGTTTCTCTTGTCTCTCGTTCATCTCTTTATTGTAATCTCACTGTGCTTTAGAAAGGGAGTGAAGTTAGGTCTATACAGCAAAACAGCCATTGTAACTCAAAGCCCCACATTTTTTATGTCAATCACTGTTTTATGTTCAAATATTTAAGTTTATTTATTTATTTTGAGAGAGAAAGAGAGGGAGGGAAGGAGGGAGGGAGGGATAGGGAGAGAAGATCCCAAGCATGCTCCATGCTGTCAGCACAGAGCCCAAGGTGGGGCTGGAACTCACGTGCCATGAGATCATGATCTGGGCCGAAATCAAGAGTCAGAAGCTCAACCGACTGAACCAGCCACGCACCCCTTTATGTTCAAATATTCTAATTGGCCTTTTTCCATATCTCTCCGTTCTTATTTCCCCATAACCTTTTATTATCTTAATGAAATTTTTGATATCATATATTTCTTTGAAATAACCAGTACATTTACTTGAAAGCCTTATCTGATCTTTCTGTAAAATCAGTTTCACCCGAGGGGCGCCTGGGTGGTGCAGTTGGTTGAGCATCCGACTTCAGCCAGGTCACAATCTCGCGGTCCATGAGTTCGAGCCCCGCGTCAGGCTCTGGGCTGATGGCTCGGAGCCTGGAGCCTGTTTCCGATTCTGTGTCTCCCTCTCTCTCTGCCCCTCCCCCGTTCATGCTCTGTCTCTCTCTGTCCCAAAAATAAAAAAAATAAAAACGTTGAAAACAAAAATTAAAAAAAAAAAAATCAGTTTCACCCGAAGTGGATCCATATCTTGATTGCTGGTTTATCGACTGCTTTTCTCAGTAGTAGCTTTCATCCATCAGTTTTTTATTTGATTTACAATCTCCTTTGGGATAGCAGGTGGTCTGTTTGTTTTAGCTTCTCTCCCCTCCTTCTCCTCCTCGTCCTTGTCATCCTCCTCTGCCTCCCTTCGCCTCCTCCTCCCTTCTCCTTTACCTCCATATCCACTTATCCTGTTGAGCAGCTTTTGGGGGGGGGGGGGGCCCAGTCATAATCCAGGTCTAGTAAAGGCAGCAAGAGGGACTGTCCTGCGGAGCCAATGGGCCAACCCAGGCTGGGTCAAGGAGAAGCTCGCCTCAGCATTCGTTCACAGGCCGTCTCATCCTTCTCCCCCAGCCTGGATCTGGATATGAGCCGCTGCCCCTTCAGCATTTGGCAGCAGGTTTATTTCCAGGCTCTTCCCCTGAGGGTGGGGGATAAGGAATGCACCCCGGGCGAGCCGAGCCCAGCCGTGCGCTCAGCCAGTTGAGATGCCTCTGCTTTCCCATCCCACAGGGAACACTTCGGACGCCCGTTCCACTGCTGACTGCTTCTGCTTCCCAAACCCTACAAGTCCGCCCACCCTCTCAACCCTGATCGCTGTTTGTGCTTTTCCGTGTCAGCTTGGATCTTCAAAACTGCTTGTCTTGTAGTTAAGCCTGACTATGCCTTCTTCCATTTTCTCTTTTTGTTTCATCCAGTACTGCTGTGTTTATGGAGCAGACCGGGTTCTTGCAGCATGAACTCCATCAGTTGTCCGTAGGTACTCTTCACGCTAGAGAGTTGGATTGGGTAAATCCCGACTGTGGTCAAAATTTGGATGCCCAAAGTAGCTAGACCGCATCATCCGTGGTACTGAATGTCCCCTTAGCCAGGCCTAATTTTGTCTCCATCTGTCACATATTCCTGAAGTGCCAGGCATACAACAGGCAGTTGAATCTAAATATTAACTGAAGCTATTCTGAATATTCAAAAATCAGACAGTAATAGCGTAGAAATCAATAGGATTGAAATAAAGATTTGAAGTTAACTCATTTTAGAAAAAAAAAAATCTATTCCCGGGGCACCGGGGTGGCTCAGTTGGTTGGGCATCTGACTCTTGATTTCGGCTCAGGTCATGATCTCACGGTTAAGAGATCGAGCCCAGCATCTGCCTCTGTGCTGGGAGTAGAGCCTGTTTGGGATTCTCTCTTTCCCTCCTCCTCTGCCCTCCTTTCTCTCATGAAAGAGAGAAAGAAAGAAAGAAAGAAAGAAAGAAAGAAAGAAAGAAAGATGTATTCCTGTGATAGAAACTCACAGCGTTGTAGGGAGGAGTAAATGGGGCAGGGAGGACTTACTACATTATCTAACATGTATTAAGTCTATTATGATGCACCTGGTATTAGAACACACTATAAAGGGGCCACTGGGGATGGGTCGTTGGGTATAGAGGTCTTTAGAGGATTAACAGGAAGAGAGAAACAAAAGGGAAGAGGAAACGACTCTTCAGCCAACAGAAGGAAAGGATTAAAAACAGAAAAAGATGATTATCACCAATGAAATGAAGTTTTTCCCCCCTCCAGTAACCTTTACCCTGCTCACAATAAACAAGGAATTACTAACAGAAATCCGCAGGTTTTGTAAATCCAGAGAAGCTACTAGGAAGACAATGTATTCCTAGGCCGTCTGGAATGCACTAGTACATTCTATGAGAGCTGGGATTTATCTGTGTTGTTCATAGATTTCTGCCCAGGGCGTAGGGAGCATTTTAATAATTGTGGAATGAAAGAATAGATGAAAAGCTCAGAAAATGTTTGCTGCAGCAGATCCCAACGCGGGTGTGTGTGAGAATGAATTTATAGTGTGGCTACAGAAAGGTAGCAAATCAGCGGAGGAAATACTCATTCTCTCAGCCTCCAAGACTTAGTGTACCTCGAATCCAAAAGGGAAAGAATCAAATCCCTGAATTCTACTCCTGACACCAATATGGCCCTGTATGTTCACTAGCTAGAAGTTTTTAAAAATTTTTTGAAAAGAAAAAAAAAGGAAAGAAACCAAATGAATGCGTCCAACACTGGCAATGGGGAGGATCACAGCAGGGGCATTCGGGGACATCCCTTTACACCGGGGAGATGGTGAGGTCTGAATTAGTAGGTCAACCACCCCACAGAAATTCACACATGAGGGAAGCATCACTGATTCAATGTTTTGTGTGTTGGGATGAACACTGAGTGTTGTATGTAAGCCAATTTGACAATAAATTATATTCAAAAATAAAATAAACTAAAAATAAATAAAATAAAATAAAATAAAATAAAATAAAATAAAATAAAATAAAATAATTAGAATCAGGGGTGCCTGGGTGGCTCAGTCGGTTAAGCATCTGACTTTGGTTCAGGTCATGATGGCACGGCTCCTGAGTTTGAGACCCTGTCCGGCTCTGTCTAACAGCTCAGAGCCTGGAGGCTGTCTCAGATTCTGTGTCTCCCTCTCTCTCTGCTCCTCCTCTGTGTTCACTCTGTCTCCCTCCCTCTTTCTCTCAAAAATGAATCAATATTTTTAAAAAATTTTTTTGAATATGGGGTGCCTGGGTGGCTCAGTTGGTTAAGTGACCGACTTCAGCTCAGGTCATGATCTCACGGTTTGTGAGTTCGAGCCCCACCTCGGGCTCTGCGGGACAGCTCAGAGCCCGTTTCGGATTCTGTGTCTCCCTCTCTCTCTGCCTCTCCCCCACTCACGCTCTGTCTCTCTTTCCTTCAAGAGTAAATAAAATTACTACAGATACATCTCTGACTCATTAGTCAAATGCAAAGATTTTGATTAATTATATCCCAACACCCAGCACACTGTCCAGCAGATAAGCAAGTTCTTTAACAGTGTGTAGAATAAGTGTTAGTAAGTGGATAACCCCGAGCATGTTCGTGCATCCTCTTGGCACTCGGTTTTATTTGTAAGAGACTTAATAGCACTTCCTGTGGCATTGCTATGAGGAGTCCTTGGGGATTATGCATCAGCATGTAGTGGAAACCCACTAGAACTCTTTAACACCTCATCGGGATTGCTGCTCTTAAACATTAATCAACAAGAATATTTACTAGTTCCTATTTATATTCTCAGCACCTGGGAATCAGAGGGGATGTGGGTATGAAGTATCAAGAAGAGAGGGCACAGGCCTTAGAGGCTGCCAGAACATAAGGGGTTCTCTGCGGGAACTTCTCACCGGTCATAACTGAGGAAGTCAGGAGAGGGCAGCAGAGAGCTGCGGGGCTGGATGGGAAGAGCAGCCTTCCTGTCTGGTAGGTTCTATCCCCAGGAATGCAGGATAAGCATTGAAACCAAGGCAGGAGTCAGGACCCTGGCACCCGCATCCTAGTGCAGCCACTCACTAGTGGTGTGACCTTGGATACGACACAGAACCCCGCTGGCCTTCATGTCTCAATCCCTAAAATGAAGAGAATTAGGTCTCAAGATTGTTGTAAAGTTTCAAAGAATTGGAAGAGCTGCCGAATTCAGCAGTAGAGTTGCCTGAAGGCACTGATGGCGACGCGCGCCCCGCACACACACACACACACACACACACCCTAAACCAGAAGCAGGAGACAAGAAAAGAGCTGACTTGGGGAATTACACAAATATGGTTTTGGTTTTTGTTTCTTTAATAATGAAGTACATGTCGTAACCAAAATATAGGTACGATTCCATGATGGTACAAATACTCCCTTTGACCCTCAGGCTCCTGAAAAGTGACTAAGGGAAAGACCATGCTTTTTGGTCCACAAATGCCATTTATTTTCCTCCTTCCTGGGCACATGGAAGACTGGTTCTGGGCAATAACATGGGAGAAAAAGAGATGTCTGTCACTTCCAGCCTGCAGCACTAGAAGTTTCCTTTGTGACCCTTCAGCTTTTCTCCTCTTCTGACCACTGAACCAGAAACACCAATTAGGCAGAGAGCTGTTGACAATAGGCTTTGGATACTTACCATGAGGTGGGGGGGGGGGGGGGGGGGGAGGCAACTATGTTGAGTTAAGACAGATATTTGGTATCTATATGTTATTGCAGCAGAGCTAAGGCTCTCCTGGCTAATACAGTAACAGAAGACAAAAAATGTGAAAAAGGAAACATGTATGGCAATATGAACTTAATAAGATAAAACTCAGGACCAAAAAAAAGCAGCCAATTTTACAATGTCATTTTCTTAAAAAAATTTTTTTTAATGTTTATTTTTGAGAGAGAGAGAGAGAAGAAGAGATCGCGCACACGCGTGCACACGAGCAGAGGAGGGGCAGAGAGAGAGGGGTTCACAGAATCCGAAGCAGGCTCCAGTCTCTGAGCTGTCAGCACAGAGCCCAACACGGGGCTCGAACTCATCAACTGCGAGGTCATGACCTGAGCCGAAGTCGGGCGCTTAACCGACTGAGCCACCCAGGCACCCCTACAATGTAATTTTCTATTGAGTAAAGATGCATGCCACCAAGAAGATATGCCATGAAGATGAATTTAAGCATAAAACTTCAAAATTTTATAAAGAAAATCTGTTACAAGTGTAAGGAAAGATGGCTTCCCTGGAAGGAGAGGCATAGTGGAAGCTATTGAAGACGGATGAGCAGAGAAGTGGTACGGTATGACTTGAATTCTAAAAAGATTGCTCTGGCTGTTGAATTTTTCAAAATAGCCTGCAAAGGGGAAAAGGCAGAAGCAGGGGAACTAGTTGGAAGGCTGTTGCAATAACCCAGATGGAAAATCACGGTAGCCTGGAGAAGAGGAGCGGTAGAGGTGACAAGAAGTGGTCAGGTGCTGGATATGACAGAGATTTTTGGTTGATTGGGAGGCTTCAGCTGGATCGTATTTAAAGCAATGAGACCACCTGAGTGTGCCTTGGGAGTGAGTGTAGGTTAGAAGAAGAGTAGTAGGAAGCAGTAGGAAGAGAAGCCATCTGAGAACTGCACCCTGGGCGTGTCTAGACGATGAGTCTGGGAAGATGAGGAAGAACCCACAGAAGACACAGAGAAGGAGCAGCCAACAATAAGAAGAAAACTGGAGAGTAAGCCATGTGGGTGCCAAGCAAAGAACATGGCTCAGGGAATCCAGTATCGTCAACCATGCCAAACACTGCCAGGGATGCCTGGGTGGCTCAGTCAGTTGAGCTACTGCTGAATTCACCATTGGATTAGTAACATGGAGGCCATTAAAGATCTTGGAAAGATGGAGTGCCTGGGTGGCTCAGTCGGTTAAGTGACTCTTTGTCTCAGCTCAGGTCATGATCCCATGGTTCCCGGGTCCGAGCCCCACGTCAGGTTCTGTGCTGATGGTGTGGAGCCTGCTTGGGATTCTCTATCTCTCTCCCCATCCCCTGCTTGTGCACTGTCTCTCTCTCAAAATAAATAAATTAATTTAAAAAAATAAAGATCTTGGGAAGATTTTTTTTTCGTATTGTAGTGGGAGCAAAAGCTTGTTGCAATGAGGTCAAGGGAAAATGAGACAAGAATGAAACACAGGGGACAACTCCTGAGAGAAATGTGGCTGTAAACCGAGGCAGAAAAACAGGGCGATAGCTACAGGGGAAAGTGGGGTCAGAGAAGGTTTGGGGTGTTTTTCAGCTAGGAGAGATAACCAATGTTTGCATGATCATTTATCCTTAAATGTATAGTGAGAGAATCCATGCCCCTTTCCATCCCTTGGTTCCCAGACCATTGACCCCAACAGAGTAAAAGAACATGATAAGCTCGTGACGGCTTCAAAGAAAACACCACATCCCGCATGACTAAACCCCAGTGATGCAGCTGTCTCCAAGCCCTCAGATGAGGCCGTATAGGAGCATGCCCCTCATTACCATACTGCTTTTTATGTAATTATTTTTTCTTATCAAAGGACTTCATTGTGCAGCTTACCACGGGGCTTATAACAAGGAAAAGCCTCCCTGCTCCACTCCTCCCTACGCCCAGTCTCCACACCCCAAAGGGATCGCTTTCGACTCTTTCATTTGTTTCTTATCCTGTTTACTGCCCTATTTCTAGGTCACATGCTTACGGTTTCTTTTGTTTTTCAGTTCAAGATTTTAACTTTTGACTTCATAAGATGGTAAACAAGGATTTAGCTCTTCTAATTCACACACCACACCCCCATCCCTGTATCCCTCCCTTCTAGATTATTCTCTTAATAAAGTTACATCAAGATTTTTTTGTTAAATTGAAACTTAATGCATACATTATTGGCTATAAAAATGTAATTCATAGCTGAGTCATTTGGTATGTTACGATGACATACCCTTTTTCATATGACTTTTTGTTTTTCTTCGATTAATAATTGCCTTGCTTTTCCATCTGCTTAGTTCTAGATGCACCTATAATTGACACATATTCAAACTATCCCCAAACTACTTCCAGACAGAACCAAAAACCCATTTCCAACACCAAATAAAAACACCAAGTGATCCGTTACTTCAATGTATTTCTCAGAGACACATCTCCAAGGACCCAGCACACTCCTGCTCTTCTCAGACCAGTCGCTCTCTTGATCTGATGCATGGCTGTCATCCTAGGACCACCTCAGGATGGGCACTCCTTCTCCCTCTCTCCTCTTTGAATTCTCTGTTTTCTGGATCCTAGGTCTTCTTCTCTTTTGGTTCGTTTCCTAATTTTGCTACTCTCTGTGTAACTTCCTGAGACAGGGTGCATGCGAGGTATCTTTTAATGACTTGGCAGATGTGAACCAACCTCCATTTCACCATCATATTGATTTAATAGTTTGTCCAAGTGAAATTCCGGGTTGGCGATCACCTTCTTTGCCTTTTGAACATGCTACCCCACTGTCCTGTGGTTCAAGGGCCGCTGTTGAGAGTCCAATGCCGTTTCGTTACTCGCCTCTTGTCTGTTGACTCTTTTTTACTCTCCAGGAGATTTACAGAATCTTCTTCTTATCCCCGCAATCTGAAATTTCATGATTACTGTCCTCATTTGTTTTCCCAGATGCTCAGTGAACTTCTGAACTCTGAAAACGCGTATCTTTCAGTCCTGGAAATTTTCCTTTCTCATTTCTGTGATCATTTTTCCCCCTCCAACTTTTCTGTTCTTTCTTTCTGGAATTTCTACTCATCAGATTTTAAAACTCTTTGAATGATCTTCTTGCTTTCTTCTATTTTCTTTATTATATTCCATTATTTTATTCTATACTTGAAGATATTTTCCCAATGTTATTTTGCAAGTCTATTGAAGTTTTAAATTTTCTGATCACATTACTAGTATTTTGATATCTTTCCTGCTTTTTTTTTTTATAATACCCTGTTCCTTTGTGGATACAGTTTCTTATCCATTCAATTAGCAATATCTGTTAGGCACTTGCCTCGTGCCATCGTCAGTACTGGTGATAGAAAGCGAACAAGACAGAGTCCCTGCTCTCACAGAGCTTACATCCAACTGGGAGTGACAATAAGCAACTAATGGATAAACTATATAATATCAGTAGAGAATGATAGCACTACAAGAAAAATTAAAACAAGGAATGGAAATAGAAAGAGACACTGGCCTTTGGGGATGGGAGATATGGATTATGGGTGACACTGTCTTCCTAGTTTGTGGTCTCCCCAGAAAGGACCGCTCTGCATCCCTGCTTATCGGCTGTGAGTTTGCCACCTGCATTCTGGAAGTCAAATAGGGTTCAGCCGGCTAGGGAAACCTCTTCAAGATTTTCATTAATCCCTATTTTCAGTCTGGCACCTGACGACTGCCCTCAACTGGGTCCGGTATCCCCAGATCCAAAAGCTCTGGGGTCCAACTTCTCCCGAGTAAAAAAGTTGCCCCCAGCCTTTTCTTGGGGCAAGGTAAGGAATCCGGGGTACAATCGTCGTTAATTCACTTTCAATTATGTCCTTGTTTTTGGCACCAGTCTTCCTCTGCTTCTAGAGGTAACCCTGCATCTCAAGCCCGTGACTCTTTAGGGGCTTCCACGGCAAGACTTAGCTAATGTCTTGTTAGCTTAAGAATGAGTTGCCTTGGGGCACCTGGGTGGCTCAGTCGGGTAAGCGTCGGACTTCGGCTCAGGTCATGATCTCACAGCATCAGACTCTGCTGCGAACCTGCTTCAGATTCTGTGTCTCCCTCTCTCTCTGCCTCTCCCCTGCTCATTCTCTCTCTCTCTCTCTCTCTCTCTCTCTCTCTCTCTCTCTCTCAAATATAAATAAACATTTTAAGACTTTTTTTTAAAGAATTACTTGTCTTCCTTAGTTTTCCTCAACTACTCCGCTCTCCTCTCGTGCTCTCTCTGTCTTTACGGGTTCCTACCCTTTATTTTTCTTTTGCTAACATTTCAGTAGATTCGTAGAAGGGAACCCACATAAAATCATATACTCAGCCCCCATGTTTAACCAGGGTAATTCCTATGTGGCAGCCACTCCTAATTGCTGCTGATTAAAAAGAAAAGAAAACAATTTCTTAATTGTCAGGAGTGTTCATTAGTCTGAGTTCACCGCCAGGCAAAGCAGAGAAAATCTGATCCAACGCAGAGAGGTTCAGCCTTGTGGGATGGGATCTCCAGATTCACTGTCAAAAATAACTCAGAGACAATTAGCCTAAGCCTTGAGGGTTTCATCACATCCAGGTACACAGCAAGCCAGCTTCACAGGCTTGTTACCTGTGCAACCACAGAGGACCCCACCTGCCTGCTTGAAAGTTCTACAGCACCATCTTGAAATTCTTAATAATTTTTAAGCAAGGGGCCCAACATTCTCATTTTGCCTGGGCCCCACAAATCACATGGCCACCCCTGTGGCCAGTCCTGAATATGTACGAGGCACAGACACCCTGTGAAGACAGTTTTGCCAACCCAAGACGAGAGCGGGATGTGTAAAGGCAGAGGCCACAAAGTTCACACGGAAAAAAGATTGTCTGATTTAAACAATTCATTATCTTGACAGTTCAGAATTGACTGGTAGGCGGGCTCAGCTCAGGCCCATTGTTAAACCTCCAAGTCGGTCTCTGGTTTTTAGAAATTGTGTTGACCCATCAGATGCCTTTGGTTGGACACAAATAAGACATGTGAGTCACGCAGACAGAAGGCTGTCACAAGGTCACCACCAGGATGTTTCTCTGCTGATTCTGAACCGTTTTCTAAGAAGCAGCTGCTGTGTTTGCCTTCCCTGTGGCCTGACCACTTGGCTTTTATCTACCATCTAGTGATCTCTCACACTCTCCACGTTCAGGGCCTTGCATGGACTAGTCTACGCGCACACGCCCAGGGTCCAGCAGAAACGTTCCCGCGGCTCAGCACCCATTCCCCTTTCTCCCCCCGTGTGTGTGGCAGGCATGTGCCAAGCTGAAAACTTTACACCCAGGCTCTTTTCCAGGTAGCCCCGAGTTCTGGGCACTGCGGCTCAAGTGGACTGAGCTATGGATTTCAGGCCACTGGCTATGGATTTTCTGGAAATGTTTTATTCTCTTGACATAGAGATTAGGCCTTCTTTTGCATCTGCCTGGATTTCTTAAGCGACAGCCGGAGCCGGAACAAGCCACTCAATGAACGTTTAGTTAATGAGTATTTGCCGTGTGCCAGGCACTCTTCCTATGGAGACAGCACAGCGACCACACCCAAACCCCTGCCCTGATGGTGCATACGCTCTAGTGGACCATCTGGCAACTTGGAGAAAAGGGAAGAGAATCACATAAGCCTCAGCTTCAACATTTCTGAGCAGCTCAACTAAAGATAGGAACTTACTTGAGAAAAAATAAATTTTATTCAGCCCCTCAGGGCTACTTAAGGAATAAGGCATAAAGAATATCACAAAAAGCTCTGGGGCTCCTGGGTGGCTCAGTCGGTTAGGCATCGACTTTGGCTCAGGTCATGATCTCACAGTCTGTGAGTTCGAGCCCCGCATCGGGCTGTGTGCTGACAGCTCAGAGTCTGGAGCCTGCTTCGGATTCTGTGTCTCCCTCTCTCTCTGCCCCTCCCCAGCTCGTGCTCACACTGTCTCCGTCTCAAAAATAAACATTTAAAAAGAAAAATCAAAAGCTAAAAAGAAAGCATCAGACAGAGTCCAAATATTTTTAAAAAGAAAAGAAATAGCTTTGAGTGGAGAAATCAGAGTTATAGTGAATTTCGAAACCACAATTCAAAGTAAAACAGAAGTTTTAAATGTATATATTCATATATGTTTCTAATTTATATATGCGTGTGTGAGTGCGTATATATCTTTTTTTTAGAAAGAAAAATGGGCAAAGCAACCGTGGGAAAATGTGATGGTGAGTCTGAGTGAAGGATATATGGGTGTTCATTGTATTACTCTCTTTATTATTACATTGTAATCATATTCTTTATACTATCATTTGATTTTTCTCAGTGAGAAGGGGGAGGGATTCTGTGATTTGTGTGGATCATGTAGGAGGGCTCCTGACTTTCCTACGAATAAGGTGTTAGGAAAAAAATGAAAAGCAAACCCAACCATCCGAGTGGAGAGGAGCCGCCAGAGCCCCTGGGGCCCCTCTCTCTGCATCGAGGGGAGGAGTCTGCTTGGGAAAAAGCCTCTCAAGCCAGAGACCCCTTCCACACTCCGGGCAAGCTGTCTGTCCCTGCTCACCAAGAAAAGGCCGTGCAGCTGCTGGCCTCTGGCCTGAGACTTGTTCTCATCACAAGGGTCCGGTGCAGCCGGCAGCCACCCGGTGGGGTGGAGACTTAGAAGCCCTACCCCCCCGCCCCCCCCACCACCGCCACCACCTGCTCGCAGCACCATTCCCCAAAAAGAATTCGACCCTCGCGTCATGTCAGCTGGCGACAACCGGACTCCACCAACTGTGGAACGCTGCCTCTCAAATCCGAAGAGGCATACCGTGATGTAACACAGGGTGGAAGAAACAAATTGCAGGACGGTATTTCAGATCAATCCCCCAAGTGCTAGAGAGAAAGGAGGGCTGGAGAGGGAGAGGGTTGCAGGGGAGGAGAGGGGAGGGGAAGGGAGGGGAAAAGGAGGGGAAAAGAGGGAAGGGAAGGGGGGGAGAAAAACAAAACAAAAGGAAACCTCTATTTGGCTGCCTGTATGTATATACTTACGTATATACACGCATAGAGAAAAATCTGAAAGATGTACATTGAGTCGTTATTCTTAAAAAAAAAAAAGTGACTACTGATTACTTTTAGAGTGTTTTTGAAGGTAAAGGTAAGACTTTTTTTTCCCTCAAACCATAACAGACTCTTAAATACAGAGAACAAACTGAGGGTTGCTGGTGGGGGGTTGAGTGGGGGGATGGGCTAAAGGGGCAAGGGGCATTAAGGAAGACACTTGTTGGGATGAGCCCTGGGTGTTATATATAAGTGATGAATCACTAAATTCTACTCCTGAAATCATTATTACACTATATGTTAACTAACTTGGCTTTAAATTTTTAAAAAAAAAAACGTGAACTTAAAAAAAGACTTTTTTTTAAAAATTTTTCTTTTATATGGTATAAACTTTCTGAATTAGTCTATCTTTTTTTGTGGAGAAAGCATCTTTCTTTTTACCATTTTTTTTTAATTTAAATTCAAGTTCATTAACGTACAGTGTCGTCTTGACTTCAGGAGTGGAACCCAGTGATTAATTCATCGCTTACATGTAACACCCAGAGCTCATCCCCACAAGTGTCCTCCTTATTGCCCATCACCCATTTAGCCCATTCCCCCATCCACCTGCCCTCCAGCTACCCTCAGTTTGTTCTCTGTATTTAAGTTTCTTTTAGTCTACCTTAATTTGTATTTTTTTCTAACAAAGAACAATTAAGGCTAGGGGCTTTCCCCCTTTGAAGCTGCTGCCCCCGCCAAGGGTGGGGGTTGGTGGGGGGCAGTAAACTAAGGCAAAGCACAGTCCAGATCAGAGGTCAGTCCACTACAGTGGGTGGGCCAGATACGACCTGCCACCTGCTTTTGTCAATAAGGTTCTATCACATCCCAGCCCCTCCACTCATTTACCTATTGCTAAGGCAGCTTCTGTGCTACAAACACAATGGTAAAGCTGTAAATGGCCTGCAAAGCCAAAAACATGCGCTCTCTGGCCCTTTATGGAAGCTTGCCAATCCCTGGTCTATATCCACACTTACCTCTGCGATGGGAGCTGTACCATCTCACACCGGTGGTGTTAGAACACCAACCCCCAAATCAGACTCTGAGAGGAAGCCGTAAAAAGTAAACTTGAAATGTATTTTGTGAACTTAGAGGGTTAAATCAACAAATGTCACCTGATCATAAAGGCCGTCTCCATCCGTCACCCCAACACAGCCCTGTCCACCATTCTTGGCCAGCTTTCTTCAAAGACTTTATCACATCTGATACGTTCTTGTTTATGTCTGCCCCCTTCCTCATAATGTGAGAGCGGTGAGAACAGGAATCTTCTCAATCTTGTTTGTCCCTATTTCCCCAGGGCCTAGAACACTGCCTGGCCCATAGGGGGTGCTCAAGAAACATTGAATGAATGAATGAATGAATGAATGAATGAATGAATTGCAATTCAGCAGCAAAATTTTCCTATCTCTCTCTCTCTGCCCCTCCCCCATTCACATTCTATCTCTCTCTCTCTCAAAATAAATGGATAAACATAGAAAAAAAACCAGAAGAGATATGAAGGAAATGCGAAATCTTTCCCCTTTGGAAGGAAAACATTTATGACTAATGGGAATTTTTATTAGGTTTTGTCATACACCGAAACTATCTCCCCAAGATTCGTAGAGCTTTTTGGTCTCCCCAAGACTTTCAGTAAAATTGTCATTATTCATTCTGCTGTGCTTTCTGGGAAAAGATAAGAACATTCCCACTTCACGGTGGGTGTAGGGTCAAGAACAGAGGTACTCACGGTGCCCAGTCACATCTGAATTACAAGAATAGCCTATTGTGCTCTGCTGGCCCTCCAGTTCTTATCTCTGCACAGACGAAATGCAGAAAAATGTGAAACCTTGAAAGAAAATAGACCCATTCACTCTCCTCGATGAAACCAAAAAAGCCTTGTACTGTTTTAGAAACAAGTTAACTCTCTGTCCACTAACAGATACCAAATGAAGACAACCGTCCATTCAAAGGTAAATTAATCCTCTGTACAAATAACCAAACTTGAATGCCAAGACTAGCGTGGACCCACATACCCATTTAAAATTTTTCCAGACTTTGTACACTATGTCCCATTCTCTCAGCTGAACAACCTACCTGTTTGTCTAAAACAACCTGCCTCTGTAATCCCAGGGTCCTGTAGTTCTCATTAACTATTTCACTACACAGAGCTCCTTCTCCAGGTAGATACTCTTTCTCTGATTAATTTCACCTTCAATCAGAAAACGGCAAAGTGGGGCGCCTGGGTGGTTCAGTCGGTTAAGCATCCAACTCTTGATCTCGGCTCAGGTCATGATCTCACAGTTTGTGAGTTCGAGCCCCGGGTCGGGCTCTGCGCTGACCGTACAGAGCCTGCTTCAGATTCTGTCTCTCCCTCTCTCTGTGTCTCTCTCTCTCTCTCTCCCAAAATAAATAAACTTAAAAAAAAATAAAAATGAAGAAAATGGAAAAGTTACGCACCCAAATTTACAGTGTACGATCTTAAAGGAATCCAATTCAGAAATTCCTATTTCTATCATCTCTAGGTCTTTGCTTTTTTCTGCAAAATCGGCATCTCTCATCTATACCTTTCTCCAGGGATGATAGATATTTTATATCTTCTCGTTACAGATTTGAACCTGAGGGAAATTCGCAAAATAAATGTACAGATTTACCTTTTCCTTCGGAGCCCGATCTCCTCATCCTTGTTTCTGTTCAGATGTGGTGGGGCCTTCATTTCAGAGATTCATGTGGATTCGGACCAGACTTTGCCTAAATTTGCCCCAAGTTTTCAGTTGCTGCCTGCTTCCTCCCTCACTGAAGTCAGGTGGTCTTTTTGTCTTCCTTTCTATTTGTTGTTGGAAATGAAGGGAGTGTTGGGGGGGGGGGGGAGGTGGTAGAGGACATACAGGACAGCTGAACAAATTCAGACATCCAAAGGTATAAAGTGAAAGTCCCACCCATTCCCCTGCCCTGCAGGAATGATTGTTAACATCTAGCACATACCCTGACAGACCTTTCAGTATATGTAGTTTATGCACACACATATACACACACACACACAGGATCATGTTGGACATCTGGCAATGCAACTTGCTTTGCTTTTTTTTCATTTGCTCTATATATTCATTCGTTCTTCGCACATGCAATGAGCATGCATTCTGTTCCAGTGCCCCTTTAGGCCCTGGGAGCACATCAGTGAACAAAACAGACAACAGTTCCTGTCCTCCTGGAGCTTACATTCTTGTAGAGATGGCAGACAAAGAAAATAAGTGAGCATGTGCCATTGCAGCCGTAAGAAGTGCTATGAAGCAAGAGGGGGAAGGGTGGGGGTGGGGGGGGTCAAGCATTGTATTTAAATAAAATCCCAGCAAAGTCTCTCTAATAGGAGGGCATGTGAGCAGAAACCTGGGATGGAAGTCAGACAAGGAAACAGGGTGGCTACAGAAGAATGGGCAAGAGGGAGATCCAAGGAAACGTGGCAGGGGGGGAGGGGCGGGGGCGGGGGGGGGGGCAGGGGGAAGGTGGTGAGAAGAGACCAAGTCAGTCCCTGCAGACCATGGGAGGAGCCTATACTTTCATTCTGATGAGATGGGGACCCATGGTGGGTTTTAAGCAAAAGAATACCCCTTTTTCCCCCCCATTGGCCCCTCCAACCCATTTTCCCTCCCCCACCACCACACTGTTAAAAAATGTACTCTTGGGGTGCCCGGGTGGCTCAGTCGGATGAAGGTCTGACCCATGATTTTGGCTCAGGCCATGATCTCACAGTTTGTGAGTTTGAGCCCCGAATCCAGCTCTGTGCTGACACTGGAGCCTGCTTGGGATTCACTCTCTCCCTCTCTCTCTCTCTCTCTCTGCCCTTACTCTGCTGACTCTTTCTCTCTCTCTCTCTCAAAAGAAATTAAAAAATTAAAAATTAAAAAAAATGTACTCTCACATTGTCCCTATGCCGCCCACCAGCCCTCCTGTGAAAACCGTCTATACCAGTGGGTCCTACCCCTTGTTTGGGGAAAGTTGTAGCTTCTGGCCCAAGGTCATTCTTTTGGTGATTCTGATCCCCTTACAACTCAGAGGTTCTCGATCCTTACTGCACATTGGAATCACCTAGGGAGCTCAAAAAAAAAAACCTATATTAAAATCTAACCCACAGAGATTCTGTTTAATTTGGTCTACAGAGAACTGAGGCATCAACTTTTTTTTTAATTCTCTAGGTGATTACAATATGTAGCCAAGGTTGAGAACAGTGTCATTACTGATCCTCCTAGTGCCCCGACCCTTAAGCTCCTGACCTCCTCCTTACAGCCTATCTCTCCCAGCTAGTCGTTGCTATAATTATGCCATAGACATTGGCACCATCAATGACAACCCCTCCATAACCTCAATTTTAAGACTCCCATCCTCCAGCCAACATTTGCCATCTTTTCAGTCTACACTCCAGTATCCCAGCTCTGGAAACCCCCTAAGACCTAAAGCCCACCGACCCCACCACACTTACAAGGTCTCTCAACCTCCCCATGGCCTCACTTTCCTCCTTACCCGGTTTAGACTCTCCAGTCCGTCACTGTCATCCCTCTTTGCATACATCCCTTGCCCTCCCGTCCCATTACCACGTCCCCTGCCCCTCCCTGGAAACTGCCCAGACTGAGTAGTGAGCCGGTCTCCTCTGGTTACCCACAAATTCTTAAAGGGTTGAATCCTTCATCCTTTACTACATCCTTGATTTCTTTTGCCCTCTCTATATCCAGAATATTTTGGCTCATCTGTGGCCACAGATTCCTCTATTTTATGCCATGCAGGCTTCTACCCCGATCTCCACTGGAGCTGTACTTGCTAAAGTAATCCTAGTGGAGACCCAAACCTGACAATGTCCAAAAGAATATCTCATTTTCTGAATACAGTCAAATTGATACAAGCTCATGCTACTGCCGATAAATGGGGGAGTTTTTAAAACCCATCCATTATATCCTCCTGCCAAGCACCATCAAAACAACAACCTGAGTCTATTAGTCACATCTGGGATTCCTCACCCACATCTAGGGTTCCTTCCACCTGTACACATAGGGAATGAAGCCCATGTGCACTTTGCTTCAGCGTCTCTGATAGCTACCAAAGTTAAAAGAACTTACACAAGGGGCGCCTGGGTGGCTCAGTCGGTTAGACGTCCGACTTCAGCCCAGGTCACCATCTCACGGTCCGTGAGCTCGAGCCCCGCGGCGGGCTCTGGGTTGATGGCTCAGAGCCTGGAGCCTGTTTCCCATTCTGTGTCTCCCTCTCTCTCTGCCCCTCCCCTGTTCATGCTCTGTCTCTCTCTGTCTCAAAAATAAATAAACGATTAAAAAAATTAAAAAAAAAAGAACTTACACAAGAAGAGAAAGAACATATATAATCCTATACCTCATCAAGAAATTAAATGCATATGGGGGCGCCTGTCTGGCTCAGTCAGTAGAGCATGAGACTTCTGATCTTGGGGTTGTGAGTTCAAGCCCCATGTTGGGTCCAGAGATTACTTTAAAAATTTAAAAAAATGTTTAAAAGAGAGAAATTGAATTCGTGTGAAAAACCTTCCCACAAAGACAATTCCTGGCCCAGGAAGGTTTCACAAGTGAAATCTCCGAACATTTAAGGTAATAATGAATGGGATCATTTCCCAAGTCTTTTATGAAGCCAGCTAAGCAGAATCCATAATAACACAACACATAAGAAAAGGATAAGTCAATCCCTCATGATAATAAATGCAAAAGCCATAAGAAAAATGTTGACATATTAAATCCAGTGATATCTCAGAAGGGTTATACATCTCAAAGTTGTATTCCTGGATTAATTCTCATGTTTATTCTGGGCATACAAACAAGACTCATTTAATGTTTAAATGTTAATCAATGTAAGTTACCACGTTTTACGAATATAGAAAGAAAAACTGTATGATCGCCTCAGTAAATGTAGAAAATTATTCTTGATATAATTTAATACCTATTTGTGATTCTTTTTAAATCTACATTTAAATTTTAAATTCTAGCAAGCTGGAAATAAAAAGGCATTTCCTTAATCTGGTCAAATATATCTACCAACCCCAAAAACAAACTGACTACAGCAAACGTGGTTCTTGATGGTAATATATTGAAGGCGCTTCTCCTGAGATCAAGAAGGAGACACGTCTGTCGACTGACGGAATTCTATTCAATATTGAGTTGGAGGGCCAAGCCACTGTAATAAATATTGAAATAAAACAGCCATTATTTGCAGATGATGTGATTGTGTATTTATAAAACCCAAAGGAGTCTGCAGATAAACTGCTGTGAGTTGAGTAAGGCCACTGAACACCAGATCATTACTCAAAGCAGTAGCATATAACCATGAGTGGGAAGTATGAGGACGAGAGTGGTGACGTCTGATGGCAGGTAGGATAGTCAGGATCCACAGGACCATGCAAGGGGGCTTGTGGGTCTCTCCAGAGTGTATCCGCTGCCTTTTCCAAGCCTTCTCCAAATCTGTCTACCCCAGCGTCCCATCCCAGCCTCAGGAGTCTTGAGACTGGATCTCCCCGAAACAAACAAGCTGCCTGCCTAACAAAACTCTGTTTTGCCTCATCCATTTCCCAGTGTGGCCGGAAATGAAGGGTCTCCAAATGCAGGGGAGGAGTGGGGTCACCCTGGACGGCTTCACCTTGGAGCGGCATCCTGGCTGTAGTCCCTCCTTGCTGGCTCGTCCAGTCCTCAGACCCCACACTGAAAGAGGCAGCCCTTCAGACTCAGAGCAGAGAATTCATTAGAATGAGAAGCACCTGAGATTGTAAGCCCTGGGCAGATGTGGATGGAGAAATTAAAGAATCTGGGCAGAGGTCCCACAAAGAGACGTGTGGCCAGCCATTGACAAATGGTCCCACGAGCAAACTTGGTGCAGAGAGCTCAGGATTCACTTCTGACCTCTCTCCCTCCTCCCTGAAGCTTCCTTCGTGTGCTCCCTGTGTGTTCCAAGCCGTCTCATCTCCACACCCCCACGTAAACCCACGGATGGGACAGAACCTTCTATGGCTCATCAGATGGGGCTAAAGTGGACTTGTTGTGTGGGAAATCATTTCGGTGCAATGGCAGGAGCCTCGTGCACCCCCAGGGAGGCAACTGAGCAGAAAAGCTCAAGGAGCAAATTCAGATGTTCAGAAAGAATGGCTTGTTAAATCAATAACAAAATACAGGGAGAAGCCGGGGGAAAGAGACATATTTAGGCAACAGTTCAGGCAGGGAGGAAGAACCACACTACGTGCATCCTGTGTGCGTGTGCGTGTGCGCAATGTGCACGTGTACAGGTGTGTATGTGTGTTCGTGTGCCCAATGTGTGTGTGTGTGTGTGTGTGCCCAATGCATGCGTCTGTGTGTGCGCCCAATGTGTACGTGTGCATGTGCATATGCATGTGCCAATGTGTGTCTGTGTGTGTGTGTGCGTGTGTGTGTCAATGTGTGCATGTGTGTATGTGTGTGCCCGATGTGTGCATGTGTGTGTATGTGTCCAATGTGTGTGTGTGCGCGCCCAATGTGTGCATGTGCATGTGTGTGTATGTGTCCAATGTGTGTTTATGTGTGTGTGCCCAATGTGTGCATGTGCATATGTGTGTGTGTGCCCAATGCATGCGTCTGTGTGTGCGCCCAATGTGTACGTGTGCATGTGCGTATGCATGTGCCAATGTGTGTCTGTGTGTGCGTGTGTGTGTCAATGTGTGCATGTGTGTATGTGTGTGCCCGATGTGTGCATGTGTGTGTATGTGTCCAATGTGTGTGTGTGCGTGTGTGTGCGCCCAATGTGTGCATGTGTGTCTGAGTGTGTGCCCAATGTGTGCATGTGCATGTGTGTGTGCGCGCCCAATGTGTGCATGTGCATGTGTGTGTATGTGTCCAATGTGTGTGTATGCATGTGTGCCCAATGTGTGCATGTGCATATGTGTGTGCCCAATGCATGCGTCTGTATGCGCACCCAATGTGTGCATGTGTGTATGTGTGTGCCCAATGTGTGTGTGTGTGCATGTGTGTGTGCCCAATGTGTGCATGTGTGTATGAGTGTGTGCCCAATGTGTGCATGTGCATATGTGTATGCGTGTGCCCAATGTGTGCGCGCGTGTGTGTGCATGTGCCCAGTGTGTGTGTGTGCCCAATGTGTGTGTGTGTGTGCGTGTGCCCAATGTGTGCATGTGCATATGCATGTGCCCAATGTGTGCGTGTGTGTATGCATGTGCCCAATGTGTGTCTGTGTGTGCACATGTGTGTGTCAATGTGTGCATGTATGTATGTGTGTGCTCAATGTGTGCACGTGCATGTGTGTGCATGTGTCCAATGTGTGCATGTGTGTATGTGTGTGCGTGTGTCCAGTGTGTGCGTGTGTGTGCCCAATGTGTGCATGTGCATATGTGTGTGCATGTGCCCAATGTGTGCGTGTACATACGTGTGTGTCTATCATGTGCATGTGTGTATGTGTATGCATGTGCCCAATGTGTGTATGTGTGTGCATGTGCCCAGTGTGTGTGTGTGCGTGTGCACATGTGTGTGCCCAATGTGTGCATGTGCATATGCGTGTGCATGTGCATATGCCTGCATCCCTCTGTCACCCTCGTGTCCTCTTTCTCTGCCATCAGCTTCCCTGCTGGTCACGACAACGTGGGAAGACGTACAAAGAGCGTCAGGAGGAAGGCGTCTGGAGCCTTCGGTGCTCCGTCAGAAAGATGCAGGAGCACACGTGCCTGGTCAGCAGCTGCAGTGCACCAGGGACTGGCTGAGCAACCGTACCTTTTCTCCGCATGCCCTGGGCAGAGAACGAGTGGAACCCAAAATGAACGTGAACCAAGGGGCCCGACTGAAGACCTCATGAATGAGTGCCTCCTGAGCCTTCTCACGCGCTTCATAATCATGTGCTGCTTCTCATCCTTCCACGAACTCCTAGAAGTATTCCTCGGACGTATTCTCTACCTCCCTTCCCACCAGCTCCCTGGCTCTATACTTAGTTTCCTTTCTTTTCTTTCTTTCTTTTTTTCTTTCTTTCTTTCTTTTTTTTTTTTTTTCTTAAACAACAGGAATTTTTATTCTCTTAGTTCTGGACATTAGAAGTCCAAGGTCAAGGGCTTACAAGGTTGGGTGTTTGTTTTTTCAATTGAAGTATATAATTGACATAGATTCTCTTATCTTCTATAGTAGAATTAATCTTTTTTTATTGTTCTTTATATATTTTGAGAGATAAAGAGCATGAGCAAGGGAGGGACAGAGAGGGAGGGAGAGAATCCCAAGCAGGCTCTGCACTGTCAGAACAGGGCCTGATGCAGGGCTCAAATTCGCGAATCACGAGATCATGACCTAAGCCGAAACCAAGAGTCAGTGGCTTAACTGACTGAGCCATCCAGGCGTCCCTATGATTCAGACGCCCCATGATAGAATTCTTCTTTTTTTTAATTTTTTTTAATGTTTGTTTATTTTTGAGAAAGAGATGGACAGACAGACAGAAAGACAAGAGTGTGAGCAGAGGGGGGGCAGAGAGAGAGGGAGACAGAGAATCCGAAGCAGATTCCAGGCTCTGAGGTGTCAGCACAGAGCCGGATGTGGGGCTCAAACCCACAAACCATGAGATCACGACCTGAGCAGAAGTCAGACGCTTAACTGACTGAACCATCCAGGCGCCCCTGGTAGAATTATTCTTAAGTGAATAAACATGCATTACAGGTCCCTCTGTCAGAAGGATGTTCCATTTGATCCTGAAGATAAAGTCAAGCCCTGTCTCACCTCTGAGGCATGACTCATACCTGCAGCCAAACAGGATGATACAGGAAGTGAAGACACAATTCACAGGGAAAGAGAGGTGGGATATCTCAGGTGGCAGGAGACAGACTCAGGAGCAGCAGCTGTGAGAACAAAAAGAAAGGGCTGGCCCCACCGGGAAGCATCCAAAGCCCGCGATAAGGACAGGTCTAAGACAGACAGTCCAAGAGGTGACATTCACAAAGAATGCGGTGTGAATGAGGTCCCCTGAAGAAGGATGCGTCTGGGCCAGGGAGGGTGAGAACATGAAGAGAAATGCAGAAGGCGCACCCCCGGGGGCGGGGGGAGGGGGGAAGTGATGCTTGGGAGGCTGCAGTCAATCCACTTGGGACTCAGCAACAGCCTCCAAGTCCTATGACAAAGAGATCCCAGTCCTGCAGGGCATACAGTCTGGAGGGAAAATAGGAGGAATCCTGTTATCAGAACCTGCTGCCGATGTACAGGGCAGGAATGGACGATGTCATCAAGGACGGTGATCCTGGGGCACAGGGTGTGGTGCTGAATCTGCTCCCACCTCTCCTGGAAAACATTTTGGATGATTTCTCTAGGGTACAACAATGACGCCAAGCACCTCCAAGACAGCCCAGCGTCTGGAGGCTGGGAGCTGAGGGAGGAAACAGAGACCAAGGGTCGGAGATCCTAGATCTGTGCTTCTTTCCAGCCACGAACCCTGAACGGATCATGTCGCTTTGCCGACCCGCTATTTCCCCCTCCACAAAAGGTAGACAATAATGTTCGCTAAGCAGGCCTCTGAGGGTTTGTATGAAGACAAAATAAGGTAACGCACAGGCAAGCTATGGCTAAACCATACAAATGTCAGTTGCCATTATTATTATTATTTCTGTGTCGTCAGAAAAAATAATAATAACAGAGAAACTTACGGGGTCTCAGGTCTTATGAGAAAGAGGAAAAGAATCACTAACAACCTCTCTTCTGTTAATGAGGGGGGGTGGGAATTAATTGCCTCAAGCCCCTAGGAAGGTGACTTGTGTGAGTGGGTTTCTGTGAAAGTTTCACACTCATTAAACTTGAGGAGAGGCCCTCAAGGGAGAGACTTGAGGAGGGTCTGCCCCGCCCCCCGTGGGTCCCAAACCTCATATATCCACAGGGGTTGTGTCTCCAGGCACTGCTTCCTTGCCCCGCCTCGTCTCCCTGGCTTCCCTTCTTTCCCGTCCCCTCACATCCCCATTTAGAAATTGTAACAAGTATTGAATTGTTCCTCTCTGCCATACACGCTGAGAAGCGCTTCAAACTCATCTTCACAGCAGCCCCCAGGGTTGACACTATCATTTCCACTTTGCAGGAGGCAAAACCGAGTGAGGTTCAATAACTTGCCCAAGGTCACAAAAACAGTCACGGCTGGCCATGGGATTCAAATCCAGGGAAGATCAATAGGATGTCCCATGCTCCTCACTGCCAGGCAGTGGTGCTGCCCCAAAACAAGCCACCAGCCCCAAACAAGCCAGGAGCCAGCAGTGGATGGAAGAAACCCCTTCCCAAAGGCGGTGAAACTTTCAACTTTCGATGGTGCAATTTGCAATGGTTGGGTCGGGGGGAGAGAGAGGTATGGAATCTCTCTGTGGTCTAGGCCACTTGTGTTCACCATTGTCCCTGGAGCTGGGTTCTCAAGGCCAGACATTCAAAGTCTGCATGTTCTCCTGGGCTCTGGGTCTCTGGACCAGTAAGTTGTCTCCTGAGATCCCATCGGTGAGGCTGCCCCTGGGAATGGTGATGAAGTTCAATTTGTCCTTTCCATTCACTTACATAAAAACATCTTTTTTTTTAAAAAAAAAAAAAAAAGCGACTTCAATATCCAGGGAGGGGCCTTCAATATCCTTCAATGCCAGGGAGGGGCCTCTCCCGTGGCCGGGGCACTGTCTGACATCCCTTCATCCTGACAGAATGGAGAATGTCGACTTCTCAAGGGCTCTCTCTTTCAGCAAGTCCCCTGTCTCCAACGACACTCGCCCTTTCAGCCCTCCCAAGTCACCTGCAGACATTGGCACCAGATGTGAGGTCACTTCAGTATCAGCCTCGACACAGAGGTCCCTGTGGGGGAGTTTCACAATTAGGGACCAGGAGCCTTCTCCCCTCTGCACCTCTCTACAGGCGTCCACCTGGCACATGAGCTCAATCCCCTCCGGCTGCTGTTCAGCATGTCTCAAACCCAAAACCAGAATAGAAGTCAGCTGCTTGCTTAAAATGCAAATCCCATTCAGTAGCTGGTCTGGGGTGGAACCAGCTTCTGCATTTCTAGGGAGCACCCAGTGATGTCGAAGCTGCAGGTATGACCAGGTGCTAAAGACCGGTGACCAAAGCTGGTGAGCATCTATCTCATCTGACTGGGAGGGAAAAAGAAAAAGAAGCAGAAGAAAGCGAGGCAGGTTTCTTCTCCCCGCAAAAGAAAACAGTGAAAAGTCTAGCCCGAAAGCCAAGTCACAGGTGCATGCGAATATCTTTTGTTGAGGGTCTCCGGGCACTAAATCGCAAACTGCTTTCACCGGAAATTGCCTTAAGTTAGGCGCTGTTTTGTTGCTAACTGTAGAAGAGTTTAATTTAAATGTCCCTCAGTGGGGAACTGCCTCAATGTTATGAAACGTAACATTGTGCAGCCTCTGGTCTGGAAAGGTGGGCAGTCCTTAATTTCTGTACTGGGAAGATCCCCAAAATAAATTGTTAAATAAAAAAGAGAAACAAAGTACGGAACAATATGTATAGTTTGTTACCATTTGCATCTTTTAAAAAAGAGGAGAAAATATAGGTTCACATATTAGTTACATAAGCGATGACTAACCGTGGAAAGATACACAAGACACTGGTAGCTTCTGAGGCAGAGATCTGAGCGCCGGGAGCAGGCAGGACGAGGACTTATTTTCAGCGTAGTCCCTTCTGAATTTTGTACAACTGGAATACATTTCCCACTCGAAAAGAACAAAAAGTAAAATTGAAAGGTAACCCCGCTGTTCTTTCTATATCTCCATCCACCCAAAAATCCAACGAAATTGATTCACTCGACACTTTCAAGAACCCTCTTAGTGCGTCCCCTGTAGAATTGGTTCTTGGAACAGGGATCGGAGTAGCATTGCCTTGTGTTTCCAGTGTGTCCATGTTCTAGGAGTGTAGAAACTACAAAAGGTGTATATTCAGAGTCTGGAGCCTCTGGGGGGGGAGGGGGTCCCAGTTTCCCTTGGGGGATTCAAGAGACCCGGCCACTGAGGGCAAGAGTTCTCTGCAGATGGAAGAAATTCTGTACACCTAGGTCACCCTTGTACAACTGGATGGTTGAATCAGAATCTGTGGCCCAGAGCCGCAAATGGGAGAGCAATGACTTCCCCTAACAAGCCTTCCCGTAAGGACCTCCTGCTGCGCTTGGAACATGTTCTGTTCTCCCGAGTTTTTTCTGGTTTAAACATCTGACTTGGGCTGGCTGAATTATTGGGTTTTACTATTCTTCTCTGGTTACCTTATTTGATCTATTAGTTTTCATTAAGTAATCTCTCTAGCGTATTTATTTCTCTAGTTATTTATTCTCTTTCCTCAGGCTATAATCCCTACCCAATGAATAGAGGATTTTGCCAAGCATTGTCCACATGGTCATTCAAGTTCAAATACCCGTTCATCCCTGTGTGACCACAAGCAGGTTACTCGGTTCTCAAATGAGGCCAGGGTGAGGGGAGTACCTGGCCTACGGAATAGCACAGAGCAGAGGTTCAACAAATATTTGTTTTGTTTTATTTGAGAGAGGGAGAGAGAGAGAGAGAGCACGCACACATGCACACACGTAAGCAGAGGAGGGACAGAGAGAGAAAGAGAATCTCAATTCTCAAGAGTCTGACCCAGAGCTCGATCCCATGACCCTGGGATCATGACCTGAACCAAAATCAAGAGTCAGATACTCAACTAATTGAGCCACCCAGGTGCCCCACAAGTGACTTTTTTTGATGTCCAAATATTTTGTACATGGAAAAGATTATCTAAAGCCATTTGTTAATTGATTATAATATTTTAAGTTGTAAATTTAGAACTTAATTTTTCTTAGGCCACTAAATGCAATTTTCAAATATAATCAGTTGAATTTTAGATCTAGTAATGTTTGTTAAAATTTAAAACAATCACACTTAATCTTTGGTTAATGTCCCCTTAGCCTCAAAATTTAACAGATTAAATTCCTTCAATTAATTTAAGCACTATTTACAATCAAATTCTCTTAAACAATTCAAAGTCATATACACAAAAAAATCTATAGATGCAAATTCTCCTAAACATTTAAACACCATTTAAAAATATGATTGGGGCGCCTGGGTGGCTCAGTGGGTTAAGTATCCAACTTCAGCCCAGATCATGATCTCATGGTTCGTGAGTTCAAGCCCCATGTTGGGCTCTGGGCTGACAGGTCAGAGCCTGGAGCCTGCTTCAGGTTCTGTGTCTCCCTTTCTCTCTGCCCCTCCCTGACTTGCACTCTGTCTCTCTGTCTCTCTGTCTCTCTCTCTCTCTCTCTCTCTCTCTCTCTCTCTTTCTCCATGAGAATAAATAAACATTAAAAAAGAAAATAAATATGACTAATTAGGGGTGTCTGGGTGGCTGACACAGCCACCAGTTCGTTGAGCATCTCACTTTGACTCAGGTCTGCCCTGAGTCACTTTGACTCAGGCTCTGCCCTGACAGCTTGAAGCCTGCTTCAGATTCTGTGTCTCCCCTTCTCTCTGCCCCTCCCCCTCTGTGTTCACTCTCTCTCTCTCTCTCAAAAATAAACATTTTTTTAAATAATAAAAAATAAGAAGAAGAACAAATATAATTAATTAAATGCTCTTGAACTTTTTAAACCACAATCACAAATTTAATGTACCTCATTTCCCAAGCCCTTCAGAAGACTTCATAAGTGTTTAAACAACTCCTCAAAATTACTAAATCAAAAACTATATATCTAATAAATCAAATGTTCCTCTGCATTTTAGCATCCTCCTTATGTTACGTCAAATTAAGGAGCTACTCTTTTTTAAATTTTTTTATGTTTATTTTTGATGGCGGGGAGGGAGGGGCAGAGAGAGAGGGGGACAGAGGATCTGAAGTGGGCTCTGTGCTGATAGCAGAGAGCCTGATGTGGGGCTCAACCTCTCAAAACATGAGATCATGACCTGAGCCTAACTCGGGCGCTTAACCGACTGAGCCACCCAGGAGCCCTGCAGATACTCTTAACCATCTCAACCACCTCAAATCGTATATTAATATGTATATATTCAAATGCGTATTCAAGTTCATATTAAATGATATACTTGTTACCAAAAATTTATCATCTTATAAAGACATCTTACCAAAATTATCAATATAGGCTGCAAAGCATATACCCATCTGAAAAGAATCACCCTAAGGCCTCCACGGCTGGAGTTAAAAATTTATGGTTGTCAGAGATTCAAGATGAGGGCTGTGAATTCAGACATTTGGGCCCAAACTCCAGGACTGGAAATCCACCCCCAAGGTCCAGCCCACCTTGCACGTTTAGCGGCCGAACCGCCTCCCGTAGTCAGGTTCTGCTGCCGTGACCCTAAGACACTACAGGCACCAGCTTTCAGCGGCTCTGGGTTTCACAGGACATCGTCGTCTGATTCCACCCCTACCCACTTCTTATCATAACCCTTCCCCAATTTTTACCACCTGATTTGGGCAACGGGAATTCTGAACCCACCCATCTGGGTAGTAACTGTCCTCTTGGCAGCCAGGTTTGCCTCCAAGAGACTCCGTATCTTCTTTACCGCTTCCTTACCCCCATTCGATAAGCGTTTACTGAGAGGTTACTACGTGCCAGTCGCCGGAGATACAGCAATGAACGAAAAATTGACAGAAATGCCTGGTTCTGCGGTTCTAGCATCCTAATATCAAGACAGAGATGGTAAGCAACAGCAAGAAGTCATGCGTATGTTGCATGTGTATGTTTCTCTATCAGAAGAGAAAAGGTCTGGGGCGTCTGGGTGGCTCAGTCCGTTAAGCGTCCGACTTCAGCTCGGGTCATGGTCTCACGGTTTGAGAGTTTGAGCCCCGCATCAAGCTCTGTGCTGACAGCTCAGAGCCTGGAGCCTGCTTCAGATTCTGTCTGTCTGTCTGTCTCTCTCTCTCTCAAAAATAAACATTTAGGGGCGCCTAGGTGGCGCAGTCGGTTAAGCGTCCGACTTCAGCCAGGTCACGATCTCACGGTCCGTGAGTTCGAGCCCCGCGTCAGGCTCTGGGCTGATGGCTCAGAGCCTGGAGCCTGTTTCCGACTCTGTGTCTCCCTCTCTCTCTCTGCCCCTCCCCCGTTCATGCTCTGTCTCTCTCTGTCCCAAATAAATAAATAAACGTTGAAAAAAAAATTAAAAAAATAAATAAATAAAATAAACATTTAAAAAAAAAAAAGATTCTTTAGAAGAGAAAAGGTCCTCTGAGGAGGAAAAGGAAACAGAGAAGAGGGATAGTGAGTGCTGATGTAGGGCAGGGTTTCATTGTCAATAAGATGCTTAGGGAAGGCTTTACAAGCAGGTGACATCTGAGCCTGAACTTAAAGGAAATGAGGGAAGGAGCTCTGTGGCTAACCGGAACAAGAGTGCTCCGAGGGGCAGGGACAGCGGTGCAGATGTCCTGAATCACACCTGTGTGTCCTAAGAGGGCCAAGGAGGCACGAGTCGCTGGAGCAGGGTAAGCAAGAGGGAAAAGAGTGGGCCAGAGGACAGAGAGGTGCAAGGAAGTGATGGAGTAGTAGCCAGGCTCCCAGAGCCATTGTGAGCAATCTGCATTTCTCTGGTGTGGTGACAGGCTTGCCCTGGTTTCTCCTCTTAATAAGAAAGCAGGACACCAGCTAAGAGCAGTTGCATTAATTCAAGCAAGCTTATGAGGGTGCCTTGCAAAGAAGGGGTGGGAAGCTGGTACTTATTTTGAAGGTAGAGCCGATGTGATTTGCCGAGGGGTTCAATGAGGGGTAAGAAGAAAGGTGGCCAAAAATGGTTTTGGCCAAAACAACTGAGAGGATCCTGCTAGCATTCCCTGAATGAGGAAGATTTTATCGAATTGAGAATTTCTATTTATTCACTGACACCAGCACTTGATAGATACCAGGGCACAAATTACTGAGATATGAAGTCACTCTCCAGCTGCTAGGGGTAAGAAAGTCCAACAGGAGGGGCGCCTGGGTGACTCAGTCGGTTAAGCTGCCGACTTCGGCTTGGGTCAAGATCTCACAGCTTGTGAGTTCGAGCCCCACGCCGGGCTCTGTGCTGACAGCTCGGAGCCTGGACCCTGTTTTGGATTCTATGTCTCCCTCTCTCTCTGCCCCTGCCCTGCTCTCACTCTGTCTCTCTCAAAAATAAGTAAACATTAAAAATTAAAAAATAAAGTCCAACAGGAAAGATGGACGGGTGTTTTATTTTTAAAGTTAAAATACAGTGTCATGTCAAGTAAAGGAGCATCTGTGCAAGTCCAGGGAGAGAGAGAGGGGATGGACCTCTAAGCTGGGTCTGGAGAGACCAAAGGACATTCCAACAAGAATGTAGAATTTGAAAAAGCACAGACATTTGCAATCACGCGCTGTGTTTGTGGAAGTAAGTTGTCCAGAATTGCAAGTTGAGTGCACGGTAGCACAGAGGCGTTGCAGAGGATGTGTGGCAAGTTGAAGAATGTAGACATTATCCTGAGGGGTACAGAGGACCTTCAGTACCTCGCATGAGGATGACATGATGGGATTGATATGGAGTTTGGGGGCCAGCCTGCCACTCAGAGATGCACGCAGTGGAAGAGGTTAAAGGCTACCTCTTTGATGAGAATGTTAACATTCTTGTTTCTCCTCCCCGCATTCATTGTCCTGTGGGTAACACACCATTGGGATGATATCGGGGCAGAATCACACCGCAGTGACAAGATTCATCCTGCTGGGCCTCACAGACCAGGCAGACCAAAAACAACTCCTCTTTGCCGTCTTCCTGATGATCTGCACCGTGACACTGGCGGGCAACCTGGGCATGATAGACCTGATCCGTGCCAGCTCCGCCCTCCACACCCCCATGTACTTTCTTCTGAGCGTGCTCTCCTTCCTGGACACCTGCAATTCCTCCGTGTTCACCCCCGGGCTGCTGATCAGCATCCTCACCACGGACCGGTCCATCTCGTTTACAGGCTGTGTGGTCCAGATGGCCTCCGTGATCCTCCACGGCACAGGGGAGCCTGCTCTTGGCCATAATGGCCTATGATCGATTTGTGGCCATCTGCCACCCTCTCCTCTACCACGCCATCATGTCTAAGCGTTTGTGCATCCAGCTGGTAATGGTCACCTACGCTGCGGGAGTGTTCGTTTCAGCTCCGCAGACAAGGAATGCCTTCATCTTGCCCTACTGTGGTCCCAACGTCATTGATCGTTTCTTCTGTGACATCCTCCCTGTGCTCCAACTGGCCTGCTCAGACACCACAGTGGCCAACGTCATCCTGCTTTGCCTCTCTGCCTGGGTCACTGTCCCCATGGTCTCAGCCGTCTTGATCTCTTATGCCTTCATCCTGGTCACAATCTGTAGGATGAGGTCCCTGGAGGCCCAGCACAAAGCTTTCTCCACTTGTGCCTCCCACCTCACTGCCTCTCCCTCTTCTACGGGTCTGTGTTCTTTGTCTATGTCCAACCCAACCCTGGAAGTGCTGCAGCCTATAACAAGGGCCTCTCTGTGTTCTACACCATTGTGATCCCCATGCTGAACCCCCTGGTCTACAGCTTAAGGAACAAAGATGTCGAGGCTGCTGTACAAATTAGGGTCCTTAACTTCAGCAGAAAAGGAATTTGTTAGCAAGGTATCTGGTAGCTCATAAAACAGAAGAGAAGCCTGGGACAGGAACCAAGAGTGGCCAAGCACAGCTGAACACTTGCCACAAGAATGGTATGTGCAGGCTGCCACCATAGGGGACATTGTCCATTGCCACGGCTAGCGCTGCTGCCCCTGGGCATTCAGCACTGCTCAGCTGCCGGAAAAAGCCACCTACACTAGCCACTGTACGACCCTCTATAGCGTCCAGCCACATATCAGCTCTAACTGACCCTACACCCTTCCATCATTCCCTGAAGTTCAAGCCCTAGGCAGGAACATCTACCTGGTTGGCAACATCACTATTCTACTTCCGTCAATACACTACATTCAGCTCGGATCTGTTACATCCCCTGATATCCTACATCCACACTTGGTTTTTTTAACCATTTTTAATGTTTATTTCTTTGTTTTGAGAGAAAGAGAGCAAGCAGAGAAGGGACAGAGAAAGAGGAAGAGAGAGAATCCCAAGCAGGCTCCAAGCTGTCATTGCGGAGCCTGATGCAGGGCTCGATCTCCTGGACCATGAGATATCAAGAGTTGGGAGCTTAACAAACTGAGCCACCCAGGTGCCCCCCTTGTACATCCACACTTGTATCTTACAGACCCCTAGGACCTCCAATCAGTGGTCCCAGAAGTGAGAGTCAGATTCTTTTTTTTTTTTTCATTTTTTTAAAATTTACATCCAAATTAGTTAGCATGTAGTGCCAACAGTGATTTCAGGAGTAGATTCCTTAGTGCCCCTTACCCATTTAGTCCATTCCCCCTCCCACAACCCCTCCAGTAACCCTCAGTGTGTCCTCCATATTTATGAGTCTCTTCTGTTTTGTCCCCCTCCCTGTTTTTATATTATTTTTGCTTCCCTTCCCTTATGTTTATCTGTTTTGTCTCTTAAAGTCTTCATATGAGTGAAGTCATATGATTTTTGTCTTTCTCTGACTGACTAATTTCACTTAGCATAATACCCTCCAGTTCCATCCATGTAGTTGCAAATGGCAAGATTTCATTCTGTTTGATTGACGAGTAATACTCCATGGTATGTATATACCACATCTTCTTTATCCATTCATCCATTGATGGACATTTGGGCTCTTTCCATACTTTGGCTATTGTGGATAGTGCTGCTATAAACACGGGGGTGCATGTGCCCCTTTGAAACAGCGCACCTGTATCCCTTGGATAAATGCCTAGTAGTGCAAATGCTGGGTCATAGGGTTCTATTTTTAGTTTTTTGAGGAACCTTCATATTGTTTTCCAGAGTGACTGCATCAGTTTGCATTCCCAGTGAGAGTCAGATTCTATCTTCCTCCTATCTTTGACAGTTCTCACATATAGAAAGAATCATTGAATGCCACAGCAACCTTCCCTAAAAGGTCATCTTAGGGGTTATTGCCCTTCTGAATCTGTGATATTAGAGAAACGGTCTGTGTGGGGTTGTGTATCAGAAGGAGATCATGATCATTTGACTTTGTGGGATAGAATGGAACCCCTGCTCCAGAAATCTCCACTATAATCATCCAGGAATCAGAATGTTATCTACAGCAATAATGAGCCACTATTTCTATATAAATCAACAATTTAAACAAAATAAAAAGCTGACAGGCCATAGAACTTTCTTCAATCAAAGTCAAATTAACTTTATGTCATAGACAAAGCCTTCTTTATTGTAACAGAAATCAATCTCACTACTTTAAGAGGGGAAGAACAAGGTGAAATGTATTGTAACACCCAGATGTCAACTGAGGTTTAATATCTTTTTGGGAGTCAAATAAAATTAGCTTGAACCCCATCACATGTGTGATGAAATCCCTGTATTTCTGCCTATCCATCTGGCAAATTTGAGGTAGTGGGGGATGGGGAGTAAATGGTTTGTGTTTTTCCCAGTTACCTCTAGCTTGAAATTCCTAAATCCGCTGATGTACTCTGGCTTATGTGTCAGGAAGGGGGGAAAACCACGGAGCTAGAAATGTGGATGGTATAAATGGGGACGACAGGGAAACAGCACCTGGCCATTGTAGATCTTGGTGGGAGGGGGCAGGGGGAGACTTGAGCACACTGGGCTGAGCCAACACAAGGGGGTTCACATCCCAGAGGAAATCAAGAAGCAACCGCGTCTCTTCCAGACGAAACCTCCCTGTTCACGCATAACTTCATCAATATCACAGTGAAACAACGTGTCCTTCGCAAAGTGAATAATGTATGGGTGAACGTACTGATCAATGCTCATTGATGGTACTGGCTTTGTTTACACATTTGGGGTCATTTTTCTTAATATACTGTAGTAGGGCTCTCCAAAGAAATAGAACCAATAGGACATGATAGATTAGATAGATAGATAGATAGATAGATAGATAGATAGATGATAGATACATAGATACGTAGATACATAAGTACATACACACATACATAGGATAGATAGATAGATAGATACATACATACATACATACATAGAAGAGGAGATTTACTATAAGAATTGGCTCATGCGATGATGGAGGCTGAGAATCCCACCATCTGCCATCTGTGAGCAGAGAACCATGAAAGCTGGTGGTGTAATTCGGTCTAAATCAAAAGGTCTGAAAACCGGGTGCTGATGGTGTCAGTCCTGGTGGGAGTCCAAAGGCCCCCAAAACCATGCCCACTGGTGTCTGAGGACAGGAGAAGGTGGATGTTTCAACTCAAGCAAAAAGGAAATTCACCCTTCTGCCTTTTTTGTTCCCTTCAAGCCCCTGATGGATTAGATGAGGCCCACCCCCATTAGTGAGGGTGATCTTTAATCAGTCTGCCAATTCAAATGTTAGTCTTATCTGGAGACCCCACTCAGACACACCCAGAAATTGTGTTTTACCAGCTCTCTGTGCATCCCTTAGACTGGTCAAGGTGACACATAAATGAAGAATCACACGTACTAAGGAATACAGCAGGTGCCAGCCCGTCCCCACCACCATCAACACCCGACACTCTATCCCAGACTCAGGAGTTTAGGGACTGTGATCTTTTCATGTAAATAAGCCATTTGCTTGGCAGAAAACTTTCCTTTGAATAATAATTTCTCTTAGGGCCAAGGAGACACAGAGGATCCAGGAACAGAGACATGGGGGTGTCAACGCCTTTTTCACTGCACAGTAAACTCACACTCTGCTCCTAATTTTATCAATTTCTGAGAACCCTCACTCCACGGTCCTGAGCCACCCAGTCACAGACCACAAAGTAAACGGGCTTGCCAGAAATTCCTACAAGGAAGGGGTGGGGGGGGGAAGATAAGGCAGAGAAGGGGGAGCACAGGAGCAGCGGGGGACACGGCAAAGTTTGCTCAGAGACCAGGCACCCAGCTCCCTCAGCCCCATGCACACCGCCCTGTTTGAACAGAGCTCACCCTCTCTTCCCCTCTTCCTTCACCTAAAACCATGTGGAACCCAATAGGAGTCATTGGAATGTTGTTCAGAAATGAAGTCAAGGTGTTACCTATCTCAAGAACGTTTGAATTAAATTTTTATCAACACTGTGTCTTAGGACCACTCGGAGCCCACTCAGTACCTGTGATGTGGAACTTTCTATTGGGTGGTGGTGAAGCCAAAGGTCAGGTGGAGGGGCGGCTGCAGCCACAGGTGCGAAAGGAAGGCCGGTGTATGGTTCTGGCCAGGCAGCCAAGGCACTGGGCCGCAGCAGACCACTGCCGGCAAGTACTGGATGCTGAGTGAATGGGTGCTGTTAGCAGGCACTGGCTCCATCACCCGAGGAAAGCGAGTTACCCTTGCTGGGCCCCCGCCTGTCCCACAGGGAATGGAGACGTGATGGCCAAAGCCTGCCATTTACAGATGGAAAAGGGGGTAAGTCACTGCGAATCTCTCCGATGTCCATCTTGTTCCCAAGCGTCTCAAACTCATTTAAACTAACCTTAGAGGCCCTTGGGGAAGGACAGTGTAACCAGGTGGGGAGACAGTTCTGGTTTGGGGATATTTACTGAAACACTCACGCTCTCCATCGCTGACAGCTATCACTGGTCACGTGGGATGTCTCTCCAGGCATCATTTCCAGGGACGACTTGGTGCAGGATGGAAGAAGCCAGATACAAGTGAGAAAGGGGTGTTTCTTGGAAGAAAGAACCCAAGACGGTCCAAGGACGCTTCCAGCTGGGACTGGTCAGAGGTGACCAGTATCAAAGAAGGGACAGACATCCTCCGGGTGATTCATGGATCCCGCCACTGAGCAGTTGCCCTGACTTCTCCACAGGTCAGAATACTGAACACTGGCCACGCCCCCACTCCCGAGTGTCATAGACCTCGAGTTTCATCCCTACTCTCTCCAGGACCTCAGAGAAACTGGCCACCAGCCCCAAGAAGCTGAGCCAGATGGGAAGCAAGCCTGGCTCGTGGACAGTGTGCGGATAAGCTCCGTGAAGATAGATTTGCTCAAAGGAGGGGCACCAGCCCATCTCGGAATCCCGCTCTCCTCTAAGATGCTCGCAAAGCATGATGTCTGCCGTAATTCGAGAGACAGAGGTTCCAGGGCCGGTCCTCCGGATTTAAAACCAGACAGAAAATTCCATGCCCACAAATCCGTAAAGTGCTGCTCAATGAACCATGTGTCTGAGCATGACCTCAGGGTTTGAACACTGTGGCTTCCTGGGGGTATTATTACTGTATCTGACAACACAGTTGTTGTTGTTCTACTCACTGTTCTACTCTGTTCTACTCACTTGTGCGTTTAAGTTCAAAGTTGCAATTTTTTTTCTTTTTTTTTTTTTCAACGTTTATTTATTTTTGGGACAGAGAGAGACAGAGCATGAACAGGGGAGGGGCAGAGAGAGAGGGAGACACAGAATCGGAAACAGGCTCCAGGCTCCGAGCCATCAGCCCAGAGCCCGACGCGGGGCTCGAACTCACGGACCACAAGATCGTGACCTGGCTGAAGTCAGACGCTTAACCGACTGCGCCCCCCGGGCGCCCCCAAAGTTGCAATTTTTAATGTAAGTAACCCAATCACTCAGTTTACAAAGTACCAGTAACTAAGTGATGTGGGCGAGGCTGGCAGGCTCTCAAAAAGTGCCCCAGTGGGAAGAAGGACCAGAGAAAGGATCTCTGGGCAAGACGAGATCCTGCCCAACTTCTTAGGGTTCCCATCCGACATTGTGCTCAGACCTTGTGCCCAAATGTGGGTGTCTGTCCTGGCACGGATGTCCCCACCGTGGACCTCCCCGGGGAAGCCATCCCCCAGTGCCTTCTTCTGCCAGCCAGACTTTTCATGTGGTGTGGCCGTCATAGTTCATGGCTAAATCCAATTCACACATTAGCTAAAGGGTCTCAATCTACCTGCGACCAGAGGCCCCGGCTCCTGATCGCCCATCCGCCATGGGGCTGACAGCTGCTCACAGATGTGGAAAAGGCAAAAGGATCCATTTGAGGGACGCAGTCGAGCTGTTTCCCCTTTTTTTCTCACTGCTCACGTTGTTTCCACACATTAAGGAGCCTGAAGACACGTTCATTCTAACGGGAAGCATGGTGGGAAGGATCTTGGCAGCATTTTTCCTACAAGCCACAATTTCTTAGCTTTTTTTCTTTTTAATTTTTTCTAAGGTTTATTCATTTTTCAGAGACAGAGAGACAAAGCATGAGTGGGGTAGGAGCAGAGAGAGAGAGGGAGACACAGAATCCGAAGCAGGTTCCAGGCTCTGAGCTGTCAGCACAGAGCCCGACGCGGGGCTCGAACCCACGAGCCGTGAGATCATGACCTGAGCTGAAGTCAGATGCTTAACCGACTGAGCCACCCAGGCGGCCCCCACAATGTCTTAGCTTTAACTTCTTCAACCCGATATTTGCTTCATGGTAAACTCTGCGGCTTGTCCTTTATGTTTCTTCCTGGGGGCTCATCTTCTGTGCTCTATGAGCCTGAGATCGCAGAGTCCCAGGGTGACTAAAACCTTGGAAAGTAATAAAGCTGTAGTGATATGGGGCGGGGGTTCCGGGACACATGTCACAAGCTTGTGTTGGCTTGTTCCCAGGGCAAGCCTGAGGAAAGTACCGAGGTACAACTAAATGGCCACTCTGCCACTACAAAGACAGTATTAGAAATGGTAGTCACCTGGGGCGCCTGAGTGGCTCAGTCGGTTAAGCGTCTGACTTCGGCTCAAGTCATGATCTCATGGTTTGTGAGTTCAAGCCCCGCATCAGGCTCTGTGCTGACAGCTCGGAGCCTGGAGCCTCCTTCAGATTCTGTGCCTCCCTCTCCCTCTCTCTGCCCCTCCCCAGCTCACATTCTGTCTCCTTCTCTCTCTCAGAAATAAATAAGACATTTTTTTTAAAAGCTCTGTTTTGTTTTGTTTTTAAAGAAATGGTGGTCACCTTAGGTGTGACCTTCTGTGGGACTGCGAAGGGTGGAAGCAGGGGGGCTCTTTGCCCTTTGCTCTCTGACGAGGTAGGACTGGAACATTAGCCAGACTGTCACTTGAAATCCTACCTTAATGATAGGTAACATTTATCAAACACCTGCTGTGTGCCAGCAATTTTCTTTAATTTTTTTTTTATATATTTACTTTTTGAGAGAGAGAGAGACAGAGAGAGAGAGAGAGAGAGAGCATGAGCCGGGGAAGGGCAGAGAGAGAGGGAGAGAGAATCCCCAGCAGGATCCCTGCTGTCAGCACAGAGCCCGATGTGGGGCTCAGACTCACGAACTGTGAGATCATGACCTGAGCCAAAATCAAGAGTCAGATGCTTAACCAACTGAGCCAACAGGAATTTTATTTTCATCTCATAAAATTCTCCCCATCTACCCCTGTGAGACGCAAATTACTATCGCTCCATTTTTAAGATAAAGAAACTGAGTCGCAGAAGGGTGAAGTCCCTTGTCTGAAATTACATAAATAACAACGGGCAGAACCAGGACTGAAACTTAGACTCTGGAGTGCCAGGAGGGCTTAACCACTATTCTGTACCGCCTCTACTTTTCAGAAAGTATTCCATGGACCCTATGATATTGAATTTCTAAGGATGGCCACCATTAATTCCTTATTTCCCTGAACGACATACTGCCCATCCCATCAAGGTTGGGATAAAAATACAGATGCCTAGTTAAAATCGAATTTCAGGGGTTAAGCATCTGACTTCGGCTCAGGTCATGATCTCACGGTTCATGGGTTCGAGCCCCACATCAGGCTCTGTGCTGACAGCTCAGAGCCTGGAGCCTGCTTTGGATTCTGTGTCTCCCTCTCTCTCTCTGTCCCTTCCCTGCCTATGTCCTGTCTCTCTCTTTCAAAAATAAACAAACATTAAAAGAAATTAATTATCTTTTAAATCAAACTTCAGACAGACAACTAATAATTTTTAGCATAAATACATCCCAATAGTGCATAAGACATATTTATACTAAAAAATACTCTATTTTGTTTATTTGAAATTTGGTAAGGGAGGTACCATGTATTTTCTCTGGCAACCTCACTTGTGACTTGCTCTGACCAATAACACACAGCAGAAGTGAAAACATGCCGATTTCGGGCCGAGACTTAAAGATCTTAAAGCCGTAAAGTTGGGGGGGTGCCTGGGTGGCTCAGTCGGTTGGGTGTCCGACTTCAGCGCAGGTCATGATCTCACGGTTCATGGGTTCGAGCCCCGCATTGGACTCTCTGCTGTCACTGTGGAGCCTGCTTCAGATCCTCCGTCTCCCTCTCTTTCTGTCTCTTCCTGACTTGCGTTCTATCAAAAATGAATGAACATCAAAAAAAAAAAAAAAAGAAGAAGAAGAAGAAGGCTGTTAGTGTCCACTTCTTCCATCTTGGAAGCCCACCCTAAGACCACCGTGCTGGGAGAAAGCCCAGCTAGCCGTGTGGAAAGGCCCTATGGAAAAGCACGAAGCCCCAGGTGTTGAGAAAGGCCTTGACCTTCCAGGACGGCCTAGCTGCACGCTACTGTGTGAGTGATGTCTGTCCACACAGTGTGGAGGAGAACGATTTGCCCCAAGTCCTGCTCTAACTCCTAACCCTAACTGTGAAAAATAACCAATGAATGTGGTTTTAAGATACTACATTTTAAGAAGTTTTCTTATATAGTAAAAATAACTGGAATGACCGCTAACGGATCGTCCTTGAATTATTTGGAATTCGGTCCCCAAGCCTCGCGGGGTTCTCTGCAGCGGCTCCATCAGGCGTGGCCTCCATGCCTGTGCAGCCGTGTCCCAGCCCGCTTTCATTGCCCTGGGGGAGGCCGCACATCCTTGAGCGCCGAGCACGGCATTTGGAGACAGCCAGACCTGGCACCAGATTCCTGTCCTGCCACACAAAGCTGTATGACCTTGGTCTCTTTGTCTGAAAAATGAGTCTGTCAATAGTAATTACCTCGTAACGTGGTTTGTGAGGATTAAAAGAGATTTAATGTCTATAAAGCACTTAGAACGATGTCAGGCCCTTAATTAGCGTTCAGCACGTCTTAGCCGCTGTCATTAGTCGTGCTTACACTGAATCATTTCTCCAACCTGTGTTATTTTATTATTTTTATCTCCCTGATTATTTCTCTGCAGGGGAGGAAGTTTCGTGAAGCCACAAGTTCACATAACCACGAGGCTGGCGGGGTCCCCAGCAACAAACCAGCAACAAGCTCGCTCTGTATGTCGTGAGCAGAGAAACGCAGCCAGGTGTCAGGCCTGCCCAAGCTCCCGGTCTGCCGTGGCCCTGCCTGACTCCCTTTCCTCCAGGCCCAGCAGTCACTGGGAAATCACAAGCCCCCCGATACAGCCCAGACCTATCAGGTAATGAAGCCGCCTCCTGGGCCCCCAAGTCACACTCCCAAATGTCCTTCTCTTTCCCCGTGAACCAGAAACGCTGTGCCAGAAAAAAAAAATGTAGATTCACAAGAACAGAAGTTAAGGGGTTCTAAAATCAGACAAGACCCATGTCTCATTCCGGTTTTACGACATACAGTCTGGCATGATGTGTAAACAAGAAAGTTGGGTAAAGATTAAATACTCAAATGACAAAAAAAAAAAAACAAAACCAAAAAACTAGCACAAAGTGTGCTGTTGAGTAGATGCTCGTTTGAAACACTGTCCCCCTGGCCCCCAGCATTATCCATTCTGGGCATTGAACAAGGCACTGACTGCTGGTTATCAGTGATGTGGTCACGCAAAATGACAGCTTCATTTTGCTCTCCTGTGGCCCCAGCATCACTAGTCCCTACTTCCATTCCTCTTCTCAACCAACAACCCACCTGTGCTGATGTTGCCAAGGCCAGGGCCATTTTCTTCCTTCTGCTTTCTCTTCCTCCCCATCGTGGGCGTCCTAGTCACCTTCTGAAGGAGGCAGCCCCTGAAGCCCGAAGCAAACCTCTTCCCGTCTGTACCTTTCCTCGTCCCATCTTCTTCCATGATGCTCACACATGCTCAGCCAGCCTCTCGTGATGGGCCGACCGTGCGGTCCTGTGGTGGGTCAGAGCCCAGGACAGGTTATCAGATCCTGAAGAGCAGAGTGGTGACTCCAAACCAAGGACGAGCCACGGGTCAAATGCCAGGAGAGGAAGATGAGATTTCCAAACCTGGCTCAAAACAAGGGAAGCAGCATCGTGAGTGAAATCAGGGTCAGGCATGAAGTTAGACCAACAGGTGGTGCCTTGGGAGCAAGACAAAGATTGGATTTCTTGCCCTTAAGCCCACTGGGAAGTCAAACCTAGCTCATGAGGAGCCAGACTCAGAGTAAAGGGGTGTTTCCAGATCCCTCCAGACTTCTGTTTATGCACAAAATGTGTTTGGAGTTAAGCTTCTTTTGAAGCTTTAAGAAGCTCCTCTCGGATCCTGGCCCCTGACATTGATCTGTCTTCCACATCTCTATTCCCAGATAAGAGACAATGGCCAAAGACAGCACTCCAGAGGCTCAGGGAACTATACTCTTTTCCAGCCCCTGTTTTCTTACCAGTTCCTGTTTTGGTCATGAGACTTCCACTTCCGGGAGCGGCATGCAAACACAAGTACATTCATCACTGGGACACTGTGGAATTATCGCCCACAGACTCTGCTCACCGTTGTTACCTGGCTGGCATCTCACCTCCCCAGAGGAACCGCAGGCTCACTAAAACAGGAGCCCAGCCTCATACTTGGTTTCATCCCCACGGAGCCTGGAACAGTGCTGGGTACTTAATCGGGGCATATTTATTCATATATATCTGATCTCTTCCTCTTTGGGTTTTAGGTCTTGGGGCAGGAGATGACAAAAAGAACACCAGCTGTCATTCCTCTCTAAGGCTCAGGCCTAACAAAATACTACTGCTACCTGAGGAAGGCATTTTCCCAACAATGATAATTAATAGCTAATATTTATTGAACATATATTATGTCCCAAGCATTCTGGGAAGCACATTGTACACACTATCTCATTTAACCCTCGTAGGAATTCTGTGAGTAGGTTGTACCCACCGCACATATGAGGAAACTGAGAGCCCATGAACTCTAAGGTCAAATATAGTTCGTAATTGGTAGACCCAAGTCCAGCTGATTCCAAAGCCTAGGCTCTACTCTAGTGCCTAAAACCCCTTGGATTTTTGCAGGAAATTATGCAACAAGTTTATTTCCACTGCTTCCAAAAATTCCAAGGAGCTGCTCCCATATTTCCCACCAGAGCCCAGCTTTCTGCTAATCCCATAGAGTCTTGACTTGTATCAGGAGTTCCCAGTTTCTACTGAGCACCTGAAAAGGAACCTGGAACAGGAAAACAGAAGTGGGATAGAAAAGGCAGAAGGAATGAGAGCATGAAAGGACCCTTGGTACCCCTGCCTTGGCCCCAGCCCTCTTGCCACAAAAGAAAGCCCCAATGCCTTAAGCCGGTTACCTCTCTGTCAAGCCCTTCCCGGGCCCCATCTTAACACTAGCGCAGAGTTTTCTCTGTGAGTCATAACAAAGAATAAAGGCACTGTTTCTTTCATGGCCAGTCCAGACTGGTTTCAAGAGTGAACAAGCAGTGATTCATTGATTGATCAAAAAATTGAAGCTTAGAGAAGGAGTGATTTTGCCTAAAGTTTAGCATCTCTCCTCCAAATCAGAGAAGGGTCTGTTGTCCCAGAACCTCAATTATTCCTGGGGCAAAAGGAGGTATTAAGAAAACGTGATCTATGGGGCTCCTGGGTGGTGCAGTCGGTTAAGCGTCCGACTTCAGCCAGGTCACGATCTCGCGGTCCGTGAGTTCGAGCCCCGCGTCGGGCTCTGGGCTGATGGCTCAGAGCCTGGAGCCTGTTTCCGATTCTGTGTCTCCCTCTCTCTCTGCCCCTCCCCCGTTCATGCTCTGTCTCTCTCTGTCCCAAAAATAAATAAAAAACATTGAAAAAAAATTAAAAAAAAAAGAAAACGTGATCTATGTAAGGTGTCTTCCAGTCTTGACATTCACATGAAATTACCAGTGAACCTGTGTACCCATAAAAGATATACTGACAAGGTAACCTTCACAAGGCATTGTAACTCTACTTTTCTTCCTGATTATCAAGTAGTCAAAGCAGGAAGCAAAAGGGCCAAAGAAAAGGAAGGGAAGGGAAGGGAAGGGAAGGGAGAAGGGAGGGGAAGGGAGGGAAGAGGAGGGGAGGGGAGGGGAAGAGGGAAGAGGGAGGAGGAAAAGCAAGAAGCAAAATGTTCTCAAGTACAGTAACCCTGGGTAAAGAATAGATAGTCAACTGATAACTCTTCAAAAGACCACCAGAAAACCTTTGCTCAGCCGAAGCCTGTCTTTGCCCGGCCTACTATAGTAAGAGAATGCACAGAATCTTGATGTCTCAAAAGGAGGAAATCAATGGAAGATATTTACAGAGTTTGGGGGTCTGGACCCAAGTGGGTTAAGGTAGATTTAAAAAAAAAATTTTTGTTTTTAACGTTTATTCATTATTGAGAGATAGACTCTGAGCATGAGCAGGGGAGGGGCAGAGAGAGGGGGAGACACAGAATCCAAAGCAGGTTCCAGGTTCCGAGCCGTCAGCACAGAGCCCGACACGGGGCTCGAACTCACAAACCATAAGATCATGACCTGAGCCCAAGTCAGATGCCCAACTGACAGCCACCCAGGCGCCCCAAGGTAGATTTTGTTTTTAATATTTTTTGTTACTGTTTTTTTATTAAAATTTTTTTAATGTTTTATTTATTTTTGAGAGAGTGAGAGAGAGAGACAGAGAATAAACAGAGGAGGAGCAGAGAGGGGGACACAGAATCCGAAGCAGGCTCCAGGCTCTGAGTTGTCAGCACAGAGCCCAACACGGAGCTCGAAGACACAGACCATGAGATCATGACCTGAGCCAAAGTCAGACACGTAACCAACTGAGCCACCCAGGTGCCCCATTTATGTCATTGTTTTTAAGCCAGTCCCTACAACCCAACATGGGACTGGAACTCACAACCTCAAGATGCAGAGTTTGCATGCTCTTAACTGAGCCAGCCAGGCACCCCTAAAGTGGATCTTTCAAATCAGGGAGCACATCAGGACTGGATGAAGTTTGTGACATTATAGTTTAGGATCCGCAGGTACAGGGAAAGTAGGGCCTGAAAGCCAACCTTGAGAAGGAAGATTTACCGAGGAGGACATTGTTTCCCCTGGGTGAGCAATCTACAGTCTGAATAGGACAGCTGTTTGCCCAGACGAGCAAACTATTTGTTTACATAAAATTGGCTTTTGCAGGGATTTCATGAAGCAAGCAGTGAAGTTACTTCTTCGGTTATGGTCCTATCTTCCGGGCTGAATTTCCTGGAACAATAGTTACGGCCTGTCGCTGTAGGAAGTCACTGCTCTCACTCCTGAGGGTTAAGCCATGTGCATACAGAGGATCTCCATTCTCAAATTCAACTTATTGTTGTATTTATTTATTTATTTATTTATTTTTAATGTTTGTTTATTTTTGAGAGAGAGAAAAAGAGCATGAGCAGGGGAGGGGCAGAGAGAGAGGGGGAAAGAGAGAGAATCCTAAGCAGGCTCTACACTCAGTGCATGGAGCATGAGGCACTGCTCAATCTCACAACAGCAAGATCATGACCTGAGCCAAAATCAAGAGTCCGTCATTTAACCAACTGAGCCACCCAGTTGCCTCTCAACTTCTTATTTTAAAACTCCACATGGGGGGAGGGGGGCGGCGCCTGGGTGGTGCTCAGTCCGTTGGCTCAGGTCACAATCTCGCAGTTTGTGAGTTCAAGTCCCGCATAAGGCTCTGCACTGACAACTCAGAGACTAGAACCTGCTTCCGATTCTGTGTCCCCTTCTTTCTCTGCAGCCCCCACCACCACCAACTCATGCTCTGTCTCTCTCTCTCTGTCTCTCAAAAATAAATAAACATTAAAAAATGTTAAGAACAGGGGCGCCTGGGTGGCGCAGTCGGTTAAGCGTCCGACTTCAGCCAGGTCACGATCTCGCGGCCCGTGAGTTCGAGCCCCGCATCAGGCTCTGGGCTGATGGCTCAGAGCCTGGAGCCTGTTTCCGATTCTGTGTCTCCCTCTCTTTCTGCCCCTCCCCCGTTCATGCTCTGTCTCTCTCTGTCTCAAAAATAAATAAACGTTGAAAAAAAATTTAAAAAAAAATGTTAAGAACAGTCACCACTGTGGGGCATGCTTCTATTCCCCTGGAGACAGAACATCACCTCACTTCCCCCACCAATGACATTATGACTGGATGACATAATTCTGAATGTTTCTCCCACCCCACCCCACCAAATGAGCAGGGACAGTCAATAGGGAGATCATTTCAGCTGGGAAAGAGCTCACTGTCATGTGCACGTAGCCTATCTGTGCCCCAGATGGTTAATGAGTAATCAGCATTCATCCAAAAGGATCCAGTTCCCCCAGTGGGCCTGGGAACAGCAGTACATTATTAGGGCATTGTTAGGTAATTTTAGGATATATGCTTTATTCAGAAAGACCAGGTCTCCAGCCCCAGAGTCACTGGCTGCGTATAACTTTTAGCAAGCATCTTCCCTCTGGGCCTCTTTTCCCACTCTCAGACATGTTGGGTGGGATGTTTCCCAGGAGTCCTTTCAACTCTGGCTTTCTGGTTCTTTGATCTGGCCCTGCTAATGTATTTCCACCCTTGACCAAAAAAGATGCAAAGATAGTAAAGGACATCCTTTATGGCTGCTTCCATAGCCTTTATATAGTCTTCCCTGTGGGGACATTCCTCAAGAACATACCGTCTAAGCCCATGGACTTGCATTACTCAGAATAGAATTTATCAAGGGGCACATCTGGGTGGCTCAGTCGGTTGAGCGTCCAACTTCAGCTCAGGTCATGATCTTGCAGTTTGTGAGTTTGAGCCCCGCGTGGGGCTCTGTGCTGAGAGCTCAGAGCCTGGAGCCTGCTTTGGATTCTGTGTCTCCTCCTTTCTGCCCTTCCCATGCTCATGCTCTATCTCTCTCTGTCTCTCAATAATAAATAAACATTAGAAAATTTTTAATTAAAAAAATAAATTAAATTACATTAAATTAAATTAAATTAAATTAAATTAAATTAAATTAAATTAAATTAAAAAAGAGTAGAACTTAGCCCAGTGCCATTCAGAAGGAAGCACAAAGAGCTCATGGCACGCAATTGTCTTTCCCACTTACCGCCAAGTGGTAACAACGCACAGCCCTCTGGTTCTCCATCTTTCTACTTCCTGGAGGATCCTGCCAGCTGACGGAACTGGTGTAGGAAACCGATATTTCACTTCTGAGTGAGATTTTCATGAAAACTTTGCTGGTCAGTGTACCTGAGGAGAGAGGAAGGGCCCTCCCAACCTACAGACAGGACTATCGGCTGTGTGTACTTGCTTACTAACGCGTGTTTGTTTGGCAGAACGTGTAAGTTTGGTAGAATTTAGCCCAGGACTTTTTCATTGCATCCTATCGCCTGTCAACCAGGTTTGCAAGAACAGAGCCACACAGAACCTGCCATTAATAGCTAGAACCTTCTCATATTATAAAAATAAAATAAATTGCTTATATTATATGTATTATATAATATTATCTCATATTATAAAAATAAATTGCTTATATTATAGTATAATATAATATAATTATATTATATTATATTATCTCATATTATAAAAATAAATTGCTATTATATTATATTATATTATATTATCTCATATTATAAAAATAAAATAAAGTCATGGGATATAATGTACAGCATGGTGACTGTAGTTAATAATACTGTAGATTATTAAATGGTCTTAAAAGTTCTCATCACAAGAAAAAACATTGCAGCTATGAATGTGACAGTTGTCCACTTAGGCTCACCGGTGATCATTTCACAACAGAGACAAATGTCAAATCATTATGTTGGATATCTGAAATTATAAAATGTTAGATACCAGTTACATCTAAATTTTATTTATTTATTTATTTATTTATTTATTTACTTTGAGAGAGAGAGAGAGAGAAAGCACACATGAGCAGGGAAGGGGCAGAGATCGGGGGTGCACAGAGGATCTGAATCAGGCTCTGTGCCGACAGCAGGGAGCCAGATGCAGGGCTTGAATTCACAAACCCCACCCGAGTGCCCCTAACTTTTAAAAATTAATAAAAGTCGGGGCTTTTATTTACCCTGGGCGGCTCAGTCGGTTAAGCAGCTGGCTTCAGCCCAGGTCACGATCTCGAAGGTCATGGGATTGAGCTCCACACTGGGCTCTGTGCTGACAGCACAGAGCCAGCTTCAGATTCTGTCTGTCTGTCTGTCTGTCTCTCTCTCTCTCTCTCTTTCTCTCTGCCCCTCCCCTGCTCATACTCGCTCTCTATCGTTTGCTCCCTCAAAAAAATAAATATTTTTTAAAAATTAATAAAAGTCAACAATCGTTGCCTCTGGAGGAGGCAGCAAGGAACCCTACCTGACAGGCCTGGATGACCTGAGTTAGGGTAGATGAGATAGACCCGGGGCCATAGCCAAGAAAAGAAGTTTGCCCTTGAAGAAGACATCGGGCAGCGGAGGCTGCCATATTAACAATTAACACCCAAATCTCACAGGCTTAGAATAAATTTATTTCTCACTCGTGTTCCCGTTTGTCATGAGTCCATGGTGAGTCTGCTCCTTCTCCCTCCCAGATTCGGGCTGAGGTAAGAGGAGCCTCTATGTCGTGCCCGTGGCTGGTGTCCCCATAGAGGAAAGAGGGGGAAAGTGGGAGACTGCAGGGGGGCTCCAGAGCCTTCCACGCTCAGAAGGGGGCACAACTCGCTTCCTCTCATGCTCCAGGGCCAAACCCAATCATGCAGCCGAGCTAAGTCTAAAGGACGGAGATAATGGAGCCCCAAGGAGCAACCTTGACTCCTGGGCACCATAACGACATCCACCACGATGGGCCCGGCCGAGGCTGTGGCACGTTCACAGGCAGAGGCCTGGCCCACCAAAGGGGGCACTTGCCAGGGAGATGCGTCCTACGACCAGTGCAGATTGGGTGCAGTGGGGAAGGCCAGGGGACAGAGCACTGTCTCACTTCCGTGGGGAGACCCCTTCTTACCTCCAGGAAGTGTGGGCAATCCAGCCGCTCATCTGCTGAGACTGTCTGCCAGATCAGAGCCTAGGGACCAAATTTCTTCTACCCAAACAAATCATTTGCCTAACAAGGCCCTTTGCTCTGTGCGGTGATTTCCCCTGGGGCTGTGGAAACCCAGGGTGCCAGGCTCCCCAAGGGGCCAGCCAGAGTCTTCCTTCCTGGCAGAGGAAAAGCAGGTTCTCTGCACCCTGTGCTCACTGGACTTGGCCTCCGGACGCCATACCTGGGGGCGTCTGTGAGAGAGTCGCTTACAACAGGGAGAAGCTGGAGACACCTTACTGTCAACCAAGGGGACCAGTTAAGTAAATGGCAACACACATACACAACAAAACAAGACGCAGCCACCAAGTATGATGATGCAGGTCTTCCTTATTGCTCAATACGGGTATATATACACACACACCCCAGCAAGCGCACGTCCCAGGGCTATTCTGAAGGTCAAAGGAAGTAGCAGTCGGGGAAGCCACATCTAGACCTTCAAAGAGCACACATATCTTGGTTTCATTAGCACTTCTAGTCACTTCCTGTGAGCCTGTGCTCCGACCACCTGTGCAGACACTGCTGAGGGCAGTGATCAGGGCATCTTCTGCCCCGATTACCGTATTCTCTACGTCAGCGTTACCCTGGCCTCCTATGCCTACATCCCAGTCACCATCCGCAGGGTGTGTGGCTCCTCCTGAGTCAGGTGCTCTCCACCTGTGCCTCCCACCTCACTGTCACCTGCCTCGTCGATGGCGCGCAGCATCACCGTCCCGGATGCTCAGCTGAGCTGTTGTAGTTCCATGAAACAACAGGACAAGGTCGTGTCCGTCTTCTACTCTGTGGTCAACCCCGTGCTGGACCCTCTGATCTACAGCCTGAGGAATAAGGAGGTGAAGGCCGCTTACAGAAGAGATGCTTTTGGCAAGCTGCCTTCCTAACCGACTGTGGAACATTCTAGCCCAGCCAAACCATGGTAGCCACCCCCTAAAGCACGGATAATATTAACACTTAGATAGAGTCAAATGTATGCCAGCACTATTTTTTTTAATTTTATTAATTTTAAGTAATCTCTACACCCAACATGGAGCTTGAACCCGTGACCCCAAAATCAAGAGTTGCACGCTCTTCTGACTGAGCCAGCCAGGTGCCCCGAGTACTATTTTAAAAGCTTTACAAAGCTTTACACTATCTACTCATTTCAGCTTCACAATAACCGTATGAAACGGATACTATTATTATCCCTGGAAATCTGAGACACAGAGAGGCTGAGTAACTGGCCCAAGGTCACACAGCTAATAAAAAGCAGAGCCAGAATTTGAATCCAGGTAGGCAATGGCTCCAGAGGCAATGTTCTCAGCCAATAGGCTACATTGTCCCTTTCTGATGACTGCGTCTTCACAGACAGTGGGCACGGTTTTTCCTGAATTCATACGTTATGGGGAAGGACCAGATTATAGAATTATACAGTGGTACAGAAGGGACTAGGGCCTTAGCACACCTGAGTTCATGCTACCTCAGAGTGACTCTGTCTCTTGACATCTCTGTGACATCGAGTCAAGCAAAAATGGGGTACAACCACCCATTTCAAGTGGTCATTGTAAGGGTCCCGTGAGAGTACAGGAGGCTCACAAACAATTATTCAGACACCACTGTTTTCCTTTCTTGCTTGGAAAAACCTCTTCATAAGAACACATATTTTTTTAATACAAAAAATTGTATTTACTTAGAAGCACTCAGAATATTAACAAAACAGCTGCAACTTTGTGGGGTTTTTTTGCAATTACAGAGTGGCATTCAGCTAACAGAACAATAATTATTTCATAGAAGCTGCATCAGAGACAACTGAAAAATGAACAAACTACCATCCCCATATGCAACTCATTTGTGCTGTGCACCAACAAGAACCTGCTTTAAATTTCCATGCCGGTTTACAACACCCATAAGGTACCAGGCAAGGTTAGAGGCTATTGAAAATACCAGCAGGGGGCGCCTGGGTGGCTCAGTCGGTTAAGCCTCTGACTACTGATTTCAACCCGGGTCATGATCTCCCGGTTCCTGGGTTTGAGCCCTACTTTGGGCTCTGTGCTGACAGCACAGAGCCTGCTTGGGATTCTCTCTCTCCCTCTCTGTCCCTCCCCTGCTTTCTCTGTCTCAAAATAAATAAACATTAAAAAGAAAAGAGAAAAGAGAAGGAAAGAAAAGAAGAAAAGGGGAGGGGGGAGGGGGGAAGGGGGGAGGGGGAGGAAGAGGGGAGGGGAGGGGAGGGGGAGGGGAGGGGAGGGGGAGGGGAGGGGAAGAGTGGGAAAGGGAGGGGAAGAGGGGGGAGGGGGAGTAGGGGGAGGGGGAGGGGGAAGAGGGGGAGAGTGGGGAGGGGGAGGGGGAGGAGGAGGGGAGGGAGGGGGAGGAGGAGGGGAAGGAGGGGGGAGGAGGAGGGAGGAGGGGAGGGAGAGGGGGAGGAGGGGGAGAGGGGCAGGAGGGGGAGAGGGGGAGGAGGGGAGGGAGAGAGGAGGAGGGGAGGAGGGGAGGAGGGGAGGGGAGGGGAGGGGAGGGAGGGGAGGGGAGGGGAGGGAGGGGAGGAGGGGAGGGGAGACGGGGAAGGGGGGAGGGGTCCTTGAACTTCTTTTTTGTTTCCCTGTTAAGGGGGGATACTAGTTTTCATTTCTCTTTCATGATGGGCCTTGTCTACCTTTACCTTGTCTTCAAATGTTCCTTTTTCTTGGGCAGACATGGTCTGCCACTTCTCTGAGCACTTCTTTTTAAACGTTTTTTTTTAAGTTTATCTACTTATTTATTTACTTGGAGAGAGACAGAGATCGTGTCAGTGGGGGAGATCTCGGCAGAGAGAGAGAGAGAGACAGAGAGAGAGAGAGAGAGAGAGAGAGAGAGAGAATCTCAAGCAGGCTCCACACCTCCAGCCCAGAGCCCAATGCGGAGCTCAAACTCAAGAAGCTTCGAGGTTATGACCTGAGCCGAAAACAAGAGTCGGACTCTGAACCGAGTGAGCCCCCCAGGTGCCCCATCTCTAAGCACTTCTTAGAATACTCTGAGAGCGGTGCCTGGGGGGCTCAGTCGGTTAAACGTCCATCCGAATCTTGATCTCAGCTCAGGTCAGGGCCACACAGTTCATGAGTCTTGAGTCCTGCACTGGGCTCTGCTCTGAGTGTGGAGCCTGCTTGGGATTCTGTCTTTTCCCCCTCTCTCTACCCCTCCTCTGCTTGTGTGCTCTCTCTCTCTCTCTCTCTCTGTCTCTCTCAATAAATACATAAACTTTTTAAAAAAGGAATACACTGAGAAGCTGACTGAAGCATCTCATGCTTCCTCTTGGGAAGTTTGCACAAAGAATGCATATGATGACATTTTTGCCTCTTGACTTCTTAGTATCTCCTATGCCCATGTTTAATTATTTTCTTCAGTGAGGCACAGAGTAGCCCAGTGCTCGGCTGGCTCTCACTTGCCCTGGGGCCGTCTCTATGGAACTCAATGTACCGCCAAGACCAAATATTTTTATACGTTAGTATTTTTTAAGAATGAGATGATATCATGTAGCTCTGATATTAAATAACATTTAGTTGAGTCACCAGAAAATTCTTTATTTTGTCCTTACCTCTTACGATTACATCAAGGTAGACGTCCCTGCTTGGTGCTAGTTTGACATAAAACGTTCCTTAATCCAGAGGCACCTGGGTGGCTTAGTTGGTTAAATGACCAACTTCAGCTCAGGTCATGATCTCACGGCTCGTGAGTTCGAGCCCCATGCCAGGCTGTGTGCTGACAGCCCAAAGCCTGGAGCCTGCTTCAGATTCTGTGTCTCCCTCTCTCTCTGCCCTCCCCTGCTCTTGCTCTGTCTCTCTCTCTCTTTCTTTCAAAAATAAATACACATTAAAAAAGGTTTTTTTAAACCTTTCTTAATCTAGTCTCCCTTTTTAAATTTTTTTTTTTCAACGTTTATTTATTTTGGGGACAGAGAGAGACAGAGCATGAATGGGGGAGGGGCAGAGAGAGAGAGGGAGACACAGAATCGGAAGCAGGCTCCAGGCTCTGAGCCATCAGCCCAGAGCCTGAGGCGGGGCTCGAACTCCCGGACCGCCAGATCGTGACCTGGCTGAAGTCGGACGCTTAACCGACTGCGCCACCCAGGCGCCCCTAGTCTCCCTTTTTAAAAGAGACAGCAAGCCTTAGCACTTAAGAGTAACTAGCTAGCCTTTAATAATGTTATGTTGGGGCACCTGGGTGCCTCAGTCATTTAGGGTCCAACTCTTGATCTCGGCTCAAGTCACGATCTCACAGTTTGTGAGTTCAAGCCCCGCGTTGGGCTCTGCACTGACAGCGAGGAGCCTGCTTGGAATCCTCTCTCTGCCCCTCCCCCACTCACTCTCTCTGTCTCTCTCAAAAATGAATAAATAAACTTTAAAAAATTTTTAAATAATGTTATGTTACTTTCATTTTTATTTACTATGCTAAATACTTATAAATATATAAGTATCATAATACTTATGATAAAAAGTGTATTTTGATTAAAAAAATTGCTTAGAGAAGTCCCATCTTCAAAAATCATAATACAGGTGATACCCAAGGCAAAACATCACAAAGGATGCAAATGAATGACTTTAGAAACACTGATCTGCATCATTTATATTTTTGGAAACATTTTCCCATTCATGCTTTTATTTGATCTTCATCAAATGCTGTTAGATAAGCCAGGTGTCATTACCCCCATTTGACACATAACCAAGATCATCATAATTAATCTGAGGGGTTGAACTGGCCAGCGCCGAGTCCCCCTGGATGGCCCTAAAATAGCACAGAGCAGAGAACCCAGGCACCCTGAGGATTCATGATGGAATCCCCAGAACATACTTCTCAACTTCATTTCAGAAAACATGGACGTTCTGGATCGTCGTGGCCGCGGGCTGCCCTCTCCCTGCCTTTCCGGTTTAGTTTCTTCCGATAGCGTCTCCCTTGCCTCCAAATGCCCCTCTTCTGCCTCACACCTCGGGAAAACACACACTGGGCTAAATCGCTCCTCTTCCAGGAAGCCCTTATGAATCTGCTGGGAACTGCCTTCCCCAGCTAGCAACAGAGAACTGACCTTAACGGCTTAAAGTCCTAAGGTTGCTTAAGAGGAAGTCTGTCTGTAGGAGTCAGAGAAGTTTCCCAAAGAGCAGTTAGGCTGAAGCTAGGGCTAGACTGATAACAAAGAGATTTTTCAGGCTGACAAAGGGATCGGGGAGAAGTCCATGCGTCCTGAATTGTAATGGAATCATGTATTTTTTTAAAGGCTGCAAGTGATTCACACTGGTATGGAGGCTCCCTGGAGGCAACGGAGATCCAGGCAAATTCCCTCTTTCTGTCCCAGCATCTTTTTTTTTTTTTAACGTTTATTTATTTTTGAGACAAGGAGAGACAGAGCATGAACGGGGGAGGGTCAGAGAGAGGGAGACACAGAATCCGAAACAGGCTCCGGGCTCTGAGCTGTCAGCACAGAGCCCAACGCGGGGCTCGAACTCATGGACCTCGAGATCATGACCTGAGCTGAAGTCGGCTGCTTAACCGACTGAGCCACCCAGGTGCCCCTGTCCCAGCATCTTTAGTACACAACTTCTGCTATGGATTAAATTGTGTCCCCCCCGCCCCAAACTGACACGTTGAAGCCTTAACCCCTAACACCTCAGAACATGACTGTGTTTGGAGACAGGGCCTTTAAAAGATGACTGAACTGGGGCGCCTGGGTGACTCAGTCAGATAAGCGTCCAACCCTTGATTTCAGCTCAGGTCATGGTCTTGCGGTTCAATGAGTTCAAGCCCCATGTTTCAGGCTCCACGTTGACAGTGCAGGGCCTGCTTGGGATTCTCTCTCTCCCTCTCTCTCTCTCTCTGTCCCCCACCCTCACTCATGCTCTCTCTCTCTCAAAATAAATACAAACATTAAAAAAAATATAAAGTGTTGCCTTCATATCACAGTTTTTCCTGCTAGGAAAGAAAACTGACTGTATTCACCTCTCTGGTAAACACGAGAAGAGAAAACAGGGACCTACAAGTGACATGTTTCGAGTCAGAGAGCCAGTGCCTAGGACAATGCCTGGCTGGGTCAATACTCTTTGAATGCATGAAGATAACGTTTATCTTTTGGATGTGAAAACTGTGCAGAGGGATGGAATATGAGCTCCCCGCCCCCACCAAAATCGTGCATCCAGGCAGAAAGAATGAAACCTACCTTTTTCGTCCATGTAAGGTATTTGAGTAGCCCTTGAAGGCATTGGAGTATGCAACCCTTGGCCCGTGGGGGAAATTCTCAACTCCTTAGTGTTGCCTTACAAGCCTGTCCCAACCTAACTTTCGAGGGAACACTCACCCCACAGGTCCCACCAAACACCTGCCCAGCAGCCACAACGCATGACCTGGGCTGGCCAGAACCAGTCGTGCATGTTCACATTGCTCTTCCTTTGCTCATGGCTTCCCCCACGCCTGGAATATGCGATCTAACCTTCTATCAGCCTGCCTGACAAATCCCTCCGGGGGTCATTCTAGTCCCAGCCTAAACGTAATCTCTTCTGGGAAACTTCTCTGACTCCTGCAGAGAGAATTTCTCATTCCTTCCTCTGGGCTGTGGTTTGCCTTTCTTAAAGAAAAAAACAGTGCTGAGTGGGAAAAAAAGAAACATTTACTTTCAAGCAGGAAGCCCCAGTCCAGCACAGTCTAGGAAAATGGGGAAGAAGAAAGAGTGGTTTTCTAAAGCCAGGAGACCATGGTAGAAAACACGTTTTCTCCCCCGTGAGACATGAGTGCCTGGAGTGCATTGTTTTTGGTTTGGGTTTTTTTTAATCTTATGTCCCCGTTGAACAGCCCCTGACCTGGTATTAGATACAGAGAGAATGTTAGATTCCTTTTTTTTTTAAGTTTATTTCTTTATTTTGAGAGGGAGAGAGAGCAGGAGTGGGATAGGGGCAGAGAGAGAGGGAGAGAGAATTCTGAGTGGGCTCTGTGCTGTCAGTGCAGAGACAGTGTGGGGCTCGAACCCACAAACCGTGAGATCATGACCTGAGCAGAAATCAAGAGTCGGACGCTTAACCAACTGAACCACCAAGGAGCCCCTAGATTCTTTTTTTTTTTTAAGTTTGTTTGTTTGTTTGTTTTCATAATCTCTATACGTATCATGGGGTTCGAACTCACCATCCTAAGCCTTGCATGCTTTACCGACTGAGTCAGCCAGGTGCCCCTGCCTTTTTTTTTTTTTTAAGTTTATGAGAATGTTACATTTTTTGTTAATTGCCTGGCTTACACGGGTAATACAGCAAAGTGCCCAGCACGGCACCTGACACGTAATAGAAGCTCAGAGACTGAATAATGGGCAGGAACCTTTCTCCCTAGAACCGGAAGGGATGCCTCCAAAGTCACAGAGCTGCATTTTTCCCGTGAGGAGCTGATACCCCTCACTTCCGAAGCACCAAGCTGCACCTGTGGACCATGTTGCCACACAGACAGCCGTCTGGAAGCATCCAGGAGTCCTAGAAATGGGCCTTACCTACCGCGCATGGGAGTGGGAGCAGAGGCAGTTCACGGTCTCATTTAATCATAGATTTTTATTGTTGCCTTCCTGTTGTGGAGAAGGTCACAGGGTTGGAAAACTGTCCTGAAAGTTGTCCTGAGAGCCTGGGGGCTCTGGAGCACAGGCTCCTTCCATAGCTCTGGATATGGGTAACCCTGTCATCACTCTGACCCCCAGCGCTGTTCCTTTGAAGCCTGTGCTCTCACTGAGCCCTCTTTAAAGCCATTTATAATCATTTTAAGTGTGCAGGCTTTGTGTCTCCAGCTAGACTGTGCACTCCCTAAGGGCAGGGAGTGGGGAGCTCAAGGAAATCTGGGTGGAAAGTTATAGAATTAACCCCCAGCACGCTCCCCCTGCACACCTGGAGACCCAGTTTCCCTCAAGAAATCTGGGGGCAGCTCAGTTTTTATTCCCTCTGAGAAAACCCTATCAGCTTCCACCAGCTTCCTCCTCAGGGACGGCTGCCCAACAATTGTGGTAAGAGTTGGTCTGACCAGGAACTTCTAATGAGCTCCAGGACGGCTACAGAGGGCCCCGGGAACGGGAAGAAGACAGGCAAGGCAGGGGACAAGTAGGCAAGTAACGCAGCCCCTGTAGATGGACCAGTCTGCTTTCTAGAGCTTTCTCCCAGAGGGCTTGTCTCCAGCTGGGAGCGATCTCCACCTGGGGCTCCGGGAGGGTGAGTCCCACCTCTGAAGGAGAACTCCTTCTGTCTCCACCAGGATGAGTTCAGACAGGCTCAGGAGTTCGGGGGGGGGGGGGGGGGTTAGACCATGAGTCACTGATGATCTAGAAAGAGCCAGGGAATGGAAGAGGGTGGAACAGGTTCCTCTGCTGTGTCAGCGTCCACACCCTCCTGCCTGACCCCTGTCCAAGGATGTTCAGAGTCCTTCCTAGGTGCAGGCCAGGATCTCTCAGCCTTGACGCTATTAACATTTGGGGCTGGATAATTCTTTGTGGGGGAGGGGGCGGCTTGTGCCCCGTACCATAGAATGTTTGTCAGCATTCTTGACCTCCCCCTGAGATGCCAGAAGCACACCACCCCCTACACCCTGGTGTGCCGACCAAATATATCTCCAGACACTGCCACGCATCCGCTGGGGGTCGGGGGGAGTCAGCCCGGTGGAGACCCCGGCCTCATCAGGATTGCCAGCTCCCTTCCCTTCCTTACGAAGAACACTGGGATGGGAATCTCCACCTTCCTTCTGTCCTCTGCTGCACCTGCCTCTCCTAGCAGCTCGTGGAGATTATCCTTCAGGCCATAATCACATCAGGGCTTTACTGCTGCTTTTTTCAGAGCAGCGGGCAAGAAGCAGTAAGTACTGCTCACAGAGAAGGAATCAAGTGCCCGGAGTTAGTTCCTTTGTAAAAAATGTAAAGTGTCAGAAGGAAAACCCACACGCCCAAAATGGCGTCCCCTAGGCCAAGTCACCATACCGGGGTTTACTACCTGACCCAACTGTAGTTTCAACCTCCCCCATAAATAGAAGTCTTAATGGGTCAGTCAGGAATTTTCTGGTCAGCACCAATGAGCTAATGGGTCACAAGGGCCCTCTCCATTCCCCAAGGGAAGATGAGGTCATCTGCATGATAAGAGCCCCTGCCTTTCCCTCTGAAGGAAGGTGACCTGGCCTGAAACAATCCTTTCTTTTCCTAATAACTTCCTTGTCCTACACTCCTTCCTATTAAAAAACCAAAAACAACCTTCCATTTTGGGGCACCTGGGTGGTTCAGTCGGTTGAGCGTCTGACTCTTGATCTCGGGCTCAGGTCAGGATCTCAAGGTTTGTGGGTTTGAGCCCCACACCGGGCTCTGTGTTGACAGTGTGGAGCCTGCTTGGGATTCTCTCTCTCTCCCTCCCTCCCTCTTTCTCTCTGCCCCTCCTCCATTTGTGCAAGCCAGTGAGCACCCGAGCACGAATTCTCTCTCTCTCTCAAAATAAATGAATAAACTTAAAAAAAATTTTTTTAACCCTTCTCATCTCCTCAGAGCTCCCCTCTGCTTCCGAGATGGGCTGCCCCCCCATTCACAAATCACTTAATAAAGCCAATTAGACGTTCACATTTACTCAGTTGGAATTTTTGTTTAAGTTTATTATTTTCTTAAATGTAATCTCTGTACCCAATGCAGCACTCGAACTCACAACCCCGAGAGATCAAGATTCGCAAGTTCCTCCCACTGACCCACCCAGGCGCGCCCCCCCCCCCCCCCCCCCGCCCCAGTGAGGCCTGCTTTGAAATGAACAGGAGTGCCTAGGTGGGCTCAGTCAGTTAAGCGTCCAACTTCAGCTCAGGTCATGATCTCACGGTTCATTCATGGGTTCCGGCCCCATGTTGGGCTTTGTGCTGATAGCTCAGAGCCTGGAACCTGCCTCGGATTCTGTGTCTCCCTCTCTCTCTGCCCCTCCCCTGCTTATGCTCTATCTCTCTGTGTCTCTCAAAAATAAATTAAAAATAAATACATACATACATACATACATAAGTAAACAAAATTAAAAAAAAAAAAAAGAGTTGATCGCTCAACTGACTGAGCCACCCAAGAGCCCCTTTTTTTCTTCTAAACCCAAGTTATAGGGGCACCAGCGTGGCTCGGTCGGTTAAGGGTCCAACTTGATTTCGGCTTAGGTCATGATCTCACGATTCGTGGGATCAAGCCCCAGTCCAGCTCTTGGCTGATAGTGTGGAGCCTGCTTGGGATTCTCTCTGCCCCTCTCCGGCTTGCATTCTCTCTCTCTCAACAGAAGTAAATGAACGTTAAAGAATAAACAAACACACACACACACACACATACACACACACAGTCTATAGGTCCAGAAGCAAAGAGGATCCTAAGGAAATTCAGCCTTGTCTTGCCTGGCATCTGCCTCAGGGAGGGCTATTACTGTTTTCTCAGGCAACGCCGAATCGATCCCCAGAGACCAGAGATGGACACGCCCACTGTGAGGTGGGGAGATGCCCCTGCCACTGGGGGTAGGGAGACCTCTTCCACTGCCCATCAGGATTTAGGGTTCAATGTTCCCAGCTTCACCACCATCTTCCCACACGTCCCCAACACACTTGTTTAAATTCTGCTTTTTTCCCAGTCAGTGCCCTCACTTGAAGCCTTCACTCGCTTGGTAAACCAGCCAGTCACACGATGAGATCCTGCGTCTGATGTTTCAGCAGTTTTGGTCCTGGGGTTGCAACCGATAAGGGGCTGCCTCGGAGAACACATGGAAGCTTTTAGGTCATTTCTGCGGCTTGAGCTGGGAATTCAAACACTTGAGCTCATTCTTTTATTCTGCCACCTGGTCCGGAGGCCCTCGGAGCAGCCAACCAGTGTCACTCTATTTCTTGATTTTCCAAAATGCTCAAAAGTATCATATACAGAGTTACTTAGCTCCTTGCCTCTTACACGTGGTTGATTGGGAGTAACCAACGCAGATCTTTTGTGCATCTCTGTAAACAGTTGCCACATGGACCACCAGGGCTCTGTTTCCTTCTAGTATCTTTAAATCTGATCAGATTAGAGCCAATTCCAGAAACTCCGGAACCAATTCAGGAAATTCATCCTTAACATTCTGTTCCTCTGGAACCACTATTCGTACCAAAATTGGTATTCTTCAAGGTTCTCCAGAGGAACAGAACCGATAAGATCCGCACCCACCCTCTCTCTCAATCTGTGTGGTGTGTGTGTGTGTGTGTGTGTAGACACCATATCCTCCAAGAAGAAGATATCTGTAACTCAGGGAACAAAATAGCCCTGCTCCATCCAAAACAATGCCCCCTCCCTGGGCAGGTAAACAAAGCAGCTTCCAAGGTGTCTCTGGCCCTTTTCACAGGTTGGACCTCAGACATTGCACGCCACACCCTGCGTCAGGAAGAAAGTTATAAACCTTCAGGCTGTAAATTAGTCTAACCCCACCCTATGCGTAGATTTTCCCGAGTCAGATGCGTCCACCCAGGCTTTATACACCCTGCTCTTTTCCCTGCAGCTCAATTTGCTCACCACTTGCCTCACTCAAGACTTCAGATCTGCAAGGCCCTGTGGCCCCCAACTTGTGGGCCATTATCTATTCACTAACCTTTCATCCGGATCTGCTTCCTGGAAGACAGATAAGGTGCTCAGTTACATTGATCACCTCTCGCCGATCCATACATCCCCAAGCCTTGTGGAGAAATTCCTAGTCAAGGCACCAGACCTAGAATTGCGACCCTGGATGGAGATTTATAGTCTCTCTTTATGGGTGGGGTCTTCTCCATTCCTTCTGCCCAGATGTGCATCTAGGAATCAGTTCTTCTTGGCTCAAACAAAGACCCTGCAGCAGCTTGGATGGAAAAAGAGAAATGTTGAGACCGCTGGGTGGCTCATCAGTTAAGCATCTGACTCTTGATATCGGCTCAGGTCATGATTTTGATGTTCATGAGATCGAGGCTTGGGTGGGCCCCAAGCATGGAGCCTACTTGGGATTCTCTCTCTCTCTCTCTCTCTCTCTCTCTCTCTCTGCCCCTCCCCAACTGTGCATGTGCTCTCTCTCTTTCTCTCTCTCAAAATCAATAAATAAACTTAAGGAAGGAAGGAAGGAAGGAAGGAAGGAAGGAAGGAAGGAAGGAAGGAAGGAAAGGGAAAAGGAAGAAATGCTGAGGCCAGGACCATCTAAGGGGAAGAAATTCCAAAATTTTCCAATTTTTTTCTCACTGGAAATGTTCCCAGATAATCATTCAGCAGCTTTAAAACAAAAAAGCAAACAAAAATAAAACTTTATGTCTCTAGTGCATGAAACTTGGCATATAGTAAGATCTCTATACCTACATGTATGAATTTGTTATAGGTGGCAAACACAGCCCAGACCCTGGGCAGGAGGGGTGTCTGAGAGGTCTCCATGTTTGAAGTTCAGGAAGCGGTGACCCCTTATTTGCTGTTTTCCAATGTCCTAACCCTTTATCTATAGGAACCTGGGCAACAGCCAGATTCATGACTCCTAAGGTCAGTTCCAACATTCTGCCTTGCCAAGCGTGTGGTCCAAACTCCCCTCCCAAGATGGCCGTTAAAGCCCCAGGCCTCAACTATGAAGATCCTTATCCAGTCTCCTTCCCCTTGGAACCATTGTTCAAGTTCCACTCACTATTTTGGCTTTTAGAAGACTCTTCAGTTCTGGCTCTTCGGGATTTCCTTTCCTTACATCTGAGCCCAGTCATAGCTTTTGAATGATTTTGTGATTTTTCTCCCCCTACATTTCTGTACATGAGATGGGAAGGCGTCCCTGTTTCCACTGCGAAAGTAACCACATGAGGTCCAAGATGGAGTTGCTCATGCCAAGCCCATGGCAGCAAACCAAAACTTGGTTAAGCTCTATGCTCGGCTCTGCCAGAAAAAGTAAGCCAAGGTCATCCAATCAACATTTGTCTGCTCAACACAAATTACCTGACCCACCTCCCTGACTTCCTTTTTCTCCATTTACAGAAAGTAACCCTGCTTTGACCAGGTAGCAAGTGCTCAGTACAGCTTCCTTGTTCCTGCTCACTTTGGTCTATGAACATCCTCACCTCGTACAGCTCTTGGATGCTCCTTTCTATCTGCCAGAGGGGATGATGCCCGATTCATGCATCGCCAAATAAAAGTTTACTAGATCCCTAAATTATTTGTGAAACTTTTTCTTTTAACACCACTAAGTCACCCGCAGTGACTAAAAGTACTGGGCTGATGCACTCTGGTCCTCTGACTTCTCTGTTCCCTTCCCTGAGTCCCCGTGTCCTTCAGGGTTTAGTCTGAAGAGCACAGCCTGGCATGCAAGGCCCCTCATGATCTGGCTTTGGTTGATTCTGGCTTCTTGGCAAGCCCGTCCTCACACCCTTTACTCAACATCACTAAAACATTTGCTGTCAGCACGGTCTCCCACACGTCCCCCATTTACATATGTCACCTCTCTGCCCAGAACATTCTCCACCTCGCTCTCACTCACCCTTTGTAATTCACCCCAGATGTCATTCTCCACACAAGGCTTCTGGGAGGTCTACCCTACAAGCTTGAGTCAACCCCCACTTCTGCTCCCGTGCACTCTCAGTCTGCCCAAACCTCTCCTCACTGCATATTGTATGTATTTACATTAAAGAATTTTTTTGGTTTGTTTTCTCAGGGAACACTCACCTCACCCACCAGGTTCAGGTTAGGTCTCCAGCTACCATTTTGTGCTACAAGACCCTGCCCTGGGGTGCCTGGGGGGCTCAGTCAGTTAAGCATCTGACTCTTGATTTGGGCTCAGGTCATGATCTCGCGGTTCTTGAGTTCCAGCATTGGGATCTGTGCTCACAGCCTGGAGCCCGCTAGGGATTCTCTGTCTCCCTCCCCTCCTGTCCCTCCCCCGCTCCAAAACAAATAAATAAACTTGAAAAAAGTTACAAGACCCTGCCCAGAAGCAAGTTCCTCACTTGCCCAGACTCTTCCAAGGCTCTGGGAAGTTCATAGCTAGGTGTTCACGAGGTCAGATGCTTTTTGTAAAATTGTAAGAGGAAGTAATTTTAGCTACAATTGGTTAAAACCGGTGTATCTTTCCACCGCAGGTCCACCCCTCCCCTGCCCCATCACACATTCTCCCTTGCAGCTTTAGGGTTGCAGACAATAGGAGATCCAGCTAAGGGGTAGTTGAGGCAGGAATATACTTGGGCTTACTACATTTATCTATGACTTGTAAATAGTTTCATCTTACTTAAGTTCCGGTAGTCAGCCCAGTGGAAAATGACTTCCAGGAGTCACCATCACCCATCGTAACAACTCACCCAGCATCATGTGCGAACGTACAGAGTCAGGATTCACATCACTGCATTCACGTAGCCTATAGCACCCAGATGCATATGTGTTTGACAGGGACAGAGCCAGAAGGTATCTATGGAACCCTCTCCCAGCCATCAGAGCTATTATGAATATCATGCGATTTTTTAAAAATTTCGTAATGTTTTGGTATCTGTCAGTTTTAGAACACATTTAATTCCTTGTGATTTATTTTCTCAGTCACTCCCAGTAATCATTTTTTTTGGACGTAAACTTATGTTCTTTTCCTTAATGAGCCTCCCCACAATGATATAATCTGCAAGCCCCACAAAACTTGGATTTGTCCCTAGACCTATCCTCTGCCACCACCGACACAGATTAGACTCTACATTCTCTCAGAAATTTGGAATTAGGATTTCTGTGTTACTGGAACTGTAATGTATAAACTCAGGAGTTACGGGGTTACCAGGCTTCTCTCTATGGACGAAGTACTAGAGAAAGCCAGTAGGCAGGGTAGCCAGAGGCAGATCATTCTGTGTACTTTCTAGACTCTGGTTTCTGCCTTCTGCCTTCCTGTGGGGTCTGTTTCAGTTAATTATTGCTGGATAACAAATTACCCCAAAAGTTAGCAGCTTAAAACAACAAACATTCGTTATCTCACTATTTTTGCAGGCCAGGAATTTGAGAGCAGCTGAGCCGGATGATTCTGCTCAATGTCCTTCATGAGGTTGTAGAAAAGATGTCAGCCAGAACCCTGGTGCCCTGTTGGTGGGAATGTGAACTGGTTCAGCCACCGTGGAAAACAGTATAGAGGTGCCTCAAAAAAATCCAAATTAGAACGAACTTCTGAGCCAGCAATCCCACTTCCAGGCATTTATCCAAAGGAAATGAAATCAGGATCTCAAAGAGATATCTGTATTCCCATGTTCACTGCAGCGTTATTCATAATAGCCAAAATGTGGAAACAATTTGAATATTGTCATCAGGTGAATGACTAAAGAAAATGTGATATAGATGATTGATAGATAGATGATAGACAGACAGAGATAGGTATACACACACACACACACACACACACACACACACACACACAAAATGGAATATTATTCAGCCTTTTCAAAAAAAGAAAATCCTGCCATTTGCCCCAACATGGATGAACCCGGAGGGCATTATGCTAAATAAATAAAATGAGGCAGACACAGAAAGACAAATACATGATTTCACTTACATGTGCAATCTAAAAAAAAAGCCAGACTCCTAGAAGCAGAGTAGAGTGGTGGTTACCAAGGGCTGGGCAGACGGGGAGATGGGAGATGTTGGTCAAGGAGCACCAACTTTCGGTTATGCAAGATGACCAAGTTCTGGAGATCTAAGATACAGCGTGGTGACTATAGTTAATACTGTCTTGTATCCTTGAAATTTGCTATGAGGGCAAATCCTAAGTGCTCTCGCCATACTCACAAAAGAGATGATAACTATGTGAAGTAACAATTATGTTAATTAGCCTGATTGTGATGATGATCTCACAATGGATCTGTATGTCAAATCATCAAGGGGTACCCCTTAAATATACACAATCTTTACTTGTTGATTATACCTCAATCAAGGTGGGGAGAGTAGGGAGGGGAGGGGGTGGAAAGATGTCAGAGAGAGCCACAGTCATCTCAAGGTCGTCTGGGGCTGGCAGGTGTGCTTTCAGGGTGGTTCATTCACAGGGCTGTTACCAGAGGCCTGAGTTCCCGGCCATGTGAACCTTATCATAGGTCTTCTGGAGTGTCCTCAAAACATGGCAGCTGGGTTCCCCCAGGGTGAGTGATCCAAGAGAGACATAGCAAGGAGAAAGCCATGTGGTCTTTTATGATTGCTGTGGCTTGAATTGTGTCCTCCCCCAAATTTACATATTGAAGTCCTAACCCCCAGGACCTCAGAAAGTGCCCCTAACTGGAGGCAGGATCTTTATAGAGATAATCACATTAAAAATGAGGTCAAATTAATGGTATGGAGTCTTAATTTGTAAGTGAATGAATATTGAAATAATACATTCTTCTTGTTCTGTGGCAGGGCAGGAGGGGGAGACTCTGGGCACAGAGACAGATACGCATAAAGAAAATACTACATGACAATGAAGACAGACAGCCGTGAACCCAAAAGTTTACCAGCAAAGACACATGGAACAGCTTCTCCCTCCCAGCCCTCCAAAGGAAACAAGACCGCTGATACAGTAACCTCAGACCTCTAACCTCCAGAACTGAGACAATACATTTCTGTCGCTTAAGCCCCCCAGCTTGTGGCAGTTTGTTACAGCAGCTCTGAGGAGTCACCCGTCATTTCTTGGCAGTCCATTTGTCAGGAGTGAGTCACCAGTCCAGCGCATGCTCCAGGGGAGGGGAATGAAGCCTCACCTCTTGAAAGGAATACTCTCAGAGAGTATGGAGATATTTTTAAATCACTGCCAAGGCCATGAGATACCTCTATAACCAACCGTATGGGAAATTTTTCTCTTTCGTCTAAATGGACTCAAGTTGGGTTCCTCCGTGCTGCATTCAAATGTCCTTGTTGAGAATTTATTGATGTGTCTCTCTGTTCTAATAAGGTCTGGAGGATAAATTGTGAAACTCTGCCTCCCAGAAACCTAGTCTAGGGCTGGAAATATATGTTCTAAAAACTGATTAATCTGTTAATTATGTCAAAAATAACATCACGCTGGTGTAGCCCTTGGGACCTCAAATAGCATTTTCCCAATAGATGCTCACTCTCAGAAACCTGTGGTGCAGATCAAGTAAGAGGGTGACTGTGAAGTTTCCAAAAGCATCAAGTGTTATTATTTTTCATGTAGGTGATTCATTCAGTAGATAACTAACAGATATTTGGCTTTTACACCCTTACATAAGTGTTAGAAATGGGGTGATGAAGAAGAAAGTCCCTATTCTCAAGGAATATACAGTCTTGCATTAAAATCCTTGTCAGACTCAGGTCATGATCTCATGGTTCGTGGGTTCAAGCCCGGCGTCAGGCTCTGTTCTGACAGCTCAGAGCCTGGAGCCTGCTTCGGATTCTGTGTCTCCCTCTCTCTCTGCCCCTCCCCTGCTCTTGCTCTCTCTCTCTCTCTCTCCTTCTCTCTGTCCCATCCAAAAGTAAATAAACATTAAAAATTTTTTTAGGGGCGCCTGGGTGGCTCAGTCGGTTGAGCATCCGACTTCGGCTCAGGTCATGATCTCGCACTCCATGAGTTCAAGCCCCGCATCAGGCTCTGTGCTGACAGCTCGGAGCCTGGAGCCTGCTTCAGATTCTGTGTCTCCCTCTCTTTCTCTGCCTCTCCCCTGCTCATGCTCTGTCTCTCTCTGTCTCAAAAATAAAAACAATTAAAAATTCAAAAAAAATTTTTAAAAAAAAAAAATTTTTTTTTAAATCCTTGTCAGACTATGTATCCCAACCATCTCTGGATGGCTCTGTCTATAACCATCAGCCTCTCCAACTTGGGCCTTTCTTACTAAGCATCTCCCTTTTCCAGGCACTGGATGGTTAACTGAGACCAAGATGCCCTGTCTTTGGGAAGTGGCTGTTCTAGGAGGAAGCAGATGGTCAGAGAAACCCAGGTATCTGAAGTTTAATTTTAATGATCTGTGAATACGTTTTTCCCTTGCATGCTGCAGGGGATCTGGGCCAAAGACTGAGTGGGTGAAAAGGAATAGAGAAATGAAAAGCTAAAAATGACAAACAAGGGAAGCAATGATACATTCTCACTTGAGAAATAACTGAGAAGAGACTACAGGGAGTTGGTGTGGGTGTATGCAAATATATGTAAATGTGACATCCACACCAGCTCAAATTCTTATAGTCCTTTTATTTTATATACTTGAGTGTTGGTCACTGGGACTATTCCCCTGGACCTCCTATGTGAAATGATTGACTGCTAATCTCGCTCACCTCACTATCTATTTGATCAGGGATGAAGCATTTTTCCACTCTGGCCCTTAGTAACTTCTTTTATGCAACAGAGTTGGATACATGGTCTTTACGGTTTCTTCCAGTTCTTACATATGTTGTTAGCACAGAGAGCAATCGTTTCCTTTGCCCCTCAGTATTTCCAAGGAAGCTACCCCAAGATTTGAGCACTCCTAGAAAACCTAAATCGTGTTGAAGATATAAAAAGGGGTAGGGAGGGGAAAGGAGTTGGAAGAGAAAGAATTAACCATAGAGGAAAGGACAAGAGAATGTAGAAAAAAATAGAGATGTACCTGGCAAAAAAGTTGTAGAGAACACCTCACAGCTGCATGGGACCCACAGAAATGCAGAGCCATAGGTCATCTGTTCCTTTCCAACAGGAGTACCTACCACAATGCTGGTATACATTAGAGTCTCAAATTTTTTAAATCATTGAACTGAGCCAAACTGGAATTCTATTTCATTGAACACATTGTCTCTATAGCTAGAAAAGTCCCCAGTACCAGAGATGTCTGAGAAGAGATATGATGTCCCCCTGGTGAAGATATTGAAAAGGTGAATCATGCATCAGCCAGTGAATTTCGGAGTGACCCCTGAGTCTCTTCAAACTCAGTGACTACATTCCTGTGATAGTTTGAGATTAGATTGAACTCCATGAAACTCTAAAATTTTTGGCTTAGGTACACCTGAGTCTGTGTCTGTAAATCCTGTTGTAGCCTACTCTGCCCCAACTCCATCCAGTTCCTCCCATGCCCAATCCCCAATTATCCTTCGGGGACTATTCAGGGGGGGAAATAACCTATCAGATTCTCTGGTCCTGCACCCTTCCTGAGATGCTATTAGTCAACTTTCAGTTCATTTTTTGTGCCTTTCATCCCCCCCCCCAAAGTCATTTCCTTCTATTACTCAATCGATAAATATTTATTGAGCACCACTTTGTATCCTGCCATGGCGTCTGGAACTATATGGAACAGAGAACATGCAAACACCGTGGTCCCTGCCCTCTGATGCCTATCACTTGGCTGGAGAGACAAAACTGCCACATGTTTTGGCAATTTTCAAATGAACTTAAGTTTATAACCAAGGATTAAGTGGCATACCCGAGGTGAAAATCCTGTAGGATTTCAAAAGAAAGGAATATTGCTTTCCGTTAGGTTGATCTGGAAGAAAGCAAGTTTACATTGGACATTCAAATATGGGAAAGATAAATCTTGACTGGGGAAGGAAGAAGGCTATCATGAGCTTAAAGAACAAGAAGACAGGAGCCAGAGCAGGGTGTTACACACAACAGCCTGCCTGGATGGAGCACAGGGGCAGTCTATGCTGATGACGTGGGAGATAAAGCTGAGGGTTTAGCACAGAATAAGAGGCAGCTATAACCATGTTTCTGAAAGCTGTCATCCTCCGTATCTCCAGTCTTTGAGGCTGAGATCCAGCCACATTAACACGGGGGGCTATTTATGACTGAAGGAGAAAGTGTTGAGTAGTCATCAGCCCTCAAAGACTCATTCCAGCTACTTCCCACACTCAGCACCATCCTAGGAATGAAGCATGTGCTGGCAGCAGTGAGCCTTATTTGCAGGAAGGTCAGCAGTCAGCCAGCTGGAAAAGAAGACAAGGTGGGATGTGGAGCCTTGAGTGAGAATGGTAGATGTAGGTGGAAGGTTGAGGTGACAGACTGTGAGAAAGGTGGAGAAGAGGAGGCGTACCTGAGATACGACGGTTGAAAAGCAGAGACGCGTTCAGACACAGTTAATTGCAACTTGCTGGCTGCGTCAAGGAGTCATTTCAGCACCCTGGTGACTGGACAGCACTCCCCCCCCCCCCCCCAGGCTCTTCCCATTGGCTACTCAAAAGTAGATGTGTTAACTTGTTTCAATTCTACCTCAGATTCACCTTTTTCTTTTTCATTCCAATCACCATTTACCAATCCTCTGAGAGCTGTTTAATGGATTTCTGAGACCTCCTTAGAGATGCCTGTATTTAGCACACACACACACACACAGACACACACACTACTCCAAATCTATTCTACTAGGATGGAATCAAATAGTTTACTCTTTTTGTCTTTGTTTCCAGGAAGACAAAGTTATATTCAGCAATTAGTGAATCTAAATTGTCATCCATGGTCAATATAAACTACATTAACTGGAAGTTACTATGTACCAGGGACTACATTAATCTATATCTTATATGTACTGTATCTCATTTGGTTCTCTCGGCATTCCTTGGGAGACAAGGATTTTCAACTCCACTTTTACAGAGGAGGAACCTGGGAATCACAGACACTTGGATGTAATTTATCCAAGACTACACCACTAATAAATATCAGAACCAGGATTTATTTTTTTATTTTTTTTCCAACGTTTTTATTTTATTTTTGGGACAGAGAGAGACAGAGCATGAACGGGGGAGGGGCAGAGAGAGAGGGAGACACAGAATCGGAAACAGGCTCCGAGCCATCAGCCCAGAGCCTGACGCGGGGCTCGAACTCACGGACCACGAGATCGTGACCTGGCTGAAGTCAGACGCTTAACCGACTGCGCCACCCAGGCGCCCCCAGAACCAGGATTTAAACCTGATTAAAGTGCTTCCCAAGCCCATGTTAGTGTGGACTATTGGACTTTAGATAAAACACAAGTTAACAAATTTATCTTAGCAGTTACATTTTTCTTCTAATATACATTAAAAATACAATGGTCTCATTAAATCCCTGGCTTTTAGGTATATTTTTTCTTAAGGTAGGGCTAGATTTTGTTCATTCTTAAGTGAGTTGTCTTTTTAAATATTAAGTAAATATTACAAGTAGCATGTAAAGTTAGGGAAAATCATGACGGACTGTTAGCAAATATGGTGCTAGGCTTGACTTTTTATGTTACTGAGTTACAGTTCTGAAAACTCACCCAATCCCTAATCTTAGAAACGTCACTGTAGCATACAATTTCTTCATAAAGTGCATAGTCAACAAAGGCACACCGAGTGCAAATGTTGGGACTCAGCTAAATTACTCACTAGGAAAGTGGATCCCTCCAAACACCAGCAGGACAGTGCAGGTGGTTTGAATTCATATCTCAGCAAAATTGCAAGTTTTATCTCTGATGAATCTTTAAGGCCCTGAAACTGCACATGTTAGTTTGCTAAGTTTCTAGAGTCCTCTGTATTTAGCTCCTATCACGTATCCATTTCTTTTTTTTTTTTAATTTTTTAACGTTTATTCATTTTTGAGAGAGACAGAGAGTGTGAGTGAGGAAGGGGCAGAGAGAGAAGGAGACACAGAATCCGAAGCAGCTTCAGGCTCTGAGCTGTCAGCACAGAGCCCAATGCGGGGCTCAAGCCCACAAACCGTGAGATTATGCCCTGAGCCAAAGTCAGATGCTTAGCCAACTGAGACACCCAGGGGCCCCTCAGGTATCCATTTCTGCTTCCCTTAGGTATCTAAGACAAAGGAACCATCTATGGTTCCTGGCACATGTTGGTATTCAATTGATATTTATTAAATGCATTAATAAATAAGTGAATGCCTACATGCATGCATGAATGACTGAACAGTAGGCATTCGCATGTAAGTAGGTTTTGAACATGTGATAAAGACAGAAAGTGGAATAAGAGAAAGTTCCCATTTGTCATTCTTAGAGAAAGCAGTTTAAATATAGATATCAAATCCATCCAGGTCACATTTTTTGGCTTGGCTAATAGCAGATTAAGGAGTCACTCCTGTCTCCCCTACCAATCTAAGCCCAGTGTTGCAGACCCAACATTCATACTTACTCCTTCTCCCCTCCCTGCTTCAAAACTATAGAGGCTTAATAAGCCAAATACTCTTTTTCTCAGTCACCTTTGTGATTAGAGGTAACCCTGTGATCCACTTCTGGCCAATGAGCTTCCAGGAGACATTAGCTAGCTGGCTTCTGTGCAAGATATTTATTTGTTCACTGATTTTTTTAGAAATCAACCACCAAATTTATTATTAAGTAAGGAATAAATATCCTCATCACCTAAGGTATCTTGCTTGAGTCTTTTGTTATTTATAGCTGGACAAATGTAATATATTCATCTAATAATGCTATTTAATTCAGCAGATTTTGTTTTTAAGCCTCTATTAAAAACAAAGTCCTATTGTCTCCTCACCTTCTACTAAATTCACCATCCCCTCACATGTCCTCACCCTTTCTGCTATCTTACACTGTTGGGAAATATCAGTCTTTCCTCTCCTGCACTTTACATTTTATGTGTCTATACAAAACCATCTGCTTGATTAATTCTATTCCAAAATATAAAAGGAAGGCAATTAGAGTTTATCCATGCTGTGCAAACATTGTCTCATGTGAATCTCTACAATCATGCTTTGATAAATTTTTTAATGTTTATTTTACTTTGAGAGAAAGAGGGAGTGAGAGAGTGTGCAGGCGTGAGTGGGACAGGGGCAGAGAGAGTGAGAATCCCAAGCGGGATCCACACTGTCAGCACAGAGCTCGAACTCATGAGCTGTGAGATCATGACCTGAGCCAAAATCAGAGTCAGATGCTTAACCAACTGAGCCACCAGGCACTGACAATCATGCTTTAGAATAAGCACTTTAGGGGCACCTGGGTGGCTCAGTTGGTTAAGCATCTGACTTCGGCTCAGGTCATGATCTCGCGGTCCGTGAGTTCAGGCCCCACGTCGGGCTCTGAGCTGACAGCTCGGAGCCTGTAGCCTGTTTCAGATTCTGTGTCTGTTTCTCTGACCCTCCCCCGTTCATGCTCTGTCTCTCTCTGTCTCAAAAATAAATAAACATTTAAAAAAAAAGAATAAGCATTTTAGGGGCACTTGGGTGGCTCAGTTGGTTAAGCATCTGGCTCTTGGTTTCCACTCAGGTCATGATCTCACAGTTTGTGGGTTCAAGCCCCTCATGGAGCTCTGCACTGACAGTGCAGAACCTGCTTGGGACTCTCTCCCTCTCCCTCTCTCTCTCTCTCTCCCCCACTTGCATTTTCTCCCTTTCTCAAAATAAATAAATAAACTAAAAAATATAGAGAGAATAAGCACTTGACTCCCATTTTGCAAAGGGTAAAGCTCAGGTTAGTTGACTTAACTAAGGCCATAACGATTGTTAAAGCCATATTGTCTTAATTTGTTTAATTGCAAAAGCTCTGCTCTTTCTACTTTGTTCTCTCCCACCTACTCACACCTCCATGTAAATTGGTTTCTATCAGCTTATGCTATTTGAACAATCTACTCAATCCACATAAGCGCCTCGGTTTCTATATTTGTAGTTGTATCATTTATTTACAGGCAGCCCTTGGTTATCAGTATCCATGGGGAGAGAGCAGTTGCGCAGACATTCCAAACATAACTCATTTTTGCCTCAGAAACCTGCAAGATACTTTGTTTTCATAACAGGCTTTCCTTCTAATTTTTGTTTATCTCAGGCTAACACTAAGATAAATTTGAACTTTCTAAATACTCACTTTCTAATACTCACCTGACAGCAGGGTGAAAAAGCCCAGGCTGAGAAGGGTAACCACCTGGTGGGATAAGAAATGACACCTGGTTGGAAAGTAATGCCTAACTGGGTGACAGAAAGTCAGCCCTAAAACCATATCCTCTGGCTCTGTATTAGTCTACGAGGAATCCATCACAAAATGCCACAGACCGAGGGGTTTAAACAATTTATTTTTTCTTACAGTTGTGGAGGCTGGATGTCTAAGATCAAGGTGTCATTGGGGTTGGTTTCTGGCTTGACCTCTCTTCTTGGCTTGTAGACAGCCACCTTCTCGCTGTGTCCTTATATGGCTTCTTCCCTCTATGCACAAGAAGAGAGAGAGAGATCTCTGGTGTCTCTTTCTCTTTACAAGAACACCAGTCCTATCAGCCTTATGACTTCATTTAACCTTAATTACTTCTCCAAAGACACTGTCTTCCAACTACAGTCACATTGGGGGTGAGAGCTTCAATATATGATTTGGGGGGGGGGGCACACAATTCAGTCCATACAGATCCTGGACTTCGAAATTAACACAAGTCATGGGGGCCCGGGTGGTTCAGGTGGTTAAGCATCTGACTCTTGATTTGGGTTCAGTTCATGAGGTTGGGGCTCACGGACTCAAGCCCTGTGTTGGGCTCAGCGCTGACAGCTCAAAGCCTGCTTGGAATTCTTTCTCTCCTCTCTCTGTCCCTCCACCGTTCACTCCCTCTCTCTCTCTCTCTCTCTCTCTCTCTCTCTCAAAAAAAATTTTTTTTAACATTTAAAAAATCTTAAAAAAGAAGAAATTAGTGCAAGTCAGAAGAAAATGCAGATGATAGAAGCCATGAGGAAGAAGAAGAGGAAGAAACAAGTAACACCTACGCATACTGAGCATCTTCTCTGTGGCCCAGGAGGTGTTTTCACAAAAAATATATTTTTAGCTCTCACAGCAAGCTTGGAAGTCAAGTGTTATTACCATTCCATCACCCTTTTTTATTATTATTGTGAAATACACATAACATAAAATTTACCATTTCAACCATTTTTAAGTGCCTCATTCAGTGGCATTGAGCACATTCAGAATTTTGGGCAACCAGCACCACTGTCCATTTCCAGAACCGCTTCATCGCCCCCAATAGAAACTCCATATTCACAAAGAAGTAGCTCTCACTCCCTCCTCCCACAAGCCCATGGCAACCTCTGTTCTCTATATTTACCTCTCCTAGGTAACTCATAGAAGTGGGATCACACGGTCCTTGTCTTTTTGTTTTTGTCCGGCTTAGCACAAAGTTTTCGAGGTTCGTTCACGTCATATCGTGTATCGGAATTCCACTCATCATTCAGGCTGAATAATATTCCAGTGTGCACATAGGCCACATTTTACTTATCCACTCATCTGTTGGTGGACGTCTGGGTCGTTTCCATCTCGTTGTTACTGTGAATAAGACTGCTAGGAATATTGGATACAAGCTTCTGTTTGAGTCCCTGCATTATGGGATGAATTACGTCCCCCTCCAAACCCACATTACAATCCTAACCTCCAGTACTTCAGAGTGTGACTATATTTAGAGAAATGGTTGTTGAAGAGGTAATTAAGGGCACGTAGGTGGCTCAGTCATTTAAGTGTCCTCCTCTTAATTTTGGCTCAGGTCATGATCTCATAGTTCATGAGTTCAAGCCCTGCATTGGGCTCTGTGCTGACAATGTGGAGCCTGCTTAGGATTCTCTCCCTCTCTCTCTGCCCCTTCCTCATTCATGTCCTCTTGAGAAGAGAAAGAAAGAAAGAAAGAAAGAAGAAAGAAAGAAAGAGAAAGAAAGAGTCCTGATAAGAAGAGATTAAGAGACAGACACCCAGAACAAAGGCCATGAGAAGACACAGGGAGCAGCCAAGGAGAGAGGCTTTGGAAGAATCCAACCTGCCAACACTCCCAGCCTCCAGAACTGGGAGAAAACAAATTTCCGTTGGTTAAGCCACACAGTCTGTAGTCATTTGTGTGGCAGCCCAAGCAAACTCAGACACCTGCTTCCAAGTCATGACGGTGGACTTGGTATAACCAGGGCAATTCTATGTGTGACTGTTTGAGGAACCACCAGACTGTTTGTTACCTACAGTACTGTCACCTGTAACACTTGCCATTCCCACCAGCGATGCACCCAGGTTCCACGTTCCCACGTCCTCACCAACGCTTGTTATTTCCAGGGGTCTTTTTCTAGTAGTTGTCCTAATGCATGTGAAGGCGGTCCCTCTTCTTTGGGATGGATGGTCAGATAAGTTGTTTCTCCCTATTCAGACTCGGGCCCTTCAGATACAAATCCCTGCTGTCTCTGTCTTTGCGTCTCTATTACTCTCTGTCTCTCTTTGAAAAAGGGGGAAGAGTCTTCCTGCCTTCTGAGAGCTACATTTGGGCCCATCTTGGAGTTGGTTAGAAGCTATGGTGAGACCACGGAAGGACCCATCTTCTCCTGCAGAAATTTCATTTTGGGGTAAGTAACTTAGAAAGACCCTCACACACACGCACAAAGAGACGTATCCAAAAATATTCAGAGCACGCTGTAATAATGAAACTCTGGAAATGACGTCTGTGCTCACCAATGCAGGGAACAGGTAAATTAACTGCTGTATAGTAATATGTTGAAACAGTAAACAGTAAACTTGCAGTCAAAATGAATGAACTATAACTATATACCATCCTGGAGAGTTCTCCAAAATATGATATTGAAGGTAAAACAGCAAATTGCAAAAGAGTATATAGCATGACACCAGACAGCCTGGGACTGAATCAGAGTTCTGCCACTCGCTAGCTCTATGACCTTAGGGAATTTACTGCACTCTTGTGCCTCAGTTTCCTCATCTGTAAAATAAGAATAATGATAGCACCTAATATTGCTTTTGAGGGACAAAGGACTCAGTACATGTAAAACCCTTAAGACAGTGCTTGGCCCAAATTAATGCTTAACAAATAGCTACTGTTATTATTTATAGATTCATATCTTTGGGAACATATAGAAATACATATTTGCTAAGGAAAATTATCCAAAACTTGAAAATAATGGGGGAAAGTGAATGGCATGTCCTTTCAATGTTCAAGTGGGGTGTTGTTTAACAGGCCCACCCAAGGATTTATTCAGGAAAATGTACCTGCTTTGACCCATGCTTACTGCTGATTAAAAGTTCCAAACTTAGTGAAATGACATGTTAGCTTATAGATTGTTGTCCAGTAGAAATGCAAGCAATATCTGTTTTGCAGAAAAAAATAACCCCAAGGTCATAGTTTATTGCCCAATGAGACAAGAGTCACTGGAGAATCCAAGCTAGCAATCTTCTTTTAACTGCCTTTTCAACCAGTTTTCTTCTATTAATTGTGTTAAGCTTATTGACTATAAATTCCCACCCCCTCAAATGCTCTTTGTACTGACCTTAATATCTTACCGTTTTTCTCATTGATAAGTTGAAGAAAGTCTTTTTTTTTTAATGTTTATTTATTTTCAAGAGAGATTGAGAGCATGAGCAGGGAAGTGCAGAGAGGGAGGGAGACAGAGGATCTGAAGCAGGCTCTGTGCTAACAGCAGACAGCCCGATGTTGGGGTTCGAACTCACAAACCATGAGATCATGACCTGAGCGGAAGTTGGATGCTTAACCGACTGAGCCGTCCAGGCGTCCCGAGTTGAATAAAGTCTTTGATATGTGTGTCTATTTGTAAGAGTCACAGTTTTACTTTTTTTTAAATATATTTTATTTTTTATTTGGGGGGAGGGGCAGAGAGAGAAAGAGGGAGAGAGAATCTCAAGCAGGTTCCATGCTCAGAGCAGAGCCTGACGTTGGGCTCTATCCCATGACCCTGGGATCAAGACCTGAGCCCAAATCAAGAGTCAGATGTTCAGGACGCCTGGGTGGCTCAGTCAGTTAAGCGTCTGACTTTGGCTCAGGTCATGATCTCACGATTCATGAGTTCAAGCCCCGCATCAGGCTCTGTGCTGGCAGCTCAGAGCCTGGAGCCTGTTTCAGATTCTGTGTCTCCTTCTCTCTCTGCCCCTCCCCTGCTCGTGCTCTGTCTCTCTCTGTCTCAAAAATAAATAAAAACATTAAAAAAAATTTTTTTTAAAAAGTCAGATGTTCAACCAACTAGCCAACAAAGTATCCCAATTTTTTTTGAAAATTATGCTTTCATAGGCTATAAAGACCACAAGCCAAATTTATGATAATGGCTGTCTCTAGGGAGGGAGGGGCATGGGACTGGGGTAGAATACATGGGGATTTCAATGTCCTTTGATGTGTTATTTCTGAAATTTAAAAAAAAAAAAAAAAAGGGAAGGTGCCTGGGTGGCTTAGTCCATAAGCGTCTGACTTCAGCTCAGGTCGTGATCTCATGATTCATGAGTTCAAGCCCCACTTCGGGTGAGCATGAGCCCTCTTTCCTCTCTCTGTGTCTCCCTCTCTCTCTCTCTATTTCTCCCTCTTTCTCTCTCTCTCTCTCTCTCCCTCTACCTGTTCTGGGATTCTCTCTCTCAATCTCTCTCTCTCTCTCTCTCTCTCTCTCTCTCTGCCCCTTGATTACTTGAGCCCTCTCTCTCAAAAAGCATACATAGGAAAAACATGTACACTTACTAAGTCAAAGTGGTGGACATATGGGTGTTTATTACACTGATCTCTGTTTCCAATTTGTTAAAAAAAAAAAAAAAATCCCAAAAAGTGAAGCAGTAAAGTACTGAAGTATAGTGTTGGGGAAAGATAGAAAGTTCTATGCACTCATTAATCCCAAATTATTGACCGGGCACAAATTAAGAGGACAAAGGTGTTGTATTTTGTAGACTGGGACCCAGAAGACACCGGCTAAATTCTTGAGTCTAGAACTAATCAGCTGCATGACCCTGGGTTCCTTTCTTGGAACGTCATTTTTGTTTCCCTTAAGATAAATAAACACTGACGGGGGGCCTGGTTGGCTCAATGCGTAGAGCGTGCAACTCTTGGTCTCTGGATTGTGAGTTCAAGCCCCATGCTGAGTGTAGACATCACTTAGAAATAAAATCTTAAAAAAAAAAAAAGATAAACACTGAAAAATTGTGGGGTGTGCCACTCCACATGTAAATTTTAAGGTGTAATTCAGTATAAGGAATTGCAAGAAAATTTTGATTTTTCTGTGATGCTTCAATATCTTTTAAAATTATTATGAAGCAGTTCAAATAGATACAAAGAAAATAGTATGATAAATTAACGCTCATGTGCTGATGGCCCAGCTTCGACGATGATCAACCTACAGCCAATTCCTGCTTCATTTACCCTGAAAATGCTCCTCCCACCCAGACTTTTTTTACCTTTTTTTTTGACATGATTTCACATATTTTATGTTTATAATATATTTAATATGCTTCTAAAAGTTGCAAGAATAATACTGGAAGTCTATATATCCTTTACCCAGAGACGTCCCTTGTCCACATTTCTGTATATATATGTATATGTACACATAGAATATTCATGTATATATGAAATGTTTTCCAAACCAATTATCCATAAACACTTCAGTGAGTACTTTCTAAGAATAAGTCGTTCTCAGGGTGTCTGGCTGGCTCAGTCGGGAGAGCATATAACTCTTAACCTTGGGGTCATGAGTTTGAGCCCCATGTTGGGTGTAGCGATTACTTAAAACCATAAAATAAATATAAATTAACTGATTAATTAAATAAAATCTAGGGTTCACCTGGGGGGTCAGTACGTTGAGCATCAAACTCTTGATTTCGGCTCAGGTCACGATCTCATGGCCATGGGATCAAGCTCCAAGTTGGCTCCCTGTGCTGAGCGTGAAGCCGGCTTGGAATTCTTTCTCTTCCCCTCTCTCTGCCCCTCCCCTGCTCACGCTCTCTCAGTATAAATAAATAAACATTAAAAAAATAGGTAAATAAAATCTTTAAAGAGAAAAAACTACGTCTTTCTCTCCCATCGTCAGTATGGTTATCGAAACTGGGACATTTTACAGTGATACGGTACGATTATCTAATACACAGTTCATATCAGATCTCACCAGTTGTCTCCAAAATGCCCTTATTTATATTTTTCCCCCCTGTGCCCACCCAGGTTATGTTAAAGCAAATCCCAATTCATTATCATTTCCCGGTGCTTTTTTTAAAATGTCCAAATGTGTCCTTTCTCTATTGTTGTGCCTCTACTTTGCTGGTGCCCTGAGCATGCTCCGGGTCCTGACGCAGACCCTGCTGAGCCATCACACCTCAGCTGAGGGCCTCTAGGCTACATGCTCTGTAATTCTCTCCACCTAGAACAGTGGGGGATTCACACACCTGTAAGCACATCCCACCAGTAGCCTCAGCTGGGCCCAGCGGGAGGAAGTCTCTGGAGAGCCAGCCAGCTGACAGTGGGGAGGGAGGGAGCCACCCGTCTCCACCCTCAAAGCCGTGGGGGTGGCAGGGCGGGGGCGGGGGAGGGAAGGAGGGACAAAGCAACAGCTGGGAGATGCTCACTGTGCTCTTGGTTCTTGGTTAACAATCCCCAGGGCTCCTCCTTATGCCCATCGGCATTTCCTATGCTGAGAAGTTAGCTTCCTTTCTGACAATAGAATTTTTTAAATCGCGAATATAAATAAATCACCTATTCAGTTAACAAGGCCCCCAGTGCCTCCGTAGATGATTCCCTGGCTGCCCAAACCAAGAGAGCTTCATAGACAGGGTCAAGCCTCAGACTTCGTGCCCTATATGTCCCCAACTCCCCTTCAGAACCCTGCTGCTGGGACACAGAAATAACAAGAAAAGGCACTTAGCCCCAGCCGCAGACTCTATGGAGCTCAGTGCCACCAACTCATTTGACCAGGATTAGGGCCCAGCCAAGAAGAGCCTCTGGGTAAACTGGGTAAGCTGTCCCCCAGTTCTCTGCCCGCTCCCAAGGGGCAAGATGACTTTTTTTCATCCAGACTTCAGAATCCCGGGAGGAGATAGGGAGTCTTTCTGCTGGTTAAGAATGAACTGTAAGTGCCAACTCCTCCAGGAGACCCTAGGCTCCCTCTGCCTCAAGACCGGAGCAAGTGACCACTGTCTCTAGGGGATCAGCTCTTCTTCCCCCAGGCCTGAACCTTGCAGGACCCCTGAAGAGGATATGGGGGTGGGTCTGTTTCCAGCACCTCCCCAGGGCTCTGAGCCTCAGCAGTCACCCGGGGGGGGGGGGGGGGGGGGAACGAGGGGTTGGAGCCAGCTTATAAGCCCTGGCGGAACCAGGATGCAGGAAACTGGTTTGTTAGGTTTATTAGGAACCAGTCCTAATAAACTGGGTGCCTCATCACCTGGTCTGGATGTGTGGCCGCCCCAGAAACAGCTCTAGGGAGGACAAGCTGAAAGACCCAGGCTGGAGCAAAAGTCAGTCCCACACTGTCCCCTCTGTGGCTGGGCTGAGACGATCTGGAGGTGTATCAGGTTGAGGAGCCTCGTCTGTTAAGGTTGGTATTTGTCTCTTAGAAATTCTACCTAGTTCCACTAGAGCTGATTCAGAAAGCTGAGGTTGCCTGTTAACTTCTCCTTGCTCTCGCTCCCAATCTGCACCCACCCCATCCCCACTCTGCCAGCCTTTGAGTATTCCTGAGATCCCGCTGCGCTCAGGGGCCCTAGCGATCTCTTCCAGCTCCCCATCCGTTGCGTGTTTATAACCTAACCTGCAGTGGAGCGGACCTTCATCTACACCAGGTGCCTGCCCTGTTGCCAGAAATGGGTCGAGTGGATCGGCTTACATTGTCTTCCCATCTCAGAAACGAAGGAAACCGAGCCTCAAAAAGGTTGAGTAACTCTACCAGGTTTCCTGACCCTGTCCAACGCATCTTTTGCCTGGTAAATATTTACCGATGAGTTTAATTCCCGCTTCCAGGCTCTTTCTTGTGCTTCCCCGGCTCCTGCACGGAGCACCCCCTTCCTCACTCAAGGCCCAGCCCCGCACTCCTGTTTCTGAAGCCTTCCTGCATGACTCCAGTGGGTTTTACTGCAGAGCGGACACCACCCGACTTCACTCTTGTTTCATGGGAACGAGTTAGTCAGTCTCCCGCAGCAAGACTGTAGGATCGGCCATGGCCAAAGCCACATCTGACACTATTTGAACGGGAGTTGTTCAAATGGCTTAATTGCGTAATTGCTTAAATCCGTTGGAACTGTAATTGTTCGAATACTTATGGATAACGGTGGTTGCTCAAATATTTGCTGTTCACCTGATAGAAAACTTAGAACAGCCTCTGCTTTCAGAAGTCATAATGTGATAGGAAAGCAAAACAGCCCAGAAGGAGGAAAGAAAGACAGCGACACTGATAAAGCCCTGTGAAATGATTCTAAATACATCTGTGTGCGTGGGAGCCGGCCGCCAATACCAACCGCACCCAACGAGAGAATTCAGTTGGGTAAGGGAAATCTGACAGGCAGGGCTGAGGGATGGCTTTGCAGGATTTACAGAGGACGCCTGGAGGTATGTTGCAAACTGGGAACCTCAGGGTACATCTGTGAGGCTGTTGGTGGAAGTCACCACAGTGGAGAATTGGTGGTGGGTGTGCCCCTGAAGGAATCGAATGGCCATCCGGAAGGCGGGATGGTGGGAAGGGAGGAGCAAAGGATTAGGGGGGAACGCAGCCTGGAGCAGGGGAATACTGTGGGAAGGGGGGACTTGGGGGAAAGGACAGGAAAGCTTAATTACTGGAGAGCAGGATCCAGGAGCTCACCCTAAAAACAACACTGAGTGGCAGTGTGTGTGTGTGTGTGTGTGTGTGTGTGTGTGCACGCACGCCCGGGCAGAGGATTGGCTGCCATCCTATCAGAGAACAATGAAAACATTAATATTCATGATAGATCAGAGACTTCCGGATATTTGGATTTGGACACAACTAAACCCCTAAGAAAGTGAGAAAAGGAGCGTGAGACACACGGGGCACTCGGTGGAGAAAGTGGAGCACAGGGCAGGATGCTGACTCTGCCAGGTTAGACTCCAAGATGATAGGATTGTGCCCCACCCCTGGGACCCTGACTTCCAGGTGGCGTCTTCTCACCTTTATACTAAACAGGTTGGTCTCTAAAGGGCACAGAGTGTTCCAGTGAATTCTCCTACAGTCACATGATCACAAGACCAGCCCTGAGAGGAAGGAGAGGCAGCAGGGCAAGAGAGCAGTGTCCTGGAACTAACCAGTGTTTCTTTTTTTTTTTTCTTTTTTTCCAATATTTATTTATTTTGGGGGGAGAGCACAAATGCGAGGGGGCAGACAAATGGGGGACAGAGGATCTGAAGCTGGCCCTGGGCTGACAGTCTGGCAGCAGTGAGCCCAATGTGGGGCTGGAACTCCCAAACCATGAGATCATGACCTGAGCCAAAGCCGGTCACTCAACTGACTGAGCCACCCAGGCAGCCCTGGACCAGTGTTTCTAAGGGCACAGTCTTCAAACTAGGGCTGTGTACGCTTGAGGGTGAAGTAGAGACTATTCAGGGGGTTCGTGGGCAAAACAATTTTAATGGGAACTGATTTCCAGAACCTCAAGGTCCACATCTATTCTTTCATGAAATCAATGTCCTTGAAAATACATCTGGGAGGGAAGTGCTGTACTCCTTTCTGATCTCACCCTTCACAATTGCCCTTCTCTCATTTTTGAAAAGAAATGCGTGCTTCTAACTCATCCTGAATCTTAGTCTAAGGCACTCTGCCAGCATACAAAACCTCCAGGATTGCACACAAAGAGGTAATTTCATAAATAGGTGTTGAAAAATTAAATGACTTTAATGACTGCTTATAAAATCCTTTCTAAGTCAGATGGAAATCTTTCAACAAAATAGAGGGAGGATCTTTTCAAAATGACAGACAATGCAGCATGAAAAATAATTTTTGGTGATACATCACTATGTGATTCTTGGCATTAACTAAGTTCAATGAATTGGATGGATTACCATAACAAAACTCATATTTTCCTACCTACTCATTTCTGTTGACAAAGTGTCTCATAACTTCCTACATCACGTACAAAATATTTGCCAGTGATTACCGCTGTGAGTGGCCAAGATATTTAAATAGATCCTCGTGACTTGGACAGACCCTCCCAGAATTGTCTGTTACAATCAGGTATAGAGTATCCTTTTTTTCTGGAGAAATTCACATGGATTCTTTTAGTGTTGCCTGGGGCTACACTGGCATAAAGATCCACCCAGGCAGCAAGTTCAGGGAAGATGTGCTGTCTCACTGTCAGATTCTCGGGGCCAGGTGTGATCTTGACTCTGCCAACGAGGCGTAGAGGTTCAGAGAGGAGAATTGCCCAAAGTAACAGAGCTGGAACTAGAAAGCGGGTCTCCTTCCCGTCAGCCCAGGGCTGTGCCCTGAACCTGTTACAGCAGGTAAAAACAGAGGTGGGGCCGTTCCCTGTCTTCTTCAAGGAGACACCACGTTCCCTCCATGTCGTGGGACCATTTGACATGAATGAAGGGGTTAGTGAGGTTTTCCTAGGACTAATTTTCAGAACGTATTCCAGATCCCCCAAAGGGGTGGGAGGCGAGGGGAGGAAAAGAGAGGGAAGTATGGGGAAGAAGGAAAGGACTGTGAGCGTGTCCTGTTCTCCTACGGATAAGCATCTTGAAGGACAGTCAAGCAAGCACTGAAACACCATTTCCAAGCTGATGGTGTCCCAGGTGACATTCAGTTCAATAGATTCTCAGAGGACACAGTGGTTACTACCCAGAGGGTATGCCCCGAAGGATGTTTTGATGCAAGACAGAATGAATACCCAACGTGCTACAACACGGATAAACCTTGAAAACATTAAGTGAAAGAAGCCAGACACGAAAGGCCACGTAGAGGAGGAATGCATTTATACGAAATGCCCAGAATAGGCAGATTTTTAGGGCCTGGGGGAAGGGTAGAACGGGGAGTGACTACTAGTGGCCATGGGGTTTTCTTTTTTGGGTGACGAAAGCGTTCTGCAATTAAATAGCGGGGATGGTTACGCAACCCTGTGCATATGCTCCTAACTGACCACTGATTTATACACTTTAAAATGGTGAGTTTTACAGTATGTAAATTTTATCTCGATTTTTTTTAAACACAAAATGAAACAGTTGTCAAATATAGCCATAAGCATATTTGTAGATACAGGCACTAGAAATTGCAGAAGAGGCCTCACAATTTATTGATCCCACAATTTATTGTCCCAGACATTTCAGATATTATACATTCATTTTTTCACTGAGGCCACAGGACAACCCTGAAAAGTACGCATGTTTTCTTTGTTTCACAACGAGAAAACTAAAGCTCATCGATAGAGCTTGTCCAAGGATACACAACTAGTTAGTGCCATCATCAGAATTAGGACTCGGGTCTGTCAGGCTTCACAGTACTTGTCCTTTCCACGAGGGCACGAGGCTTCCCATTAGTTTCTTGTGCAAGAAGCCTTACACCTGCTTGGTGTTGTCCCTCATTGTCCTGTGCACAGTGGTGGACATGCTCAGGTGATACTGTTTGAGTGATTATCAACTGTCACCTCCACAGATGACACCTGGAGAACTAGCCCTTGCAAATGGCAACCGCACTCCAGTTACCGAGTTCATCTTGTTGGGATTCTCCAGTTATGCGGATCTCCAGGAGCTTCTGTTTGTAGCCTTCCTGCTCATTTATGCCATAACAGTGCTGGGCAACCTGGGAATGATGGCACTCATCTTCACAGACTCCCGTCTCCATAGCCCCATGTATTTCTTCCTCAGTGTCCTGTCGTTTCTAGATATTTGTTACTCATCTGTGGTCACACCCAAGCTCTTGGTCAACTTCCTGGCCTCCGATAAGACCATCTCTTTCGAGGGCTGTGTGGTCCAACTGACCTTCTTTGTGGTGCACGTGACAGCTGAGAGCTTCCTGCTGGCCTCCATGGCCTATGACCGCTTTGTGGCCATCTGCCAACCCCTCCGTTACGGTTCTGTCATGACTAAGGAGACCTGCGTCCAGCTGGTAGCTGCTTCCTATGCATTTGGTGGTGCCAACTCTGCCATCCAGACTGGGAATGTCTTTGCTCTGCCTTTCTGTGGGCCCAACCAGGTGACACACTACTTCTGTGACATCCCACCCCTTCTCCGCCTGGCTCGTGGCAACACGGCCACAGCAGGGCTGCTCCTCTATATCTTCTCTGCTCTGGTTACCCTTCTGCCTGCTGCAGTCATCCTCACCTCCTACAGCTTGGTCCTGGTGGCCATTGGGAGGATGCGCTCAGCAGCTGGACGGGAGAAGGCCCTCTCCACCTGTGCCTCCCACTTCTTGGCCATTGCCATTTTCTATGGCACTGTGGTTTTCACCTACGTCCAGCCTCACGGATCCTCTAATGATACCAACGGCCAAATAGTGTCCGTGTTCTACACCATCATAATTCCCATGCTCAACCCCTTCATCTATAGCCTCCGCAACAAGGAGGTAAAGGACGCACTGGAGAGGAAACTCCAGGTCAGTATCTTTCCCTGCCGAGTCCTGCAAGGTTATTTGCCGGAATGAGGACGGAGCCAGATTCTCGCACAGAGAGTCCTGACGCCGAGGCTTTTCTTTCCAGGAAACAACTTTATTCGTGCTCGCACGGGCTCAGAGGGTTTGTACCCAAAAAACTGAATGTCGCGTGCTGTAGCCTTTGAAGCATTTTCTACTTCTCTGTCTCCCATATATGGGTAACGAACGTATAGACATACAGTCTGATCGGGTAGTCTCATGTTACAGGGTCGTGAAGGTGTCACGTAAGGACATACAGAGTTGGGAGGAAGGTCACATACGCACATCGCTAGGTTGCCTTATCTTGAGGTCCTTTCCTCCCCACATTCCTCAGGGAGGGAACTCTGAGGAAGGAAGGTGGAGCATGCTCCGAATCACATTATGAATTGACCTATGGAGAGCAGCCCTGGAAGAAGGAGGTGGAAGAAGGAGGGAAGAAACAGCAAATATCATTCTTCCTACAGAGAATCGCAGTTTTCGTTAATGTTTATTTATTTTTGACAGAGAGAAAGAGTGTGCATGAGCAGGGGAGGGTCAGAGAGAGAGACAGAGAAAATCCCAAGTAGGATCCATGCTGTCAGCACAGAGCCCAACACAGGGCTTGAACTCACGAACCACGAGATCATGACCTGAGCCAAAACCAAGAGTCGGACACTTAACCTACTGAGCCACCCAGGCACCCCTCCAAAACGTTTTTAATGACCCTGTTTGCTTCTGATACTTTATGCTAAAAAAGAAATAATTAAATCCTTTCCGGGAAACTGAGTGTGAAAATCTCTCACTTCTGTCTTCTTTCATTCAGCCAATATTTACGAAATTCCTCCTATGCTCCACAGTCCATTAACGTATAACTAAGTTTTCAGTACATGCCTACAACAGAGGTCAGGGCTGGAACATCATGGCGAAGGGACCTGGTGAAAATGAGTCTAATTCATTCATCTGGAAAAATATTTATGAGGCAATTAGGTGTAACACACTGTGTAGGCCCGACCTGGATTAATAGAACAGTGAAAAATAAATCCCATCATGTCGGTGGGTTAATACCACAAAGGCTTTCCCCGGTGCTAAAGATGAGACAGATCAGGTGTCTCTCCAGGGCCACTTTTATCCAGCCATCATATCTGGGCCCCTGTCATCTTACCACACTACCATCTCAACCTGTGCCCCCCAAGATTTTAACGGTAGAGGAAATAATCAAGAAAGTCTTGTGGAGTGTTTTTAATTACCTGGCCTGAAGCTGGCTCACGTCACTTCAGCCCACATGCCATTAGCCCGAAACCAGTCTTTGAGTTTAAAATAATTGCAAAGGAGACCAGGAAATGTAGTCTCTATTTACCCAGAGAGAGGAAAACTAAACGAGATTTAGTAAATACATAGTTTTGTCTCTGTCACTGGCCAGTTGGGCAGTTGGGTAGAACCATCTTCTATAAGGGATTCTAAAACATACTAGAATAAATCAGAAATAAGGTGCTGGTTAACTCATGTTTCTACGTAATTGAGGTGGACTGTTTCTTCGGATGAAAATTTTAGACTATCCCTTGCCTGATCTGAACTATCCCTGTTGAGTATTCTTTGAATCACACACCTGGGTTGCATGATGCTCCCACAAGCAGTAAAAGTGACTCTGAGATCAGCTAGTTGACCGTTGCCCGAAGCTGGAGGTCACAATTACCTTGACTTCTAAAACTAAATTATACAGAACATAGTGGTATTTACTAAGAGTGATCTTATATAAGTTTAAAGGATGTAACGTATCACCCAAGAGTAGGTACACGTATAAACATAAGAACTCCTGAAGAGAGAATAAGAAGCCAGAAAAAAGGAAAGCATTTTGAGACCATTAAAGTTAGGGACAGGGGCGCCTGGGTGGCTCAGTCGGTTAGGCGTCCCACTTCGGCTCAGGTCACGATCTCTCGGTCCAGGAGTTCAAGCCCCGCATCAGGCTCTGGGCTGATGGCTCAGAGCCTGGAGCCTGCCTCCGATTCCGTGTCTCCCTCTCTCTCTGCCCCTGCCCCGTTCATGCTCTGTCTCTCTCTGTCTCAAAAATAAATAAACGTTAAAAAAAAAAAAAAAAAAAAGTCAGGGACAAAATACAAAAGTTAAATGCGCCTGATGAGGGAGCCAAAGGTAAGTTGAAGGCAAAGGGCCCCCAACCCCCAGGTGGGGTATGTGTGACATTCCTCAGGCACTGCTGGCTGCCCAAGAACAAAGGAAGGAGAAAAACAAAAGGTAACTGATAAAAATCACAGTCATGCAGGACAGGTCTCCATCAGTTTGTAACTTTTAATAATTTACAAGAAAAAAGGCAATCTCCAGAAACCTACAGACTCAAGTTTCCTAGAGCCCTAACATCACCCTCCTCTCCATAGTGATGTGGGGAACAGAGGCAAGAACGAAATGTCAATAAAATTAATTTCTTTTATAACCTGCAGCCCATTGACCAATACTTGTGGCAAATACAGACTATAACATTCCTCCAGGAACTTCCTATTCTCTTCATGTTAATGTTTTGCTAGAGGAAAAAACAACCTTAGCTTGACAATAGCTAAGCCTTCAGTGTCTTAAGAGTCCTCTTTAGCATATGAAAGTCCTCCTGAAGGCCTCCCTTTTGCCTTTACCTCCCCCAACTCCACAGTATATACCCAGTCACTCCTCCAAACCCCAGTGCAGCTCTTTCTGCCCAGGGCTCCTGTCTCCCTTGCTTTAATAAAATCACCTTTTTGCACCAAAGACGTCTCTAGAATTCCTTCTTGGCCATCAGCTCCGAACCCCCACTGCCACTCCAAAACCACATCACACCTCTGATATGGCTCTGCTGTACAATTTTTATTCACTATATAAACAAGTATAGAGAGGGGCGCCTGGGTGGCTCAGTTGGTTGAACGACTGACTTCAGCTCAGGTCATGATCTCACGGTTTGTGAGTTCGAGCTCCGCGTCGGGCTCTGTGCTGACAGCTCAGAACCTGGAGCCTGCTTCGGATTCTGTGTCTCCCTCTCTCTCTGCCCCTCCCCCACTAATGCCCTGTCTCTCTCTGTCTCAGAAATAAACATTAAAAAGATTTTTTTAAATAAACAAGTATATAGACTTTAAACAAATATTTATAGACTTTCAATCTGAGAAGTGGCTAATTATTTTCCTATTCCTCCCATTCACTGTTGTATCCTCAATGCCTGGCACCTTGTAGGCACTCAATAGAGATCTGTTCAATAAATGAACGAATGGACATCTACACGAAAGTTCTCCTTGGAGCAGTGGCACTGTCATCACCCGAGAGTTTTTGAGAAACGCAGAATCTGGCCCTGCCTCGGACCTACTGAGTCAGAATCTGCAGGTGCACAAGACCCCCACGTGCTTGGTGTGCACATTCAGGTTTGGGAAGCACTGATTCCCATACTTCGATCTAGCACTAAATTCTAAAGTGAACACAGTATGCAATTCTCCCAGAGCCCCACAGTTTAGTCTGGGAGAAGGTCCTTGGCAGAGGAAAGAGCGTGACAAAACCCAAAAAAGTGAGAAAACTACATCCCTGATCCTTTTTCAGCATTGTATGTGATCTACATTAAAATGAGCAGTAAGATTGGGGCGCCTGGGTGGCGCAGTCGGTTAAGCGTCCGACTTCAGCCAGGTCACGATCTCGCGGTCCGTGAGTTCGAGCCCTGCGTCAGGCTCTGGGCTGATGGCTCGGAGCCTGGAGCCTGTTTCCGATTCTGTGTCTCCCTCTCTCTCTGCCCCTCCCCCGTTCATGCTCTGTCTCTCTCTGTCCCAAAAATAAAATAAACGTTGAAAAAATAAAATAAAATAAAATGAGCAGTAAGAAAAAAATAATAAAATAAAATAAAATAAGCAGTAAGAGGAGAATCAACATGAACAGGGGCATCATGTTGCCTGAGGGGGGTGGTACAATAAGAGGGCAACGCCACCTGAGTTTGTCTTAATGGTGTGGAGAGTTATTATGGGCTAACACAGTATATGACTATGGCTTCCCTTCCATAATGCCTTGTTGTAGCTGGCAGGTGGCGACCCAACCCAGGATTACATTTCTGTGGACTCCTTGCATCTGGATGCAGTCCTGTGACTCGGTCGGTCTCACCAAAGAAATGTGATCAGAAGAGAGACTTCATTTCAAGGCATAGACTTTTCAGAAGTGGGTGGGTGTTAGGACCTCTTGGCTCTCTATTTTCTCTGCTGCCAACTGGAAGGGAGGGGGACCCCATGACCCTAGGGCATAGTGGAGCCACAGGGAAGGAGCCTGGTCTCCTAAATTAGTGGAGAAAAGCTGCCCCCTAACTGGTTTAACACAGGAATAAGATATGTGCTCTATTTGGTTAAGCCACTGAAATTTACCTACAGCTATTGGAGTGACCTCCAACAGAACAATGAATGTTAGGTGTTTTTGTTTTGTTTCTTTTTTTAAACAAACTGATACGGCCCTCTCCTTGCCCCAGGCTGCTTCTCTGAACCCATCATCTCTGTATTGATTGCTGCATCATTTGGAGATGCATCCCCCAGTGCCCTAGACCTAAAAGCAGTACTGGTCAAAATGCCATCTAAAAGGAAGCTAAGTAAATGCCATTTTACCATAGCAGGCCCTTCCCCCAAAGGGCAGCATCTTGGGTGGTGTATGTCATTCTCTTCTTTTTACTGCTGAAGAAAAGAAAAAGAAGAAAAGCAACGCATCCAAGTTATCACAGCTAATAAGACATGCTGGATTTGGTTGGCCCATAAACATTTGAAAGCTTCACTGGCAATTAAGAAGATGAAAATTAAAATCCCAAGATACACTTTTATAGCCTCCAAAACAGTAAAAATTAAAAATCAGACAATCCAAGTGTCAGTCATGGTTGTGTGTAAATTGTACCAACCACTTTGACAACAATTAGACATCAAATTTAAAAGTTGAACCCAGGGTCACCTGGGTGGCTCAGTCAGCCAAGCAAGCAACTTCAGCTCAGGTCATGATCTCATGGTATGTATGTTCGAGCCCCACATGGGGCTCTCTGCTGTCAGCACAGAGCCCACTTCAAATCCTCTAAAATAAAATAAATAAAATTAATATAAAAAATAAATACACATTAAAAAAATATAACTAAATAAAAGTTGAACCTGTGGTTTTATAAGTAGGCATGTAATCTAGAGAAATGCCTTCACTCTTGCATTATGAAATATGCTTATAGCAACATTGTTTGTCATACCAAAAAAGCAGAAGTAACACAAATGTCTGTCACAGGAGAAAGGGCTGAATAAAATAGGGCACAGTCGTTCAACAGAAATAAGTGAAGTACAGGTCCATGCACCAACATGAATGTGTCTCTAAAACATAAGCTTGAGGGGCGCCTGTGTGGCTCAGTCAGTTGGGCGTCCGACTTCGGCTCAGGTCATGATCTCACGGTCTGTGAGTTTGAGCCCCACGTCGGGCTCTGTGCTGACAGCTCAGAGCCTGGAGCCCATTTCAGATTCTGTGTCTCCCTCTCTCTCTGCCCCTCCCCTGTTCATGCTCTGTCTCTCTCTGTCTCAAAAACAAATAAACGTCAAAAAAATTAAAAAAAAAAAAAACATAAGCTTGAGTGAAATCAAGACAGAAAGAAGTAACAGAAGGATACACACAGTATTATTCCATTTGTATAAAATTTTAAAACAGGCAAAACTAAACAATTATAATGTTTAGAAATGCATTCACAGATGGTAAAACTATTTAAAATAAAGCAAAGAGTGATTGACAGAAGATTTGAGACAGTGCTTCTCGTAGGGGGGTAAACAAGGGTGATATTAGGGAGAGACTCATGGGAGCCTTCCTGGATCACGCTACTCAGTGTGCGATCTGTGCACCACCGATACCGGCCTTGTCTGGGAGCTGGTTACGAATGCAAAATCTCAGGCTCTTCCCCACAGGTACAGAATCTGAATCTGCATTTCAGCATGATCCCCAGATGATTCGTAAGCACCTTAAAGATACTTGTAACAGTCTATTTCTAAGGTAGATGGTACACACACGAGCGTTTATTTTAGCGATATTCTTCAAACGGTATAGGTTTTACAACACATTTGCATGCATGATGTTTTTTTACAATTTAATAACATTTAAAAAATACATAGTTTGAATTCAATTTTAAATATTTTAAAATATATATAAGTACAGGGGCGCCTGGGTGGCTCAGTCGGTTAAGCGTCTGACTTTGGCTCAGGTCATGGTCTCGCGGTTCGTGAGTTCAAGCCCCGTGTCGGGCTATGTGCTGACAGCTCAGAGCCTGGAGCCTGTTTCAGATTCTGTGTCTCCATATCTCTCTCTGACCCTCCCCCGTTCATGCTCTGTCTCTCTCTGTCTCAAAAATAAATAAACGTTAAAAAAAAAATTTTTTTTTAAAAAAGAACCAGTTTAAAAAAAAAAAAAATATATATATATATATATGTACAAAGACGAATACATAAAATGACAAAGAGCTGAAACCAAAACCTGATATGTACACTCAAGATCCACCCCTATTTCCACTTTTCCATGCCTTTGGCTCAAGGTAGTAAATGAACTGACTCCAGTGAATTTTTCCATTTCTTTTTCTTTTTTTTTTTTAATGTTTATTTATTTTTGAGAGAGACAGAGACAGAATGCGAGTGGGTTGGGACAGAGAGGGAGACACGGAATCTGAAACAGGCTCCAGGCTCTGAGCTGTCAGCACAGAGCCCAACGTGGGGCTCGAACTCACAAGCTGTGAGATCATGACCTGAGCTGAAGTCGGACACTCAACTGACTGAGCCACCCAGGCGCCCCAGCCATTCCTAATTCATGTTGCATGGGCCAAATCCACGATACAGATAGATAAACTATTGGAAGATTCATTCAGTCGCTTGACCTTTTTTTATTTAGATATGCTGGGTTGGGGAGTGAGTAGGAAAGTTATTTCCCCATTCAGCCAATCTTTGCCTTTCCTGGAAAGGCTTTCCTGGAACGTGTTTTGGAAAGTGGAATGCCTGAAATTTGAACTTTATACTTAACATGTTTTATTTGTTTGGAAGGAAAGGAAGAGGGGAAGGGATACAACTCAGAGAGCTACAAAGAATTATAAAGTCTCAAGTATGATATAATTGCTTAATTTGATTTTATGTCTGAATGTTATGCACTGTATATATGAATATTTAAAGTATCGAAAATAGATTATATTTAAATGCTGACAATCAAATTCAATTTTCTGGTGTAACTTTGCAACTCAAAAGTCCTTGTTCAATCCAGTTGACTTAAAACGATATTCGGTAAGGGGAAAATTTAACTTTGATGTGGGATACAAAGATATGCTAGTAGTAATTATGCAAATGATCGAGCAGGACCTTGTGTAACTGTCGAATGCCTTTTCAATGCTCTTGAATAATTTGTAAAGAGAGGATTTAAACACTGCTGGTCTCTCCCTTGAAAAAGAAGCCTGTAACACACTAAATCGTTGCAAACAGCTGGCTGGGACTGTGAAGTTCCCTCTGTGAGGCTGGCGGATGCCGATTCTCAGCCCGGTTATAATAGGTGCTTATGTAAGGCCCCGAACTCACCTGAACAAGAAGCGTGACTTTTTTATTTCCCCCCCTTGGCAAGTTGTCTTTGGAGCTACTCATCTGCCCGATGATGAACACATCCTGTCTGTCAAATCTGGGCAATGCTGATCAGTTTACGAGCCCCCCTCTCCGCAACGTTCACCCGTGTACACACTCCTTCCCTTTCTCAGGGGTTGGAGAGTGCCAGTGAGGACAGTTGGAATAGACTGGGATGTCTCCTGGTCCTCTGTCACGTCAGTCCGAGCTGGCATTTCCCAAGACATCCTATTCCCGTTTGGTGTCCAGCTGCCAGACCATGATGATCGTGGTCATGACTCCATGTCTGAAAAAGAAGGCCTCTCTGAACTCCGTTACTCCTTCCCTCTCAGGGGGCACCACCCACTCTGCCATGACTCTCTGCCTCTCAAGGAAAGTTGCCTCGGGCTCTCTCCGCCTGGTCCAGCCACAAGGCCGTTTCTTCTCAATGGCTCCTACACCTCGAGAGATACAGCTCTAGAGACTGGGCCACAGGATTCCTTCCTAGGCGCTCACCAGCCTGTAAACTCCCATCTGCTCTTTCTTCTCCTTACAAGCTCGGGGAACTTTTATCTACTCTTTGAGAAAAAGAAAAGCTCTAGAAAAACTGGCTCTGACTGATCATATATTCTTATATGCCTGTGGTTATGGCATCAGTTTATGCCCTGGGTTATTGATGGTTCTGGCTTTTGAAGTTCAAAAGCTTCTTATCACAAAAGTTTAATCTCTGCCTTGGGTTTCTAAAACATATTTTAAACCTCAAAGGCCAGGGATTGACTTCTTTTGGTATCTTCACTATGCTGTAACAACCCTTCCCTGAGGCATGGCTGCCAAGAAGTCTATTTGGAACAGGGGGAAGGACCACTGAGAAAAAAGAAAAAGTAAATTATCAGAAAAACAAGACAGTATATCAAAATAATATTCTAATATCTAATGAACATAATTGTAAAGGTCTCCACATTTTGCTGTTACCACTTCACCCTACCTGTTAGCCACGAACTTGGGCAATGGAGGTCCAGCATTTTGTACACGTGTTTTAAATTGTGCTGTTTTCCTTAGTAAATTGAATACAGTTGACAGGCTTGCTTAAATTCAACAAGCGTCAAATTGACTGTTTTTGACCTACCAGATGGTATCTTCCTTCGTCTCAAATGCGAAATCACTAACATCAGCCCTTGATTTTTCCATTTTCCACTCTCCTTTGATAAACAAGGGCAAATATGCAATGAGACGTTCAAGTGATTACACAAACATTGCCATATTTAGATGGCAACGCAGCTCAACTGAAACGGTTGGCTGGCAGACAGCAGTACCGTGAGGTAACTTAAGGGGGGTTAGTTGCTGAAATAGACCAAGTAAAATTTGGTGGAGGAAGGGAGTCCAGGGGTGCGGGTCTATAATACATATGAAAGGGCCAGTTGGACACATTCATGATTGCCCTCCCTACTTTCATATCTCTAAGTAGCAGCAATTATAACAAGGTTATTTGTAATAGCTTTACTGAGATATAATTCACCCACCCTGCAATTCCCCGAAGTAGGAAAAAAAAACCAAAACCCACCACACTTTCATTCCAGTGTGTGTCTTCTTCACCCTTACACCACTACCGAACTCACAATACTTCTGACGCAAGATGTTTGGGGATCTTCCCACCAAGCAATTCTCAGTAACATCAGCTGGGGGTCCTACCGTGGAGTTCATTTCTGACACTAACCAGGGCCCACAGGTAAAAACTCGGTCCCACAAGATTACCCCTGCCTCCCTTAAGCTTCAACAGGGGACTTTTTGCTGTTACTTTCTGCAGGGGACAAAAGATGCTACGCCTAGGAGAAACTTCCCTGAAGGTGCTGGTTTTACCTGACTTGGATTCTTCCTAGGCTCTGGACACAAGCCGAGTTTGCCCCTAGTTCAGGATTGCCTCACCTGCCAGGCCTCTGCTGCGTGCCGGGGTGGCCAGTAGGGCTCAGGAGAGGACAGGTGCCAGGGAGTCGCCAAAAAAGAAAAAAAGAGAGAATTTTACCGTGTATAGTTTTGTGTGTGCTTGGATACACCGTAGGATGACGTGGGATATATTGTACAAATAGTCTACATACGTGTCTGAGATTATGCACGATTGGTGCTTTGGCTTTGTAAAGAATTTCCAGATCACCTGACAACAGTTGCAGGGGCAGGGGGATTGGTTCTCTCATCATCCCTGATGTTTGGGAATATTCTGTTTGCTTCTTAGATAGTTAAGAATGTATTCAGCTACTCTGTACTAACTTGAAATGTGTTTAAGGAAAACGATTTCGCCCTCTTGCCGTCCCCCCCACCCCAACTCAGTAATGTCAAGAAACTAAAACCCGATGCCACAGCTCCCGTAGGCTTTTTAGAGATCTTGGATTTTTATGTACAGTCTTAGTCCTTTTAATAAATGTGGTTCATTAAGGGGGGAAAAATTACCCCTGCCTCTAGTGTGAACAGGTGTATGAAGGAAGTGGTGAATAGGTTTGTTGATATAGAACAAGGTGTTCTCATGTGAGCATTACAATGTCGAGATCACATATTAACCCGTGCCAGTGACGCCCTCAACACGGCTGGGTTTTCACCAGCAGTAAAAAAAAAAAAAAAAAAAAGAAGACTGTCTTTGCAGGTAGCAGCCTTACCTTTCAGCGATGCCTTGAGAGTTAAGGAAATGAAAAATCCTTTCTACCAAATTATAGGCCTGATGTCAAATTGAAGGCCTAGAAAATATTACATGTAGAATCCTGATATTGAGTCGGCCACAGATACATACACCATGTCTTCACTGTCACCTGTTAGGTCAGTTACTCTTAATATAAAGTAGGTTGATATAAACACCAACACTGGGATGGAGCCTTCCAGCACTGCGGAGCGGTAATCCCCCGGAGCACCGTGCTGGCTTATGCTTTACTTAAAGCGGATGATGGCGAAACACTTAGCACTGACTACGTAGTAAGCTAAATGGCAAATACCAGGAAGGAAAACTGGAAAACTCTTCTCAGGATGCGCTGCAGCTCAGCTTTCAATGACATCTGGATCTGTACTTTGAGGAAATAACAGCAGCCAGTGGGCAGGCTGCCTTTCGGGGGTCCAGACTGGAATACCTTTGAAATGGATGAGTATTCCAACTCCCGTCATTTGCAGAAGGGTCGCAAACAAGGAGACAAAGAATTGAAAACCTGTAGATCAAAATCGAAGACTTGCTTTGAAATTCACAGTCACCTCGTGCATGCCTAACTCCACGGCAGGTTTGCATCAGCCTTTTATCTGTGTGATACATTGAGATGGCAGCAGATATTCAAGAAGTGGGAGCTGGAATTCTTTATTGCTCTCAGTAACGTTTTGGAATACCAATAGTGGTTTTATTTGTTAAAACAAAGACAGGGTGGATGTACAGAATGAAATAAACATGCTGTCTATTCAAAAAAAAAAAAAAAAGAAAGAAAGAAAAGAAAGATTACCCCTGCCTCAGTTCAACACCAATCGCAAGTAGTAGGTCCCAGGTTACCCACAACTTCTGTCCTACTTGGCCACAAATGAGAGGTTCCCATGACCTGCCCACCCACTCTTGGATTCTATCATTTGCTAAAACAACCCATAGAACTCAGGGAAACACCTAAGTTTACCAGTTTATAATGAAATAAAGGATATGATAGGGGTGCCTGGGTGGCTCTGTCAGTTAAGCATCCAACTCTTGATATTGGCTCAGGTGGTAATCTTACGGTTGTGGTTTCAGAACATGCTTGGGATTCTCTCTCCCTCTCCCTCTGCCCCTACCACATTCGCACACACACGCACCCACACTCTCTCTCTCTCTCTCAAAATGAATAAATAAACTTTTAAAAAATGAAATAAAGTAAAGGATATGATAAAGGATACAGATGAACAGCCAAATTAAGAGCTATGTTGGGCGAGGTCCAGCAGTCCCCCAAGTTTGGGAGCTTCTGTCCCTGTAGAGTTGGGGTATGCCACCCTCCCCACATGTAGAGGCATGCACCAACCTAGAAGCTCTGGGAACTCCATACTATTAGGATATTTATGGACGCTTCATCATGATTTCATTTCTAGCCCTTCTTCCCATTCTGGAGAATGGGCAGTGGGGCTAAAAATTCCAAGCTTCTAATCATGGCTTGGTCTTTCAAGCCATGACCAGCCCCCCTGCCCCCCATCCAGGAACCCACCAAGTGTCACCTCATTAGAACAAAAGACATTGTTATCACCCAGGAAATTTTGTCAAGAATCAGGGTCAAAGAGAAAATCTTTTTTTTTTTTAATTAATTTATTTATTTGAGAGAGAGACAACATGAGTGGGGAAGGGACAGACAGACAGGGGGAATTCCAAGCAGGCTCCGTACTGTCAACACAGAGCCCAACTCGGGGCTTGAACTCACACTGTGAGATCATGACCCGAGCCAAAAGCAAGAGCCAGACGCCCAACCATCTGAGTCACCCAGGCATCCCTCAAAGACCAAATCTTGGAACAAAAGATGTTCCTAGTGCTCTGATAAGTTAGAAAATTATAAGGGTATTAGGTTCCTGTGCCAGGGACCAGGGGCAGAGACTAATATACATATATATATATATATATATATATATATATATATATATATATATTATTTCACATCACCCATTTAAAGCATACAGTTCAATGACTTTTAGTCTATTCATGGACTTGTGCAACCATCACAATTAATTTGGGAACATCTTTATCACACCCAGAAGAAACCTTGGCCACCATCCTGCAATTCCTCTACTGTCTTTAGTCCTTGGAGATCACTAGTCTACTTTCTGTCTCAAGAGACTTGTCTGGACATTTCATATAAATGGAATCCTAAAACTATGGTCTTATATGACTGGCTTCTTTCACTTAGCATAATGTTTTCAAGGTTCGTCAGTATTTCATTTTTTTATATGGCTGAATAATATCCCATTGTATGGATACACCATATTTTATTTATCCATTTACTACTTGATAGATATTTGGATTGTTTCCACCTTTTAACTATTGTGAATAACGCTGCTAAGGACATGCATGAGAATGCAGCTATCTGCAAGCCAGAAATAGACCCCTCACCAGAAACACGGACACTCTGATCTCAGACTTCCAGCCTCCAAAAGTGAGAAATTTCCATTGTTTAAACCACCCAGGCTATGATATTTTGTTATAGCAGCCTGAGCTAAGAAATTTCTTTTTTCTTTTGTTGTTGGTGCTTTTGGTGTCATATCTAAAACTCCATTTCCAAATCCAAGGTCATGAACATTTACCTCTATGTTTTCTTCAAAAGATTTTATGGTTTTATTTATTTATTTTTTTAATATTTATTTTTGAGAGAGAGATAGAGAACGGGATTCAGGGAGAGGCAGAGAGGGAGACACAGAATCTGAAGCAGTCTCAGGCTCTGAGCTGTCAACACAGAGCCCAAAGCAGGGCTTGAACCAACAAACCGTAAGATCATGACCTGAGCCAAAGTCAGTCGCTTAACTGACTGAGCCATCCAGGCGCCCTAAGGATTTTATGGTTTTAGCTCTTATCCATTTTGAGTTCATTCTTGTATATGGTGTGAGGAAAGTGCCCAACTTCATCCATTTGTGTGTGGATATCCAATTGTCTCAGCACCATTTGTTGTAGAAACTGTTCTCTATTAAATAATCTCAGCATCCTTGTCAAAAATCAATTGACCATAAATATATGGGTTTATTTTGAGACTCTCAGTTCTACTCCACTGATCTATATGCCTATTCTTATGCCGGTTCCCACACTGTTTTGATTAGTGTAGCTTTGTAGTAAGTTTTGAAATTAAGAATCATGAGTCCTCTGGGGTGCCTGGGTGGCTTAGTTGATTGTCCAACTCTTAATTTTAGCTTGGGTCGTGATCTCAGTTTCTTGAGTTCAAGCCCCAAATGGGCTCTGCACGGACAGTGCAGAGCCTGCTTGAGATTCTCCCTTTTTCTCTACCTCTCTCTCTCTTACAAAATAAATAAATAAACAAACTTAAAAAAAAAAAAATCATGAGTCCTCCAACTTTATTATTCTTTTTCAAGACTGTTTTAGCAATACTTTTTTTTTTTTAATTTTTTTTTAACGTTTATTTATTTTTGAGACAGAGAGAGACAGAGCATCAACGGGGGAGGGGCAGAGAGAGAGGGAGACACAGAATCGGAAACAGGCTCCAGGCTCTGAGCCATCAGCCCAGAGCCCAACGCGGGGCTCGAACTCACGGACCGCGAGATCGTGACCTGAGCTGAAGTCGGACGCTTAACCGACTGAGCCACCCAGGCGCCCCAGCAATACTTTTTTTTTTTTAAGTTTATTCATTTATTTTGAGGGAGAGAGAGAGGGGGAAGGGCAGAGAGAGAGGAAGGGAGAAAATCCCAAGCAGTCTCCAAGCTCCCTGTCACCATGAAGCCCAAGTCTTGGAGCTTGATCCCATAAACCCTGGGATCATGACCTGAGCTGAAATCAAGAGTCAGACGCTTAACCAACTGAGCCACCCAGGCACCCCTGTTTTAGCTATCCTTGGTCGCTTAAATTTCCATATGAATATTAGGATCAGCTTCTCCACTTCCATCCAGAAGCTAGCTTGGACTTTGATAAAGACTGCATTGAATCTGTAGGTCAATTTGGAGAGTGTTATTTAAAAAAAAAAAAAAAAAGTTTTTTTAATGTTTATTTATTTTTGAGAGAAAAAGAGAGAGCATAAGTGGGGGAGGGGCAGAGAGAGAGGGAGACAGGGAATCTCAAGCAGGTTCTGCTCTGTCAGCACAAAGCCCAACATGGGGCTTGAACCCATAAACCATGAGATCATGACCTGAGCCAAAGTCAGATGCTCAACTGACTGAGCCACCCAGGTGCCCACATGTTGTCATTTTAAAAATATAAAGCTTCAGGAGCACCTGAGTGGCTCAGTCGGTTAGGGTCCGGCTTTGGCTCAGGTCATGATCTCACTGCTCGTGGGTTCAAGCCCGGCGTCAGGCTCTGTGCTGACAGCTCAGAGCCTGGAGCCTACTTTGGATTCTGTGTCTCCCCCTCTCTTTTCTCCTCCCATGCTCGTGCTCTGTCTCTCTCTGTCTCTCAATAATGAATAAATGTTAAAAAAAAATTTTTTTAATGTTTAAAAAAATATTAAACCTTCCTACTCATGCACATGGGATGTCTTCAGTTTATTTAGATCTTCTTTGATTTTTTTCAACGATGTGTTATAGTTTTCCGATATTAATTTTGCACTCCTTTTGTTAAATCTATTCCTAAATATTTTGTTCTTTTTGATACTACCATGAATTGAAATGTTTTCTTAACTTAATTTTTGGAATGGTCATTGCAAGTGTGTAGAAATACAAAGGATTTTTAAACAACTTTATTGAGACATAATTCACATACAATTCACTCATTTAAACTGTATAATAGTAGAAATACAACTGATTTCTGTATGTTCTATATCTTGCGAACTTGCTGAACTCCTTTACTACGTCTCACAGTTTTTAGTGGATTCATTAGGAATTCAGGGTCATATTGCCCTGAATAGAGAAGGGTTTACTTCCTTCTTTCCAATCTGGATTCCTTCCTTCCTGTCCCCTCCCCAGTTGCCCTGGATTGAAATTCCAATAGAATAAAAGTTGTGAGAGTAGATATTCTTTTCTATTTTTCTTATTTTAGGACATTTAGTCTTTCACCATTGAAAGTATTATGCTAGCTGTGGGTTTTTCATAGCTCCTTTTATCAAGTTGAGGAAATTCCATTGTATTCCTATTTTGTTGAGTCTTTTTATCCTGAAAGGGTGTTGGATTTTCTCAAATGATTTTCTTCTGCATATATTTATGTCTATTAAATCAGTAACAATGTCTCCTCTCTCCTTTTTTTTTTTTTTATTTATTTAGAGAGAAAGTATATATGCATGTGTGCAAGCGGAGGAAAGGCAGAGAGAGGGGGAGAGAATCCCAAGCAGGCTCCACTCTGTCAGTGCAGAGCCTGATGAAAGGCTTGATCTCACAAACTGGGAGATCATGACCTGAGCCAAATCAAGAGTCAGACGCTTAACCAACTCAACCACCCAGGTGGCCCTCCTCTCTCATTCTTCATTTTAGTAATTTGAAACATTTCTCTTTTTTTCTTGGACAGTCTAGCTAAAAAGTTTGGCAATTCTGTTGATCTTTACAAGGAACCAACTTTTAGGTTATTGATTTTTCTTTATAGTTTTTCTATTTGGTGTTTCATTTTTACTCTAATCTTTATTATTTCATTTCTTTTGCTTGCTTTAGTTTTTGTGTGCTCCTCTTTTTTCTTCAATGTCTTAAGGTAGAAGGTTAAGTTATAATGATTTGAGAGCATTCTTCCTTTATAATATAGGTGTTTTAGCTATAAATTTCCCTCTCGGTACTGCTTTAACTGTATCCCATAAGTTTTATTATATTGTGTCTTCATTTTCATTCATCACAACATATTTTCCAGTTTCTCTCATTATTTCCTCTTTGGCCTGTTGGCTATTAAGGAATGTGTTGATTCCATATATGTGTGAACTTCCCAAACTTCTTTGAATTATTGATTTCTAATTTCATCTGACTGTAGTTGGAGATCGTTGAATAATTTTAGTCCTTTCAAATTTTGTGAGGTTTGTTTTATGATCTAACACATTGCCTATCCTGGAGAACGCTCCATGTGCACTTGAGAAGAAGTTATATTCTGCTACTCTTGGGCAGGGTGTATCTATAGATATACATAGTTACTGTTAGATTAGTTGGTGCATAGTGTTCAAACCTTCTATTTCCTATTGATCTTCTACCTAGTCTAGCCACTATTGAAAGTGAAGTACTGAAGTCTGCAACAATTATTGTCAAGTTGTCTATCTCTCCCATTATTTATCAGTTTTGCTTTGTGTATTTTGGGGCTCTGTTGTTATATAGATAGATAGATAGATAGATAGATAGATAGATAGATATAGATAGGTATAGATATAGATATAGATATATAGATATAGATATAGATATAGATATATAGATGTATGTATGTTTATTGCTATATCTTCCTGATAGGTTGGTCTTTTTATAATTACAAAATTCCCCTCTTTATCTCTAGTTACATTTTTTGTTTTAAAACCTATCTTGTCTCATATCATTATATTCACTCCAGACTTCTCTTAAGGCTCTGTTCATTTGTCTTCTCTTTTTCTTCTTTTCCTCTTCTTTGGATTTTATAACCTCTGTTGATCTGTCTTCAAGCTCACTAATTCTTTCTTCTACTGGTTCAAATCTACTGTCGAATGTCTCCAGTGGGTTTTTTTATTTCAGGTACTGTACTTTTTAACTCCAAAAATTCCATTAGATTCTTTTTATAATTACTATCTCTTTATTGATACTCTCTGCATAATAACAGATTGTAACCATCTCCTCTTATTTCTTTGAGCATGATTTCTTTTAGTTCTTTGAATATGGCTACTTTGAAATCTGTCAGTCAAGTGTGACATCTGTCCTCACAGGCAGTTTCCATTGCTTACTTTGTAGCCTATGTACGGGTCCCACTTTCCTGTTTCTCTGAATGTTACATAATTTTTGTTGAAATTAGATACTCCTGATAATATACTGTAGCAACCCTGGAGGCCAGCCCCTCCCTCTTCATCCAGAGTTTATTATTGTTTACCTGTTTGTTTATTTATGTATTTATTTTTGAGCAGCAGGCCAAAGTTTATCAGAATATAAGATTAGGAAGGAAGAATAGTAGGAAAGCTCTCTTTACAGAGAGGCGACATTCGAAAGTGAATGACCCTATCTGTTGGTTTATTGAGGGGGTTGAACGATTTTAGTGAAGTGTATTTCCTCCACAGTGTGAAGGCTCTGATGCTGCTCTTCAGAAGATGCTGTATTGGGCATGCACACAGTCACTATACAATGACAGTGGGACTTAACAGGGCTCTCTTCCACTGTCTCTTTCCTTGTGGGCTCCACCAATGCCAATTTGTGCTATTGTTTGTGACAAATCCCTGGGACATAAATTGCTTCAGAGTCTAATCCAATTAAATGTGTACTCCCTTGCAGGGGAAGTTTTTGAGGTGAGTGTCTGAGTTTTGTTCTGTCCCCAGGGAGCTCTACCTAGATGTCGCTCTCCCTGGGTCTCTCTGGTAAACTAGCTGGTTCATGCTTTCAGTTCTATCACTCATGATGCTACCAGTCTTTTCTTTTCTTTTTCTTTTTTTTTTTTTAATTTCTTTCTTTATTTAAGTAATCTCTACACCCAATGTGGGCTCGAACTCACAACCCTGAGGCCAAGGGTGACGCACCCTGCCGACCAAGCCAGCCAGGTATCCTGCTATCAGCCTTTTCTTAATTGCTGTCTCATAAAACCTCCATTGTTTTTTGAGAGCACCCTTAGACATGAACTTCTCCACATTCTGTTTCAAGCAGTCTGCCCTTAAAGGAGAACTTTAGAGTTCTCCATTTTACAGCCTGTCTCTTCCCCTGGGCAAAACCCCTGAGCTGTGTTTCTGAGCTTGGGGCAGGGATGATGATGTCTTTCTCCCTGAGCACACCCTTACCTTAAGAGGAAGGCACTAGGTGGGACAGTAGCCTCTAGTCTTCTCAGTTTTCCTCTCCCAGTATGTTATCTCTCTCCTCCAAACAACCTGGAATTGGGGCCCGTGTTCTTAGCACACAGTCTCTGAGCTACAGCCTCTATCTCAACCTCTCAGCTGCACTTGCCGTAACTGAGCCTTTGCAAGAAACAGCTGGTGATGAGAAATGCTGATGGTCTGGGTCTGCTCCTCTTGGAAATCTATCACTGTCCTGAACAGGGAGCTGGAGGAAGAGAGAGCACGGAGTTCTGTGCTGGAGTCCTGGGGCAGCATTTCCTTCAGGCGGAGCTGGGACAGGGAAGGGAAAGAGCAGGTCACGGTTCAAACGCCACAGACTTGCTGTTTTTGCAGAGTAGATCTTCTTAAATAATTGTTTCTTAATTTACCGTATGCCCTAAAAACCATTACAAGACCTTAAATGGCTTATGTTTTATGCTATTGACCAGTTATGCCTGTTTGCCTGGGAAGAAGGTCCATGGAACTCCCGAGAAAAACTCTCTCCATGACCAAATTTTAGACAGGCTCTTCTGAGCCCTCGCTTCAAAAGGGGCTTGTCCTTGGGCCCTGTCCTAGGCCTGCTGAATACAGCAAAGAATCCTTCTAATTCAATCCCCAGCCCTTGAGATCTGATCACTTTTGATATCTCATCAAAGTTCTTCATCTCCCATCTTGATACCTTCCCCTTGGCTTGTTAAGTATTTTGTTAAAGCCATTTACCAAGAACCCCCCAATGCCTATTACCTAGGAATAGTCCATTGCTTGACCCTCTCACTCTGTTTCCTTGCTCTATAGCCCACTTTGTCCTTACTGTGTTTGGAATTAAACTCAGGCCCACACGGAAGTCTCTTTCCCCTATTGTAATAGTACTGGATAAAACTTCCCTTTACTGCTTTTAACTGACATCCATCCTTTTATCTTTGACACTCCTCACACCGGCCTTCCAGAAGTGAGTCCCCACATAACAGTTTTCTAACACACCGCATCATGTGTAGCGTCTAAGTACACAAGTTATGGAATAGAAAGGTTAAGCACTGTCAAAAGTGTTACTAAAGTATCACAGATGTTACTGATATGTTACCTGAGTATCACATAAAGTATCACATTTAATTTCATTTCCTTCCAAATTCCATTCCTGATGCTCATCTCTCACAAAGGACTGTGACTTTATTTTTGGCTTAGATCATTCCTTTTTTTTTAAAGTTTTTGTTTTAATTCCAGTTAGTTAAGATACAGTTTTATATTAGTTCAGGTGTGCAATATAGTGATTTCACCCTTCCATACAACACCCGGTGCTCATCACAAATGTGCTTCTTAATCCTTATCACCTATTTCCCCCCTTCCCCTACCCAACTGCTCCCTCATAACCATTAGTTTGTTCTCTATAATTAAGAGTCTGTTTCTTAGTCTATCTCTCTCTCCTATTTTCCTTTTGTTTGTTCATTTTGTTTCTTAAATTCCACCTGTGAGTGAAATCAGATGGCATTTGTCTTCTTCTGACAGATTTATTTGGCTTAGCATAATGCTATTAGTGCTCCATCCATGTATTTGCAAAAGGCAAGACTTCATTCTTTTTTATGTCTGAATAATATTCTACTGTATATGCCTGCTACATCTTCTTTATCCATTCATCAATCAATGGACACTTGGGCTACTTCCATATCTTGGCTATTGTAAATAATGTTGCTATAATCATAGGGTTGCCTGTGTCCCCTTGAATTAGTGTTCTTGTATTCTTTGGGTAAATACCCAGTAGTGCAATTGTTGGATCATAAAGTAGTTCTCTTTTTAATTTTCCGAGGAACCTCCATGTTGTTTTCCACAGTGGCTGCCCCAGTTTGATTCCCACCAACAGTGCACGAGTGTTTATTCTTTACATCCTCACCAACACTTATTCTTTCTTGTGTTGTTGATTTTAACCATTCTGACAGGTGTAAGGTGATATCTCATTATAGTTTTGATTTTCATTTCCCTGATGATGAGTGATGATGAGCACCTTTTCATGTGTCTGTTGGCCATCTGTATGTTTTCTTTGGAGAAATATCTGTTCATGTTTTTCACCCATTTTTGTTGGTTTGTTTGTTTATTTTGAGAGAGAAAGAGTGTGTGATCAGGGGAGAGGCAGAGAGAGAGGGAGAGAGAAGATCCCAAGCAGGCTCCATGCTGTCAGCACAGAGCCCGAAGTGGGGCTCGAACTCATGAACCATGAGGATCATGACTTGAGCCAAAATCAAAGAGTTGGACACTTAACTGACTGAGCCACCCAGGTGCATTTTTAGTTAGATTATTTGGGTTTTGGGTGTTGAGTTTTACAAGTTCTTTATATATTCTGGATTCTAATCCTTTATCGGATATGTCATTTGCAAATATCCTTTCCCATTCCATAGGTTGTCTTTTAGTTTTGTTGATTGTTTCCTTCACTGTGCAGAAGCTTTTTATTTTGAAGTAGTCCCAGTAATTTATTTTTGCTTTTGTTTCCCTTGCCTCAGGACACCTATCTAGAAAAAGTGGCTACAGCTGATGTCAAAGAAGTTACTGCCTGTGTTCTCCTCTAGAATTCTTATGGTTTCAGTTCTCACATTTAGGTCTTTAATCCTTTCTGAATCTATTTTTGTGTCTAGTGTAAGAAAGTGGTCCAGTTTTCCTAGCATCATTTGTTGAAGAGACTTTTTCCCATTGGATAGTTTTTCCTGCTTTGTCAAAGATTAATTGGTCATTTAATTGTGTGTTCCTTTATGAATTTTCTTTTCTGTTCTATTGATCTATGCATCCATTTGTGCTAGTTCCATACTATTTTGATTACTATAGCTTTGTAATATAACTTGAAGTCTGGAATTGTGATGCCTCCAGTTTTGCTTTTCCTTTTCAAGATTGCTTTGGCTATTCAGGGTCTTTTTGTGGTTCCATACATATTTTAGGATTGTTTGTTCCAACTCTGTGAAAAATGCTGGTGGTATTTTGATAGGGATTGCATTAAGCGTGTAGAGTGCTTTGGGTATCATAGACATTTTAACAATACTTCTTCCAATCCATGAGCATGGAATGTATTTCCATTTCTTGAATTTCTTTCATAAGTGTTTGCAGTTTTCAGAGTACAGGTTTTTCACCTCTTTGGTTAGGTGAATTCCTAGGTATCTTACTGTTTTGGGTGCAATTGTAAATAGGATTGTTTTCTTAATTTCTCTTTCTGCTGCTTTGTTATTGGTATGCAACAGATTTCTGTACATTGATTTTGTATACTGAGACTACAGAATTCATTTATCAGTTCTAGCAGTTTTTTGGTGGAGTCTTTAGAGTTTTCTTTTCTTTCTTTCTTCTTTCTTTCTTTCTTTCTTTCTTTCCTTTCTTTTTCTTTTTCTTTTTTGTTTTTTAGTAGCACCCAAAAGTTTATTAGAGTATAAGATCAGAAAGGAAAAATAGTAGGAAAGCTCTCTTTACAGAGAGGGAACATTCAAAAGGGAATGCTCTTTGACTATAGGCAAGGTCCTTGTTCTATAAAGTTCTCATTGCACCCTCCCCTCTTCCCCCTTGGTCCTTCTCAGGTTCTACCCTTATTGACTGGATATCTCTAGGTGCTGGGTTATCCATTACTGATTGACTTGTTTCCATTGTATAAGGGGTGGTCTATGGCCTAGGGTTTTCTATATATAGTATCATGTCATCTGCAAATAGTGAAAGTTTTATTTCTTGCTTACCAACTTGAATTCCTTTTCTTTCTTTTTTTTTTTTTAAGTTCATTTATTTTGAGAGAGAGAATGCACACATAATCAGGGGAGGGACAGAGAGAGAGGGAGAGAGAGAATGTCAAGCAAGCTCCGTGCTGTCAGCACAGAGCTCGACATGGGGCTCGTTCCCACAAACGCTAAAATTATTACCTGAGCTGAAATCAAGAGTTGGACACTTAACTGAGCCATCCAGGAACCCCGCCCTTTTTATTTCTTTTTGTTGTCTGATTGCTGTGGCAAGGCCTGTGATTTTAAAGTTTACAACATTTTGCATAACTATTGCTAGTATCTCTATAACTTCTGTACAGGTCTCTCACCACTGTTCTCAGCACATCATCAGCTACCAAAGGCATAGGCACACAGCTCAATTCATGTTAGTGGTTGGGTCAGTAGCACAGGAGCGTCAAGTGGATAAAAATATAGCAAGTGTCTGAGACTTACTAACACATGTGGCAAATTCTACTTTAAGACCCCAGGCTATACATCCTATATCTGATTCTAGTTCTGCATCTTCTGCTACATGCTCATAATCCAAGGTAGTCAGAGGACACAAATGGAAGCGTGACCCCATAGAACTCATCACGACTGCTTGCCATTCACAAGATGTAAGTAAGAAGCTTAAAAGAACAGCTGAGTGATATTCACTCCAAGAGGCTAAAGGAAATGGCCAAGTAGTAATACTTTCCTTTGCTCCCTAATTCATGAAAGGACTATTCCTTCTTCTCTGACTTTGGAATAGGACCAGGTTTGCTAGAATATGGTGGAGTAAGGATGGAAGTTAAAGAGAAGAAGCCTAGTGCTGTTATTAGACTTTTTCTGGTAAGCATTGCAAATGCTTTGTATCACTCCCTTATGAACCAAGAAGGATCAAAATCCAACATGATATGGAAGGGGATTTGCTTGATCAAACTATTCCAATTTTGGAAATCTATACTACTGAGCTTCTTTCACATATATACGAAGACGGGGGAAATGATATTCAATGAAACACTATCTGAAAGAGCAAAAATTGCAAACAACCAAAATGTCCATCAATAGAAAAAAGAGTAAATAAGTTTAGTGGGGCCATATGATAGACTGCTATGCATAAAGATTAATATGGGCAGATGTCCAAAGTATATTTTAAATTTTAGAACGGTACACACAGAACCATCACTATGGAAGGAAGGAAGGAAGGAAGGAAGGAAGGAAGGAAGGAAGGGAGGAAAATGTCATTTTCATTTGCATTTGTTATCGGCAAGAGTCAAAGTTTTTGATATACTTATTAATCCTATAATCTTTTTGATTTAGTCATTCAAGTCTTCTGACCATATATTGTATGAGTTTTTTATATGATAAACACATTGCCCATGTGTCATATCTGCTGATTTTTGACACTTCTCATGTCTCATATTATGCTAATTATCTGTGTACATAACTGTTAAATGTGCACTTTAACATATCTTTTCCCTTTTTATTAATCCTATCATTTAAAAGTTTGTAAGTTAAAAAAATTTAAGACAGGCCACAGATTGAAAAAAAATATTTGTCAAACACTTAAGAAAGGATTGTTATCCAGAATATATGGACAATTCTTTTTTTTTAAGACCTTTTTTTTAAAAAACATTTTTTAGCATTTTATTTTATTTTTTGAGAGACAGAGTGTGAGCAGGGGAGGGACAGAGGGAGACACAAACTCTGAAGCAGACACCAGGCTCTGAGCTGTCAGCACAGAGCCCAACGCAGGGCTCAAACCTATGAACCGTGAGATCATAACCTGAGCTGAAGTCACACGCTCAACCAACTGAGCCACCCAGGCGCCCCTTTAAGGTCTTATCTTTAAGTAATCTCTACACCCAACATGGGGTTTAAACTCATCACCCTGAGATCAAGAGTGCATGCTCTACCAACTGAGCCAGACAGACACCCCCAAAATACGTGGAGAACTCTTAAGACTCAATGATAAGAAAACAACCCAATTTAAAAGTGGGCAAAAAATGTGAAAGACACCCCACTGAAGACAATACAGGTAGCAAATAAGCACAAGAAAAGATGCTCGGCATCATACATCATTAAGGAATTGCAACTTAAAAAAAAAAATCCCACTACACAGCTATTAGAACGACTCAAATCCAAAACACTAATGACACTGAACGCTGGTGAGGGTGTGCGGTAACAGGAACTCTCACACTTTGCTGATGGGAATACAAAACGGTACGGTCACTTTGGAAGGCAGTTTGGCCATTTTTTTTACAAAACTAAACATACTCTCACCACATGATCCAATAAACATTTACCCAAAGGACTTGGAAGCTTCTGTCCACACAAAACATGCATGAATGTTTATAGCAGCTTTATCCAGAAGTGCTAAACCTTGGAAGCAACAAAGATGTCCTTCAGTAGGTGAATGGATAACCAAACTGTGGCATAGCCATACAACGAAATATTATTTGGTAATAATTCAAACAAAAGAGCTATCAAGCCATGAAAAGCCATGAAGGAAACTTAAATGCATATTGACAAGTGAAAAATGTCGATTTCAAAAGGCTCCCTCATGTATGATTCCCATTACATGACATTCTGGAAAAGGCAAAACTATGAAAACGGTAAAAAGGATCAGCTGTTGCCAGGGGCTTGGGAGAAGGAAGGGATAACTGGGAGAGCATAGGGAATTTTTAGAGGAAAGAAACCATTTTGTAGAACACTGTAGTTGTAGATACATATCATTTTTAAAAAAAATTTTTAACATTTATTTATTTTTGAGAGACAGAGAGACAGAGCATAAACACAGGAGGGGCAGAGAGAAGGAGACACAGAATCCGAAGCAGGCTCCAGGCTCTGAGCTGTCAGCACAGAGCCCAACGCGGGCCTGAACTCAGGTACTGTGAGATCATGACCTGAGCCGAAGTCAGACGCTTAACCAACCGAGCCACCCAGGTGCCTCAGTAGATACATATCATCATTACACATTAGTCAAAACCCACAGAAAGAGGGGCACCTGGGTGACTCAGTCGGTTAAGCACCGACTTTGGCACAGGTCACGATCTCATGGTTCATGGGTTTGAGCCCCACATCAGGCTTGTGCTCTATGTCTCTCTCTCTCTCTGAAAAACAGATAAAAACATTAAAAATAAATTTAAATAATTTTTTTTAAAAAGAGAAAGAAACTCACACAGAGAGTGATCCCTAAGGTAAACTACTGACTTCAGTTAAAAATAATGTATACATCAATACTGCCTCACTAACACAAAATGTTAATAATAGGGGAAACTGGGGCAGGGGTGGAGAGGGGATGACGTGAGGAGATAGAGGGGAACGCTCTATACTTTGCACACAATTTTTCTGTAACTGTTTCAGAAAATAAAGTCTTTTTTTTTTTTCAAAAAGTTTGCAAGCTCTTCCCCTTAAAAATTAATATTTATTTTTTCCTCCCTTTTTAAAAATATATGTTTTTAAATCTAAGTTAATGTAGAACGTGGTACAGGGGGAAAAAATCTAAAAAGATTTTTTTTTCTCCTAATTGTTAACTCCATCATCCCCACATCATCTTCTGACTTTTCTTCCCTCACTGATTTGTGATGCTTTATCAAACTCTTAGGTACAATAGGACCTATTTCTGTGTTGATCCAGTTAACGTTTTGAACTACAATTGATCTACTCATCACCCAAGAAGTTCATCTTTATTCTTAGCCTTCTATGTCCCTGGCTTGTAAAGTGAGCCTTAAAAACAACTCTATTCCCTTTCAGATCGTACTGAATACTGAATACTTCAATTCCCAAATGACTCATCACATTATTGATGAGGAAATCAGGGCACACAGAGTACACAGACTAAATTGTGGTTATGCAACTGGTGAAAGAAGAAATGGGACTAGTACCCAAGCGTTTTTCACCTATATCAGGACATAATCTAAATTCGATCTACCAATTTTTCAAACAGTTGGAGCTTAGGAAATTTTCGAGAGGTGTTCATTTATTAATTGGGGTGCCGTGGGCAAAAAGGAGGACCTAATGTGCAAATGCCCCTCCGTCCTTCTAGGATAAGATAGGATTCTGGAGTTTTATTTGCATGAGACTCTTCCCATCTCATTCTCTGGGGAACGCAGTGCAAGTTCCTGAATGGAAGGAACTGTAAGACACTGATAGGGTAAAGCCCGTTGGTCCAGAGATGGAACCACAAGGACTTCTCCAACTTCAAGACAGGAACCTCACAGGGCAACAAGACAGCAGTAGTCTTAGGAGAGGGGCCGGAGGGGAAGTAACAGCAGCCATAACAGAAACAACAAGAACAGAGGCAGGTCTCCGGAGAGTGGAGGAATACTAATGGGAAGCTAGGTTGGGGGTCATAGTCTGTCATGATGTTTACTCAAGTCTGAAGTCTGAGAGGAAGTTGTACAGGATTGAAAAGTTATGCTTCTAGTATTAACGAAGTAGACCCCTCTTCCTCGGGGGACAACGGGGTTGTTTCCAATTCTCTTGGCCTCTCAGCCCTACCTACCCACCCTGCAATGTAATATCTTGCTTGTGTGGAAGCCCTCGGAAGTATTTTTTGTTATGTAGTCCAACTTTCAAGTGTGGTAAGCCGCTCCCATTGAGCTAACCGCTCTGGAAAATAGTTCGGAACAGTATACCCAGAGCCCTAAAAATGTTCTTGCCTTTTAACTCAGAAATTCCTCTTCGAAGGAAATAATCCAGATGACGACGATTTAGGCGCAAAGGTATTTATTATGGCGTATTTATAATATGACACATAAGTATTATACCTAAATATCCAACAACTGAGCAAAAGTTAAATAATGATATATCCATTTGATTAAATATCATGCAGCCATGAAAAAATATTATGGTCTTGAAGAATTAACTGGGAAATGTTATAAGACAACGTTAGACCAGAGAAGCACCTGTTTATTTTTTTTAACATTCATTTATTTTTGAGAGAGAGAGAGGGAGAGAGACAGAGTGTGAGCAGAGGAGGGGCAAAAAGAGAGGGAGACACAGAATCTGAAGCAGGCTCCAAGCTCTGAGCTGTTAGCACAGAGCCGGATGCACGGCCCGAACCCATAAACCACGAGATCATGACCTGAGCCAAAGTCAGACGCTCAACCGACTGAGCCTCCCAGGCACCCCAGTCTATTAAGTTTTGTGGGGTTTTTTTTTAACAGAAAAACACTTGATGGGAGGGTGCCAAACTGTTAATAGTGCTTGCCTCGGGACAGCAGGGTTTAGGATTACAATGGACTTACCTTCTGCCTTTTTAAAAAAATTTTTCTGTACTTTCTGTTTTCAATCATTAAATTTTAAATTTCTTTTAACAGCCAGTAAAAGGAATCAGTTAAAAGGAAGTTACTCAGTGACTTGCCCTACACTTGTCACCAGTTTCGAACTGGTAGGATATACCTGGGCCAGTCAACACTAAGCTCACCTGTTTCCTGTACCCCACTCCCCAGGCCCTCTCACTCTGAACCACTGGCTATTCACGGGGATTATACGCCCCACATGTGGCAAACACCCAAAAGCACAGAACACCTTGCTTTGGGTGGGAATCTGCATCTCCAGAACAGGAAGCTTGCATTCTGGATTGGGAAAGACGAGTATAGAAAGAATTGATGAAAGATGGATAAAAGGAAATAGGGAAATGTGGCTCTCTAGGACACGATACCGTCTCTCTAAATTCAAAGCTATGCCTAAAAATGAAAGAGATCCAGTCCCAGTGTCAGATTCTAGAGCTTCTCCAAGAAGAGGCTTCATTCACTATGGCCTTGGAGAAAAAGTACACTTGACCTTTGAACAACATGGGTTTGAACTATGCGGATCCACTTAGCTGAGAATTTTTTCAATAAATACAGTATAGTACTATAAATGTATTTTCTCTTCCTTATGATTTTCTCAAGAACATTTTATTTTCTCCAGCTTACTTTATTGTAAGAATACAGGACATAATACGTAACATACAAAATATGTGTTAATTGACTGTTTATGTTAGCAATATGGTTTTGAGTCCACAGTAGGCTATTAGCAGTTGAGTTTTGGGGAGTCAAAAGCTACATGTGGATTTTTTACTGCCCCAGTGTGGGGGAAGGGGATCGGCGCCCTTAACCCCAGCGCTGTTCAAGGGTCAAGTGCAGTTGTTTTCTTGGGATGAGGACCCAGACTGCAGAATTTGAATCCCTGTAGCCACAGTTCAGTGGTTGAGCAGAGAAGATGAAATAGACATTTCTCAATTTTAGCATACTTGGGGCGCCTGAGTGGCTCAGTCAGTTAAGCGTCCCACTTCGGCTCAGGTCATGATCTGACGGTTCGTAGGTTTGAGCCCCGCGTCGGGCTCTGTGCTGACAGCTCAGAGCCTGGATCCTGCTTCTGGTTCTGCGTCTCCCTCTATCTCTCTGCCCCTCCCCTCCTCATGCTCTCTCTCTCTCTCTCTCTGAAAAATAAATATTAAAAAATTTTAAAAAGAATTTTTAGCATACTTAAGAATCACTAGGGATATTGTTTGAATTGCTGGTTCCTAGGCTCTACCTCTGGAAATTCAGATTTAATATGTCTGGACTGGATCCAAGAACACTGTGTGTTTATCAAGCAGTCCTCACCACCACCACCAAAAGCTTCCGGTTGCACTGAGCACAGTTTTAAAAATCTAGAGACTCTGAAATTGTAGGCAAAATGCTGTGTGTACATACTCTTTTAGAAGAGATCCCTAACTATCATCAGATTCTCAAGGAGTTCCATAATCCAAGAAGGGTAAGAACCATCTTGATAAGCACAAAAACAAGTAAGGAGGCCTCATTCAAGCATCAAGTCAGAGGGGCAAAGACAAAGTTTAAAAACAAAAAACAGGGGTGCCTGGGTGGCTCAGTCAGTTTTCAGCTCAGGTCATGATTTCATGGTTTGTGGGTTCAAGCCCCACGTCTGGCTCTACGCTGGCAGTGCGGAGCCTGCCTGGGGTGTTCTGTCTGCTTCTCTACCCAACTCACGCCCTCTCTCTCTCTAAATAAACCGTAAAGAAAACACAAAAAACAAAAACAGCCCACAAAGCCAAACCCTCAGAAACCAGGCAGAATTAGGATGGACTGGGGTGAAAGCTGAAGGCTGGAGAACGCTGAGGGATGTACCTAAGCCATGTTCACCTATAAGTCTGGAACATTAATAGCCTATTAGCCACCGGCAACTCAGCGCATGGGTGTGTGACTTAAAGGCACAGAGATCAGGGAGGCATTAGCTCCAGAGGAGAATAATTAGCGGGGAAGTTTAGTGGATTTTCCTAGGAAGGCAGGCCCCAAGATTGTGGAGATAAGGGAAGAAAAGTGAGTTCGTTGTTGGGTCTTCCAGTCTGGAGTTAAAACGGCGATACGAAGTTAGAGTAGTGGTCAAGCAGATGTGGTGGGGACACAGCTGAAGCAGTTGTAGTTGAGACAAAGGCCTCGATGACAGAAGTGGTCACCATGAGCCCAAACAGGTGGTGTCATTCCCTACCTGCCCACGCTATCAGTCATGGCGCACAGGAGGACCAGGCCAGAACCTCTGAGAACCGGGTAGCACAGGGAGCTGGGCTGCAGCCCGTCGTCCAGTAGGCGCTCAGAGAGACTACTGTCAGAAGAGTCAGCATATTTCCTGGCCCTCTTTGTTGTCCTTCTGATGACTACAAAATACCCTCACAGAATGTTTTCACCTCCTGGACCAAATCTTCATTAGCTAAATTCCTCTCGAAACAAATTTCTCATTCACTTGTGATATCACAATGGTCCCGTAGCTAATTTCCCCACCTCTGATCTTCTGCACTACAGCTCAAGCAATAACCTTTCAAATATCCAATCGTTCCCCCAATGGTTAGAGAAAAATTTTAAAGCCTCAGAATCTTGTTTTTAAATGTTACCCAGAAGCCCAATTTTAACAAAGCAGCTAGAAGCAAAGCTGTTAAAATGTGTAGGTGAACTGGCGTATCTTCTGTTCAGCCCCACTCTCCCCATGCCTGTGGCTGCTCAGGAGGTACCGCCACAGAACCCTAGGTCCCCACGGTGGTTTCAAATCCATTTGCCTGCTTGTGACGGGAAAAGAACTTCATAACCCAACCACCATTGCGACCATCGCCACCCCCTTCCTAGTCCCATTTCTTGCTCCTGTATGTGTCCCTGGGCCTAGGCTGCTCCGAACAATTAGCTCCCAAATTGGTTATCACCATTAAAAACAAAACAAAACAAAAAAACAGAAAACCAAAAAACTTTTTTATTATGGGGAGTTACAAATAAACATAAAAGTCAAATATTATAATAAGCCTCCATATGCCCATAACCCAGCTTCAGTGGCTATCAGCTCACAGCCCGTCTTATTTCATTTATACTTCCCCCTTCACGCTTGTCCCATACTACTTGTAGCAAACTCCTCATAAGATTTCATCCACTAAAATTTCATCATATTGCTCAAATTGACAAGAAATTGACAATACCACTGTCACATCTGAAAAACAATAATCTCGGGGCACCTGGGTGGCTCAGTTGGCTAAGCATCCGACTTGGGCTTAGGTCATGATCTCACAGCTGGTGAGTTCAAGCCCCACATCAGGCTCTGTGCTGACAGCTCAGAGCCTGGAGCCTGCTTCAGATTCTGTCTCCCTTTCTTCTCTGCCCCTCCCCAGCTTGCATGCTCGCTCTCTCTCTCTCTCTCTCTCTCTCTCTCTCTCTCTCTCAGATATAAACATTAAAAATTTTTCTTAAATAAAATAAAATAAAAATAATTCCTTAGTAATATCAAGTATCCTGTGTTCAGATTTCTAAGTATCTCATAAAATATCATGTTTATATCAGGATCCAAATAAGACTTGTGTATTGAGATTAACTAATGCCTTTCTTTTCATCTGTAATATCCTTTCATCCTTTTTCTTCTTTATTAAAGAAATTGGGTCACCTACATTTCCTGCAATCGCCCCATTTTGCTAATTGCATCCCCATGGTATATTTTAACATTTCCTCCATCTTCTGTATTTCTTATAAAATAATAATTGGATCTAGAGATTTGATCACATTCAGTACTTTTTTGAGGGGGACAGAGAGAGAGAGAGAATGGGAGCAGGGAAGAAGGGCAAAAGGAGAGGAAGAGAAAATCTTAAGCAGGCTTCATGCCCAGCACGGAGCCCGATGCAGTGAGAGCCCAGCATGGCTCTCACTACTGCAAGATCATGACCTGAGCTGGAATCAAGAGTGGGACACTTAACCAGCTGAGCCACCCAGGCACCCCAGGATTTTTTTTTTCCAAAACCACTTTGTAGATGGTGTCTGATTGGCTCTTTTCTTGATATTACCAGCTGTTGATGCCTAAGATCTAGTTATCAACGACTGCAAAGCGATGATATTTTACTTTGATCACTCTCATTTTTAAATGAAATGTTTCTATAAAGAGAAATTTCCCCTCACCTACTAGATACCCAGTGAACCATATTACTTTTATACCTCTGTACTTCTGCACATTATTCCATCTGACCTGCATGATTTTGCATCAGTTGGTAGAATCCTAGTTATCCTTTGAAAACAACCTAAATTATCACCTCAGTGAAGCCTTGCCCCCCCTCCCAGCAGTTTACCCCTCTTACAATGCTAGAAAGTCATCATTATAGTAATGCTTATCTCATTAATTCAAATTTAATGCCTCCATCCCTGGGACCAAAACTCCTCAAAGACAGAAATGGCCTTTGGTTATAAAGTGGTTATTGAACAAATATTTGCAGGATGAATGAAATAGGAATGGAGTCAAGATTTCAGTTTAGAAAAGTATTATTTAGGGGTGCCTGGGTGGCTCAGTCAGTTGAGTGTCCAACTTCGGCTCAGGTGATGATCTCACCGTCCGTGAGCTCGAGCCCCACGTCAGGCTCTGTGCTGACAGCTTGGAGCCTGGAGCCTCCTTCAGATTCTGTGTCTCCCTCTCTCTCTGCCCCTCCCCTGCTCATGCTCTGTCTCTGTCTCAAAAATGAATAAAAACATTAAAAATTTTTTAAAAAGAAAAGTATTATTTAAGTGACATTATACAGAACTGTAAGTTGCAAAGCAACTAACTGGCAATGAGGTAACCATCACTGGAATGAGAGTTACCAGAATTTAAGACACTCTACAAGAAGATGAAGTCAGAGCTGAGTTACCAAATGTTCACAGTCAGACATTAACCAGACCAAGAGAGGAGAGCTTGAAGCCTGTCCTCCCAAAAGTACAGCGAAGACATACTAAGAATCAAGTTGAACCAAGGTCCTAGGAATTCTATCAGTAGCAAGTCAGAAGCAGGTTGCAGCCTTCAAGTGGCTGGCCAGGACTCAAAGTCAGCTGCATCCCACTTGTTTTTGCACTCAAATCATGCCTGGAGATGGCAGGCACAGCAACTCCTATTTTCAAATGAAACCTAAGTAAAAAAGCCACACCTCCCTCCTGCCCCAGCTCCTTGTGTTCTGAGGGATGGAGAGGGTGTGATGCTTAGCATCTGTGCCCGGGGGCACAGAGCAGCAGGAAGCTTATTTCCAAATCCTCTGGGGAAGTGGGGTGAGGAGGTTGATAGGTTTAACCATCAACCATCTGTCAGAGAGAGGGATGACAGAAGGGAGGTCTGCTCAACCCAACCATAGGATCATGGGCACCTAGTCTCCTAAGGAATTGGGCTATTGGGTTCCATGTTAGCACAGAAGCTGGAGTGTGCCAGGGTCTAAATAACAATGTCAGACTTACAGTAGTAAACTAGCCAATCATGAGGAAAACAAGAAGGACCTAGATGTAGTAGAAAGATGTCCATGGCATATTTTTAGAGGAAAACACAAATTGCAGAGCAATATGTATAGCCTGCATAGAGTAATTCCATTAATCCCGGGAGTATATGTTGTATGAGTACACATAGAAAGACATTTGGAAGAATATGCAACAAAATGTCAGTAGTTATCCCTGCAGAGTGACATAAAAGGGAGTGAAGAGTTTTAGTTAAACAATCTGCTGTTAGATTTTGAAAAAAAAAAAAAAAAAGCAATAAGCTTTTATCATTGAAACCAAGATTAAAAAAAAAATCAATGTATGTGGCAGGATGGGGTTAAGGTATATGCTGCTGAATGCGCACACCCTTTTGCAGAGGGGGAGGTGCCTGGTGGTGATGGACTGTGCCAGCAGAGGGCACCCATTCATCATCTCTTCTATCACAGGTGGGTACTCACGTATTTGGCACCTATTTTTATGCTCTGTGCTTGGTGTTTTACTTGTGCTATCTCACAGGTGGAGAACTGCCCTAAAAGGACAAGTCTCCAGCCTGCACTGTTCCCACTTGACCCTTGAAAGCATGGGGTGATGTGGCAGGAAGTCTGTTGGAATCACAGTGAGTCACAGGTAAGGGAAGGAATAAAGGAGAGGCGTTGTGTTCCCAGATCAGTCCTGCCAGTCCTCCAGGATCCCTATCCCAAGTGAGCTGGGTATCTCTGCTCTGCAGGGAAGATTCGCTACAAAGGCAACCTCCCTTGAAGTGGCTTCCTTCTAGGAGTCACAGGATGGAAGCCATCTTCCCTCTCTTCTCTATTGGCTATGCTCACTGCTCTTAAAGGGACAAAATTCTGAGGAGCAAGACATGGAAGCAGAGATTTGTGATTCTTGATAGGCTACCAGGTAGTACAGGTCTTGAGTAGCAGCAACTAGACGTGTAGTGGGAGAGAGATGAAGAGGAAAGCAAAGAAAGAGAGGGATCAAAGAGCAAGCAAGAGAGGAGCAGGGAGATGAGACATGATGGTCAGGCAAGGGTGAGAGTGGGAAGAATCTGAGTTATTGCCCATTTTCTCCAATCGATAAAGTGGTTCTTCAGGATACAGAACCTTAGTTTTACACGAGAGGGAAGAGTTAAAAGATTGAATCCATGGTTCTAAGACCCTAGACCTCAAACCTTGGACCAAGAGCTAAACAAACACTAGAGGAAGATCAGAAGAAAAGCAAACATATCATCCAACGATGAAACAGATCAAAGCAAACCCAACTGTTTGCTGCTAATTACTTCTCTTCACAATGGGGAGCCATGCAGGCTTCTTTTAAAAGAGAAAAGTGTTCCTAAGCCAAGCAGTTCTCTAGTTTCAAGACCCTAGTGATATCAAACATTCTAGGAAAGACTCTCCAGTCCTTCTTTTAGTGTTTTTCAGGATCTCCCTTCCCTTCTTAAACGTCATTGTGCCACTGGAGTTGGAATCTAAACCCTCTGCTCTTCTCACGTTAACGCTCCTTGGCCCATAGCTTAAATGCTCCCACAGCTTGAAATATGACCTACAGGTTAACCTATACGCTAATAGTTAATAATTTTGTATTGCATATTTGAAAGTTGCTAAGAAGATAGATCTTAAAAGTCCTCATTACAAGGGTTAAAAATTGTTACCTATGCATGGTGATGGATATTAACTAGACTTATTGTGATGATCATTTCACAGTGTATACAAATATTGAATAATTATGTTGTACACCTGAAACTAATGTTATATGTCAACAATACCTCAATTAAAAAAAAATAGCCTGGGGCGCCTGGGTGGCGCAGTCGGTTAAGCGTCCGACTTCAGCCAGGTCACGATCTCGCAGTCCGGGAGTTTGAGCCCCGCGTCGGGCTCTGGGCTGATGGCTCAGAGCCTGGAGCCTGTTTCCGATTCTGTGTCTCCCTCTCTCTCTTCCCCTCCCCCATTCATGCTCTGTCTCTCTCTGTCCCAAAAATAAATAAACGTTGAAAAAAAAATTTTTTTAATAAAAAAATAAAAAATAAATAAAAAATAAAAAATAAAAAAAAATAGCCTGGAGCACCTGGGTGGTTCAGTTGGTTGAACGTCCAGTTTCAGCTCAGTTCATGATCTCGTGGTTCCTGACGCCCAGCCCCACATCGGGCTCTGTGCTGACAGCCCGGAGCCTGGAGCCTGCTGTCAGGTCAGACCCCGCTTTGGATCCTCTGTCCCCTCTCTCTGCCCCTCCCTCACTCACACTTTCCCTCTTAAAAATAAAAAAACATTAAAAATTTTTTAAATAGACCAACAAACAAACAAAAACCATGGGATTTAGATTCCAACAAATCTGGTCAAAGTCTGACTTATGCCACTGAGTGTAACTAAAGGCAATTACGTAACTGCTCTAAGATTTTATTCCTTCCTCTGTAAGCTGGGACAAACAAGAGCTGTAAGTATTAAACAAGAATAATGCATGTGGGGGCGCCTGGGTGACTCAGTTGGTTAAGTGTCTGACTCTTGATTTTGGCTCAGGTCATGATCTCAATGGTCATGAGATCAAGCTCCATGCCAGACATAGAGCCTCCTTAGGATTCTCTCTCTCTCTCTCTCTCTCTCTCTCTCTCTCTCTGTCCCTGTGTCCAGCTTGCTCTAAAATAAATTTAGAAATTAAAAAAATAATGCGGGGTGCCTGGGTGGCTCGGTCAGTTAAGCGTCCAACTTCAGCTCAGGTCATGATCTCATGGTCTGTGAGTTCGAGCTCTGCCTCAGGCCCTGAGCTGTCAGCACACTGGAGCCTGCTTCGGATTCTGTGTCTCCCTCACTCTCTGCCCCTCCCCTGCTTGCACTCTGACTCTCAAAAATAAACATTAAAAAAAAAAAAAAGAATGCATAATATGATTATGTCCTATTATATGAGTCACATATATTATGTCACTCTGCAGGGATAATATGATTTAAAAAACCTTTCTTAGAACAAAGGTTGGTCCCCAAATATTTGCTATTACTATATATGCTCATGTCATTCCCCTCTATATAGGGTTGATAGGAAGATTACATGCCAATGTATTCAAAGTGCTTCATGTCCCAGAAACAGTAAGCACTAAACATTAACTATTATTACCATCATTACTCAACATACATGAAATTGATAAAATTTTGTCTCTGCACTATGGTCTAGTCTAAGCCTACCATCTCTTGCCTAGAATCTTGCAGCTCCTTCTAACCAGTCATCTGGTCTCTTCCCCTCCATTCTATCTCTACAGCTAGTGACCTGGTCACTTCACTGCTTAAAACTCTTTGCCCTCAGGGTAGTTTACAAGTGCCTTGAGGACAAGGGTGTGTGGTCACTGCCACATCTCCATCAACGACCTAGGACCTAGTATACAGCAAATACATGTAGATTTTTTTTAAGTCTTTTATTCATTTTAATTTCATAAAATCTTTGCCTTGAAAAGTTAACAGTAAAAATATACCAAGACACCTAGATATAAGAGCACTCATTTCCATCTCGCTACTGCATTCATTCTTTTCTGCTGAATTCCTACACTGCTTGAATTTTAAGTTCTTATTTTAATTCCAGTTAGTTACCATACAGTGTTATATTAGTTTCAGTTGTACAATATAGCGATTCAACACTTCCATATACATTCACTCTCTGCTCATCGCTGACAAGTGCCCTTCTTAATCCCTGTCACTTGTGTAAGCCATCATCCCATATGTGTAGCTTTTTTCTCATTCTTTCCACTGAATCCCTTCAAATATCTCACAGGTTCTGCATGAAGAGTATGTCTTTGATCTCTCAAGGCTACAGACATACAGAAAAACTGTAGTATCTCTGGTTCAGAGAAGTCTATGCGTCACAAGCACTACCAGCCTTAAGGGACACGTCCACCTGGGCCTGTGACGAAGTAGTATCTAAGCATTTAATGTTAATTCTGCAAGGCTCATTCCTAAGGGTCCTCACATCTAGAATGGGGCCTGGACGAAAGAGGCATGAGTACCCACCGAGTGACCATTCCTAGCTTTTCTTAAACCAGAGGCTGAACATGTGCACCGATTGCTTGTTATTTTGGATTTTGCCCTTGAAATCATCCCCGAAGTAGTTGGGTACAATAACTGAGCAGAGTACTCATATAACTAAACATAGATTATATATACACATATGTAAACGAGAGGTACCTGATTGATACAATAATACAGTAATATTCTATGTGCCCACACTGTTCTAAGTGCAATTACATTGTCTCACTTAACCTGCCTAATGACCCTACTGGTAGGTATTATTACTCCCATGTTACAGATGATGAAAGCCACCAAAAAGCTTAAGGAATTTGCCCAAGGTTGGGGTGCCTGGGTGGCTCAGTCGGTTAAGTGTCCGACTTTGGCTCAGGTCATGATCTCACAGTTTGTGGGTTCGAGCCCCACAACAGGCTGTGCTGACCGCTTGCTCAGAGCCTGGAGCCTGCTTCAGATTCTGTGTCTCCTTCTCTCTCGGCCCCTGCCCCGCTCATGCTTTGTCTCACTCTGTTTCTCAAAAATAAATAAATGTAAAAAAAAAAATTTTTTTTTTAAAGAAATTTGCCCAAGGTCTCACAGCTGAGTAGCAGAATAAGGACTTGAACTCAGGCAGTCTGCTTCCAGAGCCCCAGTTTAGTGAGTTTAGTGCTAAGTTCTTTTATGTATATTATCATTCTGAATCATCTCAAAAACCTATGAGCTAGGTTTCAGAGGCATTAACACCAACAAAGAGAAAATAAATAACGGATTAAAGAAAGAGGCACTTGAGTAAGACATTAGCACATCTTGGTCTCATATAAAATCGATGCAACCCATTGCAGATGCACATGCTTTAAGTGGCTCGTAAAAGAGAAAGAAATGTATATTACAGAGCGCCTGGGTGGCTCAGTCAGTTAAGCACCTGACTTGGGCTCAGATCACCATCTCACAGTTCACAAGTTTGAGCCCCGCATTGAGTCCCTCTGCTGTCGGCATGGAGCCTGCTTTGGATCCTCTGTACCCTTCTATCTCTGCCCCTCCCCTGCTTGTGCTATTTCTCAAAAATAAAATGAACATTTAAAAAAATGTATATTACAAATGTGTGTCACAGAGATGTATCAAAGATGTATCAACAATCAAAAATTTGAACCAACATCCCTGAGCCCTCAGCCCCTCTTAGAACCCAGGAAAGGACTGGAGACCCATAGATGAGCTGGAAGTGCCCAGTGCTCCCCCTTGATCTCTTCTATGCTAGAATCAGTAGTGCTCCGCAAAAGGAACATCTCCCTCATGTCAAAGAGACAGCCCAGCCCCACTCTGAGTCAAGCCCTATTAGGATATGGTGAGGATTCAGGCAAATAAGACTTTGAACACAGGGGATCAGCGACTAAGTCAACAAAATATGAAAATAGTGTCTTGACCTTCTAAGTCAGCCCAACTCACGTACCAGCCAGCAATTTTCATTTAAATTTAACTTCCCTTTAATGGAAATTGGTTGAATCTGTTCTTTTCCCCTTCTTACATTTCACTCACTGCTCTTTCCCTGCACACATCTACTTTGTTGGCCACATAGTATGCCCCAGTGCTGTGAAATACAGGTAGGCTCTTCACCTCCTAGAAACGGTTTGGAACTTATAGGCACCGTCTATTCTTTAGTTATTTAGCTAATATGCATAGCTTCACACAAGTCTTAAGTTAGTATCTTTCCTCTTGAATGTAAGAACATGAAACTAATGCTATAATCACCCCCAATTGATGTGCTATTGTCATCTAGTATTTTGATTTGTCCATATCTCCCTCTCAGAAATTACATACTGCTCTAAGTTAATGTTTTCTTACTTTTACCAATATGTACAAATCTTTGTTCAGTGTTCTTTCTTGAATCTGACTTGCCATTTGAGATCATTTTCCTTCTGCCTCAAGAACATCCTATAGATTTTTACCTCTCCTGAGTGGTAATCTCGGCCTTTGTCCAAAAACGGTCTTAGTTAGTCCTAATAAGGTGCACCAGAGGTGCCTGGGTGGCTCAGTTGGTTAAGCAGCTGACTTCAGCTCCGGTAATGATCTCATGGCTCATGGGCTGGAGCCCTGCATTGGGCTCCATGTTAACAGTGTGGATCCTGCTTGGGATTCTCTATCTCCTCTCTCAAAATTAATAAACTTAAAAAATTTTTAATGTGCACTAAGTGCCAATTTCCATATAACAGTCCTTTTCTTTTCACCAGGATGAATGGTAAGATTCCAGTGTTCTGGCTTTCATTGCTGATGCTGAGAAGTTAGCCATCCAGCTGTTTTCTGCATGTAGTTTGGGTTTTCTATCTAACTGTTCAAGGTGTTCAGTTTCCTGCATTCCACTCTGTCTCTAGAAATGAGTTCCTTTTCAACTTGCTTGGAATTCATTGGGATTCCTAAATCCAAGGTCTGGTGACTTTCACCAAATCTGAAAATTTATCAGCCATCCTCTCTTTGGATAGTGTCTCTTGCTTCGTATTATTTCCTCCTGGAGCTTCAGATAACGTGCATCAAATCTCCTCTTGTCCGAATCTCACCATCTTCGCTATTTTCCATTCTTCCTTCTTCTTCTTCTGTGGAATTCATTCTGAATAATTTGTTGAGAACTATATTCCATTTCAGTAGTACCCTTCAACTTTTCCAACCTATTTAATCTGAGTTTTTATTGCAAATTTGTATTTTTCCTAATTGAAAATGTTTTTTTTCAAATCTGGATGTTTTATTGTCAAACTTATTTTAATGATCAAAACGTTATTTCATTACAATCTGTGGGTCAATGCCAACATCTTTAGTATTTAAGGATCCGCTTCCATGTCTTTTTTGTCCCCCTCTTCATTCATGGTGCCTTATTTGTGTATCGTAATTTTTGAGCAGGACTGCTCATTTGCCTGAGGAGTTTCTCAATGGCTACTGAAGCATTTCAGGGACTTCATTTGCTTCTGGAAATCCCCTGGTGGCATGAGCAACTAGATACCACTTTAATGGTACAATTTTGGGGGACCACACAGGTAGTGCAAAAATTTGTTGGACTAAAAATCCACAGAGGGCCATCTTGTGGTTACAACTCCTCAGAGAAGATACTGGACTTATTTTTCCTTCCATCGAGCACCATGATGGGGACAAAGAAGCTCCTTGCTGCTCCTTCTATACAGTTTCTTGTTCACCTTGACACTGGGGGTACTCCAGCTTTACCTGGAGTCACCTGCAAAATTCCTTATTTCCTGTTTCCCATACCCTGTATAGTCACTAAAATAGATGCTTCAAGTCTGCTGAGTTTGGTAAAAACTCTGGGTAAAAGCTAGCTTTAGCATTTGCTTACTTCTTAGGATTCCAGTTTTCACTTCATTTTGAAGATCTGTAGATTCCTTACTTTTATGCTTGTTCATCAATGTGTTCATAAGTATTATTTATAAATACATTTACCCAGCATCTTATTTCTGCTGAAATGACATTTCAGATTATCTAATCCACCAGAATGCCAACAATAGAAGCCTTAACTAGTCCCAACTATACACACTATACTCCGCCCACTCTTGATTCTGACAAGAGCAGGTTGTAAAAAGACTCAGAGCCCAAAGTTTGCAAAAGACCAGTGCTAACCTTGCCTTAAACGCAGAGGAAAAAAGGCCTGAAGTGAAGACAAGAGCAGAGTAAGTGCCTAGCACCACATTTTCTTTTCCTCAGGCACAATCACCTTAGGCTATTCAGACTGTGCCCCCATTAGCACTAGAGATATCTGAGGAAAGACAGCAAGATAGTATCCTCTTCTGCACGTACACTGGAAGTGGGAGAACCTGTCCTTTTCAACAATAGAAATGTATATGGAGAGAAATGTAGCACTTTTTCCTCAGCTAAAAATAAAACACCTTGCTTACAATAATGCTTATGGCTCTTACAATTATACAAACAAGCATAAGTCTCTTGACTCAATCCACTTGTGAAAGCTGGTCCTGGTTATTTCATACCACCATAAAGAGGAGAAAAACAGTCAGGTTATGATAATGCGGACAGACTAAAATGATGATTTTCATGCTTTCCCTACCTCACTTCCTCCAGCTTTCTCTGCATCCATGTTTGCCCCTAAATTCTGGATCAGCTGAAGAAGTAATGCTTTAAGGGACACTGTCAGACACCATGAAAGTCAGGAGGTCACAGGATATGAGAAAAAGAAATTCCCTCCTACAATGTCTTTTCTTAACTTTTTTTGTGTTTTCTTGAAGTAGGCTGTCTCTCAGGAGTAATTTAAGCTTCTAAACACACCCACCTGGCTTTGGTCAATGGGGTCACTATCTCCCCAGTCAAGGTACCCTTGTAGCCAGAAGTGACACATTAAAGTCAGCAACTCCAGAAATTCTGTGTTACAGGGCCCCATATCAAGGACTAGCTTCAGCCCTCAGCAGCCTGGACCTTATCTACAGGACTTGATTTGAAGAGAAGTTTCTTGGGTGCCTGGGTGGCTCAGTCTAAGTGTCCAACCTTGGCCTCAGGTCATGATCTCACAGTTTGTGAGTTCAAGACCTGCATCGGGCTCTGTGCTGACAGCTCAGAGCCTGAAGCCTGCTTCAGATTCTGTGTCTCCGTCTCTCTCTCTCAAAAATATTTTAAAAAAAAATTTTTTTTAAGTTTCTTCTGCCTATACACTGGCCTATCACTATTCTCTCAAATTCAACAGTAAGCAATTCATTCCTTCCTCTATGAATTCTCCCTTACTGTGATTATCATTACACCCACCACAAAACTAGTAATAGTGCCAATGGAGTTGAAGCCAGTCATCCGAGATTCAAGTTTGAGACCAAAACCTTAAGCAAGTCACTAGATCACGGTCTCAAGTTACAATTAACTGACCAAAGGCATCAAAATATAACCTAGGTGACTTATCAAGATTTCAGATTCCTGAGTCACTTCTATCGAATCAGTTTTTGGAAATGGAACATAGGGATCTGCATTTTTAACAAGCTTCTCAGGTAATTCTGGTGCACTTTTTCAAGTCTATAAGGCCAGGTCTAGTTGGTCTATTAAGTCTATCCATGAAAATACCAGGATGAACCTTTATTATCCTATACTTCAGATAGAAACAGACAAAATTGAAACACAAGGATCTAGAAAGGCCAGTCGGTCCTCAGTTCTTCCTGGGGGAGAGGCTTCCAGTTTGTAACAAAGCACATTAGTTCAGCAAGGAAGAACAAGTGGCCAAGTGAAGTCATAGCTTTGAGCTGTCAGAAAGTATACTCCTTATGGCCATTTCACAAACACGTTCACAAAAACAGCCTCACTAAGACAGAAGAGTGGGGGAGCATCCACTATTACCACTTCCAGAAAACAACTCAGGCTCTAAAGGATCGAGGAGGACATGGGCAAATCTTGGCAAAATCCACAGGCTTCCTAAATTTGGTGTCAGAGACACCAAGAGGTTTCAAAAGCATTGCTTCATCAGTGCAGGGTGCTTAAGATACAGGGGCTTTACAGATCATTTTGTTGAACACCTTACTTTAGGTAGGGGCACAGGGGAGAAATGTTTTTAAAAGACCACAGATGAGGGCACCTAGCTGGCTCAGTTGGTAAGGCATGTGACTCTTGATCTCAGGGTCATGAGTTCAAGCCCCACAATTGGGGGTAGAGCTTACTCTAAAAAAAACAAAACAAAATGACAGATCTTAGGACTCTCAAGGATTGTAAAGAGAAAGCGTCCGTCTGTTTCATCCTTTAAACCTAACATCCACAACACCTAGCACATAGAAGATGTTCAGTAAATATTTACTTTATGAGACAAAACAAATGAACCAAGCCAGGGAGAGGGAAGTGTAAGATTTGTTTCTAGCTCAATGTCAGTGGATAATAAAGAATATAATAGAAATAAAGGCTATTCACCAGTAGCCAGGTTCTTCTATAGAGACAGAAAAGCATCTCAAGTGAAACTACCAAACCACTTTGGAAAGCAAACTTAGATAGCTTTTTGGCTCCGTGATTCATCCTGCTGGTCTAAAACTACAACTGTCAGACACAAACTAAGCTTTAAAAGGGATCAGCTACAATGCTTAGATTTCCTGGTCTCACTGGCCCAACAAAGTTTTCATACCCAAGACCTAGTTCAACAAAATTGAGACATGACCATCATCAGAAGCTATAGATTTTTAATCTAAAGATTGGGCATACAGCAAAGCATTTTACATAAATTCTCACTTTTTTTTTTTTTAAATTATGTAACAGGAAATAGGGGCCCCAGAAAAATAAGTCTCTTTCCATAGGTCTTAATCCTTGGCCTCTGCAGTAAAGACAATCCCTGTCAACCCAGCAAGTGTTTGTGACTCACCCACATATTACTTGGTAGGACACAAAAGCAGCTATAGGTCTGTCCCTCGTCTTCTTACTAAAGGATGACCGATAGCCTGAAAAGCAACATTCTGGCCCAGTATTCAGTACTTATACACATGAGCCTTTTAATTCTACATTTTCATATTTATGAAATGAGGGAATATTGGAGGAAGGCAATTGGAGTTGTTAGCTTCTAATCTTCTACCCATAAAGTTAAATGTTCAAGAGGGCCACGTATCGCAATGGGCTTTTGTTCAACGTTAGTTTTGCCAAATGTTGCAAAACAAATCCAGTGACTAAGAAAGTCATTAATTCCTATACTTCAGTTTCCTATCTCTAAGTTAGCAATAAGCTTCCCGCTCCCCACATTTAATTTTTAAGAATCTTGAGGGGAAAAATGTTTCATATGCAATTACCAACAATGTTGCTTGGTAAGACTTAGGACTGAGCTCAAAGTAATCCGCTCCTGGTAAAGCCCCTTCTGGCTGCTCTGGAGAGAAGGAGGACACTGATACACATAAGGAAATAACCGAGATGAAAAGGAAGGAAGAGATACAGCTTAAAGTGAAGAAATGACACAGACCCCCCACATACACACTTTAAAAACTTTATTTATATAAAAAACTCATTTGTTTTTAAAAGCATTAACAAGAGAGAAAGGAAAACAGAAAAGGTATGGAGCAGAAGACACGCCCCTTAGTACTGTTCGGTGGGGAGGTGGGATTTTTGGTTCTCTGGAATTGAATGTTTAGTGTTTTTATAAACAAAAAAGAAAAAAAAATAGTTAAAGGTCCCCAAAAGCCCATGGCTGTTCTATTACCCACACCCCACCGAGAAAAAGAGCACCAGGAAAAGAGCAGAAGAGGACAAGAGAAACCAAGAGTGGAGCCAGGTCCAGATGGGGGCGATTTCCCCTGTGCAGTATGTTCTTAGGGTCACAGAGAGGAAAAGGCTCCTTTTTGCCAGAAAAGGAGTGGGAAGAAATGGGGGGGGGGGGGGTAAATAAGGGATTTTAATGCATAGGGGAAAGGGAAGGGGGGTGGTGGGTTGTGCACTTGTCTCCTACCCCATAGCCTCAATATATAAGGGAAGGGGGAGAGAGAAGGATAAAGATTTCCAGTTGCATTGAACAGAGCTTTTAGATTAAGGGGAGGAGTAAAAGGCAAATAAGGAAAAGGGTTAAAAAAAATCAACCAGCATAGCAGCTGATTCCTCTAGCCCAACCCACTAATAAACACTAAACAGAAAGGAGGAGATGCTGGGGGTGGGGTGGGGTGGGGCAGGGAGGGCACAGATGCGACTTCCCTCCGGCCCCTTGGGAGATGACGATAAATTCTGGGCAACTAAGGAGTAAGAGTCGCACCACTCACTCCTCCCACATTTTGAGATTCATCAGAACAGGATGTTTGCAAAACCCCAACCATATACTATTGAGCAAAGCTGAATGGCTGAAATCAGAGGTTCTACCAATTCCCAATGGAGAATCTGAGGTTCTCTAGGTCATCCCTCCTTTCTGCTAGTTAGGGCCAATAGTGGGTAAGAAAGCAACAAAATATAATTTGCAAAATCATGAGAATGAGACTGCAGAGGCAAAGAAAGGCACATGGAAGGGAAGGAGGAGATGCACCCCAGGCCAAAGGCACAAAGAAGAGGCAAATCCAGGGGCGATCCCCCACCTTTTAAGGGTAAAGGGGGCAGGAGTATGTACATCAAGTCCTTTTGTCAGCCAACCAATCCAGGGAAAAGGCAGGGGAGGACAGAGCTAGAAGGGTAAGAAAAGGAGAAAGAAGGGCAGGGGGGAAGCCAGCTTCAAAGCTTCCTGCCAGTTTCAGACTAACTGATTCATGTACATTCCTACTAGCTCCTGCTAGAGGTTCTTCTCCTCCCCAGAAGACATCTTTTTGATCCTTCTCACCCAAAAAGTCTTCCTTGACACATTCTCCTCTTTCTACAGCCTCTTGCAAATGGCCAGGCCAAGTCAGCAGACATTTCACAGGATGGGAAAGGAAGATTAAGGACAGCCTTAGTAAAGGGCAGTGGCAGCAGCTGAGGGTTGGCATGAGGCTTGGAGAAGAGATGGAGTCTGTAGGTCCACAGTGGTCCCTGGCCTGGAGATGAGACCAAGGTTTCTTAATCTCAGTTCTAGGAGACCTTCACTTACTCAAGGGCCCTTGCCAGGTGGAATGTGCCAATGTTGCCAGCCTTCTTTGATTCAAAAATAGTCATCAGGAATACGGGAAGAGCTCACACTTCCGATTCTCCAAAAAAATAAAAGTCCCTTCCCCACCAAGAAAAAAAAAATCTTGATTAAGAATCATCAGTTTATCAGAGTGCTGGACACTGCATAGACAGCATGTAACTTCCAATTCTTCCCACGGCTTCCAGTGAGGATTCCCACTCTCTCCCTCCCTCCACACAAGGCCAAGAGTTCCAGGGAGAACTGGCAAAAAGAGCTAATTTGCAGCAGTTTCTCAAGATATGCATATAACTGAGTCAGGCTTCTTGGGAGCAACTGGAGGGGATCTGGAGGGGGAAGGAGGGACAATTAAGCTTCACTGGAAGAAGGTAGGAGTTGGTAGAAAGAAGGTGGCCACTTAGGGCTATAAGGGCAGGAGGCAGCCTGGCAGTTGGCACAACAGTCCAGCGAAGAAAGGGAAAAATCATCAGTTCATTTCACCACCAAAAAATAAAAGTACATATATTATAAGCCCAGATGTAGCGCAGACAGTGGTGCTAAATCTTCTGCTGTAGGGAAAAAAGAGAAAGAAACGTTAATAGGGTTGGGAATGAGGAGAACCAAAAGACAGTTGAGCAAATCCGGAGGGAGGAAAGCAGCACGGAATGGAGAATCAGATCACCGGAGGCACGTCCCAGCCTCTTAAGAGGCAATAATCACAGAAGCAGCACCCCCAAGCGCCAAGCGGCTGAGACTAGGGTCTCTGGCCCGATTGGATCAGCTTGATTGGCAAACTGCTGGCACATAGGGACCTCCTTCCTCAAGGACGATCTTGGGGGTGGCTGGAGGACATACCATGGAGGGGTTAGACACTTGGTCCCCCTCATCATCCAACTCTTCCTCCAGAGATTCCTGCCCCTCGTCCTGCTGTGAACACATGCAATTTGTTAGTACGAGAGTAAGGAAATAGAAACCTCGTGAGTATGTGCCAAACCTAAGGAAAATCCCAAAACTGGTCAACTCAAACAAAAGATAATAGTAAGAAAAGGGCAAGATATTCAAGAAAAGGCAGGGACAGGAAGAGAGTAATGTATGAGAATCTATTGGCATTAGTCACATCAGCAATACATTTATGGTCTTCCTTCTCCTAACCTGACCGTTGCAGAATTATGACCCAAGAAATCTCAACAGGAGTCAAAACTCCTACTTTTCCTGAAAATCCCTATCAGAAAAGGATACTGTCTTTCACTAGGTACTTTCTTCCTATTTCACAAAAAATGAAGGTTTCAAAACAGAACTAGCCTTAGAAGGACAAGAGTATATAAAAGAGAATTTACCATCAGGGGTGTTCCCTTCAATGGCTCCATTTCACCTAGATCCCCGGATCGATCCAGTGTTCTGTTGTGGTCCCCTCTCTCATTCAGTGTGGAATAGTTGTTATCTAATGAAAAAAGTACAAGAAATACGGTATTCCCTCTGGTGTACCATACAGATTAAACAGATAAGTGTGAATTAGGCACCCCTGTTGGGAAGTAAACTTTGTCAAATGCTCCAGAAAGTCATTAAGTTCTAGTCCTTGACTTAAGGTCCCTGACTTAAAAATAATTTGAATCTAGTTGGGAAGACAGTTAAATGAAACACACAGAGTATGACATATGATAATAAAGCAAAACAGAAGAGATCTGTCTATAAATGGTATTGGAATTAAGAGAGCGTAGGGGTGCTGCAACAGTCAGGAAGCACCTAACAAAGGAGACAGGACTTGGTTAAGCCTCTGGGGATAAAGACAACTTAGCAAAGCAAAGGGGAAGAAGGGCATTCCAGCAGGAAGTATGCTCTGAGAAAAATTTAAAAAGTAGAGTAAAGAGACAAAATAGCAAATTAGACCAGGTGGGCTGAAACAGAGTACATGGAAAGAAGATGGAAAGGGAGCCTGGGATCAGCCTGTGAAACTCGGTAACAGTTTAAGGACCCAAACATAATTCTGTAGTAAGTGGGGGTGGGGACAAGGGTGAATTAAAATTTGGGGTTTTTTTTTTTGAACCTTTGAATATGTGGGAATGTGGAAGAAAGTAGATATATCAAGTTTCACTAAATCTCCTCACATCCTTCCAAATAGAAATGTCCAGCCAATGAATGCTCTCCCAGGATGATGAAGGTGCTAGAAAAGAAACTGCAGAGCCAGACAGTTCTCATCCCAATGAAATATAACTCCGTGTCCTTAGGCAGGAATTAATCACCTACCTAATGATTTTGTGTTTGATCCCATACTGCTCATCTGAATTTCTTCCCGATCAGGTTTCTTATCTATACGGAGTCAGAAAGTTATCCAGGTCAAAAACCAACTCTTCAAAATCTATACTCATCATAAAAATTGCTCTCTGGTTGGTCCTCCCTCCCTCCCATCAAATTTTTACTGAGCACCCACTATGTGCCAGGCACTAGACAAAGCCTTCATGGGACTTAAGAAATCCCTTTCCAATGGAACCCTAACGTTCACTCTTAACAACCATTCACTCTTGACAAGTACTTGTTAAAGTATTTGGTCTCCAGACCCCTTTACACAGTCTTAAAAATTATGAAGATCCAAAAAGTATTCACTGGTGTCAGTTATATATATGTTACTATTTTCCTGTACTGAGAAATTTTAAGTATTTCACTTAAAAGAAAAAATAGGGTGGCATCTGGGTGGCTCAGGTGGTTCAGCACCTGACTCTTGATTTCAGCTCAGGTCATGATCTCACTGTTTGAGCCCCATGTTGGATTCTGCACTGACAGTGTAGAGCCTGCTTGGAGTTTTCTCTCTCCCTCTCTCTCTGACCCTACCCCACTTGGACTCAGTCTGCCTCTCTCGAAAATAAATAAATAAATAATTAAATAAATATTTTTTTAACAGTAAAAATAGGGGTGCCTGGGTGGCTCAGTCGGTTAAGCTTCTAAGTCCTGATTTCAGCCCAGGTCATGATTCATGAGATCAAGCCCCACCTCAGGCTCTATGCTGACAGTGCGGAGCCTGCTTGGGATTCTCCCTCTCCCTCTGCCCCTCCCCCGTGCTCGCTCTCTCTCAAAATAAACATTTAAGTTAAAAAAACTTATTCCATGTTAACATTTTAATGTTTTTTAAGAGCAGGTTTGTGGGTTTTTGTTTTTGTTTTTGTTTTTTTACATTTTTGCACATGTCTTTAAAGTTTGGCTTAATAGAAGACAGCTGGATTTTCCTATCTACTTCTGTGTTCAATCTGTCATGATGTTATTTTAGTTGAAGTATATGAAGAAAATCCAGCCTCCCACAGACAAAAAGTTGGAAAAAGAATTTTCAACAATTTTTCAGATAATTATGTATATTCTTTGATAGTACACTAATACACAACAAGTAGAATTTCTCTAAAGAGCAAGTTGAGTTTCTCTAAAGTTAGCAGTAATGTAGAATCTGAATCCAAATGAATGACCTCTTCTTCACACTTTGTTAAATTAAAATGCATTGGTCTGTCTTGCACTTTGAATGGGTCAGTTACCCATTCATGATTCTGAAACACCACACACTAGTCATTTGGAAAATACTGGTTCATAGAGTAATGCAGATCTTCTACATGTTAACACATTTCATTATACAACATCAAAAAAAAAAAATCACATTCATTACTATCACCACTGGTTTGATTAAAATGTCTTTTCGGGTGCCCGTGTGACTCAGTTGATTAAGCATCCGACTCTTGATTTTTGCTCAGGTCATGATCTCAGTTTCATGAGTTCAAGCCCCATGTCAGGCTCTGTGTTGGCAGTGTAGAGCCTGATTGGGATTCTCTCTCTCCCTCTCTCTCTGCGTGTCCCCACCCCATAAATAAAATAAACCATAAATAAATAAATAAATAAATAAATAAATAAATAGTCTTTGAAGTATGGGTGTGTTATCAGGCTCATAATGGCAGGTACAAGTTTTTCACTTGAAAATTCAGGCAACAAGTACTGTTAGTTATTTTTCCTGAAAGTGACAAGCTCATTGCATTCATTTTTGAGAAAATGTCTAGCAAATACGCAAGTCTAAAACCATAGCTTGCCATTTTTTCCCAAGTAAAAATGGCATTCCGTAAAAAGAGTGGCTGGTCCACTCAGAAACTCCAACTAGAGCACCTGTGCTTTCCCCCAGGTCCACTACCACACTCTGGATGCAGCACAGGGCTCGCCAAGTACTTCCTATTTCATCAGCACAGGAGATTTCAAAAAGACGTGTGCTCAAGGTCACAAACAATAAAATTAGTAATTCTTACAGCTCCATCAAGTACATTAACAAGTGAAACGGGCTCTTTTTTACATTGTGAGCGCATGGCCACGAAGCCTAGGACGGCTAGTGGTGTGGGGTTGGTGCCATAGCTGCTGCTGCAAACACTCCCACTGCTTCTGCATAGTCAGCACAGATGTCAACAGACATGGGGATCCTCACACCACATCTCAAGAACCCTGATGTTGGAACACCTGGGTGGCTCAGTCAGTTAAGCCTCCGACTTTGGCTCAGGTCATGATCTCAGAGTTTGTGAGTCCGAGCCCCGCGTCGGGCTCTGTGCTGACAGCTCAGAGCCTGGAGCCTGCTTTGGATTCTGTCTCCCTCTCTCTCTGCCCCTCTCCTGCTCACACTGTCTCTCTCAATCTCTCTCTCTCTCAAAATAAAAACCTTAAAAAAAGAGAGAGAGAGAGAGAGAGAGAGAGAGAGAACACCCTAATGGAGGCAAAAGCCAAGTGTCAGCAAGATAATAAGGGTTACAGCACACACTTTCATGAAAAAGAAAATGTTTCATAAAATACGCCAATTCATCTTTGGGGCGCAAAATTTATTTGCTCACACGGCAAAAGTGTTTAAAAGATAAAACCACAAATAGCAGCAGTGATCTCTGGGTAACAGAAATAAGTGATTTTTGTTGTTATTTTTCTGGTTACCTGAATTTTCTAATTTTTCAACAGTCCACATATTACATGGTATTATGTGGAAATTTAAAAACCAAAAAATAATCATTATGCGATATATACATACATCAAAGCACTATGTTGTACACCTTAAATTTACACAATGATATATGTCAATTATCTCTCAAACAGAGAAAACAGTTGTAAGTCCGCAAGCAAAGACAGGATCACTTCCAGGCTACTGCCTGTTTTCTCTTCTAATGCTCAGGCTTACCAGCCTCTGTGGTACAATCCTAAGGTAAAGTATTATTACCGTCTACCAAAAGACTAGCTCATGCAGTAACAAATACATATTCTATTCCACAGGAAGTAAGCCCACTGAAGAATAGCCGTGGTGGAGTAAAAGCAGAGGGGTACGCCCCCCAGACACTGTACCTGATTTTGGGTTCCGGTCAATGAGAGGGAGAGTGCTGTCATCATATGAATGACTGCTCTGGCTTCGAGAAGCATTGTTTAGATTTACCTGGAAGCAAACATAAAATGCAACAATGTCACAGAATACTGAACTCACCCATATTTTATTTCCCAACGGGCACAGATCTTTAGGTTCCTATTCCCAAATATAGCTCTTCCCAAAAGGTACCTCATATGGGTTAAATATCTACATAGTGAAACAAATGAGGGTTTTGTGGCTTCTATTTGTGTTCCTGAACAGGAGATTACAGAGATACCAAACACTCGCACTATCAGAAGGTGACCTAGTTTCCAGTAAATTCCTTCAAGGGGCTATGGCACATCTGGGGAAAAGTCAAACAGGCCATCTTCCCTCGTCCCCACCAATGTGGACAGCATGCTGTGGCACCGAGGAGAACCACAGCTATTCTGGCACTAAATGAAGCATAGCATCGTTCTTTTCGGGGAAGGAGTAAACTGAATGATCTCCTTACTCAGAAAGACTTGGGATAAAGCAGGACTTAAGGCAATAGTGAGGAGGAAGGAACCAAAGACAAAAGTGTTACGTGAAACCAAGGGAAAAAAGGGTCAAGTCTCAGGCCCAAGAGTTACTCTACCTGAAAGTCTGATTTCTTCCATCCTTCTTTTTCCAGTGGCTTCCGCAGCTCCTTATATCCCCAGATTGTCTGTAATACAAGTGCTGCTGCTCGGACTTCTTTTTCTGAACGGTTCCTTTTGAGGAAAGTAATACGATATGGAATTTGGGTGTTAAGACCAAGGAGGAAGCTGAGAGCCTGTACTCTCCAATATAATGTAACATAAGAAGAAATGCCGAAATGGGCAAGATCAAGTATTCACCAAGTTCTGTACTGTGTCCCAAACAGTGACACAAAAAAATGTTTGATGCAACAGGTCTGTTATCAATTTATAGCTCAACATTAAGACAAAACATTAAGACAGCATTATCTCTTCACACTTTATATGTAAATAAGAAAGCAAACATGGAACGCTCCTTCCTAGTAACTCCCCTCTCACACACAAACTCTTCCAGTTGTCATTTTCAGTGTTAAACTCACCCTGATTTGTTGATCAACACCAGCTTCTCAATACCCTGTGTCTCTCGAAGCTTTTTGGCAGCCTCCAAGTTCTCAGCAATAACCTCATTGATGGTGTTCAAAAGAGAGACCACAGTGTCCTCAGAGAAATTCTGGGAAGAGCTCTGCTGCCCTCCTGGCAGGTTCTTTACCAAGTTCGGAATAGCATGTTTACCTACAGCGTTAAGACAGAAGGACTGTGTGCAGGGAGAACAAAGCAAGTCCAGTATGTGGAGCCTAACACTGTACTTACTTGCATCAATCATATTAAGTGCAATTCACTGTCCACATGAATCAACTTCATTTTGCTATGGGGTTATCGTATCAGAAGAGCCATGAACATATGGTCCTTCTTACTCCTTTATTTATTCTCCCCTTTAGTCACATTGAAACTATGTGAATACTTTATATCAAATATGTTACAACGCCCCTAACAAAGCAAGTGCTTAATGAAGAATAGCTGTTTTGGGGCGCCTGGGTGGCGCAGTCGGTTAAGCGTCCGACTTCAGCCAGGTCACGATCTCGCGGTCCGTGAGTTCGAGCCCCGCGTCAGGCTCTGGGCTGATGGCTCGGAGCCTGGAGCCTGTTTCCGATTCTGTGTCTCCCTCTCTCTCTGCCCCTCCCCCGTTCATGCTCTGTCTCTCTCTGTCCCAAAAATAAATAAACGTTGAAAAAAAAATTAAAAAAAAAAAGAATAGCTGTTTTTATTCTAGTTTTGAAGAGTTACCAGTTCTTGTCTTTCTAGGAACCATTAAACTAGAACCCTCAGAACCACAAACTATGGAGGACTAGCCAGGATCCCTCCTCTCAGTCACTGCAATAATAACTATTTAGCATCTGCCAGACTAAAGGCTTGGTACTGATACTGAGATTAACCGTGTGCATCCAACTCCTTACCAATCAGTTCTTTGTTGCGAGCATCTACCGCCAGATTTCTCAGTGCTCCGGACGCAGCTTTCACTACACGCTCGTGTTCACTGGTCAGGAGGTCAGCAATGGCAGAAAGAGCCTTCTCTTGACGCAGAGCAGAGCGGATGTATCGACCATACTGGAAGTAACACACAAGAAGAGGTAGAACAGATTACAAACGGTGGCAAACTAGTTAGGTAAGTTCTCCCATCTCTAAGTCTATTTTCTGAAAGGTACTCACCGTCCAGCGCCCAGCACACAAGTTCTGGATAGCTCCAGCTGAGGCTTCTAGGATGGCAGGAGTCTTGCTCTCCTTGAGGAGTGAGATGTATATCCGAACCACCTCTGGCTGAAATAAAAGCTCATAGCCTGCACAAGAAAGGGCAGGAAAGCAGGGGATGCTAGTCATTACCTAAACACCAGGCTCTGGCTGGTTGAAGTTCAGCCTCAGTACTCTGGATTGATGGATTTGTGCTCCTATACCATTAGAGCCCCTATACTCTCCCACTCACCCAAGAGCAAACTCAGAGGCTTGATTCCATGCCTTCTTAAGAATAATTCACCCATGGGAAGAGCAGAACAGACCTCAACTCTCATATGCAACTCCTTTCTCTCTTTCCTCTTTGTCTCTTCTCTTCCACAGTCTACTTTGGCCTTGGCACTCAGGGCATTCAGGTGCCCACTGACACTGCTCAGGGTTAAAGATTCCTCATCTCAAGTGAATTATTTCTAACTTAACTGAATCATTCTGTCTACCTTTACTATGACTAAGTACAAAGCCTATCCTAGATTTAACAACATCTAAAATTTTTACATCCATGAAGAACTGTGAATTTTAAACTCACTGTACTGGTAAACATAAACACCCAAACTGTGAGAAAGAGGCTTCTTAGAACAATTACAGTCCTAAGGACAGTAGTGGTTACTTAAAGCACCTCCGTTTCTGGCCTAGATGGGTTCAGGACCTTACCCATCCTCCAATAATCTGAAAAGTTGCCACAGCAAGCCATCTTTCCTAAGTTATTGCTACAATACCAGTTTCCCAGTGCTCCACCATCATTCCATGCCCAGAGTAGGACAGAGAACAGTGATCATACTGCAGAGTCTACTGTTAGGTTACCAAACGCTTGTCTGTGAACTATATATATATGAGACCGAGATCCCTGGAGACTAAAAAGAAAAAGATAACTTACCCCGGGCAGGACTAGTTCTTTTAGGGAAATCCACTGTATCGTTAGCTGGATCCTCTGTGGGTTTTTTCCCTTTGGAAGTTAAAAAAAGGAGGGGAGGGGAAAAAGTTTAAGAAAGGAAAGAGTCCACATAGTGTACTTTTTATTCTTCAGTCAAAATCTTTGGATCAGAGATACATCAAGAGGGGGGAAGAAAACAAAAAACAAGGTCCCCCCCCACAAGCTGTCTCAGCAGGGGGCTGTGCAGAAACAAGGACAGAAAACAGGCAGCAGACAGGTAAGATAAGGATAAGCACCGTTGTTGCTGTTGTCCTGAGTTCTGAGACCTGGGTCTGCTATCCAGAAATAGCATGCCATGAGCTATTAGCTCCAAAGAGCTGAACTTGTTTCAATGGTCCTCCTCAACTGAATTTTCCTACATGCATCCACAGGGAAGGGTTAGGAAATACTAGGGAAGCTAAAACCAAAGCATGCAAATTAGAAGTCCATAAGCTCCTTAAAAGATTCCACTCACCTCTGGAGAACCACTCATCTTCCAGTGCGTCACCCAAGGTGGAAAGCAGAGAGAAATGAAGGAAGAAAAATGCAGGAGAGAGATGTCAACAGGATCGTGGGCAAATAAGCAGGGAAGCAAGGAGGAAAAGAAAAACACGGGAAACACAAAGGAGGAATGGGGGAGAAGGCCCCAGATTAGTTGAGTTCTCGTCCTTCACTGCCCCCAAACTGATACCAATGACCACCACCACCACCACGATCACCGCCATGAATGGAGAACACGACACTGGGGAAGCGGCTGCAGAGCGAGGAGATATCCTTGACTAGGCAGACTCGTGTACTGCTCAGCAAGTGTTTTGTGCCTAAAGCTAAAAGAGTTCCTTCCCTTTCCCATCCTACATTAAAGAGCAAGGAACAAAGAACCAAAACTCACCTTTGCCCTTCTTGGCCCCAAAGCAACTGGCAGCATGTGGCCCAGTATTGTTGGCAACGTTGGGAGGTGCCTCTTGGTAACGCTCTGCCTGTGGGATCTCCCGGTGAACTTGGTATGACAAATTCCGAAGAAGACAAACACAGTTCTCCACAAGCTTGGGGACACAAGATAAAGGGCTCGGTGAGTGAGGAGAATGCCTATAGTGATTTCCCAGCAAGTCCAGGTTTCCATGATCCAAGTATTAAAATACTGATCCCCAAAAGCATAGCCCAATCCGTCATCTCTCACAAAGCCTCTTAAGCGCACCAAGCTTCTCAAAATCCTTGCAGCCTCAGGCTACTGGAAGGTTTCTGCCACCATTTGGTGTGTGACACAAAACCGAGGGTCACCCTTTTTCCTACTTAGGAAAATATAGAACCTTGGAAATATAGCTAAACAGCTTTAAAACAGATTATACAGGTGAAGGAATTTCTAAAGAAAACCATGGTGAACATCTGCTTTAGGGAACAGGAGCTGGTACAGATACCTCAGGTCATCTGAAAGCCTGAGATGGTAGGTCTGCACTACTGGTGCCTCATGGTTGCTGTGAATGGAATTCACTCAGCTGTCAACTTACCTTGCTGTCTGAATCCTTCTGCCCAATCTCAGCCTGCACAATGAAAATGAGGGCATCCACTAAACCATCACATTCCCGAAGTTTCCGGCGAGCCTCACTCCTCTCTGAGCTGACATTCCTGAGGGGAAAGGGAGAGGCTTCAAGATGACTCAAATCTATGGGGCGCCTGGGTGGCGCAGTCGGTTAAGCGTCCGACTTCAGCCAGGTCACGATCTCATGGTCCGTGAGTTCGAGCCCCGCATCAGGCTCTGGGCTGATGGCTCGGGGCCTGGAGCCTGCTTCTGATTCTGTGTCTCCCTCTCTCTCTGCCCCTCCCCCATTCATGCTCTCTCTCTCTCTCTGTCCCAAAAATAAATAAAAAACGTTGAAAAAAAAAAAATTAAAAAAAAAAAAAAAAAAAAAGATGACTCAAATCTAGAAATCCTCCCTTGATATCTTCAACATTTACAAGCCTCCTCTGTATCTTTTCTTTTCACTATAACGAATAGTGAGTACTTGTTATAAGCAAGGCACTGCGGTTAGAGAAAGTTAAGACAATCCCTACTTTCAGGACATTTATACTGTTAACAGTGCTTTAAGATAGAATAGATACTTCTTTCATGGAAGGACGAATGAAGAATGGGGCAGAGAACACAGGGGTATACTCCAAAGAGAGAAAGAAGATATCAAGAAAATTTTCATGAAATAAAGGCATTCTTGAGTTTAGCCTCAAAAGATAAATAAGGAGGGGCGCCTGGCTGGCTCAGCCGGTAGAGCGTGCGACTCTTGATCCTGGGGTTTTAAGTTCAAGCCCCACGATGGGTGTGGAGATTACTTAAAAAAAAAAAAAAAAAAAAAAATCTGTAGGAAAAAAAAGATAAAAGAGACAGGGGTGATGTGGACTGAAGGAAGAACAGTTCCTCCCCCTACCCTTCTAGTACATTTTGTACTCCTTTTGTTCACTCATTGCAGCCTTACTTGAAATACATATCATTGAGGACAGGGACACAGACATACACAAAAGCTCCAAGCTCAGGACTTGACAACTGCTTTACATGTGGTAGATATTGAACAAACATTTACAAATTAAATGAACAAAGTCAAAGAGGCACAGAAGTGAGGATGTGCAGGGAACAACAAGTAAACCAGCGTAGCGAACGTATGTGGCATACAAAGGAGTAGTGACAAAGGTAGAAGACAGGCTGGAGTCAGAGTCATTCCTCCAGTCACAGGAATGGAGGCTGAGTGACAGGCTGAAGAATTTAAAAAGAAAAAAAAAAATGTTAGTCCTCAAAACTTCAATCTTCATACTCTTGAAGCCCCTACGTTACCTAAGACAGCCAGCTGTGTTGGTAAGCACCGACTCCCACTCGATATGGCGCGGTTTGCAATCTTCATTTGGTTCCCGCTCCCAACCAGAGTGTGGGATGATCACCTCATCTGTCAAGGCATGCAGTGCATGGTCCACAATCTCCATTTTGATTGAGTCATGGGATGAGAGATTCCACAGGGTTCCTGGCAGAGACAACTCATCAGATAACCTCTCCAACACCCAACACAGGATGTTTGAAGAAAGCCAAAGAGAATCCCCTACTCCATCATTTCTCAGTCTTCCCCAATACTTTATAATCTGGTATAACCAGATACATTATACTGATATTTAAGCTTTTGTTTGTGACTCACGGTAAGAAATATACATTATGGCTCAACATACACATACATACATACATGTCATGAAATAAAATTTCATAAAGTAATACTTACAAGCAATGCTCTCTGGGCTATCTCTACCAGAGTTTCTCAACTTCAGCACCACTGACCTTTTAGGCCAGATAATTCTTTGTTGTGGGAAGCTGACCTGTCCACTGTTAGATGTTTAGCATCTCTGGCTTTTACTCATTAGATGCCAGTAGCACTCCCCACAAGCCAAGTTGTCTGTCTCCAGACACTGCAAATATCCCCTGATGGGCAAGATCAGTCCAGAGAACTAATAATCTACCCTATTTTTTTGTTCTCTCTTTCTCTTGAAATACTGATTGGGATTCACAAAACTGTATTTAATATGCACTAATGGATCACGACCCACAACATGAAAAACAACTCTTCTAAAGCAAGGGCCACAAGCTCGATTGTCCACACACGTCAGGCAGGTATGTCAGAAGCAGATACTTAAAAGAAATTACAGGAGAGTAGAAAAACGGCAGACACCCAGCTTCAGTGTTTGGGAGACAACTTCCTACGTGGCAGTAGTTGGCTAAAGGCAATAGAATACGTTCAGGATTATTGCAAACCGGAGCGCACATGTACCAATCAGCTCAGACCAACTGTCAGGGAGCAAAATAAACCTACTATTACCAATCCTTGCACGTTTTTACCAGAAGCCAAGAATCTGGAATTTTAAGTGAAATCTTCTGAATTTTAAACATCAGCAACCAATTCTTTAAAATTTTGAAAACCTTGTGTGATCCAAACAAATCTGTGAGATGGATTTGACCCAAAGACCACAAGTTCACGACCTTGACTCAAAAATAAAAGGACTGGAAATCCTTCTAGCTCTCAACATCTCCAGGGGTAAGAGTAACCCCAACCGAGCAGTCCTCTTGTGCCTGTAACTCACCAGTAATGACTTCAGTGAGGTCCATATCACGAGCCTTTCGGAGCAATCGCACAAGGGCAGGAACACCATCACAGTTTTTTATGGCGATCTTGTTATCCTGGTCACGCCCAAAAGAGATATTCTTGAGAGCTCCACAGGCTCCAAGATGCACTTCCTTTTTGGGGTGGTCTAACAGCCCCACCAGTACTGGGATTCCCTTGAGCTTCCGAACGTCGGTCTTCACCTTGTCATTGCGATAGCACAAGTGTTGCAGGTACGCAGCTGCATTAGACTTGACAGCATCCAGGCGGAACCCTAACATGGCTATCACCTCTGGCAGCTCTGGCTGTCTCCAGTTGGGAGGTGGTGGCCCTCCCTTGCGCAGGCTATCCAAGCTTGCTAAACTTCCCCGTTCATGCTGGGCCAGAGGAGCCCAATAGTACTGGTCCGATGGCACCTCCTCACCAATCATGTCTTCATAGCTCCTGCAGTGTTGGAAAAACCAAGAGGAAAGACGAATACATCAAGTTGTTGAGTCTGGTTTCCCGGTGAGCTCCCATTACCCCTCACCTCCAAGGCAAGAGTAACTTCAGCTCCAGTACGCTAGATCTTACCTCTCCTTTGCATAAATGATGCGTTGATCAATTTTTCTTAAGGAGAGAAGGTAACAGTTTTAAAGGCATCTGCATTTAGATTAAAACTACCTTTTTTTCCTATCAAGTTTACTAGCTTGGAAGAGGGTAACAAATATTCAGAGACGTTAATCACAAAAAAAGAACCAAATCTTGACTGCTTAGCACTTAAATGATACCTGACAGCTAACCTCTCTGGATAGAGACTGAAATAAACCCTCAGATGACAGGGTTAAACCAAAGAAGTCAGCAAACAATGTCTGAGAACAGTTCTTACAAGCCTTTAGCTAAACAGGAAATGAGGCATTTACACACAGGAAACAGCTGCTGGGATTAGACCCTTAAACACACTTCTTATTTAAGCCTCTCCTTATCTTATTTTGGAAATTATAAGAGAGAAGGTGATAAGAGTAAAAACAGTACATGCCTTCTTGGTACATTACATGAGGACTTCGCTTTGGTATGAGCCTGAACATTAATTTTCACAGTCCACCCCAACGTCATCTCTGCTATTCAACAAATATGTTTGAGATAGGATTTCTAGCCTCTGATTTCTAAATACCTCAGATTCTGTTAAAACAGAGACTACAGAACACCACAGCATTTGGGATACCCAGTCACCAAGAAAAGTACAAAAACAAAGCAACTGAAGGTTTAGAGAAGTCTAACCAGAATTCTTCCTATTTCAGTACTACCAGCAACCACTAGAGGGTGAATCTGTCACACTATTATTTATTCATAACCACCAGGAAGGAAGAGACCCATTATCTGTGAGCTCATCTCACTCTTTGGCTCCCATAGGAAAGAGGAGAATCTATTGTGTGGAACTCTCCAAATGAGTCTGTTGTTTGTTCCACAAAACCCCTCCCACTGTCAGCCCAACCCTCAAGGTTAGCCAGGAGCCAAGGGCCTGCCTCAAAGCTGTCAACATCAACCACTCAGCAGCAACTCAGATGGATGAAGCATTTAGTAAAATTCACTATTTTTTAATATCATTGAAACAAAATGAACAGGTTATAGAGCTGAGTTTTAAAAATAAGCTACTGAACACTATTTTAAGTAAGATTCCAGTTTAGCCAAGAAAAAGAAAGTCAGGGTATGTTTACCTGCATAGGAAAAAAGAACTCGCACCAAAGGAAAGGAAACACACCAAATGTTAACCATAGGTCTTTATCAATGGATGGTGTGCCTTTCTGGGTTTTCTAGTTTTTAGTGAGCATATTTTACTTTGATTATTATTTTAATATAACCAATCACAAAAACAATTGCTATAACCAAGATGTTGGTCACTCAGTTGTATTTCCTTCTTTTACAAGCAGTGGATCATGACATTCTTTCCCTTGTTTTACAAATAACAAAGCTGTACCCAGAAAGATTAAATGACTTGCTTGAGGCTATGTAGCTAGTGGCAAAGGCACAACTAGAAGTCTTCTGGTTCAGTGCTTTTTCCACTAATCATTCTGCCTTACTGTTTCCGTTTGACCTTGTATTACTCTCCTAGGCCTAGAGCAGGAAGCAGCAAATGTTCTTGCTAGTCAAGCAGGTTTCCAAGTCCAGTGCCACCCTGGAACAGACCCAAGAACCAGGCCCCAGACGCTCTCTATGTCAATTGCCACAGCAAGGGACAGCAGAGAATGAGCTGGCCACCCACACCTGCCTAGGTCCAATCACTCTACTAATGAGGAAGTCAGAAAGGCAGATTTGTTAACAAGCAGAAGGGCCAACACCCTGGGCAGACTCTTTGGTGATAGCTGTTATCTACCAGTGCTCCAAGTTGCACCAGCTGAGGTCTGATGCCCACCCCACTGCCCCCTCCCCCCAATGAAAGGTGAGTCACATGGGAGTTGGACTAGCTGTCCAAATGATACAATACCTAAAAGGTGAGTGACTCAGGCTTAGATAATGGGGCCTCTACCCCTGGGCCCAGCCCAGTTCATTATTAACCAAAGCTACCTAATATGAGGAAAATGAGCACAAAGGCATTTGCTTTAGAAGGTTATGATCCCATAGAGAAATTCAGCAACAGCTGCTAGGATAGCCTTACCATCAAGACATCTATACATCTTCCCCTTTACTTCTTATTTTTCCTTGCCTAGTAAACACTATGTCTCTGATTTAATCTAAAGCAGAGTTGGCAGCCTATGGGCCAAACTTGTTTTTGCACAGCCCCAGAGCTAAAAATGGGCTTCTATATTTTTAAAAGTTTGTAAAAAGAACAACAACACACAACAAAAATTATACATGGCCCGCAAAGCCTAAAATGGTTCTATCTAGTCCTTCACAGAAAAGGTTTGCCAACCCCCATTCCAAAGCATTCTCTCAAGGCAAACCATCTACCAGCCCAAACATCAATCATGCCCTTTTTCAGATCACCAAAGAATCCTCCGGGATGAGTAGTAAAGTCAGAAGAGGCAGCTGCTTAGTGACCTTTCAGAATGTCACTAATGTACCACCCTCAAAGGATGCCACCCCCATTTCATTTTATAATCAAATGTAAGAACCAAAACACAGTGTCAATTTGGGCTTTTGTGAGATCAAGGTTTGTTTTTAACTTGAGATTAAAATCACCATGGGGAGGGTTCTCCCTTCACTGTCTATTCTGGCCTGGAAAGCCTAAAACCCTCAACTCTGAATACCAAATCAGATGCTGAAGAAATTCACAAGAGCAAGGGAGTGTCCCACAGCCCCAGGCACCAAGCTCCTTTGTGATGCTGCCTATCTCTAACTGGGGGTTAGGCAGAAACAGCAGAAACTCTTGGCATAGAAGCAAAGGCCATTCTTCAGGATATAGACCAATAACCATCACAAGTCATTTTCTATAATTAGATATATGACTTCTATAATGAAAAAGAGACAAAAAAGCAAGTCAATATTTAGTAAAATCACAGAAGGGAAGACACAAGTGTCTCTTATTGAAAAACACTTGGGAGAAAGAAGAGGGGAGCCTGGGTGGCTCATCCATCTGACTCTTGATTTCAATTCAGGTCATGAACCCAGGATCATGGGATCAAGTCTGGCGATGGATTCTGCTGAGCGTGGAGCCTGCTTGAGATTCTCTCTCTCCCACTACCCCCTCCCCCACTTGCTCTCTAAAACAAATAAAATGAACAAAATAAATTAAAAAAAAAAAAAAAAAAAAGAGCTGTCCCTTTTCACTATTTTGAAAAGACCCTTACCTTCCCCTTTTCTTCCCTACCTGAGTCGTCGGCGAGGGTCAGAGGGCGTCCCCGTCCGACGGGCAGTGCCATAATCAGACATCATGCCGTAATCCAGGTCATCATAGCCCATGCTACGTTGGTCGTCCTCTAGCCCATAAGGCTCTGGATGAAAACGATGCAGATCCACACTGCTCCCACCTACCCGAACCTGGGGCTGGGGCCCATAGACATCCTGTCTACTAGGTGCCCGATAACCTTCCATGCTGGGCCGATACCGCTCCTCAATGCGGGTCACCCGGGACAGACTGCCATAGTTGTCACTGCTACTTGGATAACCATCTTCATAGTGGCGGCTATATCCATCAGGAGGGTAGTGGAAGTTCCTGGGAAGAGTAGCAGTGCCTGCTTGCCCCACATAGGGACCAGGTCCCCCATTGCCATTCTTGCGGAAGTCACGACCCAGAGTCTGGATATAGTTGTTAGAAACTGACGAGGCATCCACAGGCAGCCCATCTGGTCCCATAGGGACTGGCTGTACTGTCCGTGTTGTCACAGTCTTCACCACTTTCTTGACCTTCAAGTAAGGAAAGAGAAAAGAGTGAACAATAGAAGCTTAAATTCTAGACTGCTCTAAGAAATGAAATAAACCCCTACTGCCAGATCACTTTATCTAGAAATGCCTTACGCTTTACCATCTACCCTCCTCTCCATCTTAGAGGAAGTCCCCAGGCAGGACAGCTGCACTGACAGTAACTGTGCCTATAAAGGAAGCTACTATAGACCTTATAAGGTCTTTCTTTCTTCCCCATTCCATTAGATTTTCCCAGATCTCTTCTATATTCCCTGTCTGGCCAGAGACCACTTTCTTTATGCCTCCACTACATACATTCAACACCTTTCATCCACCTTAAGTTTTTTTTTTTTTTTAATTTTTAAATTGTTAAATTTTTTTATATGTTTATTTTTTTTTTAGAGAGAAAGAGAGCACAAGGAGGGGAGGTTCAGAGATAGAGGGAGACAGAATCCAAAGCAGGCTCCAGGCTCCGAGCTGTCAGCACAGAGCCCGACATGGGACTTGAACTCATGAACTGTGAGATCATGACCTGAGCTAAACTCAGGTGCCTAACTAACTGAGCCACCCCAGTGCCCCCACCCTAATTAAGTTCTTAATCCCTCCCAGTAAAGCCCACAAGAAGACCTCCTCCATCATCCCCGACCTCGTATAAGTCTTAGCTTACTGTGGTCTCTGTGCGCCGAGTAGTTCCATCATCAGAGGTCTCCACGGAGACAACAGACATGGCTCCCTCCGGGTCCTCCTCCGTGTAGGTCTCCACAATCTGCCCTGGCTCCTGCATCCTGGGAATGGTACTATACACAAGGTGACTGTGATCCTGTATGGAAAAGAGGAAAAGCAAGAAACAGCCATAAAGATCAACAGTCCAACCCAATGACAAGCAGTCTCCCTAGAGACAAAGACTTCTCATGCATCTTCCATGGGCCCCAGGATTTTCAGAGGGGTAGCTTTCCCCACATTTTGAACTTCTACAAAAGAGCAGAAGCTATAATTTCCCAGTTCTAGTCATCTAACAAATATGAACTGAGGGGTATCTGGGTGGCTCAGTCGGTTGAGTGTCCGACTTTGGCTCAGGTCATGATCCTGTGGCTTGTGGTTCAAGCCCGTGTCAGGCTCTGTGCTGACAGCTCAGGGTCTGGAGTCTGCTTCAGATTCTATGTCTCCCTCTCTCTCTGCCCCTCCCCTGCTGATGCTGTCTCTCCTCTCAAAAATAAACATTCAAATATTACACACACACACACACACACACACACACACATATATAAACTGAGTTAACTATAGCCACATCAACACCCAAGTGACAGAGACAGCAGACAGCAGATTTAACTTCCCAGTTCTGGTCGTCAAAGTGAATATGATCTGTGTTGACCGCGGCTACATCTACATATGAGTGATCCTTCAAAAAAGAAGTTCAACCAATAAAGAACTTTTAAGATGAACCAGAAAAATCCCCAAAAGAGCCATCTTCTGACTGGCTCTGTACCCTTCAGAAACTGCCTAAGGCTCAAGACCAACCAGATTTCAGGTAGAAATAGAAGCACGCCCATTCCAGAAAAGGGATGCAGTAATTGAGGGATCAAATACCGGATCAACAGCCATTAAGATTCATTCCAAAATACAATCATCTATACATTGAAGCTCCACTGTTTTATTTTCTTAATTAATGCGGGGGGGGGGGGGGTACTTACAATGTACTTTACAAGACACCCATAAGCTTTTATAGGCTGGGGAAGGAAGAAGGTACAAATGAAACAGCTGAGACTGTGAACCAAAGAAGTTACCTGGGGTCCGTTGAGTTTCAGATCTGAAAATTTCTGTCGCTCAAGGTCAGCATCGCCCACAAACCGGCCGTTCTGAAACACAGCCCACAAGGAGATAATTCATTTTGTGGCCTTCCTTTGCTCTATCAAATACAAATTATCTTTTTTTCCAAACAGGAAAAGGGCTTTCAAAATGATATTTGTGGCCTGGAGTCCTTCTGTCAAGTACTTATAAAAGAACAACATCACCCCTTAGTTTTAGCACTTTCCTCAAAACTGGAATTGGGCCTGGTACTAGCAGACTGGGTCTTTGGAGGATAAGAAGGTAAGCTCTATGAGGGCAGATGTTTGTTGTATTTTTATTTTTCATTTTTTGGTCAGTTTTGTTCAGTGATGTATTTCCAGTGCCCTGACCAATGCTTGGCACATAACAGGCACTCAAAAACTATTGGCTGAGTAAATAGCAGAGACTCAGGTAAGTCCTTAAAAATATAAGGCTAGGTTGGGGAGTTTCCAAAGGCCTTTTTTTAATTTTTTTTTTTAACGTTTATTTATTTTTGAGACAGAGCATGAATGGGGGAGGGTCAGAGAGAGAGGGAGACACAGAATCCGAAACAGGCTCCAGGCTCTGAGGGGTCAGCACAGAGCCCGACGCGGGGCTTGAACCCACGGACCGCGAGATCATGACCTGAGCTGAAGTCGGACGCTCAACCGACTGAGCCACCCAGGCGCCCCTCCAAAGGCCTTCTTTATTGCTCCGTCCATATTCATGCTCTACTACCACTGGAAACTTCCATATCAGAGAGACGCAAGAGAGAGGAGTCTCTCTTTCCAATAGGAAGAAAATGAGTACCCCAATTCCCCTCAAGCAGACAGTTGTCTCAACATCATCTTCACCAATGTTTAGAGCCACGGAACACAAGTTGCTCTGTCTTAAGCAGCAGGAAATAATCTGACAACGTTATACTATGTAAAAATACATTTGACTGCTCCTCTTCCAATAGAAAACTGTGAGATCCAGCCACCTTGGGAGACTTCCCCCACCCTTCTCCCATTACCTAGGGAGTGTAATGCTGCAGGGAGAGGAAGTTAAACATTATTTTCAGGAAGAAGGAAGGGTGTGGCTTCACTGCTGAACTGAAGTTAAAAATAAAAAAGAGACAGAAAGAGAAATCTTGTACTAAATCCTGGAATTCCCCACCACCTCCAAGCCTGAGCAGTCCTGCTCTCCCCATTCCATATATACCTCTCATTCCTGACCCTCAATTCTGGTTCCTATAAAAATCCTAGGAATCTTGCAAACACACTGCCTCCAAGTTCCTGATCATCCCCTAAATGGACTTCAGTCCTCTCACTCAATATGCTCCTCAGCACGAGGAACCTTCTCTGTCTTAAAAAATAATCAATGAAAAAGGCAACTGGAGCATAAGCTGGAGCATAAGCACTGTTGTTAGTTCCCACAGGAGATCTCTTAAGATGGAGTCTACTGGGCAATGCCTACTCTACACACACACACACACACACACACACACACACACACACACACGAACGCACGCATAACCTCAGACAGATTATATCACAGCAAAGTCAGACCAGAGAAACCATAGGAAACACAAGATACTTCTCATTTCTAACACCAACTCCCCCAAGTCACATCACAAAGTCAGCCAACCCAGAGACCACTGGCTCCTGTGGTTATCTGGGTTAAATAGCAGCACGATGCTCCTTCTCCAGCTCTAACCAATGATCCCTTCCCTCCAAGACATGATTTGCAAAAGCCAACAAAACGAGCACGCAAGGACAATATGGAGCAGGAATACACAATTTATGGACACTGCCACACCTTCTGAGCAGACTGTTCCCTGAGGGAGACTGAACTGGAGCCGAGAATACAAGATGCCCAACTGCGCCAACCACTAAGCAGACATTTACTTTCTTGAATTTTTGATACCAAGTTGGGGAAAAAAAATCAGAGAAAACAGAAGTAACTTGATTACAGCTCAAAACTATATGATCTAGAATCCCAACCCAGAAACCCCACTCCAGCAAAACAGAAGTCAGACGGATGCTTCTCGAGATAAGTCCACTCAACTCAGCAGAACAGCAATATCCCCTGTGTCTTATATCAGTATTTAACACCCCTGGATAGGTTCACCATGAAGCATGGGCACTGGACAGCCCAGCACCATGAGGAAAAGTAGTTTCCCAGGTAGGATCATAGCCTCTCTATGACCATGCCAAAGTCCTACCTGCAGGTCTGATGGAGAGTCCTACCTGCAGGTCTGATGGGTTACCTGATGCCGGCGGGTGAGGGTGCCGTTGGCCATGAGTGGGTTGGCATCTTGTGGTGAGACCCGGACGCGTTCCAGTTGCGCCGAGACGTGGCGCCGCTCCTCCTCCAGCGCCCGGGTCAGCTTCTCAAACTGGGCCTCTTGCTCCTTCACAGAGGCCAAGATGCTGGCGGTCGACTCCACCTCTGAGTCGTCCATGAAGGTAAAGGGCGGAGCCGCCGCAGAACAGGGTAAAAAGGAAGGTGTGGATCACAGAGGGAGGAGCAAGGAGGGAGAAGGCCCCCCTCACTTCACACTACCGGGAGAAGGTAAGAGAGAGGAGAGAAAAGGTCACAGGTCAGAGAAGACAGATGAATCATTAATCCCAGAGCCAAAGATGCCCTCTTGTGGTTTTACTGCGATGCAGAAAGCCAGCCACCATCAAGCCTGGGAGCCCATCACCAGTGTCCGCTCAAGCAGGATCCTTTGCCCGTTACCCTTTGGTAAACACCTCACCGGAAATAATTACTGAATGGAAAGGTGCAACTAGATCCAAGTCTATACCGTTGGCACAAGAGGGAGAATACGGCTAAGGGCTGCAGTCATGACAGGAGATTAAAACTAGATTATTTTTCCCTGGGAAAATTTGCTGGCATCAACTCAATGAAAATTGTAACTCCACATTACAGACCAGCACTCGCTGTCCTGCAAGAGCAAGCCACTGTTAGAGGTAAGGGAGCAGTACAGGTCCACAGATCTTCCTCAACCTCCCCAAATCTGAACACTGAAATTGCTGCAGTGGTGGCAAAATACACTAAATGAAGATGCTAAATTAGAAGGCCAATTAAAAATGGAAATATTAAAAACTTGCTATCAAATGCAGGAAACAAAATGAAGGCCCCCATATTTAATACATTCAGGAAGGGGCCTTTCTATGTTTCAAAACTGTACTACGATACTGGAAGGCAAACCGTGTGCCTTGGCTAAAGGAGACAAGGGAGCAAAAAAACCCACAAAAATTCCATATGTAAAAACGCACCCATGCAGCGACCTTTGCCTCCCTTGGGGAGTTGGAAAATGAGCATGAGGCTCAAACTCTGAAACTGTCCCTTGAAGTAGTTCATATTCTAATTTCCAGACAGTCAATTGCTGGAACTTCCTACATCCCTGTTATTCTACAGAAAGCTCTAATAAACCAACTATATTTTTCATCTTTACTTACTCCAACTCAGGGTAATATCCAAGTATCTAGAGGGCTGGTGTGCTAGTTATACAATAAATGATAGTTATACAAAATGAAGAGTTCCCCCTATCCTGTTACATTAACTGCAAGTTGGCCAGTAAATGGAGGGGCACTGTAGTCATACTGTTGGACTGAACAAGGTTTCTCACTTACAAATTGGCTATAGATTTTATGGCCAGCTCACAATATACCATGTCAAGAGGCAGGTTTTAAAATAAACTCTCTTCCCCTCCTTCACCACCCTCTCATCAACCCCCTAAAGAAAAAAGACACTTAAAAATTTTATTCTTAAGAAACATAATTCCATACACACCTGTTAAGAGAAGGTCGTAACTGATTGGCTTAATACAGAGAACAGCCCAGTCTAGATTCAAAAAATCATGGGAGAAGCATCCCAGCCACCACAGCAAGGAGGAAGCAGGAAGGAGACAGCTGCAGAAATATTTGAAGGAAAAATGGGAATGAGAGGAAAATAATATATACACAAAATATTAAAAAATAAGAGGAACAGGGGCAGGTATTGGGAGAAGGACAATCTGGGAACAGAAGGGAGTGAGTGATGTATAAAATACGACTTGGAATTGCTTAATGTGACAAATGCCCTTTGGACTTTGCTCTGTCTTCAGGTATTTGGACGTTGGATGTAGTTTTCACTAAAACCTGGATTCTACTGTCATAGACTACTTCTGTACAAAACCAGGGGTAGGTTATAATATGGATAAAGATTCATTTACCCCCTATTCCCAGCAACCAAATTGGGGGGGGGGGGGAAATGTCGTTGGAATGCCCTTCCCCCTCCTTCCCACCTCTAAGGCAGAAACCTCAAAGCCCAGTCCCAGCATGCCCACAAAGACATTGAGAAACCAATGCAACAGTCGTAGTGGGGAAGACATGTGGGGACTAGCCTAGGCTGAGCCTTTTGCTTCAGTTCCCTTTCCCACGCTCCCCAGAGCCCCACCAAACACAAATGCTTGGGCCCTTGGGCCCGTGTGCTTTAAAGTATACGCAGCATTCTGTAAGCAAGAGCACCCAGAGGAGCAGATAGACAGGTGCCCAATAAACTCCCTAATTAGTCCGCCACCACTAAGCTCCTTCCAGCGGATCCAGTACCTAAATCCAAGAATGTGGCAACCCTGTCTAAATTCCTTCTACCCTGGCTCTGCGCTCCCACAGTCACACTTATCAACTCCTGTTCTTCCTTCCGGTCCACTGCCAAGTTCTTCTATTCCCACCCTATATCCCAACAGGCCACTCAAGGGTCTTTAATGAAAAGTAACCTCATTTAAAAAAAAAAAAAAAAAAAAAAGCTGCTCCCTTTTCCTCTCTATTGCTTCATTTTAACCATTGCCCTTATCCATCATGTACGATGACCTATGAACCTTCCATACCAAGAGGACTCTAAGCCCAAGAGTGAGTCTTCCAGTTCTAGGCTTCAACAGGGCTCAGACTGCAGTTACCACTCTGGCAGCCTCTGCCCTGTAATCTCCTTTACTAATAAAAGCCCAAACCACCACTATTATGGGGCATACAGTGAAAACACTCCCTGCTGCAGAGAAACTGTTTGTCACCCACTTTTATGTCACCCATAAACGGCCACTTTTTACCCCTACAGCTTTAGTTTAAAAGAAGGGGTTAAGGAAGGTTGTAGGAAAACTACCCAGGGCTCTAGGCCAGGAGGCACGATCCTTCCCCACGTTCATGGCTTTAAAGGCCAACCACCTGGCTCTAATTTGGAGAAGAGGACAGCACAGTTAAGCAGAAAGACAGGGTCAGATTCCATGGGGAGATTTTCTGCCTGAAAGAGAGAAGCAGAGGCTGTGTGGGATAGGACTCAGAAGACTGGAACCAGTCCTGGCTCTGCCACTAGCCAACAATGGCAGAAAGTCACTGCCGTGTTCTCATCTGTAAGATGCCAACATCACCAGCCCAGTTTAACTGAGGGTTGCTAAGAGAAACAGGTGAGATAATGTACATCATACAAATGTGAGGTATTAAGTTGTTTCAGGAGTTAGTTTCTATCTCCCAATTATATTACTTAATGGTAATGCCTCAGCCCAAAACTATTCTGTGAACTAGTAGATGAGACTCACTGGATCAAGAGCATAACTGGGTTCTAAGGAGTGGATGAGCTGGTTCCCCTGCTCCAACTCTATTTACTAGGGAGGTCCCACCTAGACCAGTGTTTCTGGGACATAGGGCATAGAGTATTACAGATCTGCTATAATAAGTTCTTGACCCCTTATTTGACGCCTTGGTAGTTTATTACCAAGGAGAAAGGAAAGGTGAAAAGAACTAACAATTACTGAATGTTTTACATTTATTATCTTGGCAATACTTATAACCCTAAGGAAGTAAGTTCTACTGCAAATGAGAAAACAGGCTCTAGGTGAAGAAATTACCCAAGGTCTAGGTTAATAGCAAGTTCCGAATATCAACTCAGATCTATTCCATTCTAAAGCCTGTGTTCTCTTTCTACTACATGCTGTCAAGCCCAAAAAATACAAGCCCAGTAGAAGATGGACAGTCCAGTCCTTCTTCCCCACAGTCCTTGAGCTTTCTGCCCAAACATCACAGGAAAAGGGGGAAGGGGAAGCTTCCATTTTTCCTTAAAGGCTTATTTATATGTCTGCATATAAGATATAAGTGGAAGAACAGAACCAAATGGGAGGAAAAAGCAAGCAGAAGTAGGGGGAGAGAATGAAGCTGCTGGCAAGCTATAGAACACTGCTTCACAACTCAGACTTAAGCAAAGTCTTCTCCATGCCATACACACACAAAAATTATGGTTTAGACCAGAATCTGCAAACCATTAACCGACTTTGGCAATTAGAGTCAAGAAAGTCACGGGAGTCCAGGCCAACACCTTTCTTAATATTTTCAAGTGAGTTAACACTGGATCTCACTACAAAAAGAATCGAGGAATTCTCAAAGTGAGAAGGAGCAGGAGAAGGCCACACATAAAGTGAGCCCTGCTATTTCCTTAAGACTGTACTTTCCCTTAAGACTACAATTGGGGTTTTTTTGTTTGTTTTTTTTAATTTTTTTAACGTTTTATTTATTTTTGAGACAGAGAGAGACAGAGCATGAATGGGGGAGGGTCAGAGAGAGAGGGAGACACAGAATCCGAAACAGGCTCCAGGCTCTGAGGGGTCAGCCCAGAGCCTGACGCGGGGCTCGAACCCACGGACCGCGAGATCGTGACCTGAGCTGAAGTCGGATGCCCAACCGACTGAGCCACCCAGGCGCCCCATGACTATAATTGGTTTTACTTCTAACAAGCCATAGGTCCTACAGACTTGTGAGTCTACAGCAAAGCCTCAACAATGGTACAAATTCAGTCTCTTCTGTAAGAATCCAAAACCAGAAGTTAAATTGGATCAAATACCCAGCAGGACCAAACAGACAAGGCCAACCAGGTAGCTGGGCAAAAAATATCAGCAATAGCATGGTCCCCTGAAATGATCCATTCTACTGTAACCCAGCCAAAGAAATGTAACTTGGAATTATGATTTTTAGAAGTTAAAAATACAGACTTTAGAATCAGACTAGGTTCAAATCCCAACTCCACTGTTTCTTAGCTATAGGACTTTGGGCAAAGTACCACTTAATCTCTAACCCTCAGGTTCCTTTTCTGTAAAATGGGGAAATAAACTACATGTAAGGGTAGTTGTAAGAAGTACATAAGACAATCCACATAAAATGCTTAGAAAAATGACTTGACACACAGAAAGCTATTAATATGGTTACTAATACAAACACTGCTACAAATAGCTACCACAAAGGACTAGAGTTTGGTGGTGTTAATAGGTCTTTTGAATAAACCACACGTTTCCACATGCTCCCCTCTCTGCTTTACAGCAGACCAGTAAACTAGAGGAACTCTTCACACTCTCAAAGGGAAAAACAAAATAAAACTCCAGATTAGGGTCAAAAGACCTGGGGTTCAAGTCCTATGTCTGCCAAAAACTAGCTGTGAGAACTAGCTCACAGGGGAAGTTATAACCCAAGCAATCTGCATTTTTATTACTTGTCAAGGCTTAACTTTAATGGGCTCATATATGTAAACCTATAGGCTGGGTGACTCTGACATCCATGCTATCCTGATAAACATATCCAATAAAGATATGACTAGAATTAGGCAAGCTAGCCCTTATGGAAAGAGGAAAAAGTATTTGTCCTAAGCCCCACAAAATAGTCTTTGGGGTTCTTAGGAAAGAAATTTTCTGTAGCCAATCCCAAAGCCAGTTCTCCTCCTTCCTTCCTTTTTATTCATCATGAAATTAAAACCGATATCACAAAGTTATGCCTTCCTTCCAAAAGCAAGAATAAGCAAAACTCCTCTTCTAGGTCATCCTAGGAATTTCAAATGGTGGTTCTAAAAAGCACACTGAGGGGCACCTGGGTGGCTCAGACGGTTGAATGTCTGACTTCAGCTGGGGTCATGATCTCATGGTTCATGGGTTCAAGCCCCATGTAGGGCTCTGTGCTGACAGCTCAGAGCCTGAAGCCTGCTTTGGATTCTGTGTCTCCCTCTATCTCTGCCCCTCCCCCACTCATGCTCTATCTTTCTCTCTCTCAAAAATAAATAAAAACATTAAAAAAAATTTTTTTAAAGCACACTGAGCCTCATACTGAAGAATACCAATCAACAGAACATAGCACCTGTAACGCCACAGAGCTGTACTACATAACACTCAAGCCAACAAAAGTAGGTCTTCTAGACCCCTAAAAGGCATTTGTTTGCCTTAAATAGCACTTGCTCCAAAATTCAAAGCAATTACTCCTGTTCAAACATACACACAGAAGGTTGCCATTTTATTTTTAAAGTAAAGGAATATATTTTGTCGGTAGTTTTTCTCTGGCTTCTTCTCACAAAGAGCGCTTGTACCAGAGTCCAAGATCTAAGTACCCCACCCACCACCTGATGTTCCACCATCCCAAACTCAGTGAGAACAATTCCAGTATACCTCCTTTTGTTGGGAAGACTCACTCCCACCCTAAGCCAAGTCCCTGGACATGATTTGCATTAAGACCTAAAGAAGACCCCGCTCACTTCACGATCTCAACTGACCACTTCTCAGAGTTACAAATCCAATATTCCAGAAATGGCCTTGTCTCAGGTGTTAGCAGTTTCTGAGCCTCCCTGTGGATCTGCCTGATGTGGGGCCCAGCTTCTCCACTTAAGAGCACCCAAAAGGCAGACTGGAGACTTTCACTTTCCCAGGGAAAGCCTGGGTCTCACTGTGTCCACCATGAATCTCTCTGATATAAGGGAGTCTCTGACAAATCACTGTCCTCTTAGAAACGAGTGATACTTCTGATTGGAATTCAGAAAAGAAGGAAAATAAATACACAATAGTTTGAAGTTGTTTTTTCTTTAAATACTCTTTGTTAAAAGGAGGTTGAACTGGCAATCTCTACAGGTCAACAGGACACGTTAAACTCACTTCAGTCTTATAATCCTGACCCAAAGTTACTCATCAGGTTTTAGCTTTTACTGTGACTTTAAAAGAAAAAAAAAAAAAAAATCACCTCCATCATCTTGACCCTAAATTCGGAAACCAGATGGAATATTCTCCTTGTTCTTTTCCCCTACCAAGTATTCTGGGAACCCCCAAACCATAACATACTAAATGGATGAATGCTAGACTGGCTTTGAAAAAAAGGAAGGGTGTGGCTCTCAGTTAGTGAGGGGCCCAGGACTGAAAGGCTATGGAAAGAGACAAAACCTGCTTCTCTCTGGGGCACGTATGACACACACACAGGACTGGTCTAACAAGTCCTTCTGATCTCTCAGGCCAGGCCGCCTCCTTCTCCTCCCCCATTACCCACGTGCCTCTCCAAGGCCCTCCACTGGGCCAGCCAACGCTGAATTTTCTCTCAATCCTGAAGGTCTGAGACACGGGAGTTACTTACCTGAATCCCTGATGCAACCCTGCCAAAGGAGCCTCACCTAGCCTTATAAGGAGAAAGCAGAGCTTTAGGGAGAGGCCGATAAGGAAACAAAGATAAGAGGGAGGGCCAAAAAACCAGAAGGAGGTGTCAGACTGAAGGGGAGAGGCCAAATGCCTTTCTCCTTCCTACAGGAGAAGGGAGAAAAAAAGAGGGAGGTCAAGTACACACAATGGGAAACGAGAAAAAGTCTAATCAAAATGGAAAGGTATTGTGTAACTCCTGTGTCATAAAACAGAAATCCTAAAATTAACAAGGACACCTTATACCCTTCCCTAGCCTAGGCTAGGGGAGAAAAAAAAAAAAAAAAACATGGGGAAAAAGCTTAACCTTAGGGTTTTCTAGAGGTCACCCAACTGTCTGAGCTCACATTCCTTTTTTAAGGAGGCACCTTCTCACCAAACCCCCTCACTTTCTATCTATGGTATTCTCACCATTTCTTTGCCTGTCCTCTGATGGGGCTTGGACAAGCTGAAAGCATGCAATTGAGTCACGTTTGCAGTCCCGCTTCCTCAAAGCACTGAAAAGAGCTAAGACACCCCTTCCCCCAGGTTTAGAATATATCTCCCTTTTGAGACAAGCAACAGAGTCTATGAGGAAATGAGAGGAAGTGTGAAGGTCCTGTTTCATCTATAGGACAGACGCTGAAGGAAAGGTTTTTCCCTACTTTAAAGAAGAAAATCTGACCTTACAGGGGAAGAAAAGTTATGAATTAATTACTGATGTCCCCCATAAGTTATCACAATAATCTTCTCAATGACCTCTGGGGTGACACTGGACCCTTTTTATAAATGAGTAAACTCTACATCGGAAGAACTCAGTATCTTGCCCAAGGTCATAGAGCCAGTGAGTGGTGGAAACTCATCTGTTCTGCTCCAAGTTCGTGTTCCTTCTTCCCAATGGAGTAAAAGAAGTCTGAACTTCCAATGGGTCGTGCGGTTAAAAGTCATTCTAATTCCAACAGAGAAGCTGACCAAAAGTAATGGCATGGGGAGGATGGCATGGAAGCAGACTTTTGGGTCTTACTTTCACTTTAATGAGTAAGACTTACTTGATTCTGAGGAAGAATAGCTTACAGTCTACTTCAGATTTATATCCCATTTTATAAAGGAACGAGAACTCAGAAGGGAAAATGCTAGGGGCAAAAAGTAATACAACTTTTTACATAATCACCTACTTTTCCTCTGCAGAGACTGCTCTAGAAATCTTGGCTACATGCCACATTCTCAAATCATCCAGATTTCAAGAAAGAAAACCTAATCACAAATATCCCTACTCTCATTTTTAATGTGGCATCTCACTAAACCAAAAGCAGAGATCAGAGTGGGGTGGGAAACAGAAGGAACTAGAATCGGGGAAGATTGTGCTGGCCAGCATCAGAACAGAGGGGAAGGATTGTTCTAGCGGTATGTTAGCAATCTGCCTCTGGGGCAGCTGTCCTCCTGAGCAATCAAAGGCCGATTTGTATGTGTGCTCAGGGACTAGCCAGCTTGGCAAGAAGTTGAGGACTCAGCCACCCAATCCACAAAGTGAGAAGAGATGCCTGTTTCACAGCTGGAATGGAGGGCAGGGAAAACACAAAACAAGGGGGAAAGGAGGGAGGAGGAGAACAGAGAGTGCTACAGGTGCTATTTCAGTCTAGACAGAGGGGGGAACATATCCTAGGAAACTACCAACCATTCCTTAGTTATGTGCCAACAGTGAATTGCCAGTACCTCTCAATAGTGAAATCAAAGAATGGGTGGGTTTCTCTGGCTCTGTATGTAGTAGGGTGCCAACTGGAGAGATGAAACCTAAAGTGTTGGGCCCCAGCAACACCCACTGCTCTCTGTCCCTTTCAGACCAAAGTGCCTGCAACATACAGAGTGAATAAACATCATATAAACAAACATCTCTTTCTAGAATTCCTTTCTTAATTAAATCCTAGAAATCTATAAATAACAGTAACACACATAAAACTCAGTGAGATTCCCCAATGCTAGGACGTGGAGGCCATTTACAGAATTCGAGTGCTGAGAAGGCCACGGTCCGAATTCACACTCCCTCATCCCTCAGAGTAGCTTAGATGCCCTGAGACCCATTAGACACACAAAGGCTGCTCTCTTCTCAGTAGAGCCCTGGAGCAGAGCTGCTCTCCAGGGACAAAGAGATTTCACAGGAGAACCACAAAGGCATCGCCCCTCTCCGCTCCCCACTCCCAGCTTTCTCACTTCCTGTCACAGTAGCACCAGACCACAGTCTCCCAGAAACAAACAAATACAAAGTGCTGGATTCTGGGCTGCAGGCCAACCGCATTCCAGGGCATCCTGTCTACCAATCACCAGTCAGAGCTCCCACTTTGCCCTGCTCAGTTCCTTATCATGTTCGGGAAAACAACCCTCCTCCCTGCCTCAAGCCAACACTACATAGGACAAAGCTCAGGCCTTTGAGAATCCGCAGAAAGATACTGTGCATGGATCTAAGGGTTTGAAAGGGGTGAGGGGATTCTTAAGATTCCTACTTGGCAAGGCTTCTTCACTTTGGAGGCACTGCATTGGGGATGTTAGAGCTACTGCTGCTGTTATATTCAGTTCAGCTACATGTGATACATCCCAAAGAGAACTTCACTATGGCAATCGGATTGCTGCTCTGGATTCAGTCAATAGAACATTCCCACCTGGAGAACTACATTAAAACACATCTTCTTTCACCTTCTCTATCACCCATTTCCAGTTTTCAAAGTCTTTCAAGCCCTTTTCCCCACAAACATAAAGTTGATTCCTAGAGGCCCCAAAGAGAACAAACAAAGGCAGCAGACTCCACCCTACAAAGGGGCAGGATAAGCACCAGCAGGTGCTGGGAGCAAAGTTCTCCGCTTCCCCAGGGAATGAGATGTAGCCAAGTATTGCACAGTAGTTCTGGTGGCAAAGCGGTCAAGACCGCAACCTTTTCCTGTTCACTGCTCCCCCGGAGTGGGTCAGGGCCTGTAGATTTGGAACCTCTTCAGAAAAAGAAAAAAAAAAAAAAAAAAAGCCTCCCTTTCTAATAAGGGTCCTCAGCTAATTCCAAGAATCGGATAAATGATAAATTCTTCTATTATCTTGTACAAACCCCATGGAGGTTAGCCCAAAACCCCAGAAGCAAAGATGCAGATAGAAGTCAAGCTAATCTATTAGCCAGAGAGTCTTGAAATCCAAAGAAGTAACACCCTTTGCCCACAGGGCTCAATTCCCTTTGAATAAAGCAAAGCACAGGCTCAGCCCAGAGTCCGTCAACCAGGTGACATTCCAGTCAATGAACTAGTAATATGTTATCATTTCTCAGCTTTTCTCCTCCTTTGCTTTCTCCTACAAACTCCTTTATCCTTCTTCTTGGATCTGCCAGAAGTACTCTGGGCTGAACCCTGATTTCGATTAGTATATAATACAAAAGGAGCCTAAGTCTGAAACAACACAACTTAGAAGGAATTAGCCAATATCTGAATCTGACATAACCAGGTGGGGAGGAATATACACAAGAGTCAGCCATTCTAGAGCTGGGTAGCAAAGTGGGCACTTAACACTGTGTTTTAGAACAGAACTTCAACAGTAGAGCCTAGCCACTGCAAACTCTATTCTATCACTGAAGCATACACAAAAAAAGTTTAAGATCTCTCACCTAGCACTGAATCAAACGAACTCCCTTTTTCTCTCAAGAATAACTGAAAAAGTAGTAACAACTGCTAATGTGTTCTTGTCCCATTCTCCCTCATCACAGCCCAGGCCAAATACATCACTCAGTTAAGCAATATCGTGTGAGGTAGCTATACAAAAAAGAGATAAAAAATAATCTAGTGGGGGAGTTTTCTGGGATACCTATAAAAAAAACAAAAAAACAAAAAAAAACAGGGTTGTCAAAGACTCATCCCAGACAGAGAACTGGATACACCCATTATCAGTACTCCTGCTAATGCTCCAAAAGGATGCTTGGCAGGTTGTCTGCCTCAAATTGAGCAGGTGAGACAGAAAAGCCGTGCTGACTCAGAAATACAGTCACCCCAGGGTGTGAGGGAGGGAAGGAGACCAATATAGCCAACCGATTACAATTCATCATGACTTCACAAAAGGTCCTGGTTCTAATTGTATCTCTGGCTGTTTGCAGACATATTTCAAAAACCCAACCAAAGGAATAATGAATGGGTAAGAAGAAAGTCAATGGAGGGGCCCAAGACTTAGCTGAATACTCAATGGTTGGAAAAGCATGAATCTGTTTTGCTACCTAACTTCCCACATACCCCTTTCCAAATCAGGCCCAAAGAGCTGAAAGAATTAGAGGGAGGGGAGGCAGAGAAAAGAATGTGACTGAGAAAGGTTTAGTTACATTCCAACTAGCCAACATCCCACATGGTATTAAGAGTGCCTGACAATCCAATCCCACTACATGGGAGTTGCTGGGGCTCTGCTAACATACATCCAATTCCTCCATCCCTCCCACCCCCAAACACTCTGAAAAGAAGCGTAATTGAGATAGCTTGATGAAGGCACCAGCTGTTTCCACCACTCTCCCTCCCCCCAACCCCAGAGACCACAGTTCAAACTCACATCAAACACTTAATACAATTGACTAGCCAGTAGGAAGGAGAAGCCTGGACTAAAATAGCAGGAAGAGTGCCAACTGGCCCCACTTAGAAGGAATGTTTTCTTGGCTCAATTTAAAAATAAGAAACCTTTGTCACCCACTCCCTTCTGCCCAATTATGTTCTCCTTTCTGCAACCTACTCCTCAGTGTCAAATGGATTTCAGTTTCTTCCCTACAACTCCTTGATCTATTTTCAAATGTCAGGGAATACAGGGGAGGTAGAAGGTTGAATATAAAGTAATGCCTGGGAGATTGGGAGGCTTCCTGGACTGCAACAGCCAAACTCAGCCCAGGGCTCTCACACAAGGGCAAGGAGACAAGAGCCCACACTGCACCCGTCTCCACATTTCAAATTCGGAAAGAAGGGAAGGAACATTAGGTTTCCACAGCTCAACGATTTCCCGAGGCATGGGTAGCCGGTCAAGACTATTAACGTGATCAGCCCCTCCCCCACCCATATTTGAAGTTGGCCTGAGTTAGCCAAGGAGGAAGGGAAGGAAGCCAGCACTTCCTTTTCAGACAGGAAGTAACAATGGCCCTTCCTGTGGAGATTTAAACAAATTGTCCAGCTGAGTTTCAACGAGAACATCCTCTCCTGAATTTGTTCCACAATTTCAAAATGGAGAGGGGAAAATGGAGATATGGCCTAAAAGTTTCCCTTCCCTCACAACAGGCAAGTCCTCCATACCATGCTGAGTGCTGGCATAACCCCCAAATCAGGCGGTGACATCTGTAATTACAAAACAATACAGGATAGATACAGAGGTAGAAAACTTCAAATTAGCCACCTTCTCACCAAGTCCACTACCACAAACTCTTCTTCTCTCTCATTCTAATTAAATAACCACCCATCTGAGAAATCACATAGATATGTAGCTTAACTCAAAACATTCAGGTTTTATGGTCCTCAAACCTGAGTGATCAGAATCACCTGGGAAGTTTAAAAAAAAAAAAATACAATCTCGGGGGGGGGGGGGGGGGGGGGGGGGGGGGCTGGAGGTTAGTACCTGTGTGGCTTGGTCAGTTAAGTGTTGGGACTTCAGCTCAGGTCTCACAGTTCATGAGTTCAAGCCCCAAATAGGGCTCCCTGCTGTCAGCACGGAGCACACTTTGGATCCTCTGTTCCCCTCTCTCTGCCCCTCCCCTGCTCATACTATCTCTCTCGAAAAGAAATAAACATTTAAAAAAGTTATTTTAAATATAATTTCTGGAGCACGTAGCTGGCTCAGTGAGAGGAGCGTGCAACTTGAACTCAGGGTTAGGAGTTCGAGCCCCATGTTGGGTGTAGAGATTACTTAAATGAATAAACTTAAAAAAAAATTGGAGTGCCTGGGTGACTTAGTCAGTTAAGGGTCTGATGCATCTGACTTCGATGCATCGGGCTCTGTGCTGACAGCTCGGAGCCTGTAGCTGCTTTGGATTCTGTGTCTCCCTCTCTCTCTCTCCCCTGCTCGTGCTGTCTCTCTCTCTCTCTCTGTCTCTCTCTCTCTCTCTCTCTCTCTCTCTCTCTCTCTCTCTCTAAAATAAATAATAAACATTTTTAAAAATTAAAACTTTTTAAATTCAAAATACAAAAAAAAAATATTATCGCCCAAATCTACCTCCTCATCCCTTATACTTCAATTTCTAGAGAGAATGCCTAGGAATTTATGCTTTTAAAAAGCTCTCAAAGTGGGGCACCTGGGTGGCGCAGTCGGTTAAACGTCCGACTTCAGCTCAGGTCACGATCTCGCGGTCCATGAGTTCGAGCCCCACGTCAGGCCCTGGGCTGATGGCTCAGAGCCTGGAGCCTGTTTCCCATTCTGTGTCTCCCTCTCTCTCTGCCCTCCCCCGTTCATGCTCTGTCTCTCTCTGTCCCAAAAATAAATAAAACGTTGGAAAAAAAAAATTAAAAAAAAAAAAAAAGCTCTCAAAGTGATTGATAGCTGCTGGGACCACTGTACTAGCCTATCACTGACAACCCTCTGGCCACCACACTTCTCCAGCAGAAAGGGCACTGGTTATTAAATATAGGATTTGGGCCTGCTCTGCTGTTCACCAGACAGCTCGGATCATTATTCCAAGCCGGATTAGTGACTCTTTGAAAGCCTGGTTTTAAATAGAAGAATGACTAGAATGACACCGTCCTAAATCCTATATTCTAGACTCAGAACCTAGAAAGAATTATCTCATTTTTTAGAATCCTGAGCTCCTACATTGGAGGATATCCCTGTTTACATTGCAGACTGGACAACCCTGATTATTTTTAAAACAACTTAGTTTAGAGGCGCCTGGGTGGCTCAGTCAGTTGCGCTTCTGACTCTTCAGCTCAGGTCAGGATCTCACTGTTAGTGAGATGGAGCACACATTGGGCTCAGCACTGACAGCATGGAGCCTGCTTGGGATTCTCTCTCCACCCCCTTCTCTCTCACTCAAAATAAGTAAATGAACTTTTAAAAACTGATTTGGTTTAATTTTCCTCCAAGAAACAAAGAACTGTGCCAACATTTTCAAAGATTGGTTCCATATATCCCAAAAGAAGTCTAAAGTCGCATATCTAGCATTCATGACCCCAGATAATTCTAGCCCAGTTGACAATATAACAGAAATAATCAGAAACTCTGGATTCAAATGTTATCTATGACATTTATTCAAGCAAGTGACTTTAACTTCTGGTTTGAGTAAGAGCAAATGAGTAGCAAAATGTTTTTAGAAGAACCATAAAGAGAAATATTTCCACAGGAAACATGTGTCACTAAAGATTTAGGAAAAAAGAATGCCACTAAAAAGCATACTTTCAAGACAACTACAAACATCTTTGAATGCTGAAGTAATACATATCAAGCAGTTATTTAAAGCGACTTCAAAATTTGGGGGATCTGTGATTGCCTAGAGTATTTCCTATGCAAGAGGATACAGTTACTTGACCAGAGAAGGGGATGGAAGGGAAATAAATGTTTCCTGATTGAGGTCATCTCCCAAGGATGATATTAAGTAACAGGATGACAACTAGGTATAATTAAAAAGAAGGACAGAGGGTAACCAGGTCAAGTTGCAGAGCTAAACTCCAAACTGAGAGAGAGGGAGACAGAGATTCTTTCACTGAAGGACAGACTAGCTAAACAAGATTATCGTGAGAGGGAAAGTAAGAATGGTGATTCAAGACACAAGTACTCTTGGTAATCAAATATCCTTTTACTTTCCCATGTGTGGTTGCCACAGAACATCAATCACTAAATAGTTGGTGCTTATTCCTCAATCCCACCAAAGTTAACCAGGCCAACCAGCTCAGTATATGCTTTAATAACCCTTAATGCTTAAACATGCATATGGAAAAAGGGAAAACAGTTATCAGGGATGAATATCTCCTCCCATGAGCAAAACAGAAATATGAAAATGGTGACCTACAACATGGTCCCTGAAGCCATTAAATCCCAATGATTAGGGCTTTGGGGAAGCAGGGGCTTTTTGATCAAATGAACAAACAGAAAAGCAACAGATAAGTGGGGCAGGCATATTTGGTCATAAACTAAAGCACAAATGTACTCAAAAAGAAACTGTACCAGATGTAGGCTGTCACTTCTCCTGTTCATAGAAAATCGACTATGTAGATCAGAAGGTGGAGAAATACATCTTCAGGGAGGAAATTTTTATCTCACTTCCCAAACGCATACAAGCTTATTCTAAATAGCTGCCCTACTCTTATATTCTCCAAGACAAGGGTCATCAATCTATGCAAAATCTGCTACTCTGCAAATTATGTGCTGACTATACTCACATGGAACTTCTGCAATGGGACAAAGATAGAAGTTGGGTCAGGTATTGCCTCAACTCTTTACAAAGAACACACAAAAAATTGTTACCATTTGTTGTCCCTGTGGTCTGAAGAAGACTTTTTTTGTATTGTACAGTGCACGACAAGGTCCTAAATTAAATTGCCCCCTCTTCCCCACAACACATACCCATTGAACCTCTCTGAACAGATCTACTATTCCTCTCATCTTTCTTGCTCACTGGTAACAACCAACCTCAGGACCTTTACACATTCTACTCATATCTACATGACTTCACCCTAATATGTTTTAGGTCTCTCTCAAACATACCTTATTAAGTGAAGACTTCCTTGGCCACTCTCAGTATACATTTAAAAACCTCACTTTACCCTTGTACTTCTTATTCACCACTCTGTATTCTGCTTTATTTTTTCCTCAATAGTATCAACACACTCTAGCATACTATACATTTACTTGCTTATTTATTATCCAACTCTTCCAACTAGAAAGTAAACTCTGTGAGGTCTGATGTACTGTTATATTCCAGTGCATGGCATACAGCAGGTTCTCAAATTTCTTTTATTTAAAAAAAAATTTTTTTTAATGTTTATTTTTGAGAGCACATGAGCAGAGGAGGGACAGAGAGACAGGGAGACAGAGAATCTGAGGCAGGCTCCATGCTGACAACAGAGCCCAATGTGGAGCTTGAACTCACAAACTGTGACATCATGACCTGAGTTGAAGTTGGATACTTAACCGACTGAGCCACCCAGGCTCCCCTCAAATTTCTTTTAAATGAAGATGTTTCACTCTTCCAATGAAAACAAAAAGTTAAATTTTAGAAAAATAAACCAACTTTGTTCATTTTTCTTTCTATATTTTTTAAGAGTGTATAGGCACACAGAGGTTTATTCATATCTTGTTAGGAGATTTAAAAAGATACTCTTGTATTGTTACAACTAAATATTTGGAGTAAAGAAATCCTGCCCTTCCGCTGCCAAAAAAGTTTTTAGCAATAAAGTTCTATACCAAGAGAGTGACATATACATGTGCAAAGCAATTCACTCATTTTTTTAAAAAATATTTTTTTTAGATTTTTTAAGGTAATCTTCACACCCAACATAAGGCTCAAACCTACAACCCTGAGATCGAGTCACGCAGCCCACCAACTGAGCCAGCCAGGCACCCCAACATTTTACTCTTTCAATAATATGTTGGGCTATCTATTGTCTTCTGAGTCTTATGAATGGGTGCAAAATAGATATTTTTACATGCTCATGTAAGAGCTCATGTAAGGTAGTAAGATAGGATGGGACAAAGAAAGAATGCTGTCATGTTTTCTTAAAATAGAATTGCCTAAGAAGGCAATTTTCAAAAAGAAAAATAGGAAAGAGTAAAAAGATTCATGCTTACTGTTGGGAGCTCTCTTTTTCAAAGACCTGTGATGCTGCTTAATTCAGGAAACACACTTAATGACATCTTTGATTTCCATTTAATGTAACTATGTCCTAATTGTGATCTCAGGCCCATCAACTGGGGTCTCCTGTAGCCTAACCTGCAGATTTGGCTGACCTTCAGCAGGATAGACATTCAAATGGCCAACTCTGCCCTGGTTTACAACGTAGTCAATGGAGAGCAGAACAGAGAGGTTACAGAACCTCCCTTACTCCAGCAAAGAAACCGTGGAAACAAATCAGATTGGCACCAATTTTTCCTTTAAAACAGACTACTCTATTTTAAAAGTGTGCTGAATATACACAAGCTACTTTGTTTCAATGAGATTCACTTCACTTGCAAAGAAATGGAAACTGTAGGTGCTTTGATAAAAGTATTGAAAAGTTGACCTAGTTTCTATAACAAGGTCTTATGTCCTCAACCATCAGAATATATTTTGGTTTCTTAAAATATAAGCTCCCTAAAACAAAAATCTTTTCACTCCGCAAAGCAATCTCTCAATGTGCTACTGCATTCCAATGCAGAACAACATGGGAAGCTACACACAAAACTATTAATTTACTCTTAGAAAAGTATGTATTTTTTTCGCTCTACTGCCAATAGAATGAAAGACAGTAATTAATTGGTAAATGTGGATGGAATCTGAAAATCAAAAAGATAAAAACTAACCTGTTTAAGGTTTATTTATTTTTGAGAGAGACAGAGAGAGATAGAGCACGAGCAGGGGAAGGGCAGAGAGAGAGGGAGACAGAATCTGAGGCAGGCTCCAGGCTGTGAGCTGTCAGCACAGAGCCCGACGTGGGGCTTGAACCTGTGCCCGTGAACTGCGAGATCATGACCTGAGCCAATGTCAGATGCTTAACTGACTGAGCCACCCAGGTGCCCCAAAACTAATCTGCATTATTATAAGAGATCTTCTTGAATCACAATTTACCCTAATCTAGATCTAACTGAAAGAAACCAGAAGCAGTATCCTAATACTTGTACCTTTAGCATGAGTGTAGTTTATTCTATGATAAGAATCAGAAACTTTTTCCATATTAAGTGTTAGGGAGGCAAAGCAATGACCAAGAAGACTACCAACCTCAGGAGAAAAGATAGGGAACACCAGAGGTCAGGAAAGCAAGTAAAAAGGAGAAAGTGTAGAGCAATCAGTGGAGGGAAATGTGGGTTTAAAAAAATGCAAAGAGTTGGGTGGGGAGCTATGATGGGAAGCTATGAAGTGCCAACAGAAATTAGTTAAAATACTATTCAGAACATTAGTTTCATGGGTTAGTTAGTATGAGGGGAAGGAAAACCTTCAGCCAGAAGAAACCTAGAAGTTTCCAGGCAAGCCTGCCTCTGACAAATATACATTTCCCACAGGCCACAGTTTGGCTTTTCCGCATACAAAAGCAGACCTCTTTCTTAAGCACACTTCTCACAGGATGCATTAATGAACTCACAATTTCTACACACCCCAGTTTTACAAATGTCCATAAATAGGGGTTGAAAATAGAGAATGAATTTTCCTGAACATAAAAGAGGGGAATTTATTTGAAGAAAAAAGATAGTAAAAGCCTGCCTTTATTTCTATGGAGTTTCCTATACAACCATTCATAGCTGAATATTGTCCTACGAAATCCTGATTGGACAAAACTTCAAGGTAAACAATCTGGTCCAAAGTCAAAAGTAATAAACCAACCAAAGCTTTTCCAGTCCAGTCTCTGCAAAATTAAAGAAAGTTTACCCTTGAATGCTAGAATTCTATCTCTTGTAGATAGAAAAGATGGGAGAAACCTTCTTTTCCCCTAATGTTTCCAAGTCTCTGAAGAAATTACCGTAAGATATTCAAGCTTTGCCACCTGTTTCTCTCCCCCCACTAATGCCTCACTTTACTTTATTAAAAGTTATCCATCCCTAAATTTTGGACAACCTTGCCCATATAACTCCCCAAACTTGTCTATTATTAGACACCATTTTTTCCATTAAAAAAAGTTAGCTTGGGGTGCCTGGGTGGCTCAGTCAGTAGAGCATGCAAGATATCAGGGTTGTAAGTTCAAGCGCTACCTTGGGGGTAGAGATTACTTAAAATATCTTTAAAAAAAAGAGTTAGCTTACTCATCCAGGAAGCCCATTTATTCCATAATACAAACATCCATACCATAGAGTACCTTAAAGGGTATCTAGTCCAACAGACAAATGATGTTTGAATTCATTTAAAGCATCCATTCTAATAGCAAAAACTTACAAGGCATTACCATGAGCTGAGCACCATTCGATGAATTTTAGATATATTAAATCACTTAGGCATCACAACAATTCTATGAGATGGATTATGTTATTGTTTTCATTTTAGTGACAGAGCCAAAGGCATAGAGTGACCAAACAATCTACCCCCTATTGCAAGAGTTGAAATGGCAGAGCAAGAGTGAACTCGGGTAGTCCAGCTCAGGGACCCATGCTCTTAGCCACGATGCTACACTGCCTTGACTCTCTATATCTGTGGAACTCTCAGACTGGAAATTCCCTGTTCAGTCAGCATATCGATCAAAAAATACAGAAAAATAAAACATTCGTGGCAAAAGGTTAACTGTGGGTGTCTGGGTGACTAAAGGGTATACTGGAGTTCTTGTGCCATTCTTGCAACTTTCCTCTAAGTTCAAAATTTTTTCAAAATTAAAAGTTGAGGGATGCCTGGGTGGCTCAGTTGGTTAAACTTCCGGCTCTTGGTTTCAGCTTGGGTCATAATCTCACGGTTCGTGAGTTCGAGCCCGGCATCAGGCTCTGTGCTGACAGTGCAGATCCTGCTTAGGATTCTCTCTTCCTCTCTCTGCCCCTCCCCCAATTGTTCTGTCTCTCTCTCAAAAATAAATAAACTTAAAAAAAAATTAAAAGTTCAAGGTTGCTTTTATCATGTAATGGGACATAGTTTGCCAAAGTGATGACCAAATTACCTGCTGGCCAGCAAAGAAGGCTTTAAGAAAAAACTCTGGATCCTTATAATGTCCCCACTAAATGTCTGATCTAAATTGCCCACGCCACTCCAGTCAGACTGAAGGACTCACTGCAGAGGAAGTGGCCCTAAAAATGGAGAACACTGTCCCTGAACCATAACAGTAACTGTGGGCTCCATTCTCAGTGCTTAATATTTAATAACCAATGACACTCAATTCCAAATAGAATGGAGTGCGGACATTTACTCCCCAAAAGATATTGTATAATATAACCAAATACAAATCAATCCATACCCTTATTTCCCCCTCGTTAGTTCTAACCAGAATTATCAGTTCTCTCCTTACTATGTCCCTGCCAGGCCGTATCGATGCTCTCTATTGGAAACCTTGCAGTCAGCTGCATTTTAGGCAGAACAATTCCTATTTTAGCTTTTCATGGCATTTTAATCCTTGTGCAATGGAAGAGAACATGAAATCACATACTGATAACCTAGGAATCATTCCTTCAGGCAGTTTCCTGTTACTATTGTTCTACATTACCCATGAAAATTAATTTGGGTTCTCTTAAATTCATACTTCCCAATACACTTGAACAAAATCTGAAGTTTCATAGCAGAAGCACTGACAAAAAAATACAATGATATCCAAACATACTTTCTTTGGAACACTGATGTTCAAAACTATCATCCCAAGCTTTTTAGGTTTTCATTAACTAGTATAAAAAACACTCAATTCTAACATGTCGGAAAGCAATACTTCCCTGCTGCTGCCCTAGTAAGTTCCAGGTAAGAAGTTCCTCTCCCCTAGATAGTGGCTATATTTAAGGTTTCAGTGGTTGAAGTTAATAGCCACCTAGATTATGAAATGTTATGATCCTTACTTTTTACACTACCCTTTACACTACTTTTTACACTACCCTGTCTGGAACCTGACAGCTCATCCAGAAAAGAGGTGTTTTATTTTTTTTTTATTAAAATGTTAAATCTTTGATTATTTCCAGAAACTTCACTTAAAAATGGGAGGTGGGAAATGTGTAAAAGGTTGAAACTACTGACTACAGCAGAAGCTTCTAAATCACACTGTGATTTTGTTAATCGAAGTTGTTCTGCTCCCCACCTTGACTTCCTTTCAGTCTTCCCCACAAAATCCCTCAGTGATTCCCATCAAATGCCTTATTTAACCAAGGCTTACTGACACTGCGATATATACTTGACACTAAGGCAGGTGCTAAGAGGACATAGAAGACAGTCTCACAGTCTAGAAGGAAAGACAAAAAGAAGTAGACAACTTTAACACAGTGTGATAAACATTATTTGAGCTACCGTTACAAGCCTCTCCCTGCAAGTTGCCAATATCATTCCAAACCACATGCCTGCAAATTCTCTAGAAGAAGAAATTTCACTGATAATCAAAGTTGGAGGCATTTCCGGTAAGTTTAAGAAGTCAGGATAGCAATAATAGGCATATGGGAAGATCCCAGTTTTAAAGACTGAGGTAATATCCATTCTAGCATATTCAGGTCCCTGTGGGGCTTATGGAAAATGGATTTTTTACATATATTATTCCAACATGCAGGGGGCTGGAATTCTAAGTGGGGGACTGGCACTCTGCAAAATTAAACACTCCTGCCTCTAGCAAGGGCTCATTTTAGTTCTGGCTCTTGTTTCTATTCTCTCTGGAGAATGGTAGTATATTAGTGGCTAAGTCCATGGACTTTGTAGTTAGTCAGAGGAGGGTTTAATCCTGGCCTTGGCCACTTACAGGCAGTGAGATTTTTCAGCAAACCTCACGGGCAGTGAGATTTTCAGCAAACCTCAGCTTCTCTGAGGCTCACAGTCCTTAAAAAACAACAACAAAAACAGTGGTGGGAAATTAATAGTTTATGCAAAATGCTTAGCATGCAGTAAAAAAACAACAAGGGGGTGGGGAGAAAGGGCTGGAAGTAACAGGGGACCACTGGGTACTAAAATAGAAAGCAATAAATTATACAGAGCTAATCATTTTGTTATTCCAATTGAATAGTGATCTATGCTTAATTTATTTGCATCCGTCCTGTCTCACCCATCCCTAGAGAGCAACTACCTCATAAACCTAAGGCTGAATTGCAATTACTCCGAGCTTTTTTTAAAAAAAAATCTACAATAGTCCCAATTTTTATACTGAGAGAACATATCCTAGCCCCTGCGACTCTCCATAATTTGGAACCCTAAGAAAGGCAGTAGAACTCTAACCACCCAAAAGAGACACCCACCTGGAACATACAGACCATACCTTAGTCATATAACAAAGAAACCAACAGTATATAGGAGTCAAACAAAAAAAGAAAAATCTGCACAACTCATACTTACTCGTCATTTTTTATCCCAAAACCACAATGAGGAGCAAAACAAAAAATTAAAGATTTACTTATTTGCACCCCTTATATTTCCTGAAAGAACTAGTAGGGGTGAGGTAAGAGACAAATCTTCCATCTTATCAACCAAAAGGCTCTATAGTACACACCAGTCAAAACAAAGCCTCAGTCGTGGAAATAAATATTCCTGGACGCTAGTTACTAGGATGCTCACTGCAGCTACACAAAGCCCAGTATTTAAAGCTGGACCCAAATCACCACCACTCAGTCATCCAGAACCTATTTTCAAACTGCCTTTGTACTCCTTCTTCAGATTCCCTCATCCCTCCCCCTAAAGGTTGAGTGGGAAACCGACACTCTGGCAGCAACATGACCAACCCTCCAAAGATCCACCAAGAAACCTCCCCTAGGCTGGAGTCAAGGCAGAGAAAACGTTTAATATTTTCCAAATTTTCTTTCAAGCAAGAAGTATAGTCAAACAGACTGTACACATTATCTTTTTTCTTTGTTGCTGCACTTGCTATAATTATGAGATCCAGACATCAAAATTTGACTGTAGCCCTCGCACAGATTAGATTAAAAGAAGGAACAAAGTTGTTTCTTCGGAAGCCACAACCTCACCAGGATGAAATCATCCTTCAAGAAATACTCTCATTCTGGAAAAGAAATTCAAGGAAGTGTTGTAGTCTAAAAAGAATGGGAGGGGGGCACGAAATCAGGGGACTATTAAAGATACATACCAGTTTAAAGCTAAAGGGCAGCTTATCTATTAAGGCCTATCTTGTTACAATCAGGGCAGTATCTATTCCAGCTCTAATTTTCAGACCGATGCGCATTTTCAAAGAGAGAAAGAAGAGAATACTCAGTTTTCAGCTCCTGATGAGTTGGCTATATAATTATCTAGAAACAGTATTTTTGGAAGAATGTATTTGCAAAAAGAAAAGATGAATCTTACGATTAAGTATATGAAAGCAGTCACGGGCCTTCGGCTCTTACATATTTTTTATTTCATGGCAAATTAACCAAACCAAAAACTGACCTCCAAAAAACGACTTTCAGTTGGGTTAAAAAATAATTATTCCTGTTGTACTTTCTCAAATGCATTCTCAACACTAAAGTCTGCGTTAAATGTTTTCTCTTAACCTCACCTTATTTGATCCAAGGCCCTTTCAGAAGGCACAAATATTTCCAGGTGTGTTGCCACTTTATTCAGGTGAAGTTAAAAAGCATGATTAGAATTTCCTTATCCCTTTAAGCACATACACCAAACGTTATGGTACTTGCAAACTGAACATGTAACACCTCTACAAATCTTTGTCATCAAATGTAGTCTTAGGGAGAAAGAAATGGCAATTTGGTTAACATGGACCCATTTGTTTTCTTTTATAAAGCAAAGTAAGGAGGCTACGTCTCGCAGGAGAATGAGGCTCCCACCCACCGCACCTGGAAAAGTGAAAGAGGGATCCACCCAGGAACAGCAGGGCTGGAACTGAGCTGGGCCGTTCAAACTCTCTGGGGGAAAAAACACCACCATTTAAGCTGCAAAGCTCCCTACAACTTTCCACTTCCACAAATCTAATGATAAAGGGGGGAAAAAGTTTTGAAACATATGAAGAACCATCTGTATAACTAGCTTCCAACCCGGACAAATTCCTTTCCCAACCCACACGCAACATGCCAAAAAACCGAACTTTTGGTTTGGGCTCTGAAAATAGAAGTTTGTTAGCTGAACACCAGAAGAAAACATAAAATTAAACAACATACAAAAATGTAAATTTACATGTAAATGTAAATTTGCTCTCACCCCTCTGGATCTAATCGTCTCCCTATGTTAGAGAGAGCTTACAAGTTTGTTTCTGGGTCTTGAATATTTTACTTTTTAATCTAATAAAATACCAAAATTCCCCCAAAGTAAGTAGAAAGAAAAAATAACAATTGCTTAAAAGTCACCCGTCAGCACAGCAGAAGCTCTCGTTTTTAACTTCCCTCTGGTTACCGTAAGACAAAAATTCGACTTGGCTTATCCTCCTTCACCCGTCTGTACACACATTTTTTAAAAAGGCACACACCTCAAATGTGGACTTCTAAAAACCAGTCCTTTAAGAAAGAAACCCAAGGCTTCGTCAATGTGCTGAGAAAGACAAATCCAGCAGGGTACTTGATTTTTCGCCACTTCTTCCTCCTTTCAGGATCAGGATCTTTCCTGCTCTTCTTTCTCCCTCTCTCTCCCTCTCTCTCTCTCTCTCTCTCTCTCTCTCTCTCTCTCTCCTTTTTTTTTCTCTCAGATCCAACACCTAAAATGGAAGTTGCACCCAGCCAAAGGCTAGGGAGCCTGGGTGGTGACAAACTGATCTGGCAGCCCTACCCCCTCGCTTTCCTAAGTGATGTCAGCCCCTGAGAACTTCCAATCGGAGCCAGGCATAAATCAGGGAGCTGATTTTATCCAATAGGAAACTTTATTATAGGAAATTAAAAAAATAAAAAAGGAGAGAGAGAGGAGGAGAGAAAGAGACAGGGGGAAGTTTTATATATATATTTATATTTAAAGTGGAGACTACACAATCTCTGAGGAATTACTGCAGAGCTCCAGGGGGGGCCGAAGGAACAAGGGCTCCTTAGGATGGCACGCCTAAGCTCCAGTTCTCTTTGATGGTGGGGTTCTTGCTTCCTCTCCCTTCCTTTCCGGGTAGGGAAATAAGAGCTGATTTGATTTGCCTGCTGCTATTTGGTTTGTTGCTTTCAACCCCAAAGCATTTTCCCAAAAGAAGACAGGAAGGGAAGGAGAGAAAAATCCTAGAAACAGGACCGCTATGTATTGATTGGATGGTAGGGAATATCTGAGGTAAACAATTTCGGTGTTTTGGTTTAACTGCATTATAGCTAAGGAGAAAAAAAATAGATGTTGGACTTGTTAACAGTTTTTCGTGTCTATACTTTCAACTGGTAGGAGGCTGTATCCCACTGGGCTGTTAAAGAAAATCACTGTCTTCCCATTTGTCCCCGAATCAAAATAATGTGGGTTTGAGGGGGAGAATAAATGGAATTCAGTAAGAAATATATTTAGAGGAGATAACAGCATGTGTAAGAAAAAGTCTCACTTTAAGAAAATTCAGTTTCTTTGTGCACTTCAAGCTTACGATGATCTAGTTCATACATTCTCTTTTTACATTTAACCCACATAAAGGATTATACAGGTATTCTTTTTCTGAGCTGCAAATGATCCTTAATATGCTCTTACACTGTTAGGCCATGAAGGACAGACATTGGACTTTTTTTTTTTTCACATGTTTGACAAAGACTAGCATTTTATGGTCATTCAGTGGTTACTAAAGAAAAATGATAATGATGAATTGAAAATTTCCTTTTTTACTCTTACTGAAAAATCTGCCTGTAGACTGCTGCCAAATGAATCTTCATAAAGTTTTCATAATCTAGAGTAATAGTTAAGAGCATAGGTGCTGCAGTCAGACTGCCTGGCTTCAAACCTTCCTTCCTTGCAAGCATACTTAAGTAAATGTATTCCTACGTGACCTTGAACAAATTATATAATCTCTCAGAGCCTCTGTTTCCTTAACTATAAAGAGGAGATAATAACTATATCTCTCACAGTACTGTTGTGAGAATCAAAACACATATAAAGTTCTTAAAACAACATACAGTATATAATATAAACTCACTAAGAATGAGTTATTATTACCAGTATCTACCCTCTCCCAAAACCTTCAGTGGCTCACCATTGCCCGATAATAGCAAACAATGACAGAGCATCTATCATGTGAAAGGCACTTTGCACTCATTATCTCTAACTTCTAAAACACCACCATGGAGATAGTATTACCACCATTTCACAAATGAGGAAAATCAAGGTTCAGCAAGCTGAAGAAACTTGCCTGAGTTCGTCTGGCTAAGAAGTGGTCCCCTCATTGATCTGACTCCAAAGCCCATGCTCTTTCCATCACCCTACACCGTGGTCAGGATAAAAGCCAAGTTCCTCATCTGCTTTCAAGGTGCCACGTTTACTCACTCAATACATTAAAGTCACCCTTAGTAACCATAATCTGACCTTTCCTTATCTATTTAAACTGGAATTCTACTCCTCAGCATGAATGTGCCCTTCTAATCAGGCAATCTAGTCATTATCCACCCCCTCATATCTGGTCTAAAGTGGCCAAAAAAGGATTTCTCTCAGAATGGCTAGAAGACCAAACAGGCATCACAGCACTTGTTTGATGGGCTTTAAACAAACCAACTAGATTGGGAAATTAATACATTAAACAGAGACATGCACGAACTTTAACCCTCATTATCTAGGAACCTTCTCTTACTATCTTATCACATCTTCTACTTCTCTTTCCATCTAGTATTCCTGGTCCTCCATAGCAAGTTCAAAAGCCAAAGATGACTGCCAAAGGAAAACAACCAGCACAAGAAATGTTCGTTGATTAATTCCTAGATCAGAGCCACATTTTAGAATATTCTATGATTTTCTAGCGATGGATTGGTCTTGTTTCCTTCACATCATCACTAAAAACTTGCAAGTATTTTGCCTTCCTTTAGTGTGTGTGTTTTCCTGCCTCCTTCACCAGAAGATGAGCTCCATGAAGACATGAATGGCATCTTTCTAGCTCATGGTGTACCCCAGAGCTCAGCCTAATGTCTCGTATTTAGCAACAGATGAGTGAGTGAGTGAAGTCTCTTGGCTTACTAGTTATGTAATCCTGGGAAAGTCATTTTATAGTAACGAATTTGTAGATAACATTTGAAATAAAGTTATATACAAACCAAAAAAGATAACTCAGGGGATGCCTGAGTCAGTAAAGCATGAGACAGGCTCAGTCAGTAAAGCATGGGACTCTTGATCTCAGGATCATGAGTTCAAGCCCACGTTGGGCAGAGAGCCCACTTAAAAAAAAAAAAAAAAAAGATAATTTAGTGATGAAAAAGTTAAAATTTAAATTTATCTGAAATAGCTGTCTCCAAATAAAGCATCACAAGGATCAATACTCACTGAGGGATAAACTCTTTACAGTCAGGTGACCGAAAGCAAAAAGATGAGTTCCACTTGGATTATTCTTAGTCCCTACTGTGAGCCAGGTACCTTCTAGATGTCAAACATAATGAGTAGACCAGTTCCCTGCTCTCAGAAAGCTTACATGCTAGTGGAGGGAGAGAGAAGATTAATAAATGTCAGATGTAACACTATGCAGAGATTTAAAACAGACTGATAGGGGCACCTGGGTGACTCAGTTGGTTAAGTGTCTGACTTTAGCTCAGATCATGATCTTGCAGTCCAGGAGTTCAAGACCTGCATCGGGCTCTGTGATGACACCTCAGAGCCTGGAGCCTGCTTCAGATTCTGTGTCTCCCTCTGTCTCTGCCTCTCCCCTGCTCATGTTCTGTCTCTCTCTCTCTCTCTCTCAAAAACGAATAAACATTAAAATTAAAAAAAAAAAAAAAAAAAAGACTGATAATAATGACTCGTGGTTTATTCTACCCTGGATGTTAGGGACAAACTCTTCAGAGAGTTTGACATTTAAGTTGAAATCTTTAAGTTGAAATCTGAAGAAGCAGCTAATCATAAGAACAAAGGAGCATTGGTAACTACTAATGCCAAAGTCCTCAAGTGTGAGGCTGAAACATGCTGAATCCAGCAGTGTGTCGAAATGAGGAGGGAGTGATAAGAATATGAAAGATTCTACAGGTTAGAGAAAGGAGTTTGATTTCATTCTTTGTTTAAAATGTTTATTTATTTATTTTGAGAAAGAGAGAAAGTGCTCACGCACACAAGTAGGGGAGGGGCAGAGAGGGAAGGAGGGAGAGAATCCCTAGCAGGCCCCACACTGTCAGTGCAGAGCCCAATGCGGGACTCCATCCCATGAGCCAGGAGATCAGGACCTGTGCCAAAATCAAGATTCGGATGTCTAACTGACTGAGCCACCCAGGTGCCCCTTGATTTTATTCCTAGGTAGAGGAAAGCCTGTGAAGGTTTTCAACAGCAGAATGACATAATCTAACTCAGATTTTGAAAAGATCTGGCTGTTTATGTGTCAAATGGATTAAAGAGGGGGTACGGGTGAAAGCAAGGAAATTAGTTTGAAGGTCAAGTTGCAGTAATACAAAGCTGACTATAGTAGTAACAGTGAAAACGGGGAGAAGTTAATGGATTGAGGATATGTTTAGAGATACAAGGTTGTTTTTTATTGCGGAGCTTTTTCTTTCTTTTTTTTTTTCTTTCTTTCATTTGTTTTTACCGCATGGAATATTACATTCAGTGTGCTCGGTTTCACAGCTCTCAAAGTTTAACTCCCCCCACCCAAGCCACCAGCGCTTACACACAAAGAAAAACAAGATACCATAAAACGTTGAAAGATTAGGGAAGAGCTAGGAAATAATACCGTGTTTGAAAAAGAAATATTAAAAACAAATAAGAAATATTAAAGTTATTATATAGGGCTGAGTTCTGTGCTGTGTTGACTCTACTTCTAAAATAGACTGAAACTATAAATGCCAAGGAGAAGAAATGAAAAAAAATTCAACTCCAAAAAAAACCAAAACAACCCCCCTGGCTATCCATACAAAAGAAGACAAAATATTTTTACTCCTTTCTACCCTCTGGTGGCTACATATTACCATCAAAAGTTTGTCATTTTTGAAGCCCTGAGTAGGACGGCCATTTATCATTCCCTTTAGAAATTCTACTGTCACTAGATTTAACTACAATAGTGTTGGATTAAAAAAGCAGAAACCAAGAAGGGAGTCCTCTCCAGTTCTTGAAAATTAATCTAATCCTAATAACAATAAATTCATGAGGAGGTATAATATTTATATTTTTCTTACAAGCCCACAGGATCACCTCTACTGGTACTCCAGCCACCTACTCAAGTCTTGATTCCACAGTAACAGATATCATAAACAAGCATTGTTCTGCCTTCTCTTTTCTCTTCTTTTTGCTTGCTTGTGTGTCCTCCTTCTGCTAAGTTTTATGTCCTTTCACGAACTGCTTCCTCTTCAAAATATAACTGCAACCTAAAATGTCTTCTGTTCCTTGATCTTTTTTCCGTCTTGAGAGCAGAGGTCTCAAACTAGGAAAATATTACCTGACTTGGAAATCCACCCCATCCCCCCATATTTGTCAACCTTCTCAAATCCTATACAAAAACCAAAAAAAAAAAAAAACAAAAAAAAACCCAACAAAATCCTTAAAAAAAATTTTTTTTTAACGTTTATTTATTTTTCAGAGATGAAGAAAGACAGAGTGAGCAGGGGAGGGGCAGAGGGAGAGAGAGACATATAGAATCCCAAGCAGGCTCCAGGCTCCGAGCTGTCCGCACAGAGCCCCACGCAGGGCTCGAACTCACAGCCGTATTTGAGCGCACCGTACTTTACTCACCTCTCTACACTGATCCTTTGCAGGTTCCCCGTGTCTTAGGCATCTTCGTGTCCTGTCTCCGGGTGGCCTCCGTGAAGGCTGCTCCGTTTTAATTCGCCGCACTCTGTCACCAATGGCTTTGGATTCAGCTGTCTTCACCTAGAGCTGGACATCGCGGGGCGTGGGAGTGAAGCCAGGCCCCAGGTCCTAACACACACACGTGGGGAGGAACCGCTGTCCAGATTTATAACGTGGGCTGGCATTCTCTCTAAATGTTTAATCTTGAAATCATTTGTTACATCACCCCTGAAAACAGCTGCTGCCAGTCAAGAGGTGCGCTAACTAAATCATCTCTGGAAGGCCACTGCAGGCCCCGCCACACCCGAAGTTCCGTAACCCCCTTGGTCCCACCAGTTTATAGTGGAGCGGGATCTGTGGAAACCGGATTCCAGACACTAGCCCAACAGCCTTGTTCCCGAACATCCCTGGCCTAAGGAGCTATCAAGGTTAGAAAGATCTGATCAAGGTGCGAGGAGAGCCATCCAGAGGCTTTTTCCTCCGAGACGCCTTCCTCAGCGGGGCCTGGGCCCCTTCAGCGTCTTCAAAGGGAAGACGGAGGTGTCCTTCAACCGCCTTGGAGGCTGCCCTACTGGGGAATCCTGACCCTGTCCTCCCTGTGATTTCGTCGAGTGCCGTGGGACAAGACGGCCTCCACAAGAAACCCTCCCGGGCGGGCCTTCCCACCTACCTCTTGCAGCCCGACCATCTTGGCTCAGCCCTCGAGTCCCTCGAGACGTAGCCTCCCGCCCAAAGCGCTCCTCCCCCTGTGATTGGCCGCCTGAGGAGCCTTCGGCCAATGGGGATGACGTATTCAGGCAGACGTCAGCCCGCGGGCTGGGGGAGGAGGAAGGACGTCGGGCCCGGCGACGCGCCGTGCGCGAGGGCCACAGCGCGAGGTGTGTGGCGCTGGCCGCGTGGCCTCAGGCCCTGGCTGTCACCACCTCCCGGTGCATGAGGGTGCCGGGCCCGCAGCGGTACGAGGGCACCAGGGAGTGGCTGCAAAGCTCGTGTGGCCGGAGGTGGTGGTGAGGGCGAGCCCTGAATTCGGGCCTCCGGGAGCCTCACGCTCCATTCCCAGAAACCTTTGCGCCTAGAGGTCTCTCTTCAAAGGAGTTGGGCCGGGGCGCCCAGAGCGTGAGGGGCGCCCAGCCTTGCAGGGCCTGCTGTGAAGCCCTGCTTTTCCCGCCAACCCCGATTTCTTGCTTCTGGACGCGGAGCGGAACCCTCAGGCCGTGGGCCCACCTGTGCCGCTCTGCTAACCCTCCCCGCGCAAGGCTCGACTTTGGGAGGAAGCAAGGCAGGCTGGACAGAGGACCCGAGCACCAAGAGGACGCCAAGAGCAACTTCTGCAGAGCTCTTCCAGGTCGGGTCTGGGGGCCAGGCGGGGGGCTTGGTGGATCGGGAAGCTTCCCCAGAGCCTATGTTTGGGACCTTGCAAGAGCTGCCATCCTCCGCCCCTTTCAGCTCTCCGGCTGAAATCGGCATGGAGCCTACCCTTTCTGAATTCACCTTTCCGTCCCCTTCTTTCCTGATAGTTTGACGGGAACCGTTCAGAGCCGTCGGTGCCACCTGACAGAAAACTGCATGCCAGGAAAGGAACGCCAGCTGTGCAGTGAGTGTGGGGGTTTCAGTGCAAAAAGCTGGAAATGGAGTGAGCCTGAAGTCAGAATAGCCAGCTTGTTTCGGGAAGGGAAGGATGCTTAATTATCCTTGCTCCGTTGTTAGCCAGGTGATGAACCAGACTGAAAAACCGAACGGCCAAATCCTTTGCCAGTTTCCAGGCCGCGTGAGGCTCGCTTTGGTCAAGAACAGCTGAAGCAAGGGTGGCAACGTCCTTATTTCTTTCTGTGAGAGACCTTCCCACGGAGTCCAGCACCTGCTTTTCTTTACTGTGCACCCTCTGCTGGTTAGTGTGATAGAGTGAGCTCAAAGAAAAGAAGGTTGTGTACAACCTCCTAGAGAATTTTATGTTCTATATTGTTTCTTTAAAAGTGTTAAATTGGGGATTATACCCATGGAACTCAGAAGTGTGGTGCTCGGGAAGAATAGGAGTTGTCAGCATTATTGGTGTTGAGTCTCAGTGGTAACGTGAATGAAGAAGGTTTAAGCATAATGGTAAGAGCTACCTTTTTTTTTTTTTTAGTTTATCTGTTTATTTTGAAAAAGAGAGAGAACAGGGGCAGGGCAGAGAGAATCCCGAGCAGGCTCTGCACTGTCAGCACAGAGCCCGACACGAAGCTCAAACTCACAAACCATGAGATCATGACCTGAGCCGAAATCAAGAGTCAGATGTTAACCAACTGAGCCACCCAGGTGCCCCAACCACAGCTACCGTTTTGGAAGTGATAGTTATTATGTGCCAGGCACTCACAGTACTAAGCAATTTTACCTGCATTGACTCACTTAACCTGTAAAACAGCCCTACCAGGTAAGTACTGTTATCATTACCATTTCATAGATGAGAAAAGTGAGGCTCAGAAAAGTTAGGTCAATTGCCTGAGATTATACAGCTAGGCTAATACATAACAGAACTAAGATTCAAATGTGCACATGCTTCTGAGCTCCTACATGTAACCACTATGAAATTCTTTGTTGAGATACCCTTGGCACAATTTCTGGGCTTATGGTAACTCGACTCACGGCTATTCTCTCTCACTTTCAAAATTTCCTTGTCATTTCAAAGACAAAAGCAAATTAGGTGCAGCCATTCCTCTGAAATGTACTATCTCGTCCACAGGAATCCGATCTTTGAAAACGTAGGTTAAGAGACCAACATGTGCTCTCCTGCCAGTTCCAAAATCCTATATAGGAATCCCCGGTTTCTGCGGTTGGCTTTTGTGCAGCTTCATCACCAGCAACAGAGTGGTGTGTTCTGCGATGTCCTTCTGCAGGCAGAAGGTAAGAGACTGGTGGGGACCCGCTTGAAAAGCCACTCACTATAGGATACTCACGATGGAATAAGATAAAATGAGTTCAGGGCCAGGGAGTAGAGCACAAAACCAAGAAAAGGTATTATCATCACCTTTGAGTATTGTACATTATTTGGTAAAGAACTGTTTGTTTCGAGGACAGTTGGCTGTTTTCAAGAATGAATAGGAGACTGTGCTCTTTTTCTTTTAAATTGTGAAACTAATTGTAAAGTTTAGTAAGCCTAGAAATTCTGTAAAAGATGGATAATATTGTAAGAGGATGATTGTGAAGATGGAGTTAACATACAGCGCTCAGAACGGCGTTCTTCATAAATTGAGCACAATGTAAGTGTTAAATAATACTATTACTTATTTTCCCATTTTCTCGTCAAGCTGCTGCTTTACTTTTCTCATCTTAAAATTGGTGGGTTTTGTTGTTTGTTGTTAGACCTAAAAATAGTTAATTTCCACTCCTTCCCTTTACACTTACAATGGTCGAGCAGCATGAAGTAGAGCCTGGAATCATGTAAAAGGCCCAACACTAGGAATCAGAGTTTTAGTTTGTTTTTTTTTAAGTCTTAGTTTTGTTACTCAGTAACAAAGTGACAAATGGGCAAGTAAGTCCCACTCAGTTTCTTCATTTATAAAAAAGGATTATGAGGGATGCCTGGGTGGCTCAGTCGGTTGGCGTCCAACTTCTGCTCACGTCATGATCTCACGGTCCGTGAGTTCGAGCCCCGTGTCGGGCTCTGTGCTGACAGCTCAGAGCCTGAAGCCTGCTTCAGATTCTGTGTCTCCCTCTCTCTCTGACCCTCCCCCGTTCATGCTCTGTCTCTCTCTGTCTCAAAAATAAACGTTAAAAAAAAAAAATTATGACAACCAACATTGTGTAGCACTCTACAGTTTGCAGAGTACATCCAGTATAGTGTCTCATTTGATTCTTAAGACAGCCTTATGAGGTTAAATATTATGTGGTTCCAATCTTAAAGATGAGCGAATCGAGGCCTAGAGAGTTAAACGACTTGCCTGTTGGTTCTCTTAGTAAGCACAGAATTGGGATTCATTCCTTAATTCATACTAAAAAACACAATTGCCTGTTGTATACTAGAACAGTGTACTAGCATGGGCATATGGTATATATGAAGATAAAGTCCCCCTTTGTACAAAAATCATGTAAAGGGGAGACCTTCGGATAACCAGTGCATCCAAGTAACTGTGCAGTATAGGAGTAAGTAAAGGATGATGGAGGAGCACGTGAGAGGGGTACCTTCCCAGACTTGAGGTTCGGGGACAGTGGTTAGGGAGATTTTCTTGGAGAAAATAACCCCTCAGCTGAGATCTGGAGGACAAACAAGTAGAAGGAAGTGAGGAAAGATTTCCCCAGGCATGGAGAACAGCATGTACATAAATGTGACCAGGGATTTGCGAGTGGTTCACTATGGCTAGAGTGCAGACTGCAAGCGTATTGATCAGAGATATGGCTAGAGAATTAGCAATGTAAGGTCTGAAGTGTTATGCAAAGGAAGCAAGCCTTGTCCTCAGAACATTGGGAAATGTATTCATTGGTTTTCAGAAGAAGGTCATGATCATGTAAAAGGCCCAAGCTTTAGAAATAACACTTGGGCTGCATGAGAAGAATTATTGGATTGTTGTTGAGCCCAGATAGAGGGCTATTTTGGAATCCAAGAGAAGGAATGGTGGCCTAAACTAAGGCATTGAGAATAGAAATGTATGGTTTATAATCAGAAAGAATTTACAAAACTTGCTGCAGTTAAGGGCATAGGCTCTGTAGACAAATTCCCTGGATTCAAATCCTCTCCCTGTGACTTGCTAACCATGTAATTGTGGTGGGCATATTACTTAGCTATGCCACAGTTTACTCATCTATAAGAACAGCTGCTTCACAGGATTTCAGTGAAGATCGAATAAATGAATACTGGTAAAACCCTTACTTAGTACATTATATGGCATGCAAGAAGGACTCAAGAAATAGTCGCTTTTTAAACAAAATTAATGTTTGGGGGCGCCCGGCTGGCTCAGTCAGTAGGGCATGTGACTCATGATCTCAGGGTTGTAAATTCAAGCCCCATGTTGGGAGATTACTAAAATATATGTATTTATCTATAGATCTATGTATATCTCTCTATACAGAAATATATTTAAAATAAATAAAAATAAATTTAATATGTTTGATTAGATACAATGAGTAAAGGAGAACAAAGACTTCTAGCTTTCAGGCTTGGGAGTAAAGTGCATACTTATTTTGAAGTAAGAAACGGGAGGTTTTGGGGTTGAGGAATGGAGTTCCCCTTCTAGAAAGGTTGATGCAGGTTATGGCATGTTCAGTGTCTTGGGAAGGGTATCTAGGCAGAGGTAGGACCTGGGAGTCAGCATCAAGCCTTTGGAAACTGAAGTCATGAAAGATACCAACTAAGATTGACAGGGAAGTGCCCATAAAGAAGGTGGCTCACGATAGACAACTGCCTGGTAGGCAGTGCCTAAGAGGTCGGGAGAGAAATGAACCCTGGTTATATGCATCCAAAGCTCATATTCTGTTAGACCACAAGCAGCTTCTGTAAAAAAATTTAAATTCTTGTGAGTCAAAAATTTGATGCCCTCCTTTGTGTGAAGCGGTGGGTATATCTTAGCGAACAAGATAGATATGGTCTCTGTCCTCAGAGTTTCACTTTAGTGAAGGAGATGGATGGTTCTAACACTGATACCTAAGTGCTCTGATAGCTAGAGTACCTCTCTGTGCCCAGGAGCAGCTAACCTAGACTGGAAGTGGGGTGGGGAAAGGCTTTCTGGAAGAAGTGATGTCTAAACTAGATTTTGAAGGATAAAAAGTGAGTTAGCTAGGTAATGTCAGAAGGTTCCAGACAAACAGAAGGAACAGACTTCTCCTATTTCAACTTCCACGGAAGGAAGTTGAAAGGAGCAGCACGTTTGGGTAGTAAAGACTCTGCTTAGCCTGTGAACATGCCAGTTTGCAGGAAATAACAAAAGTGTTTGGATTTCCTTCCAGGTGAGGCAGTTCCAGCCCATTGCTGCATCCTGTCAGCCTGCAGCCCCTTCTTCACAGAGCGCCTGCAGCGGGAGAGGCCAGCTCAGGGTCGGAAGGTGGTCCTCGAGTTGGGGGGCTTGAAGATCAGGACACTCAGGAAGCTGGTGGACTTCTTGTATACCTCAGAGATGGAAGTATCTCGAGAAGAAGCCCAGGATGTGCTTTCTGCTGCCCGTCAGCTCCGTGTCTCTGAGCTAGAATCCCTTCAGCTAGAGGGTGGGAAGTTGGTGAAGGCCCCCCCGGGCCGAAGACTGAACCGGGAGTGCTTACAACCTCCAAGTCCTGCACCAATCTCTGCCAGGGTGGTGGCATCCACCCGCCGCCCTCGGACTCCACTGCCTGTGACCCAGACTCCTTGTCCTCTTGGACTAGTGAGACTGAAGTCCTTGGGAAAGGAGGAGGGGCCCCTGGAGAAAAGCAACCAACAGAACGCAGAGAACTCATCTGGCAATCTTCTGCTCAAGAGGAAGGCCAGAGCTTGCCCAACTCCACAAGAAAAAAGCTCTTCACCATCAAGCCACAGTCAGGGACCTAAAGAGAACAAGAGCGACTCTGCCCTTGCTCCTACAGCAGTTTCCCCGCCTGGTGTGTACCCCTCTGTGGATGAGCGACTGTTGCCCAGAAAGATCAGACTGAGTCGCTCAAAACCATCTCCTGATGTCTGTACACCCAAGCCTTCCAGCACTGTGAGTGGACCCAGCTCAGTACCGACAGCCCCTGGCCGGCGTCTTTGGCGGCAGAAGAGTATAAATAAAGGACCAGAAGACAAGGAGAAGCCAGGGAGAGCTAGTCCTCTCCAAAGCATCCCAAGCCCATCTGGTCTTGGAAACACAGGTGGGAACAAGAAGCGGAGTCCTGAAGTCAGGGCACCAAACTCAGACTCTGCAGAGGAGGGGCAGGTTGGAAGGGTGAAACTTCGGAAGATTGTCAACGGGACGTGCTGGGAGGTGGTACAAGAGCCTCCCCTCAAAAACTCTCAAGAGAGCCCTCAGATCCCAGAACCTGAATGCTCGGAAGAGCCTGCAGGGACGCAGCCATCCTCCGTGAACCAGCAGGATATGTTATCTGCCAGAGTAGATCTGTGTCAGGACTCCCCTGTGTGCTCCAGGCTACAAGATCTCCTGCTCTCTGCTAGCCACTCCCCAGACCACCCAGTGGCAAAGTCTGAGTTTGGGTCCAGTCCAGAGCCGGTAGGGAAGGAGCCCGGGTTGGATATGGACTGCAGAGAGCACTACGCGTTTGACGCAGCCCTGCTGGGGCAGCCGTGCGAGGCTGAGGAGTACCGCATCACCAGTGCCGCTGCCACCAGTGAGCTGGAGGAGATCCTGGACTTCATGCTGTGTGGCTCAGACATTGAGCCCCGCACAGGGTCTCTGGGGAGTCCTGGAGCCGAGGGCTGCAGGACCCCTAATTATCACCTGGCAGATACAGGAAAGAACTGGATCGAAGGGGAGGAATGGTGTCTGCCAGACATGGAACTCTGGCCCAGGGAGCTCACAGGATTGGAAAAGGAACCTGTTGGGGAGAACAAAGAGCCAACAGAGCCCTTTAGCCCCCTTGTCATGCCCTCTGAGAACAAAGAGCCAGATGAGTCCCTCAGCCCCCTTGTCATGCCCTCTGAGGTGAGTGAAGAGGGGGTACTTTCAGTAGGAAGCCCTTGGACTCCGGATCTGGAAATTACCAGTTCCCAGCCACTGGATGGTCAGAGAGAGAAGCTTCTCCACATTGACTCTCTCGACGTTCCTCAAAGGTCCTATGAGGATCTCTCACCCCCCTGTTCAAACTGGATGGATGCTAGGCCGGAAGTGTCCCTAAGTATGGATGAGGTATTATACCCTGCTCCAGAGGCAGGCAAGGAGGAACTTGGCAACTCCGGATCGTTGGACCCACTTCCTGCCAGCTCGGAAGAGGAAGAGATTGATGTTGTGGACTGGACGTCAGAGGGGAGGCTGGTGCCCACGGGTATTCCTTCTGTGTGGCCCGACCCTTCCTCAGAGTCAGACACAGAGGTAGACATACTAACGTAGAACAGGTAGCGCAGGTTAGCGGCAGGGGGAGGGTGGGAAATGTTGACTAGCAAAAGGTGTATTGGTAGAGGCTAGCACGTGCCCTGTCCCCTTAGCAGGAGAGGCGGGTGTACTCCCAGCTCTTGGTCTGTCCCTTCCTCTCCTCCCCAGGCTTTGGGAGCCAAGCAGAAGTAGTACCATGGGTACAGAATTATGAACCTGAACCATCTTATTTCTTTGTAATCTATTTTCCAGTTAGTGATAAACAAGTCAAACTATACACTGTGTGGTCCCCAAATCTACTAGGTCATAAATAACCAACGCCAGGTATCCTAAGTCATAAGACCTCTAGTCACTGCTAATTTAATAATAAATGAGAAAAAACACCCTCTGAAACAAAGCGTTTCAGAAGGTTCGAAACAGTGCCGGGGTGGGACAACTGGGTAAGAGTGACAGGACATTTTCCAGTACCTACTGTGGGGCTTATTCAATCCATTATTGAAGTTCCAGTCAAACCTCTGCAGGGGCCAAAAAGATAGAACTCCCATCATCACTTCCAAGAAGTGAGTTAAAAAGAAATACATGCTTTTAAAAAAAATAAATTTACTTTTTTCCCATAGTTTTTGCAAGTATTTCACACGCTGTGCCAGACAGCCTAGGAGCTCCAGGATAATTGGTGACCTTAGAATATGAAAAATAGAAAGGGAGCCAATCCCACAAAAGGCTGAGCTCTGTCCATCTAATACCATAACATCAAGTTATTACTCAAATACTTTGTTTCAACTTTTATTAGGCAAACCAAATCCAAGAACTTTTCAGTGCCTTACTAGAGGGCTGCCTCACAACTGAACCATCATTTCTGGAGGGGAAGAAACCAGGGCTTCAGGCACATGACTGAAATTTGGCCATGTCCCGTCATAAATGCTCCAAACGTCACCAGGGACCGAAGGCTGTGAACGTGAGAAGGGAAAAAAGGGTTAGAGAAGGGGCCCAGGCAATCCTAAAGCCTGAGAAAGACGTGTCCCCCACCCTGGAGCCCACAAACCCAGGAGGGTTCAAGGACTGCATCCTACCGCCACATTTCACTCAGCTCATCAGTCAGCTGTCAGTGCCTGACAACATGCAGGAGCATTAGGGATAAAAAACCAGTCAGATCCTTGGGGCCAGGAGTGACAGTACAGTGGTTCTCCCACGGGATCAAGAGAAGGACAACCGCATCTTCCAAGGGCACAAATTGTATTTCTATAGGGTCATTTACATTACCATCAGCATCCTACGACTTAGCGCAAGGACAGTGAAACGTGCAGTTTAGCCAAAAGCACACTGATAAGAAACAATTTTATTGCCGTCTTCTAGCTTTCCTACCAGTAATAAGGGGACATCCTGAGAGCAAGAAGTTACGAGTGGTAGATCCCGTGTGATATGGGGTAGAGGGAGGGCTGCTTCGCAAATAGCCACAATCCACCCCTCCCGCCCCCTTCAAACCTCAGCGTGAGGACTTCTGCTCCAAACACCCTACGAGAGGTACTTCTTCAGCTCCTTCACCACCTCTTGAGGCTCAGGGAACTTGAGTTTGCGTGGGGGCCCCTTCTTAATCCCAGTCCAGAGCTCCACACCTGGGAAAAGACCGAGCGCGAAGTCACTTCGTCGTGCACCAGCCTCTCCCCCACATCCCGAGGTGCCGGCGGTCTGAGACCGGCGCTTCCCGCCTGCCCCTGGTCCCGGGTGCCCACTCACTGCTGCCGTCCGGGCGCAGCAGCGTCACCTCGAAGCTGCCCCTCCGAGGCCTGGCAGGATTCACTTCCACCGGAAGCTCCGGGGTGTCCAGGCGCAGCGCCTGGCTCAGGGCCGCGGCGTTGCGCCCGTAGACGCGTCAGCTCGTGCTAGGGAGAGACGGGGAAGCTCAGAGGCCGGGGCCTTGGTGTGCCCTGGCCCGCCTCCCCGTGCCTCTCCAGGCCCCTCACCAATGCTCGATCACGACGGTCGCCTCCTCCACTCTCTTCCGGTCGCCCGCCGGCTTCTCCCGCTTCTCCGCCGCCGCGACCACCTCCGCTTCGGCCTTCCGCTTCCTGCCGCGGGAAGCCATGGAGCCGGGAGCCGGGCCGACCTGGGGGGAATAGGGTGGAGACTCGGGCACCGAGGGGGCGAGGACTCCGGCCGGAGCCGCTCTAGCCCCAAACCACAGTCCAGAAAACCCGCCGCCAGGACCAAGCCCCTCCCTCGCTGCGGAAAGCGTGGCCGGGGCGCACACGTGGCCTGGAGGCGGGTTCTCTGGGCACAACCACTCAGCCCGCGGCCTGGGGGTGGGGGTGGGGCCCTGGGCGCAACCACCCAGCTGGAGCCCGGAGGTGGGGGGGCTCCTTGGGCACAACCATTCTGCTTACGGTCGGGGGTGGGGAAGGGGAAAAAGTTCCCTGGGCACAACCACTGCCCGCGGAGGGGGGTAAGGTACAGGCAGCCCCTGACGGAGCCACCGCACTTCGGGAGGATCGCCGACTAGGTAGCTCTGAAAACAAGCCGGGCTTCGCACTGGCCTTTCTGTAACTATCCATCCGGCTAAAGAGCGTGCCCCACGCCCCCCCACCCCCCACCCCCCCCCCTCCTCCTTGGGAACCCGCGCACCAATCCCAAACAAAACCCACAAACTAACTTGGTCAGGACTCTAAGATTACGGAAACTAGTCTTCCCCAACTCTCCCGGGTCCTGGGAACCAATGCCAGGCAGGTGAGGTACACACTTCCTCTGCAGTTGCCAGGCCTTTCTAATAGGCTAGGAACACACAAAGGCGCAATCAAAAGGAAATCCCAGTCTTTATTATTGAAAACCATCAACTGGGTGTTGGGAGTAGGTAGGAGACTAAGTGAAACCTCATACCTGCCCAAGGGCGGCTTTCTCCTGAGCCCCACCATACAAAGGAACGTCTCAAACCTATTCCCGTTCCTCCCAAACTCCAAAAATTAGGGGGATTATTCAAAACTATCTCCAATGAGTAAGCTCAGTGGTTAAAGGTTTCTCCTGGGGACCAATGACAAAGTTAGCCTTATTAATGAAGGCCACAGACCAAGCCAGAAATGCCTAAAGAAGTAAGGGTCCTTGAGGGAAAAATCCTAGTGCAGACTCCATACCTAGGCATTTTCTGTTAGGCTTAATATAATCTAGGTAGACTGTGCAGGTCCACTAAGAGGAAGGATGAAAACACCGCACGGTGGAGACATGTGAGTGGTGGACAGCAGCTGATACTCGGACCCAAGCTTGGAAGGCAAGCATTTCCTCCTCCATCATCAGAGATCTCTCCCTCCTTCCAGTGAAAGTTGGCCACAGCAGTGGAGGCCTTCCTGGAGGGTGCCTGTCAATTCCCTGAAAGCCTCTTTAAAATCAGAAGCAGCACCCTGCCTGACTGAGGCAGAGCCAAAGGGGAAACATAAATAAGAGGCCCAGGCCTCAGGCAGGGCCTGTGGTTACAGAAGGGGCAGGGCCTCAAAGGTGGCAGGGCCTCAAAGGTGAGGAAGCACTGAGAAGGCAGGGATTCTATTTGTCCTTCTTGCTTTCTCCCTCTGGCACTTCCGTGGTGGTTGGGGCCACAGGCTGCTCCTCAGGGATGTGATCTCCAGCCTTTGATAGCTTCTTGGCCCTTTGATACAGCTCATTCAGGTTGAATTCTCGGATCACATTCTCCTGCGCAAAAGAGGTGCACACATTAGGGTTCCAGTTGGAAAGGAGAGTTCTTACTAGGAAGTCAGAAATATTTAAACACGGTGTAGGAGAGAAGGAAGGAGAGGACAGAACCAACTCTAACCTAACTCTCCCTTTCTGGGTACTGGAAAAGTCAACCCTGTACAGTTAGTTAAGTACCTGTTATGTGACCATCACTGTACCAAGAATTACAGCTACACTTGTACTCTACGAAAAAACCCTGTGATCCCCAGGCCTACAGACTGGGTACGAGGGCCTTTGAGACTGAATCGTAACTAATAACCGTTCCCCAGTACTAGCAATTCTGGCACATGGGAGAAGCACAACAAATTTGCTGAATAAATTCATGAATTAAATCTGGTAACGAGTGCCCTCTCTCAAAACTAGGGGGCATGTGGCAGAGCCAGGAATCAGAGTGGAGCTCCAAAGCCTACCACTGTTCCACACCCTTCTCCAAACCGTTCGCTCACTCTTTCAGATACCTCAGAGAAGGTCCAAGAGACAGCTCGTCCTTTTTTGTCAATCTGGGGCCGCCGCATGACCTCCTTGCCACCTTGGAATAGGATCAGAGTAGGGAGTTGCTTGGTAAGGGGCGACGTGCTCACTTTGTACCTACAGGGCCCAGAAAGTACTCTGTAAGTGCATCTGTCTACGTCACTTAAAGTGATTTATTGCTCAGACCCTCTGTCCAGGCCTTTACATACCGTGTACTAACATCAGTGTAGCGTCCAACGTCCACCTTCCCAAAATTTAGCCCTGTACAGTTGTACCTGAGAAAAATACATTATTTAACATAGTGAAAGAAGGGAATGGATCAAGGGAAGAAGTCCACATATTTGGGGAGGGGGGAGAAACGCCGTTAGCTGGGGCACCTGGGTGGCTCGCTCAGTGGGTTGAGTAACTGACTCTTGGTCTCTGCTCAGGTCATGATCTCTCAGTTCGTGAGTTCGAGCCCCCCATTGGGCTTTGTGCCACCGTGCGGAGCCTGCATGGGATTCCCTCTCTCTCCCCACCATCTCTTGCTTGTCCCCTACTTGCGTGTGTGCATGCTTTCTCTCTCAAAATAAATGAGTTAACTTAAAAAAAAAAAAAAAGGCTTTGGTTGCAATGTGCAAAATCAAGGCCAAAAACAATGAGAGGGAGAGTGCAGCACCTCAGTTCCCTTCCTCCCCCACCCTCTGTGGTACTCACTTGAGGGAGAGGTCAGCATAGATAGGAGCAAACGACTGGCAGTCATTAGACCAATTGGCAAAGAACTCCACAATCCAGGTGACCCTCCTGTCCCGCTCCAGCTCTTCCTGCCACACACAGAGAAGAAACAGTGAGCTGGACCACACGGGCTCCCAGGTCTGATTCCTCCCCCTGGCTTTCCCTCTCCCCCCACCGCTCCCTAGCTCTGGTAATGAACCGCAGGGCCCTTGACTTCCATTCTGAAGCACTGTTACTCCTCCTAGCGAGGAAAAAGCACAGATACAAGGTCACCCATGAGGGACCCAAGAAACAGGAAAGAGCACTCACATCAATGGTTTTGTCATTGAAGTACTTGATGTACTCAGGGCCCATATACAGGGGGGGCTTGCACGTCATCAGGAACACTAACCAGAAAAAAGATGTCAGAGGAAACATATAAGGCCTTCAGCAGGGGATTTACTTGCAAACCGACTCGAAGATTTCAGGCACCAAAGAATACACTTTGCGGACACACACAGACCACGGACACGTTTCTCTCTTCCTAAAGTTTCCATAGATTCTTCTCACCTGAGCCACACACGTAGTTCATGAGGTACAACATACAGAAGAAGGGTATGGAGAAGCCTGTTTGGGGTCGGAACTCGGGTCCCACAACCAATCTCCTTACCTATGCAAAGTGTGATGTAAAGCAGGCCCATGCGAATATCCAGACGGAAGAAAAGAATTGCATTGGCCACTTTACTGAACATGAAGATGTTGCCTATATGTTGCTCCACAGTGACTGAAACACAAAGATGTCACAGGTCAGGCTGGGCTGCATACTCCTATATCCCGTTTGTCTCTCTTCCTGTGGTACTTTGGATTGGGAGAGGGGGGAGAGGATAAAAGTTCAAGATCAAATTCAGCCTTGGCGCGGAATGTGGGACTCCTTCACCAAATCATGCCCCTCGCATAATAAGAATGAAAGCACGACCAGAGGCCATTAGTCCCAACCTCGAGAAGCTGAGGTGCAGGCTACACTTACTAGATCTGCGGTTTTTCATCATCACAATGGCACTGAGGAACATCAGGATCTCTACTTCTCTCTGGAAGAGAACCAAAGTGACAGGAAATGCCATAAACAGAGATGATGTGGATGGGGAAGGGAGCCAAAAAGGGAAGAAAACCCAGCAGAGCTCCACTCTGGGAATGGTGTCAGCAAAGACAGAAAAGAACCGGAGGGGCGCCTGGGAGGCTCAGTTGGCTGAGCATCAGTTGGTTCAGATTCTTGATTTCAGCTCAGGTCACGATGTCAATGTTCGTGGGTTCAAGCCCCGCCTTAGGCGTCTCTGCTCCAAGCAGTGGTCCTGCTTGGGATTCTCTCTCTCAGCCTCTCCCCACCGCTCAAAATAAATAAATAAACATTAAAGCAAAGGGGGGAAAAAGGAAATAACTGCAGTCAGCTAAGATGTAGTGGGAAAACCACCAGTCAGGGTCCACCCCTGCCGCAAACTGGCTGGTGTCTTTCAGCAGATCACTTAACCTCTGAGCTTTGGTTTCCTTGATGGAACTGTATCTATTTGTTCCAGTATCTAGTAATATCTATTACTGTGAGGATTAAATGAGATAATGGGTATGAAAGAGTTCCACAAAGCCTGGTACCATATAAAACTGTAAGACAGGGGCGCCTGGGTGGCTCAGTCAGTTAGGTATCCAACTTTGGCTCAGGTCATGATCTCACCATTCGTGAGTTTGAGCCCCACACTGGGCTCTGTGCTGACAACTCAGAGCCTGTTTGGGATTCTTTGTCTCTCTCTCTCTCCCTCTCTTTCAAAAATAAGTCAATAATAATTAAAAAAAAACAAAACTGGGGTGCCTAGTGGCTCAGTCGGCTAAGCGTCTTCGCTTACCTCGGCTCACAGGTCATGATCTCGCGGTTCATGAGTCTGACCCCTGCATCGGGCTCTGGTCTGACAGCTCAGAGCCTGGAGCCTGCTTTGGATTCTGTGTCTCCCTCTCTCTCTTCCCCTTCCCTGTTTGTGCTGTCTCTCTCCATCTCAAAAATAAATAAACATTAAAAACAATTTTTTTAACTAAAAAATTAAATAAAAATATAAAAACTGTTAAGAAAATATAACCAACTCAGCGTGACCCTAGCAGAATAAAACTTTTCCAGGGAAACCTTCTCTGTAATATTTCATTAATACAGTATTTGGCTATTTCATTTGGGCGGGGGGGGGGGATTGCTTATGTTAAATCATTCCTCCCCATTCAACAATCATAGTGATAATCCAAGCACCTTTGACCGAATTTGAAAGCTGGCAGAGACCTCAGAGCTTCAGAAACCCTTTTTCAGGATCCTGGGCTCCCAGTTCTTTCTCACTTTCTCAACTGGAAGGTCTGTGAGACAGACAATCATCACAACAAAGAAACAAACAAGGTAATTTCAAAGAGTAAAGACCACAGTGAAGAATAACAAGGACCATGTGAGAGAAAGCATGGGAGGAAGGGCAACTAGAGCTTAGATGGTCTGAGAGGGCTTCCAGACCTTTCTGTTTACAACACAGGTGCCCAAATCACTATTTCAGACAGAGCTAATCAACTGTGATTTACAGCTGGGATTCAGGGACCTCTTAGGTCCTGGATTTTTAGCATCAATCTCCAACAAAAAGTAATTGACTTTAGAAAGAGACCTGTAAAGTGGGGGTCAGGGAATACAACAGACCCTACTAAATCATCCTGAGCAGAAAGGAGCAAGAGTTTTCACAAATGGAATTGGGTTAGAATTGGGACTTAGCAAATATGGAAAAATGAACTTAAAAAAAAAAAGGACCGTGGTCTAGCAGGAGAACAAAGATAGGACTGTAAGGAATATTCTCTGAAAACAAAGTGGGTCAATGGCAAAGACTGGCTATGTATACTCCAAACCAGTTTCTCTTTCCTCCTGGGCGTACTTGGCAGTGAGATGCTCTCTGTCCACCTGCACCTAAGTAGAACTGTGCACCAGCACTCCTGAGTGGCGCGTGAGTAGAAGCGATGTGCCATGTCTGTGCCAGGCAGTAAGAAAGCATGTGGCCTTGCATTCAGCCTTCTGTCTTGTCTGCTGGCTGGATGATGCAAGGATGACCATAAGGCAACAGAGTGGACTGGGGTTCCAGACCAACAATGCAAAGCAGCTGCCCCTTTAGTTGTTCTGCCTGCTTGTTCCTAGTTTTAAACCTTTTATTATGGAAAGTTGCAAATACACACAAAAGTAGAGAGGACACTAAAAGGTAGTGGAATTTGCCACCCCAAAATATGCTACTTTTGATTATTCTGCATAATAATTTTGGACTTAAAAGCAATTAAGAATAGATGTAAGAAAAGCTCCTTGGGACGCCTGGGTGGCTCAGTAGGTTAAGCATCCGACTTCAGCTCAGGTCATCATCTCACAGTTCATGAGTTCGAGCCCCGCATCAGGCTCTGTGCTGACAGCTTAGAGCCTGGAGCCTACTTCAGATTCTGGGTCTCCCTCTCTCTCTCTGCCCCTCCCCCACTCGCACTCTGTCTCTCCCTCTCTCTCAAAATTAAACACTAAAAACATTTTTTAAAAAATGGAGGGCCTGGGTGGCTCAGTTGGTTAAGCATCCAACTTCAGCTCAGGTCATGATCTCATGGTTCATGAGTTCGAGCCCCGCATCAGGCTCTGCGCTGACAGCTCAGAGCCTGGAGCCTGTTTCAGAGTCTGTGTGTGTCTCTCTCTCTCTCTGCTCACACTGTCTCTCTCAAAAATAAATAAACATTAAAAAAATTTTTTTAATTAAAAAAAAAAAAAAGAGATAGGAAAAAATTAAAAGAAAAGCTCCTTGCCCTCCCTCTCTGTGTCTAAAAGCAGGACATAAATTTTTAAAGGTGTTCCTCCAACCCTCTCTACCAGGAAGGACAAAAGTTAATCAAGGGAGACAATTTTAGACCCTATCAGCCTGGAGACAGCACCAGAGGAACCTAACATAACTAATGGGACTTTATCTGCCATTAGTTTACCTTCCCACAGTTTGCTGCCCTTTGAAGCCTAAAAGTTCTTTCCTTTGTCCGGTCATTTCTCCAAAAATGTATTGCTCTTTGTTGAGCCAGAGTTCTTTTTTTTTTTGAAAATTTTTTAATGTTTTTATTTATTTTTGAAAGAGAGAGAGAGAAAGAGACAGAGCATGAGCGGGGAAGGAGCAGAGAGAGAGAGGGAGACACAGAATTCAAAACAGGCTCCAGGCTCTGAGCCAGCAGCACAGAGCCCAATGCGGGGCTTGAACCCACAAACTGTGAGATCATGACCTGAGCTGAAGCTAGACACTCAACCGAGCCACCCAGGCGCCCCTATAAGCCAGAGTTCCAATCCACTTCTGAGTTAATTCATTTTCCCTGGGTATCTTCATGTACACATGAGGTATACATATGAATAAACTTTATCTTTTAACTGCTTTTTTTTTTTAAGTAGGCTGCATGCCCAGCACAGAACCCAAAATGAGACTTGAACTCATGACCCTGAGATCAAGACCTGAGCTGAGATCAAGAGTCAGATGCTTGAGCCATCCAGGGGCTCCCCTCTTGTTTTCAATCTGTCTTTTATTACAGGGGTCTCAGCTAAGACCTCAAAAAGGTAAATAAAACTAATTTTCCACCCCTACAATACTTTAATAAATCCCTACTACTCAGATTTAACAGTAATGTTTTGCCAATTTTTTTGGCAATGTTTTGCCAATGTTTTTGCCATTTCACCTATGCTACCCACTTGTTTTGGAGAAACTTAAAGCAAATTCTAACTATTATCATTTCATCTGTAAATACTTCAGTGTGTATCTCTTACAGATAAAGACTTGTTTTTTTTTTTTTTTTTAAGGAACCCTTTTTTTTTAAGTTTTTTTTTTTTTTTTTTTAAGTAATCTCTACACCCAACATGGGGCTTAAACTCACAACCCCAAAAGCAAGAGTTGCATGCTCTTCCAACTGAGCCTGCCAGGCTCCCCAGGACTTCTGCTTTTCTTTCTTTCTTTCTTTCTTTCTTTCTTTCTTTCTTTCTTTCTTTCTTTCTTTCTTTCTTTCTTTCTTTCTTTCTTTCTTTCTTTCTTTCTTTTTTAAACAAACCAAAATAGCATTGTCATATCTAACACAATTAATAACTCCTTACTGTCATTTACTACTTGGTCCTTATTCAAATGATCTCAGTTACCTCAAACTGTCTTGGTACAGTTGCTTGTTCAAATAAGGAACAAGCAAGGAAGGTCCACACAGTACACTTAGCTGATGTGCTTCTCTGGCCTTCCTTTATCTCTAAAGGCTATCTATTCTTTCTTTTTACCCTAGGCTATGTATCTGTTGAAAACACGCATCCAGGCGCCTGCGTGGCTCAGCCAATTGGCTGAGCATCCCACTTCGGCTCAGGTCATGATCTTGAGGTTTGCGAGTTTGAGCTGCTCACTGGGCTGGCCGCCATCACTGCAGACAAGCAGAAGCCTGCTTCGGATCCTCTGCCCCGCTCCCCCCACCCCTCCCCTGCGCCCCTCCTCCACTCTTGAGAGCTCTCTCTAAAATAAACATTTAAAAAAAAAAAAAGACAGTCATATGAACTGTCAACTTTCCCGCTTTCTGGATTTGGCTGTTTGCAAACTGATGCTATGTGTTCTTCTGATGATGATTTTCTATCCACTGTATTTTTTATAAAGTGGCAATGAAACCTAGAGGCTTGCATACAATGAAATCCACATCTTTTGCAAGAAATACGTCATTGGTGGAGTATCTAGCACCACCTTCTGCATCCCTTTAGAGACGGTTTTAGCATCCACAGATGATCGTTGCCTAGGTTTATTATTCCATTAGGGGTTGCTACCTGTTTTTTGGTTGGTTGACTGATTTTTTTAGTAAGCTCTATGCCCAACATACAGCTTGAACTCACAACCCTGAGATCAGGTGCCATATGCTCCACAGACTGAGCCAGCCAGGCATCCTTGCTAAATGATTTTTAAATTCTATCAGTCCTTCTGTATTTATTAGCTCAAATTTGTCTATTAAGAAGTCAACATTCCCTTAGCAATTATTTGGGTACTCTGGAAGACAATATATACAGAAAATGCAAAATGATTGATTCTTTCCTTTTATTTAATAAAACAGAAATAAACTTTTGTTAAGTCACTGAAAATCTGAGGTTTACTTTTTTAGGAAATATTTTATTTATTTTTGGGAGAACAAGGTGGGGAGGATCTGACACCAGCTCTGCACTGACAGGCTGACAACAGCGAGCCGGATGTGGGGCTCGAACTCACAACCCGTGAGATCACTACCTGAGCTGGAGTCCACACTCAACTGATGAGCCACTCAGGTGCCTCTTGTTATTTATTTTTATTTAGCTGTTATTGCTAACATTATTTACCTTAATACCCTAACTTCTCAGTCACCAAGGTAAATCAGTAAAACATGGGTTTTCCAGGAAAACAAACACTGGCTATAAACTCTAAGTAAAAAAAAAAAAAAATCTATTAGAGAAATAGTAAAATACAAAAACTCCAGTATTTTACATATTATTAAAGGAGAGTATACAAAGAAATTAGTTCTATAAAAGGTCCCTACACTTATTAAAATCTTTACTACTACCCACTTATGTCTTGTATCTTTGAGTCCCATTTTGGTTAAATCAGTATAGAATACAGTGGTCCTCCCTTATCTGTGGTTTTAGTTACTGCGGTCAACCTCGGTCAGGAAACACATCATCCTCTTTCTGACTTATCAACAGAAGGTCAATAGTAGCCTAATGCTATGTTACAGTGACTATGACATTCACCTCACTTCATCTCACCTCCCTTTATCATCCGATATCATCATCAGAAGGATGAGTATAGTATGGTAAGATACTTTAGGGGAGGGAAAGAGAGAGAGAGAGACCACATTGACATAACTTTTATTACATTATACTGTTATACATGTCCTAGTTTATCATTATTGTGGTTAATCTCTTACTGTACCTAAATTGTAAATTAAACTTTACCAAAGGTATGTATGTATAGGACAATCCATCATATATATAGGGCTCCATGCTATCCAGAGTTTCAGGGAACCACTGGAGGTCTTGCAACGAATATTTACTCCCCACTCGCCTCAGATATACAGGGGAGGGGGACAGATGGACTACTGTATTAGATAAAAATAGGATCTTCTAAAGTAGCATGGGTACACTTGAGCTAATTAGGAACACTAAGGACAGAGGAAACATGAATGAGTAAACAAGGAATGGAGGACAAAAATAAGGAGTGGGTTCTGGTAAAGGTCAAGACTCATTTGGGGGTCTGAGAAAAAGACAAAACCCAAGGTTGACCCTCCTCCCTCAGAACACAGCTGCTGTTGTACAGCAGAGAGAGCACAGAGCTTCAAGTCATTTTTCTGAGCGGTCTCTCCTCTCCTACTCAGGAAGTACAGCAAGAGGCTTGAGATAGATTTCTTTACAATTTTTTTTTTTTTTTTTTTTTTTTTTACAATCCCTTTTTAACAGACCTAACAACTGTGTTCATTTTTACGTCCGGAGGACGCAGGGCAGTGCCTAGCAGATAGTGCCCACTCTGGAAATATTAATTGGACTAAGAAACGGCTGATAAGAGTGTGCAGGTGCTATGGCCAAAACCGTGGTTTCAAGTCGCAATCACTCACTAGCTGACTCACTAGTGATTAGTTTGGCAACTCGCCTAACCACGCCGAGATCAATTTCTTCATCAATAAAACGTGAATACTACTACCCGCCTTGTTTATTTCACTGGCTCGTCAAGAGACTTTACATAATGGGCAGCCCTGTAAAACACTGTAAATGTGTAGAGTTTGGGTACGGCTCTTGGCCAGCAGGAATGCTGACACAGAACCAGGACTCAAGAACACTAAGAGCCAGCCTGCTGTGCAGGATATCCTGTTTTCCCGTCTTAATTAAACATGAAGTGGTTTAGGCTCGATGATGGTCCAGGCCCTACATTCTAACAATCCGTAGGTCCGCTACAGGCTGGGAACCTCAGGTATCCTCAAAAAGGTGAACCTGGAGGCTCCCGCATGCAACCGCTGGGGACAGGGACAGTCAAGGTCGCGGGGTCCGCTCACCCAGTCAAAGTCACACGGGTTGCCGTCTTCGCGTTGCGTGGGAAGACTGCTGCAGAGAGGAGGTAGCTTCCTCACGAGTAGGAATGCAGCAGAAAGCAGGGCTGACAGGAGATAGTAAGGTCGGGCCAGCCATCGTGAAAGTCGTGGCACCGAATACACCAGAGCAATTAAAGGTGCGAGGACCGCCATCTTCCCGGCCCCTGCGGCGCCCGCCGCTCTTCGGCGTCTGTAGGTCTGGCCCCGCCTCTCTCACCATTGAGACTGCCATTGGGCCTAGTCTCGGATGCACCGCCTCTGTGCCCGGAAGTAGATCTCTCATTGGGCGCTGCTGCAGGTAAGCAATTAAAAGGGATTTAACACCTTATTGGTCGATCTAGCTGTCGCTTTTTCCACTTAAGTCATTTTATTGGATATGCGACTGTCCCGAACGGAGAACTACAGAGAAGAATTTAATTAGGTTAGATAGCACTTCCTGAACGTTCTCATAAAGCGACGGAAGTAGTTGCCGGAAAAAGGTAGGCGGAACACCCAATGAAAAGCGGCTCCTGAGGAAGGGGGCGGGACACCATGAAAGGATTGTCCAATGAAAACTACCGACGCCAGACACCGGGACAGGGCCGGGGTGGAGGAGACGATGGAGAATTTCTCGGCGCTGTTCGGTGCTCAGGCTGACCCACCACCGCCCCCAACCGCACTCGGCTTCGGACCAGGGAAGCCACCACCTCCGCCTCCCCCTCCTCCGGGCGGGGGCCCCGGCACGGCCCCGCAGCCCACCTCGGCCACGGCCCCGCCCGGCGCCGACAAGTCAGCGGCTGGTTGTGGTCCCTTCTACCTAATGCGGGAGCTCCCAGGTGAGTACTAGGCCCGGCCGAAAGCAGCCAATCAGATCATAGTGAGGAGATGATGGGCGTGGCTCTCAGCCGGCTGGCGGAGGTGTTAGGTAACCTAGGCAACGCGTGCCAGGACCTTGGAGCTCAAAGCGGGTCGGAAGGGGTCTGAGGATTCCCACCCCTTTGGATGAGTGACGTAAGTTTTTGGCAGGGATTGGGAGGTGGCGGAGAATAAATTTCCGTGACCTTCTTTCACACCATATCTGGCTCTGTCCCTGATACTGGTTCATGATTGCCTAAAGATTATCCCGAATTTGAGTTTGGAACTCGACAGTCCTCATTTAACATCCCTGGAGACCTAAGGTTTTCCAAATCTGCCACCAACTTGCTGTTGGTTTGAGGCATGTTGCTCTCCTACTCAGGGCCTCCACATTTCCTTATCTGTCCGAAGGAGCGATTAGAATTGAACCAAAAATTTGCTTTGCTGGAGCACCTACTATGTACCAAGCACTGTTCTAAATGCGTTAAGGTTCAGCTGTGAATAGGGTTGACAAGATCTTTGCCTTTTTTGGAGTTTACATTTCAGAGGAGGAGGCACAGAGTACCCTAGATAACATCAGATAATGGTTAGTGCTAACAGGAAAAAAACTGGTAAAGAATTGAGGAGGCCGAACTACTTTAGCTGGAGTGATCAAAGAAGCCCTCTCTGAGTAGATAATTTCTGAGCTTAAATGTAAAGAGTCAGCCATGTGTGAGGGGGAGAGCTAAATCAAGATGCAAGAAATGAGGTCAGGATCCCTGCTGTGAGGGAAAAGCTTGGAATATCTGAGAGTCAGAAGACCAGCTGGACTCCAGTGAAGGTTCAAGGGAAAGAGTTATAGGAGATGAAGGTGAGAAGGGCAGGCAGAGGACTTTGATCTGAAGTTCAGGGGGAGCCATTTTATTTGTTTGGTTTTTAGTACTCTCTATACCCAACATGGGGCTCAAACTCATGACCTGAGATCAAGAGTCGCATGCTCTGCTGACTGAACCAGCCAGGCGCCCCTCAGGGGGAGCCATTTTCACACAGGAAAGTGACATGATCTAATTGTTTTAATCACTCAAGCTGCTACATTAAGAATGGAAAGTGGAGGTGGGGGAAAGTGGGGAAGTCAGTCAGAAGTTACTGCTTAGTAGTCCAGGAAAGAGACGACGGTTTGGACTAGGCAGTAGCAGTGGAGGAGAGAAGTGAACAGATAGATACAGGATAAATGTTAGGGGTGGAGCTTATAGGAACGAAGGATCGAATATAAAAGTAGAGAGGAGGGGCACCTGGGTGGCTCAGTAGGTTAAGCTTCTGTCTTTTGGTTTCAGCTCGGGTCCTGATGTCACGGTTTGTGGGTTCGAGCCCCTTCAGGCGCCACGCTGACAGTGCAGAGCCTGTTTGGGATTCTGTCTCCCTCTCTTTCTGCCCCTACTCCGCTCGTTCTTCCTCTCTCAACTAAAAACTAAAACTAATGATAATAATAAGAAGAAAATGTAAAAAAAAAAAAAAATAGTAAGTCTTTAATAAAAGTAGAGAAGAATTGAGAATACTTGTAAATCTGTGGCTTGAATAATTGGGTGGATGGTAGTGCTGAGACCAAGAAGGAACAAGTTTGAGAAGGTGGAAATCAAGAGTCATTTTGGACGTGTTCAATCTCCCAAGTGTCTTTTTTTTTTAATGTTTATTTTTGAGAGAGAGTATGTATGTGCATGAGTGGGGGAGGAACAGAGAGAGAGGGGGTCAGAGGATCCGAAGCGGGCTTGAAGTTGACAGCAGCCAGCGGATGTGGGGCCTGAATTCCCTGTGAGATCATGACCTGAGCCGAAGCCGGATGCTCAACTGACTGAGCCACCCAGGTGCCCCTCCCAAGTTGCCTTTCAATTCCTCCCAAGTCCTACTGCTACATCAAGAGTTGAGAGAAATAATAATGCATATTGGTACAGTGCTTTGAAGTTCACAATGCAGTTAAATATGTATGTAATAGAGTTTAATACTTAGAATAGCCCTTTCAGGGCCCCCTGGGTGCCTCAGTCGGTTGAGCATCCAGCTCTTGGTTTTGGCTCAGGTCATGATCTCACAGTTCATGAGTTCTAGCCCTGCATCAGGCTGTCTGCTGTCGGCACAGAGCCTGCTTCGGATCCTCTGTCCCCTTCTCTGCACCTCCCCCGCTCATGCTGTCAAAAATAAACATATAAAAAAAAAAAGTTCTTTGAGGTAGGCATTTTATAGCTGGAAAAAAAACTGAAGCATAGAGAGATTGACTTTCCTTTGGTTAGTGGTTGATGTCTACCAGAAGTTTCTCCAACCTTATCTATTCTGATGGTACCTGTTTGTATCAGTCAGTTGATAGAGATATTGAATAGGTTTTGGGCAAATGCTGGGTATGTAGGAAGTGGGGTATGTGGTGAGAAGGGGAGAGAACTAATATGTCTAGTCCTTGCTTTTTTTAAAAAATGTTTTTGATGTTTATTTATTTTTGAGCACGAGAGAGAGAGAGAGAGAGAGAGAGAGAGAGAGAATGAGTGGGGGAAGGGCAGAGAGGGAGACACAGAATCTGAAGCAGGCTCCAGGCTCTGAGCTGTCAGCACAGAGCCCGACATGGGGCTCAAACCCACAAAACATGAGATCATGACCTGAGCTGAAGTCTGGCGCTTAACTGACTGAGCCACCCAGGCACCCCTAGTCCTTGCTTTTAGAGAGCTTATTTTACTTAGGGATATAAAATATGTGGTTTAAAGATAGTGTCTATATTACTTGTCAAGGTTAATCTCATTACTTTGTGGTCCTGCCTCACATACAACTAACAACTACAGGATGGGGGGCCCTGGTTGGCTCAGTAGGTAGAACACGCAACCCCTGATTTTGGGGTTGTGAGTTCAAACCCCACATTGGGGGTAGAGTTTGCTTTAAAAAAAACAAAACAAAACAAAACAAAACAAAAAAACAGAAACTACATGATGGTTTTAAAAATGTTTACTATCCAAAATGACAGAAAGAGTTGTCACTTGAGCCAGACCTGGAAAATTCATATTGGTGAAGAAAACTAGAAAAGATGGTCTTATAATTACATCAGTATAAAAACAAATTTCCTAAAAGGAAACAAAATGAGCGTGTTTTTCAGGAGATGATGAGAGACTCATTTGGATGGATCAGAATTTGGCACAGGGGAGTAGTGGTTGATCACACCCCAAAGCTTACAGTAAGATATGTTTTATCGTGAGTGCCAAAGGAATTTGAGCTTTTTCCTTAGGGTAATAGTACATCATTGAGATTTTTGAGCTGTGTGGTACTGCTTCTAAAAATACCTGGAGAATATGGGTGCCATGTATTGAAACAGAGAAACCATGAGTGAGGTGGGGAGTATTGAGAGTTTAAAAAGATGAATCTGGGGGTGCCTTGCTGGCTCAGTCAGAAGAGCATCCAGGGATGCCTGGGTGGCTCAGTTGGTTAAGCGTCAGACTTTGACCTAGGTCATGATGTCGCCATTCCCAAGTTCAAGCCCCACGTCAGGCTCTGTGCTGACGGCCCAGAGCCTGGATCCTCCTTCAAATTCTGTGTCTCCCTCTCTCTCTGCCCCTCCCCCACTCAACGCTCTGTCTCTCTCTCTCTCTCTCTCTCAAAAATAAATAAATGTTAAAAAAAAAAAAAATTGGGGCGCCTGGGTGGCGCAGTCGGTTAAGCGTCTGACTTCAGCCAGGTCACGATCTCGCGGTCCGTGAGTTCGAGCCCCGCGTCAGGCTCTGGGCTGATGGCTCAGAGCCTGGAGCCTGTTTCCGATTCTGTGTCTCCCTCTCTCTCTGCCCCTCCCCCGTTCATGCTCTGTCTCTCTCTGTCCCAAAAATAAATAAACGTTGAAAGAATAAAAAATAAAAAAATAAAAATAAAAAATTAAAAAAGAAGAGCATCCAATTCTTGATGTCAGGGTTGTGAGTTCGAGGCCCACGTGGGGCATAGAGATTACTTAAAAATTTTCAAATCTTAAAAAAAAATGTTTTTAATTCAAAATTAAAAAATGAATCTGCATGAAGTTGACTAAGAGGAAGTTGGAAATGCAAGATTAGTTTTTAGGAGGGGAGTCAGGGCTGGAGGGAGAGATTTATAAATCACCTTCATGGAACTGACAGTCAAAACGGGAAGTTGGGTGGACGCGTAAAGTGTTCCAGAAAAGCAGGAGTGCCTTCTCACCTCAACCTTGAGCATGACCACCTGGAAGAGGAGAGCCGACCGGGGCGGGTGGGGAAAGTAGGGCACTCTTATGGCAGGAGGCAGTGCCTAGTTTTGAGGAGCAGTACTGTGGCACTGAGTCCCCTGCTGTTACAGTAGACCACTGCTGAAATGTTTGGCATGGAAAAGAAAAAAGGGAAGAAGGTAGGGCCTAGGGGTATGGAGGGGAAAATACCTTGCTCACTTAATAGTTACTGAGCACTGAAGGTGTGTACTGTGTTGGGCACCAGCGACACAGGTATGAACAGGAAAGACCTGGTCTCGGCCCTCAAGGGACTCCCGGTTCAGAGCCGGAGTTTTTCCAAGTGAATGATTATGAACAAGCCACTCTTGTCACTTGTATTCTTCGTGTTCGTCATAACTGTAGATGAAACTGTAGGCAGGGTAGACAGCTCCACCCTTGCCTCTAGATCCTTACTACATTACTAATAAGTTTCTATTCTTTGAAAAAGGTCGGCCGTGCAATATTTGTACTGATAGTGCCTTGCATCTATAGAATATACTTTTCAATGTTTTCATTTAAACCTTGAAAAAAATTAAGTGTGCTTAAGAGAGCTGTTACCCCACTCCAGAGATAAGAGGAAACTGAGGCATAGAGTATGACTAGGATGAGAATCCTGTTTGCTCAGCTGCTAATCAAACATTTCTTTTTTCTAGGCAAAGCATTATACTTTAATTAGGAAGAATAGAGACGGTGGTAACAAGTTAGGCAGCAGTAGCTTAAAAAAAAAAACGTTTATTCCCTATGTAATTAGTGGTTCTGGCTATTAAAAAAAAAAAGAAAGAAAAAAAAAGGGGTCCTTGACCAGAGACATTCAAGCCATTGGGTCATAGCTGGCCCTTACCTTGCTTCTAGTTGAGCTCTGAGGTAACATCCTGCTGGTGTCAGACAGTATAATTTCTCGCTGTGAAAAGCACTCGGAACTGTGTTTAGCCTGGAGTAAGGATCATGTAAGTTACTACTGCGGTGAGTCCAAGGAAGGGAGAGTGTCTCCTTCATTGGGGAAGAGCAGTTTCCATGTGCCCTGTTTGGATTTTTGCCGACTTGTCTCCTTCCCATTCCAACCTACCCTACCATTCTACAGTAGTATATTTTTTAGTGTTTATTGTATGTTATTTCATTTTGCTGTTTTTTACTTTAAAAATAAATTTAAATCTTTGTAATGCTCACCTAAAAGATTCTTTGCAGTCCTTCACTTTCCCTGTGGGGTTCTTAAAAAATTCTTCAGGGCGCCTGGGTGGCCCAGTCGGTTAAGCGACCGACTCTTGATTTCGGCTCAGGTCATGATCTCACGGTTTCGTGAGTTCGAGCCCCACATCAGGCTCTGCACGCTGACCGTGCACAGAACTTGCTTGAGATTCTCTCTCCCCCTCCCCTGCTCGCGTGCTCTCTCTCAAATAAGTTAAAAAAAATTTCTCTTGGGACTGATTTTTTTGTTGTTGTTCTTCTCCCTGTGTCCTCTAGGTAGCACTGAGCTGACAGGCAGCACCAATCTGATCACACACTACAACCTGGAACATTCCTATAATAAATTCTGTGGGAAGAAGGTGAAGGAGAAGCTAAGTAACTTCCTGCCTGACCTGCCAGGGATGATTGATCTGCCCGGTTCCCATGATAACAGCAGCCTCCGCTCCCTCATTGAGAAGCCCCCTATTCTTGGTGGCTCTTTTAATCCTATCACAGGGACCATGCTGGCTGGCTTTCGCCTCCACACTGGCCCGGTGAGTCCCCTCCTGGGGAGGAAGAAGGCACACGGGGAGGCCTGAAAGGCATGGAGGTGGTTTTTCTGTCCAAGTCTGTTCCTTCATAACTTACTGAGCAGAACAGATGATGGGAGCAGGGGATCTCCTCCCTCCTCTCACCTGGACATTCCTTTGGTTCCTTCAGTTACCAGAGCAGTGTCGTCTGATGCATATTCAGCCTCCCAAGAAGAAGAATAAACACAAGCACAAACAGAGCCGTACCCAGGACCCTGTCCCCCCAGGTAAGAAGCAGTTCTGTTCAAAGCCAGAAAACCTGGATCTGGTTGGACCTTCCTCAGTTAAAAGGCCAGAGAGGTTCCTTACACAGCCCTGGACTCCCAAATTCTCCTGAAACTGATCTCAAGGTAATTAGCGTTCCTTGCAAGTAGGTCTCCTGGGCAAGTAAAAACCTGGAACCATGCTTTAGCAGTGCCTCCCTATGCTTTCTGGCCGCTACAAGAACAGCAGTTGCCCTCGACTAGGTTTTCCTGTGGTCTTTTGAGTTCCTAGCAGTAAGGAATTTTGAGCTCTGCAGGTGATAAGCACATACTCTCCTACAGAAACGCCATCTGATTCTGATCACAAGAAGAAGAAAAAGAAAAAAGAGGAGGATCCTGAACGGAAGAGGAAGAAGAAAGAGAAGAAGAAAAAGAAGGTAGGGTAGGGGCCTGTTGCTGCAGCCCCCCGGAATCTCCCCACTTCACCCCGCCCCCAGTAGTCCTTTGCCTCAGCTTGGACCCAGGATTGAAAACCCAGGGCACATCGGTTTTTTCCGGTACAGCCCTGATCAAGGCCAAGGCTACTTCCTAGTTGTTCTTACCCTTCCTTCCTTGTCTTCCCCAGAACCGACACAGTCCAGACCACCCAGGCGTGGGCAGCTCTCAGGCCAGCAGCAGCAGCAGCCTCCGCTAACAGGGCTCTACCAGAATGGCTTTTCCTGCCTGACAAAAGCTGCCTTCCAGGCTCGGACACTGCCTTGGGAGCATCCCCTGCAACCGGGACAGAAGCCAGCTCCTGCTGTGCTTGACTGAGATTAACGCATTATATGACAGAAGGGCCATGCTTTTGTTAAGGCTCAGCCCGGTTGGCTTTCTCACGGACCTCTCTTCCTCTCCCAGGAAGCTTTCTTTTCATCTCTTTTGTGCAATTGGTCTGATTTAGGACATTGTCTCATTTGTTAGGGTCTTTCTTTTTTTTGAAAAAAAATTTACATTTATCAAACTGGGTGAACTGTGGCTGCCTATTAAGAGGTAAGTGCCTTTCTGTGTGAGTCAGGGTTTAAGCGAAGGCATTCAAAGATCAGAGTGAATTTGGGTCTTATCATTATGTTATCTCATTAGCAGGCAGGGAAACCACCAGAGTAAGATCTGGGAGCATGGTCACAAGTGAGGCAGAGCTTGCTAATACCTGTCTACAGCAGACACATAACACTCTGCCCATAGTGTTGAGAACCAAGCACCTGGATGAGGCTCCATCTGAAGAGTCAATCCAGTTAAGTCTCAACTGTCTTCTGAGTCAATCTTACATTGAAACAGAATCGCCAACTGAAAAAGCACCCACAGTCACCAGTGTAGTTCAACAAGGTTAATTCCTGGTCAAGCCTGTGATTTTTTTTTTTTTTTTTTTTTTTTAAATAAACCTCTGGCAAGCAAAGGTAAATGTTTTTCTCGTCTTCATAGGAGTCTTTGAACTGCCTCATTCCTTAATTAAGACAATTAAATTATTTGGCTGATTCGAAAACATTTCTAAGCTAAGACAGCAACAAAAAGGCAGCCTAAACCAGCAAAATGCAATAGGAAACCCAAGCTAATGTAATCTGACTTTAAATAAACTTGACACAGAAGAGTTAAAATCTGTTGCCATGAGCCAAGGTTGTTACTTAGATCAGTAGGTGGGAAACCACTCATTCAGCGAGTTTTAATCTAGGATATCAGAGCAAGAGCGTATATACTTAAGTCATGGACAGCGAAAATAATGGGTTCTGGTCAATTGCTGAAGATTTAGTATCTGAGGAGGCCTATTTAAAACTAGGGCACAGCCTTTTTGCTTCTGACAAACAGAAGAGACAAAGTGAGATACCAAATTAAAGTGCCAGCCATATCCATCCAGTCAGTCCGCCTCTAACAGGCTTTTTCATCCCTCGATCATCCACTGTCTCACCTTTGGCTACATCCAAAAAGGGCTTTACTTTCCAGAGACAAAATTCTGTATTAAAGAACTGTGGCAGTCAAGATTCTCTAAGCTTTGAAATGACCAGGAGTTTTGACGGTCACAAAAGACTTTTCAGGAATTTTTAAATTAAATCACCCAAATAAAAACAGGACCTGTCCTGTAACGTTTCAAGTAGTTATTTTCACTATAATCCTGCCTAAAGGTGAGCCAGGACAAGAGAAGCTTATGAAGTTTTCTTTGTAACTTCCCACCAGAGACCATTCACCCTGCCTTAACCAGACAAAATAACACAAGTCAGGGGGAGCTGGTTAGATCAGGATTTCTTTTTATTCCTTGTTGGTTTAAAATGGCTAATCAGAATAAAAAATAAAAGGGCCTCTGTCTAGAGGCTGGGGTCTCCCCTATTTAGAGGTTAGAACCCAGGTACCCCCACTACCCAGCACCATACTGAGGTGGGCAGAGGGGTAACCCCCAAGGGACAATCGGAGGGGCCTAGGCCTGCCGCTCCTTCTCTCTATCCCATTTTTGGCATGTGATGAAAAATATTGCTTTTTGGATTCATCTCTCCCGGCCTTGGATTTAAAAATGATGTTAACCGTGTGAGTTGGGGGAAGGCTCTGAGGGGACTAAAGGAGCCCACCCTAATCCCTCTCCCCCAAGAAGCGGGGGGGATTATCCAATATTGTTTCTGGGGTTCAGCCAAGCTCGTTTCCTGATCTCCCCACCACCACCAAAGTCATGGGGCTGTGTGACCCCTTTCCTGGGGAAACTAAGTGCCAGTGAGCCTAGAAAACTAACTCTCCTCTCCAAGTCCTTCCCTCCTCTGACCAAGACCCCAGACTCGCCTCTCCCCCAGGTGTCTTTCCTGATCACTATGCACCAACAACAGGGGGTGCTGTTTCCTTAGTGGGTAACTGGGACAAGAGAGGGAACCACTGGAAAAGGAAGACTTCGATGGATGTCCCCACTTCTTTCCTGCTGGTCTGAGGAATGGGAAGAGTACGATACCCCTCCTACATATCCCTCCCTCATTTTCCCATCCCAGGATAGATATAGAATTTCTTTGATATTTATAATATATATATATGTATATATATATATATGTACACACACACCTGGTAACGCAGAGAGGAAAAAAATAGAATCCGTAACAATAATAAAAAAAATTATTTCTGGTTTAAAAATGATCTGGTTCCCTCCAGGGCGAGCAATTGCACAAATGTCCACTGAGTCTGGTCCAGGGGTTAAGGAAGGGAAGGTCTTAAAAGGTGAAGGGGATTGCTACCCCAGTCTCAGGGCCCCAACTCTCCAACTCCCCAACCCCACTGCATTTTATAAAACGCTCCTCATCCTCTTGGAATCGGTGGTTTAAAAAAATGTCCATGCAGGGGAGGGGAGCCCCTTGAGGAAAGGAAGGTGGCCACCTGGGGCCCTTTGGTGTAGGCGCAGAGGCGTGGGGCGGAAGGGAGGTGCTGAAGGCTCACACGGAAATCTCATAGGTGGTACCACCCACCCCTGACACCTTCTTGACTCCACCCCTTGTGGGGCTGCTGAGCGGAGGCTGGCCTGGGCCAGGGGAGGCAGAGCCTATACTCTTGGGCTGCCCGTTGGATTTGCTGTAGGCGGTCTTGAGCTGTACTTCATCTCTAGGAAGGAAAAAAGATAGGTGTCATCAGAACTGGGACACGAAACACAAAAAAGGGAGACTGTTTTAAAAATTACTAGAACAGGGGAGCCTGGGTTAAGGGCCCGACTCTTGATTTTTTTTAAGTTTATTTATTTATTTATTTTGATGGGGGCAGGGGGCAGGGAGAGAGGGAGAGAGAGACTCCCAAGCAGCCTCCACACTGTCAGCACAGAGCCCGATGTGGGGCTCGAACCCAAGAACCGTGAGATCATGACCTGAGCTGTAACCAAGAGTTGGATGCTTAACCCACTGAGCCACCCAGGCACCCCCTGACTCTTGATTTTGGCTCAGGTCATGATCTCACGGTTCACAGGCTCTAGGTCCGTGCTTAGGATTTTCTCTCCCTCTTCTTCCCCACTCGAGCTCGCTCTCTCTCTCTCTCTCTCTCTCTCTCAAAATGAATAAGCTTAAAAAAAAAGTTATGAGAACTGATGTGCTTTTCTACATGCATACTTTCTTACCCAAACGTTCCCACCTATTTTATTGCCCTGCTTAACACAAACCTGATGCCCTATCTCCCCTATTTATTCCTTCTCTCCAACAGCGGCTACCTGAAATACTTGCTCTCAGGCAAATAAATACATCTGGGGAAGACAGGATGAAGATAAAAGTATTGCTCTTTAGGCTTTTAACAGGAATAGCCCATGCAGGCAGCTGGAGAGAGTGAGCGAAATGAGCGATCTACAAGCAGGCACCTCTGAGTCCACCTGCACACAAGTGAAGTCATGACACCTTATGTAGGCCCCGAGGCGAACTTTAAAATCCACTGAGGGTCAGGAAGGACTCATACTTACTTGGGGGTCAGTAATGGCTGCAAGGCTACTTCCTCTGCCTCGGAGACACCAGGTGGGGCTTTTTGGCTGCTGTAAGACATAGATCGGCCCAGGTATGGGGCAGCTGGGCCTGGTTCAGGGGACCCTAGTCCCCGGCCCCTTAGCCCATCTGGCTTGCCAAAACGGGGGGCAGCTGGGCGTCCCAGTGGAGTCTTAACCAAGGGTGATCTCTTTGAATCATCTGAGGAGGAACTAGTACGAGGGGCATGGCCTGAGCCCGGCGTTGACTGAATGCCTGAGTCCCCCAAGCCTGGTTCTTCCTCACGGCCCGGGAGTGGGGGTGACTGGCGTAGCAGCTTCTCTCGTTCCTGGAGGGAGGCCACAATATGGCGCGACAGATTGTCGTACCGGACTGGCGAGGGCTCTCGGTGCGTTGGACCAGTTGGCACCAGACGTGGGTGCCTCTCGGCTTCCCGTTGCTGGGCCAGCCGGGCTGACAGGAAGGGAGAGGTGTAGCCTAAAGGTGGGTCTGGCTCAGGCCCTGCCTGCACGGACTCGAAATCAGGGCTGTCTGAAGGAGTGAGCAGGCTGTCATAGGACAGGCTTCCGTTGCGTGTCTGGTTGGCCAGGCTCTTATAGGAGGTGGAGGTTGTGCCCTCTGAACGAATGGACTGCAACTGGCCCAGCTCAAAGCCAGTGCCCTGGGCCGACTTGAGGCTGGAGGAGCGTGAGCCACTGGACAGTGGATCGAAGTGAAAGCTTTTGCCGAAGGTGGGAGAACGGAAGCTCTCTGGCTCCAAGCTGGGCTCCGAGCGGTAGCTGGGATGGCGGCTGCTCTCCGCAATCGAGGTTGGCTCCTTCAAGCTGTCCCCACGGCTCAACTGAGGGAGAAAATAAAGCGTGCTCTTAGCACTCCTCCTCTTGTGACAGATCCTAGGCCCAAGAGCCTAGGCCCAAGAGTCAGTCAGAAACAGTATTTGTCATGTGCCGCCAGTATGCTCAGAACTTTTACATGCATCATCATGTTCAACGCCTAAAGCACACCTACGAGTTGGAACAAGTATCTCATTTTAAGATGCAAAAAATGAGGGACACCTGGGTGGCTCAGGTGGTTAAACCTCCGACTCAATTTTGGCTCAGGTTGTGAGCCCAGGGTCATGGGATCGAGCCCCGGGTCGGGCTCGGCGCTGAGGGTGGAGCGTGCCTAAAATTTCCTCTCCCTGGACCCCTCTCCCTGGCTCATGCGCACTCTCTAAAATAAATAATTTTCATTTATAAGTTATCTAAAATAAAACAACAAATATATGAAATAAGATACAGAAAACGAGGCTCGAAGAGGTCAGGTAACTTGCCCACGATGGGTGCTGAACTCAGATACGGTGCTATCATCAGTGCTTTTATCTAGTCTGCTACGTTGCCCCCTCTTTGAAGGACACGCTGTCAAGGAGACTCCAGCCCATTAATGCCAACAATTGGTAAAATGTCTTCGGTTTCTTCCTACCCTTCTCCGATATTCTTTTTCCCAGAACAGCTGACCTACATCAGAGCCTTACTTCTCACAGAGTACTGAGTACCTTGGCGCTGGAGGAATGAGGCATGGCGGCTGACGTACTGCTGCTACTGTAGCCCGGCCGGTACTTGTACATGGTGGGTGTGGGAGGGCTGTCCTTGCCCAAGAGGCTGCTATCTGCGGGAAAAAAGGCCCGGGGACACCGCTTTACATGCTGTTCTCTTAACGTGGCCAGCGCTCCTTGAAGGATGGAGGGAGAACAAGGTACGAACAGATACACCGGCAACAGAAAAGTCCCAGGAACGTGACTTTGCTGCAGCCGAGACTAAAGACTCATACCGGCCCAGAACCCAGAGAGACAGAATGCACCAAAGAGGTCTAGGAGGTTCTTTGGTCTATCTGAAGGCCGACAGTACCTCCGCCTCCCCCGCCCCCACCCAACGACAAAAGTTCAGTTCACTGCAAACAGCTAAGTGGCATCCCCTTTCTCCTGTTCCGGCTGTCCAAAGAAGCGGCCCGAGGCCCACCTGTTGGGTGTTCTCAGCCACCCAACCTTGGCTCCCCGCCCTTGGCTGCCCGTCTTCTCCACAGCATACAGTAACCTTCTCACGTCTGCCACTGCTCTTACCCTCATTAGTAGCCAGGCTGAGGTGTGTTCGTAGCCCTGTGTAACGGCTCAGGTCCGGCTTAGGAGGAGGTGGGGGTTCGGCATCTGCAGACTGGCTCTCCGTTATCTCCAAGCTTCCCTTAGACTGGATAAACGAGGGAAAATCAGATTTGGAGAACTGGGTGTAAGGGCAGCTCCAAGGATTAATTAAACCGGTACAAGAGGGGTGCCGGGGCGCCAATTATGTATTTCTAAACTGGGACTAGAAGACAAGGGACAAGAGCCATGTGGGGGATGACAACGGATAAAGAAAAGTCTTCAACAAGGTTTAATTCTGTCACTTATTTGTTCATTTCCACCAACTATTTGTTGAGCTCCTACCATCTGGAAGCTGCTACATTAAGTCCTATGAAGACATGGAAATGAACGGACTCAAATTCTACCGTCAGTGAACCCACAATCTAATGGAAAAAAGAAGATATGTACTTAACTAGTTCTTTAAAAGATTTTCTTTCATTTATTTATTTTAAGTAAACTCTCTACTCTCAGTGTGGGGCTCGAACTCATCACCCCAAGGTCAAGAGTTGCATGCTCTACCAGCTGAGCCAGCCTGGCGCCGCTGTACTTAAGTAATTTTTAACACAAGTCAGAAAGTGATAAATACCGTTAAGAGTTATGTCAACTAAAATCAAGTTTCCATCTCTTTGCCGTGCAAGTCCCCAAGTTACCTACTTTACTTCCCTAAATTCCTCACCTTGCTTCTCCTCAGCTCTCCCTGGATACCATTGTCCATGATCTTCACAGTTATCTGCCCATCTGACACTTCTGGTCGAAGGAAGGGAGGTCTGATAACAATCGTCTTCTCTTTCTTTGGTCTTCCCAAGTACCTGAGTGTCAAGAGTGAGACGGCTTTCATTCACTCATTCTAAAATACCTATTGGTTGCCTACCTTGTATTAAGCATTTTTACAAATACAAGCACGGTCTCACCAAGGCAGCAAAAAGCTTAGCACTGAACTGATTTCTTAGATGCCATGAAGAACTGCACCACGACTAGGCCTCTGGGCAGATACCTAGATCAAGCCTCTCTGCAATAAATCTCACCCTGAACTCTCAAAGGAGAGTAACCATAATACCTGAGGAATGTCAACTGAATTCAGAAGGTCCACTAAAGGATGCCATTTCTCTCCCTTGTAGGCACTTCCCATTGTAAGAGAACCCTCCCTAACTGGCAGTCTCCCACCCAACCCGCCCCCCCCCCCCCCAGACTAGAACAAGCCCAAAGACAAAAGCTTTGACCAAGAATGAACACTAGACCAGAGGGGTGGGTGTACCTGGGTGCTGGGGAACTGCAGAGCACACGGCTGACGTTGTTACAGCAGCCATTGGTGAAGGGATTCACACCTCCTCGGAATTTACCCGTAACCTAGAAGGAGCAAAAAAGGGCCCTATCAGTCAGGCGATGGGACCTTGATCCCCAAAGGCCAAAACAAATCAATTATTGTGCACCCACCATTTGGGAGATAAAAAATGAGTAAAACACAGTCCTGCCGTCAAGAAGCTTCTACTTGTCATGGCTAAGAATGGGGACTCCAGAATCAGGGTCTTCAGTTCAAATCCTACATCTACTTCGTGGTAGCTACTTGACCGTAGGCCCAGTGTTCTCATGTGAAATGGGGATACGCAGATAATATACACGTAAGCAAGTAAGGTCACTGCTATTACGTGCACAGAAATAAGTTTTCCTTTAAGCAGCTCTAGAAGCTTTCTGAGCACTGGCCTAGGTCTATTACTGTTTCCATCAGCTCAGAATTCAAACTGTCCAGTATATGAGTGAGCATTCTGCAAATGGTTGTTAACTGAGAATGGCTCTGTGCTCACGCCTGCATGAGGAGCATGGACACTGCATCACAGAAAGTACCCATCAAGCAGCCATCTACGGAAGCACTCCACTCCGCTCCTACTGGAGGGCTAAGACTCCCGCGTCCAGCTCTACAGAGGTTTCCCAGCCCTTCTCCCCGTACCTGCTCATTGGTTGTGCGTCCCCTGGCCACCAGCACCACGTGAAATCCCGTGAGGCCAGCTACAGGGATGAAGAATAAGCCAGCCACACACATCACTGCCATTCTAAAGCCAAAGAATCAAGGAGAACAGAGCGGCTCGATCCCACCATCCCCGGCCCCTGCAACAGCCACGTGACCTTTGACCCGCGCCACCACAGCACTCAGCTTTCCTCCTCCTCCCCCCTCCCCAGCCCGAAACCTATAGGCCTTGAAGGATACGTGACAGCCGTGCGGACCCCTGAGAGTTCCTCCATGTGGTAGAGGACGTAAAGGAGGCCAAAGCCAAACACACCCATAATGTGTGCTGTCAGGGAAAGGAGGAAGAGGAAGAAATAACGGTAGTTCCGGCGACCAATACAGTTGTTCACCCAGGGGCAGTGATGATCAAATTCCTAGGGGCAAAAAGAGAAAGACTGAGAAGCGTCCTTGGACCATAGCCCTAAATCGCTTCTGTCAACAGCAGGAACAAATGTCAGAACTGAAGTTTTACTTTCAGTAATACGTGATCAAGTTCACCGTTCAGCTGCAAAATTAACAACAGGCTCATGCAGTTTATCTTGCTCTATCAAGCTGTAAGGAAGACCTCCCAGAAGCTGATCAAAGTTTATCCAATGTGACCAAAGAACTCCAAAAGGGATGAATATCAGAGGCTTTGCAAAAACATCAAGATTCACGAGAAGAGAGGCCTGGAAGGAAAATCTGGCAGACCACTGCTTCCAGCTAAGTAAAAACTGATTGGAAAAAAAGGGTTTAAAAATAAAAGACGAGGGCTGCAGCAGTTCAAGCAGGAAGAGAAATATAGCTGTAAAGTCTGAATGCAACGGACTGCATGATGTAGTAGATGCAAGAAGTAACACAAAGCCAGGACCAATAACCAAGAAGATGAGTCAAGGGACAGAAGGCTAGGGCTATGAATCCTGGTGTCGGGAAAGCCCATTCCCATTTGGGGTCCCTCCTATAACAGACAAATAGTTATGCTCTCTACCTCTCGGCAGACAGCCTTTTTTTTTTTTTTTTTAATGTTAATTCATCTTTTGAGAGAAAGAGAGAGAGAAAAACAGAGCACAAGCTGGGGAGGGGCAGAGTGTGAGGGAGACACAGAACCCGAAGCAGGCTCTGGGCTCTGAGCTGTCGGCACAGAGCCTGACACAGGGCTGGAACTCACCAACCACAAGATCATGACCTGAGCTAAAGTCGGACCCTTAACCGACTGAGCCACCCAGGCACCCCTCGCGTGTACATCACTGGTAACACTTTTTGACAGAGCTTCCATACGGCCCAGACCGTTAGCCAGGGCTGTATTTCATCCATGGCCCAGAATCCAGAGGATTCAATTCTTCTTCCAAGGGCGGGAAGAAGAGAACTCAGAGTAGGCACCCAGGCCGACCCCACTCAGGGTGCTTACCTCCACACAATTGTCACAGACACTGCAGTGGGAACAGCGGGGAGGACGGTAGAAACGGCAAGTGGCGCACCATTTCATGCGCACTTGGATGCCCTTAATCTCCACCGTTTTGTAAAGGGGAGCTCGGAAGTCATCTTCCTTGTCTTCATCCTCCTCAGCTGCAAGAGAGGAATAATCAATTAAAAAACAACGGTGCCAGGACTGGACTCGGCACGAGGGATGCAGTGATATGTAAGTATGGCCTCTGCCTTCAAGGAATTCGGTCTAATGGGTAAGAGAGAACAGGAACTAGTAACTAAAACCGTGAGATCAGCTCTGTACCCAACGCCACGGGAACACGGTGGGAAATGAGGTTCGGGAGAATATGACTCAGAGGTAGCTCTGACATGGGTATGCTGACACTTGGTTTACATATTACGAATTACATTTTTGAGGAAATAATTTACATATCAAAGCACATACACAAAGAGTCGGCATAATAGTTCAACATCTATACGTGAAAACTACAGCAATCCAAGAGAGGAACTAACAGCAAGCTTTTTTTCCACGCACAAACCCCTTCCCCAAAAGAGCTTCCCCTATTCTATTAATCTCCTGTATATTTCAGTATTGTTTGCTGGCTCAAGACACTCTCCTTACCTGAATGCCCTTTCAATTTTCAACTATCAGAAACTCATGATCCTACTTCAAAACTGAAAGTACATTTGCCTTCTCATCTGCTGTGTACAATTTTTATTTTTTATTATTAATCTAGAAAAAATACATGTGGGAAGGAAACATTAAATAAACGAAGGAGCAGCGATTAAAAATTAAGTTTCCAACTTTTACTGATCTGGGGAAGTGTTTACAATACAGATATGTAAAAAAATGCAAGGTAAAGAACTGTACAAACAAAAAGATCGTTTTGAAAACAGACACAAAAACACATACACGTTTGCTACAGGTAAGTGGTACATATAAATGCTATATACATAAATCCTCAAAACACTAAAGGGAAATATAAATAGTAGTTATCTTTGGGCTGTGTAATTACAGGTCATATGTTTCTTTTTTATGCTTTCTGCATAATAAATACTCACTACTTATTAAGGTCTTTTAGAAAAAGTTTCCTCTTGTGGTGCCTGGGTGGCTCAGTCGGTTAAGCATCCGACTTTGGCTCAGGTCGTGATCTCACAGTTTGTGAGTTCGAGCCCTGCATCAGGCTCTGTGCTGACAGCTCAGAGGCTGGAGCCTGCTTCGGAGCCAGTGTCTCCCTCTCTCTGCCCCTCCCCTGCTCGCTGCCTCCCTCTCTCTAAAAAATAAACAAACATTAAAAAAACAGATAAAAAATAAAACAAGCTTCCTTTTAAAGGAAAAAAATTAAAATGCTACTTATTTTGAAATTTCTGATCTTTCCACACCCATCATCTATCAGAAACAAGCGCTTTCTCTTCTTAAAACACCACATGGTTCTTTAGTTACTCTTAGACCTTAGCACACAGTACAGGACATTTATTCACATAAACGTCATCCCTATTTGTCCTTCCACACTGAGCTATTTGAAAGCAAGAACCTTTAGAAAAAAAAAAAGTCATCCCAAATGACCACGATAATGCCTTTCATATTAGATCAATAAATATTTAATATATGAACATTAAAGGCTCATTAAAACAGTCCTCTTTGGCTTTAGGGACTCCAAGTTCCTTCGGTTCAACTAATCTTTGAGACAGGAGTCACAAAGCACAGCGACACAGGCTTTGTGAGTGCAATGATCTCAGGAAAACCTCATCTCTCACTCTTAAAAGCTAACTTCACGTTTGACAGAAAAACTGGTTATCAGCAACAACCCTTATCGACTTCTAACTCTAATGACGGTTCCTGACTCTCACCTCCTCTCCCAGAACAGCCTGCTTCTTCTGTAAGCACAACCCTTCCAACGTGTGCAGGAAAGCACACCCTCACTCTGGAAGGCCTCTCTTCAACCATCTCCCTCGCCTCTCTGGTTCCACCTCCTCACGTGACCAGAGTGCTTCCATCTTCTCTAGCACACAAAAAAGAAAAAGGCCAAAAGCCTCTCCCTCTTTCGTAAGACATCCACCTTCTGCCTTCTCTAACTTCTTGAAAGAGTAATCCTAACATTCATGGACTCTGCTTCCTCACTGCCCATTCACTGCCTTCCAAACCACAGCAGTTTGGTTTATTATTTACCTGTATTTTTCCCACACACATACATACCTAAACACACTATGACAACTATTCTCGTCAAGATCACAAATTCCAACGGGCAGTTCTGAGTTTTTCATACTGGATCGAATTTCTGATACTGCGAACCATCATGAACTTCGTGAACCTTTCTTATTAGTTCCCACTCTGTGCAGTTTCTTCTCCTACTAACCTTCTTACTCAGTCCCTCTTCAGTGGCTCCTCCTCCTCCTCTGCTCATTAAAACGTCAAGGCTGGTCAGATCTGACCTTGGTTCTTTCCTTACCTTGTACTTTCTCTAGACAACCTTACTCCCGTTGCTTCAAACACCACATGGCTGAAGCCTATGAGACCCAGGTCTCTGACAACTGCCAGCTGGCTGACTATACCTGAATGACCCATAACTATCTCAAGTTCAACATGTCTAATGGGCTGTCTTCCTTCCAAACCTGTTCAACATTCCTGTAACTCATATCTTGTTTTATAAAAATCAGCATCCAACTATCTCCCAAGTTAGGAACCTTGGGACGACCCTAGACAATTCCTTCACTCTCCTACTCTCCCCCAATAAGCAAACGGTCATGAAGAACTCTGTTGAGTCTACTGAAAAAAAGTCTATAAATCCAGCCTCAAATTCAAGTTCTCATCTAGTTTACATTATTGCAATTGCCTCCCAAAAGGTATCTGTACATTTTTATAAGATTTATTTTTGTAAAACAAAATCTGATCCCATGATTCCTCCAGTTAAAGACCTCTTGCTGTCCAAAGGAAGAAACAGCATCCATTAATTTAGCACACCAAAGTCTTTCACCATTTGGCTCTTGGTTTACCTCCTACACCGTCTGGCCCCACTGTGCACTCTGTCTGCTACCCCACTAAGCATGGCATTCGTGGCTCCTGCTGCTTCCTCAGCCGAGAACACACTTCCCTGCCATCCTCCGCTTGAAGTCTTTCCTGCCTCCTCCTCGCAGCATTTCCCCAATTTATTTGGGCAGCTCTAAATGCTCCCTTTTCTGTGCTCTCCCAGAACCCTGCCTATGCCCCCACCAGTTTACCCCATACTGTGATAACCGTCTAATCCACTGTAGATTATCATTGTGCCTACGGATAATGCCCAGCCCATGTGCTTGAAATGAATTTCTGATGAATGAGTAACTGAAAATCAAAGAGTTGACCCAAAGTGAATCACATGACTAGAAGTTAGGACATCTATTCCAGAAGACCCCAACCCGCTTTTCGCCTTAGACTACAGAAGTATCCCAAACCCCTAGGAGTCCTAAGGCCCGGGACCAAAAGTGTATGTCAAAAATCACTAATTTTCAAAGGTAGTGAGGAGGTTCCAAGAGGAGAGAGAGATCTTACCTCGAGGGAAAATCCCTGGGTCCATGAAGGTGGCCATGCTGAAGTTGGCCAGCACAAAGAGAAAAACAATGGCATTGTAGATGGGCACTGCAGGTGACACGTAGAGGCTGAGTCCTGGACAGCTGTACGGATAATAAAGAAAATGAGGGGATGCTCCACCACTCTGGACACCAATCATGCAGCCCCAGAGCTAGAAATCTTGCGTGTGCCACCTCTACGGTCTCAAATTATCTTTATCCTTCTCCACAAGTACGTCTAGTTTCCCACAGAAACACTCATTGTAGATCAAGGTACAAGACTCAGAATTCTCTCCTACTGTAATCCCTTGTACTGAGGCCTGTGTTCTTCAGATTCATTCCTCCCCAGTGAATCTTTCCATGTTTCAGAACCTGTCCTCACCTCCTTTTAGCCAGGCACAAGAGCTGGGACCAAGTATGTAACTGACACCAGCCACATTCCCTTCTCGAGCAGCCTCAGGCTGCTGGATCTCAGCCATGCCCCACTGACCTGCACATTGGCACAAAGCATGGGATACCACCTGCCTCTCTGGCTCCCCTTCCCTCTTCCCAGCTGGCTTTGAACCACTCTCAACTGCCTAAAGTTTCTTCCCTGCATCAGATATTCCTGAGAGTTTTATTCAACTAAAAGCTAGTTCTCAAGGGAGGCAGGGGGACCACACACAGAAAAGACTAGCTACCAAGACACAGAACTAGACCTCTTGAGGCCTATAAATGAAGTAGAAGAGTGGCAGGGCCGGGGGTGGGGGAGGGCAGGTATCAGACCAAATCAGCCCTGAATTCTATAGGAAAAAGAAACTAGCCAAACATATCCAATATTCCAAGGGTCCAAACAAAAAGATATGCTTTAGGTTAACTTTTCTTTGACAGAAGACAAGAAGAAAAGGGTGCCCTAGTCCAGGGTTACGCGCCATTTCTGTGAGGACAGGAGTCTGAGTAGGAACGCCATAAGACCTCTTCCTTTCTCTGGGAGCTGGAAGTTTCAGAACATCTGATGCGCTGGTTGTTTTGTCAGTACTATCAAGTGCCCTCTCTCCTATCTCAGCTCAGGAAGAACTTCCCCTTACAAGACAGTGGCTAAGTACCCTAATCTGCTTTGTGGCTGAGAACTTAATCTCCAGAATGAGGACAGCATCTGTCCTTGTCCCCTTTATCTAGACCAGCCAGAAGGAAAAGGGAGAGTTCACTGAAAGAAAGGAAGAAGGGGCCAGGAGAACAAGACAGCAAATGAGTCGGGAGAATTAATCCACAGCAGCCCTGGATTCTCCTGACAGAGGAGCTCTATCTCCATCAAATCAAAATGCACAGCCCTGAACAAATCAGGACAATTTTCAGGAATTGAGCTCTCCAATCAGATAAAACTAATAAGAGCCAAAACTGATGGTCACAAAGCATCTCACAAGTCTTGACCACCTCCAACTATTTATTCAAATTCCATTTAGCCATTCATTAAAACCAAAAAATGTAAGTCAGTGTTTATTGCGTGCTAGACTTTTTACATAGTAAATATCAATTAACTCTTTGCTTCTCTTGGCGGGTCAGCACATAACTGGGAAACAAAATAACGAAGCAAGGCGCAGGCCCTGATTTCAAGGGAAAACAGACCCTCCGTCACAGCTCTCGTCTTACTCCAGCCACGTCTCCCACGGAAGCCTCATCCTGTGGCAGTTCTCTGGCTCAGAAAAGATGTCCCCGTACTCTGGCAGGGTTTGGGGTGAATACAAGCAAGAAGAGGCCTTACACAGCCCCACCCAAAGCCTGACCTCCTAGGCTCCTTAGGAGGGAGGGAGAGAAACTGAAAACCAGTCATCCAGGTCAGAGCCCCTCCCTAGCACTTAGCTGTCGCTTCGATTTCCGCCAGGGGAAGAGGAGAAGGGGTGACTCACTGGACTCCTACAGCCTGGGAAGATAATTAGAAGGGGAAAAAGAAATGGAATCCTTAGAACACAGAGGTGCCCACGATTAAAAAGTCTCATTCCTAGAATGGACAACTGTAGCCACTGTGGCCTCTTGAGCTTCCGACAAACTACAGGTTCCTCAATCCCTGAGGGAAACTAAGGTGAAGGAGGAGGAGATGTCAGCCCCTCCAAGGCCCAGATGGCCGTCTTTCTGACCCCATTCCTTCTTCAGCTTCTCCATTTCCAAGTGAAGAAAATCACCCAGTTTTTCTTGGGTGTGCTGCCAACCACCACCCCTGGATAGTTGACGTCACCCCTACGACCTTCTTTTTCCCCTCCAAAGACTTTATTTTTAAGAGTAACCTCTACACCCAACGTGGGGCTCAAATGCACACCCCCAAGATCGAGAGTCGCCTGCTGTACCGAATGAGCACGCCAGGCGCCCCACTCCTGCAACTTCGTATCAACTCTTCCCGGCTGAAGTGTGTAACCCCAGAATCCAGTTCTGGTATCTGCTGCCAAAATAAAGCCCACCCCCACAGGAGCAGCATCTAGAAATGATGCAAGTAAGTCAACTTCACAGGCAGTACCTGCCCCTAGATCGAAATCCAACCCACTGCTTCCAACCTTCACACTCTAGCTGAGGGAACACCCCACCAAGGAGAGGCGTGAAGGAACAGAGTCCGTTCCTGCCACATCTCATACTCTGCTTGGCTCATGGAGAGGTTTGCAGTTGCTATAGTACTTTGCCAGATTCCTAGGTGACCACTCCAAATGGCCTGTCTGAATCTGTTGCCTTCGATGGAAGGAAGGGAGGAATGAGCTGAGGAGGAGCTGTTGGGGCTGGTCCTCAGCCTATGGCAGTAATCACAGGGCTCCAAAACCTAGGGAGTGGCCGTAGCCCAGAAGGCTGGCTGACTCACTGATGAGACTCCCAGACCTATACCAACCCAGGAAGAACAGGTTCTTCTGCCCACCCATTCAGTACTCCTGTTTTCAGGGAGAGTGGGTTTCATTACCTACACTCCCCGGGGCACCTGGCTGGCTCAGATGGAAAAGCATGCGACTCTTGATCTAAGGGTCGTGAGTTCGAGTGCCGCACTGAGCATGGAGATTACTTTAAAAAATAAATAAAATTAAAAACAAAAAACAAAAAACCCCACACTTCTGAAAATCTGTTTCCAAGCCCTCTCTAACACTTCCCTGTTATAAAAAATGGTTAAGCTGCTGGTAAGAAAAAAGTAGGAGTCAACGAGCTTTGGCTCCTAATCCCATCTCAATCAATGCTTTGCTATGTAGCCTTAGGTAATCTGCGAACTCCAATCGTGTTACTTCAGCTACATAATAGATATGAGAATGAAGGAGACGTATCTGAAAAGATCCTGGAATTCTTTTCTAAACCAGCTGTCTTAATATTGAGCATTCACTGGATAGAAGGCATCCCCCCACACCAAAAAAAACCCCACATGATTAACAAACACCCTCATCATCAATTATCATTCCAGCCCCACCTTCATCCTTAATTCCACTTCCCCTCTGTGAGGTACTAGAAATTCAAGAACACTTAAAACAGAGGCGCTAAGCTCCTGAAGCATAGGTCTATGCATTCCACCGATGCCTGGCACATAGTCTATGGCTACTGCTCCTTGTTGATGAGGCAAGGCTGGAACGAATATTCCACTTCCCGCCGCTGGGGATCCTCAAGATTCCAGGAGAAAACAATTTCTCCCCTTCTAGGTAGGTAAGTTTCTCTTAAAACACTTGATTTGCAGTGTCTTTACGCACACTTTCAAGCAGCCGAGAGCAAGATGTAGGACTTGGGCACTTATTCCTGGATGTGAAAACAACGTGGGAAGTAAAAGGAACATCCACTGCTCAATTAATGCCCTAAATCACGAGGCTACTCCCACTCAAATCAGGTGCTAGCACCTCTGCAGTCAAGAAAAAAAGGACCAGAGGGAGAGGCATTGAGGTTACCCAACGCCCTGGGTAAAAGAGTTGGGAGGGGCTAGAGGCAGGAGCTGAACAGCAGAAAGCACTCTCCTGGATGGGACACACTGGAAAGACCATCATGGATTTCCGGACAACCCTGACTTTTTTTCCTTCCCGCAGAGAACCCCCTGCAGCAGAGATCTTACCCCTACGCCCTCCCTCCAACTTGAGAAGTAGACACACAAAGAGACACTAACTGACTTTAACTCACAGCTCAAGGAGATTTTAGGAGAGGCAATTCAGTGGTTTATTTCAAACCTTATTGCCAGGAGTCCTAAGAAAGACACAGGGATCCCCGAAAGAGGCAAAGAGGAGACGCCAAGCGGCTGGGCCTCTCCACACCAGCCTCACTTGAAGCAGAGCAGCCCCCCTCTCGTGTCTTAAGCAGTGGGCTTCCACGGAAGATCTCACTGGATAAAGGGTCATGGTGCTTAAATAAACTCCTCAAGGTCAACTTCTTCATTACACAAAGAATAGCTTCCACAACAGTGAACAGACTTTACCAAAATTAGTCTCCTGACCCCCAAAACAGTGCTGATTCCTCTTACCTGGCACTGCCCCCCACCCTTGCCAATCACGAAAGGGGACTTAAACTAAGATAGATGAGGATCCAGACCCATTACCTTAAACACAGCATCTAGGACCTAACTGGGAGGAAGAGGGTTCCTTCATCAGACACTCTCCTTCCCAGACAGCGAAAGAGGAAAAGAATGAAAACAGAATCCTCAATAACTCTCCCGCTCAGTTTTGGTACAGGGCAAACTGAGCGAATGGGAAGGAAGGGTTAGAGTTCTGAAGGGAAGGCCTCAACTGTTCTACTCAAGCTTTTCCAGGGCACAAGGTCACCCTTTGATGACCAAGCCCAGCCAATAATTTCTGCTCACAGCTTTCCCTACCTGACAGAGAAAGACGGAGGATAAATTGTTCCTAATGAGTTCCTAAGGCTCCATGCCTGCACTAATTATGTCAGCCGACTGAGAGGGACTCTCCCTCCCACTTCAGGTTCTCTAGGCCCCAAAGTCATCCCCTCTTGGGACTCAGACTGATGTAAGAACAGACAGTTACAGGCTAGTGAAGAGAACAGGAGGAGGACAGAGCAGTTACAGATTTAGGGTCCCAAATAGGAGCTGGTTCAAAGAGAGCCTTTCCCTGGGACGCCTGGTTGGCTCAGTTGGAGGAGCGCTTGACTCCTGATCTCGCGGTTGTGAGCTCAAGCCCCACGTTAGGTGTAGAGACTACTTAAAAATAAAAATTTTAAAAACAAAAACGAGTCTTCCTCTGGTCTATCTGAAACCAGAAATTCTTTTTTAGGTTGTAAATAGTTTCAAACAGGGAGGTTCTCCAAAGAATTGCACCTTAAAAGAGACAGAATCCACGGGGGAACAGTTTTTGAGAACAGCAGCAGCTCAGCCCAGACCTACACCTACAGAGGAACCGCTACGGTCAGATGGAAAGGAAAAGATGATAATTTCACAGGTACCAAGAGGTAGGTGATAAAGAGAAATAGGGTGTTTGTCTCCATGGGGAAGAAACGAGCCCAGAAACTGGTCCTGAGGAAACTGCCAAGGGAGACTCCAGCTAGGACAAGGCTCTTCTTCGAACTCTGGATTGGAGGCAGTCATTCCAAAGTCCATACTGTCCAAAATTCTTTTTCCTGGGGCTGAGACACCATGGAATTAGGAGGGCCCCTACTTCCAGGCACCAAGGAATGAGAAAGTAGGTTAAATAGCTTCAACTATCAGTTGAGAAAATGCCTACGTCAGGACAACTCTTTGTGGCGAAACTGGTAGAACCAGCCAAGCACTTTAATGGCTCCAGATTAACAAAATAAGAATGGGGCTTCTGCCTGCCCTATCTCAGGAATAGGTGGGTTAGAAGAAAGAAACCGCTCCGTGAGTCCCTTCAATTTCTTAGCTGCCCCAAGGCTGTGCCTTTTTTTTTTTTTTTAATTTTTTTTCAACATTTATTTATTTTTGGGACAGAGAGAGACAGAGCATGAACGGGGGAGGGGAAGAGAGACACAGAATCGGAGACAGGCTCCAGGCTCTGAACCATCAACCCAGAGCCCGACGCGGGGCTCGAACTCACGGACCGCGAGATCGTGACCTGGCTGAAGCCAGACGCTTAACCGACTGCGCCACCCAAGCGCCCCAAGGCTGTGCCTTTTGAAGGAAAACAGACCCTCCCGAATTAAGCAGGCCTAAAGGTGTCAACCTGGTCTTATAATCTATCCCTCCTGACACAGCACCGCAACTGCCACAAGGATATACACATCCCTTGGTTAAAATGCTGATTCAAGGGGAGCCCGGCTGGCTCAGTCAGCAGAGCAGGAGACTCTTGATCTTAAGGTTCTGAGTTCCAGCCCCATGTTGGATGTAGAGATTATGTCAAAATTTTAAAATCTTAAAAAAAAAAAACGCTGATTCTACTTGCTGGCCGTAATAGCAGAAACCAAAACAAGTCATACTGAAGACTCACACCTCTTTCTCGATAATCAATGCACGAAGGACAGAACACTGGGGGCGCCTGGGTGGCTCAGTCGGTTCAGCATCTGACTCCTGGTCAGGAGATGCTGCTCAGGAGATCAAGCCCCGCATCGGGCTCTGTGCTGACAGCATGGAGCCTGCTTGCGAATTTTTCTCCCTCTCTTTCTGCCCCTCCCTGGCTCACACACATTCCCTCTCAAAAGGAATAAACTTAAAAAAAAAAAAAAAAAAAGGGACTGAATACTGAACGTGTTGAATTTAAGCAAGAGAGACAAACTATGAGAGGTAAAAGTCAGAGAAGAGTAGGGCTGCTTTAGATCCTTGAGGGACTCAACAGGCATGCTCAGGCTGGAGAGCTGAGGGCCAAAGAATCCTCCAGCCTCCAGAGGAACAGGTGAAAGTTGGAAGATGCTCATACCTCAGATAAGAGATTCATTTTTTTTCCCCGTTTAAGACTCAACAGAAAAATATCATTGCTTTACTGACTCTACTAGCCAAGCAACACAAATCTTTTAGAATTCCTTTTGGTATCTGAAGCTCAACTTGGGGCAGGAGGTGGGGGGGGTGGTCTTCCTCCCCTCCTCGAATTTAATAACAGTTCTCGGTTTCTCCGCATTATAGTAACTGCTCCCCTCTCCCCCCACCGCCAGCAATTCCTGCTTCATTTTTCCTTTAATGAGTCGAAACTGCTTTTATTCCCTATCCCATCGAACCATCTCCTTCCCCTTGCCAGCAACCTCACACTGCTCTCAACAACACCTCACAATTAGGTCTGAGCCTCAATCTCGGCAAAGTGAACTCCCCAGAAAATCTAGCATGCTCTGATTGTTCCAAGAGCTACAGCTAGAACACTAACTCAGTGACTCAACAGTTTAAGGCTCAGAAGCCGGGTACACATTAATTTATAAACAGGTAACAGCAAAGAGGCTGGCCAGGTGGGTAACAGCTAAAATACAGGATGAGGGAAGATCAATCAGTCTCCTCCAGTGACCGGCAGATGAACAAAGTCTGAATACCCTAAGCAGGAAACCTTTCGATGCCAACGGCTCTTCCTAATAGGACCAGGGAATGCAAGAATTACTGCCATCCCCTCAGCAGGGAGGGATGTGAAGGCAGCCCGCCAGGGCTCTTCCTAAATAAAGCCTGCCCTTTCCCAGTGGCCTTCACTTCTCCAGGCGTCGGCTCTTAAGAGTACAGAGAAAACCATCTGAGTAACACAAAAAGCCCAGCTGTCTCATTGGTATATCTTCTAAATCAATCCTGCAATTCTCCAGTATGCTCAGCTCCAGAGAGCCCGGGGAAAAGCCATTACTCTGTGAAAAACCTCTCATCTAGTCTGGTTCTTTCTCTCACAGAACTGATTGCTTGAGCTGCTTCAAGCCTCTCTGGTGGTTTCCTCCTACTTCCTTCCTAGTTCACGATCATCTCGTGATGGAGCTGGATAGGAAAACACAAAGACATCTGTGATTCCAAAGGAAGGGAAGCAATGAAAGGTAGGGGATTCAGAAGAGTACAATTCATACATAGCAAGGCTGATAGGACAGGCTTTTTCGCACTCGTCTCCCCAGGTCTCTGAGGTTTGTTTTCACCTCTATCGGACACCAAGCCACCCAGGCCTGGCAAGTAACAGGCAAAACTCCAGAGAAACCGCACCCCCACCCCACCTCCCATGGAATGCCCCCCCCCCCCCCCCCCCGGATACCACCACTGGGGGAGAACTCACGTAAAGGCAAAGAAGAGGGTCGTAGCTCCCACTAAGAAGATGGCGGCTGCGGAGACTGGAACATACTTGCTGGGCTTGAATCTCTTTCCAGACTCTGCGGGCATGTTGGAGCTCTGATGGGAGGTCTGCCCTGCCGCATAGCCCAGGCCCACACAGCGGCAGAACAGACAAGAAAATGGGATGAGGGAAGCAGTGGACAACGAGAGCACAGAAGGAAACCAGGGGAAACCGAAATTGTGAAAGTATCACCCTTCCCCCTCCCAAATAAAACCAAAGGTCAAAAGATCTCAAATGAAGGAAAGCCCATGGGAGGGGGAAAGGTGATTCGAAATGATGAATAACCACCTCCCCAGAACAAGGCAGAAGGAGAGATTAAGAAACACAACTCGTACAGTCTACAAAGAGGGGACAAACAGCAGGCTGTACACATGCAAATGGTTGCGGGTGGAGAACATGGGCCACCAGACAGATCGAGGAACAGCTCATGGATGGAGGCAAGTCTTCCAAGGGCAAGAAGGGGAGACTGTCTGGCAGGGCAGAACACCTTGGGCAAGGCAAAAGTCTTCTGAGACACTACAGCACCTCCAGGACTACCACACTCCACAAGATGTGAGGTGCCCCTCAGAGAGGTGCGCCCTGTGTTTCTATTTTAATCCAAAAGGGAACCTGAGGCCCCTTCCAGTTCTGAGGAGAAGCGGTTTTCACTGCGGTCCTCGTCCCTTTTAGGCAGTTTCCTCAATGCCACCACTCCCACACCTTGACTTCAGGGTCTGTAGTCCAGCAATGGTGGTTTAATTTTATTTATTTTCTCTTGATGGCTAAAGCTGGGCAGCAGCCGTTACAAGGTTGAGTTGCAAATCCTTTTCTTCAAAGGGGGAGGGAAAACAGAGAGAAAGAGAGAGAGCGCGCATGCAAGCGAGCTTGTCGGTCTTCAATCTCTTCTTGTCATTCCCAAGCCCCCTAAGGGCTCCGTTTCCTATCAAGTTCATGCAAAACTAAGGAGAAACGTAAAATCCCTGAAGCCATGTTCTTCCCAACAAGCAAAATAAGATGAAGAAATCAATTCCACTCAACGATAGTTTTAAAAGGGTACTGTGGATGATGAAACCAAAGTTCCAAAGAAGTCCCTGTTTCCAGGTTAGTCAATGTCTCTGATCTTTCTTCTTCAGTCTTGGGCTTTCTAGATGCAGAATTCAACTGGGTTACAGTGATTCACCTGGGGGGAAAAAAAAATACCTTTATCAGATAAATTCTTTCAGGGAATTTCTTGAAAACATCAAGACTAAACCCCACAGGCTACTCTGTTTAAAACGTGCCTTTTATGGCATACATTTCACTTATGTGCAGGTGGGAAAGGACTCTGAATTGAGAGAACAACGGATTCACAATCTTTACTTCTTCTCAGTGCTGTTCATATTGGAAAGAAGAACATGGCTTCACTGGCCTAAGGTCATCAAAGAACTAGCTCTTGTAAGGGGTGCGTCTCACCTGACACCAACGGGCAGTAACAAATATCAAGAATATCAAAATCTAAAAACATACAAGAGCACCGCGGTGAAGGGCAGTCCTAGAAAAGAGACTTCTCTTTGGAAAAAGAGAGTATTTATTGCAACAATGAAAAAAGAAGAAAGTAACCTCAAAATTAGGACAGTATGTCTCATTTCCTTTCTGTGTAGGTCTCTGTCTCTTATCTCTCTATGCTTTTTAGTTATAACCCTGAAGCGGCCGATGCTGAGTTTTTGGTCTGCTGGAATAACCCATGAAAGGACCTGGGTGAGAAATGTCCTTGAACTGAGAGGTGAGCCACTCTCTATGAGACTCCGAGTCAACCATAGGGGCTGGTCCTGTTCTTGCCAATTCAACACCTTATTCCTACACTGGCCTATCAGAAGTTCAACTGCGCCCCACATTCCCCATATGATTAAGAGTAACAATTATTTCTGTTGACGGTAGTACCCAAATAACACCAGCACTTTGGATTTTATAGGATGCTTTTCATCTAGTGATCTCAAAGCACTTAACTCACATTATCTGGTGACACAGTCCCTTACCCCACTCCATAAAATTGAAGGCTAGAGAATGCCTGAGGCCATTCTACTTAATCGCTTGAACAGTCAGGTTAAGAACCAGAGTTCACATGCCCCTTTGCCAAACCAAAGCCTTTCTACCACTTTCTCATCCACTACACTACTTGCCCAGTGATTACATTTTGGAATCTGAAGACCAAAAATTTTACTTAAGTTAGAATTTAAAAATAAAAGTTCAGGAGTGCCTGGATGGCTTAGTTGGTTAGGCATCTGACTCGTGATCTTAGCCCAGGTCTTTATCTCAAGGTAGTGAGTTCAAGCCCTGTGTGGAGCCTACTTTAAAATAACTAACTAACTAACTAAATAGATAAATAAATAAATAAATAGGTAAAAAATAAAAGTTTATTTGACCGAAGCAGCCTGCTACTTCCCTTAATACCAAAGGCAGAGATTCAAATGTCAGAAGATTCAGACAGCAAAATACAAATGTGCCCTGGAATTTACCGCTTCCTCTCTTACCTGTGGTATGGAAGGCAAAGGCACCTTCCTTCAAGATTCACTGTCTCTTTCCTTAAAAAAACAGAGTTTTACAGGGCCAAACAGCAATATTAGAATACAGTGAACACTTAGAGACTATAAGAAATTGTTAAAGGCCTAAAAAAGATAAATCCCCTCTAGCTCTTGATTTTATGATTATTTAACACTGAGTTTCTATAGGACTGAAAGCCCAACCGTCTCAATTTAGGCCTGAGTAACTTTGTAAACACTGAGAAGCAAATTCTTGGTTTGTGGGCAGTACTATTAAACTTACCCCTCAAAAGCCCAAAGATGTAGAGAAGGCAGAAAGCTGCACTGCTTAAGTTTTACCCGAAGTAATAGCATTTAGACACCTTACGTTATTTCAGATTGTATTTTCTGACAAGAAAAAAGTCACATGGGCTCATATTGCCACAGCAATACAGGGTCACAGGGTCATAAAAGGCCATGCAATTTGGGGAGTACTGTGACGGGAAACAAAAGAGATCAGCATCTGAAATCTTTAGGGCACATATGTGAGAAGGGAGAAGACAAAAACTGAACAATTTACTCGGCATAATAAACACACACCAAGTCTTAACAGAAGAATGTGCTACGGGCAGTAGGGATGAGACTGCAAGGTGAGTGTGGTTCATCACAGCCAGCAGTCTGGATCCACACCAGCATGAGAAAGGTGTACAAGAATGTGTATGACACATGCAGACACAGAGTAATCTACCGAATGGAAATATGTATATGTAAAACAAACTATAGAGGGCTCGCTGTAAAGGCTTAACACAAGTGGGTACCTCCTTAAAGGGGGCAAATGGGTATGGGCAGTATTACCATAACACAAGTATTATTTGTCGAAATAAAGTAATGTTAACAGAGCAATATAGTAAATCTGAACACAAAGCAACCAAGGTATCATGGAATAATCCACATGTCGAGATGTTGGCTGGAGTCAAGCATAAGTTTAATACTGGTGTTACTACCTAGGAGGTATGTATGTATGGCAATACAATTCCTGTAGGCATCAGGCGGATTTTTAAAAATGGGTGATTATGAGCATTCTGAAGAGATTTGATGGAGTACAGAGGGATACTGGGACAAAAGGACAGGGATGCTAATATAAGATCAACCTAGACAAAATGGTACTAACCAGGAAGTGAAAAATCCAACGCAAATAAAAGGACCAGAATATAACACATATCCGATCCTACACCTCCTTCCATAACTTTTAAATCACTTTCTTACTTCTCGTTAAAGTGTTTTCATTTGGCCAAGTGGGTAAAACACTTTCCACCCCTTTGTCCCACAAAGAGAGACCTATAGGTAAAATATTGGCCAACACATTCGAGCTCCACTAGCAAAAAGTACAAAGTACTAAAAGCACGGAGCACCCAGCTGGTGGGGGTAGGGGGAGAAAGCGGACGGATGCGAGAGAACAGGTAACAGGATGAGGCTTGAGCCAAAATAAGTATCAGCAGAGGAGGGCAAGGGACCTGAAATGCAGGGAGGCAAAAGGGGAACAGCACCCAGTCGCCACCCTGGAGCTGGAGACGGAGAATCACCATACGGGGCAGAGCTGGCTGAGACCGAGAAGACGGAATCCGCGGCCGCAGGGCCCACCGAGGCTGCGGGAGACGGCAGAGCCCGGGGGCGCAGGACCGGGGGCGGAAGGGGCGGCGGCCGGGCGCCAGGCGCGCAGGGACCAGGGTCCCGGGCCAGGACCGGGCGGCCGGGCACTAACCCGTCCAGAGCCCCGGCGGCCGCGGATCCCCGGCCTCTACTCGTCGTCCGTTTCCGGGGCCCACGGGTCTCGCCGCAGTTGGATGACCCGGCCCGGAGCAGGAATGGGGCCTCAAACCACCTCCCCCTTTTCTCGGTCCCCCTTCCCTAGAGGTCACTCTCCCCTCCCACCTCCCTGGCCCGGCACTTCCGGTTCCGCAGGGGCCGGTGTCCCCGGTACTCACCCCCGGCGCGGTTCCCGTCACCGCCGCCGTCGTTGTCGCCGCCGCCTCCCGGCAGTGCCGTCCGGCCTCTGAGAGGCCGCGCGCGGCCCCCGCACGCTCCACGCCCGCCCTGCTACGCGCGCTCCCGCTCGGCGACGCTCGTCTTCGAGCCGGCGCGCGGCCGTTGCCCTCAGTGCCGGGTCTCGAGCCCTCCCAGCGTTCCCATTGGCTCCCCGTCCCGGGCGCGCGCGACGTCTCGCGCGGGGCACGTTTCTCTCATTCATGCGGCTCGCGCCGCCGCGCCCGCCCCCGCTCACTCTCCCATTCACCCATAGCCCCCACCCCCACTCCGCTCCAGGGCGTGCGCGCGAACCCGGCGACCGCGGCGACCTCGCGGCCTGATTGGCTGCAGGAGCACGGCGCCGTACACACGCGAGAGAACGAGCGCGCGCGCGCAGGGCCGTCGGGTTCCGCAGACGACTGGGAGAGGAGGAGTGGCGTACTGCGGAGTCGGAAATGGGGAAATGTCCGGGAAAGTCTTTTTCCTGCTTCCCATAGGCTAGCCCCACAGTATCCAGGAAGAAATCCTTGGAAGTAAAAATAATTACATGTGTGTGCTGGAAATACTCAAAAGCAAGGACCTAGCCTCTCTTATTCTCTAGAACCCCTCCAAGGAAGTGTGGTACGACCCAGACAGGCTTCCTGTATAACCAATCGCCAGTCGGCCCCGCGTTCCTCGCCTTTCAGCACCTTCGTGCATTGGCTAACCCCTTGGAGACGAAATAGCTCCCACCCAGCCAACCACCTCCATTTTTTTTTTTTTTTTTTTTTGGATGGCGAAAACTTTATTTAAAGCAATCTTAACGGAGGCGTCCTCGGTCGAGCGAGCTCCCTAGTGCCAGCAGAATCCCGGGATAATGGAATGGTCTGGATGGGGCTCGCACACGGTGGGGGCTCCTGGACTAGAAGAGTCGTGTGGGGCGAAGCTCCTGCCCGAGGCCCCGGAGGAAGAGGAAGGAGAGGGGCGCCAGTCTTGCAGCGTCCGTGGTGCCGACGGTGGCAGGAGGCGCAGGGAGCGAGCGCCTTGTGAGGCGGTGGCAGCCCCCGAGTGCCAGAGGGCTCTGGGCTTCATTTCCTTAGTTTCTCACTGCGGCACAGGGGATGGGCGCCCGCTTCCCTAACTTTGCCCAGTCCGGGAATGCAGGCTGGAGGACGGCTGTCAGCCCTGGCGAGCTGCTGGCCGACCGCGAAGATCACAGTGCCACACTTTGCCCTAATTAGCCCTACACAGCTGTGAACCCAAGAGGAAGGCCAGGTGTTGTTCTCTCCTCATTTAGCTCAAGGCCATTTCTCTTTTGAAAGCAGCTCTGGCTATTACATAACCAAAGTGTTCCAGCAGCCACTTCTCTGAAATCAAGGTTCTTCACCTGTAAAGTGTGATTCTAAATCCTGCGGTGTGCCCTCGGGTTTGGTGTCAAATGTTTCTGGTTTAACTGTGGTCTGATACTTTAGTACTAGGCAGCAAGATAAAGGACAAAGGTTTTCTGGGATCTAGTCTAGCTCCTCTGACATGGCGTATATAATCAGGTTCTAGTTCATTCTTTAAAAAAAAAAAAACGTTCATTTATTTTTGAAGGGGAGAGAGACAGAGTACGAGCGGGGAAGGGGCAGAGAGGGAGACACAAAATCTGAAGCAGGCTCCAGGCTCTGAGCTGTCAGAACAGAGCCCCATGCAGGGCTGGAACTCATGAGCCCGGAGATCATGACCTGAGCAGAGGTCAGATGCTTAGCGGACTGAGCCACCCAGGCGCCCCAATTCATCCCAATTCAGGATTTCAGTCCATTTACTGCAACACACTATAGAATTCTTTTACTGGCAGTGTGTACTAGAAAATGAAAGCCCCCCCCCCTTTTTTGATAAAAAATGAAATCTTGATAACATTTTAGACCATATAAAAGGCAAAGCTAAAGTATTATTGGAGACACAGTATTTCTTTTATTTATAGAGGCTTTTCTATCTGTAAATCAAGTTGTTTCTTTAGGAAATCATATTTCACTTTTCTACTGCATATTTTTGATTTTAAGACTTCATTTCCCCAAATTCACAAATCGGGCGTCTTTCTTTTCCTACTTTCAACAGTCTAATAACCTGTCAGTTGTCTTGTCTTTTAGCTAGAGACACTACCAAATGAAAATAAAAATTTCATCTTCCACCAACCAACCACACAGCTAAAACTCCCCTAGGACACTTGACTACTAGATGCCAGCCTCTTAGCCGGAGGAGCAATAATGGTGGCATAATCATTATCCCAAGATTTAGATGAGATTCCATTTTCTTGTCCCGTTTGTTTTAGGATCATGCAAGATATTTCCTGGAAAGGATGTTTAATAGAGCATAAGGTTTAAAGTACCAGCCACTTCTGAAAACTACTGCACAGTAAAATCTAGGCTAAAACAATGAGGTATCCACACCACTCAAACTTCAAATAAATTAATTTGCTATGTAGATCACATAACACCTTATAGTTTTTGTCTAATGTATAGTTTTCCAGTCCTTTACATCTTCTCATGCTGATAGACGGCAAACTACAAGGTCAATTTTACTTCAACTTACTGGTAAACAGGCAGGGGCGCTTGGGTGGCTCAGTTAGTTAAGTCTCAGACTCTTGGTTTGGGCTCAGGTTGTGATCTCACTTGGTTAGTGAGATGGAGCCCTACATCGGGCTCTTCGCTGAAAGTGCAGTGCCTGCTTGGGATTCTTTCTCTCCCTCTCTCTCTCTGCTCCTCCCACACTCTCTCTCAAAACAAATAAACTTTAAAAAAAAAAAAAACAGACAAAAACAAACTGCTACCCTTGGATTTAGGCAGAGACGAATGCCCTTTCAGTACCAAAACCACCAACGATCTTTTATTTTTGTAGTAATCTCTATACCCAACCTTAGGCTTGAATTCACGACCCTGAGGTCAAGAGTCACATGTTCTTCCGACTGAGCCAGCCAAGCACCCCACCCTCTTTATGTTTAAATCCTGCTGCCTTCCCACCTGTCCTTGTGAGAGGTCTCTGCTTATGTTAAAGCACTTTCTCCCCTTGTGCTCTGGATCTTACCCCCTTCACTCCTACATTTTCTTCTGAATTTCTCCTTTGACCTTGTATTTGAAACACAGAAAAAAACAGAATGGTGTCAAGAAGATTCCCATACCAATCATTAAATTCTCTCCCTCTAGTCTGTTGATATGCTGTGTCACCCTATCTTAAAAAAAACTAACAAACCCTCCCTCAATCCTACATCCAGCCCCCTCTTAGCAAAGCTTCGTGAAAGAGTTGTCTATAGATGTTATCTTTACTTCTTCAGTTCATATTATTTTTTTCAATAATATATATATTTCTATAGGACTTTTATCTCCACCATTCCAAAACTACACTCATAAGGTCAATACTGACCTCCATGCTTTCAGATCCATAGCCAAGTCTCCTTTGCTAGCTCCCGTTATACTTTGCGTCTTATGTTTGGGTGCCCTGAAAGTCCATCTCTATCTTCTGATTTCCATTTATACAGTTCCTAAAGAATTTTATCCAATTTTACTGCCTTAAAAGACTTCTACAAGCCAACAGCTCCCATAAACCTTCACCCCTAACTTTCCCAAACCTTCCAGATTCTTTCTTTTTTCTACCTGTCCGCACAGCATCTCCATATGGATGACTAGTAGACAGCTGACACTTAATATTGCTAAAGTAGGACTCTTGATATTCTCTCCTCCTTCCATGAATTTCCCCAATCTCCTATCCAATCTAGCTACTCTAGTAAGAAATACAGAAATCAGCTTTGATTCCACCTTCTTTTCTCCACCACTTCCATCAGCCAAGTCGTACCTTACCTCCAAAATATCCAAAGGCAATCTACTCACCAATTCCACCTCTGCTAGTCTAATCCCCTATCAATTCTCACACTGAAACTACCCAAGTCTAACTTGTATCCTTGATCCTAACTCTTTCCATTATCCACAGAGCAACGATCTTTTCAAAATCAGACCATTCCTCTGTGTAACCACCTGCTTTAGTCTAAGTGTTTATGTCCCCCCAGAATTCATATGTTGAAATAATAAGCCCCCAAAATGATGGTATTAGGAGATAGGGCCTTTGAGAAATGCTTAGATCATGCTTCGTGAATGGGATTAGTGCCTTTGTAAAAGAGGCTCCACAGCGTATCCCTGGCCCTCTACAATGTGAGGACATAGCTAGAATTAGGCAGTCTGCAACCCCAAAGTGAGCCATCATCACAATAGGACCTTGCTGGTGCCCTGACCTTGGACTTTCCTGCCTCCAGAACTGTGAGAAATCTCTGATGTTTATAGGCTATCTAGTCTGTGGCATGTTGTTACAGCAGCCTGAAGGAACTAAGACACCACCCCTCTCCCATCATTTGCCACTGCTCTTGGATTACAAAAGCCTTACATTATCTGGTCTCTGCTGCCCCCTCCAGCCTCAATTTTTACCAAGCTTCCCTTGATACACCAGCCTCTCCCTTCATCAAACACATCAAATTTTTTCCTTTCTTAGCATTTTGCAGGGTTTCCTCCCCCAGGAAGATTTTGTCCCAGTCTCACCCAGCCATTTAGGTCTTAACGCCAAACGTGCTCAGGGGAGGCCTGTCCTGACCACCCAGTCTAAAGCACTGTCCTAGTCACTCTGTCTCAGATCACCCAATTTTCAGTCTCTGCATAGCACTTACTGTTTTTGTTTTTCATTCTATGTAAGCTCTGTAAGACTTTGTCTATGTTGTTCCCCATCTACAATAGCAAATAACAGATACTCAATAAAGATCTTGTGGAAAGAAGGAAAGAAGGGCATCACATCCTTACTCAATCCAATCTAAACTAGGAACACAAATAATCCGCAAGAAATCAAAAGAGAATGGGCTTTCCCAGCTTCTTACCACCTGAAAAAGCTGAATTTACAGTTGGACCTAGGACCCAGTTCCCAACCGGACAGACAATAGGAAAGACAACTGCAGCCGAGACAGCAAATGAGCTACGTCTGGAAAACGATCAGGCTAGAAATCTCAATCCAACTTTATCACCAGCCGCTTCAGCTCGTCATAGTAAACCAGCATGGACAACAGATTTAGCATCTATTTACCTATGAGGGAAGGGAAGGGAAGGGGAACCATTATAAAAATTCACTTGCTTGGTTCACAAGTGGGCTCTTGGCTTTCCTCTCCTCTAAGAGTTTAGCAGTAACTCGTTCCAGTGATGTTTCCATAGTGCTTAGGGGAAAAAACAAAATTTTTAAAAATTATACCAACTTCCGTGATATGGCAAAAATATTTATTAAAATTTTCCAAGTTTAAACTTGAAAGAGGCCTCCTGATTCAATCTTGCATCCTGGATAAATGAGATAACAAGTACTATATACAGAATATAAAGCAGTAATAGTAAAAAAATTTCTCCTAAAAATTAGTCCACCAAGTGGACAGTGGCAGAAATGGGACTCTCCAGGGCCTCAGAGAATTCAAAGTGGCACCTTAGGTGATCCAAGAAACCAATTATATTCTCCTAGTTTTCCATTTGGCTCAAGATTGGAAGAGTCAGGTTACCACCAGCTGTTTCAAGAGGTAGAAATATGCTTTCTACTAGTTCACTATTTACTGGCCCGCATGGCCTCAACAGATTCTCATACCTCAGCCCGTCTGCCTTTGGTGATGACCAGAAGACCTCTACGTCTTAGTCTCTACTTAAGATCCATGAACCTGATATCCATGATGAGAAGGAAGTTCTTAGGCAGTGGGCGGGGGGCTGGAGAGAGAACAGTAAACACCTGATGCTCCAGGTCCACGCTGGTCACCACGATGAAGCCAGCGACACTTGTCTCAGAAAGGTTCTCCTCTGTGCCCTCAGCAGTGCTAACACTCAGGAGGTGGTGCACCATATCGCGGCCAGGCGTGACAGGTACTAGCTTGAGCTGATTGTCCTCCTGAGACATGCCCAAAGGCAAACAGGAGTCTGGAATGGTGGGTGCCCCAACTTTGTAGATTTTCACATCTGAAAATTTGACATTGAAGGCATGGGGATAGAAACAGCCCCGGAATCCATAGAAATACTCACGGATACGCTCATCCCTACATTCCCGCCGGAAGTCTTTGGAGCGTTCAACCACACCCCCGGATTTAGGGAGCAGCACAGTGCGTACAAAGTGAGGCAGGTCCCGTTTTAGTTCGTTGTACAGTCGTTCTTGATCCAGAACCACAACCACATCTACCTCAAAGGCTGAGGCAGCGTGCACCAGGGCCTGGTAACCCGAGCCCTTGACCCAGCCACAGGTATTAATGACACAGCCACTCACAGAGGCCCTTCGGTTCACTTCACATCTTTGATTGAACACATCCGCTAAACGAGAAGTAATCTGCAGAAGAAAGCACGAAGGTGAAGAAAAGAGACACAAAACTAGCAAACTCATAGCTACGTAGAATAAGTGGTTATTAGGTACAAGAGAAGATGACATTCTAAATGGCTGTGGTTTTAACCTCATTAACATGGATTTCGTTTTTATGTTGTTTCTTCTATTGTTTCATGTCCTAAGTAGAGATTGAGTTAATTACTTAACAACGGGTCCACAGACTTGTTTAACAATCTGAGGTTGACTTATATCTGAAACGGTCTTTCCCAAAATCATCTGGAAGTAATACCAGCTGAGAGGGAGCAAAGAAATGGCCACAGACGGTTTTAATTAGCACACTTTTGCACAGCTTCCTATCCTGATAGCAGCCCTTCCCTCCATCCCCCCTTGGCGCCGGCTCTGACCTTATTATAAAGCTTGATGTTGGTGCCAGGAGTGGTGGAGCCAAAATGATACACCAGAGGGGCCTGGATAGAGAATCCCTCTTCAACATCTGCCGGCCGCTCAATGTAGAGGGCCCCCATGGTACCAGGGATGGAAACAGAGCCCTGACCCACATCCAGCTCCACGTAAGTAGGACGGCGGCCCAAACGCACTGCGTAGTTGAGCAGTAGACGGCACACTGTGGACTTGCCCACATCAGTGGGGCCCACTACCATCACCCGGGGGCCTCGCTCTTCTTCCTTCTCCGCCTGCCTCCTCATCTGCTCCAAGGCTGTGTGAGTGTTGAGATAAAGTAACATAGGAGTGTCCTTGGAGACATAAGCCACCTCGGTGCGGCCACTCAGCTGTAAAGAACAGCCATGCCAAGTGAAAACAGCCACCTTGGCACCGGCATCAAAAGTGAATTTCTTGTTTCGGGTCAGCTCCGTGCCGAAGATTTCTGCCATCCCAGCCAGCAGCTCCAACTGAACTGACTGAGATGCCTCCACCTCAAAGCGAAGTTCTGTTTCTCGCTCTAGTTCAAATTTAGTTGTTGGCTTCTTGTCATCACTGGCCTCCTCTCCCATCTTTTCTGTGTAGCTGCTGAGCCTAGAACACAAATTAATTATCAGATCTAAACAGAAGTTAGGCCACTGTTCGAAATCCTCCAATGGATACTTCTCCTTACCTGCTTTATTTTTCTCCTTATCTGTGATCACCACCTGTCTCACTACACATTTATTGTCTGTCTACCCCCACTGGAACGTAAGGGTTGGGCAGTCTGGTTTGCTGCTGTACCTCTAGTATCTAGAATAGGACTGGACAACCGGTAGGCACCTCATAAGTACACCGAGTAAATAAATGACTCAGACATAAGAAAACTGTATCTACAGATTGACCTAAGACTTGATTATATCACCTCCATTGCTCCTTTCGTCACTCGCGGGATACTCGACTTAAGAGAGCAACTGATGCCCTCTTATTCAACAAGAAAGGGCGTCTGCAATCTGGATGCAAAGCAGAGAATATGGAGTTTGCACTTGGAAACAGCATTAAGGTCCGGCTCAGCAACTACTAGGTAGTGTCTTTAGACAAATCACCTAACCTTCTCCTCAGCTGTCACCTGGAGTCACTTACACTTCCTCTCACAAAGTGTTGTGCTGGGGACTGTTGGAGGGAAAAAATTACTCCGTAAACTAGAAAACGCCGAGAAGTAATGAAGAATGATTTCCGATCCCGAGCCGCAGCTCTAAGTCCAGCATCTGTCCCGGCACTCCCAGACGCCGAAGTCTGTCCAGGCTCTAAGGGGCGACGGTTGCATTCCCGAGCTTATCATCTCACCTGCACAAGCCACGAACCCAAACCGGTAAAACGACGAGCTCCCGGCCGGACCTAAACCCAACTACACGCCACGCTCGCCCAGTTCCACGCCGGAAACAAAAGCGGTTCCGCACTTGCGCAATGGAGGAGCCGCGGTCGCGCGATGTCCCTTGGGATATGTAGTTGTGCGAGAACGGCCTCGAACTGTTGAGCTCGCGCAGCCGCTCGGCCTTCTGGGAGTTGTAGTTAAAGGATTGTTTTGATCGTGACGCCGAAGGTGGGAGGGGCGGTGGCCCGTATTGTTTGCGAAGCCGGCGCGCCGGGGGGTAGGAGGCGTGGCGGTTACGCCCCGCGCGGGGCGGGGACCCGCCGAGGAGCCAATGGTTGCCGAGGCGCGGCTGCTGCGGATTGTCGCCCCAGTGTGCCCGCTCACCTGCAGCCGGGAAAGGAGAAGGGCGGCGGGAAGCGGGGGTAGGCTCACCATCTGGGTCCCACGACCGTCTGCTTGCCGGGACCACAAGCCAGGATGTGAGAAAATGCGCAAAACCCCACGTGGAACACGAGGAAACCTGAGAGTAAGGAAAGCGAAGGAGAACAGCTTGTCCGAGGCCAGCCTGGGCTGTCATCCCCTACCTGACACAGTGCATGGCACCTAGAGGGCATTAAGATTTTTTGTTTGTTTGTTTTAATAAAAGACTAACAACCCAAGAATTTCTTCCAGTTACTCTCTAGGTCAGTCATTACCCAACAACGTCTCTCCTATCGAGTGGGGAGTTCTGTTGGGGACTCCTTTCCCTCCCTGAATCCCCGTCAGTTATACCAGGCCAACCATTTACCCCGCAGGCAACAGGTTGGGCCACGGTCTGTAATTCTCACGAGCTTGGGCTCTGGAATCTTGTGCTCTGCTATGCCACTTTCTCACTGCGTGACTTTGGGCAGATCAGGCTCAAACTCTGAGACCCAGTTTCTTGTCTGAAATAGGGATAATAACTGTACTCAACCTCTTAAAGTTGTTTTTAAAGATTGAATGGGATGATACATGTAAAGTACTAAGCACACTGTAACACAGCATTTGATTATAGCTTTTTAAGTTTTTATTATAGGTTGAGGAGGGGGAGCACGAATAATGCCATCCATTTGTACAGTAGTTTAAATATTTTTCAAAGCCCTTTTCCCTACCTTCTTTCACAGCCACCCTGTAAAGTCAGTTTTATTATCTCCACTTTCAGACGAGAGAGGAGACTAAGGTAGGTGAAGGGACTTGCTCAAGCTAGAACTCAAACCCAGGATTTGGGAGTTTGCTATTATAATAGCCAACACATAGTGTTAGATGCTAGGTACTATTCAAGGGGCTTGACAGGTGTAAATTCATTTAATCCTCACAAGAATCCTGTGAATATACTGGAATTGTCATCCCCGCTTTACAGATGAGTACTTTCTTCAGTCCGGTTACCACGGTTAATCCGGGTCCAGAAACCTGGGATGATTTTCTGGGTTGCCTTTTTCACAGTGGCCCTACCCTAGCAATCATTTGCGTGGGAGTGCCATCCTCACTGCTCACAGCTTTTTCTTTAATGGTTTGCTTTCATTCATTCATTCACCACGGCATGCATTCTCTGGTGACCTGTTAAATATCCCATGATCTTTCACCGTCCTTCAAAAATTCAGTTCCAGGATTCTATTTGCCAATTTTTTTTTTTCCCAGAATGAGCACAGCCTCTCCTGTTTCCCTGCAGTCTACCTCCCAGATCTGTTTCTTTGCCTCCACACTCTCTCCGTTGAGGCAATTTCTCCCAAATATCTGAAGGACATCTTTATTTGGATACTGTATAACCATCTCAAGCTGAATTTCACGCAAAAAAACCCCTCTCCTCCTTTGGACTGTTTCACTTCTTTTTTTTTTTTTTAATTTTTTTTTCAATGTTTATTTATTTTTGGGACAGAGAGAGACAAAGCATGAACCGGGGAGGGTCAGAGAGAGAGGGAGACACAGAATTGGAAACAGGCTCCAGGCTCTGAGCCATCAGCCCAGAGCCCGACGCGGGGCTCGAACTCACGGACTGCGAGATCATGATCTGGCTGAAGTCGGAGGCTTAACCGACTGCGCCACCCAGGCGCCCCTGGACTGTTTCACTTCTTAAACAAAGCGACGGCACAACATATAGAGCATCCATGCTTGCCTAAGCTCTCCTCGCTTTTTAACTTCCACCAAGAGCCCTTGTCATCTGCACCCCCAACAATACGGTCCTCATGTGTCTTTTTTATTCTCCTCTCCAGCTGAATCTTTGATCATTTTCTTCCTGAGTTAAATTCATTGGTATCCCTTTTTGCTTCCAAGCTCTCAATCCTTGCCCTAAGAGCTACTCACCTACCCTTTCCCCACTTCCGTCGTTTCCCTGCAAGAAATGGTTCCTCAAATGCCTCCCTCCACTTACCTTTCCTTTCTCATCTGCTGCCCGGACAGAAACACTTCTTCCTTTACCCAGTTCTCTCTCTCACTTCCAAACCTCTGGTGATATCACTCACGGCACCTGCACTGTGTTTTCACAATTTACCTCAAACCCCAGAATCTTCCCTGATTAAATATTCAGAATTCCTTGTATTTTTTCATACCCAGCTAGCAAGGCCTCCCATTACCCACATCTCCCTACTCTTTCCTTCCTTGCATGTGAAAAGACAAACCACCCACAAGCTGTCCTTTCTAAGTCCCTATCTTTGTCACACTTCATCTTCTTTCTTTCTTTCTTTCTTTCTTTCTTTCTTTCTTTCTTTTTTTGTCACGCTTCATTTTCTAGATGGTAGCCTCTGTTAGAAGTTGGGGTTTTTCATCTTAGAGAATGTGTTCTGTGCCCACATACTTTAAAGATATGCACAGGACAGCACTACATGAAAAATAGAATCTGAGTCAAATGAAAAATACTTGGAAGCTGATAGAAAAAATAGCACTGAGAGATATAAGTTCTTCCTAAGATATCAAGTTGGTATGCGTCTCTTGAGATCTCAGAATTTAAGAGTAAATCCTCTCTGGGTTTAAGGATATTAAGTTGAGCACACTATTTTTGAAATAATAGTAGCTGCTGTTATTTATATTTATATTTATATTTATATTTATATTTATATTTATAGCCTGCCAGGCACTTTTTAGGTGTTTACAGGTTACTTCACCTTATTTCACCTCTCCATGGGGTAAATGTCACAAGCTTCATTTAGCAGAAGAGGAAAACTGAAGGACAAACAGGATCAGCAACTCGCCCAGTGGTTCCTCGTGAGCATATTGGCAGAGCTGGATTCAAACTCAGATCTCTCTGAGACCCAAGCCAGACACTCGGACCACGTCTGAAGATGCAACTCAGCCGCTGTTTTCTGATCGTCTTCTGGATGCGGGGCTCTGCGCTAGGCACTGCAGTCCTGGGATGCAGAGAGGAGTTTCCCAGAGGACGCTTCTCAGAAAGTTTACAGCCCGTTAGAGAACCTTATGTAATGTGGGTGTTTCTGTCCAGAAAGCACAAGTAGCTTGGAGGTAGCTGAGCAGAGGTTCCTGCTTGTGAGATGTCCAATTTCCTCTGTGACCCTTTCGGGGACATTAAGCTGAGGCTTGGAAGTGTCCGGTACAAGCTTGGGGGCACAGTTTGCCCTATGTGACAATTAATATGTCTCTCTTTTCCCTGCGTCAGGGCTGGCATCGGAGCTGAGATGGGAAATATATCATCTTGGATGTGTGTGCACACGCCTCTCTGCATCCGTCTCTCACTGTCACCGCCTGGCCACCTCCTTTCCTCCAGCCCTGCCACCCATACTCCATCCTGGCCAGCCCTGTCCTTCCTCCAGGTTCCTTCCGTCTCCTTGGCCACACCGCCTTCCTCCTCGGCAACCAGCCTTTCCTCCTGCGCCCCCCTGGCCACCCCGGCCCTCTGCTCCCTCCCCTAGCCCCATCCCTCGCCGCCTGCCCCCTCCCTTCCTCCCGACCCGCCTCCTGTGTCTCCCAGCCCTGCTCTGACGTGGGAGGTGAGGGGGTGGGGGGACGGATGACTCACAGTGTTATGATGCAGTTCCACAACACACAGCTACATTCACCCACAGACCGAGGTACAGACGAGAGACAACCTCTGGCCCCCCAGCAGCTGGCCAGCTTGGCAGCCCCAGTCTCGAGCCCCTAACTACTCTCCCCCGCCCCCATCCCCTTCCCAATTGAAGGAGCGGAAAGAGAAGAGAGAAGAGTGAGCAGAGAGATTGAGAGATTGAGAGAGAGAGAGATAGACGGAGATCTCTGGAGCAGACCTCAAGGTGAGGGGGCAGCCCTTCTCCAAATGAATTTTTTTCCCCTTTGCAAATTTCCTCCTCCTGCTGCGTGTTGCTTTCTCCCCATCGCAAAAGCATTATTCATCCACCCTTTGTCCTCCCTTCCCCCTCCCCGCTGCCTCTGCTCCTCTCTCCCTCTCCGAGCTCTGACGGTTCCGCACTTAGATTTCCCGGCAACTTCGGCTGCTGCATCAGGCCTCACTGTTTATTGTTTTGCTGCTGATGCAGACCCCCGAAGCCTGACCGGGGAGCTGGCTGCGCTGCTGATTATTTGGACCATACCATACCGAGAACGCCAGCCCGGGGGGGTGGGGGATGAAACCTCGGAGGAGATGAGAAAATCCGTTGTGAGCAGGTGTTGCGTCCGCCCCCCCCCCCTTACTCCCCCAGGCACAGGATTCGCACCTGGTTCCCCGAGCCTCTGCCTGGGCGCCTCTGCTGTCAGCACTGGTTGCTCAGCACACCGCCCGCCCCCCCCCCTCCACCAGCCCTCCCTCTCCCCTACCTCCCACGGTCCAGCCCAGGCTCACTTGGGGGAATATCCTCTCCCTAACACTCAGCTTGCCTTTGTTTTTCCATCATTTGCCCAACTTGCTTCTCCCTGTGATCTGAGCCGGGAAAGAAATGAACCCATCTCCCCCTCCCAGCCCACCCCCCCCCCCCCCCCCGCGAGTGATTCTCTGGCCTTCTGTGCAGCCTCTCTTTGGCCTGATGGGGAAGCAGGGGAGAGAGAGGGAGGGAGGCGTGACATAGGCTGGGGAAGGAGCTAGAGAGCAGGGACCCAGCCAGCCTCTTCACAGGTGCACTTAGGTGGAGAGCAGCAGAGGGGAACTCAGGCAAAGTTTGAAGGCAGACCTGGGAAGTGGACGCTGGTGAGGAGGGCCCAGACTCCTGCGGCCAGAGCCCAATGTCACCCTGAACTCAGCTCAAGGTGTCTTTCTGGGGCCCAGCCACAGGGAAAGGACCTCAAACTGAAGAGGGGCTCTGTTGGGGGTTCTGTGGAGAGACTGCTGCCTGGCGGCCCCAGGAAACACTAAAATGGCTGGGCCACCAGTGGCCACCACAGAGGACATGATGAGAGCCTCTTTGCCCTGACTACTCGCAGCCACACTGTCCCTGCTCTGCTTAGTGGCCTTGCCAGAGCACCGAGCTGGCACCTCTGAACTGGACTTGAGCTAAATCACCCACAACAGGCCTGAAGGCCCCATGAAGGAGACACCTTATCAGAGGCAACAGAGGACACCTCCCTTCTTATCCTCTGCCTCTTGTACCCTCAGTCACTTTGGGACTGGAGTCTGGACAGATACCAATATCTTTCTCACCATTCCTAACCAGAAACCAGCAATTATTTTATCTGCTGTCACCCACAAGAGTCACTGCTGTTTGTCCCTGGCCCTGGGAAAAGGTGGAAACGTTCTCTGCCTTATGCCCCAGAGCATAGGTTTTGAAAATAAGAATCTCCCACTTCTGCTCCCACTGCACATCACCTAGCCCAGGAGTGCCACCCTCCCCGAAGTGATCCCCACTTCCCATGGCTTCCGGCTGTCAGGTCTGTCTCTCCACGGGCTGAATGTCCACGTCTTTAACTGAGGCTAAGGCAACAGTTAGAGCAGTACAGACAGACCAAGGGGCTCAGAAGCTGAGAAAAGCTGGAACGAGAGGACCAAAGTGCGGGACCGGGCGAACAGCCACATCTGAGGTTGTCAGTACCCACGGAGACAGCCATGAAGTTCTAGTTCCGGGAGTGCAGGACCCCAGGCCCAGGAAAGGGCCGAGCAGGGCGTGTGTACTTGCCCGCCTGCTGGCCTCTCTCCCACGCGACACCTACGAAGGACCAATTGCGTTGCAAATGGAGGCCACAGAGAAGAAAAACCGCCAGGCTTCCCCAACTTGCAAGAGGCTCTGAACCTGAGCCTTCCGGCGCACGTGGGACACAGACCCTCACCAAAGAGCCAAAACCCAGGCGAGAGCAACTCGCAGATGACGTTGCTCCCATGGCAGCATTTGCACCAGCAGGCTGCTCTCAGTGGAAAATGGTGGAGGCTGCTCCCGCCCCAGGAGGGAAAGACACCACCTCCCCGGCTGTGGCACCGGAGGCCTGGAACAGCTGCCAGAGCAGGCGGGAATCCAGGGACGGGGGAGAGAGTGCGACTGGACGCTGCGGGGGGGGGGGGGGGGGGGGGCGCGGGGGAACGATCGTGATGGGGGAAGTAGGGGCAGGGGAGGGCTGAGCCCATCTTCCCTGTTCCCTCGGGAGGGGCTCTCCTGATGCACTCTCCCCTCTTCCCAGGTGACTTCCATTTCTATCTGGTTCACGTCTGGGGGGGCCCTGGCCGGGCAGCCCCCCCACATTTCTCCTGCCCCGAAACACGGCTCTAGCCAACCTGCTTCGCTGCTTCACCTGCGACCGACTGTGTGGGGGCTGCACGGCGCCAGCCCCTCCAGCCCGCCAGGGCATCGTCCTCCAGCCCGTCATGCCCAGCTGCGACCCAGGCCCGGGCCCTGCCTGCCTCCCCGCCAAGACGTTCCGCAGCTACCTGCCTCGTTGCCACCGCACCTACAGCTGCGTCCACTGCCGTGCGCACCTGGCCAAACACGATGAGCTTATTTCCAAGGTACGCCAAGCAGGGGGGGCCCCGCCGCTCAGCCCTGCTGGCTCCCACCAGGATTGTCCAAACTCACCTGGCGGAGAGACAACAATGCCCACCCGCCCTCTTTCTTGCCCCTGGGGGACCCAGGCAGTGGGGCCCAGGGCATCCCGGCAGTCACCGTCTGTCCTATGTCTCCACAGTCTTTCCAAGGGAGCCATGGCCGAGCCTACCTGTTTAACTCCGTGTGAGTCTACCTCTCTCTTTGTGTGTATGTGTGTGTGCGCGTGTCTGAATGACTTTCCGGTGTGGGAAAGGGAGGTGAGCCATCCGCAGGTGGCCTGGCGTCTCCTGCTTTGGCAAAGGGGGCCAGAGACCCAGTGTGCAGTTCTCCCGTGGAGCATGTGGGCAGAACTGGAGAGGGAAGGCCCAGGCACTAGTCATGAACGGGTGGATTGCTGCCGGCAGGCCTTCCAGTTGGGCAGGGCTCAGCGCTCTCCAGATGGCAGTTCCTTTGGGCTGTTTGGGGGCTGAACTGATGGAACAACTCCACTGGTGCCGGGTCCTTCCTCTTTCCTGAGACAGGGTCAACGTGGGCTGTGGACCAGCCGAACAGCGCCTCCTGCTCACGGGGCTCCACTCGGTAGCTGATATTTTCTGCGAGAGCTGCAAAACCACGCTGGGCTGGAAATACGTAAGTCCCAGGAGAGAGGGCCACCCTCTCAAGCGGACAACCAAGCCCCCCACCCCCCATGCCCATATGGCCAGGTTTTTGCATGACACCCAGAGGCAAGAGGGAGTTAGTTGCTGGGTTGCGGGGGGGGGGCTTTTGGGGGGCAGGGGTAGTAGAGGTCCTGGAGGGGGTCTGCTTTGTCCTGTTTTCACTGCTTCCCCTCCACCAGGAGCAGGCTTTTGAGACGAGCCAGAAGTACAAGGAGGGGAAGTACATCATTGAAATGTCACACATGGTGAAGGACAACGGCTGGGACTGAGGGGCTCAGGCAGGCTGTGCCCTTCCTCCGCATGCCCACCCTCCCCGCACCCGTCCCCGGGCCCTGCCAAGCAGTCCATACCAGCATGAGTACTGCCCCACCCCTGGGGGGAACCCAGCTCCCGGCACCCCTCCCCCGCCTCCACCTCATCACCCCCAGGCCCCTTTGGAACAGGGGTCTGGGGTACCCCAGGGGTGTTCAAGGCTCAGGAGTGGGCAGCAGTCAGGGAGAGCCAGAACTGGGGAAAGGGGATGGTTGCGGGTTCTTCTAGCCCTAAGATCCTGAAAATGGAGGTGAGGGCAGGGCGGAGATCAGGCAGAGGACCAAGGGAGGACCCGTTTCTGCCCCAACCTCTTTTTGAGTGAACGGAGGACAAGTTTTGAGGCATGGGGCTGGTAGACCCCAGCCCACAGAATAGCAGGTGAGAAGGGGCTCGAGTTGGGAGTGAAATTTTGGCCTCAGACACTGCGACACACCGGAGTCTGAGGGTGAAGTTTCCCACCCCTGTTTGTAGGAGAAAGCATTCGGGGGTGGAAGGAAAGAAGTCCCAGATCCCAGGCCCTGGGAAATGAAAGAATCACAGGGGTTTCCATTTTACTCCACTTGTTAGTTTATCTTGGCACTAAAGAGGCACTTTCGAGTACGTGACTTTCGCCAGGGGGTGGGGTGGGAGAAGCTGCCGCTGGAACAGCCCCCACCCCCCACTGGCTGTTTCCAGAGCGAGCAGTCCGTACGGGCATTCTGAGGCCCAGCCACTGCTCCCTGGGACCCAGTCCCTTGGAGGGGAGGTGGGACATCAGTGCCACGGGGCCAGGCTTCCTCGTGGCTGCCACCAGCGAACGAAACTTTTGTATGATACATAAAGTGTTTGGGTCTATTTTTAATAAAAAGGGGAAAAGCAACCGTGAGGCACTCTCTCCTCTTGACTTTGCTTCCCATGCACAGACCTTAACTTACACTATTCTGTCACACTCCCCCCAGTACCTGTCCCTTTAGGCCACTAGAGGGCAGCACTTGCTTTGTCTGTGTCGAGACCCCACTTGAGCCCTCACCAGAGGGATGGGTCTTCAGGTGAGGTCTGCTTAGTGAAGCGAGGGCTTTTGTGAGCAGTGTTTCCAAAGGGGGCAACCAAAACAGCGCCTCTTCCAGAGCCCTTGACAATGAATCAGGTATTGCCTGGATCCAGGATTGGGCACCTGGAAGAGGCTCACCCCTGAACAAGGGTGTTCTTGGGTCCTATTGCCTTTCAGCCTGGACTTGGAATGTTTGGGTCAGCTCATGGCCACACTCGAGGCTGAAAGGAAAATCCATCAAGCAAGGCAGCTTGATCCAAAGTGGAACTGAACAGCTCAAGATGGCAGCCATCAGTGCAACCATGTGACCCACGTGCATTTTCGGGGCAGTGATGTGAAATTCCCATTGTTGTTGGGTCACTGACAACCGCAGGGAGGACTGTACACATCATAAAAATCACCTTTTGTAAGCTAGCTTGTTATCCAGATTCGTTCATTGATATTGCAGATGTTTTGCAAAGCACCTGTTACCTGCCAGGCATTGTGTCATGCACTGGAGATGCAGTGGACAGCAGGGCAGCTGTGGCCTGACTTGGGGGGGGGGGGCGGGCGGTGCTCTCGATCTAGTGGGAGGACAAACAGTAACCAGATGATTCCAGAACAAGGGCTCTGAGCAGGGATGGGGAGTAGGCTCAGGGGCTCCTAGCAGAGGCTCAGCCTAGATATGAGGAGTCAAGGAAGACTTCACAGAAGTGATGACTGAAGGCACGTGGAAGAGACATCGAGTGGACACAGGGGAAATGGGGAGGGGCATATTTCAGACACAGAGAACTGTGTGCCAAGGCTTGAGCTTAGTTAAGTGGAGAGGGGAATAGAAGTTTCCCCAGAAAAACAGACCATTTGGGGAGCTAGATTTCATCCCAAGGGCATTGGGAAAACACTGAAAAATTCTTAAGAGTGGAGTGACATCATCAAACAGCTGTTTTGTGCCCAGAGAAGAGGCTCAAACAGAAACGTTAAGATGCTGAAGAAAGTGAAGGGACAGAAGCTAACTGTACTACCAAATACCATACGGTCAGTGTCGGAATGGAGAGGCTGTTTGGGCAGAAAGGGAGAACTGGCAGATACAGAAGTGCGTGAAGAAGGCAGATACAAGCCCTGAAGGAATGACGGCCAGCACCTCCGAGGCCTCGGAGGCGTCTGTCCCGCCATTCATTTTCTGCGTGCCTGGTGATGCCTAGAGATCCAGAAACCCAGAAACCCTCAGTCCTACTTCTGGTGCCAAAGTTCAGGAAGGGTTCTCTTCTCAAGCCCCAAGCACTAACCCTGAAAATCAGGCACAAATGAGCTACCTTCTTAAAGCTCCCCCAAACTGCCCCCCCTTCGCTTACTTTCACAACTTCTTATTTCCTAGGCACTGTGGGAAACAGAGAAGTAAACGGTGTAGCCATTGTTCTCAAGTTCTTTGTCATCTCCCCAGAAGGAATCGTTCTGTGGCTTGGCTCCAGGGATCCTATTTAATCTCTAAGGTCAGGCCATGGGCAGTGCTGCCCAAACCTTGGATGCCCAGACAGGTGTACCCTGGATAAGCATTAGGACCAAACACTCTATTTCCCAGCAGGGTTGTGCAAGGAACTACAGGTGGAGATGAGGGATCCTTTTTATTCCCCAAGAGCCAGGGGAGGAGCTGCAGGTGCAGAATGCAAGGTGCACACAGGTTCTTGTCCCTGGCGAGCAGTCCTTCCAGGTCAGCCCTATCTCCTTTCCTGTGCATCCAGTTTTTCTCATGGAGGTCCACTTCGGTCCTATCGGTGACTCTCCCAACCTTCTCCACGCACCCTCCGACCCCAGGAAGAGTTCCCAGACTCAGCCTCCCAGACTCTGAAAGGTTTGAGGCTTTGGAAGATACCCCCCCTACAACCAGCAGGTGGCATCAAAACCTTCCAACCCTCAGCTCAGGCAACCTCCCCGCGTACAGAACCTACTCCAATCTCTCCAGATAGGTCTACAAAAAAGACGGGTGAGCTGTCAGACTTAGGACAGGGTTATAGCTAGGCGCTGCAATGTAAGAGCTGTATAACCATGGCCCACACTGCTTAAACCTGCCTGGCCCTCAGTTTTTTCATCTGTAAAATGGGGATGTTACTTGCCAGGAAGTTATTAGTATGACGTGCCTAGCGCGTGGAAGTGCTTCCAGACGTGGGAGCGGTTAGTGCCGCTAACAGGCTTCCCAAATTCTCACCAGGAGGATAGCTGATTGGTGCCCAGATGGGAGAGGGAGTCTTGATACAGGAGACAGCCGGCGCTGGGTAGCACTACACGGCCAATGCCCTTTTAACATTGCACTGCTAGTGGTAGGTGCAGACAGTAGCACAATGTGAAAAGAGCTCCGGCCCGCAGCAGAGGCATGCCGGCCCTGCCTCCTCGCCCCTTCTCCCAGGCCCCGGCCCACTCAGCTCTCTTGGCCTCCCTCTGCCCCTTCGCATCTTCAAGACAGCTTCCCTCCCTTCTCAATACTAACCCTTTATTTTCTTTCCCCTCCTCCTCTGGCCTCCTTCCTCATACCCTTCCCAGAAGAGACTGCCTTTTATCTTAGTGTTTTGGGGCGCAGGAGGGGAGGCGGGGTCCATGGAAGCGGCTAAAGGGACACCTTGAGCTTGGCACTCAATTGGAAGTGACCGGTAGCAACCCCAAGTGTTTGGGGGTACACTCACATGAAACTGTTTCCCTGGATTTGATCTCTGCCAGCTTCTCTTCCGAGGGAGCTTGCTGACCAGGACCGCACCACACTCTAGTCCTCCCTGCTCAAAAGCTCTCTCCTCTTCGTTCAGATAAAGGGGAGTTCTAGGCCTCCAGGGGACCACCTCAGATGCACCTCCAGGACCAGAGGGAGGAGGAGTATAGTCACAGCTCCCAGGCAGCACAGTGAAGCTTCCAGGTCTAGAGGAGGAAGCCCCACCCCTGCATCTCCCCTCTGCGGTCTTCAAATCCACCTTACGGAGTTCACATTGAACAACATCGTGAGGATGATCCCCTCTCTTGTACTGAGCGTCAAGGATGGGCTTTCAATGGCAATGACAGCAGAATCGGAGTTGTTCCCAGACTCCCCTTAGAGTCCAAGCTCACTCACAACTTGCCCATCCTGGCCCAGGGAAGGGGGCTTAAACACTGGATAAACAATCCTGAGACTGATCAAAAGCCAAAGCCAGAAGACTGCCTCCAAGGGGCACCTGGAGAGCCCCGCAGGACCCGCTCCTGGCTAAAGCAGTGGTCCCAGAAGCCGAACTCCAGTTCTGACCCGGTAAGCGGTGTGTGACCCAAAGGGGCAGAGGCTGGAGGGTGATTCCTCAGGCACACTGGTCTGTGAAGGCCTTCGCGGGATGGAGCTGCCTCTGGGCGATACCCTCGTCCCCACTCCACCGCGGGCAGGAGGCACGGTTCCGGTTAGGAGCCCTTCCTCCGGGCTTCCCCTTCCAGCTTCCTCCCACCCCTCCAGGATCCGCAGACAAGGGGCCCTGTCCTGCAGTTTGCACAGTTGCAATGACGGAAACCAAGAGCCCGCTAGGGTCAGTCATCAGGCCTCTGTGTGGGGCAAACCAGTCCGGGCTGGGAAGTGGATCATGCCAACAGGGAGCAAAGGAGTGAAGGTGGGACTGCCCGGCCAGTCTCGGGGGGTGGGGGTGGGGGGCAGTGAAAGATTATATTCACCGACGAGCGCCCAGATCTCTCCTTGGGGAGGGCAGGGAAGGGAGGCTAGGGGCAAGATCCCCTCAGCTCTCACACCCAACTCCTTCCAGAGCGGGCCTTGCGATTCACCAGCCAGCAGGGCCCCTCCCCCACCTTGGGCCCAGGAGCCATCCCCCAGCTCCTTCCAGAGGCGGGTGTAGAGACCGAGGAGGAAATGGGGGAGGGGAGGCCCCGGCTCAAGTTCTCTCCACTCCCCCTCCTCATTGGCCACCATCTTCCGGCCCCTGCCCCCCAGAGCAGCAGGGGATGGGGCCCAGCCTGTGGAAGGGAGAGAAAGGGCAGGTGGAGGGTTAGCCGGAGCAGCAGGGGCAGGGGCAGGCCCCAACTGTCTCCTCCCACCCCCTCCCCGCAGCCATGGCGACAGGCGGAGGAGACCAAGAGGGTCCTGAAAGCCGTGTTCTGTGAATGGGATGAGAAGGGCAGGGCAGGGGGTGGGGAGGTGGGGGGAAGAAGGGGGTGCGGGGCTCTCTGCCTCAACACCCAACTGTGCTGTACCACCCCCCGCCCCCCCCCCACACACACACCTCCAGGCTGGACCACACACGCGCGCACACAAACTCCCAGCCATACTTGCCACACAGCTCAGCCCTTACTCCACACTTACCCAAACAGCAAGCGCTGGAGTGTGAGCACACAGCTCCCCCACATCCCCGCACCCCTGAACACCGCACACTCGCAGCTCAGGAGCGGGCCTCCCACCCACCCCCAGCCCCCTGGCTCACCCCACAACTTCTCGGGATGCAGAACTCCCTGCCCGGCTCCAGCCCCTTCAGCCACGGCGTCCCCCCCCCCGCCCCACCCCCCCTACCCCAGCCAGGCCCCCTGTGCCCCGCACCGCCCCCCCCCCCAACACACACCCTCCCACACACGCCCGGGCACGGACAGATGGCCCAGCCCCAGCCCTGCCCAGCCGAGCCCCCCGCCCCTTCCCCACCACACCCCCCGCTGGAAAATGACAGGGAAGCCACCCCGGCGAGACGTGCCCAGTGCTTCCCAGTTGCAGTTGTTTCGAAAGGAGAGACCGAAGAGATGCCCACGAGTGGGGGAGCACGAAGAGGGGAGCGGGAAGACGAGAGAAAGAGCCCAGACCACCCCCTCCCCGCCCGAGAGAGAATAAAACCGAGAATCGGTGGCGTTACCCTTCTGGGAGCTCCCGATACCTACACATTTCTCTTCGTTACGTTCCTCTGCCTGCCACCTCCTTCTTCCCGGGCTCTTTCTCTGCCCTGCCCTCCCTCTCGGCTTCCCTCCCTGGCCTCGCTCCCCCTCTCGCACGCCCTCCCGCGCCCCGCCGGCCCCTCTCCCGGCCGGGGCCCCCGGCCCCCCGGCCCCCCGGCCCCCCGCGCCCGCCGCGCCGCCCGCCGCCCGGACCGAGTCCCGAGGCCGGCCGGCCGCGGCGCCCGCGTCTCTGCCCGGCTCGCTCTTCCCCCCTCGCCCCCTTTCTCCTTCCACACTCCCTGCCGTCCATCTTGAATACTTGGGATTCTTGAATGGAGTGAGCAGGATCCGCTCCCCCAGGCTCCCATTGGCTGTGGGTTAACCCTTTTGAAACGAGATCCTCCCTCCCATTGGCTGCCGGGCTCCCCTCTTCTCCCCCAACCCCCATCCCCTCCGCCTCCCGGCAGCCGGCGAGGTCAGGGCGCTCCCGGGCGCCCCCTCCCCTGGCCTCTCGCCCCCTGCCCCCACCCCGGGACGCCCCTCTTCCTGCCCTTTCCCTCACACCGCCCCCCGCGCCCCCCGGCGCAGGGCGGCAGGTGAAGGCAGGTCCCGTTCCCGCCAAATGGGGCCCCAAGGTTGGGCCGGCAGAAACCTTGTTCCCAGATGCCCCTTGTGCTGGACTTGGAGACCTTGTTAGACGCCGGGGTGCAATTTCCTGCCCCCCGCAGCCCCTCCTGGAGCAGAAGTACCTCTCCAACGGGGAATCCGCGCAGCTTTTCGGCCTCACCCCGGAGATCGGGGAGCTCGGGAGCGCTCCTGAACCAGGCAGCCCCCTGGGCTGGGCAGGAAGAGGGCAGCTCCGGAAAGAAGATCTGAGGCTCTTCAGAGAAGCTAATTCCCTGAGTGCCGCGGGGCAGGTCTGACCCTACCAGGAATGTGCAGCATCTGGAGCTCTGCTCAGTCACAAACATCGCCTGGGACCAGCTCGGCCTGGCCCACGTGCTGGGCCCACTGGGGGCTCTGAGTTGGGGGAGCCCAGAGAGGCATGGGGGAAGGAGGCAGCAGGGAGTAAGGGATGAGTTAGGCCCGGCCTAACATGCGTGGGGAACCTTTGTTCTAGGCCCAGATCCGCCCATAACATGCTTGGCGAGGTCATGCCTGCTTGGCTGGGCCTCAGTTTCCCCATTTGCAATAGATCGGTCTAGCAGAACACTGTCCTATAGAAGTTTCAGCGGGAACATGGAAATGGTCTGTATCGGTGTCATCGGATGTGGTGTCCACTGGCCACATGTGGCTACTGAGCACTTGAAATGTGGCCAGTGTGACTGAGAAACTGGCTTTTTAACTTGATTTAATTGTAATTTTTTTCCTTTTTTTAAGGTTTTGTTTTGTTTTTGTTTTTGTTTTTGTTTTTTGAGAGAGAGAACACGCTTGCGTGAGCGAGCAGAGCGGCAGACAGAGAGGGAGAAAGAGAGAATCCTAAGCAGGCTCCCCACTGTCAGCGGGGAGCCTGAAGAAGGGCTTGAGCTCACTGTGAGATAATGAAGCCAAAAGGATCCAAAATGAAGAGTCAGACGCTCAACTGACTGAGGCACCCAGGTGCCCCAAATTGTAATTTTTTTAAAGATTTTTAAAAAATTTTTGAGTCATCTCCACACCCAATGTGGAGCTCGAACTTGCAACCCTGAAACCAAGAACAGCACGCTCTATCGACAAAGTGAGCCGGGTGCCCCTGTAATTACTGTTAAATAGTCACATGTCGCCCGTTGGCTATCATTTTGGACAGTGCAGGTCTAGAATCCTTGTGGTCCTGCTGGTGAATAACATCCTATGATTCTTGTTGGGGGAGGCGGGAGTGGGGAAGTCCTTTCACTTCATCTTCAGGTACAAAATGCTCTAGATCCAAATCACAAATCGCCAAGGGCATCAATACCTGGGAAGTGAGGCTCAAATCCCCGCCACCTCTATCAGGAATCGTTTTCTTATGCTCATCTCTGTTCTGAGAAGGGATCTGAGGTACACAAACCCGCAGTCCCGTGGCGGATTTGGGCTAGCAGGGAATTTGCGGGTTTGCCCAACCTTCTTGGTTTTTCAAGGATGGAAACCACGATGTTGATGAGGGTGAGGGTGGTGGATGTCACTTGCCCAAGGGGGAGCAGCAGGTTACTTTGCTTATAAGTTAACACACACCCATACATTTAGCACATGTCTTTGGGCCTCTGCACTCCCCCCACCCCCCACCACCACATATGACTCATGAAGTCCATTCATTCGATAACTACTTCTCTGACCCAGGACAAATGTATGGCTGATGTCAAGGGATAGCCATCTCCATGGGAGGGCCAGACAGGCTCCTGGGTATGCCACCTGTTCCCTGAATTCGTGTGCTTGAGAGACTCCGTTGTGGCATCTTCGGCCACGAGGAGAGAAAGCTATGGGGCAGAAGAGTGACTCTGGGCTGACCGGGAAGCAGAATTGGCGAGGGACCGAGTCTTCTGGAGGAGGAGGGGTGCAGGGTGTCAGGATTCTGGTAGCTACAGGCTGGGATGGGTGCATGCAAGGCCCTAACACCAGCAGGGACAGAGCTCTACAGGAAGCTGGCAGAGTGGAGACTTCTGTGCCAGCCTGAGCCGGTGCAGTATTTATCCACTTCCCACTTCCAGAGGGCCTCTGCCTGGCTGATGTGCCACAGGGGCGGGGGGAGAGGAAGACACAGCACCTCCTGGGGAATAGCTTCTGTCTTCAATACTCCCTTACTTTCAGGTGGAAATTGCTAAATGCCTTCTCTGGGTAACAGACGGATAAGGAGTTCGGCGGAAGAAGGACCACTTCTGATAGAGAATGGAATCTAAGAAGGCATCCTGGAGGAAGTGGCATCTAAGACTCCAAGGCTAAAAAAGATTTGGAGATGAGGAGATGGGAGAAGGGAGGACAAGGGAACGTGAAGGAGAGGAAACAACCCGCACTGAATGGTGGGATGTGTTCGGGGTGGGTGGGAAATTCAGTGAGAACCTAGGATGTACGAAGGGGAATAATAACAAGGATGAAAAGCTGGGCTGGGCCAGATCATGGAGGTCTTGAACACGTCCATCTTTCCTCTTGTTTTTCTTGAAGTTGCTCTTCTCCTTTTCCCACCAAGAGACGCGTCCCACCCACTCCTCCCTCTACCTCAGTGCCTCCACCCCCAGCTCTCTGCTGCTTTCACTTTAGCCCGCAGGCCCCCTGTCCACAAGTGTCCTTCCTGGGGCACAGTGGACACCAGGTCCCCAACAGGGGACTCTCCTGGGTCCCTCTCAGCTCAGTCTCCAGTCTCTGGATTCCCCACGCCCAGGAATGAACTGCATGGAGAAAGCTTCCTGTTTCGCTTGTCACCTTCTAAATCCCTGCGTGGCCCATTCGTCCTCAGGAAAGAGTTGGAAGGAGGCCAGGAACAGCCAGACGAGGCCCAACCTGTTGTAAGAGTGTAAACCCCACCCCACCTCCGCGTCCTTCCTCCTCTGGGAGTTCCAGAATGCACCTGGGCTTTGTCGTAGTCTCGCTTTCCCATTGTCCTCCTAGCAAATCCAGGACCATTTTGGAGGTGCCCCCTCCGCCTCCCTCCCCAATCCCCAGAGTCCTACCCAGCTCTCTATTTGGGTGCACCCCGTGGAATTCTGTAATTGTGAGGCGGGGAGACCATCTGCCCCAATCCTCCCCCTCTCAGAAGTACTGAATCTGGAGTGTTTGGGAAGAGTTGCCTCCCTTCAACATCAGGGGGTCTAACTTGGTTGCTGATCGGTGGCTCCCATGTCGCTGAGATGATACAGGCCTTTACATGTGAGCCTCTGCAATTTCCTCTCCTTCCAGGATAAAGTGCCTCTGCCTTTTTACCGCCCTGCTTCTCCCCACCATTTCTGTGTCTCCGCACTTCCTGTGTGGAAGGCTGGGAAACATCCCTGGCCCCGAGGTGCTCACAATTGAGGAGTACAAGGCAGACACACAAAGAGGGGGTCAGACTGCAAAGGTACCCAAATAAATGTAAGAACCTTCTTTCTGGGGCGCCTGGGTGGCTCAGTCGGTGAAGCGTCCGACTCCAGCTCAGGTCGTGATCCCACAGTGTGAGTTTGAGCCCCACCTCTCTGCTGTCAGCATAGAGCCCACTTCAGATCCTCTGTCTCCCTCTCTCTCTCAGCCCCTCCCCTGCTCGTGCTCTCCCCCCCCCAAATAAACATTTTTTTAAAAGTCTAAAAAAAAAAAAGAACCTTCTTTCTGAAGCAAACCCATTTCTCTGAGGTCTTAGTACTATTCTTGCTTTATCATCTGCCCCATGTATTAGGCCCCCCAATCCCTTTCCATGAGCCTAGAGCAAGGTCAGCGAACTACAGCCCACAGGCCAAATCCTGTCCTCTGCCTGTTTGTGAATAAAGCTCTTTGGGACACAGCGGTGCCCATTCCCTTAAGGATGGTCTCCGGTTGCTCTCACACTGCAGCGGCAGAGTTGAGTACTTGTGACAGAGACCACACGGCCGGCAAAGCCTAGCACAACTGGCTCCTTATAACAGGAGTTGGCTGACACCTAGTTGGTAGGTAGTTTGGGACCCTGTTGGCTCAGCAAGATATAAGGGAACTCAGGAAAGATGACCGAGTTGGGAGTGGAGGGGCCTAGCCCAGACTTTCCTCCTCAGCCTACACGTACGCTCAAGACTTCCAGAACCTACGGGGAAACCTCTCACCGTGCCAGTCGGCTTCCTACCTCTCTGTTTCATGTCCTACCCATTCCTAAGCCCACACAGCCGGGCCTTGCCCCTATCTTCAACTGAAATGTTCCCACTAGGACCACCAATGACCTCCGCATTACCGATTCCATTTTTTTCCTCAGTCCTCCTCATACACAACGTCTCTTAAGCATTTGCCTCTATTGACTATGTCAGAAATTCCCATGGCTTCTGGGAAGACTGGTCTCTCTTGGATCGCCTCCTATTCGTACAGCTACTTTCTCTGGTCCCTTCTCATGTGTCCTCTTCCGTCCCCCTGCTACCTACAGACACGCGGTCTGCAAGGATTTGTCTGGTCCTCCTCTCCCTCCATACTCTGTCACCGGGACAAAATCATACACGTGCCTGATTTCACCTGTCACTTTTGTATTGATGGCTTCCCAATATACAACCTCTGAACTAAAGGCCCAGATTTTTTTTTTTTTTTTTTTTTTTAAAGTAGGCTTCATGCCCAGCGTGGAGCCCAACTCGGGGCTTGAATTCACGACCCTGATGAGACCGAGATTTCTAACAGAAATCAACCTCTGTGGCTCCTCAGATGCGTGTCTTACTGGCCAAAGAAACTGCGTTTGTCCAGCATCAAACGCTGTCTTCCTCTACCTCTCTCCTCACCTAATCGCCTTTGCTCTTCTTCCAGCTGCCCCTTATTTGCTGCTGTTCCCAGTAGATCCGCCCTCGACCCTTCTCTTTTGGGAGCAGTTGTATCCATTCTTACAGTTCTGACAGTCGCCGATCCCCGAATCACTGCCCAAGCTATGTCTCCAGATGTGTTTCCAGCTGCCTCCTTACATTCCCAAATATTTGCATGAGGTAGACATCTGATGCTTTTGCCTGCCCAGATTTCATTCCCCTTCTGGTAACTACACCTTCACTTTCCTTCGTGGAGACACCTATTCTCCACTTTGAGTCCCCATGATTCACCCGAGGCTGACCTCACCTACCCCTCCAGGGGCAATCACACAACCCAGTTGTATCAGTTGTCTGTTGCCGTGTAACCATTTAGCCCACAGCTTAATAGCTGAGGACAACACACATTTATTTTCTTGCGGTTTCTGTGGGGCGGGAATCTGGGCAGGGCTTAGTTGGGTCCTCTGATCATGATGTCTCAGGTAGCTGCCCTAAGAGTGTCTGTCACTCAGGGCAGGGGTTCATCTGAAGGCTCAGTGGGCAAAAGGAATTGCCTGCAAGCTCACTTTCTTGGTGGTTGGCAGGATTTCGTTCCTTGAGGCCCTCATTTCTTTGGTGGCTGTTGGCTGGTCCTCGGTTCCTTGCAACGTGGCTGTGTCCAGCATGGCGGCTTGCTTGCGTCATCAAAGCCAGCCAGCGAGAGAGTCTTTTGGCGAGTGGCAAAGCGCAATCTTTTGTCACCTAATCACAGAAATGACAACTCCTCAGGGCGCCTGGCTGGCTCAGTCAGAAGAACGTGCAACTCTTGATCTTAGGGTGGTGAGTTCGAACTCCACGCTGGGTGTAGAGATTACTTAAAATAAATAAGTAAAATGAACTTTAACATTCTTTTAATGTTTATTTTTGAGAGAGAGAGAGAGAGAGAGAGAGAGCGTGGGAGGGGGAAGGGCAGAGAGAAAGAGGGAGACACAGAATCCGAAGCAGGCTCCAGGCTCTGAGCTGTCAGCACGGAGCCCGACACGGGGCTCAAACTCACGAACCGTGAGATCGTGACCTGAGCTGAAGTCGGAAGCTTAACTAACTGAGCCACCCGGGCACCCCAAATAAATAAAATAAACTTAAAAAAAAAAGTGACAACTCCAACGTTGCCATATGCTATTAGTTAGAAGTAAGCTACCCAAAAGAAGGGGATTACAAATACTAGGAAGTACCGTCACTAAAGGGCCAACTTGCAGACTGTCAACCACAGAGGATTTAGCCAATTAAATCACCGTAATTGATTCAAGGATGGGTATCCACTCAGAGTCCATCAGCATTAAGACCCGAGAGGTTGGCTGGAACCTTGGGGACAGTGGCATTGCTGGGGTTGTTATGCTGGCGAAAGTCAAGCTTGAAATTGCTGATGGCCTTCTTCTATTCACATAGGGTTTAGGACCCTGTGACCCACAAGCCAAAGGTTCCCAGCTGATCAAAAGTCTCAGGGATGCCTTGGATTCAGTTTGCCCAAACCCACGTTGATTACCATACCTTCGTCTTTCCCACAGACCCACTTCTCTCCCTAGGTTCTTCTTCACCATTAAAACTATAACACAGTCGCTCAGGCTGAAAACCTTGGAGTCACCTCCAGCCTTCCTTATCTGCTGTGGAGATTGGAATGACCCGTGCAACATGGCTTAATTCTATGGAACTGTAAGAGAGACCTTCTGCTGTAGTTGCAGAGATGGGGGAGGCTCTGAGGTGACCCCCCGACACACCATTTTCGTATAGGCAAACAAGTCACTCTAGGTTTTTCGCCAAGCCACTAGAATCTTACAGAATTTCTGGATGTGAAGCACACGGTGTAGAGAATGAGAATAGGGCGTCTGACTCTCCTAGCAAAATGCACCATAGGCTACAGGGAAATTCTGGCAAACTGCCTGGTAGTTTGTGGTTTGGAAGGCACCCTGGGCTGGATTGGTGAGAATATTCCTTCTGTCTCTAAGGCGGATTAAAAGAAATTGTGCCGATGGGATGTCAACTATACTCCCAAAATTAAAAAAAAAAAAAAAAAAAAAAAAGAGGAGCCTCTGGGTGGGTCTGTCAGATGAGCATCCGACTCAGCATTTCAGCTCAGGTCATGATCTCACAGTTGTGAGTTCGAGCCACACATCAGGCTTTGTGCTGACAGCTCGGAGCCTGTTTGGGATTCTCTCTTTCTGCCCCTCCCCTGCTCTCTCTCTCTCTCTCAAAATAAGTAAGTTAATTAAAAATATATTGAAAAAGTAAAAATAAATACAAAATTAAAAAAATTTTTTTTAGTGTTTATTCATTTTTGAGAGACAGAGAGAGACAGAACATGAGTGGGGAAGGAGCAGAGAGAGAGGGAGACACAGGCTCCAGTCTCTGAGCTGTCAGCACTGAGCCCCATGCGGGGCTCAAACTCACAAACCTTGAAATCATGACCTGAGCCGAAGTTGGCGCTTAACCGACTGAGCCACTCAGGCGCCCCAACAAATACAAAATTAAAAAAAAAGAAATTGTGTGATTTGAAAATCAGTCACAATGTCCTTTGTATCTTCTTCCTTAGGGTTCCAGTCATAAAGCTAATCCGTACCTCTCTTTCCCTATGCTACTTTCATCCAATTGACCTAAATCCTGGGCTCAGATGTTCCTATTTTCACCATTCCCCTGCCAGCTGAATATCAGCCTCTGAAAACTTTCCTTTTTTTTTTTTTTTGTTTAATGTTCATTTATTTATTTATTTATTTTGAGAGAGACAGATAACAAGCAGGGGAGAGGCAGAGAGAAAGGGAGACAGAGAATCTCATGCAGGCTGTGCATTGCCAGTGCGGAGCCCCACGCGGGGCTCGAACTCACGAACCTAGAGATCACGACCTGAGCTGAAATCGAGTCAGATTCTCAACCTACTGAGCCACCCAGGTGCCCCTGAAAACTTGCCTCTTAACCTCCGCTCCGTCAGAGTGCAAGTCCACAACACAAACCTCCTATCGTTCACCTGCCCCAAATTGTGATGGCTCCCTAATTGCTTCCTGACCTTTAATAGGTCATGGACTCTTTTTTTGAGAAGGTGATGGAAACTGTGGGTAACTCATTCTAGAAAAATCTGTATTTTGTGTTTGGGTGTACATCACAAGGCAAAATGAACCCTCTGGATTCCATTTGCATACTGCCTCCCTGACAACATACCCTCCCATCTTCCTCCAAGTTAGACCTTCGTAAAAAGGATGTAGTCCAGATTTTTTTTTAAGCAAGGTATACTTTCTGTTTTTCTTCTCTTTTTATTTTTGAGAGAGAGTATAAAGGGGGAGGAACAGAGAGAGACACACACAGAATCTGAAGCAGGCTCCAGATTCTCAGCTATCAGCACAGAACCCGACCTGGGGCTTGAACTCATGAACTGTGAGATCAAGACCTGAGCCGAAGTCGGACACGCAACCAACTGAGCTACCCAGGGGACCCCTCTAGCCCAAACGTTTTAGCACAGTGTTCAGGACCTTCCAAATTCATCTCCACCTGCCTTTTTAGCTGCACCTCTGCCTTGTGTGATTATTGTTATTTTATGTCTGGTTCCCCATCAGACCAAAATCCTCCCTGACAGCAAAGACTGTGTGCCCTCTCAGTTTTCCTTGTTACATCTCCCCAGATGGAATGAAAGTTTCTCTGGAGCACTAATCAGAACACCTTGCTTAGTCTAGATAAAGTGTTGGCTCACTGTTAGACTTTTAAAAAAATTTATTTCATTGTGTTGAGAGCACTTAACATGAGATCTATCCTCTTAACAAATTTATAAGTGGACCATACAGTATTGTTGACAATAGATGCAATGTCTTCAGCAGATCTCTCGAACTTACTCAGCTTGTTTAACTGACATCCTATGCCATTTGATTAGTAATTCCTCACACCCTCCCCCCACCTTCGGCTCCTGGCAACCACCATTCCACTCTTGGATTCTAAGGGCTTGACTATTTTGGATACCTCATAGAAGTGGAATCATGCAGTACTTGTCTTTCTGTGTCTGGTTTATTTCACTCAGCATAATGTCCTCAAGGTCCATCCATGTTGTTGCATCTTGAAGAATTCCCTCCTTTTTTTAAGGTTGAATAGTATTCCAGTGTGTGTGTGTGTGTGTGTGTGTCCATCTGTGTGTATATATATATATATATATATGCGTATATATATATATACTTTTTTAAAAGTTTATTTATTTATTTATTTGGAGAGAGAGAGAGGGAGCATGAGCGGGGGCGGGGGGGGGGGGGGCAGAGAGATAGAGGGAGCGACAGAATCCCAAGCAGGATCTGCACTGTCAGTACAAAGTCCAGTGCGGGGCTCGATCTCATGAACCGCAAAATCATGACCTGAGCCGAAACCAAGAATCTGATGCTTAACCGACTGAGCCACACAGGTGCCCCACATTTTCTTTATCTACTCATCTGTCGAACATTTAGTTTGTTCTTTCACCTTGGCTATCATGAATAGTGCTACAACAGACTGCTGGGTTTCTAGTAATTTCTAACAGCAAAGGGGTTTTAGGGTGATGGGCCTAGATGATATGATACAATGTCATAGTTCCCAATCTATATTCTAGTAGAGTTCTGAGTTCAAAACTTTTCAGTTTTAGTGGACCCCATGGAAATGGGTATTTCTTAGACCTTGTGACATGATTTTGGCTTGGGAAAATATAGGTCCCCACAGGTGAACTTAGCACATTTACCATTACTGTTGCCAGGAATCCTTTTTTGGTAGCTGGGGCCCTTTGGGGTCCCACAGAAACTTAAAGAACTGGCCCAGTTGGTGGACTCTTAGATGAGTTTATTGATTCATATTGTAGACCTGACCCAATTCCAACCCCCAACACAGGTCAGGGCAGGAATGTCCCCTAGGTCCCTGCAAAATAGGCCTTGTGGAGAAATCTGGGACAAAAGAAAATTGCCCCTCCTTGGTCACATTTCAAGATCCCTCCCACATTTTGTCCTTACCCCCACACCTCTCACATACACTGGGATATTTCATACCACGTGGTAGAAAATGGGAGGAAGACAGTATCAGTCCATAAAAGTGCGTGTTCTGAGGGGACAGAGACTCTGTTTGTCTTGTTTGACGTTGTGTTTCCAGTGTCCAAACAGTGCCTAGCATGTAGTAGGCACTCAGTTAATACTTACTGAATGAATGAAGGGGGCGTTGAGAGAAGTCAGTGGATCTTTAGCTTCCAATCTGTAAATGCCTTGTAATTTCATCCAACCATAAGCACTGAAGGATCTGGGTCACACTAAGCATGGCAGCACCAATGGGATGACTTCAGATTTCTCCTACATGCAACATATGGAACACTGATAAACCAGGCGTACTCACTGTGTGCAAGGGTTTCATGTGACAACATCAACATGCTGTGGTTTGGATTATAGGTTCAGATTTGATTCTGCCTCAAGCTCTGGCCATCGTGTTTTATCCCAGCCAGCAGAAGGGGGGAAGAGGGACTGAAGAAGGGTGTGTCCCTATTTTAAGGACCCCTCCCAAAAGTTATCCTTGACACCTTTGCTTACATCCCATTGGCCAGAACTTAGTCACATGTCCACAACTACCTTCAGGGGAGGTCTTCATTTCAGTTGGCCAAGTTGCCAGCTGAAAATCAGGGGTGCTGTTACAAAGGAAGAAGTGGGGAACATATATGGGGAGACACTGTTGATATGGTTGGGGAGGTGGTTTGACATGGGAAGTCTGGCCTTGCAAAACCAGAGAAGCCTGTCTGAACTCAAGCTCCCAACTCACTGTTCTTACCTATAGAGTGAGGGTCACCAGGCCAATGCCACCTGGGGTGCAAGAGTGTGCTCTGTGGGTAAAAAACATGGCTGCTGAAGTCAGGTGGCCATGGGATCAAATACATCGCTGGATCTCTTCCTTTCTTTCATGTATGAAGCAAGGACAACAATACCCATCAAATAGGTTATGATGAGTATTTTACTACTGGGAAATCCCTGGGACAAGGTTGTCACCCAAGAATGGTGCTTTTTCTTATTATTATTCTTGTGGTAAAACACATATAACATAAAATTTACGCTTTTAACCCATGTTTAGTATACAGGAGTGTTAATATATGCACACTCTTGGGGTGTCTGCCTGGCTCAGTGGGTAGAGCATGGGACTCCTGATGTCGGGGTCGTGAGTTCAAGCCCTACCTTGGGCATGGAGCCTACTTAAAAAAAAAAAAAGAAGAAAACAATAGAGTAAAACCTTGGTTTGCAAGCATAATTCGTTCTGGAAACATGCTTATAATTCAAAGCACTCATGTATCAAAGTGAATTTCAAGAACCATTGGCGCACGTTGGGATCATGTGACATTGGCGACCCGTACTACTCGGATTGCAAGACAACGCTTGTTTATCAAGTTAAAATTTATTGGAAATGTTTGCTCATCTTGCAGAACACTTGTAGAATGAGTTACTGGCAATCCAAGGTTTTACTGTATATATATATATATATATGTATATATATATATATATATATATATATACACATATATATATGCCCACTCTCGAGCAACAGATCTCTAAAATCTTTTTGTCTTGCAAAACTGAAACTCTACACCCACTGAGCAAGAACTCCCTTCCCCGTCCTCCTACCACTCCCTGGTAGCCACCTTTCTACTTCCTAAGAGCATGACTACTTTACATAACTCAGACGGAGACTCATGCAGTATTTGTCTTTTCGTGACCTGTTTCTTTCAGCTGGCCTGCTGGCCTGAAGTTCACAGTCATGCTGTGGCATATGGCAGGATTTCCTGCCTTTTTGAGGCTGAATAATGTTCTGTTGTATGTATACACCACACGTTCTTTACCCACACATTCTTCGTCTAACGGACATTTAGGTTGCTTCCATCTCTCGGCTGCTGTAAAGCTATAAGCATGGCAGTTCCTATCAGAAACTGGTTTGGTTAGTATCAGAAACCAGTTCGTATCGGAAAGTAGTTCTCTCCTTTTTTAAAAAAATGTTTTTAATGTTTATTTATTTAAAAAAAATTTTTTTAACATTTATTTATTTTTGAGACAGAGAGAGACAGAGCATGAGCAGGGGAGGGTCAGAGAGAGAGGGAGACACAGAATCTGAAACAGGCTCCAGGCTCTGAACTGTCAGCACAGAGCCCGACGCGGGGCTTGAACTCACGGACCGTGAGATCATGACCTGAGCTGAGTCGGCCGCTTAACCGACTGAGCCATCCAGAAGCCCCAAATGTTTATTTATTTTTGAGAATGGGGGGGGGTGGGAAGGGGGAGAGAGAGAGGGAGACACAGAACGTGAAGCAGGCTCCAGGCTCCGCGCTGTCAGCACAGAGCCTGGTGTGGAGCTCGAACTCAAGAACGGCAAGATCATGACCTCAGCCGAAGTCAGAAGTCAGATGCTTAAGCCACCCAGGCGCCCCTATTGTCTCCTTTCTTTTAATACCCTTGCTGGGGAACTTCACGGTTTGTTTGCTTTTTATGCATATAACTGTTAGGTTAAACACTTCAGGTGCTTGGACATGGGAATTCTTTAGATACTACATATCAATTAGGGGGAAAAGGGAAAACACCCCCTCTCCCTCAGGATGATAACAGAGTATAGATTCTCTTTAGGTGGCCCATTTGAATAGAAAAAGAAAGACAATCTATCTGCGGGGTTGTCACACTGTTTAATCATACAGCTACAGTTCCAGACTCCAGATGTTGCCTTCCACGAAGGGTGCAGAACCATCCCCCAGTTCTGACTGAAGCTGTCCATCCGTGGAGTCCTAAATTCTGACCCCAGGAATCGAAGATGGGGGGGGGGCAGCGGTGAAGAAGAAAGACCACCCACACAAATGTGTAATTCCTTGGTAGAGAGAACACTTGTAAGGCAAGCCCCTGGCCGATAATAACCGCAAGAAGCTGTGCTTTGGTATTCCTTCCTCTAGTGGTTTCCTGAGGAGACACATTAAGTAAGAATAACATCAATGTCATCATTATAAAGTAAAATCTTTACCCAAATACGGACATTGCACGCTCTGTGGGTTTTTTTTTTTTAAACCATTTTTTAATGAAGCTCTACGCCCACCCGATACAGGGTTTGAACTCAGGACCCCCGAGATTGAAAATCTCTTGCTCTACCAACCGAGCCAGCCAGGCACCTCTGGACATTGTACACTTTGAATCAAAAGCTTTTGCTGCACGTTTATAGGCATAGGTGGTGCCACAGAAGCACAGTGCGAATCAGGTTCCCAAAGGAGCTTCCTAGTAGTTGGAGTGAAAAGGCAAATACTCATGAACATGTTACAAGTTATGTAAGGCAATATATGCTCAGCCTGGTGCTTGGAGGAGGGCGTGGTGCTATTGGCTGGGAAGACCAGAGAACACTGCTGGCTGGGGAATGGGGATTTGCACTGGACTCAGAATGGCAGCATTTAAATAAGTAGATAGGATTTAGAAAGTATTTTGTTGTTGTTCTCGTGTTTTAGCTGGTATATACCGAGGGCCGGCTCTATAGATGCCAGGCCCCATACTTGAAGCTGAAGATAATGACAAAAAACCACGGTCCCGGCCTTCAAGGAGGTTTTCAGAATTATTTCAGCATGGGAGCAGAGTTTTCCAGTGAGACCCACACTGCCCTGGCCCCAGAAATACCTCCAGGACACTCAGTCCCCACGAAGCGGAGCTAGATGACCAGGGATTGGGGATCCAGGGCTGACAGTCTGGCTCTGATGCTGTGTCCCGAAGCCAGCCACGTCCGGCACACTGGGACCACACCGGTGGGCCCCACGGTGGAGTCATTGCAGCCTGGCTGGCTCAGCGTCATGCATTTTCTGCTCAGCCCCCGGCCCTTGGCCCTTGAGGCTGGTATTTGGTCTCCTTCTGTGGGACTCCTTCAGACTTTGACTCTTTAGTTGATTTAGGAGAGAAGATGAGGAAGAAGTGCCAGTGTGGCTCCCAAGAGAAAATGCTCAGCAGTGAGCTGGCAACGTGGGGAGTCACCTGCATGGAGGTGGGGGGGGGGTGGGCAGTGGGAGAAGCACGGGGATTCTGGGATATGCAAGTAGCCGACTCTGGTTTGAATACCTTCTCTAGCCCTCCCCACTGGGTGACCCTGAGCAGGGGTCTGTCTTTTCTTTTTTTCTTTGCTTCTCTTTCTTTCTTTCTTTCTTTCTCTCTTTCTTTCTTTCTTCTTTCTTTCTTCTTTCTTTCTTCTTCCTTCCTTCCTTAAGATTATTTAGAGAGAGAACGTGAGCAGGAGATTGGCAGAGAGAGAGAGGGAGAGAGAGAATCCCCAGCAGGCTCTCCGCTGTCAGTGCAGAGCCAGACGCAGGGCTGGAACCCACAAACTGTGAGATCATGACCTGAGCTGAAATCGAGTCGCATGCTTAACCGATTGAGCCCGCCAGGCGTCCCTGAGCAAATTACGTCTTACAGGCTCCTCTTCTTCGTCTGCAAACCTGGCAAAACAATCCCAAGGTGCAGGATTATTGCAAAGTTGTAGTGAAATACTGAAGCCCGGTGTGGAGCGCAGGGTACAAGCTGTTTGCCAAGGGGTAATAGATGCAAGGGGGGTGGAGGAGTGTTCTGTGAGCTCTCCTCGGTGCAGAGAGGAGTCAAAAGCTAGCAGCTGAGCCAGGGCATGCCCGTAGTTACGATTTTGGACAGCACTGCATTCTCGGCTACAGCGCTTTTTGCTTGCGGGAGCCATTCTGCGGTCACTCAAGGAGAAATGGAGTGCAGTGGGGGAGGGGCCCACGAGGCGGTTGCACGGCCAGCCTGTCGCTCCCAGATGATGGATGAGCCTGTTCCAGGCCTTGTAATTAGTGCTGACTGGCTCTGAGACTCCTACCGTGGGGGAATGTTCCCTGCTTCCCCCATGTCTGGGAGGCCCTCCTCAGGGTCTGGGGCTGGACTGGGTGTAAAGTTTGCTCCGACACTCCAGCACACCCTTCCCGAGACTGGTGTGCATGTGTTTCTGTACACGTGTGTGAATGTGAGTGTGCCTATCTGTGACTCTGGTGACTGCGATTGTGTGTACATGTGTGTACGCACATGTATGAGTGTACTTACATGTCTATGAGTGTGCGTGTGCACTAAGTTGTTAGTCAAGCCCAAGATTAAATACGCGGTGAACTTTTGGCTTTCGGCCGGGAGGAGGTGAAGGTGCAACTGTCTTTGGTCGCCGTTCATCCAACACCAGCCACCTCCACCAGGCCACCTAAGTTCGACACCACCAAGATCAAAGTCATATACTTGAGGTGCACGGGTAGGGAAGTCAGTGCCGCCTCGCTGTAGCCCCAGAGATCAGCCCCCCGGGTCTGTCTCCAAAGAAGGTTGGTGATGATATCACCAAGGCAACCGGTGATGGGAAGGATCTGAGGATTTCAGTGAAACTGACCATTCAGAGAAGACAGGTTCAGATTGAAGTGTTTCCCTCAAGGAACGGCCAAGAGACAGAAGCAGAAAAACATTAAGCACCGTGGAAATATCACTTTTGATGAGATTGTCAACATTGCCCCACAGATGCAGCACTGATCTTTAGCCTGAGAACTCTCTGGACCCATTAAAGAGATCTTGGGGGCTGCCCAATCTGTGGGCTGCAATGTTGACGGCCACCACCCTCGTGACATCATATGTGACATCAATAGTGATGCAGTGGAATGCCCAGCTAGTTAAGAACTACAAAGGAAAATATTTCAATAAAGGATCATTTGAAAACAAAAACAAACAAACAAGAAAAAAACAATGAAAGGAATAAATGCTAGTCTTTAGTCTCGGTCACTTGAAGCAGACTTCCTATTTCAAGAAGTCACTTGACTGGCCCCTCTTAGTTATCCAAACATCTGGCAACCCCAGTCCTGAGGGAGGAAATAACAGAAACGTCCATCGCTCTGTGCAGGCTTCCCCTCCCTGAGTAGCCACATCAGGCCAGGCGGGAGGAGGTGTTCCACTTGTATAAGGGTTTTTCTGGAATAAGGGGAATTCATATTTCCCTAACACTTCTTCCTAAGAGTCAAAATTGAGAAACGCTTTTGGGATGGATGAGTGTGATTTCAACCAAGGCTTAGGACAAGGAATATCAGTAAGTTCTGAAAAATGAAATTACCTTGGGGTGCACCTAGCTGGCTCATCAGTAGGGTATGAGGCTCTACATCTCAGAGTCGAGAGTTCATTCCCCACGCCGGCAATGCCTACTTGAAAAAATAAAATAAAATAAAGTCTTCAATAAAAGATAAATAAGTAGGGCACCTGGGTGGCTCAGCCGGTTGAGTGTCTGACTCTTGATTTCGGCTTGGGATCTCAGGGTTGTGGTATCGAGCCCCATGTCAGGCTCTGTGCTGAGTGTGGAGCCTGCTTGGGATTCTCTCTCTCTCCCTCTGTCCCTCTCCCCCACTCACACTATCTCTCTCTCTCAAAAAATGTGAACAAACAAACAAGCAAACAAACAAAATTAAATTATCTTGAGAGAAAGGGAATCTGCGTTCCTAAGCACTGGGGTCTACTCTCCACCCTGTCATTCATCAACTACGACACCTTAAAGGAGTAGATTAACTGCTTTTGTTTTTTTAAGTTTATTACTTTACTTTTATGTAATCTGTACACCCAACGTGTGGCTCGAACTCACCACCCTGAGATCAAGAGTCACATGCTCCACCGACTGAGCCAGCCAGTGACACCTGATGAATTGCTTTCGAAGGCTTCATTTTTCATCTACATCATTTACATTTATATATTATGTAAATTTGAGTTATGCACATTTGAAAAACTGCAAATCCCCCTAAATTAAAAAAAAAAAATCGCTGGGGCGCCTGGGTGGCTCAGTTGGTTAAGCAGCCGACCTCTGCTCAGGTCATGATCTCGCGGTCCGTGAGTTCGAGCCCCACGTCGGACTCTGTGCTGACGGCTCAGAACCTGCAGCCTGTTTCAGATTCTGTGTCTCCCTCTCTCTGACCCTCCCCCGTTCATTCTCTGTCTCTCTCTGTCTCAAAAATAAATAAATGTTAAAAAAATTTTTTTTTTGAAAGAAAAAAAAATCGCCAAGGTTACATGATTTCAAAATCGGTGAGTTGAGCGGGCCTGTGGACTGCGTTTACAACCACTGTCACGTGACCGCATCCATTGAGCTGCAAAAGTAAATAACTGCTATTCATGTTCATATCGTGTGAATTGAGCCATTGTTTATGCGGATCATACCTTCTGAGAGTGGACGCTAATGACTGATGGGCTGTTACTTTAATATTCAGCCTTAACATTTAAAATATTTTCTGCATCCTAGGGCGATATTTTCTGAGTTCATTAAGTGGTGGCATGAGTGCCAAAAAACACGGTCCAGAATCAATAACTTTTGTAATGGAAGTTAGATATGATAAAACACTCTGAAAAAGCCCAAGGAACTGCCGTGACACGCCAAGTAGTTAATTTAGGAGCGCCTATTCCCTGAAACGTTAGAGATTCGAGTGTTTAGCAAATAAAAAAAAAAAAATAGCACGAAGGCAAAGATGTTCTGCAGTGGTTGAGGCTTCCTCCCCACCCCCCCACCCTGCCCTTTTACAGTGATTCTTCTGGAAAATACAGTGTCAAAATACTTAAGTCTTGAATGATCCAACATCTTTGGTAGCATCCCCTTTTTATAAGGTGTGATGTCTCCTTAAACGAAATTTTATACTCCATGAAAATTTCTTAGTGTGGCGCCTGACGGCTTGCTAAGTGCTGGGAGCACGTTAGGTTGTTGCTGCTGTTGGGGTTATCAGCCTGCTCCTAAGGGTTAGCCTGGTCAGAACCAGGCTGGTTCTGACACAGCATGTGGCTCAGGAGGTCTTCTGGAATCATCAAGGTATTGATTTGGGGGTGATAATGGCTGAATGAGGGTAAACCATGACTTTATTTTTTATTATTAAAAATTTGTTAATGTATATTTATTTTTGAGGCAGAGAGAGAGAGACAGAGCCAGCATGAACAGGGGAGGGGCAGAGAGAGAGGGAGACACAGAATCCGAAGCAGGCTCCAGCTCTGAGCTGTCAGCACAGAGCCCGACGCAGGGCTTGAACTCACAGACAGTGAGATCATGACCTGAGCTGAAGCCCAACGCTTAACCGCTTAACCGACAGAGCCACCCAGGCGCTCCAACTGGAAACTTTAGAATGGAAGTTGAAATCCCCACCTTGGCTATTAAAGTATCTGGAACCTCATGGGAAAATCACGAATGTCCAAAAGGCTATGCAGGACAAAGTTTCAACAGTGACACCGCGTGGCAGCAAGGACCAACTGCAACGGAGTCCTAATCCCACTTCTAATCACACAGGGTCCTTTCTCAGAATTCCTTCAACTCAAATCCTCCAGGTGTGGAGGATTGTGTACGTGGGGAAGGAAGCGGGTCATTGGAACTCGGTGGGCTGACCCACAGGACTTTGTCCTAGAATAAGACCACAGTGCGTGGCGGGAGGGTGGGGGTCCTAGATGTGTGTATGTCTGTGTGTGACCCTCTGTCTTTCTCAAGTGACACGTATGAGGAGTGAGAGCTTGTTAGATATGACACAGAGATGGCAGCACAGCAAGAGAAAAACTATACATAAGCAACTTGAAACTTCACATAATAAATCATGTCTGATATTATGATATAGACCAAAAGTCCTTGATTCTTTAAGGAAAGTCTCAGAGCAGCCAGTTGCTTGGGAAAGTTGCTAATAGTTTTTCTACAGATATGTAAGATCACTATAGTGGCCACAACTATTCGTGCTTCCTTACACCCCGGCTCTTTGCAGAGTGAATATGCAGGATACTTTTAAGACCGTGGAGACCTGGGGCGCCTGGGTGGTTCGGTGTCGGTTAAGCCTCTGACTCTTGGTTTTGGCTTGGGTCATAATCTCATGGTTTGTGGGTTCGAGCCTCGCATCGGGCTCTGTGCTGACAGTGCGGAGCCTGCTTGGGATTCTCTCTCTCTCTCTCTCTCTCTGCCCCTCCCCCACTTACTCTGTCTTTGTCCCTCTCAAAATAAACAAACTAATTTTTTTAATGTTTATTTATTTTTGAGAGAGAGAGGCAGACTGTGAGTGGGCAAGGGGCAGAGAGAGAGGGAGACACAGGATCCGAAGCAGGCTCCAGGCTCTGAGCTGTCAGCACAGAGCCCGACGCGGGGCTTGAACTCACAGACAGCGAGATCATGACCAAAGCCAAAGTCGAAAGTTTAACTGACTGAGCCACCCAGGCGCCCCTAAATAAATAAACTTGGAAAAAAAAAAAGAAGTGGAGACTTGTTCCCTACACTTTCATTCTGAGGTAGTCTAGAACGAGCCTGTTCTAGTGCCTGTTGTATTCAGTGCCTGTTGTATTACTTCCCAGTTTCAGACTCAAGAGACTTTGCACACCTCTGCTTCCACTCTTAGGCTCCTTCGACCTCCACAAGGGAGCCCGGACTAGCCTCCTAGCAGATGAGAGACGATGTGGAGCAGAGCAGGTCAGCTGACCCATCTCAGCCAAGATCCAAGATGTGCAAAACAGACCCTATGAGCTCAGCAAAGCCAAGCTTCATCAGACCTTCGAGCGAACCCCTCAGCTGACTGCAGTCAACATACAACCAGGGCCACCCAGAAACTGTCAGGCCCACATTGACTCAACGACGCATAAATGTTTATTGTTTTAAACAAACAAACCTAAAAAAGTGACACATGTTCTCTTAGAAGAAAATCCCCAGATCAGAAAATATTTCAGTTCTCTCCAATTCCAGATTTTCTATTCTTTCCTGCTACCAGGATGTGGTGATTCAATCATTCATTCAATAGTTTATAGTGTGTGTGTGTGTGTGTGTGTGTGTGTGTGTGTCTTTTAGTGTAAAGCACTTTAATAGGTTTGGTGGGGGTATATGGTTGCAGAGCATAAGAAAACAGAGATACAAGGTCGCCTGGCTGGCTCTGCTGGTGGAACATGTGACTCTTGATCTCAAGGCTGTGGGTTCAAGCCCCACATTGGGTACAGAGATTACGTAAAAAGAAACAAAAATCTTTAAATTTTTATTTATTTTAGAGAGAGAGAGAGAGCATGCACATGCACACGAGCTGGGGAGGAGCAGAGGGAGAGAGAGAGAGAGAGAAGAGAAAGAGAGAGACAGTCCTAAGCAGGATCCATGCTCAGCACTGAGCCCAACGTGGGGCTTGATCCCACAACCCTGGGATCATGACCTGAGCCAAAATCAGGAGTCAGATGCTCAACCGACTCAGCCACCCAGCCTCCTGTAAAAAAAAAAAAAATCTTTAAAAAAGGAAAAGAGGGGCGCCTGGGTGGCTCAGTTGGTTAAACGTCCGACTTCGGCTCAGGTCATGAGCTCACGGTTTGTGAGTCTGAGCCCCGCGTCGGGCTCTGTGCTGACAGCTCAGAGCCCGGAGCCTGCTTGGGATTCTGTGTTTCCCTCTCTTTCTACCACTCCCCTGCTCGTGCTCTGTCTCTCTCCTCTCTCTCAAAAATAAACATTAAAAAAATTAAAAGAAGTACAAAAAGAAAAGAAAAGAAAAAGAAAAAGGTCTGATTTATAGTTTAGTTTGGAAGGAAAGGAAGCCTGGCCTGATAAACTACCTACTAAATTTGAATTCCGACACCAGTGGGATCAACTTACAGCTGTGTGACCTTTGGATAGTTACTTAACCTTTCTGAGTTTCAGCTTCCTTATCTCACAAACAGGAGTAAAACCTGGCTTTCAGCACGGTGGACAGGGTCCAAAAAATTTACAAAGTGCTGTGCCCATGGGTCAGAATCATTTTCCACCTCCTGACTTTGCTTGTCCGTATCTCAGGTGGGTACTGAGCACGTACCCCAAGGAGCGACCTTCAGGTCAGGGTCTCCCCAAGGAGCGATGAACCTTCCAGAATGAGCAGGTAGGGGCCTTTGCTTTCAACAACCGCTCCCATAGGAATCAGCCCAGAGGGGAAACGTGGCATCTTCCCAGCGGCCTGCAATTGACTTTTGCCCCCTGTGAAAGGGAACGATGTGCAAAGATCACCCTGCAAGTCAGGCCTGTTGGGAAGTGGTGAGCTCTCCGTGTCCACAGAGCTACAGGTCATCTGGGTGGCCCTTGTCTGGTTCTCAGCCTCGGCTGGGAGACTGAGCTGCAAGGATGGCCTTTGACCTGGGGCCTGCCCTCCTGAGGCTTCACCCCAGGAACAGTCCACGGTACACGGGGGAGCAAGTGTGAGAGCAGAAAACAAGGTGATAGGTGAATACAGGGGAGGGGACAAGCCAGGAGTACCTCTCATGTCTTCTTCCCGCCTCTCTGAGAATTCCGACGTCCGCCAGAACGTGCATGGACGAGAGGACGCTGACCAGTTGAGGCACTAGGGAGCCGACGTGCTTGGTGATCAGAATCCATCCCGTGCCAGTCCGGCCAATGTTTACCGAAGCTGCATCACCGCACGCCGGAGAGAGAGGAGCCGGACTGAAGGCTGAGGGCGGAGAGCCTGGCTGCAGTACCCAGCTTGGCCAGTGATTGCACGGCCCCCCTCCCCACGCCTCAGTTTCTCCTCATGACCAGGGTGTTCACTGAGAAGGGGGATGGGGAAGCCAGATGCTACCGGCAGCAGAAGTCCCTGGAGCAGGAGGCAGCGGTGATGTGGTGGCTTTGATGGCCTTAGGAAATCACTCACTCTACAGAAGCAGCTCAGGCAGGACTAGCTTGACTGAGGTTAAGACCCTGTCAGAAAATCAGGGCACCTGGGTGGCTCGGTCTGTTGAGCGTCTGACTCTTGATTTCAGCTCAGGTCATGATCCAGTGTCGTGGGATTGAGCCCAGCGTTGGGCTCCGCACTGAGTGTAGAGCCCGCTTAACATTCCCTCTGTCTCCCTCTCTACCCCTCTTCCCTGCTCGTGCTCTAAGGAAAAACAAAAAAGACCGTTGGGGCGCCTGGGTGGCTCAGTTGGTTAAGCGTCCGATTTCAGCCCAGGTCATGATCTCACTGTTCGTGGGTTCCAGCCCTGAGTCGGTCTCTGTGCTGACAGCTCAGAGCCTGGAGCCTGCTTGGGATTCTGTGTTTCCCTCTCTCACTACTCCTCCCCCACTCATGATCTCTCTCTCTCTCTCTCTCTCTCTCTCTCTCTCTCTCTCTCTCAAAAATAAACATTAAGAAAATTAAAAAAAAAAAAAAAAAAAGACCCTATCAGAAAATCAAATCTTCCTGTAGGGCACATGCCTGATGAAGCTCTTGTGGAACAGGGATACATCCAGAAACCAGTCCTCCTGTTTGGGTTGACAACACTGTAACTAGGAGGGTGGGGGGGGGAAAGGGGTACAGACACATTTGGCGGGGAAATAGGGACAGGGGACTGAAATAAAAATGGGATGAGAAGGGGAGAGAGGGAAAAAGGGAGCTAGAAGGACTAAAAGTTGGAGGGAAGGGGCGCCTGGCTGGCTCAGTCGGTTAAGCGTCCAACTTCGGCTCAGGTCATGATCTCATAGTCTGTGAGTTCGAGCTCCACATCGGGCTCCATGCTGACAGCTCAGAGCCTGGAGCCTGCTTCGGATTCTGTGTCTCCCTTTCTCTCTCTGCCCCTCCCCTGCCCACATTTTGTCTCTGTCTTTCAAAAACAAATAAACATTAAAAAAAAAAAAAGGAAAATAATTTTAAAAAAATAAATAAAAGTTGGAGGGAACGTTAGCGAGTCAAAGAGCAGAAGGCAGACATGAGAAAAACACATTGAGACATCTTCAGGGCTGCAAAGAACATTCAGTATTAAAGTCTATCTTTTTAAAAAAATGTTTATTTATTTTTGAGAGGGAGACAGAGAGTGCATGCATGAGCAGGGGAGGGGCAGAGAGAGAGAGACACAGAATCTGAAGCAGGTTCCAGGCTCTGAGCTGTCAGCACAGAGTCTGACGTGGGGCTTGAACTCATGGACAGTGAGATCAGGATCTGTGCCAAAGTTGGAGGCTTAACCCACTGAGCCACCCAGTTGCCCCTAAAATCTATCTTCTTACGGGCATCTGGCTGGCTGTCAGGAGAGCATGAAATTCTTGATTTGGGGGTTGTAGTTTGAGTCCCTTGCTGGGTGTAGAGATTACTAAAACAAAGAAATAAACAAAACTTTAAAAACTACTACATACGAAATTGTATCTTCCTATTTGTCTATCTCGTCAAGCTGTAGGTTTTGAAGGCAGGCACTAAATTTAAGTTATCTGTACACTTTCGGTGCTTAGCATAGTGCCCGACACGTCCTAGGTATTCAATGAACAGATAATTAGATATTTAAGAAAAGTCAGGATTTTAAGACAGAAGGGCACAGAGATATAAGAGAGTAGCTCTGAATTTTCAGAGTTAGAAACGTGCTTTCAAATCCATTTCCTAACTGTGTGACTTCGAGCGAGACTTCATCTTTCTGAAGTTTTCCATATGAAGTTGTGGCAAGCATTAAAGGTCTGCAAAGTTCAGAGCAGATTGCCCGTGTAAGCTCCCAACATTAGTGACTGTTAGTGTCACAGTTGTTTGCAGACAAGGGACACGGGGACTGTGGTAAATGCAGGTCACCAAGAGCCCCCGACTCATGGCCTCGTCTGGAACTTTGTAGTGCCTTTCCATTCTCACGCTAGATGCGGGCAAATGACTTGCACTGGCTGATGGTAAACTTGATGCAGAGGTGTGGAAAAGACCGCTCATTTCTGACTCTTTCTTGGAAACCTGCCTGCAGGAAGGATGTGGGAGACCTGCAGAGGAGAGCCAAGGTATCCCAGTGGAATCCATTATAGATCGGTCATCCCCCAACTATTAGAGATGCATGATCTTCCCAAGTCCCGGGAAGATCAGCCAGGTCGGTAAGACCACTCCTCCACTCCCAAGACTTAGGTGAAATAATAAGTGGTTGCTATTTTAAGCCACTAAGTTTGGGATGATTTGTTACCCAGCAATACTAGCTGATACAGGGGCCATGGGAGCCCTTGTCCTCAAAGATTGAAAGGCAAATAAGAGAGGAAGTCATGGTCTGCCAGGTTTTATTTGTAGAGTCTGTTGAACTTGAGCCAGAGAAAGCTGCAAACAAGTGTTTTGGGGAGCCATGGGGAAGGGACATTAGATGTAGGTCCCTCAGCAGACCCCGAGGGCACCCTTTACATGGAGGCAGGGAACACACGAGGCGGGAAGTGGCTGGAGGTCAATCCAGGCAGGCAACAGCAAGGCTGCCACCAGAAGGGCGAGGCTTGAGGGGGAGGGCTTGCCGTAGCCTGGTGGCCTGCGGGTCTCAGATCCTGGGGTCATACACCCGCCCCATGAAGACAGGGAATTTGTGTTGCTGGTCCCAGATCAGGAAGAGGAAGGGCTGCTGCACTTCAAAGACTAGCAAATTGCGGGCCACGGAAACAGCCGAAGCCGCAGCCGCCTCCACCCCGGACTCCGTCAGCTCCAGCACAGCCTGGTGCTGCATCGCAGAAACCTGAAGATCCGTGTCGTCTGTCAGCCCGCACAGGTTGAGGTCGTAAATAAAGTCAAAGAATTCTAGAGCAGACCAGAGAAAAACAAGAAGTCAAAGACCAGCAGGAGGGACGCCTGGCTGGCTCAGTCGGTAGAGCGTGCAATTCTGGATCTTGGGCTTGTGAGTTCGAGCCTCACATTGGGTGTAGAGATTATAGAAAGAAAGAAAGAAAGAAAGAAAGAAAGAAAGAAAGAAAGAAAGAAAGAAAGAAAGAAAGAAAGAAAGAAAGAAAGAAAGAAAGAGAAAGAAGGAAGGAAAGAGGAAAGAATAAGGAAAGAAGGAAAGAAAGGGAACAAGCAAGAGAAAGAGAGGGAGAGAGGGAGGAAGGAAGGAAGGAAGGAAGGAAGGAAGGAAGGAAGGAAGGAAGGCAGGCCGACCAGAATGAAAGCCTCAGCTGCTGAAGACATTTGTCCTATATTGTCTGGGTTAGAACCAAGCCCCAATACTCTCTTTGTCCACTTCCCTTGCTTGTCAAATTATATATTGTGCCTTCTGGTCCACTTTCTTACATCCTGTATCAGTGGGCTGATCTTCACTCCAACTACCACCCTCTCCGAAGAGGTGAGAGGCCTTGCCACACCCCCCCACCAAAGAACATTGAGAAATGATATTCTTGCTTCCTTGGACCTTAGAAGTGAGGTCATACACCAGAAAGAGGTCGTATGTTACCAAATGAGGTCATATACTAGGAAACAAGTTCACCTATTAGAGGGTTCTATAACAGAAAATGAAATGATATATCTGGACATGAGGTCAAAGATCCGGAAGTGAGGCCAAAAGTCAGGTAAGAGATCTCTGTTGCCTCCCCTAAACTCAGAAGCCTCCAGACTCTATTATGCAGATAGCTTCTTGCATAGTCCACGGGGTGGCTGCGTGTTATGAAAGGTCCCTGGGGAAGGAGCATCCATAACCCATCCTGGGCACCTGTCCCGGTGTCTATGACACGATGAACCAGAGTAGGAATAGTCGAGATGGAGACCTGGGTTGATGTTCTTGTTCATTTCTAATGAGCTCAAGGGACCTTGGGTGAGTCATGTAAACACCGAGTCTCAATTTCCTCAATGATCCAATGGGATGATAGCATCTTCCCCTCTAACTCACAGGACTGAGGAATAACCTGAGATGACGGAGGTATAAAATATCCTAGAGAGTGCTAAACCACATCCTAAGGATACCCTCCTCTCCACCCCAATGGCCTCGGAGTAATCCTGAGCTGCCAGAGCTTACTTAGGTTCTCCACGACCGTCAGTAGGTCTTGCTTGCTCGTCACTTTGATGCGGGGTAGCGTCAGGAGAGTGGGCTGGAATTTGGTCATCTCCAACTTCTTCATGACAGCCTTGAAGACAGTGGGGCTGAGAGCCCGTTCCAGGTCTTCAAGATGGTGTTTCGTGTTCTGGGGCACCAGGATCACCAAGCTGAGGTTGTGGGAGAGCTGCAGCTGCCCCACCTGGAGGGTAAGAGATGCGCCTTCTCAGCCTTCTGACCCCGGCTCTCCTGGCTCCCACCCCCTGCGTCCCGAGGCTTATCGTTGGTCTGCCGCCATAGTCTGTGCTACCGCAGCAAGCCGCAGCCGGACCGAGGCTCCCAAGCTTGGCGACAAAACGGGGAGGCTGGCTGGGTGAACGGTGCCGGTCTAGCTCTGTGAGTTGCATCTCTAGCGAGATGCAGAGAGAATAAGTATGGCATTCTGATCACACAGGCGGAGGACTATACCCTGACTCCACTGCTGACTAGCTACACAATATAGGCAAGCAAGTTGATCTGAGCCCTGTTCCCTTCCCCTCCACTGTGCTGTGCATAAAGTATATAACAGAGTCATCACATCAGTCCTTTTATTTATGTGTTTAATTTTTTTTTAATTTTTTTGAGAGAGAGAGAGAGAGCGAGAGAGAGAGAGCGAGTGCATGAGCTGGGGAGGGGCAGAGTGAGTGAGGAATCCAAAGTAGCTGTCAGCTACTTCTGAACGATCAGCAAGGAGCCTGAGATGGGGCTCAAACCCACAAACCATGAGATCATGACCTGAGCTGAAGTCAGATGCTTAACCAACTGAGCCACCCAGGTGCCCCAAATGCTTATTTATTTTTGAGAGAGAGAGAAAGTGGGGGAGGGGCAGAGAGAGAGGGGAACAGAGGATCCGAAGCAGGCTCCGTACTGACAGCAGAGTCCAACGTGGGGCTCGAACTCACGATCTGTGAGATCATGACCTGAGGCAAAGTCAGAGGCTTAACCAACTGTGCCACCCAGGTGCTCCAGATCAGTCCTTTGAAGGACGTTTTTAAAATTTTTAAGATATCTTTACACCCACCATGGGGCTTGAACCCACAACTGTAAGATCAAGAGTCACATGCTCCAAAGACTGAGCCAGTCAGGCGCCCCAGTCCTTTTAAAGACTTTTGGTGGCTCTTTATTGTCTATGAGATTAAGTATAAATCTCTTCATGTGGCATTTGAGATTGTGTACAAGCCGATCCTAGCTTACCTGTCAAGCTTGCCATTAAAAGGACTTCCAACTGGTGGTCAGACAGAAGTGTGACACAAGTACAGGACCCATAGGTCTAATATAGAGGGGCTCTCAACCCGGGGTGAATTTGCTCCCAGTGGACACTTGACAATGTCTAGACACATTTTGGTTGTGACAATTGGAAGGGAGGGGACCCACAGTGCTGCTGGCATCTAGCGGTAGAAGACAGGGATGATGCTAAAATCTACACAGTGCCCAGGATAGCCCCTCATGACAAAGAATTATCTAACCCGAAATGTCAATAGTGCCAAGGTTGAGAAACCATAGTCTAATAGGATGTAAGAGACTATAATTACAAGGGCACCATGGTTGAGGTTGGGATAGGAATGAGAAGAATCTAGAATGCAGAATTCAATTGGGCAATAAAGAAATTAATGGAAACCCATCGATTGATGGAATGCAAAATAATGGCCCGGAAGAAACTGGCGATAAGCTGATATCAACTGAAGAACACGGACAAAGGCTCCCTGTTGGCATAGGCACTGAATAGGGCAGACTCATCTGGAAATGTATACCCTTCAGGTCCTGGGTACAGACCTTGAATCTCTTACCATAAGATTACCATGTTGTGGTCTTAAATTTTCAAGCCAGTAACCCTTGTATTCCTGAATCGGTAAATCTAACCTCCTTAGTTGGGTAAATGTTCTTGAGTCCCAGTAAGCCTTAGAATTAAGCACAAGTTTAACAAAATAAATCAACTCCATAGTATTAACATCAGAGTATATTCAGGGTGGTTGGTGTGTTCATTATTCAAAATGGTGTTTATAATTTTTTTCAACTTTTTATTTTTTTATTTTTTTATTTTGGGGACAGAGAGAGACAGAGCATGAACTGGGGAGGGGCAGAGAGAGAGGGAGACACAGAATCGGAAACAGGCTCCAGGCTCCGAGCCATCAGCCCAGAGCCTGACGCGGGGCTCGAACTCACGGACAGCGAGATCGTGACCTGGCTGAAGTCGGACGCCTAACCGACTGCGCCACCCAGGCGCCCCAATGGTGTTTATAATTTTTAAGAGAACAGACATCGGGGCGCCTGGATGGCTCAGTCGGTTGAGCATCCAACTTCAACTCAGGTCAAGATCTCACGGTTTGTGGGTTCGGGCCCCACACTGGGCTCTATGCCAACAGTGTGAAGCCTGCTTCAGATTCTTTCTCCCTCCCACCCTCTCTCTGCCCTTCCCCTGCTCATGCTCTTCCCCATTCTGTCTCTCAAAAATAAATAAACATTAAAAATATAATAAATAAACTCATAAGAGAATCAGACATCTTAGTTTTATGCTTTTAAGCAAAAAAAAAAAAAAAGGTGTAGGATAATTAAATTTGAGAATGATATTGAGATTTTGGTGGAAAGTTGATTTACTCTTCAAATTCAATTTTTACTTTACAGTAAGATTTAGGTGCTTGGAAAGATCCAGGCAACAGGGGGGTTGTAATTCAGCCCTGATGGGTATCTGGCAGGCTTAAAAAGAAAATCAAGTATATTAAACTTATAAAGTATTTTTATAAAGCAAAATATATGGACAAGCTCAAATTGCTTGTGGAAATATGAACCATATTTGTAAATGGAATAAATAGTTTAAAGGAGTTTAATCTGGCGGCACCTGGGTGACTCAGTCAGTCAAGTGTCTGACTTGGTTTAGGCTCAGGTCATGGTCTTGTGGTTCATGAGTTCGAGCCCCACGTTGGGCTCCACGCTGACAGTGCAGAACCTGCTTGGGATTCTCTCTATCTCTCTGCCCCTCCCCTGTGCATGCTTGCTCTCTCCCTCTCTCTCTCTCTCTCTCTCTCAAAACAAAAACAAAAACAAAAACAAAAACAAAAACAAAAACACAAAACCAGAAACTTCTGGGATCCGTATTCAATCTTCCCACCCTTCCCATCCGTTGACATTTTACCATTCAATTTCTGCTAAGGAACATATGCCATTTAACACATGCACACACGTGCACTTACCACGCACATGCACACACAGCTATACCGACCCATACCCGTGTACATCTACATACGCATGCTATACACACGACTTAACTAAGCCACCAGGGTCTCCTGGTGGGTTGACGAGAAAGAGAAACAGATGAACAGACTCACTTTTTGACATTCGATGCAGGGGAGATGAAGAAACTTTTAGAATCCTGCTTTCCAGCCTAAAATAAACCATGCCTGCCTCGGCCAAGCTAGAGAGGGGAAAAGCAGAAAAGATAGGGTGGAAATACAGATGGAAGGAGAAGAAATGAGGACTTCATCAGGGTATGCCCCACACTGATGGGGGCCGTGGCATAAAAGACACCAGGACCTGCCGGAGGCTCTGAAACGAGAGTGGGAAGGGCCCAGAACATACCTTGGCTTTCAAAGTTGGGTCAGTGAAATGGGCCACCGGGTATTTCTTGCTGTTCATCATGGATGCTTTTATCACAGAGGATTTGAGGTAAAAGGGCTCCATCCTGGTTCTTTTTGGATCAAAGGTTGTCTTCCACTTGGCTAGAGGGAAGGGGAAGGAGAATTACTCTAAGCAGGTGGGCAAGGGATGACGAGGAGCTCAAAGCCCTGTTGGCAAGGGGTGGGCCGGGCACAAGGGGGTCCAGCTGTGGAACTTGGGGTGGCGTGGGCTTTCAAGGCAGGAAGAGGGAAAGGACTCAGGGCAGAAAGACCGCGTGGCTCAAGGCTCCCTTACCACTCAGGTAGACGGCGTTGAGGAAGACCAGGCAGGTGTCAGAGGGCAGGCTGTCCAGCAGCTGCGTGATCTTGTGGTTGGTCTTCTCTGCCACCCAGGTGTTGATGAGCTCCGTATTGACATCACTGTCGTTTCCCAGGACTGTGGGTCTGCTGCCATAGAGGTTCTGAGAGGCATTCACAAAGGTGTCTCTTACGGCCAGGTCTGGGGGGCGGGAGGCAGGTGGAGAGAGGGAGGCATGAGTCCCCTGAACATCCTCTGCCTTCTAGGAGCAGGCTGTGAGAGGGAACGCGTTTCGGATCACTCTCAGCTCGCCGCAGCGAACGCGGCAGGCTGGAGCAGGGGGCCAGCCCGCTCCTCTTACAGACACGACAGTGGAGGCCCCGAGAAAGCCAGCCCTGAACTGAAGGCAGGACGCATCCGAGGCCCTTGCTGTCTCTCCTTGCCGTGTGGTTGTAGCTCGGCAAAATAACTCTTCCGAGATACTAACTTCCATTCGCCAGTGTTTTCCCTACTCTCTCCCCTGAATTCAGCAGGGAATGGACTCTGCTTCTCGGTGTCAGTGGAAATCCGTGAGATTTCCTGGCTTTTCTTCTCTAAAGTTCAAGTCCACTAAAGAAAATAGTGTTTGGGGGAGCCTGGGTGACTCAGGCAGTTGAATGTCCGACTCTGGATTTTGGCTCAGGTCATGATCTCACGATTCGTGAGTTTGAGCCCTGCCTCGGGCTCTGCGCTGACACTGCAGAGTCTGCTTGGGATCCTCTCTCTCTGTTCCTCCCCTGCTTGTGCTCTCTCTTTCTCTCTCAAAATAAATAAATAAATAAATACTTAAAAAAAGCGGGGGAAATAGTGTTTGAAGAGTAATTTTTCTTGGACTAAATAGATAACATCAAATGCAGTTGTGTTTTCTACCAATCTAGCAAGACAGAGGATTGAGTGGATTTGTAGCAAATAAGTAAATGCAGTGTTTCTTGAACACCTCTGAGACAATTTTGCCCATCTCTAAAAACAGGGTATTTTTTTTTTAAGATAATGAGCTGATGGCTGAGTTTCCTTTGTTTCTTCTTCTTCTTCTTCTTTTTTTGTTTTGCTTCCCTGTGTTTTCTGTTTTTTTACAATGAGTAAGTATTGCTTTTTAAGTTTAAAAAAGTGGCGCCTGGGTGGCTCAGTTGGTTGAGTGTTTGACTTCAGCTCAGGTCATGATCTCACAGTTTGCGGGTTCGAGCCCCAAGTCAGGCTCTGTGCTGACAGTTTGGAGCCTGGATTCTGTGTCTCCCTTTCTCTCTGCCCCGCCCCCACTTGTGCTCTGTCTCTCTCTGTCTCTCTGTCTCTGTCTCTGTCTCTCTCTGAAACAAATGAACATTAAACATTTTTAAAACAAGTTTAAGAAAAACAGGAAAAAGTTTTCCCTTTAAAGAAGGGGGTCAGACTAGATCTGTAGTTTTCGAACCTCTTTAAGGAGCAGAACTGTGGTTTCAAATAGTCATGTCTGAAGCCCACACTTAAAAGGGTTCTGGTGGAAGCTGGGGGAGGGCTCGGAGCCTGGCTGGCCCCATCTGCCCCCCGCCCCCACAGCTGGTACCCCACCCACCACTCAGCCTCCCTGATCACCCCCCTAACTTTCACCACGACCCCTGAAGCAGCTCAGCAGAACCCCAGGGCTCTGGGGAAGAAAATTTGAAAATAACTGTATTACATCATTTTGGAAGCTTATTAACCTTATTACATACTCAATAATGCAACATACGTAAATGATCACAAATTCACAGAACACAAAAGTGCAAACAACTACAAGTCTCAAGCCTCCCCTGACCCAGATTAATAAAAAATTTTCAACTTGAGGGGCACCTGGGTGGCTCAGTTCATTAAGTGTCTGACTCGTGGTTTTGGCTCAGGTCATGATCTCACGGGGTTCGTGAGTTCAAGCCCCACCTCAGGCTCTCCCAACTCCGGATTCTCTCTCTCTCTCTCAAAATAAATGAATAAACTTAAAAGAATTTTTTTTTTTAACTTGAGCTCTCTGGTCCTATCTATGAATAAATGCAGAAGGCCATTCTTAATCTAATCAGGGTTGATGCATGGAAATGACTTACCAAGGCCTTACCAGGAGAACCATCCAGCACCTAGAGCCAAATGGCATTCCTGCTGAGGCCCTCACCTGCTCTGCAGTCCATCGCTGATGTTCTAGCTCTAATGTTCCCTCCAGCCTCTTTCCCCAGGTCCCCCTCAGAATCCTCTCCAATCCCTGCTTAGCAGCTGTTGTCTTCTCCCAGAAAACTCACCCGGGCTGTGGAAGATCTGAGAGAATGAAGTGAAGCCTTTGGATGTGAAGGCCTTCATGGCCTGGTGGACACAGGCAAAGTCCTCGGGGTAGGAAAGGAGGCTCTCCAGGTTTCTCTTGGTGCTGTCCCCAGCGCCTACGACCAAGGGCAGAAATGAGGGAGAACTGCAGGAACGGTGGCCCCACCATTCAGGACTAGGATTGAGAGACCAGGCTGGAATTATGGGGGGGCGGGGGCGTGTTGTTTCTTGCTTTGAAGGGAATCACAAATCATCTGAGTGGGCTCGACTGTTTCGAAAGATAATTCCTATGTCAAAGACAGGGGTGGGGGAATTGGGAATAATCACAGATAAGCTTTTCCAAGGCTTTGAATACTCTCCATTTTTCTACCTAATTTTAATCCCACACGTCACGGAAGGCCTAGTCCAATCACTGCCTGTTTCACACGTACTATTACTTAGTTGGTTTGGATTTACAAAGGTTTACCGCACAGGCAGGGACACTGGCTCCCTCATAAGAGGAGACACCAGAGAATCACAAAACAGCATAGATGTTTGGGGGCACCTGGGTGGCTCACTTGGTTAAGCATCTGACTCTTGATTTCAGCTCAGGTCATGATCTCATGGTCCGTGACTTCAAGCCCCAAGTCAGGTTCTGCGCTGACAGTGTGGAGCCTGCTTGGGATTCTCTCTCCCGGTCCCTCTCCTGCTCCCTCCCTCCCTCTCAAAATAAACAAATAAACTTAAAAATTAAAAAAAAAAAGAGCATAGACGTTCAATACCCTTTCAGTTATTCATTATTAGATGTTCATTGTGCTCCTCTTCTGTGCAGTAACAGATAAAATTTATGGAACACTCTAGGGGGTGTAGATAGAGGTTAATCCCACGGGACTTAATAGCATCTCTCAGGAAGGCAGAGGATTAACATTTTTTTGACCTCCCTCTGAGCCAGGCACTAAGCTATCTGCTTTCTTTTTTGGAGTAGGTACAACCATCTCCATTTCACACCTGAGGACTCAGGCTCAGGGAAGTTAAGGAGCCTGCCAAGGTCACACAGCCAGAAAGCACCATCAGCATGATTCTATTCTACGTCTATCAGTCATGGCTTCACCTTCCTTACCGCCTTACCCTGAACCAAGGCTGGTGACTGGAACTTTGCTTTCTATGTTCCTGTGTCGAAAATCATATGACTTCACTCATATGAGGACTTTAAGAGATAAAACAGATGGACATAAGGGAAGGGAAACAAAATATAAAAATAGGGAGGGGGACAAAACAGAAGAGACTCATAAATATGGAGAACTGAGGGTTACTGGAGGGGCTGTGGGAGGGGGATGGGCTAAATGGGTAAGGGGCATTAAGGAATCTACTCCTGAAATCATTGTTGCACTATATGCTAACTTGGATGTCAATTTAAAAAAAATAAAATAAAAAATGTATGTTCCTGTATCGTCCGTGGGATTTTATAGGCCACGGTGCCTATCAAATCACTGTTAGCTGAAGGCATACATGAATGCTCAAGAATGAAAAGTTACCCTCCCCCCAAACGTAGCCCATTTTTATAGCTTCCTCCCTGAGGCATCGGGGGTTTGTAGGCATCTGGGTGGGGGACCCTCCTGGGAGGGGCCAACGTACAACTTGGAGAGAACTTTGTCAGGTTCTTACCAAGCAGGACCTGAGTTAGGAGACTGGCAATGCTGAATGGAGAAAAGGCCATGTTGGTCTCCACCTTCTTAATTGCTGAGAAGGCATGGTAGAGCTTCACCGAGAAGTCCATCAAAGCCTCTCCCAACTTGGACTCTGCTGACTGACTCTCCACGTCAGAGCAGGAAGTATCAGGCCCCGGACAGAAGGGTGCCGTAGTGGGCTCAGTAGTGGGCTCAGTAGTGGGCTCAGTAGTGGGCTCAGCAGTGGGCTCGGTAGTGGGCTTAGTCGTGGGCTCGGTTGTGGGCTTAGTCGTGGGCTCGATCGTGGGTTGAGTAGTGGACTGGATGAAGGGCTGACGGGTGGATTCAAAAGCAGTATTAGTTGTTTCGACGATCGAGCTGGTTTTCAACCAGGTGGAAGAGTCCTCGGTGTGCTGAATGGATACATCCTTGGGGATCTCTCCCTCCAAGATGTGTTCTTCGCTTTCTCCTTGCCGGGTCTCTGCCGTGGAGCTCTGGCTAGGAACACTCAGATCTGAGAAGGCTCTAACCTGCGGTTCGAGAAACGGAGTTTCATTTTTCCCGCCACGAAGCACAGTCCCCCTTAAACACTCAAAGCGGGAAGGGAAGGGGGGGCTGTGGAAAACGTCCTGTACTGGAGAATAACTGCTGGAAAAACCTGGTGGGTAAGGGGCCTGCCTGAAGCTGTCAACCACTAGTTTTTCCAGAGAAGGGGCAATGCAGGAGCTGGTGGGGGCAGGGGTGGAGGCGGGGATAATCTCCACAAAGGTAAGGAGCAGACAGGGACTCTGTTAACTCTGGGCAATCACTGCCTTACGGCAACTGCCGTAAGTTGGCAAATGCCAACTGCCATTTATCTATGTTCTTGCAATTTCTTCTTCTTCTTTTTTTTAATGTTTACTTGTTTTTGAGAGAGAGACAGAGCGGAAGCAGAGGAGGAGCAGAGAGAGAGGGAGACGCAGAGGGAGCTCCAGGCTCTGAGCTGTCAGCATGGAGCCCAACGTGGGGCTCGAACCCACGAACCGTGAGATCTCATGATCTGAGCCAAAGTCGATGCTTAACCGACTGAGCCACCCAGGCGCCCCTCTTGCAATTTCTTTTAGGTATCGGCCAGTCTCGGCTCACCTGCCAGGCCAATATAGATATTTGAGCTCGTGATCTTTGCGTGAGAACTGTGGTTTTTCAAACTGTGGGTTGCAAGCCGTTACAGTAGTGCCTACCGAAAACCCCCAGCGTTCCAAAAGAAAGGAAGGGAGGAGGAAGAAATAGTATAGACCAGTGGCTCTCAGTCCGAGACCATTTTAATCCCTGGGAACTTTTGGCAATGTCTGGAGGCAGTTTTGGTTATCTTACAGGAGGGAAGGGGGTTGGGGGGTAGGGTGGAGTTGCTAATGGCCATCTAGTGGGTAGAAACCGGGGTAGAAACCGGGGATACTGCAAAGCGTCCTCCAGTGCACAGGATAGCCCCTCCTACTGAATTATCCAGCCCCAAATGTCATGGCTATTATCCCATCTCACTGATAAAAGAAACTGATGCTGAGATATTCAGTAACTAACCCAGGGTCTCACAGAAGCTGATGATTCGACTCTGATTCCAGATCCCTCGCTCATCAAAGGGCAGCACCTGCTGATTCTCTAATGGCACTTCCCAGGCCAACTTCCACACTCGACCATCCCTGCACAGACGCGCAAAGCAAGCGCCCACCTTCCTCCTGACTCCCACACCGCTGGGACCTCTCGCTGCGATCGGCCCCCACCCAGACCCCCGGAGTGTTTTCACGGGCGCAGCCCCGAGAGAACCAGGGTCTCAGCAGCCGGGGCCCCACCCCACCCCGCAGCTCAGTTTGCCACCATAACCCCCGGCTTCTAGATCACAGAATGCTGTCCATCTCTTGGCCCTCTCTGACCCTCCCGCTCTATTCTCCACTTTATAAACCATCACAGGTAAGCTCGGGGAAGGGACTTGCTCAAGGCCACCCCAACTGGTGGGCAGCGGGCCGGGATTAGAACCTGGCTCCTGCCTCGCTCTCTCTGAACCCCGGGGCAAGGACCACACTTGCTGATGCCAAGAGGAGCTCTCTTCGTTCTCCGGGCCTGGAACGGTTAAACGTCAACCCCCTTCCCCCGTCCCTTCGAAGGGACCACTCACCCCAGCCAGCAGCAGCAGCAGGAGGGTCAGCGAGGTCAGCCTGGAGGCCATCTGGGCGGCGGCGTCAGCCGGGACCTGCGGAGCCAGCCGGCGTTGCAGTCAGCGCCCAGCCCTGGGGCCCTGGGGGCTTCCACCCCACAGCACCTTCCACCCACCCTGGGCCCGCCCCCATTCGGTTCCCGGCCTTAGCCCCTCAGCGCGAATCCCCTCCTCCTTCTCCTCCTCCACTCCCAGGCTCCTCCCCCTGTTTTGTTTTCCCCAAACCGCTTCCCTTTCCCGGCACCGGCTGGCCCTTCCTTCCCCCTCCCAAGGCCGGGTCTCCATCCATCTGTTCCATCCAGAGTCCGGCTTTAAAGCCAAACAATGACGCTAGAGGCAGGGGGGAAGCAGGGGAGGTCCAGAGGGGGCTGGGTACCACAGCTCAGGCGGGAGCGGGAGGGGGGTACGGTGGGGGGGGGGGTTACGGTGGGGGGGTAGAGAGGGGCACTGAGGGGAGGGAGTAACGGGAGGAGGGGGACGGAAGTCTTCAGTGGAAGCAAGTGTATAGAAACTTCAGAGATAAAAGGGGGGCAAGAAACCAGGGAAGGAAAAGGAGACGAAGACACCCCACTTCCCACCCCACCCCACCCCCGCACCCCTGCGCCCCCCCTCCCCCATCACCAAACCTGCTCCAAACTCCTGGACGCTGGGCAGCTTCAGTGCCGACTGAGTGGATAGTCCCGCAGGGTCAGGGAGGTGGGGTGCGTGGTGGGGTCGGTCTTGGCTATTGGCTGGCTCAGGACACTGCCCAGTTACAAATTAAGGATGATTGATCGCCGCTGTGAGTTCCCGTAAATGGGGATGGGACGGACCACTCGGTCGGGCTTCGTGGGGCCGGGCCAGATTTCAGCCCCAAGCCCCTTGGAAGCCCGGGGTGGAGAAGCTTGGGTGCAAGTTCTCAGCCCTATACACCCAAAGTTCCTCTTCCGTCTTCATGGGTCCTGATGAAACTGCATAGACCCAGAACATACTCCATGGTTTACAAGCAACCAGCTTTTGGGGAATTGCTCAGCTCTGCTAATCCTCAAAGTAACCCTTTGGAAATCGGTCTCATTGTGCCCGTTTGGTAGTTTAAAAACCTGAGCCTTGGAGCAGTTAAATGTCTGGCCTGTGATCACCCGCACTTGGAAAATAGCCTGGACTCTGACCTAAATCCCCTCAAGTCCTGAGCTCGGCCCTGTTCTCCCGTGTGCTGTGCGGGTGTCGTGCTTCGCCGCTGGAGACCTGGAATGAGTGGCTCTTCGCTTGTAGAACAGGCGAGGGATCCGCGAGGCCACCAGCCCAGCAAGCATTCATTCCCCTTATGCCTGGGCAGATGGTTGGGTGTGAGGCCAGTGGCCTGGGAACCAGCAGACCTGGCGGTGAGGCCTGGCTGGCTGTGTGACCCCCAAGTTGTTTCCCCCTCGCACCAAGCCCTCCTCTCTGGGTTGCCAGATAAAATACAGGAAGCCCTGTTACATTTGAATTTCAGATAAACAACCAAAAAAAAAAAAAAAATCTTAGGAAGTATGTTCCAGGCAATATTGGGAAATACTTAAATATTTTTTTTCCTCCTGGGGCGCCTGCATGGCTCATTTAAGCGTCCGACTGCGGCACAGGGCATGATCTCACAGTTCGTGAGTTCGAGCCCCACATTGGGCTCTCTCCTGTCAATGCAGAGCCTGCTTTCCATCCTCTGTCTCCCTCTCTCTGTGCCTCTCCCCTGCTCACTCTCTCTCTCTCAAAAAAAAAAAAAAATAAATAAATAAAATAAAATAAATAAATAAATAAACATTAAAAAGTAATAATAATATTTTTTGGTCCCTTATCTGAAGTTCAAAATTAACTGGGCATTCTGTATTTTATTTGCTAATTCTGGCAACCCTTCCTTCTTTGCCCAACAAGGTCTCTGATATGGCTGTAAAGTTCTATGATCATCTCACTGCTGGGCCAGTCCTGTTTAGAACAGTCAGGAAAGTTAGCTGCTAGCTTCAGAACTGCTATCCTAAGGGACCGCCCAAGGACAGGACGAGAGAATATGTGTGCGTCTCCTTGGGGGTCATTGGAAAAGACCCATAAAGACTGTGCTTTGCTGGTGGTCCACTTCCTATGGCCACTTGGGAACCCCCTCAGCCATGGGGGAGTTCCTTCACCACAAGGGCACAGAGGATGCCACTTCCCCATCCCCAGTTCCAAGCTGGGGGCCTGGGACACACACTGAGCTTGTGGATTCTGGGAAATTGGGTCAGCCAAACAAAAAGAAGGTGGTGGAAAGCAACCTCATTCATCCTTGTTAATTTTCATGACACCTATGAAGTGGGTGCTCATATTAATCTCATCTTAAATTTAAAAAAGGAGAGGGGCGAGGAGCCTGGGTGGCTCAGTCAGTTAAGCCTGCAACTCTTGATTTTGGCTTAGCTCATGATCTCACCAACGGTGAGATCTTAAGACCCGCCTCTCTGTGTTAACAGCACTCAGCCTGCTTGGAATTCTCTCTCCTCTTTCTTCCCCTCCCTCGAAATAAATAAACATTAAAAAAAAAAAAAAAAAAAAAAAAAAAAGAGGACATGTCCTGGAGTGCCTGGGTGGCTCGGTCGGTTAAACGGTTAAGCGTCTGACTTTGGCTCAGGTCATGATCTTGCTGTTCGTGAGTTCAAGCCCTGCCTTGGGCTCTGTGCTGACAGGTCAGAGTCTGGAGCCTGCTTCACATTCTGTGTCTCCCTCTCTCTCTGCTCTTCCTCTGCTCATGCTCTGCCTCTCTTTCTCTTTCTCAAAAATGAATAAACATTAAAAAAATAAATAAATAAAATTAAAAAGAGAGAGAGTGGCGCTTGGAGGGCTCAGTCAGTTGAGCATCTGACTTTTGATTCTGGCTCAGGTCGTAACCCCAGGGTCTTGGATAGAGTCCCGCATCAGGCTCCGTGCTGAGTGTGGAGCCTGCTTAAGATTCTCTCTCCTTCTGCCCCTCTCCCCTGCTCATGCTCTCTCTTCTAAAATTAAAACCAAAAAAAAAAAATTTTTTTTTTTTTAAGAAGAGAGAGACTCATAGAAATTAATCGATCCATTCAACATCACATAGGAAGTAAGTGACGAGCCAGGATACGGAACAAGTCTGTCTGAACCACAAATCCTGATGAATCCTTGTAAAGAAGAGGTAGACACCAGGGTTAACCTGAAGCAGGCACCAGAGTGAACATCTCCTGCCCGGCAGCCAGAGGGTGGTGGTCTGTGGACCAGTCTCTGGGTGGAGAAGGCCCGGTGGAGACGTTTGCCCAGTCTGTGGGTCTACCTCCTCAGCCATCTCAGCTCTCTGGACACTCTGGCCATTCAGAGGGTGTCTTTGCTTTGTGGAGATTCTCCTGTCCCATGAGGTTGATATTAAAGCTGAAGATCTTCCCTGGCTGAGGACATTAGCATTTTTCCCCAGGACGAATGGCCTGCGGTTGACTTAATTAGGGTATTTGCAGGATTTCTCACTAGTATGGGTGTTCAGATAGCCAATCAGCTCAGGGCTGTGAAATCAGACCAACCCTGGGGGGCAGGTCTAGGGTTTCTCTGCCTCGAGAACCTTCCCTTCTGGTGGGGACCTCTTCCCCCATATTGATATGCACATGGCTTCTCCCCACTTGGGTATCCTGGGTGAGGTTCAAGTTCTCATTAAAGCTCTTTCTCTAGAGAGAATTTTATCACGTTGGGCATTTTATCAGGTTTTGAATATTTTTCTTCCAGTTGGTCCTCAGATAGTAGAAGTGCAAGTTACGTGGATGAACTCTTGCTCAAACTCTATGCACCTATAGTTTCTCCTCTGAAGAAAAATGAACCAAAATTTGGACCCGGGGCAGAGGAATCAGGGTCATCTTATTCTCAGAACACAGAGACTTGTTCAAGTGACTGTTTTCTCCCATGGACAGTACACAACTGATACCACCTTAGATGCAGAGAGAAGTGCGTTGATTACATATGAAGAAGGCCTTGGGGGGCTCCTGGGTGGCTCAGTTGGCCGAGTGTCCGACTTCGGCTCAGGTCATGATCTCACCGCTCCCGAGTTCAAGCCCCACGTCCGGCTCTGTGCTGACAGCTCAGAGCCTGGAGCCTGTTTCAGATTCCGTGTCTCCCTCTCTGTCTCTGCCCTTCCCCCTCTGTTTCTGCCCCTCCCCCACTCGTACACTGTCTCTCTGAAAAATAAATAAACATTAAAATAACTAAGGGGGAAAAAAAAAAGGAATGCCTTGGGCATTAGGGCGCCAACCTCTCTTCAGAACCTGGCTGAGGAATACCATTCTAGGGGAAGAAAAATTTGCTTTGACTTCTTATTTACTATGGATCAGGGTCCAGAATCTTTCATGTGGGATATTGACCTGCCAAAATGGGTAAGATGCAAATGCTTTTCTCTGGTATTTTTTTTCAATTAAAAAAAAAATGTTTATTTATTTTTGAGACAGAGAGCAAGTGGGGGAGGGGCAGAGAGAGAGGGCGACACAGAATCTGAAACAGGCTCTGAGCTGTCAGCACAGAGCCCGATGCGGGGCTCAAACCCACGAACCGTGAGATCATGACCTGAGCCCAAGTCGGACGTCCAACCGACTGAGCCACCCAGGTGCCCCGCTTTTCTCTGGTATCGAAGAAGGTAAAATAGAAACATTTGGAAGAGACAGTAATGATAACCCCAAAGATTGTGGTCTTCTTGCATGGTAAGGCAGTAGCCACTTCCATCGTTGAGTTAGACAGGTTCTTCGTCCAGAATTCTCTTTTTCATTGAGAGTGTGCGTGTGAGCTCGTGCATGTGCACACACGCACGGACACGTAGTTTTTTGCATCCTTCTTTGAACCCGCTTTGTCATCCTGATGTTTGTCTCCTTAATATTCTCACTGTGAATCTGTGTGAGAACGATGGTGATGTTGCTACCATCTTGAAACGTGGGTGGTGGCTTCCCCTTTTGTGAAGCTATTGATGCTCTGTAATTGAAGGTGGACCACTGATGGGCCCTTGTCTCTATTTCCTGCAAACACAGTCTTCTCTGGGGGAAGGCACAGGTGTGGCAGCCATGAGTGAGGAGAGGTTCCTGCTGCTCGTGCTCCCCTGACATCTTCCCTCATTCCCTTTCTCAGTCAGCCCCACGTGGGCTCTTTCCTGCTCACCCTTCCAGAGACTGAGCCACCCTGGGAACCCCTCATTCACAGGACCTTTCTCCAAAAGACCCTCTTCTCAGATATTAGCACTCCTGTGATCACGGCAGCACTATTTGCAATAGCTAAGATGTGGGAACAACCTAAAATGTCCATCAACAGATGGCTGGATAAAGAAAATGGGATATGTACATGCAACCGATTACTATTCAGCCTTAAAAAAGAAGGGAATCTTGGGGCGCCTGGGTGGCTCAGTCAGTTAAGCGTCCGACTTGGGCTCAGGTCATGATCTTACGGTTTGTGACTTTGAGCCCCGCATCGGGCTCTGTGCTGACAGCTCGGAGCCTGGAGCCTGCTTTGGATTCTGTGTCTCCCTCTCTTTCTGCCCCCCCCCCCCCACCTGCTCACGCTCTGTCTCTCTCTCTCTCAAAAGTAAATAAATGTTTTTTGTTTCTGTTTTTAAAAGAAGGGAATTCTGCTATTTGCCACGACACGGATGAGCCTTGGGGACATTATGCTGAGTGATAGAAGTCAAACAGAGAGGGACAAGTACCACATGATTCATGATTCCACTTCTTTTTTTATTTTTTTAAAATTTTATTTAAATTCGTTAGTTAGCATACAGTGTAGTATTGGTTTCAGGAGTAGAATTTAGTGAATCATCATTTACATACAACACCCAGTGCTCTTAGTCACAAGTGCCCTCCTTAATGCCCATCACCCATTTAGCCCACCCCCCCTCCCCTCCAGCAACCCTGTTTGTTCTCTGTATTTGAGAGTCTCTTATGGTTTGCTTCCCTCTCTGTCTTTTATTATTTTTTTTCATGTTTATTTATTTTTGAGAGAGAGAGAGAGAGAGAGAGAGAGAGAGAGAGCACGCAGGGGAGGGGCAGAGAGAGAGGGAGACACAGAATTCAAAGCAGGTTCCAGGTTCTGAGCTGTCAGCACAGAGCCCGACGCGGGGCTCAAACCCACAAACCGCGAGATCGTGAACTGTGTGAAAGTCAGACACCCAACTGACTGAGCCACGCAGGTGCCCCTGTTTTTATCTTATTTTAGTTTTCCTTCCCTTCCCCTATGTTCATGTGCTGTGTTTCTTAGTTTCCACATGTGAGTGAAATCATACAATATTTGTCTTTCTCTGATATATATATATATATGTGTATATATATATGTGTGTATATATATACACACATATATATATGTGTGTATATATATGTATATATATGTATATATATATATACACACATATATATATATGTGTGTGTATATATGCATATATATATGTGTGTGTGTGTATACATATATATATATATATCCCACATCTTCTTTATCCATTCATCAGTTGATTGACATTTGGGCTCTTCCTAAAATTTGGCTATTGTTGATAGTGCTGCTATAAACATTGGGGTGCATGTGCCCCTTTGAATGAACATTTTTGCATCCTTTGAATAAATACCTAATAGTACTTGGGGCACCTAGATACTTCGGCTCAGGTCATGATCTCGTGGCCCATGGGTTTCAGCCCCGCATCAGGCTCTGTGCTGACAGCTGGGAGACTGAAGCCTGCCTCGGAATCTGTGACTCCTCTCTCTCTGCCCCTCCTTTGCTCATGCTCTGTCTCTCTCTGTCTCTCAAAAAATGAATAAACATTAAAATACATACATACATACATACATACATACATAGTACAATTGCTGTGTTATAGGGTAGTACTGTTTTTAATTTTTTGACGAACCTCCATACTGTTTTCTAGAGTGATCTTTCTTTAAAAGAATGGAATTTATTTATTTGTTTATTAAATGTTTATTTATTTTTGAGAGAGAGAGAGAGAGAGAGAGAGAGAGAGAGAGAGAGCACGCGAGTGCACCCAAGTGGGGGAGGGGCAGAGAGAGGGGGACCAAGGATCCCAAGGCAGCTCGGTGCTGACAGCAGGAAGCCTGATGCAGGGCTCAAACCCATGAACCCTGAGATCATGACCTGAGCTGAAGTCCAGTGGTCAACCACTGAACCCTGCAGGTGCCCCTAAGATTTTATTTTGAACGGGTCAGCCTGGGTGGCTCAGTAGGTTGAGAGTCTGGCTCTTGATTTAGACTCCAGTCATGATCTTGCAGTGCATGGGGTCAAGCCCCACATCAGGCTCTGTGCTGACACTGCGGAGCCTGCTTGGGATTCTGTCTTTCCCTCTGTCTCTGCCTCTCCCCTACTTGTGCTATAAACAAACAAACAAACATTTTTTTAATTAAAAAGAAAGACTTTATTTTTAAGTAATCTCTACACCCAGTGTGGGGCTTGAACATACAATCCAGAGATCAAGAGTCACATGCTCTACCCACTGAGAGAGCCAGGCTCCCCTGGATGATTCCACTTCATGAGATATCTAAAAAAGATGAATTCAAAAAATCAGAATTTAAAATGGTAGTTACCAGGGTTTGGGGGATGGGGAATTGTTAGGAGGCATACAGTTTCAGTTAAGTAAGATAAGTTAGCTCTGGAGACCTACTGTACAATATTGTACTTATAGTCCAAAATAATGTGCACTTAACATTTATTAAGAGGATAGGTCTCATGTTAAGTGTTCTTACCACACACAAATAATAATAATAATAATAATAATAATAATAAGTGAATAAAATAAAGAGCCTCTTTTCTTCACCTTCCCTTCAGACTTCTATAGGAGGCAGGTGGAAATGAGAAACAAAGACAGGAATTAGATCCAAACTGTTCAGACACAAATACCCCCAACCCCCGACCCCAGACCCACAACCTATTTGAAGCTCCTGGAAGGCCTTTTCCAGGTGGAACGGAAACATTTGAGGACTCCATGTGGGTGTTCTATATGGGCTAATTTCTTTCTTTCTAAGGACCTTTTATATTATTCTTTCAGTTATTACTGAATGTCATATATGTGCTTTGTAAAAATTTTCAAACAATCCAGACATGTATAAATGAAAAGTTGTTCCAGAAACCACTGCTGGTAATAGTTCCAAATGTGTAATTCCAGACTCTCCTCTCTAAAAAATACTATATATATATATTGGGGTGCCTGGGTGGCTCAGTCAGTTAAGTGTCTGACTTCACCTCAGGTCATAATCTCACAATTCACGAGTTTGAGCCCTGCACCAGGTTCTGTGTAGACCGCTCGGAGCCTGGAGGCTGCTTTGGATTCTGTGTCTCCCTCTCTCTCTGTCCCTCCTCTGCTTGTGCTGTCTCTGTCTCTGTCTCTCTCTCTCAAAAAGAAATAAAACATAAAAAAATTTTAAAAAATACTATATCTAGTATATATATATATATATATATATATATATATTATTTTATATAGTATATAGTATATATCTGACGCACATAATGATTACTTCTCCATGATTTCTTACTCAGTTAAATGTCATGGGCTTTGTTCCATACTTTATAGGCACCTCTAACGGCTGCGTGGTATTTCATTGTATGGATGTATCACACGCTATTTTTTGGATCTCACACTGAGACACAAATGGGTTGATTCCCATGTTGGTTCCAGAAAGCTCTCTCTTGCCTGCCCACATTTACACTTGTTACTCAGCAGCTTAACTAGTCTCTCTGCCAAATTTCTGTCTCTAGCCTTTGACTCTAGCTCGAGGTTTGGACGATCTGCTCAGCTGTGATTCTGGTCCCCTTCCAGTTGGGATTTCTCGTTTTGACCTGCTGCTTCTACTTTCACGCGCTGCTCCCAAGTGCGCCCCCAGTCCCAGGGAAGCCAACCAGCCTTACCCAGCCCTCATGTGTTTAAGTGTGGCAGAGGCTAGGAGCCGACACTCTAGCCCTGCCTAAGTTGAGCATGGAGCCCATCTGGGGGAGCCTGGGTGGCCCAGTCGGTTAAGCATCTGACTCTTGATTTCGGCTCAGGTCATGATCGCTCAATCTCACAGCGTGTTGGGCTCAGCACAGAGTGCAGAGCCTGCTTGGGATTCTCTCTCTCTCTGCCTCTGCCCCACTCACATTCTTTCTCTTTTTCAAAATAAATAAACATTAAAAAAAAAAACTGTTCGGGGCGCCTGGGTGGCGCAGTCGGTTAAGCGTCCGACTTCAGCCAGGTCACGATCTCGCGGTCCGTGAGTTCGAGCCCCGCGTCGGGCTCTGAGCTGATGGCTCAGAGCCTGGAGCCTGTTTCCGATTCTGTGTCTCCCTCTCTCTCTGCCCCTCGCCCGTTCATGCTCTGTCTCTCTCTGTCCCAAAAATAAATAAACGTTTAAAAAAAAAAAAAAAAAAAAAACTGTTCTGGATGGGGTGCCTGGGTGGCTCAGTCAGTTGAGCATCTGACCCTTGATTTTCACTCAGGTCATGCTCCCAGGGCTGTGGGATCGAGCCTTGCATCAGGCTCCACACTCAGCATGGATCCTGTTTAAGATTCTCTCTCTCTCTCTCTCTCTCTCTCCCTCCCTCCCTCCCTCCCTCCCTCCCTCTGCACCTCCCTGTTTATGCTCTCTCTCTCTTAAAATAATAAAATAAAATAAAATAAAATAAAATAAAATAAAATAAAATAAAATAAACAAAAAAATGTTCTGGGGCGTCTGGCTGACTCAGTAGAGCATGCCAATCTTGATCTCAGGGTTGTGAGTGCAAGTCCCACATTGGGTGTAAAGCTTACTTAAAAATAAACATACAAAGAAACAAACAAATAAAAACTGTCCTTTGCTTCAGCCTCTACAATGCAATTACCATTGCCCTACCAGCCACGTAAATATCTCATCGTCCAAATTTGTATCTGCCACGAATGGTAACTTTTTTCAGATAGAAGAGTGTCATGTGTGACGAGATGCAGTGCAGAGAGGGGGAAGGGCCATGTGCTACTGAGTCACAAACACTTGGATTTAAGTCCTGCTGCTCTAGTCACTAACTATCCAAGGGAACTTAATAGTTCCAAGCCTTACATGGGAGTGGTACTATCTCTTCCACAGGGTCTTTTTTTTTTTTTTAATGTTTATTCACTTTTGAGAGAGAGACCGTGGGAGAGAGGCAGAGAGAGAGGGGGACAGAGGATCTGAGGCAGGTTCCTCACTGACAGCAGAGAGCCTGATGCCGGGCCTGAACTCATGAACTTCTGAGCTGAAGTCGGATGCTTAACTGACTGAGCCACCCAGGTGCCCCCAGAGGGTCATTTTGAGGATGAAGTAAGACAGGTTTGAAAAGCATCTCAAAGGTGTTTGAAATAGCCGTTGTGATTAGATCCTTACTAACAGCTTTTGAGTGGGGATGATTGATTTTCCATAATTCTCCAGAAAAAGCACTGTTTTTCTTTCCCATTAGAATGGTCATAAACCGGTTGGTCATGGATGGAATTTTACATGAAGGGTGGGTTTGTTTCTTGAACAGACGATGCCTGTGGATATCAAATTGTGAGTTTATAAGTTTTGTTATTTGGTAGACCACATCCCTCGACTTTTCTCTTTTTCAAAAATGTCTTTGTTCTTGATTCATGCCTTTTTTTAAAGAGTGTGTAAGTGGAGGAGAGAGGCAGGGAGAGAGAGAGTCCCAAGCAGGCTCCAGGCTCAGTGTGGAGCTCAACTCAGGGCTTGATCTCATGACCCTGGGATCATGACCTGAGCCAAAATCAAGAGTTGGACGCTCAAACGTCAAGTTGTATTACACAGCTGTAATCATCAAGACAGTATGGTACTGGCACAAGAACAGACACTCAGATCAATGGAACAGAATAGAGAATCCAGAAATGGACCTACAAACATATGGCCAACTAATCTTTGATAAAGCAGGAAGCCCATGATACTTAACTGAGTAAGAAATCATGGAGAAGTAATCATCATGTGTGTGGGATATATACGATATAATACATAAAATAATACATATATTATTATCCCTCTGGTTTTGTATATACATATATATGTATATATAATATGTATATATATATAATATGTATAAAATGTGTGTGTATGTGTGTGTGTATATATATATATATATATATATATATATATATATATATATATGTATATCCTTGAGGAGAAAGCAGACAAAAACCTCTTTGATCTTGGCCACAGCAACTTCTTACTAAACACGTCTCTGGAGGCAGGGGAAACAAAAGCAAAAATGAACTACTGTGACATCAAAATAAAAACTTTCTGCACAGCTAAGGAAACAATCAGCAAAACTAAAAGGCAACCGACAGAATGGGAGAAGATATTTGCAAATGACATATCAGATAAAGGGTTAGTATCCAAAATCTATAAAGAACGTATCAAACTCAACACCCAAAAAACAAAGAATCCAGTGAAGAAATGGCCAAAAGACATGAATAAACACTTCTCCAAAGAAGACATCCAGATGGCCAACTGACACATGAAAAAGTGCTCCACATCACTCATCATCAGGGAAATACAAATCAAAACCACCATGAGATACCACCTTACAGCTGTCAGAATGGCTAACATGAACAACTCAGGCAACGACAGATGTTGGCGAGGATTCAGAGAAAGAGGATCTCTTTTGCATTGTTGGAGGGAATGCAAGCTGGTGCAGCTACTCTGGAAAACAGGATGGAGGTTCCTCAAAAAACTAAAAATAGAACTGCCCTACAACCCAGCAATGGCACTACTAGGTATTTATTCACAGGATACAGGGGTGCTGTTTCAAAGGGACACATGCACCCCATGTTTATAGCAGCACTATCAACAATAACCAAAGTATGGAAAGAGCCCAGATAGAAATTGATGGAAAGAGTCCATCGATGGATGAAGGGATAAAGAAGATGTGGTATACACACACACACACACACACACACACACACACACACACACAATGGAGTATTACTCGGCAATCAAAAAGAATGAAATCTTGCCATTTGCAACTACGTGGATGCAACTAGAGGGTGTTATGCTAAGCGAAATCAGTCAGAGAAAGATAAATATATGACTTCACTCATATGAGGACCTTAAGACACAGAACAGATGAACACAAGGGAGGGGAAGCAAAAATAATATAAAAACAGGGAGGGGGACAAAACATAAGAGACTCCTAAATATGGAGAACAAACAGAGGATTACTGGAGGGGTTGTGGGAGGGGGGATGGGCTAAATGGGTAAAGAGGCATTAAGGAATCTACTCCTGAAATCACTGTTGCACTATATGCTAACTTGGATGTAAAGTAAAAAAATAAAGTTAAAAAAAAAAAAGTCGGACAGTCAACTGACTGAGCCGCCCAGGTGTCCCTGATTCCTGCATTTCAATATATATTTTGGAATCAACTTGTCCATTTCCACAAAATAAAACAAACAAAAAAACCTGTAGGGATTTTGACCAGTCATTACTTCTGTAGATTATTTGTGGGGCAGAATTGACAACTTTTTCAATTACTCAATATATTTCCAGTCATTTGTGTCTTTGTTTACATCTCTCAGTACAGTTTATAGTTTTCTCTGTAGATGTATCCCACCTGTCTTTGCTCGTTTTCTTCCTAACTACAGGATAAATTTTTTTTAATGTTTTTATTTATTTCTGAGACAGAGAGAGACAGAGCATGAGCAGGGGAGGGGCCGAGAGGGGGGAGACACAGAATCCGAAGCGGGCTCCAGGCTCTGAGCTGTCGGCACAGAGCCCGCCGCAGGGCTCGAACTCACGGACGCGAGATCATGACCTGAGCTTAACCGACTGAGCCACCCAGGCGCCCCAACTACTGGATACATTTTATGCCGTTAAAACACAGTTTATATTTTAGTTCAATCTGTTCCATTAAAAATAATTTTTGTGCCAGGGTGCCTGGTAGCTCCGTTGGTTAAGCACCTGACTTTGGCTCGGGTCATTATCTCACGAGTTGAGTTTGAGCCCCACGTGAGGCGTAGAGTTTAATTAAAAATAAAATTAAAAAAAAAAAGGCTTTCTTTCCACACTTTCAATAAAATCTAAACTCTTTAGTCTGCCTGACTTATGGGACTGGTCCAAGCAGACCCTGCCTTCTTTAACATTTTTTTAATGTTTATTTATTTTTGAGAGAGAGAGAGAGAGAGAGAGAGAGAGAGAGAGAGAGAGAGAGAGGCAGAGAGAGAGGGAGACACAGAATCATAAGCAGGCCCCAGGCTCTGAGCTGTCAGCACAGAGCCCGATGCGGGGCTCGAACCCACAGGCTGCGAGTTCGTGACCTGAGCCCAAGTCGGACGCTCAACCGACTGAGCCACCCAGGCGCCCCGAGAGAGGCCTTTCTGACCACACTATGGTCCCTCTGGTTTCTATCTCTACCGCCGTGCCCCTCTCTCTGGTTTTCGTCGTCACATTTACCACAACAGGGACAATCATTCTGTTTGCTCATTGCTCACTTGATGATTGGTCTTTCCCACCAGATTGTGAACCACATGAGGGCAGGAACCCTGCACATCTTGTTCATCATGTGTTCCCAGCCCATCATTCTGCGCTCACCATGGGGAGACACGTAATAAATGGTTGTTGAATAAATGGATCCATCTTGCCTAAGCTAAAGGTCAGTAGTTCCGAAGGCAGAGACTCCCCACAGGGGCTGGATGAACCACTGAGAGTCTCAAGTGATTGCGTGTGACATCTAGTGACAAAATTGTGTGTGCCTGGGAGAGAAGATGGGTGAATTACGTGGAAATGAACTCAACGCAAGCTCTTCACCCAGTCAGAGGTAGTATGGGATTCCCATCTGTGGGTCCCTAACAATTGCTTCTTTCTGACCCCTCTCCATCCTTCGTCTGGGTAAGTGAAAAGAAAAGACGACCCACAGACAGGAAGAGTGGGTGTGGAGAGAAGCATACCAATTACACACCAGTGTCTCCTGCGGAGGCCGGGGGCTCATGCGGGGCGCTCATGGAGGTGTCCTTGTGGTTTGAAATCCTCGCCTGCCTTGTGAAAGGCTCAGATTCCATTTCTGGCCCACGCAGCTTCCTCTCAGCCCACCAGTTGCCACACAGCAGACACTCGATAGATAACCGTGGAATGATTGAATGACCAAGGTCCTTTGATATTGGCCATCAAGGACACAGATTAAATTGTTCCCCATCCCTTCTAGCAGCTATTTTCTCCTGCACACCCATCCCAACCGTCACTTCTGGCAGCTGCAACCAGGAGACTGGTGGTGCCTGTTACCTCCTCTAAAGAACTGATAAGACTAAGAGAGGAGAGACACAGAGATAGCACATGGGGATGGGGAGGAGGGGAGAGCAAACCCTCCCCCAAATTCTAGAGAAACAGCTGCAGCCAGGAGTCCATTAACAATTCAAGGTCAAGGCATTTTCTTCATCTCCCCCCCACCCCAATATATTCCAGTCCTGTTTTCCTTATGAATGCTAGCCCTGGGTTACTCTCATTTCCGTACTAAAAACACCACTTGATTAAATAGATGGGCATTTAAACATTAAACTTAGTTGCCAACATTTACCTGTGGGATACACAAAAATGGTCTTTTGGTTAAAATTGCAAAATATCACAAATAGAGGGGGCACCTGGCTGGCTCAGTCAATAGCACATGTGACTCTTGGTCTCGGGGTTAAAAGTTCGAGCCCTATGTTAGGTGTAGAGATTACTTAAAAAATAAAATCTTGGGGCGCCTGGGTGGCGCAGTCGGTTAAGCGTCCGACTTCAGCCAGGTCACGATCTCGCGGTCCGTGAGTTCGAGCCCCGCGTCGGGCTCTGGGCTGATGGCTCAGAGCCTGGAGCCTGTTTCTGATTCTGTGTCTCCCTCTCTCTCTGCCCCTCCCCCGTTCATGCTCTGTCTCTCTCTGTCCCAAAAATAAATAAACGTTGAAAAAAAAAAAAAAATTAAAAAAAAAAAAAAATCTTGGGGCGCCTGGGTGGCTCAGTCGGTTGAACGTCTGACTTTGGCTCGGGTCATGATCTCAAGGTTTAAGAGTTAGAGCCCCGCATTGGGCTGTGTGCTGACAGGTCAGAGCCCTTCTGATTCTGAGTCTCCCTCTCTCTCTCCCCCTCCCCGACTCACGCTCTCTCTCTCTCTCTCTCTCTCTCTCTCTCTCTTTCAAAAATAACTAAAAATGTAAAACAAATTTTTTAAATAAAAATAAAAATAAAATCTTAAAGGGCGCCTGGGTGGCTCAGTCAGTTGGGCATCCAACTTCAGTTCGGGTCATGATCTCACGGTTCATGGGTTCAAGCCCCCGTCAGGCTCTGTGCTGACAGTGCAGAGTCTGCTTGGGATTCTCTCTCTCTCTCTCTCTCTCTCTCTCTCTCTCTCTCTGCCCCTCCCCTTCTCTCTTTCTCTCTCAAAATAAATAAATAACTTAAAAATAAAAATAAAATAAAATCTTAAAAAAGAAAATTTCTTTAAAAATATAAAATGTTACTAATAGGGCCGTATGGTCGCTTTCTATCCAAACCAACCATATTCTACCATTGCTTAATTTCATCCCTGGGTCTACCTGCTCGATTTAGGATTCGTTTGGTATTCAAACCCAGCCCAGGCTTTTCATTTACTCGGAAGCTCCCTAGGGGCCTTTCCGGGCCGAGCTTCCCGCTCACACAAGTAGCAAAAGCTCCCAGCTCCCAGATTCTATCCCTATCCGCATTTTCAAAAACTACACTTTCATCTCCCACGGCCGTCCAGAGAGCTGACCCAGAGAGCAGACCCATTGGTAGAGTCGGCTCTCCTGCTAGGCCTCCGGCCTTTCCCCTCAGCCTCTAGTCCAGGAGGCTAAAATGGACGTAAGAGGACAAGACCCTGGGGGAGGGGCGGCCAGGGTCCCTCCTCTGTGTCTCCGAGGCGTCCTCTGATGGGGATGTGGTTACCTGGGTGACAGGAGTCCGGTCCTCAGGCCTTGGCAGGAGCCTCCTAGTCAGAATGCTAATTTACTCTTCTTCAAAGCTCCTGCAATTCTTTATTATTATTATTTTTAACAAGGCGCTGCTGCCTGGATTTCAAGGGACTCTGTCCTTTGTTGGCCTTTCTGAATGGTTTTTAAACAGTGTTCTGATGGAGATGGAACCCTGATCTGAAGATCCGGAGTAGTTTCCTCACAGAGTCCTCTGGGAAGCCGACTCCCCAGGCCGTGGGCTTGGCCAGAGCAGGCTGTGGGGTTAGTCCTGCTGGAGAAGGCCTGAGGCCCGAAGGGTCGTCCCAATCTCAGGAGTGATCTGGAGGAGCCCAGCTGCCTCATCATGAAGTGTCCTGAAGGATCCAGAAGGCTTAGGAATTCCAGTCCTGGCTCTGTGAGGCTTTGTTTTTCTAGACCCCCGTCTTCTTATCTCTAAAATGAAGACCTTTCGGGGTGCCTTGGTGGCTCAGTCACTTAAGCATCAGACTTCGGCTCAGATCATTATCTCACGGTTTGTGAGTTCGAGCCCCGCGTCGGGCTCTGTGCTGACAGCTCAGAGCCTGGAGCCTGCTTCCAGATTCTGTGTCTCCCTCTCTCTCTGCCCCTCACCTGCTTGTGCTGTCTCTCTTTCTCTCTCTCTCCCTCAAAAAATAAACATTAAAAATGAAGAGCTTTTATTTTTGCCACATTCTTACACATCTGTGTACTTTCACATCAGCTCTGAACTGAACTGTGTCCCCCTGCCCCTCACAAGGTTCCTGTGTCGAAGCCCTTACCTCTAATGTGACTGTATCCATAGATGGAGTCTTTAGACTGGTAAAGTTAACGAGGTCACAAGGGTGGGACGTGAATCTAACATGACGGGAGCCTTCTAAGAAGGGGAAGAAAGACACATGTGCACCCCCTCGTCGTGAGGACAAGAAGTCTGTCCGCAGGCCAGGGAGAGGGCTCTCTCCAGAGGTCTACTCTGCCAGCGTGAACTCAGACCTGCAGCCTCTAGAACTGACAGAAAATACATCCCAATTGTTTAAGCCACCCGGTCTGCGGTATTTTGTTACAGCCGCCAGAACCGACTAACATGATATTGTTTAAGACTCATTTGTTTACTTGAATACACTTAAATAAAAAGGAAACTTGACATCTCCTTTGTAATTAGAAAATTGGTAGCACTCACCATAAATAAAATCAATCAGGGCCAACCAGGCACAGAGCCTTGAGCCCAGGATACTTTTAGGGGTCTAGAAAATGCTTTAATGTAAATTTCTTTTAACATCAGAAGGAAAAGGGGCTCCTGGGTGGCTCAGTCAGTTGAGGTCAGGTCATGATCTCACAGTTGGTGGGATTGAACCCTGAGTCATTCATTCTCCAGGCAGATGGCACTGAGCCTGCTTGGGATTCTCTCTCTCCCTCTCTCTCTGACCCTCTCCCCACTCTCTCCAAACAAACAAACAAACAAACAAACAAACAAACAAACAAACTTTAAAATGAGAACAGAAAAGACAATAATGAATCCAGCCTGGATTATATTCTTGTTTATACCAATGCAGTCATAAAATATAATTTTTAAACTCGACCTTCCCTCACTCCCTCCTTTCTTTTCTCTTCCTTCCTTCCTCCCTCCCTCCCCCTTCTTTTCTTCTTTCTTTCTTTCCCTTCTTTCTTTCTTTCCTTTCTTTCTTTCTTTCTTTCTTTCTTTCTTTCTTTCTTTCTTTCTTTCTTTCTTTCTTCCTTCCTTCCTTCCTTCCTTCCTTCCTTCCTTCCTTCCTTCCTTCCTTCCTTCCTTCCTTTCTCTCTCTCTCTCTCTCTCTCTCTCTCTCTCTCTCTCTCTCTCTCTCTCTTTTCCATTTAACGTTAGAAGGTCCCACCAGGGCAAAAGAGCCTAGGGTCCATGAAAGTCAGAGTACAACCCTGGAATGAATGTACCTATAAAAGAAACACAATGAAAACAGAATCAAGTTACTAACTTCTAGCTGATTCTGCCTGCTGAAATTTTCTATACCTCCTTTATGTGCTTCCTTAGACCTTGTTTTGTTTTGTTTTTAAGTTTATTTATTTTTCAGAGAGAGAGAGTGCATAAGCAGGGGAGGGGCAGAGAGAAAGAGAGGGAGACACAGAATCTGAAGCAGGCTCCAGGCTCTGAGCTGTCAGCACAGAGACTGACACAGGGCTTGAATCCATGAACCGTGAGATGATGACCTGAGCTGAAATTGGATGCTTAGCCAACTGAGCCACTTAGGTGCCCTGCTTTTCCACTTTAAAAAAAAAGATTCTTTATTTATTTTGTGTGTGTGTGTGTGTGTGTGTGTGTGTGTGAGAGAGAGAGAGAGAGAGAGAGAGAGAGAGAGAGAGAGAGAGAACGAGTGGTGGAGGGGCAGAAAGAGAGGGAAAGACAGAAAATCCCAAGCAGGCTCTGTGCTGCTGGCACAGAGCCTGAAGTGGGGCTCGAACTCAGGACCCGCGAGATCATGACCTGAGCCCAAACCAAGAATCAGACCCTTGACTGACTCAGCCACCCAAGTGCCCCCCACCCAAGTCCTTCTTTAAAAAGGAGATTAACATGTGTTAGGTCTTTAAAGACCTACTGGCACCAAATTGATACTTTGTCCTGGAGAAATCAGGAAGGATCAGAAGAAATTGAAAAGGAAAAGCTTCCTCGGTCTGTGATTTTTTGTTAGCTTGTACGCCTAAAATTGCTTGACACCCCTCCTGTGGGTTCATCCCGTACTGGGGAGACACTGGATTTGATGATGACAATGATGAAGATGTTGATATTGGTTGTTAGATTCCTGTGGTCCAGGTTTGGTTTGAGTGCTTACTGCATTTCTGGCCCTGGGCTAGAAATTTTCATATTCAAATCTCACATAATCCTCACCAGGACATTGGGAACACGGTATTAATATTTCCATCTTATAGATAACTAAGGCTTAGGGAGGGTGAGTGACTTGCCCAGAATCACTTAGGAAATATCAGAGCTTTAAATCCAGATCTGATTGGCTCTGAATTCCATGCTCTTAATCCCCAGGTTATACTTCCTATTTTTGTCTCCCCCTTTTCCATTGATTTTCTTTACAAACCACATTGTATGGGGTACCTGGGTGGCTCAGTAGGTTAAGCCTTTGACTCTTGATTTCAGCTCAGGTCGTGATCTCACGGTTTGAGTTCGAGCCCCGAGTCTGTCTCCATCTGTCAATGCCTGCTTGAGAGTCTCTCTCCTCTCTGCTTCTTCCCCACTTGTGCTCTCCCCAAAATACATAAATAAAAATAATAAATTAATTAAAAATAAAAAAACCATATTATATTTATTTATTGTTTTGAATGGATAGTTATTCACATATGAAAAATTTTAAATACCCAACAGTGAAAAATAAGTCTCCTTCCCACTCCAAGATACCCAATTTCCCTCATGAAACTGATAACCCACTCATCAGTTTCTTTCTTTTCTATTTTTTTTTTTATTTGAGAGAAAGCATGAGCAGGGGAGGGGCAGAGGGAGAGAGAGAATCCCAAGTAGGTTCTGTGCTGTCAGTGTGGAGCCCAACATGGGGCTCAATCCCATGACCCTGGAATCGTGACCTGAGCAAAATCAAGAGTTGATGCTCAACCCATTAAGCCACCCATGCTCCCATCATCAGTTTCTTAAGCATCCTTCCAGCTTAATCTATAACTATTTATATATTTTTTAATTTTTTAAATGTTTTTATTTATTTTTGAGAGAGAGAAAGAGAGACAGAGCATGAGTGGGGGAGGGGCAGGGAGCGAGAGGGAGACACAGAATCCAAAGCAGGCTCCAGGCCCTGAGCTGTCAGCACAGAACTCAACACGGGGTTTGAACTCATGAGCTGTGAGATCATGACCTGAGCCGAAGTCAGATGTTTAACCGACTGAGCCACCTAGGTGCCCCTGTTTACATTTTTTTTAATGTTTATTTATTTTTGAGAGAGAGCGAGAGAGAGCAGGGGAGGGGCAGAGAGAGAGGGAGACACTGAATCCAAAGCAGACTCCAGGCTCTGAGCTGTCAGCACAGAGCCCAACGTCGGGCTCGAACTCAGGAACTGTGAGATCATGACCTGAGCTGAAGTTGGATGCTTAACCAACTGAGCCACCCAGGCGCCCCTATCTATAACTGTTTAAAGGTAGTTTCTAGAAAAAGGCAAAATCATGACTCATAGAGATATAAAATGGACACATGTTAAAGATTTCATTCTTCTCATTAATCAACGAGGGAACCAGGCAGATATTAGAATCACAGAATCTGAAAACAGACATGTTTATAGATCAAGAGTATTAAAATGAATATGTAAATAAAGACAAAACTGGTTTTTCCATGGGGTGGGGGAAAGGAAGTCAATTAAACCTCTATTGGACAGAAAGAATTTGCAGGTCTCTAAAAATATTTTGCATGCTATCAGCTACTACAACTTATAGAGTTGTATAATTACTCAAAGACTATGAAAGGCGGATAGCTTGGAAAGGGTTTGCTGACTGTAGACACATTTTTTTCCCCTCCCAAACTGGTAACTACTCTGTTAGGTTCTTAAGTATCCTTTCTGGTTACTCTCTAACAAGCAACCATAAATGTATACTCCGTAGTCTTTAAACACAGGTTTGACCCCACACTGCCCACGGTGTCTGAAAAGTATTTTTTCCCAACTCCTTTTCAGGCGATCTCCTACACCCCCGTCAATGACGGAGCTGTCACAAAGGAAGATTCTGCCTTATCGAAGGGTGGAAGGCGACAGTTCTCCACCCTGAAGCCCCTGGAAGCATCCTGAGCCGGGCTGGGCACCATGCCATCTATGTACACATCTGGCTTTGCAAAGACCACAGCTATCAGGAAGCAAGAAAAACCCTGATGCTGGGGGAGAAAGAAGAGTTTGCAGATAGGAATATAGTACTGGGGAGGAGAAAATTTTATTTCACCTTTCAGGATTCTTCTAGTTGGTCATGAGACAGGGGCGCCCGGGTGGCTTAGTCTGCTAAGCATCTGACTCTTGATTTCGGCTCAGGTCATGATCTCTCAGTGTGTGGGATCGAGTCTCGTGTCAGGCAATGCACTGATAGCATGGAGCCTGCTTGGGATTCTCTGTCTCTGCCCCTCCCCTGCTCACTCTCTTTCTCTCTCAAAACAAATAAATATATTAAAAAAAAAATCAATATGCCAAAGAACATACCTTGGGTAGCAAATGTGCTCCCTGCAGTAATAAGTACAAAGGGACTCCACAGTAGGGGTTCCAAGAAAGAATATTTTAAAGATTTTATTTTTAACTAATCTCTACACCCAACGAGAGGCTCAAACTCACAACCCCTGAGATCGAGAGTCACATGCTCCACTGACTGAGCCAGCCAGGTGCCCCTAAGGACAGAGTATTTTAAAATCTAAATGTTATTCATTTTTGAAGAGGTTGGTTGGAGAAAAACTCTCTAAAGGCCTGATATACAAGGGAAACCATTTTAGATTTCTTTCTAAGTCCACGTGACTGTATTTAAACTTTGCTCAAGCCAAAAGACTTATGGCCCGTCACACATGCATTGTACATCTGCTTTGTGAATAAGCACCCTAAAGGAAAACCACCTTGTCCTTGAGATATCGCTCAGTGCTCCTGTCTCCTGTCTTCCTTTAGGACAAAACTCGCGATTCCTGCCTCTACGCTAATTCTATCATCTTTTGAGCCTTTACAAGATGTAAAACGTTTGTAACCCTGTAAAAGCTATTCGTTCTCCAGAACGCTTTCTTCCCTGTGAAGAGCGTGTTTCCCCAGGCAGCTGTCCTAACTTTGGCTCCACTAAAACTTTATTTTCTGCTTTTAGAGATTCTAAAAGGTTGGTTCATTTGCATCGACAAGTAGTTCATTCGTGTTGTTCAAACATTTTAAAGGAAATGAGTTTATGGCGAAAAGGTTTCCGCCTTCTCCACACCCAGTTACTTAGTGACCTTCGCTGGAGATAAGCACAGTATTTTGCATCCTTCCGGAGACGTTGTGCACGTATGGAGGCAAATATTACTTTTCCTTTACCTACACAGATTATAACATACTTTTCACGTTGTACCATATTCCACTTTCTTCCCTTAAAATTTATCTTTAAGAGCCTTCTCTATCAATACACAAACAACTGCCTCATTCTTTTTCTTTGAATTATTTTTCTTTTCTTTGGGGGGGGGGTGCAAGTGGGGGAGAGGGGCAGAAGGAGGGAGAGAGTAGAAATCAAGAGTCAACAGACTGAGCCACCCAGGCGCCCTGCGATTTTATTTTTTAAAGTGATCTCCACATCCAATGTGGGGCTCAAACCCACATCCCTGAGACCCAGAGTTGCATGCTCACTGATTCAGCCAGCCAGTGCCCCTCACATGTTTCAGAACAATTTCTACATCCTTTTCATTGAATTATCTTTTCCCATCTCTTTCCATTTTCTACTAGAATCGTTGAATTTTTATTTATTCATAGGTACTCTTTATACAGGAGGGGAACTAACTGTTTGTCTGGAATAAATTGCAAATGAGTTTCCTAGTGTGGCACTTAGATCTTTCATTTCAAAAATGTTGCCTCATTAGAGGCGCCTGGATGGCTCAGTCGGTTAAACGTCCGACTTTGGCTCAGGTCACGATCTGACGCTCGGTGAGTTTGAGCCCCGCATCAGGCTCTGTGCTGACAGCTCAGACCCTGGAGCCTGCTTCAGATTCTGTGCCTCCCTCTGTCTCTGCCCCTGCCCCACACCGCCCCCCCCCATCTCTCTCTCTCAAAAATAAACTAAAAAGATTTCTTAAATAATAAAATAAAAAAAATTAAAATGTCGTATCATATTGAAAAAACAGGTACAAGCCACACAGAACACATCTGCCAAATTGATTGTTTCTGAGCCACCAGTCTGCCACTTCTATTTTTAGTCATAAGAAAATAGATGAGCAAACAAAGGGAGGGAGGCTGTAAATGGCACTGACCACAGTCCAGCAGCGATGAGCATGGAACCCGCCGCCATGCCCCAGTTCCGGACCAGGGGATGATTCCTGAATACCAGTTACCCCTGATGGCAAAACATCAGTGAAGGGTGATCCATTTGTTGCTATCAAATGGCCCAATTCAGAAAAAATCATGCATGAGGTGAGGCAATCGGAGGAAGCCTGAAAGCCTAGACCAGGCATAGGAATATCTAGGTTCTAATCCATGACCTGAACAAGCCATTTCCCTTGTCTGGGCCTGTTTTCTTACCCATACGGCGAGATGTGACGCAGAGTGAGGTGGTTAGACAACCCTAGATGACCGCAAGGCTCCCTTCCAGCTCTGGTATCTGGGGGACCTGGGGCTAATTTGAATACCCTGGGACAGCTTAATTCTGGGGGCTGTTCCTTGTTAAGAATAAGAACTTATACATGCACATCACTTTGTAAGAATCAAGGCCCTTTAAGTTAAACCACATGAAGCAGACAAGGCAAAATTTCTCTTCATCATCTTTAACAGGAGAAAATGGGGCCTAAGTAGATATGCAGATAAGAAGCAGGAAATCAGCAGTCTGGGGTTAAGTTCCAGCTTGGGGACCACCTGGCTAGCTCAACTGGTGGAGCAGGTGACTCTTAGTCTCAGGGTCATGAGTTCGAGCCCCATGTTGGGTGTAGAGATTACTTAAAAAAAAAAAAGAAAGAAAAGTTGCAACATAGAGACTGAATAGATGTATGGCCTTTGGACAGTGACCTAGCTTCAGTTTCCTTACCTATAAAATGGAACAGATCAGGGGCACCTGGCTGGCTCAGTGTGTAGAGTATCAACTCTTGATCTTAAGGTCATGTGTTCAAGTCCCACACTGGGCATAGAGTCTACTTAAAAATAAATAGGGGAGCCTGGGTGGCTCAGTTGGTTAAGCATCAGATTCTTGATTTTGGTTCAGGTCATGGTCTCATGGTTCTTGAGTTTGAGGCCCAGGTTGGGCGCACTGTGCTGACAGCACAGATTCTCTGTCTCCCCCCTGCCCCCCACCCTCAAATAAATAAACATTTAAAAATAAATAAATAAAGGGAACAGATCAATTATGATAGTGCATGTCAAGCACTTAGCACAATGGCCGTGTTATAAAATGAATGATTATGTCTCCTTTGAATTCCTATGTTGAAGCCTTAACCCTTCTACGTGGCTGTATTTGGAATGGGGCCTTCAAGGAAGTATTAAGATTTAATGAGATCATAAATGTGGGGCCCTGGATGGATTAGTGTCCTTATAAAAAGAGACACCAGAGACCTAGCGCCCTCTGCTCTCCCTGAGCACACACACCAAGAAAAGGCCATATGAGGACTGAGAAGGCAGTCGTCTTGCAAGCCAGGAAGAGAGCTCTCACCAGAAATCAAATCCACTGGAACCTTGACCTTGGCCTTCTAGTCTCCAGTGTGAGAAAATAGATTTCTTTTCTTTTTTTTTAAATGTTTATTTATTTTTGAGAGAGAGAGAGAGAGAGAGAGAGAGAGGGAGGGAGGGGCAGAGAGAGAGGGAGACACGGAATCTGAAGCAGGCTCCAGGCTCCAAGCTGTCAGCACAGAGCCTGATGCGGGGCTTGAACCCATTAACTGTGAGACCATGACCTGAGCTGAAGTCAGACGCTTAACCGACTGAGTCACCCAGGCACCCCAGAAAATAAGTTTCTGTTGTTTAAACCACCCAGCCTGTGGTATTTGTTGTGGCAGCCCGAGCTGGCCAAGACAACCTGGTACATTCAATATACTTCAGTTATTATCGTTGTCATTGTCATCACCAGTACCTCTCTTGCTCAGAGTCCCCCTACCAGTGAGTGAGTGGGTGGCTGAGCCAGGCTGAGGAAGCAGGTTCCTTGGCTTGCAGACTGTCTCCTTGCTCTTGGGCAGCACCCGTCCAGCTCCTCTCCTGGGGCTCTTGCCTTCATGGCTGCCTCTACCCCATGCCCTCCACCTCACCCACAAAGGCAGGACTCCCTGGGGTGCAGCCTGGGAGAGAGGGGTGTGTGTGTGTGTGTGTGTGTGTGTGTGTGTGTGCACGTGTGCATGATTCACCCAGGAGAAGGAGGTGTGTGAGGTGACGGGAAGTGGGAATCTCCTCCTCCATCAAAACCGGGGCACCTGGGTGGCTCATTTGATTGAGTGTCCGACTCTGGATTTCAGCTCACATGCTTCCAGGGTTGTGGGATCGAGTCCCCCGAGTTGGGCTCTGTGCTGACAGCATGGAGCCTGCTTATGACTCACTCTCTCTCTCTCTCTCTCTCTCTCTCTCTCTCTCTCTCTCTCTCTCCCTCCCTCCCTCCCTCCCTCCCCCCCACTTCCTCTGTCCCTCTCCCCCAGCTTATGTGTTATAGCATTTGCACATGCATGCACTCTCTCCCTCTCACTCTCTCTCAAAAAAAAAAAAAAAAAAGCAGGAAATTCTCTTCTGCCCTTGGTCCCCTGAGAACTCCTCTGGGCTGGAGGGAAGGCTAGGGGAGTTTCAGATTAACCCTCCCTGCCCCAGACCAGAACCAGCCCAGGCAGGGGGCCTAGAGGAAAACATCTGCTCCTTCCTAACCCACCCCTCCCCTCATAGATGCCCTGAAGGCTCAAAGAGGCTTCTGAACAACCTGAACTTTGCAATAGGAACAGATAAAGTGTGTTAGTACCTACAAGGTACCCGTCACCTAACAGTCTCACTTTGTTTCTCAACACACAGGCAAGTCTTACAGTTGGCAGAGTTGAGTCTTGAAAAGTCAGGCCTAGAGGCCCTTCTCCTGCAATCTTTTGCCATCCACACAGACGTGTGTCTCTTCTACTGATGGTAAGGACAGAGTCGGCCTCACCCTGCCCCCATCTCATAGTGCCCAACCCAGGGCCTTGCATGGTACATGCTCAATACATTTTGTAGAATGGAGGAATAAATGCCAATGATTAGATCAAAGAAAAGTAAAAAGGGTTCTCCTATTTGGGAAGATAGTGTGACCATTGCTCTAACAAACGCAAACATCTCTGTTCTTCCAACCCAGCACATTTGCTCCTGGGAAGGCACCCGGCATCGTTTTAATATTTATTAACATTATTTTTACTACTATTAACATTGGTTTATTTATTTATTTATTTATTTATTTAATTTAGTTTAAGTAATCTCTACACCCCACGTGGGGCTCAAACTCATGACCCGAGATCAAGAGTTGCATGCTCTTCTAGCTGAGCCCGCCAGGCACCCCATACTATCAGCATTGTTATTTAAATATTACTTATTGTCCAAATATCAACTCATTACTTTTTAAAAACATTTTTTAATGTTTACTTTTGAGAGAGAGAGAGAGAGAGAGAGAGAGAGAGAGAGAGACAAAGTGCGAGTGGGGGAAGGGCAGAGAGACAGGGAGACATAGAATCCGAAACAGGCTCCAGGCTCTGAGTTGTCAGCACAGAGCCCGACGTGGGGCTCGAACTCATGAACCGTGAGATCATGACCTGAGCCGAAGGTGGTTGCTTAACTGACTAAGACACCCAGGTGCCCCTCATTACTCTCTTTTTAAGCTCATTTCTCTTCACATCCACTCTTATTAGCCCTATTTTATAGATGAGGAAATGGAGGCAGAAACAGGGTCAGTAGTTAGCTGAAGCGGGGATTCAAACCTGATTGTTTATATCAGATTGTAATTGTCAAAGTTCTTCACTTCTGTGAACTCAGCCTCACAGTGATCCTGGGAAGCAGGTGTGGGTTTCTATGGCTCATCCAAAGCCATAGGGCACAACCCCAGGATCAAGATGTGGAACTAGAACCCAGGTCTCCTTGGGACTGGCTCTGACACACAAAGGCTTGCACTGTGTGAGGATGTGAAGCCCATGCACCATGTGGGTCTTTCTGCTGTTGGGGGATTAGGATCCATTCCTGAACAGGGAGCCTGGGCTAATTCATGACTGAATTCACCTGGGGGGTGCAGAAATTCTGTAACAGAGAGGAAGAACCAGTGGACAGAAACTTTCATTCCAGAATACGGGACTGTTTCCTATTGCCCAATGCACTGCCTCTGCCCCTTTGCTCATGCTGGTCCCTCTCCTTGGTACACCCTCATCCCACGTTCTCGCTCTAGCTAATGCCTCATACTTTGCAATTTACCTGGATATTTATATCTTCCAGGAAACCCCTGCCCCTCTCTGAAGCTGGATCAAAGGACAGTCCTCCAGGCTCCCACAGCACCTGATGATTCCTTACATCTTTATGCTTTCCACTGTGTATTAAAAGGGGCTGCATTCTTCCATGTTCCTGGAGAGGAAGAACAAATATTGTTAAAATGTTGATACTACCCAAAGCAATCTACATATTCAATGCAATCCCTATCAAAATAACACCAGCATTCTTCACAGAGCTAGAACAAATAATCCTAAAATTTGTATGGAACCAGAAAAGACCCCAAATAGCCAAAGCAAGCTTGAAAAAGGAAACCAAAGCAGGAGGCCTCACAATCCCAGACTTCAAGCTATACTACAAAGCTGTAATCATCAAGACAGTATGGTACTGGCACAAGAACAGACACTCAGATCAATGGAACAGAATAGAGAACCCAGAAATGGATCCACAAATGTATGGCCAACTAATAATCTTTGACAAAGCAGAAAAGAATATCCAATGGAATAAAGTCAGTCTCTTCAGCAAGGGGTGCTGGGAAAACTGGACAGCGACATGCAGAAGAATGAACCTGGACCAGTTTCTTACACCATATACAAAAATAAATTCAAAATGGATAAAAGACCTAAATGTAAGGCGGGAAGCTATCAAAATCCTCGAGGAGAAAGCAGGCAAAAACCTCTTTGATTTTGGCTGCAGCAACTTCTTACTAAACACATCTCTGGAGGCAAGGGAAACAAAAGCAAAAATGAACTACTGGGACCTTATCAAAACAAAAACCTTCTGCACAGCTAAGGAAACAATCAGCAAAACTAAAAGGCAACCGACAGAATGGGAGAAGATATTTGCAAATGACATATCAGATAAAGGGTTAGTATCCAAAATCTATAAAGAACGTATCAAACTCAACACCCAAAAAACAAAGAATCCAGTGAAGAAATGGCCAAAAGACATGAATAGACACTTCTCCAAAGAAGACATCCAGGTGGCCAACTGACACATGAAAAAATGCTCAACTTCACTCATCATCAGGGAAAGACAAGTCAAAACCACCATGAGATACCACCTCACACCTTTCAGAATGGCTAACATGAACAGGCAACAATAGATGTTGGTGAGGATGTGGAGAAAGAGGATCTCTTTTGCATTGTTGGCGGGAATGCAAGCTGGTGCAGCCACTCTGGAAAACAGGATGGAGGTTCCTCAAAAAACTAAAAGTAGAACTACCCTATGAGCCAGCAATTGCACTACTAGGTATTTATCCAAGGGATACAAGGGTGCTGTTTCGAAGGGACACATGCACCCCCATGTTTTTAGCAGCACTATCAACAACAGCCAAAGTATGGAAAGAGCCCAAGTGTCCATCAATGGATGAATGGATAAAGAAGATGTGGTACACACACACACACACACACACACACACACACACACACACACTGGAGTATTCCTCGGCAATCAAAAAGAATGAAATCTTGCCATTTGCAACTACATGGATGGAACTGGAGGGTATTATGCTAAGTGAAATTAGTCAGAGAAAGACAAAAATCATATGACTTCACCCATATGAGGACTTTAAGAGACAAAACAGATGAACAGAAGGGAAGGGAAACAAAAATAATATAAAAACAGGGGCGCCTGGGTGGCTCAGTCGTTTGAGCGTCCGACTTCAGCTCAGGTCACGATCTCGCAGTCCGTGAGTTCAAGCCCCGTGTCAGGCTCTGGGCTGATGGCTCAGAGCCTGGAGCCTGTTTCCGATTCTGTGTCTCCCTCTCTCTCTGCCCCTCCCCCATTTATGCTCTATCTCTCTCTCTGTCTCAAAAATAAATGTTAAAAAAATTTAATTAAAAAAATAATATAAAAACAGGGAGGGGGACAAAACAGAAGAGACTCTTAAATATGAAGAACAAACAGAAGGTTACTAGAGGGGTTTTGGGAGGGGGGATGGGCTAAATGGGTAAGGGGCACTAAGGAATCTACTCCTGAAATCATTGTTGCACTATATACTAATTTGGATGTAAATTTTAAAAAATAAAAAACAAAATTAGAATAAATTAAAATAAATAAATAAAAGGGGCTGCATTCTTTCTCTCTAAATAGCCTGAGAGCTCCTCAAGGGCAGGAACCCCACTCTTTGAAGATTTTATTTGTATTTATTTTATTTTAGAGAGAGAGCAGGGGAGAGGGGCAGAGGGAGAGAATCTTAAGCATGCTCCACGCTCAACATGGAGAACAATACGGGGCAGGATCCCATGACCCTGGGATCCTCACTTGAGCTGAAATCAAGAGTGGGAGCTCAACTGACTGAGCCACCCAGGCGCCCCTTAAGATTTTGTTTCTAAGTAATCTCTATACCCAACATGGGGCTTGAACTCACAACTCCAGGATCAAGAGTCACATGCTTCATGGGCAGAGCCAGCCAGGCGGCCCAAGGACCTCACTTTCTCATCAGGGTATCCCCTGAAGGCTGTGCCTGGCACTCAGTAGTAAATGCTTATTAACAAAGATGAATGACCAGGGGTGGGTTCAAATACTTTTGTATTTGGAGGAAACTGAAACATCTTCCAGTTTCCTATTCATTTCTGGCACATAGAAGATGCCCGGTTAGTTTCTTGAATTGAATTAAACAGAATTAATCATTCTGCAAATACATCCCGCGTCTGAGCGGAGAAGTTACTTGGTGCTAACAGATTTGGATAAAAACCATGTGGGATACAGACCTCAGAACTCGAAATATGTGCTCAAAATACGCCGATTTCCTTCCTCATTTGGACTTTTGAAAAAAGTCGGTGGGCGTGAGGAATAGGTCCTCCTCCCAAGCAGTCCAAATTTACTAGGTGATTCTTCTCCAGATGCTGCTCCGTGCTTGAGGGCTGCTATTTCACGGTGGCCTCAGCCTCCGGCTAAGGAAAGGGTGTCTGCCCTGGCACCTAGGGGTGGAGACCCCAGGAGGAAGGGGGGGAGGGCCCGTTTGTCAAGGACCGGTGGTAGTATAGGGAGGCCGAGCGGCCTCCTACTGGAGGCTCGCTCTTGAAGTCCATCTTAGGGCTCCCTCCACCGAACTGTTCCCCAAAGCAGCATAGAGTAGGCCCTCACTAAACATTAAACCTAATCAAGGGCCAAACGAATGGTGAACGGAACCCCAACAGCGCGAGGACTGGGTCCGCCAGCGCCCCCTTGCGGTGCTCTGCACCAAGCCGCCACTTGGGAGAAGCGTCCCCGCGGTCCCATCGGCGAACGCTGGACACCACAAAGGACCCGAGCTGCCAGGGAAGGGGGCCCCTGGAGGGGATGTCGTCCGCGCCACCCCCCACCCATTTTTAGAGACGGACACTGGGCCCAGGGCGGGGAAGTAGCTCGTCCAGAAGGCCCCGGGAAGGCGCTCCAGCGGCTCAGGGCGGCGGTCTGACGGCGGAGGCCTCGGGCGACCCGCGACCGGGCTGCGCTGGCACCTCAAGCAGTCCGTGCTGACTCACGGAAAGGGTGTCCCGGCGGCGGCATGGAAGCGCCGGTGGGGATGCCGGGCCACGGGCGACCTCCGGCGGCTGAGCTACATCTAGAACCCGGATGGACGCACCGGCGCCGCGCCCCCGGGGGCTCGCCGCCCGGTACACGGCGCCCCCCAGCGGGCGCGAGGGACAAGCAACGCCGCGCGCTCCCGGGCCCACCGCGCCCCCGGCCGCGCGCGCGCGCGCGCGCGCGCGCGGGTCCCGGGAGCCCAGCCCTCCGCGCGGGCAGGCGGGAACCCGAGTCCTCTGCGCCGCGGGGGCGTGGCTGGGGGCGTGGCGCTAGGGGCGTGGCTGGGGCGGTGCGCTCCGAGTCCGCTAGCCGGCCGAGGTCCTGTTGCTGCTCTCGGAAGCCCCCGCGCCCGGAAGCCCCCACGCTCGGTCCCGAGATGTCTGCCAGCAAGCGGGTGGCTAAGGTAAGGAGGTCGGGCGACCCCTCTCTCACGGCTCCTCTCGCCTCCCGTGACCTGCTCCTTGCATCCCTCCCCCGGCTTTCCGAGCGCGGTTATTTGTCCCTATTACCGCCGCTTGGCCCGGAGGAGGAGCAAGTCTTCGAGAGGGGCAGAGGGGCAGGAGATGGAGTCTGAGGAAGCGGGGGCGTATGGAGCGGAGCTGTCCCTGGCGCCCTGGGCTGCGCTGGGGATGCGGATGGCTCCTCCCGAATTGGTTTCGGTTTCTTTTCTCCTACAAGAAACTTGTGATAATAGTTGCTTGCTTGTCACTGAGGTGCTGGAAAGGTTCCAGGAGCCAGGCGCTCTGCTGGAGTGGAGGGGTTTAGGGACAGAGATAACCAGAACAAGGTCTTTGCCTTGGTGTAGCTCATGCCCCGCCCTTAATTGGGTACCTGTGTTTCTAGAGTCCCGACCAGTATGGGGTGTTGAGTAGGAATCGGGAACAAAGTTCCCTGGGTATTCTCGGGGGGGAAAGATGCCAAGGCGCAGCTGGCAGGTGTCCCGGAGTAGGTGGTGCGCACTCATTCCTTCTACAAATGTTGTCGAATGCCTGTTATGTGCTGGCTCCTGTTCTAGGAAGTAGGGAAGCAGAGATGAGCAAAAATCCCCCCTCCCTTTGAGCTTTCTTTCCAGTTAGGGAAACAATTTGAAATGAGGTCTGGAAGGATGGGAAGCGTCAAATTCCCCAGGATATGGGAAAACCCAGGGTGTTTGAAGGGGTGTAGCCGGGAGGTGGGCACAGGTGGGGAAGAAAGAGAGGTCAGGTGAAATGGGCCTGACATGCCCCAGACTTTGACTCTCTTGGAAGTGCCCTTCCAGTATGCAGAGTGGGAGCAGGGTTAAGGGGGTGAAGAGGGCTGCCTTCTCCTCTCCGCCTTTGAGAGTTAGAGAGTCTCAGGTTGGAACACAGAGCAGGCTCAATCCAGAAGAACTGAAATCCAGAGGTTGGCAACAAAGTGGGGCAAAGGGTCTTTCTAGCCAAGTGGGAAAGATCTAGGAGCCGGTATTTATCACACTGGCACCACTAAGTGCCTGGCCATTTACGTTAGCTCATCAGATTCTCACAGCAACCCTGTGAGAGAAGCCGTATACCCCCATTTTACAGATGAGGAAGTGGAGGCTCAGAGAGAATAACTCGATTGTCCAGGGTCACCCAGTAAGGAGTGATGGGACTGGGATAGGAGTCCAGGTTGGTAGGGCTCCAACCTGCACACCCTTCCAGTGGCCTCTTTACTTTTATTTTCTATTTCTCTGAGTCAGGTGATTTCCTAATAGGCCTTAAGAAAGAGCTGAGTGTCCTAGGTTGGGTTTCACATCCTCAGGCTTGCAGAATCTTTTGGGAGAACTCATTTATAACAGAAAAGTCCCAAGGGGCACCTGGGTGGCTCAGTTGGTCGAGCATCCAACTTTGGCTCAGGTCACGATCTCGTGGTTCGTGAGTTTGAGCTGTCTTTGCCGACAGCTCAGAGCCTGGAGCCTGCTTTGGATTCTGTGTCTCCCTCTCTCTCTGCTCCTCCCCCACTCATGCTCTGTCTCTCTCTGTCTCTCAAAAATAAATAAACATTTAAAAATTAAAAAAAAAAAAAGAAACGAAATGTCCCAAATGATCTCAGTTATAGTAAAGTCAGGAAAGTGTCCATTCCACAGCTTCTCTGTTTGACCTAGAACTTCATTCTTGCCAAAGAGTCATAGATGATACTGGAGCTAGGACTCATGGTAGCAAATATGGAGTGAAAAATAAATGAGGGGTCAGAAGCGCCTGGGTGGCTCAGTTGGTTAAGCACCTGACTTTGGCTTAGGTCGTAATCTCAGGGATCGTGAGTTTGAGCCCTATGTCAAGCTCTGTGCTGACAGCTCAGAGCCTGGAGCCTGCTTCAGAGTCTGTATCTCCCTCACTCTCTGCCCCTTCCCCTGCTTGCACTCTGTCTCACTCTCAAAAATAAGTAAACATTAAAAAAAAATTTAATATAATAAGTGAGGGATCAGAGACTCTGTGCAGAAGGCGCAAGAAGCAGTTTTTTGTTATGAATAGAGAGTATGGGCTAGCTAAGAGATAGGAGATGGGGCCAGGGTTGTGTTTATGTGTTGGGGGTTCAGAGAAAGTTCACGAGGTCCACAGTATGAAAAGCCCCTCCCAAACTGTGAACTGGTTTTGAGCCACCTTTGTTTATACCACAGTTTCCCAGCCTCGTTACTGTTGACATCTGGGGCTGGCTAATTCTTTGTAAGATGTTTGTCGGCATCCCTGGCCTCAACCCACTAGATGCTGGCATCACTCCCCCAATGTGTGACAACCAGAAATGTTCTAGGGGTGCCTGGTGGCTCAGTCGGTTAAGCGTTCCGACTCTTGATCTCAGCTCAGGTCTTTTTTTTTTTTTTTTTTTTAATTTATTTTTAAGAGAGAGAGAGAGCACAAGTGCACATGTGCATGAGCAGGCGAGGGGCAGGAGAGGGGGAGAGAGAGAATCCCAAGCAGGCTCCGCGATGCCAACACAGCCTGACCGGGGGCTCCATCCCATGAACCATCAGATCATGGCCCCAAGCAAAATCAAGAGTCAGATGCTTAACTGACTGAGCCACCCAGGTGCCTCATCAGCTCAGGTCTTGAGCTCAGAGTCATGAGTTCAAGCCCTGCATTGGGCTCTGCACTGGCTGTGAAGCCTACTTTAAAAAAAAAAAAAAAAAAGGCCTAGGCATTGCCTAGTGTCCGCTGGGGGTGTGGGGTCAAACTGCCCCCAGTTGACAACCAATGGTTTATACCCATTTGCTGTTCCAGAGGCATATGACCTTGCCCTTGAGTGTCTTCTTATCTGTTATTGTTATTGTTTTGTTTTCAAAGAAAAAAAAAAAGTCTGTTGACCCCTGAAGAGGAGACGGGTTCCTTGGTTGATGTGTTTGAGAAGTTCTGCATGCTGTGGGCGCACAGCTTGGAGATTTGTGATGCACAATAGCACACTGAAGGCTCTGGGAAGTCCTGCAGTAAAGGAATCTGTTTAGCTTTGTGCTTTCCGATGTACTTGACCGTGGATCCCTTTTCCATCAATAACTATTGAGCTTGCATGGAACACCCTGTATCTTTGCTCTGACCCGGCCTCTGCCTTGGTGCCTGTCCCCTTCCCTGCATGGCCTGGCACAGTGGCACCCTCTGCGAAACCTTCCCGCTCCCCTGTCCTCTTCCCTATTATGTGTCCATACCCGTTATTCACATAGTCACATTCACCTTTCTGCCATCACTCCAGCAAAGTTCTCGAGGGCTGGGCCCTTCTTACTCAAGTGTCGCTAGAGGATGCTCCGTAAAGGGCTGTAGGGAGAATCCGCTGATGTCTGGGTATCTGGGCTACCTCTCTAGGGGACGGGGTGAGTCACTCCTTGTCCCCTTGTTTCTCTGCGTGATGTGTTTCTCTGCTGCAGTCTGTCTGAACCATCTTCCTTCCCCAGGCCTGGTCTGGAGGACTTTGTCTTTGCTGTCCACTCTGAGCACTGTAAGGGCCTGTCGTCATGCCAGACACGCAATGCATGCTGTGAGGAGGGAGGGAGGGAGGGAGAGAGTTAGGCCCTTTCAGGAAGACAGCAAGATGACAGAGGTCAGGTGGTATCTTGGTTTCAGGAGGAAAGGCTCTGAAGAGAGTTTACTCCCAAGCGGTAACATCTGGAAGCAGCGATCTGCACCTTCCTCCCACCCAGTACCTCCAGAGCTTGGTGAGCCTGAAGTCGGATAAGTCACTTAAAGCACATAGCGCTGTGCCTGACACATTCTGAGAGCTCAGTAGTTGAGGGCTCTGACTTCGCCAGCTTCTGCCCCTGAGGGTGTCCTTTTTGAAACTTGGGACAGCTCGCTGCTGGGACAGGGAGGTGGGGGGCTGAAGTAGGGGAGACCGGCAAGCTGCTCACTGATGCATCCCCTGCAGGAGCTGGAGAGTCTCCAGGCAAAGCTTCCCCGGTACCTACGGAACCTGTTCAGCCATGATGCCGATGTCCTGGTGTGGCACGCCCTCCTCCTGCCTGTGAGTGTCGCCGGGGATCATGGCCTTTGATTAGGGTGACAGGCCAAAGCCATGGGCAGGGAGGCTGAGGACTGGGTGAGAACTTCCCCTGTCGTGGAGTCCTTTTTGTAACTGGAGGTCAGTCGTTGGTAGAGGAGGTCTCTGGACTGATTGCTTCTGAGGTCAGAGCGACCGATGAAGAGGTTAAAAGATTTTTGGATCTGGTAGGAGAGCCTGTCCTCAAACCCGTAGGACAAGCCCACCCGGTGACAACCCGTCACCAAGCCCACCAAGAAGCTACAACAGACAAACAGCATCAAAAGAAGAAAGAAAAGATCTCTTGGACCTTTGCCGGAGGCTGGGGATAAAGTTCCTGTTCGTAGTTGGTAGAATTTGCTCCTTCAAACCCAAAATGTATTTTGTTTTCTCATATTCCTGGGGTGCCTGGGTGGCTCAGTTGGTTGAGTGTCTGACTCTTGCGGCTCAGGGCATGATCTCACGGTTTGTGGGTTTGAGCCTCACACAGGACTCTCTGCTGACAGTGCAGAGCCTGCTTGGGCTTCTCTATCTCTCCCTCTCTCTCTGCCCCTCCTCTACGCACACTCTCTACCTCCAAATAAATAAGTAAATTTAAAAAAAATTAATGTTTTTTTAAAATTGATAGTCTTTTTAAAAAATTTTGTTTAATGCGTATTTATTTTTGAGAGAGGGAGAGAGAGCATGAGTGGGCGGGGGGAGGAGAGAGAGAGATGGAGACACAGAATCCGAAGCAGCCTCCAGGCTCTGAGCTTCAGCACGGAGCCCGACGCGGGGCTCGAACTCACAAACCACGAGATCATGACCTGAGCCAAAGTTGGATGCTTAACCAACTGAGCCATCCAGGCGTCCCCCCAAAAATAAATTTAAAGATCATATTTCAGACAACTATTTCTTTTTTATTCTAGCATAGTTAACCTACAGTGGTGTATTAGTTCCAGGTGTATAATAATATAATGACCGGACAACTGTTGTTACATAGGGCGACGTAGATAACTCATCTTTACCGTTCTGATTTGTCTCCATTTATTAGATCTCTCTCAGTAAAATCTCCCCCTGAAAATAATATTCTAGTGGACCAATCTGAGTGCAGGATTTCTCTTTTATTATTAATAGACTGAAGATCTTTTCTGTGGGAGAGTCATTATACACCTTTAATTACATGGACATAAAAATTAAAACAGTGAAACTTGTCATTAGCTCTTTGGAAGATAAAAAGAACCATTCATTTGATTATTTAGGATTTGGTCTTTTTACTGACAATGCAATGGCCTGGATTGTGCCCTCTTCTCTTTCAACCGGCCTTTAGTCCTGAAAAATAGGGAAAGGCTTGACTCGGGGCAACATACGAACCTCGGTCGTGTCCAGTGGGCTGCTAGGTTGAAGCAATCCGTTTACCTGGCTTGGAGTGAGGACAGCTGCTCTGGGCCTCAGGGGCCAGAGGAAGAAGGTGCTAGAAGGTGCTCCAGGGACTGATTAGATACCCTAGGGAGGCTAGCTCTGAGGTGGATGAGAGTAAAGGTGGAGGAGTGGGTGAGAAGGCAGAAGGTGGGCAACAGGGACACCTGGGGGACATCACATTTCAGAGAATACTGTGAAATCACAGTCGGCAAGACCAAGGTGGGCGTCTTCTGGTCTGAGCACAATTCCAGTGTGTGGAGGGGTGTCTCTGCCCCACCTCCAAGCAATTCTTAGGACGCCAGCTGGGTGTCCTACTATTAAAAACAATATTTTTAGAATTTTTTAAATGTTTTATTTATTTTTGAGAGAGAGAGAGAGACAGAGTATGAGCAGGGGAGGGGCAGAGAGAGACGGGGGAGACAGAAGCACGGAGCCCGATACGGGGCTGGAACCTGTGAACCACGAGATCATGACCTGAGCCGAAGTTGGACGCTTCACCAACTGAGCCACCCAGGTGCCCTCCCAAAAACATGTTTTAATGCTTATTTATTTAGAGAGAGGCAGAGAGTGCAAACAGGGGAGGAGCAGAGAGAGAAGGAGAGAGAGAATCCCAAGCAAGTCCCGCACTGCAAGCACAGAGCCCAACTTGGAGCTTGAACCCACCAACCATGAGATCATGACCTGAGCTGAAATCAAGAGTCGGACGCTTAACCAGCTGAGCCACCCAGGCACCCCTGGATGTCCTGTGTCCTACTATTTAACTCACTTCTGACTCCATCTACCCTGGAGATAGCATTGGATCCCACAGATTAAAGGCTGGGTTCCACATGACTGTCCCTTTTACACACCCTCCCCCTCCTCCCCTCAGATGTCAGTCCCAAGTCCCGGTTGCTTCTGACTGAATGGTTATAAATCAGAGGCTCCCATGACCCCTTCTTCAGGTTCACTTAATTTGCTAGGGCGGCTCACAGAACTCAGAAGCATTTTACTTGCTAGATTGCCAGTGCAAGATGGGGGAAGGGCGCGGGGCTTCCAAGCCCTCTCTGGACACGCCATCTCCCCAAGCCAACACGCGTTCACCAGCCCAGAAGCTCTCTGAACCCTGCCCTTCTGGGTTTTCACAGAGGCTTTATTACGTAAGCATGATTGATTAAATCTTTGGCCTTTGGTGACTGAACTCTAGCCCTTCTCCCCTCCAACCCTCTAACCCCCTGGTTGGTTCCCCCGACTATAGCCCCCCTCCTTAGGTGCTTCCAAAGCTACCTCATTAACATAACAAAAGACATTTCCGTCACTCTCAACACTTGGGATTGGGGGACCAAAGGCTGATGCAGAACAGCCAGCTAAGGGGGCCCAGAGGTGCCTGATGAAGCCGTAAAGGAGGAATGGTTGGAGGGCAGGGGAAGGAGAACCCAGACAGGTCTGTGGGATGAGCTGACAGATTGTCCCTTAAAAGCTCAGTCTCCGTATACATGCTCACCAAGGTGGCCCCACCTGTCACCTCTTATCACGGAAGCTGACAGCGGGATGAGCTTTTGAAAGCTAATAGTAAGAGTTGCCATTCATTACCCACTGTGGACCGAGCCCTGTTTCCAGGGCATTGCCTGAGCAGTCATACTGAGCCCTCTCAACCATTCCATGAGGAAGACTGACATCTTTTTAGGGTTGGGGAAATGGAGGCTGAGGCGGTTGAGTAACTTGTCACACAGAAGGTCACACAGAATAAGGTGGCAGGATACTGACTTTCCTACGATTTACTAATGGCTAAAATAGGATCACTTTTGAGGTTGGAAAAAAAAATTCTAGGGCTCTTAGGATATTGACGCAGAACAAAATATGATTAGCTTCCAATTATCAGTGCTGCCAAAATGACATAATAATAGTAGTATAATATAATAGTATTAATATAATATATAAAATATAATATAATATAATTATAATATAATATAGTATAGTATAGTATAATAATATAATATAATATAATATAATATAATATAATATAATATAATATAATATAATATAATATAATATAATAAATAGTAGATGCTGATAGTGGTGAGCTTTCATAATACTTTTATCCAATGGCAGTTTTGTTGGGACTAAAGTTCAATTCTCCACAGCTTCAGCAAAGAAGCCCCCTTCCAGTGAGACAGTTGGCCAACACCTATAAAACACCAACTCTTCTCTAAGCACTTAGCAATGAATTTTTTTTGTAAAAAAAAAAAAAAAAAAAAAAAAAAAGAGGTGGCAGAGCTGGAAGAATAGCCGAGTGCTTTTTTTAAGTCCCAAACTCAGGGGCACCTGGGTGGCTCAGTTGGCTAAGCACCTGACTCTTGATCTCGGCTTGGGTCATGATCCCACAGTTGGTGAGATCGAGCCTCACATGGGGGTCTGCACTGACAGTGGGGAGCCTGCTTGGGATTCTCTCTCTCTCTCCTCTCTTTCTGACTTTTGCTCTCTCTCTCTCTCTCAAATAAAGTAAACTTAAAAAAAAATAATGAAAAATAAACCGAAAGCTTAGAAGGAAATCAGACTTTCTCAGCTGACCCTAAGGTATAGTATGAAAGCCCTCGGGGTGGCCCAGCTTCTTCATTTTACAGATGAGGATCCCGATTCCTGGAGGAGCTCAAAGCCACATGGTGGGCTTGAGGCAGAGCTGGGGTGGGCTCCCAGGGCCTTCAAGTCCAAGGCTCCTCTGTTAAGACCCAGGAAGCCCAGCATGCAACCCTGCAGACAGGACACATGGACATTCTCCTGTCCTTTTCTGAGGCCTCATGCTCGGCTCTGTCTCCACTGCACAGGCCTTGGTCTCTTATCATCAAGAATGAAAAGCTGAGCCATTTTCCTTACCTGCCCTATACAGTTGCCCCATCTCTTATCTCAGACACACCCAAGACCCCTATGGCTCCCCTTTGCCCTCTGCTAACTAAGAGGAGTTCTCTTAAGACTTTGACTGTGGGCTTACATCCATATGTCCTTGTCCTGTCTTCTCAGTAACGAAGGCTCTGAAAGGATCTGGAGCTTTGGAAGCAGCCGGAAGCCCCTGGACTCTGTGCTGGGGTCACCCGAGTTCTGGGGCTCCCCCCTTCTAGGGGTGTAGACTAGTGCTCACATGTGGAGACATAGAGTTGGCAATTCTGGGGTCCCCTCCAGCACTCCACTGGGGCCCTGGGCAAGTTACAAGACATTGAACTTGAGCTCCCTCATCTGAAAATGTAGATGCTAATAGTGGTGAGTTTTCATAATACCTACTGTATTACCTACTGACACACAGGTAGTGCTTTCCATGTGCTGTTCTAAGCCCTTAACATAAATTAACTCATTTAGTTCTCACATAAGCTGTATGAAGAAGCCTATTATTGTCATAGGGAAGCACAGAGGTTAAGTTACTTGCCTAAGGTCACACAGCTAGAGTGGCAGAGCCAATATTCATACCGTGGCTCCAAAGTCCATGGAACCCCTGCCCTCTGCTGCATGGACTAATGTTTGTCAAGCTCTTAACACAAGGTGGCACCGAATAGGCACCCAGGGAAGTTTTTCAGGTTGCTCGAAGTCTGGAGGGTCTTCTACTGGCCCCTGGCTACCCCTAACCCCCAGTCACTCCAGCCCCCGAGTTCTTTCTTTCTGTAAAATTTTTTTATCATGGTAAAGTACACAATAAAAATATTTACCCTTTTTATGTTTACATTTCAGGGGCACTAACCCCATTGCATTGTTGTGCAACTGTCCCCATCACCCACCTCCGGAACGTTTTCATCTTCCCCTTCCGAAACTCTGTACCCATGAAACACTGACTCCCCATTCCCTCTCCCCCTGCCCCGCCCCATCACCTGGCATCTCATTTTCTATTTTATGGCTGTGAATCTGACTATTCTGGGTACCTCCCGTAAGTGGAGTCATACAGTATTTGTTCTTTTTTCTCTAGCTTGTTTCACTTAGCATAATGTCTTCAAAGTTCATCCATGTTGGGGCACACGTCAGAATTTCATTCCTTTTTAAGGGTGAATAATATTCCATTGTACATGTATGCCACTTTTTGTTTCTGCATTCATCCGTCAGTGAGTATTTGGGTTGTTAGCATGCATCCCATGCCAATTCTGTGTTTGGATTTTTTTTTAAGTTTTTTAATCCATTTGAGAGAGAAAGAGCATGAGGAGGGGAGGGACAGAGAGAGAGGGAGACACAGGATCTGAAGCAGGCTGCAGGCTCTGAGCTGTCAACAGAGCCCGACTCGGGGCTCGAACCCACGAACCATGAGATCATGACCTGAGCCGAAGTCGGATGCTTAACCGACTGAGCCACCCAGGCGCCCCCTCTATGTTTAGGTTTTTGAGGAATTGCCATACGTTTTTCCACAGTGGCTGCACCATTTTACATTCCCAGGCCCCTGACTTCTTATGATCCCCTCATTTTCTCCATTCCGCCCCCCCCCAGTAATGATTTCTCCCATGCTTCATTCTTCTATTGCATTCTTCTTTTGCAACATGAAGATGTTGAAGCCGAGATGGCCATTTGTGGCATCATGGACGGACCTTGAAGGCATTATGCTAAGTGAAATGAGTCAGGCAGAGAAAGACAAATTCTCTATGAACTCATCTATAGATGGAATTTTTAAAAGTTTATTTATTTATTTGTTTATTTTTTTTTAACGTTTATTATTTTTTGAGACAGAGAGAGGCAGAGCATGAACAGGGGAGGGGCAGAGAGAGAGGGAGACACAGAATCCGAAACAGGCTCCAGGTTCCGAGCTGTCAGCACAGAGCCCGACGCGGGGCTCGAACTCATGGACCGTGAGATCATGACCTGAGCCGAAGTCGGACGCTTAACCGACCGAGCCACCCAGGCGCCCCTGTTTGTTTGTTTAGAGAGCAGGGGAAGGGCAGAGAGAGAGGGAGAGAGGGAGAGAGGGAGAGAGAGAGAGAGAGAGAGAGAGAATCCCAAGCAGGCTCTGCACTGTCAGCACAGAGCAGGATGCGGGGCTCAAACTCATGAACCATGCAGTCATGACCTGAGGCGAAACCAAGAGTTGGATGCTTAACCGACTGAGCCACCCGGGTGCCCCATCTTTTCTTTTTAATTGTATCTGTGTGAGAAGACGGACGTTCACTGAGCCCATGGTGGTAGTCATTTTACCATCCACTTACACCATCGTGTTTGTCGATTCTTTTTCAACAGAAATGGACAGAAATTAATTATCCAGTGAAAAAAAAAGAGCTGAGATAGTCCTAGTCAGATGTGACCCCGTTTTCGAATGAGGAAGCTGAGGCCCAAAGGTGGGAGGTGGCTGGCCCACAGTTGTTGCACAGAAAGAGCCAGGGTGGGACTTTTGTGACTCCCAGGCCAGTGTTCTTTTGTGACTCCACTATTCCACGGCTCAGTTGCCCAGTGAGTACAGGAGCCACCCATGTCCGTTCATGGTCCCACCTGGGCGTGCCACAGAGGACTCCTCGGAGTCCAGGGGCGAGGCCGGGAGAGGGGCCGCCAGACCAAGGCCCCGGGAGGAAAACAGGCTTTTCAGAGCAGACGTGTGCTGGAACAGAGCTTCACCCCTTCTCTTGCGCAGGAGAAGCCACCCTACAACCTCAAGGCTTTCCACCTGCGCATCAACTTCCCTGAGGACTATCCGTTCAAGCCCCCTACGGTGACATTCACCACCAGGATCTACCACCCCAACGTGGGGCACAATGGAGAGGTTTGCCTGCCCATCATCAGCAAGGAGAACTGGAGTCCTTACACCAAGACCTGCCAAGGTGGGCCTGGGCCTCGCCTAACGGGAGGGTCTGATCCTGGAGGAGAGGTGATGGGACTGATTTTGAATCAGAAAACGCCCCAAAGAGGGGAGATAAAAATGGCGGGTCTCAGCTGAGCCTGTCTTCAGATAGAAGGGATGCGTCCTGAGATCCTGGGCCTGCTGACCTGGTCCTGCCTCGGCTTTCTACCTGGGCAGGTGGGACAGAGCAGCGTGGCCACGGGTCTGGGAGGGACGGGCTCTGTTGCTCTGTCTGCGGACCTTGCCGAGGTCTGCTCCTTCGCAGGCTCAGAGCCCTAAATGACAGTGGAGGGGATTGGCTCAGTAATGGCAGTACGTGTGGATTAAACGCTTTCTGCCCTGTGCTAGGAGCTTCACACACCACCTTCATCCAGTCCCCCAGCAGCCCCATACGGAGTGCTCGCATTGCCCATTGCATAGATGAGCACAGTGAGGCCTGTGGTAAGTGAAGCACTGGCCTGTGGTCGTCCCGCTGTCAGGTGGCAGAGCTGGGACTCACAGCCGGGCTTGGCTGACTCTAGACCAGCACTACCCCGCAGAACTTTCTATAGTGATGGAAATGATCCATGGCTGCCCTGTCCACTTCCCTAGCCTCTGCGACAGGTGGCGATGGAGCACCTAGAGTGTGGTCCTGCAACTGACCTGAATTCCTGATTGCAGTTCATTTTAATTCCTTTCAATTTAGAGATCTGCATGTGGCTAGTGGCTACCATATTGGACAGTGCATTTCTATAGAGTCCGTGAGCGTCATCGGTGCGTGAACCAACTCAGGAATTCTTTTTTTTTTGTTTTTTTAGTGTTTATTTAAAATTTTTTTTAACATTTATTCATTTTTGAGAGACAGAAACAGAACTTGAGTGCGGGAGGGGCAGAGAGAGAGGGAGACACAGAATCTGAAGCAGGCTCCAGGCTCTGAGCTGTCAGCACAGAGCCCGACGTGGGGCTCGAACCCACGAACCGTGAGATCACAACCAGAGCCGAAGTTGGATGGTTAACCAACTGAGCCACTCAGGTGCCCCTGGACCAGCTCAGGAGTTCTTAGCCTTAGAAACAAGGTCCCGGGGGGCGGGGGGTGGGGGATGGGGAGGAGGAGTGGTCCTTGGGTGAGCTTCAGGGGGTCTGTGCAGCACTCTTAACTTAGAACTGCATGTTGGCGTGTATTCACACGTGCATGTGCCTCGAGAGATGGCCCACCGCCTTCTCCTGGTTCCCAGAGCCATGTGTGAAAGGTTAGGAGCCACGGGGCAATAGCACTTTATGGTCTGGAGCCTCAGAACCCCTTTTCCCAAATAAAAGTTGATTTATTTGGAATCCTTTAAAAAAAATTTTTTTTTATTTCATTTATTTTGAGAGAGAAAGAGAGCAAGCAGAGAGAGAGGGAGAGAGAGAATCCCAAGCGGGCGACATACTGTCAGCGTGGAGCCCGACTTAGGGCTATTTGGAATCTTAATATCAAACAGAAAAACAGGGCAGCTCTTGTTGGAAACAGAAACCCCATTTATCTCATTGACCCCCACGATGAGACGTTTCTATGAGGCCATGGAACATGGTTTGAAAAGCACTGACATAGCCAGACAGGGCTTTGGGCACCGTCAGTGAGGAATGAGGGGCTTTTAACTTGGTTGTAATATCATCATCCTAAGAACTCGACCTCCTTGGGGTCCCCCACGGACTGAGCGTGGAGGTGCCAGGGGATCTGGGAGGGGCTGCCATCGCCTCCTTCCCAGGATTTTTCTCTCCGTCCTGATGTCCTGGCCTGGCTTCTCTCCCCAGTCTTGGAGGCCCTCAACGTGCTGGTGAACAGACCAGACCTGGGGCAGCCGGTCCGGTTGGAGCTCGCAGACCTACTGAAGCAAGATCCGGAGCTGTTCCACAGGGAGGCCAGGGAGTTCACCCTCAAGTATGGAGTCGACCGGCCCTCCTAACTGGTTCTGACCCCTCTCATTGCCGGATCCTCTCTGTGTGACGGGCGGACATTTCATGGAAGCTGTGGGGGGCTGGGGCGGGGGGGGGGGTGCGGCTGGAGCCTCCTCTCATTTGTTCCATGTTTTCCTTCTTAAGTAGCTAGTCATTACCCTGTGTGTGTGTGTGCGTGCGTGTGTGTGTGTGTGTGTGTGTGTGTGTGTGTGGCATGGACCCATTCCCACGTTCACCTGGCCACAGTGTGCTTTTCCTCCTCTTTCTCTGCCCCAGAGGCAGACGAGTTCACGTTTGTGCAATTACAGGCCAGCTCTCCAGGGCTCCGTGGTCTCACAGACACGGGTCGCCTTCAGGCCAGCTGGCAGGAAATGAGCCCAGGAGCCGCCTCGCATCCCCCTAGGGCCCAGGCAGAGGGGCAGAGGGGATGTGAGGAGTATGGAGGGGGGGCAGGGCACTTGGAGAGCATCATATTTACACTTGAGTGATTTGTTTATTGAGTATTTGAAGTCAGCCAGACTGCTAATAGGTACTTCATGTCTAGATTCATGCGCGAAACCTTTCCTTTTCCCCTGATGAATCATGAAGTGAAGAATCTAATCTCTATCCAGAAATCTGACTATGTGGTTTTTTTTATAGCGTGATATTTTTTAATGTTTATTTTTGAGAGGCGGGGAGGGGCAGAGGGAGAAGGTGACAGAGATCTGAGGCTCTGTGCTGACAGCAGAGAGCCCGAAGTGGGGCTTTGAACTCACAAACTGTGACATCGTGAGCTGGCCCGAAGTCAGGCGCTTAACTGACTGAGCCGCCCAGGCGTCCCTCAGGCGTCCCTGACTATATGGTTTGTGTTTTTAAAATTTCTTTAATTTGAGACAGAGAGAGAGTGAGAGAGAGAATGGAGGAGGTGCAGAGAGAGAGAGAGGGACAGAGGATCTGAAGCGGGCTCTGCACGGACAGCAGAGAGCCCGATGCAGGGCTTGAACTCACGAACTGCAAGATCACGACCTGAACCAAAGTCGGATGCTCAGCCGACTGAGCCACTCAGGCGCCCCACATGCAATCCCATTAGGTTACCAGTTTCTGGGGGCCAGGCTTCAGCCTGGGAGTAAGCCCTCCAGCTTCCAGTCCGGGATGACCACAGAGACCATCTGCTTGTCCGGCCATTAAAGTCACAGATGAATTTGGAGACCAGCTGAGTGTTTATTGAGAGGGTGGTGTGGTTTCCTCAGGAGAAGGTGAGGCGGAGGGTTAGCTCCATCTACGCAAAGGTGTGGCCCTGTTCCCCAGAACTGGTGGCTCTCTGGGCTTCGAGCTTCACGTAACCCCAAACACTGTGGGCAAAGCTGGCCATGAGGGACTAGGCTGTCAACATGCCCCCACTTTACAGATGAGGCAACTGAGGCCCAGAGTGCTTCAGTGGGTTCCCGGGTCCGCTCTGCCAATCAGGGCAGAGTCCACACCTCCTGCTGCAGTGCCAAACCGGCTGGATTTCGTTTGTGTTTTTCACGAGCTGTTCTCATCCACACACAAAGCTCCAAAAGACTGATAGAGCCAGACAGGATTGTCAGCAGGAAATTATAAGCAGCTCAGGGGGTGCATCTCTAATGAGCAACAGAAAAAACAAAGCCAAGCCAAAACTTCAGCCCAAGCCGAAGGGATTAACTTAACCCGGAGGAAGGACTTTCAGGGGCCAGTGGTTCTAGGCTGCGGGAAAACCACCACTTTAGACACAAATGTAGGGTATCTTTGAGTTGAGGGAATCGCCCCAGGCCCCACTAACCTAGTTTGAGGTTTCCAGAGAATCTTCTAGCACCTGTTCTGAAATTCCCTAATTTGGGAGAAGTGTGGAAAGAGGGAAGAGAATCGGGAAAAACACCACCAATGGCTCAAAACATATGAATACATTTACTTTCGGCCTCACTTATCGAACACTTGATGTGACAGGCACCGGGCAAAGCTTTCCGTTCATTTCATCGTCTCGTTTAACCCTCCCAACGGGTCCACGAGGTGTGACTGTTCAGATGGTAAACTGAGGCTCAGAGAGGTTAACTCACTGGTCCGAGGTCACACAGCGGCTTAGTGGTGGGACCCAGGCCCTCGTACGTTCCCGAACGGTGTCGTGGTTGTTGAGAAGATCGTGTCCGGTGAGGAAGCCCGGCGGCCGGGCTTCATTACCCCAGAGTGAGCGAGGTTCCTGGGCGGGGGGTGTAGGGTGCACCGAAGGGCCCGACAGGATTTTACAAAAGTACCTTTAATGCGTTTAAGACTGGTGCCACCTGCCCTCGCTCGAGCCCCAGCTCCGGCGGCCTCGGGGGGCCGTGGCCGGTCAGCCGGGCGTCCCGCCCCCCTCCGCCTGCAGCGCCGGGCAGCTCCTCATTTCTTCTTGGTCTTCACCAGTCCCTTCTGCACCAGGCTGCGGTACAGCTCCTGGATGTAGGTGTAGACGCACTTGGAGTCGGGCACCGCCAGCCGCACCATGTCGTCCACCTCCAGCAGCTGGGCACAGTCGGCCAGTTTCCTGAGGGGCAGGGGTGGGGGGTGGTGAGGAGCAGAGCCAAAGCCGAAGGATGTGGGGGGCAGGGGGAAAGGGGGGCAGCCCAGCAAGGATGAAACCCACAGAACTGTGTGTGTTGGAGCCGGGAGGTCGTCTCGGCCGGCCGTCCTGTTGTGCAGACGAGATCACCGAGGCCCTCGCGGTCCACACTCAAACGCAGCTTGGCCTGATTCCAAAGCCCCTGTTTTCAGTGCACCGTGCATGCTCGTGTGGGAGGACCCCTGGTTTCCAGTTCTGCCTTAACCCGCCCCTTCCATGCACTGGCACACCTGTCGTCTGGGAGGCCAGGCCCCTCGGTAAGAGTTTAGAGCATGGGAACCCCAGTCCTAGCCAGAGCGTGGCTCGCATCATCTGCACCATCGCAGTCTCCATATTCATGCAGTCTCTACGTGTTTCCCGAGGACCTACTATGTGCCGGGCACTCGCGTGGGGAATTCAGCACCGTGCAAAACCCAGACTCCCTCACTCGTGTCACTCACTGACAGTCTTGTGGCAGAAGACAGGCAGTAATCAAACATGCCACAGACAGCGCGTCAGATGGTGAGAGGTGCTACGGAGAAATAAGGCAGGGAAGGGAGATAGGGTATATCCCTATGTTAGGGGGTGTTTTTTTTAATAGGGTGCTCAGGGAAGGCTTCTTAGAGTAAATCATGGGCGTGTCTGAGGGAAGAGGATTCCAGACAGAGGAAACAGCATGTGCAAAGGCCCTGAGGCAGGAGTGCTTCGAGTCTTTGAGGGACTGCGTGGAGTTTAGCAGCAAGTCCTCTTTTTCTAACTTCCCGGCTGCTCTTTGGGGCCACGTGCTGCTGGCTTTGCTGAAGCCGATAATCGGAGCAAACCACTGTTGGGGCCTTGGTACCACATGCCATGTACTTTATCGGGGCTTCCCCGGGAGTGGTCTCATGTACTCCCCGCCTCCATCTCCAACCAGCAGAAGGGGAGCTGGAGACTCAGAGCATTTGGGGGATTTCCTCAAGGTCACAGTGACGCAGCTGGAATTCAACCCTAAGCCTGTCCCTGGCACCCTTGCCCTGCAGCTGGGTGTGGGTCCCAGCCTGCCAACCTGCCATGGGTGCCGACCATAGGCGAATCTGGGGGCCCGGCAGAAATCCTCTCTCGGGGCTCACGGCGGCTGGGCTGAAACCCAAGCTGGACTGGCCTGAGAGTCAGGAGGGAGGCACAGACTGGAAGATTTCCTGGAATGGGCTGTGCTCCCTGCCGCCCAATGCGGTCGTGTCAGCTCTGGGGTGTGGGTCAGGGTGCTGGTCCCCTACACGGGAGAAGCTTCATTCCCGCAGGGCCTGGGGGTGGGGCCGGGCTCCTCGGGCAGCACAGCTGATGGAGCCCTCTGGGGGCCGGGGCACTGCTGTTCCCCCTCATCCCAGGATTCCGTGGTGATCAGGTGAGTTCTCAAACGGGGCAGTGGGAGGCGATGGCTGTGGCAGGGGCCCCCTTACTTTGCACACCTCATCACACCAAACCCAAAGAAAAGCGAAGTCAGCCGCCAAGAGTCACAGCGCTGAGAAGGAGGGGGCAGGATTCGAGCTCGGCAGGTCGACCTCTGCATCCTCCGGCCCCGCGCATCCCCACCAACATCCTTCCCTTTTTGCTCCTCCCCGATGCTTCTTGGCAGCTCGGCATCATCACCTGATGGTTCAGTTTGCCTGCCTGCAGCTCTGGCTTGGAACCATGGCCAGGCAGCAGCAGGAGGAGGACAATGGCCTGTGTCCTGCAGACCAGGGACACGTGGTTCCTGATGTTCACTCAGAGCTCTCAGTCTCGACTGGGGGGGTTCACTCCCATGTCACGGCCCTGCCACTGCCCTCCTGTATGAACTAGGATGTCGAGTGGCCCCACTACTGCTACCCACGCTGTAAGACTGCTGACAGGATAGAATGAGAGGGGACCCGAGGAAAGCGCTCAGCACGACACCCAGCACCTAACCACCCTCACGTCATGGGGCTTCTCGTCATCATGACAGGTGCTTCTGAGCCCAGAGCAGGACGGGGTGCTCCTGACCTCCTCGGCTTCCCACCCCAGGGCACTCACTCCATCCCTTGGCAGGAAAACGTGAACCTGAAAGGGATCTTCTGGAATACCAAGGCTGATGGTTTTCCAATTGCATCCTTGGTGCCCGAGGGCCCCATACATATGCCTCAGGGAGCATCCTGGGAAGGGTGTTGGGTGCTGAGCTGGTGTGCTCCAGGAGCCCCTCCCAACCTAGAAAGGTCCCCCCTTGAGTGACGACATTGATAGACCATGAAATCGAAGACATAAGCAAGCTGATAGAGTGGAAAATGGTGAAGTTAATGGATTAGAAGTCCCCACGGGGCAAAAAATGTCTTGCAGTGACGGTGTTAAACCAAGTGAGTTAGAAGGGCGAGGGGTGGGGACAGGTAGAGAGCGGAATGTCTGAGAGCAAGATTTTGCACGTGGTATAGTTATTGGCAGAAACTCATAACCATGAGCAGGTGGCTGAGGAGAAGAGGGACGAGCTCAAATAACCAAGAAGCCAGAGGGTTCTAATGATTCATGTTAACGGGTCACGTGGTCCAATGTCATCCAGGCTGTGGACAACTATCGTTTGGGTTAGGACATGTTTTGGGCCTTCTGTGCCCATTTGATTACATACGCGTTACAGCCATGAGCGTCAAGCTCTATGAATGAGATTGTGTTTGAAGCAATATCTAAATTTCATAAGGAAAGTGTTATTTAGTTAAAGGAAAGTTTAAAAAAATAAAAAGTCCCCATTTAATCCATTTTATATGTTGGGCATTCACTTAATATTTTGTGTGAGGAACCTGCTGGAAAAGAAAGACCCCATTTGAAAAGCACAGCTCAGGGGCGCCCGGATGGCTCAGTTGTTTAAGTGTCCAACTCTTGATCTCGGCTCTGGCCATGAACTCACGGCTCATGAGATAGAGCCCCACATAGGGTTCTGTGCTGACAGCGCAGAGCCTGCTTGGGATTCTCTCTCTCCCCCTCTCTCTGTCCCTCCCCTGCTTGCGTTCTTTCTCTCTCTCTCAAAATAAATAGGGGCGCCTGGGTGGCTCAGTCGGTTAAGCGTCCGACTTCGGCTCAGGTCACGATCTCACGGTTTGTGGGGTTCGAGCCCCGTGTCGGGCTCTGTGCTGACAGCTCAGAGCCTGGAGCCTGTTTCAGATTCTGTGTCTCCCTCTCTCTGACCCTCCCCTGTTCATGCTGTGTCTCTGTCTCAAAAATAAATAAATGTTAAAAAAAAATTAAAAATAAATAAAAATAAACTTTAAAAATATATAGAAAGAAAGAAAGAAAGAAAGAAAGAAAGAAAGAAAGAAAGAAAGAAAGAAAGAAAGAAAGAAAGAAAAAGAAAAAAGTACGGTTTGGCCTCACTCTTCCGGTTTTGCCCACAGGGGACACACAGGCCCAGAGTTGGGAACGTTGCTGCCTTAGGGCTTCCCGGCAGGTTGGTGGCCAGGTCTGGACTCGATGAGAGGGCTCAGCGTTCCAGACCAAGGTGTTTGCTAATGTCCCTTGTGACCTATTTCCTGTCCCAGGGCTTTGGGGGTGCCTTCGTGTCTACTCCGGGGCCTCAGAGTTGCCCTCACTGGCGACATCCTCTGCAGAGTCTGTTGCCGCCAGGTGGCTCCGAATCATAATCATCATAAAAAGTGTGATGTCATTCATCACAATAGAGGAACGACAGCTAAGATTTTTTTTCGCAGGGTTTGCCGTGGGTGAGGCACGGTTATACCTTACTTATTTACCCAGCTCTCACCGTAATCCTGCAACGGAGGAAATGCCGTGCCCATTTTAAAGATCAGAATGTGAAGGCTCAGAGAGGTACAGGAGCCTGTCCAAGGCCACACAGCTAACAAATGGCAGAGTCAGACCGTGGCCCCAAATCTCAGCCACCAACCTGTCGAAAACAGCAGGCCGGCTTCTCCTCTCTTTCTTACCCTACCTGCATTTTCTTTCGGGCACCTACCCCCGCCCCCCCGGCATTACATTTCACACGGGGTGTGTGTTTATGATCCGTCCCTCCCTTTAGGATGTAGGCCCTGGCACACAGGGATTTTGCCGAGTTCATCTACTGCTACGCCCTGAAACAGTTCCCGGCCGTCACAAAGTGTCTGCTGGGTTCACGAGCGTGTGGCCACGGCCTCCCTCTGACCACCCCACTCCCCAACCCGGGTGAATGCAACACGTGCCTCAGCGGCTCCCGGGATCCCCCCCCCCCCCCGGCACTGCCATGCGTGGCCGCGGCTTACTCAGCGGTAGAGAAGGCCAGGGTGAGGTTGTGTCGGCGCTGTGAGGGCTCCAGGGCAGCGTAGTCGAAGGCATCAGGGAAGAACTTGTGGATGAGGGCGCAGAAGGCCATGCCGCTGCTCCAGCTGGAGGAGAAGTTCTGGATGTCCACGTGCTGCAGGGGAGGGAGCCCAGAGCAGGCCTCGGTGAGCCTGGACGTTGCCTTGGGGCTCGGCCCCGCTCAGACCTGCCGCCCCGGGGAAGGGCCCCCTGCCCCACATTGCCCCTGCTCCGTGCCCACCTCGTAGTTTCTGGTCATGGCCCGGCACCACTCCAAGAGCATGTTCTTGACACTGCCAATGGCTGCCCCCGCTGCCTTCGTGTTTCGAAACAGGGCCGTGGGGCCCGAGGCTGCCCTGCAGGGAAGGGGTGGGAAGGAGAAGGCCAGGCCAAAGACGTGAGACCCCACAGGAGGTCCCATCAGGGAGGAGCCCCGGACCCAGACATCAGTGCCCCCACCTCGGCCGGGCCTCCCCTCCGCGGTTCCCCGGGGAAAGCCCAGCGCAGCCCGCACCCTACCCTCCGAACTTGTCCACGATGGCTTTGCGGTTCTGTGCGCGGGGCCCCCGGGGCCGGGCAGGGGCCGACACCCTGCGCTCCGGTGCCTTCTCTTTCTTCTTCTCCTGTGAGGGAGGGGGCTCCGTGGGAGTCTGGGGCGCATCGCTGGGTGAAGACTCACTGTGGGGAAGGTTCAGAGAAGTGTGAGGGGGGCTGGGAGCCGCCACTATAGGGTACAGGGCGGGGGGGGGGCAGGGGGCTGGCCAGGGTGGGAGCTCCCTGCAGCCGCAAGAGGCCTAGGAAGCTGAGGTCCCCACTCCCTGAACACATTTTCTCTGTGCCCAGCACTGGGAGGCGGGTCAAGACGGGATGACGAAGTTCGAAGTTCGGTGTAACTTTGGGAGCGTGTGGTCTGGTGAGATGTGTGGGCGGAACTAAGATAAGTGTGACGTCTGACGGGAGTTTGAATCCTGGCTTTGCCTCTTATTTGATCTTGGGACTCTCCTGTCACTTCTCTGAGTCTCAGCATCCTTGTCTGTAAACTGGGGACGAGAAGAACTACCTACCAAGGGGGCTCTACGGCTTGAGAGCGAGGGGGAGTGGAGAACACCCAGCTCTGCCTGTCGCGTAACTGTCCGAGTGCTCAGAGAACACTGGCCCGTTACCTTTCCCTACAAAAGCGACACGGAGGTGAATTTCAGGTCAAAATAAAGGAAGCTTCTTCTAATGGGTTAAGTTACGTGATGGCAAGAAAGCTCTCACTTTATCCAGCACCTGCTGTGTGCCAGGCACTGTGCTAAGGGCTTTATATGTTTTATTTTTACTTTTTGAAGTTTATTTATTTATTTTGAGAGAGATGGAGACAGGGCCAGAGGGGGAGCGCAGAGCCTGACGCGGGGCTCGAATTCACGAAACCGCGAGACCATGACCTGAGCCGAAACCACAAGTCGGTGCCCCACCAACTGAGCCACCCAGGCGCCCCTATACATTTTCTTTTCAAGTAATCTCTCAGCCCAGCGTGGGGCTCGAGCTCATGACCCCGAGATCAAGAGTTGTATGCTCTACCGACGGAGCCAGCTGGGCGCCCCAAGTGCTCTGTACATTTTATGTCACTTAAGCCCCACAGTAATCCTCCGAGGTAGGCACGGTCACAGTGCCCACTTGGCAGAGGAGGAGAAAAGTGACAAAACCAAGGTCACACAGTTGGTAAGTGGCAGAGTCATGGTCTGAACTCAGGCTTTCTGCTCGTGCTCTGTGGGTCGTGCTGACGTTAGGGAATGTGCCGAGCCACACGACGAGGAGCCCCGTGAAGATCTGTCAAGGACGCCGAGGACGAGGAGGCTTTAGCAGGGGAGTGGGAGCGAGTGGACGAGGCACGCTCCCCGCTCCTTTGCTCCCATTCTCCGGCTCCTTTGGTTTCGTGGGCTCTGCCCTGGGACAGGGGACCGAAAGCCAGGAATCCTGGAGCATCTCAAGTTCAGGCACCAGGGAGACCCAGGCTCGGGGGTAGACTTTGAAAGGAGCGTGTGGTAGAGGGAGTTGGAGCTGGGGCCCCAGACCTTGACATTACCTGGCCGAAGGACTGGTCTCTCCCGAAGCTGCTGTGGTGTCTGGACCCAACCCACCTGGAGGGAGGGAAAGGGAGGGAGAGAAGCTGGAGGGAGGGAAAGGTGGGGAGAGAAGCTGGAGCTCCCCTGTCGTGTTGTCTGCACCCCCCTCAGGGGAGCTCCCTGGACTCACTCACCTGTGCTGAGGCCACTGCCCTCCTCTGTGGGGCTCTCGAGCCACTCCTCGGGGGAGCTGGGAATCACTCCTGCTCCTTCCTCCGACTCTCTCTCCACACCCTGGTCCTGCTCTTCCTGGGGACCACCTGACTCCTGGAACGAACATAATCTGTGCGGGCCCATGGACACACAAGCGCCTGCCCAAGGCTTCGTGAGGACTGCAGAAAGATCTAGAAGGCAGCCTGGGGCCACGGGCCCCACCCCAGGCTCTCGATGTCAGTGGGAAGACTGGACTTTCTCAAAGGAACAACGCGGGGCGGGGTGGGGGCTTGCTTCCTGGGCTGCCGGGGACTCCAGAACACTGTGGGGGCCTCCTGCCTCCCCTCCTTTGCCTGACTCACCGCCTCCTTCACGTCAGCCTCCTGAGGCTCAGCCTCGGCCTCCTCCTCTTCCACGGCAGCCTTCGTCTCCAAGTCCGACCTGGCCTCTGGGGCACCCGCTTTCTCTTGAGCTTCCGCTGCAGGCCCCTCCGGCTTGTCGCTCTCCTCCTGAGAGGCCGCTGTGGCCCCCTCCTTCCCATCAGCCTCCTCGGCCCCAGTCTCGGCCTCCCGCTCCCCAGTGGCCTGCTTGGGCTCAGCCTTGGCCTCCTCACTCACGTGGGCTTCCTCCCTAGATTCAGGCTCGGCCTGCTTCTCATCAGCCTGCTGCTTCTCGGAGGCCGGCGTGGTCTCCTGCCCTTCCTTGGCCTCCTTGGGGTCAAGCTGGGTCTCTTCCTTCCCATCAGCGGTCTCCTGAGGAGCCGCCGTGATCTCTTCCTTCCCGCCGCCCTCCTTGTGAAGTTCTGCCTCCCCTTTGGCTTCCACCTTGACCTCATCCCACCCGTTTGCTTCCCCTTGAAATTCAGCTGACGTGCTGGCCTCGGCCAGTGCTCTTTCCGGAGGCCCCTCTTTGAGGATCTTCTCCGCTGTGGCTTTGGCCTCCTTTTCTGCAGAGGCTCCACCTCCCTGTGTCACCGGGGCCTCTGCGGCTGGGGAGACAGTGGTCCCGTCCTTGGAGGGCTCCCCTTCCTTCTGCTCCATCTCTGGAAAGTGGAGACAAGCAGACCTGGTCGTGCCCCATTGCCATGTGAGGTGAAGGCCCCACGCGCGGAAAGCGCTGGCCCCAGAGTCTGGAGGCCTGCTGTTCAGTCCCAGGTCCCCCAATGCCTGGGCTTGTGACTTGTGCAAGACATGAAGTTTTCTCACTGTGATAAAGTGAAGGGGTACAGCGCTGTACCCCAAAGGGGTACAGGGCCACGGTGACTTGACATTGGATGGCGCCCCCCTAATAGCCCTCTGCGGCCTGTGGCTTGGGCCCTAGAGAACATTAGATCCTATGATGCCTCTTCAATGAGTTTGCCTCTTCTGAAGAAGCCAACGAGATGGTTACAATGTGTACAATGTGGTGCCCGCGTCAGGGAACGCCTCTGGGACAGCGGCTACTCTCCCGTTTTAATGGAGCCCAAAGCAGGCGGGAGTATATAGATAGAATGTGATAGGGCTGTTCTGTTTCCACTGTACTTATGTTTACAGTTCCTTTCTCTTCCTGGCCGGTGATATTGAGTGTCCATTTCCACTAGGGAGATAAGGTTTCTTTTGAAAATACATTTATTGAATTTAAAAATAAGTTAATGCAAAGGAAGGCATTCAGGAAAGGATACAGGTGGTACAGATGTGGCTTAATTCTGGGGGTGGTGTAAAAATGCCCGAAATCTGGGAAAACCTGGGCCAGCTGGTGTCTCGGTCTCTCCCAGCTGCCCCAGCTTTGGCACGGTCCACCTGTGGTTCTCAGAAAAGCCGGGCCTGGACACGGAAGAGTTTGTTTTGGTGAAGAATAGAAACGTACTCTCCCTAACCTCTGCCAGAGACATCTGAGCCTCCGACTGCCAGGGACGAGTCGGGAGAGAGGGACATTATGATACCTTAATGTGAGGTTCCCTATCCAAGTACTGTACCTACTGTAGGATGTACAAAAACAGGTGGGGGGGGGGGGCAGGGCCACCTCCTTCATCCCCCTGCCCTTCTTGGGTGTCTATTTACAAAGAAAACAATCCTCAAATAGTGTTCAGGGCATGACTCAGACGGTAAGAGAAGTAGGCACTCCTGTCACTGGCTAAAAATATTTCCTGCCCTCTGCGATGCCACCATTCTGGGCAACGGTACCCAGGGCACCCGGGCAGTTGGGACAGGGGCAGGAAGACAGGCGGACTGGTGACAAGGCTCTGTTCCTGCCACCCACTCGGGTCTTACTGCCTCCAGTCCGGACCCCTGGGGTCCCTGGATTCGGTGCCCCCACCATTTCTGAGGAAGCTGGCTAGAATTTGCAAAGATGCTCGCACCCCTCCCGCTAGAGCCCCTTCATGGTTGAGCGCTCCAGCAATGGATTAACTGGAAACTAACCAGCAGGATGGAATGCACATCAGCAGGGAGCCAGGAGGCCGAGAGCTGGCTTGACCCCCCTATCTCCTGGTCGCTCCCTCTGAGACCTGAACAGACCCTTTCCTTCTCAAGTGCTCAGTTTTCACTGACAAACATAGGATTCATCTAAATCAGGTTTTCCAAACTGTTCTGCGGAAAATGAGGGCCTCCTGAGACATTAATAGGGCTGGGATTGGGGGGATGTAGTCTCTGGCTGAGGTTATTCCAGAAACAGCCTACTCTTTACCCTTTTAGAGATACACAACTTCTTTAGCGCATAAGTGGATTCTAGATACCCCATAGTAAGGGAAATCTTAACTTTGGCGTGCCTGGGTGACTCAGTCCATTATGCATCCGATTTTCTGTTCTTTTTTTTTAAGTAGGCTCCATGCCCAAGGTGGGCCTTGAACTCACAACCCTGAGATCAAGGGTCACGTGCTCTACCGACTGAGCCAGCCGGGTAGATGCCCAGAAGGGAGCGCTTGGCACACATCAGCTCGTGATGTCCTGACCCAGCCATGAGGGCATTTAGTTGGTGAGACAAGGCAGAGAGAACGGAAGGCCAGTAAGATGTCCACAAGCCCCTTTTACACCTCGAAGCGCGGTGGTGCTTGGCAGAGACATAGGGGAGGGCTGCAGCCTTCTTTCCCTTTGTCTACATGCCTCACACTGTGGGGGAGGCGGGGGTGGGGAAGGACGGGCAGGTGCACACACACACACACACACACACACACACACACACACACACCTCCGCCGTCCTGCGTGTTCATCACCTCAGCTTTCCGCCCCGCAGGCTCGTCATAAATAGATAAGGAGTGAAGAGATTCAGGAGGGTGAGAAGCCAGGATAGCACCATCCCACCCCAACACTAACGATTCTACAGGAGGTTGACAGCTTACGGTGTGGTGCCCTGTTCCACCTCACTCATTCCTCGCTCTCGCCCTTTGGAAGTAGGCGTTACTGGCCCCGTTTTACAGATCAGGCACTTGAGGCTCACGGAGTTGGAGTCCCTTGAGTAAAGTCACAGGACAATTGAATGGTTCAGCCATATCTAGAATCCAGGTCTCCTGACAACCAGCCTGGCGCTTCCGCCCACAGGGATGCGGCTCCCACCAGCTCCCCAGCCAGGGGCCCAGAGTGAGGGCCACCCCGCTGGCAGGCGAGGGCGGTTGGCTGTGGCTGACGAGTGCAGCTCTCTCTCTACCATGCATGACGGGTGCCGTCCTCCCTCCCTTCCTCCCTCTCCTCTTCCCTTCCTCCTTCCTCCCCAGGAAGCCTACATTTTGTATCCCTTTCCCTCTCTGCGTTTCTCTCGCCTGACTGGGAGAAAAAGAACCCAGGAGCTTGGAGTCCCAAGCTCCAAATGCTGTAGACGACGCTTTATGGTTCTGTTCATGAGACCCCGAACCCCTGCCTCCCACCCTGTCTTCTGGTGGTCCTGAGGCTGCCACCATCCCCCACGCCAGCCCGTGACCCTCCCTTGGAGAAACCAGTCTCAACTGCTTAGAGAGTCTGCCTCCCACCCCAGCTGGCCTGGACTCCCAAGACCCTCTCTGCCCCTGTCCAGTCCTCCCGGTGAATGGCCACCTGTGGACTGATCTCTAGTTGCCCAACACCTTAGGGCTGGGTCCCTGACCTCTGGCATCTAAAGAGAGCCAACAAAGGGGTGGAGAGGGTTAGCGAAGAGCCTGGATTTCTCTGACTCTGGGGCTCTGCGTAGAGGCTCCAGGCCTTGGAAGGTGGGAGAGGGGTTGGGCAGCTGGAGGGGCCACTTAAAAACGGCTGGGGCTTCTCCTACCTGTGTGGCCTCTGCCTGGGGGCTTGGAGCTGTCTCCTTCCTCCAGCTGAGCGGCCTCACTCCCCGGCTGCCTTTAGTCCCAGCCAGTGGCCTCCAGCCCCCAGCTCCTGGGTCTGCCCGCCTCCCCCTCCTCCTCCCCCCTCGCACCCCACCCCCACCTCAAGAGCCTTGGGTCCAAGGAGAGCATTGTTTACTGCCCTGTTGGTACAACACTTTCCCTTGGCCTAGGAGGCTCAGATTTCCCGTGAAGATTTGACAGGTGGCACCTTTCAATCACAGCGCGTCTTTCCTGCCCTGACCCCAGGGGCATCCATCCTGTGGCCACCTTTCTTCCCACTGTACTTGCCTGGCCCTGGTCACCCCGCAGACCATCCGCAGGCCCATGTGGAATATGGTCACCAGCCCTCTGGCCTCGCTGGCCCGTCCACAGCCCAGGCTGGGACTCCCCTGTTCCCTCTGCCCCCGTACCCCTACCCCATGTTCCTTTAAATAGTCTTTTACTCTTCTACAGACGGAAACAGCTGCTGAGGGGTGGGCTGCAAGGGGCCTAACGGGACAGCTGCCCACAGTGGGGGTGTCTCAGGGGCTCACACTGCACAGAGGGATGTGGGGGTGGGGGGAGGGGCAAACAGGTGAGGAGGGATGGCCCAAGCTGATGGATCGCTGGGCTTAGAGTCTAGAAAATACAGGACTGAATTCTGCTTTAAGCTGAAGGGACGGGTACATAGGAGGCTCTGAACACATTTTTGTACTGAGTTGGGATTTTGCTCAGAAGAACAGATCGTGCCTTCTCTAACGTGTCCTGTGATGTAAGAGAGGTATACTCTGGGAGAATGTGTGCAGGGCACACCCCTGTCACTGTTGAAGCCTGGGATCCCCGCCACCGCCTCCCCCAGCCCCTTCCACTCTGGCCTCTTTTCTGTCCCTCAAATAAGTTCATTCCTTTCCACACTCACGGCTGTCACCTTTTGGCTTCTGCCCTTTGCGAGACTGTTCATCCTTCTCAGGCTGCTCTCACCTCAAATTCTGTCCCCTCGGAGACCCTCCATGGCTTCAGTTCCTCTCCATCACTTCAGCCTGTTTTATTTTCTTCATAATATTTATTGATATCCAAAGCTGGGTTATTTTTTTCCTTATTATCTGACTCTCACTGGACTGTAGGCTCCATGAAGGCAGGGACTTTATCTCCCATGCTCATGACTGTGTGCCCAGGGTCTAGCAAACTGCCTGGTTCGTATGAGGTGCTCAATAAACATATATTGAATAAATAAATAGGTTAATAGAAGGTCGTGGGAGGGGGAGGGGGCAATCCCGTGGGGCTTAGAGGCCACTGTAAGGATGTTGGCTTCTGCTCTGTGGTTGGGAGCCAGTGGACCCTTTCAGGTGGCGAAGGACATGATCTAACTTTAGTTGTTGACAAGATGACTCTGGTTGCTGTTTTGAGAATAGACGGAGTCGGGGTGGGGGGGCAGCGGGGGGCATGAGCGGAGATGGGGAAAGCAGTCAGGACATTACTGCAGTAACCCAGGTGCAAGATGGTGGTGGCTTGGACAGGATGGTCAGCGCTGAAGTTGAGGGGAAGTGATGAGGAACGGTGACAGAGGATAACAGCGATCAAGGCTGTGCCTGCTTTGTCTCCAAGCTCATAGAACGGCCATTCTGTTCAAGCCATGGACGGTCTAACTCTCTCGTCTCCTGCTCATCTCAAAGGAGTCCACCTGGGCTGTCTTTGTATTCTGTACACCTCTCATGAGTGGTCAGGGCCCATGTAAGATGCCGGGTGACAAGTCAGCATCCCTTCCTTTGGGGTTGAGGTCTCAACCAAGAAGACAATACTGTTCCACGGTGAGTCATGAATACACAAGTCCCTTCTGGGAGGCTGTGGGGCTCGGAAGGGGTGTAACACGGTAGAGCGAGAGGCCAGAGGTTCAGCGTGGTGCTGACAGGGGTCAGCAACTGTAGATGATGTGTCTGGATTCCAAAGATGGTGTATCTGGATTCTGGAAGGTTAGGGCTGTGTAAATTATTTGTTTACGTTTATTTATTTTGAGAGGGGAGCATGTGTTGGGGAGGGGGGCGGCAGAGAGAGAGGGAGACACAAAATCTCAAGCAGGCTCCACAATGTCAGCATAGAGCCTGATGTGGGGCTTGAACTCACAAAACATGAGATCATGATTTGAGCTGAAATCCAGAGTCGGATGCTTAACCAACAGAGCTACCCAGGTGCCCCAATAACACGGAGTACTCAAGGTTAAATCTTACATAACCATCTGCAATATCAAAGCCAGGAAATGGACACTGGAACAATGGTTTGTATAGTTTTATGACATCTTATATGCTTAGATTTGTATAAACACCTCCACAGTCAGGATGCATAGCCACTCCATCAACATAAAGCTCTCCCTGTGCTACCCCTTTATATGCACCCCGCCCCCCCCCCCACCGACTCTACCCTGGGTAACCATTTATCTCTTTGTCTCTATAATTTTGTCACCTTGAGAATATTATTTAAATGGAATCATACAGTATGTAACCTTTTGTAACACCTAATAAAAATCCCATCAAGGAAGCAGATAACTCTTGTAAGAACCCATTCCTTTTCCCATGCAATTTCTTAATATTCCATAATATGTTGGCTATAATATCAAAAGCAAAAACCAGCACAACCTGTGTCCACTAAAATATGTGTGCAATATTCACGGAAGCATTGTCATAATAGCCCCAAACTGGAAACAACCCCAAAGTCTATCAACAGGTGAATGGATAGATGAATTGTAGCTTATTCATACAAGCACTAGACAGCATTAAAAAAAAGAATAAAAGACACAACATTGAGCTAAAGAAGCCGGGCACAAACCAGAAAATAATGTATAACTCCATTCACATGAAGTTCAAGAGTGGGCAACAGAAGTCAGAATAGGGCATCTGGGTGGCTCAGTTGGTTAAGCGTCCGACTCTTGGTTTCAGCTTGGGTCACACTGTCACGATTTGTGGGATCGTGCCCCATGTCTGTCTATGCTGACAGTGCGGAGCCTGCTTGGGATTCCCTCTCTCACTCTCTCTCTGCCCCTCCCTCCCTCTCTCCGTCTTTCAAGATAAATAAATAAAACATTAAAAAAAAAAGAAGTTGGAATAGTGGTTAACTTTGGAAGAGGGGTTATTGACTGGGAAGGAACATAAGATACTTTTTTTTTTTAAAGAGAGAGAGCAAAAGCGGGAGAGAGAGAGAGAGAGAGAGAGAGAGAGAGAACACATTTGGGAGAGGGGCAGAGGGAGAGAGAGAAAGAATCCCAGGCAAGTTCCATGCCCAGCCCAGAGCCCCACATGCGGCTCTTTCATGACCATAAGATCATGACCTGAGCTGAAATTAGAAGTGGAATGCTTAATTGACTGAGCCACCCAGGTGCCCCCATAAGATAACTTTTGAAGGTGTTGGAAATATACTGTATTTTGATTTGACTGGTGGTCTTAAGAATGACTATGTACGAGGTGCCTGAGTGGCTCAGTGGGTTGAGCAGCCGGCACTTGGTCTCGCCTCAGGTCACGATCTCACAGTTTGAATTTGTGCCTGGCGCTGGGCTCTGTACTGACTCATAGAGCTTCCTTGGGATTCTCTCTCTCCCTCTCTCTGCCCCTGCCCTGCTCACATGCTCTCTCTCTCTCTCAAAATAAACAAAATAAATTTTTAAAAAGTTAAAAAATCAAGTTTGTTTCATATATTTGTCATTTTACTGTATAAATGTTATACTTTAGTTTTATTAAAAAATTTTTTTAAGTAAGAGCTACATCCAACATGGAGCTCGAATTCACCACGGGGTGGAGATGTAAGGAGTTGCATGCTCTACTAACTGAACCAGCCCAGAGCCCCTGTCATACTTTAATTTTAAAGTATGGGGGCACAGGGTTTGAGAAAGATGAGTCCTTACAGCAGAAAGGAGGGCCAGTGTTTAAAAATCTTGACTCTCCCGGGGAACCAGGGAAGCAAACAGTGACCAATCCTATAGTGTCTAGCCCATCTTCTCCAACGGGCAGTGTATGCTTGCACCATTCATTTGCATCTTCTAAATTTCGTTTACTGGGAAATCCCTTGAAAAATCAAAGGATTAGGGTGGGTTTTTGTTTTGCCGGGGTGCAGATCGAGGAACACATGGAACCTGGAAAGATGAGTACCTTCCTCCTCCCTCACAAGTACCTTCCTCCTCCCTCGCTCAAATACACTAGGTTAGCTCTGGTGGCAGCCAAAATTGCTCCTATTCACCTCTTCATGGCCCAGGGCGTCTAACAGAAGTTGCATAAAACAGACCGTACACATGTCTCATCTTTCTGTTCCCAGTGTCTTGGAGCGTTGGTTCTCAACTTTGGCTGAACAGAGAGCACTGGAGGATATGAAACATTTACCGATGCCTACAGCCTATTCCCGGGAGTTCTGATTTAACTGGTATGAAGTGAGGCAAGGGCTTCGGGGTCTTTTAAAGCGTTCCAGGTGACCTTAATGTGCAGCACAAACAGAACTGCTTTTGGGGGGCGGCTTTCCTTCCCCGCGCCTACTTTGCTGCCGTGGAGTCAACTCTCCGGGGGGTGCGGGCGAGGCTCACCGGGCTCGGCCCTGCGACCCTTCCTCCGGAACAGTTAAATTCAGACCTCCCCGCGATCACCCAAGGGACTTGACAGCCAGGCTGCAGGCGCTCTGCACTCCGCCCAAGCCTCTATGGTGTTTTGGTGTCCTCTCTAGCATTTGCAAGGCGTCTTCGCCTCCAGCCGTGGCCGGCGGCTCCCTCTCTATGGTAGCGGATTTCCCAGCGCACCTCGTTGGTACTTCATTCCGGAAGCGGGTCCGACCAAAGAGGCGGGACTTCCCTCCCGGAAGTGACCCACGTGCTTCCGCCTTAGCCTACCTGGTTTTACGGTGAGTTCCTGGTATCTGCCCTAAGTTGGGGTCACTGCGGGCGTTGAGACCGGCTCCAGGCCGTGCGTGGTAAGTGAACTCTCGACTCAAGGTGACCCTGATAATGGCGCCGCCATTTCAGAGGTGCAGCCTCTGGACCGGGACCTGGGCGCCCTCGCTCCGCGTGTGATCGAATTCCCAGCGCCCTAGAGGTTCAGGCCCGCGGTTTAGTGTTTCTTTCCGGGCTCCCCATCTTCTCCTGGATAGAAGTGGCCACGAGGGACTGAGCGTCAGGGCTCCCGGGCTCGATTTCTAGGCCCTCCATTGATGCGCTGTGTGACCTTGGGCTAGGCAGTGTTCCTTTTCTGGGCCTCAGTTTCCCCATCTGTGAGATGGGGTGGTTAAACTCATTGAGGTCAGTGGCTCCTGCCCGCCCGGTGTCCTATGATTCCTCCACATCCCCCATCCCCTGGGATGGGAAACTGAACGGGAGGGGTGGATGCTGACGGTGATGTCTGCTCCCAGGTCGAGGAGGCCAGAAGGAGATCCCTTCCACGGTGCAGGGCTGAGATGGATCCGCTCAGGGCCCAGCAGCTGGCTGCAGAGCTGGAGGTGGAGATGATGGCTGATATGTACAACAGGTAAGAGCCAACCGCACGTTACCTTGTCTTCGAGAATGAGCCTAGGTCACCCTTTGTCAGAGTACCTTTCTGAGGGTACCCACCCCCACCTGCGAACCTCATGGTGGAGGGCTAATGCAAAGGCAGTATGGGGTCACTAGAATGAGTTGGACATTTAGATCGGGATGCTGATGGCGAGGAAGGAGCTGAGCAGGAAGGGCAGTTAAAGCTCTGATTAGGTTCCAGGAGCAGTTGAGCATCTGCCTTTTGACAAACAGTACGTAGCCCACTTAGCAGTGGACGTTTCTTAAACTTGTACTCCACCTCAGGCACGTGCTGAGCATTTTACACACCTTAATCTTTTAAAAAAATCTTCAAAATGACCCACTGGGCTAACTTTAGTTGTTCCATTGTACGGTGAAGACATGGAGGCTTCTGGAGGTTCAAGAGCTTTCTCGGGGTTCACAGTTGGTGAATAGCAATGTCAGGACCAGAACATCAGTCTGACTCCAGACTAGTGGCTACAGCCATATGGCAAATTTGGGAACAAATTGACTCCATCAATCACCGCTCTTATGGCCTTGGGCAAATCACTTGGATTGTTGGACTGGTGGTTCTCCCGTAAAATGGAGATAATAACAGTACCTACCTCCTGGAGACATTGTTAATGTTAAACGAAGAAATGTATGACAAGCTCTAAGTATCGAGCCCAAAACGTAGAAGGCAATCCACACGTGTTTGCTGTTTTTATAGGCTTAAGCTTCCTGGTATTTTCTCTTGGTGGTTTATCTGGGAAGCTGTATGTTAGAATACTTTTCAAATATTTTAAATAATTTTAAGATGTAGGCTGTGAGGTCAGGGTCCATGGGTTCATAGCCAAGCTTTATGGGATCCTGAGGCTTTCCATGCCTTAATTTCCTTATCTGTAAAATGGGGATAGTGATAGCGCCTCTACCTCAGAGGATTATCGTGGGGACTGCATAACAGTCTGCGTCAAGCACTTAGCATGATGCCTGGAACCTAGCCAGTGCTCAACTAACGGTTCCTATATAATCAGTCATAAACGTGGGCTCAGATGACGTGAGGACTGTTAAGGACATTCCGAGATGGTTGAGATGCAAACTGAGGATTTAGACCGCCTTCTTGGGAGGTGAAATCAGTGTAACAGGGCAGGAATGATGGCGAGTTCCTGGTATGCCTCGGGATGCTGCCGACCTGACCTTGCCCTTGCTTCCCCCCAGAATGACCAGTGCCTGCCACCGGAAGTGCGTGCCTCCCCACTACAAGGAAGCAGAACTGTCCAAGGGCGAGTCTGTGTGCCTGGACCGCTGTGTCTCCAAGTACCTGGACATCCATGAGCGGATGGGCAAAAAGTTGACAGAGTTGTCTATGCAGGATGAAGAGGTGATAAAGAGGGTGCAGCAGAGCTCTGGGCCCGTGTGAGGCCCCAGCCGGTATACATCCCGAGGTGCGCCCTGTCTCTTCCCACTTGTCTAACAAAAGTGCCCCCATTGGGTGTCATCTGTGAAGACGGCCAGGCCTAGGCTCCTTGTGGAGAGGCTCCAGGAGCCCAGAGTATGATAGAGCTGTCTCCCGGTTGAAGAAGGGGTGTTTGTCCCCCTGGGATGTGACTGTGCATGTACGTGTATGTGTGTGTGTATATATACATATATATTAAAATGGATTTGTCGACACTTACCATATGCAGAGCAGTGTGGCCGGCACTTGGGGTAGAGGCAGCAGACACAGGCTCTACCAGCAGAGGGGGTCCAGCGTGGTGTTTGAAAGCACAGACTGGTCCGAAGGTTTAGGTTCCTGCCACAGGTCGGCCACCTGTCCTGTGACCCTGAACTTGTCCCTTCCCTGTGCTGTAGCTTCCTCATCTGCCAAATGGGGACAGTCGTAGGGCTGTTGGGAAGATTAAATGATGTACCATGTGCACAGCTTTTAGAATAATGACTAGGGCACAGGCAGTGCCCAGTAAGTATTAACCATATACATGTGTTGAAATAACAGCTTAAAATTTAAGTGGAGTCAGGCAGGCATTTTTCCAGATCTCAAGGAAATACTTAGAGGAGCGAGTGAACAGGAGATGGGATTTGAGAAGGAAGCAGCCAACCCCTTGGTTCCAAATGGCAATATCGAAACATGTGAAGGGCCCAGCCTCGGGTGTGACGTGAGTGATCAGGGAGGGGACTGAGTGAAACCCACTGCCATTCGCTGCTCACCTGAATCAGAAACTGCACTCCTCACTCTTCACATGATGTCCGAGGTAGCTCTTTCCACCATCTTTCTGTGCTGCCATAATGGTGCACGTGAATGTCCTGGCCGACACCCTCGAGAGCATTAACAACGCTGAAAGAGGCAGGCGCCAGGTTCTTACTGGGTCATGCTCCAGGGTCATCGTCCAGTTCCTCATTGTGATGAAGCATAGTCACGTTGGCAAAGTTGAAATCGTTGATGATCCCAGAGCTGGGAAAATTGCTTGTGAGCCTCGCGGGTAGGTTAAACACGTGTGGAGTGATCGTCCCCAGATCTGAGATACAACTCAGAGATCCGGAAAAGTGGCAGAATAATCTGCTCCTGTCCCACCAGTTTGGTGTCGTTGCACTGACCGCCTCAGCCGGCGTCATGGGGACCATGAAGAAGCAAGACAAAAACACACGGAAGGGAAAATCCTGGGATTCTCTTTCTAGGGATGGAATACGTGCATGCAAATAAAATGTCTCGATGGTAACAAAACATCTGACCTAATCCACTCACCTGGGCTAAGGGGTCCTATAGGGGAGTGGGGGCCCAGAGAGGTGGTTGCTGGCCGGAGGCCTCATGAGAGGAGCGGTCACATGGAGGCCAGGACTGCTACACTTTGCCGCCTCACTGAGGAGACCAGTGCCTCGACTTCCTGTCCTGAGTGCCTCAGAGAACTGCAGCTTGCAGAACGTGTGGGTCACTCCAGGTGGGGTTTTGGTTGACACCAATGCCACTGGAAGGAGTGCCTTCACGGTAGAAGGTGCGTACCTGGGATGGAACCTCACCGGATCTCTAGGCATCGAGCAAAGGAAGCGATAGAAGCAGTGAGTTTGGGGCTTGAAAGTGCAGGCCGTCTGGGGTGAAATTTTCTAGCTGCGTGATCATGGGTGAGGCATTTACCTGCTGTGTGCCTCAATTATTCCCTCCATAAAATGCTAATGGTACCTACCTCACTGAGTGTTATGAAAATGAATCATGTTAATAACTAAAACACTTAGGAAAGTGTCTGCCTCTGTCACATTAAGGACTCGATGTTAGCTTTTTTGTTTGTCTGTTGCGGATAGACCCGGGGGAAACCTCAAAACCATGTCCCTTGACCTTAGTGGCGAAGGGAAGGTGAAGGCTTCTCCCCAGCTACTGAAGTGCAAGCGTGGGCCAACAGGTGGCGCTGTCTGCCCGCAGGATCAGCACTGCCGTGGACAATTCCACAAATGCCTATTCTTAGCCTCTTCTGTGCTCCCCTTGTGCTAGGGAGAGGGGAGCCGGGAGAAAGATCTTGTGCTTGCCCTCAGGTTTAGCAAGGAACATCGCAAATTCCGCTAGTACATAGCGGGAACATCACAGAGGTGGTAGGAGTGGAGAGAAGAGGTTCCAGCTGGAGGGAATGGTACTTACAAAGGCTTTGCAGTGGCAGAAAGTGTGGAGCGTTCCAGAGACCGCTTCAGCAGGCCTGGGACGCTGAGTGTGAAGGGAGGTAGTGGTGAGAGATGAGACCAGCGGGGCGGGGGGGGGGGGGGGGTGCGCAGCGCTGGGCAGGCTCAGCGCTGTAAGAGCCTGAGAAGCTGTGTTAAGGACTTTGGATTTTCTCCTACTAAGGGCATCAGCAAACTGTTGAAAGATGTAAACCCTGGCAGTGAAAGTGACAGATTGGCATTTCAGAGGCTCTCTCCAGCTGCCAGCTGGGTGGGAAATGCAAGATGATGGTAGATAATGGATTAAGGGGAGAGGTGCCAGGGAGCCAGTAAGGATAGCTCGTGAGTGGCAGTGGTGTATTAATAAGTCTACTGTTTCAGTTAATCCTTATAACAACTCAGAAGCAGGTACAGTTCTCACTTTATTGCTTTTCTTTTTAGAATGTTTTTGAGAGAGAGAGAGAGAGAGAGAGAGAGAGAGAGAGAGGGAGAGGGAGAGAAAGAGAGAATGAATCAGAAGTAGGCTCCAGGCTCTGAGCTGTTAGCACAGAGCCCGAGGCGGGGCTTGAACCCATGAGCTGTGAGAGCATGACCTGAGCTGAAGTCCCAACGCTCAACTGACTGAGCCACCCAGGTGCCCCCAGTTATTCTCACTTTCTAGATGAAGAAGTTGAAGTCTGAAGAGGTAGTAACTTGCTGAAGGTCATAAAACAAGCAAGTGACAGAGCCAGGATCCCAGCTTATTCAGATAACAGAGCCCACTTTTAACCACCCCTCTAGGATTGGGGTGGTGGGGGGACACTCCTTAAAGAGATACAGGTCAGCAAGTTCTAATTTCATTCAACAATATTGACTGTTGTTGTAACATGCAAAGAGCTATAGAAAGGGTCCAAAGTGAATTTGCTTGGACCCTGCCCTCGTGAATGGTGGGGGAGGCGGGATGGGGGCAGGAGGGTGGGACAGAAGAGAGGTAACAAACATACAAAGGCGGGGGGGGGGGGATGGGTTAGGCTCTTTCTGCCATCGAGAAAAATCAGGAACTCCTAATCCTCATGTATTTTTGCTAGATTATCACAGTTTTACAATCAGGAAACGTCTCATGAGAGTCTGGGCTTTGCCTTCTTTTGAAAGTTCAGAAGCTCTCACAAGTCAGCCTACATCCATGCTTGGTGGCAATCTGTTGGAAGATGGGCAGCAAAATTCCCACTAATTTCTTCCCTTCTCATCATCTGCTTGACCCATAGGCGTTGGTCTGTGCCTTCTGGGTTTTCAGATGAGCCGGCTGCTAAAACACGGAAATGTCCTGGAATAGGCAGACAGGCCGATGGTCTTGCCTGTTGCTACTCATTCCTGGTACAGTCTGCTTCCCTTGAGTGTGCACCAGACCTACATACTTGCTTCTAACAAACAGCACAGCACAGGTGACAGGATGCCATTTCAGAGGTCAAGGTACAAAAGATAGTAGTGGCCTTCTTATTCTCTCTCTCTCTCTCCTCTTGCTTACTGTGGTGAAGCAAGCTTCATCTTGTAACTGCCCCCGTGGAGACCCATGTGGTAAGGAACAGAGGGCACCCTCCGGCTAGAGAGGAACTGAATCCTGCCAACAACCACACGAGTGAGCTCAGAAGCAGATGTTCCTCCAGTCGAGCTTTCAGATGACCACAGCCCTGGCTGATCCTTCACAGCTTTGTGAGAGACTCTGAAGCAGAGGACCCCTCTAAGCTGCACCCTGACTCCTGACCTGGAGAAACCAAGATACTAAATGTTTTAAGCCATTAAGTTTTGGGGTAATTTGTTATATAGCAATAGCTAACCAATACATGTACGGTTCTCACAACTATTACAATTTGTCTGAGACTATGGTCTTTCTACACCTATACCTGGCATGGGCCAGGCAACATTGCAGGCATTTGGGACACATCAGTGAACAAAACAGATAAAGATCCTTGCCCTCTTGGAACCTGTATCCGAGTGGGGATGGCTTTGCATAGTAGAAGTCTGGGTTGGCAGTGCTGTTTTGAAGGAGAGAGTCTTCAGCTCCTGGGGACAGTTCTTTTTTTCTTTTTTTATGTTTATGTTTTGATAGAGCTAAGGAGGGGCAGAGAGAGAGGGAGAGAGAATCCCAAGCAGGCTTCACACTGTCAATGCAGAGCCCAATGTAGGGCATGATCTCTCAAACCCTGAGCTCATGACCTGAGCTGAAATCAAGAGTTGGACACTTAACCGACTGAGCCACATAAGCACCCCTCCCAGGGGAAGGTTCTTAACTTCTTTCAGGTTTTGGTACCCCATGAAACTCCAACACAAGCCATTATTCTTTAGAAAAATGTACATGCACATAGAATTTTGCATACAATTTTAGGGATCATCATAAAAATTTTTGTGGGCTGACCTGAAGGGAGTGTTGTAACGAGTACTGTTTTAACTGCTGGGGCAAAGAGAAAGACAAAAAATTTAACGGGAAGGTGTAGTAAAACCAGTTGCTTTTGCAGTTGTGATAAGTGCGGGGCTGTGGGCCTATGTAAAGGAATGTGCCCCCAAGTCTGGGTGCTCAGAGAAGGCTGTCTCCCAGAACATGGTGGGTAAGTCAGATCTGAAGGATGAGTAGGAAATTGCCAGGCAGGGAGCGTGTACGCAGTGGGTTCCGTGCTAAGTGGCAGGAGGGTAGTGGTGAGGAAGGTGGGCACGGATCCCTGCCCTCTGGCACATACAGTCCATCAGACAAAACAGACACAACTTGATGAGTTTCATCAAAAGGAAGCTCAGTTATCACATAGATCACATAACAAGGGAATTTATCGTTGGAATCATGCAAGGGGTGCCATCCCCAAGGAAGTGACCATGAAATCATAATCTGAAGAATTAGATAGCCAGAGCAGGGGAATGTTCCAGGCCCAGGAGGAACTGGAGGTGGGAGAACATGGGGGTACTCGTGGGCATGAAGAGGTCACCATGGTGAAAGCATAAGAAGAGAGAGGCCAGAGGGAGGTTGGGGCCCAGATGGACTTGAGGGTATTGATGGGAGTTTGTGTATTTGTCCAGGGGTCATGGGAAACTTGGCAAGGGGAGAGGTCTGATCAAATGTTTTTGTTTTTTTTAAATGTTTATTTACTTTTGATGGGGCAGGGGGGGGGTGCGGGGGGGACAAAGAGACAGAGACACAGAATCCAAAGGAGGTTCCAGGCTCCGGAGCTGTCAGCACAGAGCCCATCGTGGGACTTGAACTCAGGAGCCGTGAGTTCCTGACACAAAGTTGGACACTTAACTGACTGAGCCACCCAGTGCTCCCAAATCTGCGTTTCCAGTAGATCGTTCTGATTGGATGGTGGGGTCATGTGCACAGGTGGACTCAGAAAGGCCAGGTTGAGAGGGGCGCCTGGCTGGCTCAGTCGGTGGGGACTGCAACTCTCCATCTGGGCGCTGTGAGTTTGAGCCCCACCTTGGGTGTAGAGATTACTTAAAATCTTAAAGAAGAGAGAGAAAGAAAGCCCAGGTTGAAAGGACTGCTGGTGGCAGCTGCTGATGACCTGGGCTTTGGGATGGCAGTGGATGGAGACCAGAGGTCTTTAGAGGTAGGACCCACAGGCTCTCTAGGCGGGTTGGATGCGGAAGGTGAGGCTGGGAGCAAAGTCGGGTAACTCCAGTTCTGTGGCTTAAGCAACCAGGTGGAGGGTAGTGCTTTTACCCACACAGGCAGCAACGGAGCAGGAGCAAGTTAGGGAAGAGGAAGGTCATTTATGGTCATTACCGAGCACTTACTATTTTATTCTTTAAGTAATCTCTACACCCAATGGGGCTCGAACTTAAAATCTCAAGATCAAGAGTCACATGCTCCACCAACTGGGCCAGCCAGGCGCCCTTTTTATTTTAAGATTAAAAAAATTTTGTTTTCATTTTTTTTTTTTTTTAACGTTCATTCATTTTTGAGAGACAGAGACAGAGCACGAGTGGGGGAGGAGCAGAGAGAGAGGGAGACACAGAATCCGAAGCAGGCTCCAGGCTCCGGGCTGCCAACACAGAGCCCGATGTGGGGCTCGAACTCACGAACCGCGAGATCATGACCTGAACCGAAGTCGGACGCTTAACCGACTGAGCCACCCAGGCGCCTCCCAAAAGTTTTTAAAGTAATCTTAAAAATAAGTTATTTTAAAGCACAACATTCGGTGGAGCCCAGTACACTGACAAAGTTGTACAACCGTCTCTACTATCTAATTGCACATTTTCATTGCCCCAAGAAGACTCATAGTCGTTAGCAATCACTTCCCACCTTTCTCTCCCCCAGCTCCTGGCAACCACACGAATCTACTTCTGTCTCAGCGGTTCTGCCTAATCTGGGCATTTCATATAAGTGCAGTCATACAGTATGTGGCCTTCTGTGTCTGGCTTCTTTCACCCAGCATGCTTACAAGGTTCTTCCCTGTGGTAGCAGCACCAACTGGTACTTCATTCCTTGTGACCGAATACGACCACATTGCATATTAGTATACACACATTTTCTTTTATCCATCAATTGACGGACCACTGAGTTGTTTGCACTTTCTCGAGATCCTGAATGATGCTGTTAGGAACATTTGTGTCCAGATTTCTGTGTCTGTGGATGTTCTCGGTTCTCTCGGGTATATTCCTAAGAGTGGAGTTGCTGGTCACGTGGTAACTCCATGTTAACGATGCCAGAAGCTGCCAAACTGTTTTTCCAAAGCAGCTGCACCATTTTATTTACATTCCTCGTGCAAAAGTTTATAATAACTACTTATTAGAAGAAATCATGTCTTACATACTGAACTGGATACTGTCATTTCCAGCACTTACCGGACTAGGAGAGGGGGGCTCAGGAGCGTGCGTGCCTTGGGCAAAATTGCTCAGCTCGTCTGCTGCAAAGCCAGGATCAGGACCCCAGCCTGTGTGCCTCCGAAGCTGGTACTCTGGTCCGCTCAGCTGTGAAGCAGGCTGCAGCTGGCAGCCAGCAGGAGAGCCCATGTGACATGGGTAGTGTCAGGGAAACGGAGTCTAGGAAGGGATTCCTTTTGGGGGACAGGAAGGGGGCTGATAAATCCTATCAATTCTGATATGGAAGTATGTCTTAGATCTGTTCCCTTCTATTAAAAAAAAATCAAACTATTAGAGTCGCTTTAAGACCTCTCAACTGTTCTAGGTTGTCTCTCCTTTCCAGTATATCCTCCATTCATTAGGCACACAAACTCGACCACATCTAATCGCCATCCTTAAAGAAAAGACAAGAAAATGCAATCCCGGAGTTCCTGTTGCCCATCTCACGACACTGAAAGTCCTTGGCCTCACAGAGGTCATTCCAGACTGACCCCAGCTTACTTTTTCAGCTTCATTTCCCACCCACCCCCCTTTCGTTTATCCAGCACATTTAACCAGGGGCTCATTACCTGCCGGGTGCTGGGATAGGTGGCAGGCACACACCTACCACGTGGCACCTGCCCTCAAGAAATTTATAGCTTGTGGGGGGAGGAGGCAGACAGCTACACCAATGAGTCTAGGTCAGTGTGAGGGCTTCAGTGGAGGTTAGACTAGTGTTTTGGGGGGATACATGGGCAGGGCCCCCCGCGCCCCCCCCCCCCGGCTGAGCAGACCAGACGGCTTCCAGAAAAGGGTAAAACGTGAGGTGAGTTGTGAAGGATGAGTATGTTGGAAATGAAGAAGGGAATCTGTCATGCCCACAAGAAGGAGAAGCAGGTGCAAAGGCAAGGAGGTATGAAACCAGCTGGCCTCACACTTCCCTCCACAGGTGCTTGCTGAGTGCCTCTTAGGTGCAGGTGCTGTTCTAGGTGCTGGGGATACAGCAGTGAGCACAGCCGGCCAGGCCCTCCCCCTCCCGGAGCTGATAGTCCATGAGGGGAAAACATGGACGGGTGTCAGGGATCAAGAAGGGCAAGCTTTAAAGTCGTGGGGGCCCGTGGACCCCTAACGCCCACGGAAGGGGTCCATAAAGCCCTGAAATTTGAATGTGTGTATGTGTTCCTGGTCACACATGCATTTTCACAGGGAGTGCGCTCAAAACATTGCATATTGCATTCTCAAAGGGATCTGTGACTGTCTCAGGTTAGAACCCTTATTCTGGGCTAAGCTAAGGTGTTTGACCTTGATCGGGAAGTTCTGCGAGTCACTAATGAACTTTAAAAGGTGAAACCATCAGAGCCTGACACTCCGCTCCTGCCAGAGAGAACTCCTTGTGCCCTTTTCACTAATAAGCCTTTGCTCTTGCTGTTGCTTCTGGCCTAGAGGGATGGAAAGGGCCACGCGTAAAAGCCTGAAGATCTGACTTCACATCTTGCCTCCACCTACCATGTTCCAGCCGCCAGCCTTCTCCCAACCCCTGTGGGGTTGAAATGAGACCATGATGTTTTGAGGGTTTAATGGTTTTTGTTTGGAAAGCGCCCAGAGTTTAGTAGCCACTCAGCAAATGTGAGTTCCCTCTCTTGGCTTGGTGGCTTGGCCATTAAGGGATCCCCTGGTCTTGAGGTCTTCGTGGCCAGTCGCTCACATGGCTCCGGAGCTTTGTGGATCTCACCACTACCACTCTCAACACGCTGTACTAAGTTCACATCAGTATTGACTGGCCTTTGCTTCACCTCATTAACCCACACCTCCCATCTATTTCACAGATGAGGAAACTGAGGCCCAGGGAGGTGGGGAGATTTACCAGGAATCAGTAAGTGTCTGGAAGCATCCTATTCCCAGGTCTTCTGAAATAATAATAGCAATAGCAGTAACAACAATCAACACTTGTTGCACGTACCCCACGCTGAGCGCCGGGCTCAGCATTTGACCTGCATCATAACCCTTAACTCTGTCGTCCTTCACCGCCCCCCTTATCCTAATTTACAAAGAAGGAAACCGAGGCTCAGGGAGTTTAAACAACTTGCCCAAGTTAAGCCAGGCCAGTCACTTTCAAAGTCCAGATGCAGACCTCCAGCTGACTAACTCTAAGGAAACCCATGTCATTCTGCTTCTCAGAAAACACTACTCCCAACTGCACAGTTCAAAACCCCACCCAAGCCGGCCCTGCATCGGGGCCAGTCGGCTCCAGCTGAGTCGTTCTCTGTTTTGACCAAGGATACAGAGGGCGCTGCCCAATTCGTCTGGGGGGCCCGAGGGAGAGGGCGGGGGCGGGGGTGGGAATTCTTTGTGCTGGGGCGTGTGCTGCGGGGGAGTATCTGGGGACCAGAGGGCGAGTCACGTGCGCGTGAAACTAGACCTAGGGGGAGGGGAAGGGAAGGGAGCCCCCGCCCCCACCTCGGGGCGCAGCCCGGGACGGGTGTAAATACAAGTATTAACTCCGTGGATCCGCTCCGCCTATGCCCCGTCTCGCGGATCGGGGGTGCCCGGCGGGTTCCCCGCTCCCCGACTTCTTCCGAGGGGGCAGAGGAGACAAGAACACCAGACTGCGGCGCTGAGTCCCCGAGGCGGCCCGGCCCCGGTGCGCAGAGAAGTCCGATAGCCCGTGCGGTTCGCAGCTGGGCCCGCGCGACCACGGCCGCAGAGCGTGGACGCGCCGCGAAGGCGCTGCGCTCCCGGAGGCGTCAGCGGCCGCGGGAGGCGCGCTTCCCCCCACCAGAGGTGAGCGGCGGGTGTGGTTAGGGGGTCCCCGGCTGCGGGTCCGCGGAGAGCCCCACGGGCCGTCTCCCACCGACACTCCCAGGCGCCCCAAGAAAAAACCCGCTCCCTCCCCCGAGCCCGTGGGGTCCCGCGGCTCGCTGTCGCGTCCCTCCAAGCGCGTCCCTCCCTCCCTTTCCTCCGGCCCCTCGGGTACTCCTCTTCCTCTCGGCCCCCTCGGCTGCACTTCCTCAGTTTGGAGCAACACTCTTGTCGGAGTTTGAACCGACCTGCGGGCGCGCCGGAACCCAGAGCCCCATTTCACAGATGAGGGTACTGAGGCCCCGGGAGCCGCGGCTGGTGCCTTCCGCCCCTCCCTCGCGCCCTTCCCCCCTTTGCCCTTCCCCGTCCCTCTCCTCTCCGCGGCATCCGTCTCCCCCCTGCCGCTCCCCACCCCCGCGCCGCCCGTGTCCCGTCTCCTCCCACGGTGGTGGCGGCGGCCGTGGCCGCGGCGGGGGGAGCTCGGGCTCCTTCCCTCCCTCTGGTAAACACACCCGCCCGCCGCCCGCCCGCGGGGAGCTCGGCCCTTATAAAGTCAGCGGCCGCGGGACTTCCTGCCGGAACGCGAGCACCCTTCCCCGACCCGAGAGCGCGGGCTGGCTCGGATGCGCGCCGCGTGGTGGCCCGCGTCCTGCCGAGTGAGTGAGGGGCGCCGGGGCCGCCGGAGGGCCCGCCCCGGGTCTCCTTCCACGTGGCAGCTGTCTGCCTGGATCGAGGGACGGCGGGGACACCGGGCGCCTGGTGCGGAGAGGCGGAGGGCGGAGGGCCAGCGGGGGCCGGGCCCTAGAGGAGAGGAGTGGTCTTACTGGGGCAGCAGGAATGGGGGGGGGGGGTGTCTCAGGCTAGTCCCAGACTTCCCCTTCCTCCTCCTGCTTGCTTCTGGGGGTCCTTCCTGGCGCGGGCGGCCGGATGCTGGCCAGCGGTGGCTTCAGAGCGCGCCCTGCCCCTTGCTGACCTTTGGGGACTTGGGGGAAGTGCGGGTTTGGGCCCGGGGAGCCGGGCTCTGCGCGTTCTGGCCTGGCTGGAAGAGCCCGGCAGCGCGCCAGGAATCTGTTGCGCTCAGACAGGACCTTCCTTGTTTCCGATAGTGGCCCGGCGGGAGCGCAGCGCCGCGTGAGCCCCTGGCACTGCCAGTGCGCCCAGAGCCAGGTCGGCGGCACCCGCCGGGAAGCCCAGGGCCCTGGGACCTTCGCGGGCAGGCTCGAGGGGTCTCAGGAGCCACCGGGATGCGAGACCCTTCCCCGGGGCCGCCGGGGGTCCGTTTGCTCAGCGCGGTGTTCCTGTGCAGGCTCGCGGCCAGCATGGCCCCCACGCTGCAGCAGGCGTACCGGAGGCGCTGGTGGATGGCGTGCACCGCGATGCTGGAGAACCTCTTCTTCTCTGCCGTGCTCCTCGGTTGGGGCTCCCTGCTGATCATGCTCCAGAAGGAGGGCTTCTACTCCATCCTGTGCTCAGGTACGCCCGAGGAAGGGCACGTCGGGCTGGGGCAGGGCAGCAGAAGGGGAAGGTGGAAGCTGGAAAAGAACGCGAGGCTGAGCGGTCGGGACGCGGGGCTGCCTAAGACAAGCACTGCGCAGGCGTTGGGACAGCCCCACTTCTTGACCAATTCAAACTTCTTCTAGAGAGTGGGTGGGTTTTGTCCCCTCTACCTCGTGTATCTAATCTAGGCTTCGCTGAATGCCAGGTATCGTGCTGGGCATTCAGACCCTTTGGCAGCTTCAGGTCTAGATCAAGATGGAGACCCCTAGAGGGAGAACAGGCACCCAGCTGGTGAGGCATGTTTTACCAGGACTCCTATAAGGCTAAGTAAGACAAAGGAGAGCCTACAAAGTGCACTTGAATGTTAACAGGCCGGTGCCCCTCCTTTTCCAAGACTTTGAGCCCAGGGTCTTCAAATCACCATCTGCACAAAGTCTAGAAGCCTCATTTCCTCCAGGCCAGGCACTGTGGAGGGACCCTGCTTTCCATTTCAATTCCTTTGGCTTCCCTTGTGGTGTCTAATGAGGAAGTAGGAATTCTAATGCTCCTGAGGGGAGGGGAGGAGTCCAGGTCCCCTCTGAATTGTTTTCCCTGGCAACTGGAGAGGACCTGCCCTTTGTCATGTAATGGTCTTGATTCCTGCACTGCTCCTTCCGGCCTTCTCCACCTGTTTGTTTGTTTTTTAAATCAACTTTATTGAAAATTAATTTACATCACATTAAAACAATTTTTTTCTAAAAAAAATTTTTTTTCTAACGTTTTATTTTATCTTTTGAGAGAGAGAGACAGAGCAAGAGCAGGGGAGGGGCAGAGAGAGAGGGAGACACAGAATCTGAAGCAGGCTCCGGGCTGTGAGCTGTCAGCACAGAGCCCGATGTGGAACTTGAACCCATGAACTCGAGATCATGACCTGAGCCGAAGTCGGCTGCTCAACCGACTGAACCTCCCAGGCGCCCCTACGTCACACATTTTGATCAGGCTTGACAAATGTGTACCCCGGGAACCATCACCACCATAATCGGTATTTAGAATATTTCCATCACCCCCAGACTCCTGCTTCCCTTTTGTTGCCCACCACTCTACCTGTGCTTTTTAAAAATACTTGTGAGAGCTTTATTAAAATATAAGTCACATACCTTATGATTCACCCATTTAAAGTATACAATTCAATAAGTTGTGCAACCGTCAACATAATCAATTTTAGAACATTTCCTTTACCCCAAAAAGTAACCCTGTACCCATTAGCAGAATCCTAGGTTTATGTGGGACAAAAATAGATTTTTTTTTTTTTGAAAAGCACTTGTTACCTTTTAGTAGACCTCCCTCCATGGGGCTTCAAGCTGCCAGGACACAGCCATTCCTACCCCTTGATCTTCTCTTCAGCTCTTCTGTTGAAGAATTTGGCCTTCACAATGACAGGCTGCTTGGGGGAGCCCTCTCCTGTCCAATACTTTGTAATAGCCTAATGGTACCACATCACTGATAGGAGCTGTTCTGTATATTTTAAATAAATGGTGTCTTCTAATATGTGGGCTTTCGTTATAGGCTTTTTTCACTTAGCATGATGTTTTCAGGGTTGTAGTGTAATAGGTCGACTTATAAGATAGCAGAAAGCTTACTGTATATAAGTTGGGCTTAAACTCACCTTTCATGAATAATTGAGATAAAAGCTTATGCAGTTCCCTATTAGGGTTATCGGAAATTACTAACCACCCTATCTCGCTTCCGTAACTTCGCCTGCTTGCTAAGTAGATAACTTAGGTTGCAAAACGCTCCCCACCCCTTCTACCAAGATCTGGCCTAGGCAAGACCAACATGTAGAAAGTCATGAACTCACTGCCCCACGGTATCTTAGGTGTCTAACTATGATTGGTGATTTTAAACCCTCTTAGAACAAAGAACTTTAAATTGATAGGTTCCCGCCAAAACTAACAGTCCGTGTGTCACAATGTAATTGGCTACCATGAAATGCTGTAAATTGTAATTGGTTAACTAAATAATGACGTACTCTGACTTGCTAAAATCCATGTAAGCTCACTGCTACCTTTGTGCGGGGCCATTCTCTGCACTTTTCTCCTTAAGATCAGGAGATCAGGTTTGGCCCGGCCGTGAATAAAATCTTGCCTCGCTTCTATTCGGCGTCTGGTGTTTCATTTGGAGGTCCCACCGAGATTCTATGACCGCCCGAAATTCGGAGGCTGAAGCGGAACAGCTAGGGGAGAGCTCCCGAGAGACGTTCCTCGGCCCCGGCCTTCCGTTCTCAGACCTGGCTTAAGCAAGGTACGCGAGGCGGCACCTATTTTCTATTTTCTGTTCTCTGTTTTCTGTTACTGGACAGATCTGATTCTAGGAGGGAAGGCTGGACGCGGCTTAACTTTCCCCTAGCTGGTATCTGGTGGAGACGTCCCCAGCACCATTTGGGTCTCCGGACCCTCTGGGTCTTCGGACCCTCTGGGTCGGGCTTGATCACCCCAACCATTTGTTCTACGTTCAGTGCTCTGTGTGCCCTGTTAAACGTTTCCTGTTAACCTATCATTATCTCTGGTGTGACCCACTGTTTAACCTCCGCCGTGGATCAGTCTTCGTCCAAGCCTTGCCTGCCCCCCCCCCCCCCTTAAATGGATCCTAAATAACTTATCTGGTTTCAGAAAAAGAGGAAAGAACTATGGCTTTAACCTAAAGCCATCCTGGCTGCGGGCATATTGCCAACTGGACTGGCCAACATTCTCTGGGGTTGACTGGCCCCCTGCAGAGGGCTCCTATAATCTTAACCTCGCTTATGCTGTCCGCAGGATTTGTCATGATGTTCATCCCGACCAGGAGCCATATGTTGTGACTTGGGTCGACCTAGAAGACCCACCTTCCTGGCTGAGAGAGTGCCAGAAACAGGGCCAAAAGCTGTCATCTGGCATCTCCCTTTCCCACTCCCCTTCCTCTTCTCCAAACTCCAAACCCTTGCTTCCCATCACTCAGCCTTCAAAGAGGCTTTACCCAGTGGTTCAGGAGATAACCTGAAGGAAGGGACTTGTTATCCGATCCTCAGAGACCACCTCCTTCTCCCCAGACTCCACTAGCTCCCCAGGAACCCAAAGCCGCAGGAGACCCTTTGACTAGTCCCCCACATACCAGATCAGGAGCCCTCTATAGAGGAGAACACCAGTCCTCTGATGTCCCAGTTCCCATCCTTCCTCTTAGGCAAACGGCTCTGGCTCCCGGTCCAGACAGGTGGCCAACACGCCCGATGGTTGTCTACACTCCTTTCTCCACCACGGACCTCTACAACTGGAAAACTCAGAACCCGCCTTTCTCTGAAAACCCCCAGGGCCTAATTGACTTATTGAGCTCTATTTCCACCACCCACTTACCTACTTGGGAAGATTGTCACCAACTCTTGCAGGTCTTAACTGACTTCAAGGAAAGGGCCCGAGTGCCCTGGGAAGCCACGAGAGCAGTCCTCAGCCCAGATGGAATGCCTACCACAGACCTTCACAGAATTGAGCACGTTTTCCATTCCGCGCCGCCCCAGTGGGACCCTAATGCGGATAACGGTAGGGAGCGTCTACTCCAGTATCGCCAGATTCTGTTACAGGGGCTTCGTGCAGCGGCACGAAAGCCCACCGATCTGACAAAAATTCATGACACGGTCCAGGGACTGAATGAATGTCCTAGGAAGGCTTTACCAGGCTTACCGCTTATACTCTCCTATTGACCCCGAGGCAATAGAGAACCAAAAAACCATTAATATGGCTTTCGTTTCTCAGTCGGCCCCAGACCTCCATAAAAAGCTCCAAAAATTAGAAGGATTCGAAGGAAAGCTAATTTCAGAGTTGGTAGAAATAGCCCAGCAAGTTTTTCAGAGCAGGGACAGCTCTGCCGTTACGCAAGGGAAGGAAATAGGGAAAGTCCTCGTAGCGCCTGGGGAAAACCCCCGGGCAACAGCAAAGGACAGGGAAGGCCTCAACCCCGAGGCCAGAAAAGACCCTGAGCAACATTGGAAAAAAAAATCAATGTGCTTATTGTAAGAAAGAAGGACATTGGAAAGATAAATGCCCCAACAAAAAGCCTCCCATCCTGGTCGCTCAGCAACAATGACACCACCACAGCTCCCCTCTTTCCCTGAATCCCCAGGAGCCTGGGGTTACCTTCAACATAGAAGGGAAAGAAACCAGATTCCTGGTTGACACTGGGTCTTAAAGAACCCTTAGGGCCTGTGATTAAAGAAAAGGTATACCTTCCGGGAGCCACAGGACAAACGCAAGGCTACCTGCAGACTCGTGCCCGAATCACTGACCTAGCTGAAGGGACTATTACTCATTCCTTTGTGCTCATACCTGATTGCCCATATTCCCTTCTGGGGAGAGATCTGTTGCACAAGCTTAAAGCCCAAATTTCCTTTACCGGAAATTCTATAGACTTGAACCTACCACCACCTGCCATTCAAGTTACCTGCCCTATATCAGAGGAATATCTACTCTTAGAAAAACCAGAACGGAAAGCGTCTCCATTAATAGAAAAGTGGAAAGAGACAATTCCTACAGTTTGGGCTGAAACCAACCCCCCTGGACTAGCCATTCAACAGGCGCTGCTAGTGATCCAGCTAGCTGCCACAGCCACCCCAGTCCGGGTGAGGCAATATCCCATCAGCCAGCAAGCGAGGGAGGGAATTGCCAAACACATCAACCGCTTGCGAGAAGCTGGGATCCTAATGCCATGCCATTCCGCCATGCCATACTCCCTTGCTTCCTGTCCCAAAACCTGGGACTTCAGAATATAGGCCGGTACAAGACCTCAGAGAAGTTAACAAAAGGGTGGAGACAATTCATCCTACAGTCCCCAACCCCTACACTCTCCTGAGTGAACTCTCACCAAATTACTGCCTTTACTCCGTCCTGGACTGAAAGGATGCATTCTTTGCTTTGCCGATTGCAAAGGTCAGTCAGCCTATTTTTGCCTTTGAATGGACAGACCCAGATGGAACTTACAATGGACAGTTAACCTGGACTCGACTGCCCCAAGGGTTTAAAAACTCCCCCCACTCTTTTTGATGAGGCTCTCCGAAGGGATTTGGTCCCCTACCGGGAGAGCCACCCAGATATTGCGCTGTTGCAATATGTAGATGACCTGCTCCTAGCCGCTGACTCCTTAGAGAACTGCACAAAGGCTACAGAGGACCTGCTAAGGGAATTAGATGTTCTGGGATATAAAGTTTCCACAAAGAAGGCGCAAATTTGCTTGGACTCTGTCACATACTTGGGCTACCAACGGCGTGCAGGCAAGCGATCGCTGGGGCCAGAAAGAATCCAAGCTACCCTCAGCATTCCTAAACCCAAAACTAAAAGGCAGATCAGGGAGTTCCTAGGAGCTGCTGGGTATTGCCGCCTCTGGATACTGGGTTTCGCTGAAATGGCAAAACCCCTGTACTCCGCCACTGGGGGTGAAGGAACTGAGATGGTCTGGGGAGGACAAGAAGACAGGGCTTTTGAGCAGATCAAGAGCGCCCTCACCCAAGCCCCAGCCCTAGCTTTACCTGGTATTACCAAACCCTTCCAACTATTTGTGCATGAGATCCGGGGAATTGCTAAAGGGGTCCTTACTCAAACTTTGGGCCCCTGGAAACGACCTGTAGCCTACTTGTCCAAGCGGCTGGACTCTGTTGCCACCGGGTGGCCCACTTGCCTCAGAGCTGTCGCCGCCACTGGTTAAAGAAGCTTCCAAACTAACGCTTGGGCAAGACCTTCAGATCATAGGACCTCACGCAGTAGCATCCCTGCTGCACTCCCCACCAGACCGATGGATCAACGCACGAATCATCCAGGATCAAATATTGCTACTAGACCCCCCATGCATCACTTTCCTGAAGGCAGAGGCTTTAAATCCAGCCACGTTGCTGCCTGATGACGACTCAGAGGCCCCACGCCACGATTGCTTGGAAACTGTGAGTACTCTTACGGGACTGAGGGGGGGACTTAAGAGATCAACCTCTGTCAAAAGTGGATTTCGAGCTGTTCTCTGATGGCAGCAGTTTTGTCAAAGATGGGATCAGATACGCAGGTGCAGCTGTAGTGACTCAGGACCAGGTTATCTGGGCCCAAGCCCTTAAGCACGACACTTCTGCCCAAAGAGCAGAGCTGATGGCTCTAGCCCAGGCCCTCAGATGGGCAAAGGGAAAAACGGTGAACATTTTCACGGATAGCAGGTATGCGTTCGCCACCGCCCATGTTCATGGAGCTCTATATAAGGAAAGAGGACCGTTAACATCAGGAGGGAAGGAAATTAAAAAAGAAATCCTGGCCCTACTGGAAGGAAGCCTTATGGCTTCCTAAAAAGGTGGCCATTATACACGGCAAGAGCCACCAAGAGGCAGACTCGCCCCGAGCGAAAGGAAACGCCTTTGCTGACGCAACAGCAAAGGCCACAGCAGAAAGAGATGTTCTCCCGATTAAAATTTTGCCTGTGCTGCCTCCACGCTTTCTCCCCACGGAACTGTTTTAGACCAAAGAGGAGCTACGCCTGATAAAAACCTTGAGGGCAGAAAGAGATGACCAGCATTGGTATCACCTCGAGGATGGACGCATCTTCATACCAGAAGCTATAGGACGGACCTGGCTCCCGCAAGTCCACAGCTCCACGCATCTAGGGGCAACCAAGTTGTCTGCACTAGCCCAAAGAGACTATTTTATTCCAAACCTTAATAAGATCATAAAAAGCCTAGGAGACGGATGCAAAGCCTGTGCTCAGACTAACCCATCTCCCAAGTTTAATTTTTCAGGACAGCGACTACGCAGACAGATACCCAGAGAAATATGGGAACTTGACTTCACTGAGATGAAACATGGACCCTGTGGCTATCATTATCTCCTCGTACTAGTGGACACCTTCTCTGGATGGTTAGAGGCTTTCTCCACTAGAACAGAGTCCGCTCAGATAGTGGCTAAGAAATTACTTCAATGAATTGGTTCCCCGATTTGGCATCCCTGTTGGTTTGGGGTCAGATAATGGCCTGGCTTTCATAGCCCAGATATCTAAAATGTTGGCCAAAAGCTGACAAATAAATTGGAAATTACATTGTGCCTACCGCCCCCAAAGTCCAGGGCAGGTAGAAAGGATGAATAGAACTCTAAAAGAAACCTTGACTAAATTAATTCCAGAAACTGGCGAAAACTGGGTAGGCCTCCTTCCTTTTGCCCTCCTCAGAGTATGCTGTATACCTTACGTAAGAGGCATTCCCCCCTTTGAAATCCTATTTGGAAGACCACCTCTCTTGCTTCCAAAACTGGGAGATGAACAATGGGCGGAAATCTCAAACCAACATCTCCTTAAGTCCTTGCAGGCTCTACAAAGTACATTTCCAGCCATCCGTAACCTAGTAAAAGAAAGCCGGAAGGAACCGCCCTCTGCAGTCGAACCATCAGACCAAGGACTCGGACCTGGAGATTGGATCTGGATGCAACGTCACACCTCCCAAACTGAGAGGCACGCTGGGTTGGGCCCTATCCGATCATCCTGTCCACCCCATCCGCTGTGAAAGTTGCCGGCCGGAGCCACTGGATCCATCGCTCTCAAATTAAAGCGGCACACCCCGACCACATTCCTCTACAGTGGACTGTCAAACGGACCGAAAATCCTTTGAAAGTCCGGCTGGTAAAAGAATCCGCTGGGTAATTTTGTTCTTAATAATTTCCTTGGTCGGAGAAACATGTTCTGGCCACGCCCCTGTCCAGTACCGTTGGATAGTTAGCAAAACCACTACGGGACAGATTTTAGCAAATTCTACCTCTTACGCTTCCCCTGCCTTGACCTTTAGTCTGTGTCTTCTGTTCCCCATTGAGTGGAAACAACAACCATGATATCAAGGTGCTACCGGAGTTTTGCCTTACCAGAGAACCCCGGACTGCCCAAGTTTCAAAGGAGTACAGCTTTATGCTTGTCCCTCTGATGGGCCCCCCGGCTGTCAAGGACGAGGCCAGTTTCACTGTGCCTCATGGGGTTGTGGAACCATAGCTGACTGGGTTACTGAAAAGGATCAGTTTATACGGTCTATAAGAGCAGTGTCTATGACCGAGAGTCAACACCTAGTCACTATCATCATCAAAAATGGTTTAGATCCCTGATGGAATACAGGGAAAACATGGGGATTGAGATGATACGTTTCTGGTCTTGATCCCGGCACTGAGTTCACCATTCAGAAGTTTAAAGTTAGAATCACCCCTAGAGCGCCCATTGGGCCCAATCCTGTAATTAACCCTCTCCCTGACCCTGAAAAACTGCCCCCCAGGCCTCTAGCCCAGTCATCAGCTAAGTTTACGGCCCATTCGCCCACCACTGCTGCCCTTGTGTTGACTCCTCCCCCCGCTAGGAACAAACCTGAAGTAAGAGAGACCGATACCTTTAAAGTCTTGTACTATACCTTTAAGTTTTTAAATGCCACCAACCCTAACATCACTTGGGATTGTTGGCTGTGTTTGGATCCTAGGTCCCCTACTACATAGGAATAGGTGCTCCGGTCCCTTTGGGAATGAGAGAAGACCAAGTCAGGAATTTGAGCCATGGCCAGATAGAGGGTCATTGTACCCGGGGGCAGAACCCAAGTCTCACCTTAGGAGATCTAGAAGGAACGGGGACTTGTTTCTATGCTGGAAATTACCAGATGAAACAGTCCAGGTATTTGACTTATTGTAACAGCACCATCTACTTGCCAAATAATACTCATGTGGGGGGTACCCTTTACTTCCTTGTACCGCCCTCTGGGACTTGGTTCGCTTGCTCCTTGGGTTTAACCCCTTGTTTAAACCTCCATCTTATAATCAAGAGGTCTGATTTCTGCATTCTAGTCCACCTCCTACCCCAGGTCTTCTACTTTTCAGGTGAAGGAGGAAGAGAACACCTAGGTTTCATTCCCCAGTCTCGATTTACGAGGGAACCCATTTCTATTATCCTAGTGCCCCTCTTTGTAGGACTGAGGGTTACAGGATCCTTTGGCGTAAGTACTGCCACTTTCATCACAGGGGATCAGAACTTCAAATTACTAAGCAAACACACTGATCAGGATATATCAGAATTAGAAAGGAATATCGATAAACCATCTGAATCTGTAAACTCTTTAGCTGGGATGGTACTTCAGAATCGGAGGGGCTTAGACCTGTTATTTTTATATCAAGGAGGGCTTTTATGGCCCTTGGACAACAGTGCTGTTTTTATGTCAATAATTCAGGAATCCTCAAGCAGAGCTTGAGTCAGGTCAGACAACGACTAGAGGAAAGAGAAAAACAAAGACAAATTAATCAAAATTGGTATGAGTCTATCTATATTTTCCTGGTCCCCTTGGCTAACAACTCTCCTAAGTGCCCTTGTGGGACCCCCTATCTTTCTCTTTCTAGCTATAACTATAGGACCCTGTTTGATAAAACTACTACTCCAGTTCATAAATCAAAAAATAGGATCTATAAAGCTTATGGTATTACATAGCCCATATGTCCCACTAGCCCAAATGCCAGAATAAGGTTATTCAAAGGTTTGAATAACTGACGAACAGGAGTGGGGAATGTAATAGGTCGACTTATAAGATATCAGAAAGCTTACTGTATATAAGTTCGGCTTAAACTCACCTTCCATGAATAATTGAGATAAAAGCTTATGCAGTTCCCTATTAGGGTTATCGGAAATTACTAACCACCCTATCTCGCTTCTGTAACTTCGCCTGCTTGCTAAGTAGGTAATTTAGGTTGCAAAACGCTCCCCACCCCTTCTACCAAGATCTGGCCTAGGCAAGACCAACATGTAAAAAGTCACGAACTGACTGCCCCACGGTATCTTAAGTGTCTATGATTGGTCATTTTAAACCCTCTTAGAACAAAGAACTTTAAATATGATAGGTTCCCGCCAAAACTAACGGTCTGTGTGTCACAATATAATTGGCTACCGTGAAATGCTGTAAATTGTAATTGATTAACTAAATAATGACGTACTCTGACTTGCTAAAATCCATGTAGGCTCACTGCTACCTTTGTGCGGGGCCATTCTCTGCACTTTTCTCCTTAAGATCAGGAGATCAGGTTTGGCCCGGCCGTGAATAAAATCTTGCCTCTCTTCTATTCCGAGTCTGGTGTTTCAGTAGCAGGTGTTAGGACTTGGTGTCTTCCCATTGCTGAGTAAGACTCCACGGTATGGATCTACCACATTGTATTTATGTGTACATCAGTTGATAGGCATTTGTTTCCACTCTTTGGCTATTATGGATACTCCTGTGAATACTTAGGTACAAGTGTTTGTGTGGACATATCCTTTTCTTCCTCTTAGGTATTTATCGAGGAATGGAATTGCTAGGTCATATAGTAACTATGGTTAACACTTTGAGAAAATGCCAGACTGTTTTCCACAGTGGCTGCACCTTTTTTTTTTTTTAATATCTATTTATTTTTGAGAGAGAGAGAGAGAGAGAGAGAGAGAGAGAGAGAGAGAGAGAGATGGAGAGCAAGTGGGGAAGGGGCAGAGAGAGAGGGAGACACAGAAGCTGAAGCAGACTCTAGGCTCCGAGCTGTCAGCACAGAGCCCGACGCGGGGCTTGAACTCATGAACTGTGAGACCATGACCTGAGCGGAATTCAGATGCTTAGCGGACTGAGCCACCCAGGTGCACTGTGGTTGCCCCATTTTACATTCCCACCAGCGGTGTATGGAGTTCCAGTTTCTCCATATCCTCACCAACACTAATGATTGCTCGTCTTTTTTACTATAGCCATTCTAGTGGATACAATATTCTCTTTTCATGGTTTTGATTTGCAATTCCCTAATGGCTGATGATGATTAGCATCTTTTCATGTGCTTCTTGGCCCTTGGTATATCTTCTTTGGAAAAATGTCTTTTCAGATCCTTTGGCCATTTTTAAGGTGGGTTATTTGCTTTTTTATTATTGAGTTGTAAGAGTTCTTTATATTCTGGGGCACCTGGCTGGCTCAGTCGGTTAAGCAGCCGACGTCGGCTCAGGTCATGATCTCGCGGTCCGTGAGTTTGAGCCCCGAATCAGGCTCTGTGCTGACATCTCAGAGCCTGGAGCCTGCTTCAGATTGTGTGTCTCCCTCTCTCTCTCACTCTCCCCCGTTCATGCTCTGTCTCTGTCTCAAAAAGAAATAAACGTTAAAAAAAAAAAGAGTTCTTTATATGCTAAGTGCAAGTCCCTTATGAGAGACATGATTTGCAAGATTTTTCTCCTCCCTGTGGGTTGTCTTTTCACTTTCTTCATGGTGTCCTTTGGAGCATGAAAGGTTTTTTAATATTGAGGAAGTCCAGTCTATCTTTTCCTTTGCCATTTGTGTCTTGCTTCATGTTCAAGAAATCATTGCTTAATCTAGGATCACAAAGATTTATGCCTAGGTTTTCTTCTAAGAGTTTTTATACTTAACAGCTCTTACATTTAGATCTAGGGTCCCTTTGGGGCGCCTGGGTGGCTCAGTCGGTTAGGCGTCCGACTTTGGCTCAGGTCATGATCTCGCGGTTTGTGAGTTCGAGCCCCGCGTCGGGCTCTGTGCTGACAGCTCAGAGCCTGGAGCCTGCTTCGGATTCTGTGTCTTTGTCTCCCTCTGCCCCTCCCCTTCTCACACTATGTCTTTTTCTCAAAAATAAATCAACATGAGATCTTGGGTCCCTTTGCGGGTAATTTCTGTCTGTGGTATGAAGTTTCCACTTGGTGTTTTGAGTTGACCAGAGGCTGAATATGTGTCTGACCCCAGTTGTCTGGGATACCTAGAGGTGACCAAAGCGAACCCTCCTACTTTCTCTGAACTTATTTGTCTGTTGTTGGAAAGCAAGACACAAGGTGTCCCTCCTCCCCCTCAGGTGACTCCAGCCTAAATCTAAATCATCAGCCATTGGGCTGATGGGGGGAGGGTGCTGTATCCTCTTTGCCTCAGTCATGCTGCCCTATCGAAAGTGCTTACTTTCCGCTTCTTGAAGCCTCATTCATTGTGGACCCAGCCTCCCTCCTCAGGGTTGCAAGAACAATCAAACCAGGAATGTATGTCCTCACGGTGTGTGGAAAGAACCAGGCAGCATGGCTTCCAATTCTGTGTATTGCTAGACCTATTTCAGATATTTACTTCACTTTCTTAATGTCTCAGTTATCCCATCTGTAAAATGGGACCAATACTCCTTACCCCCTGGGACCGCTGTGAAAATGAAATGAGAGCAAACACGTGGACTACAGGTGGGGGTCATAATTATGTGCCGGACCCAGCTTTGCTGTCATTTGCTGTGTGACCTTAAGCCAGTCACCCATCCTCTCTGGATCTCCACTTCTAAGTGTGTAAAACGGAGTGGATCCCCCTTGTCCTCCTTGCCACAGAGCAACGATGTGAGCACCAAATGCTGTCATTTAACAAATGTGGAGTTCATGGTCAAGGTGTTCACTAGGGTCGGCTTTGGGCTCCCTGGCCACACCCTCTGTCTTCTCAGTGTTTTTTGTTCTCTCTGGAGGGACACCCTGGGGTGAGTGGTTGAACCACCTGTAGGGGTGTCACGGTTGAAGAGGGCTCTGTTATTCAGAATTTAGACAGGGGCAAATCAACTTAACACATAACTACTCTATCCAGCAAAAGTGCCCAAACAATAAAACAATGGCTAAAGCTCATCAAGCCTTTGCTGTTTGCTAGATAGATCTTCAGTCCTCCTAGCAGGTCTGTGATATAGGTATGACTATTAACCATGTTTTGTAGAAGAGACAGCTGACGCTCAGAGAAATTAAGCCACTTGCCTGAGGTCACACAGCTAATGAGCAGAGCAAGGATTCAACCCCAGATCTGACTCCAGGACCTGTCTCCTAGTCCTCGTAGGAACAGTGTAGCCACTTCCAACCTCCTTCAGCTTAGAGTTCTCCTGGAGCAGTCCTGCCATAGGCAGGACAACCAGCTAGAGCCCAATCCTACAGATGTTTTGGTGAACCTGACTGTCAGCTGCAGGAAAGTGAAACCTCAGGCCTTGAGGAGGGGCTCCCCATCCCTAGAGACTCAGAGAATGGGATCATTTTGTGAGTGTGTGTGTGTGCACGCGCGCGGCAATCCTCGGAGCCAGCCAGCCTCTCGGGGTTGCAGCTGACCACCATCCCATTTCACAGATGGGATAACAGAGTCTCGGAGTTTCAGCAGCACGGCTAGTGAAGCCAGGGTTTGAATGTGCTCTGTGTGGCTCCAGGGGTGAATGTTTGCCCGTGGTCCTGCTTTCCAGGGCTTCACAGATCTTGTCACTTGTAGTTCACCCTCATGATTTTACCTTTCCTCTGTCCTAGGAACTATTGACTTAATGCTTCCTTTTACATCAACCCACTTAAAAAAATTGGCCTGAGGGGCGCCTGGGTGGCTCAGTCGGTTGAGCGTCCGACTTCAGCCAGGTCACGATCTCGCGGTCCGTGAGTTCGAGCCCCGCGTCGGGCTCTGGGCTGATGGCTCGGAGCCTGGAGCCTGTTTCCTATTCTGTGTCTCCCTCTCTCTCTGCCCCTCCCCCGTTCATGCTCTGTCTCTCTCTGTCTCAAAAATAAATAAATGTTAAAAAAAAATAAAAAAAAAATTGGCCTGAGTTTAAAGCGTAATATCCTCGGAATGTTGGGTTTGATTGTACTTACACATACATCATACATATGTGTCTAATACACACACACACACACACACACACACACACATACATGTCTCCAACATACATACATATATATGCGTGTTTTTCCAATACATTCGCATATGTATTTATATGTGTGTTTCAGATACACATTGAAATGACTAATAACTGTGAAACATCAAACTCCATTCCCTGCATCTCCTAACTCATCCGGAGTTCCCCAGTTATGCATACCACAATTAGGGAAACATGGTTTTTTTCTAAGGCTTCAGCTCTATCAGTAACTCAGTACATTTTCCCTGTCCCACCCTGTCACGTTACTTGCCTATAAAAGTGGGGCAGTTGGATTTCAAAGACCTCTTCTGTTGTAATTGGCGTGGATAGAGTTCTAAGTGCATGTTGGGCTGGCTTTATCCGAGGGGTCTGGCTTTATCCAACCACGCAGAGTGGTGGGGCCTCAGGAGCCAGCTCGTGTTGGTCAAACTCACAAGAGGCTGATGGATAAACCAGACCAACGGATGCGTTGACTGACTTTGAGCTGCTAGCAGGCCCCTGGGCTGTCCCGCTCCATGAGTGGAGGAACACGTCTCCTCGCCAGCACCAGCACAGGCACGGGAAGCGTCCTGAGCCGCCGTGTTCAGGACAGAGGGGCCTGGGGTGGACGGAATCGGGCTGGCCCTTGGAGACGGTCTTGAGTTTGAGTGTAAGCCCTCCTGTAAGAAGCTGTGTGGCTGTGAATTGCTGTGCTTCTCAGAGCCTCGCCATCTATACGATGGGGGTCATTGGACTCACTTGGTAGGGAGGCTGTGAGGATGGAAACAGATACCGTATGAAAAAGCCTGGCACAAAGTAGGTGTTAATTAATCGAGAGCTAGTAGGACTTGTGTGAGGGAAGGTGCCGTTTGATGATGAAAGACTGAGGGGTAGAATCAGTGTCTAATTCAGGGGCTGCAAACCCAGATGCCAACTGGGCCAGGCAGTTCATAATAATCAATTAATAATAATAATATTAATAATAAAGTAAGGCAGGTGTAAGGTGGCAAATGTCTGGGGGGTAAAAGAGAGGTGACGACTTGGGTGGCTTAAAGGGGGCAAGACCTGGCAGAAAGGGGTGACCTCCACTCAGCTCCAGCAATGGCCAGATTTTCCGACTTCTTAAAGAGAAGCCAGATTTTTATGGGATAACTCCTTTTTTTAATGTTTATTTCTTTTGAGAGAGAGAGAAAGCATGAGAGCACATGAGTGGGGGAGGGGCAGAGAGAGCGGGAGAGAGAATCCCCAGCAGGCTCTGCACTGTCAGCACAGAGCCCAATGCGGGGCTTGAACTCACGAACCACGAGATCATGCCCTGGGCCGAAATCAAGAGTCTGATCAGTTGGTTAACTGAGCCACCCAGGTGCCGCGTTTATGGGATAACTTCCGATTTTGAACCGCACCCAATTAAAATTTGCACGCCAAGCAAAACACAGGTGCGGGCCACTGCCAGTCGCCTGTTTGCAGCCTGTGGCCTAAATGATCTTTGCATTCCTTCCCGCTTTGCCCACTGTCCCAACACAGTGCCTGGCACACAGCAGATATCCGGTGCAGGCAGACCTGGTGGAGAACTGAACCGTGCTGGTGACAATCACTGAATGATGGGGCTAGCCTGAACCCTGCAGGCTTCTTCCACGGGCCTGGCCACCCTCCCCGGCTTCCCTGGCAGCTCCCCATCGCCCAAGGTGTTTCCTGCCCTGGTTGGCCAGCACTCAGGATCTGAGACTTCTTCCTCGTGTTCTTCCTTATGTTAACACACAGGTCACGTCACCCCTCTGCTGCCTGCGTGTGCTCCTGATATCTGAAGTCAGGAGTCATTGTCACCATGGAGGGTGGGTGCTTCCTCTCCTAGCACTCAGGCACCGTCACATCCTCCTGTTTTGTTCTCTTCATCGCACCTGTCACTTTTCACCTTTTTTTTTTAACGGAAGCACTGCCCAGTGTGGGGTTTGAACTCATGAGCCTGAGATCAAGAGTCTTGACTCTTTTTTTTTTTTAACATTTATTTATTTTTGAGAGAGAACGAGAGTGCAGGGGAGTTGCAGAAAGAGAGAGAGAGAGAGAGAGAGAGAGAGAGAGAGGCAGACACAGACTCTGCATGGACATCAGAGAGCCCGATGTGGGGCTTGAACTCATGAACCATGAGATCATGACCTGAGCTGAAGTTGGAAGCTTCACCGGCTGAGCCATCTCGGCGCCTCCCACCCCCCCACCCCCCCTACCCCCCGCGGAATCTTCTAAGGAACTTTTGGCTTAGGCATCTTCTGCTCCCTTTTACAGGCTAAGGGCCTGTGGCTCAAAGAGAGGGAGTTACTTGTCCAAGGTTGCCCAGTTGGTACGGGTGGTGGCAATTTCGACCCTGGTCTGTCTGCCTCTGGTGCGCCCTGAGTGTGCCCTTGGCAGTGATGCTTAGGTAACAGAGAGGGGGCAGGGGAGCAACCACCTCGTGATTCAGTGAGCACTGAGTGAAGTGAATCACCCTCCTTCCCTCACCATTAACCATTTTTATTAACTTGTCACGACTCCAAGTGGGCAGTTTACCTTGAGGACGAGTCCTCACCGGAGTAGATGTGACTCTAGGCCATCCTCAAAGTCGCCTGGTTGGCAGTGAGCCCTAAGCGTGGGACTTGAGCTCAGGTCCCCGGACCCCGGGCCTTTGTCTCCTGCGCCCGGCTGCTCCCGGCTGTCACGTGCTGAGCCCTCCCTTGCCTCCCCAGCTGAGAACGCCACCAACACCACCCAGGATGAGCAGCGGGAGTGGCTGAGCTGTGACCGCCAGGAAGAGATGCTCAACCTGGGCTTCACCATCGGCTCCTTCGTGCTCAGCGCCACGACCCTGCCGCTGGGGATCCTCATGGACCGCTTTGGCCCCCGGCCCACGCGGCTGGTTGGCAGGTGAGGGGGGGGGCAGGAAGGCAAGGCTGGTGCTGCAGGGGTGAGGGGAGGCTCAGGGTGTTCGCGGGCAACCCCTTCTCCTTCCCTGGGTCTCCACAGTGCCAGCTTCGCCGCGTCCTGCGCCCTCATGGCCCTGGCCTCTCGGGACACCAGAGGTGAGTCGTTTGACCTCTCGCCGCCCACAGGAAAAGAATGAGTGGGATGAAGGCAGATCGCCTGCCATCCCGGCTCCTGCCCTTGGCCTCCCACAGCCCCCCAAATGCCCTGACCCATCGCTCTCCCCTTCCCAGTTCTGTCTCCGTTGATATTCCTGGCGCTGTCCCTGAATGGCTTTGGTGGCATCTGCTTAACGTTCTCTTCACTCACGGTGAGTGTGACAGGCCCCGCTTGGCAGGAGGGCACCCTGGCGTGGGGGTGGGAGTAGAGGAGAGTGAGGGGGACAGCGGGTGACGGAGGAGCCAGTGGACCCAGAGCAGAGGCGTGTGCAGGCTGCCGCTGAGGGTGGACGTGAGGCTGTGTCCGTGGGGATGTGACGCCATGTGGGAGTGTGGGTGTTGGGGGGTGCGTGTGTCCCCAGCACACAATGTCTGCTGGCCTCGGTTCTAGGCGCTGGGGGGGACAGCACAAACAGAACTGCCGACTTCCTCACCTTTCTGGAACTTCCGTTCCGGGGTTGGGCGAAGAGGCAGCCTTCTCCAAACAAGTAAACTAATAAATGCTGTCAGTAGTCGGAAGTGCTGGAAAGAAAAGAAAGCCGGGCAGTGTGGCAGATAGTGACACGGTAGGAGCAGCGTGTGCGTGTGTGTGCGTGTGTGTGTGATGCTCTAGATGGGCAAGGGCGTGCACAGGTGAATGTGTTCCTGAGGGTATTAGGTTAAGCCACGTCAAATTGCCGACACTTGACCGTGCTGGACCTACAGAAACAGCTTTTTCCACATGACTCAGCCTCCTGCAAATGTGTGTGGCTTTGTGTGTGTGTTGCTCTAAGTGTGTGTGTCTCTGTATGTGAGTGTAAGGGTTAAAGGCTGATGAGTGTGTGGTGGGGGAGGGGTTCCTGGCTGGGCCAGCCTCGGGGCTGTTTATCTCGGATGAGGGCCGCCCTGACCCGTCCTGACCGCCAAACTGGGTGTTTTTGGCTGAATTTCACCTCACCCAGCAGCCGCCTTTAATTCCAGCCCGGGACGTTTCACAACTCTCCAAGGAAGCGGATCCCTTCCTCCCCGCCCCCCTCCCCCCCCCGCGAAGCCCCTTCTCCACGCTGTGCAGCTTGGCTGGGGCCCTAGATCCCTTTTCTCCTCTGTGCCCTGTCCCGCGCTGCGCGGTGCGCAACCTCGGACCCTGCCCCTGCCGGCCTAGGCTCTGCGCCCGCCGCCCGCCCGCCGCTCCTCCCCCTGCCCCGCAGCCAATAATCTCCAGCCAATGGCAGGGCCCGGCGCCTGCCCCGCCCCCGCCCCGGGCCTCTGCCCTCGCCCGCCAAGACAGACCCGAGCCAGGACCTCCAGTGCTGCCCAGCCCCTCGCCCCCGTTAGCCCGGCCGGCCTCGTGCCCTCCCCCCCACCCCGGCGCCGCCCTGCTGGGCCGAGACAAGCGCCCCGAGACCCTGGGGCGGGGGTGCCAGGGGTCCGGGCAGCTCTCCCTGGCACTTTCCCTGGTGTCCTTGGCAGCGTGCCTTGCAGATACCAGGTGCCTGGGAAACCTCTACCCCAGCGGGGGTCAGCCTGGTCCCACCCCCTTTTCACAACCGCTTGGAAGTTGGTGGAGGACTCAGCTCTCTGCGGGTTTTCTCCTCTGTGGAGAGGATTGAAGTGTTGGGTGGCATCTAAGGCCTTTCCCAGCTATGGGCTCTGTTGACCTGGTGGGGGGGGGGGGACGGTGGGGCCAGAGGGGGATGTACACAAAGGGCAGCATGACTTTGCTTTCTCCTCCCCGGAGGGCCTGGCTCAGGCCGGAGAGCAGAACATATGATCAGTTCTCTACTGGTGGCGATTCTTGGCCTGCTGTGCACGTCAGAGCCACTTCTCCTGGTCACCTGGCCTGCCCCTGCCCCCTCCTTTACATCCGTCCTTCCCTCCCTGGCACCTCCCGTGACTTGTGCCTTTGGGGCCTTTGGGGCCACCCAGGAGGGCTCATTACAGAGCCAGCCATGGTCACAGCCTTGGGGTCTGGGATAGAGCCGGGGTTGCCAGAACAGGGGAGAAAGTCATTAAGGAGCTCTGTGAACTTGAGTACATTTCTTTCCCTCACTGGGCCTCAGTTTTCTTATCTGTCAAATGAGTTGCACTAGATCAGTTTTTCTTAAACACCCATTCCGTGGGTTATTAAGAGGCGTCACAAAATAGAAGGGCTCCACGAACAACTAACTTGGGAAACCCTGGGCTCGAGCGGAATTGACAAAAGTGTTCTTTGAGGGCACTTTTGGGAACCGTTGAGATGCTCAAGTGCATTGGGAGTCTGTGGGAGGGAGGGTGTTAGCCAGTTTCCCGTGATTTTGCCTTTGAGCTTTTCTGTTGCCTCTCCTGAGGCTGGTGTTCCTGGAGCTCACTTTGAGGGCTGCGGGGTGGGGTGCATCGAGGCTTAGTCCCATTGACTGGGCCAGGGGTCCCCTGGGCAGTGTCAGGGTCCTTCAGCTTACTGGTACTGCTTCCCGCCCTCAGCTGCCCAACATGTTTGGGAACCTGCGATCTACGTTCATGGCCCTCATGATCGGCTCCTACGCCTCTTCTGCCATCACGTTCCCGGGAATCAAGGTATTGGACCTGTTTGGGGCGGGGGACCAGTGAGGTCACCTGGGTCTTCTTTTTGCCTAGAGAAACTAGGTGGCGTTGGGTGAGTGGCTGGCATGCCTGGGAACCGTTGTTCCTGCCAGGCAGAGGTCAGTCCCCACCACCGTGGGGCAAGCACTGACGTGTCATGGGAGGGGCCCAGGCATTGCCGCTGGCCGATGGGTCTCCCTGCTTGCCTCCTTTCCTTTCCTGCCATCCTAGGCCAGGCCTTCGTCCTCTCTTCGGGGCTAGCTCAAGCCTTCCCAGCTGGTCTCCCTGCCTCGGACCTTTCCCCTCTCTGGTCTGTCCTTCACGTGACTTCCAGAATGATTTTAGTTGGAGGCCTGGCTCACACACCTGCCCTGCTTCACTGACAGAATCAAGTCCCTCCATCCTCTTTACAGACATTCAGTGCCCTTGATCTCTCTGGCCTCAACCACTTTTCCAGCCACATTTCTTTCCTTCACCTGCCCTGGACAGGCTTGTTGCCTTGGTCCAAGGTCATGAAGTTAGTCCATATCAGGCTACAGCCTGAACAAATCAGCCTGGCAGAATTAGAACCGGAAGGCCTGAGTTCTAGCTTGGGGGCAAGCTTGCGGCCTCACGCCTTCCTCTGATATCAAATGATAACAAAGCGTGCTTTCAACTGGGCCATAGGATGCCCTTCAGATTCCACCATGGGCGGTGAAGTTTGTTTAGGAGGCACTTGCTGGGTGCCCCCAAAGGAGTTTGAGAGTGCAGGGGTGGGAGTGGCCATCAGTTGTTCAGGTAGCAGCAGGTATGGAGGGTGGGAGGGGTTTGAGGAGGCAGATCTTAACACCCACTCACTTGGAGATGTGGTTCTTTGAAGCTCTGTCCTGTCCCCCAGAGAAGAAGAGAGCCTCAAGGCCCAAGGCTGAGGAGGAGCAGAAATTTTCCCAGGCAGCACTGGAGCTCTGGGCAGGAGCCTGAGGAGGGGGCAGATGTCAGTCGCCCCAGGCAGGGAGGACAAGAGCAGGGACACCATCTCTAGGTACCTGGCTTCCCCAGTAGAGGGCTGACGCATTGGCACAGAATCCCAATCAGTTCCCAGCCCACTTGGGTTGGAAGGCCTTGGGCAGCGCTCTTTGCACACATGCGCACACGCCCACGCTCCCAGTTGTCCTCCCTGGGAACACCTGTGAAAAGTGAGATAAGGCTTCTGGGTCGGGTTTGTCTTTCCCTCAGGGAACGTGCCAGGAAGGGGCAAGATACACACAGGCCTGGTAAACCTAGAGCATTACTTTTTCTCTTTTGTACATAAAATGCAATGGCATTTTTGTGTGGAAGCCAACATGTGCGTGGAGTCACAGGCAGGCTTGTGTGTCCTTTTCTGATAATAATTGACATTCCAAAGACCTTCAGCACCCGGGGGTGGGTGGGTGGGATTACTTCACGTCTCGTTAGGGGGCTGGGGTGAAAAGGGGAGAGGATGGTGGTCTCCTGGGTCTCTTAACTTCCGGCCTCCACTTCCCATCTGCAAATCAGGTGCAAGGAATGGGGTAGAAGAGACCTTGTCTAGGGTCTCTGAGGCCTGGGCTCTGCCTTGGGCTGGGAGAGGTGAGACCAGGTGGCCCATGGGCCTGCCCCTCCTTCCACAGCTGATCTATGATGCTGGCGTGTCCTTCATGGTCATCATGTTCACGTGGTCGGGCCTGGCCTGCCTCATCTTTCTGAACTGTGCCCTCAACTGGCCCAGCGAAGCCTTTCCTGCTCCCGAGGAAGTCAACTATACGTGAGTGGCTGTGGAGGGCTGTGTGACGAGGGGGACTCCCCTCCCCGTGGAGGGAGGGGTGGGTGGGGAGTGGGGGGCGGTAATACAATGGACAGAATCAGCTTTGGCCTCTGCTTTCTCATCTGTACAATGGGCGTGATCCTCCCCACCGACAAGCGTTTGAGTAGAAGTGGCACATAACGGGCGGTCAAAACACCGCCACTGTTATTCTTTCTGAGTTTGGAGGATGGGAACAGAGTAGGAGGGACCCCAGCAACAGTGCCATGTGTCATATGGTCCCAGGAGGGGGATACAAAGACTCAAATACCCCACCCTTTGTAGGACAGCCTGAATGCTGACTTTTCTCCACCCCCTATCAGTTCAGAGGGGTCAGGGGAGATGTTCCACAAGGAAGCCTGTCAAAAAGCTGATATTTGAGTGTCTGCTGCGGGCCAGGCCCTGTGCTTAGCAGTCCTACCACCCTCCACAGTCCTGTTAGTGGGCTCTTTTATTAACTCCATTCATAACAAAAGTTCAGGGAACAAAGTGACTTTCCTAAAGTCCAACCACTGAAGCGGGCAAATTAAAGATTGGAACCAGGCTCTCTGACTCCAGAGTCTGAATTCTTTGGTTTTTTGTTTGTTTGTTTGTTTGTTTGTTTTTATTAAAAAAGTTTTTTTGGAGCGCCTGGGTGGCTCAGTCAGTTGAGCGTCCGACTTCAGCTCAGGTCATGATCTCATGGCTTGAGTTCAAGCCCTGCGTTGGGCTCTGTGCTGACGGCTCAGAGCCTGGAGCCTCTTCAGATTCTGTCTTTCTCTCTCTGCCCCTCCCCCGCTCACACTCTGTCTCTCAAAAATAAATAAACATTAATAAAAAAAAGTTTTTTTTAATGCTTATTTATTTTTGAGAGAGAGAGGGAGGGACGGAGTGGGGGAGGGGCAGGGAGAGAGGGAGACACAGAATCTGAGCTGTCAGCACACAGCTCAACGTGGGGCTCAAACTCAAAAACCGTGAGATCATGACCTGAGCCGAAGTTGAACGCTTAACCAACAGAGCCATCCAGGCACCCCTCCAGAGTCTGAATTCTTTTTTTTTTTTTAATTTTTTTAACATTTATTCAATTTTGAGAGACCCAGACAGAGTGCAAGCAGGGGTGGGGCAGAGAGAGGGAGACAGAGAATCCAAAGCAGGCTCCAGGCTCCGAGCTGTCAGCACAAAGCCCGACATGGGGCTCGAACTCACCAACGATGAGATCGTGACCTCAGCCAAAGTGGAATGCTTAACCAACTGAGCCACCCAGGCTCCCCTCCAGAGTCTGAATTCTTAATGCTGCCTCCATGGCAACAGCCCAAGTGAAAAAGGACTCGCCCACCCTTCACTTACTGGGTGCTAAAGCTGGCCCCTGGCCCAGGCTCCGAGTGACAGATGCGAGCCTGCACTAGGCAGCTTGTCAGTGGGCATGTCAGCCAGTGCCAGGTAAAGGGTTGTGCAGCACCCCTAGGGCAGACTGGGATGGACCCCTTGGGCAGACTGTCGAGGGTGGGCTCTGCGTGGCTGGTTCCCACATTCCCTGGCCCGGCTGCTGGCAGGAAGAAGATCAAGCTCAGCGGACTGGCCCTTGATCACAAGGTGACAGGTGACCGCTTCTACACCCATGTGACCATTGTGGGCCAGCGGCTGAGCCAGAAGGCCCCCAGCCTGGAGGACGGGGCTGAAGTCTTCATCTCATCCCAGGATGTTCGTGGCATCTCAGAAAGCTCTCCTGAAAGTGAGTGTCTGGTCAAGGGGCCAGCCTTGGGTGACAGGTGGGGTGGGTCCTCATGCTTATTAGTGAGCACTCGTTCTCTCCCCTTGTGCTCTATACCCAACACCCCATGATGTAAATAGGTGAGGTTTGATCCCCATTTACAGAATGAGGGGAAATCAGAGCTCAGAGAACTCTACAAGTTCAGACTCGGGGGTACTCTGTTGGATTCCTGCATGAAGGAGTGGGGGAGGAGCTTCCAGAATGGGGCAGGATCTCCAGGCCTGTGGGACGGTTGGTTTCATCAGGGTTCCTTACAGCCTCTGAGCCCCTTGCATCAGGTGCCGCCAGGTTGAGCCAGCTGCGAGGCCCTCCAGCGCCCGGCTGGCTGGCTCCCCCTGCTGGCTGGAAGAGGATCTGCAGCCACCTGCCTGAGCCGCTTCCCAAGGTGTCAGCTCCCAGATGATCGGCAGGTGCACCTGCCTTGGAGTCAGGAGATGGGGAGTCCGGCTCCCCAGTTGCAGGCCGTGTGACTTGGGCAGATCACTTAAGCCTGTTCTGGCTTTCCTTATCTCTGAAACTAGCAGTCATCATGCACACTGGAGGGGGAAGTTAGCTGTGAGGCTTAAACGGAGCCGTGGATATGGCAGCTCTGTAAATGGCACAAGGCTGTGCGTCGTGAGGGTATGACCCCCCCACCCCCACCCCCGCGGAGTCTCCCGTGGCAGAGTGGTGGCAGCCATGAGCTGAGTCCAGCCGACCTGCAGCTTCCAGCCCTGTGAGCTTGAGCAAGTCATTGGGTCAATTTCCTCATCTGCAGAACGTGCTGAGGACAGGGTTGTTGTTCACTTTTGGTAAATGGGAAGGTGCTTAATAAATAGTAGCTAGAGTTATTACCACACCAAGGTATACACCCAGCGGGCAGCTGAAAACGTTCTGTTGAGATCAGTATTAAACTGGGCAAGAACTTGGAGGCCAGTGAATCTGAGCCCTCGTTTCTGAAGGAACCAATCCCCTGAGAGTCACACAGTGAGTGGCTGAGCCCCTCTAGAACTGCATCAGCTGGGACAGTTGGAGGGAAAAGGAAGATCTGGGGCTCAGGGGCGCCCTCTGCTGTCTCTCCAGAGTCTGTCCCCTTCCGCCAGAGCCTCTGTTCCCCCATTTTCCTGTGGAGCCTTCTCACCATGGGCATGACCCAGCTGAGGGTCATCTTCTACATGGCCGCCATGAACAAGATGCTGGAGTACCTCGTGACTGGTGGTCAGGAGCATGGTGAGGTGCTGCTGAGCCCACTGGGGGCTGGGGGCACAGGAGGGTCACCCTGGCGGGCTCCTCTCACTCTGGCTTCTCTCCCCACCCCCCAACAGAGACGGACATCCTGAGAAAACGGGCGGCAGAGACAGGTAGGGGGATAGAAGTTGGGGGCCTGGCCCACTCCCGCCCCACTGGTGCCCACTCCACAGGGAGCCTGGGCCCAGCCTTGTAACTCTGGGCATTTGGGGCATCTGAGAATCTGGGGGCCAGAGGGGGGCTATTCTGGCCCTGCTTCTCCTACACCGGAAGTGGGTGACAGTGCCCACCGGGCTGCTGGCATTGCTCGTGCCAGCTCCTGACTCCACTTCTCTTCCCGTCCTGCCCAGTTGGGTTCTACTCCTCCATCTTTGGGGCCATGCAGCTGTTGTGCCTTCTCACCTGCCCCCTCATTGGCTACATCATGGACTGGCGGATCAAGGACTGTGTGGACGCCCCCACTGAGGGCAGTGCCCTCGGAAACGCCAGGTGACCTGTATAGGGATGGTGGCAGCTTTTTGTTTTTCATGTGCTTTCACAGCCGGCTTCTCATTTCCTTCTCCCGAGAGCCCTGGGAGAGCAGGACTATCTCCCCATTTTACAGATGAGGAAACTAAGGCTAAGGTGGGCATAGCTCACTTGATCATAAGGATAGCTGAGGTCAAGTGCTGACCGTGCACTAGGCACCTTGCATTGTCTTACGGAGTCCTACAACAGCTCTCTGAGGGAGGTATGTTATCCTCACTTCACAAAGCTGACACGCAGAAAGGTTAAGCAACTTACCCAAGATCGCACAGCTCGTAGTAGCATGTTCCGGAACCTATGTTGTAAAGGGTATACTCAAAAGCCTTCTTATGGCTAGAAAGAGAGAGAGTTGGAATATCAGACATCTATTGCTGTATCACAGATTAGCCCCAAAGCTGGGCATCTTTAAACAGCTAACGTTTCTTGTCTCGTATAGTTTCTGAGTCAGGAATCTGGGAATGACTTAGCTGGGCGTTCTGGCTCAGGGTCTGTCTGTCTGAGTCTGTTTGGGCTGGTGTAACAAAACACCACACACTGGGTGGCTTAAAAACAATAGACGCTTACTTATTACCGTTCTGGAGCCTGGAAGCCTCAGATCAGGGAGCCAGTGGTTGACCGAGGACCTTCTTCTGGGCGGCTATCTTCTTGCTGTGTCCTCACATGGCCTAAGGAATAGGGAGCTCCGTGGGGCCTCCTTTATAAAGGCACGAATCCCATGATGAGGGCTTTCCCCTCGTGATTTAATCACCCGCCAAGACCCCCACCGCCTAATACTGCCATGTTGGGCATGAGGATTTTATCATGTGAATTTCGGGGGGACACAGTCATTCAGACCACCGCAGGCTCTCTAGCTGTCGGCCAGGCCTACAGATATCTGAGATATTGACCGAGGTCAGAGAATCTGTTCCTGAGCTCACTCAGGTGGCTCTTGGCAGGAGGTTTGGCTCCTCTCCACCTGGGTCTGTCCCGAAGGCTGCTCACCACAGAACAGCTTCCCCCAGCAAGGGGTCTAAGGGAGGGAGGCAAAGACAGAAGCTTCTGTGTCCTTCACAGCGAAATCTCACCAGTGACATTCCATTGTTTCTGTCGTATTCTGTGGGTCGTCCAGAGTAACTGGTACAGTGTAGGAGGGGACTACACAGGACATGGGTAGCAGGAGGTGGGGCCAATGAGGCCCATCTTGTTGGCTGGAGACCACAATTGGGTCTTGAACCCGGGTCTTCTGGGTTCTTTCTGTGTTAATCTAAATAGTTCCTGTTTGTCCTGAGAGGACAGGAGAGAAGGCAGCTAAGGAACAATCTCGTGGCTTCCCTCCCCAGCATTGGTACTCCAGCCCGGGCACCCTGCCTATGGCTCCTGATGGCAGGGTCATCTGTCTAGGATAGATGAGCATCTCGGCCTGCTGGCCTCTCCCCTGGAGTGTGCCAGGGAGGGGCCTGCTGGATAGTCCGGGGCCAATCTGCTGTCCCCGGAGTGGCATCTACTTTTGTCCAGGCTGATGGGCAGAGATGCTTCCGTAGAGGTGTCCGATTGGAGACGGCGTCAGAGCTTCCGGTTCGCCACCTTCCTTCCTATCCTTGATTCTCAGGATTCAGTGTGCACGAGACGTGCCTGGGCTGTTTGTCAGAATGCAGCTTCCTGGGCCCAGCCTCTGAGATTCTGGGGTGGGAGCCTGGAATCTGCATTTTAAAGAAAGCCCCGAGGTGATGCTGGGGTAAAAGGTGGGGGAGCCACGCTTTGAGGAACACAGGGCTGGGGAAGTGGTTTGCTGCCTTTGTCACCCCTGCGGTAGAGGCCCGGGAGAAGAGGGGAAGGCCAGGCGGGGAACCAGGCAGCTGCTGGGGACGTGGAGGCAGCAGCCGGTGACATCCTGTTCTCCTCAGGGATGGGGTCGCCACCAAGTCGGCCAGACCGCGCTACCGCAAGATCCAGAAGATCACCAATGCCATCAACGCCTTCACCCTGACCAACTTTCTGCTGGTGGGGTTTGGCGTCACCTGCCTCATCAATAGCTTACACCTCCAGGTACCCACCTCTGTCCTCCCCCGTCTCCCTGCCTCCCAGGACCCCTCCGAAGGGCCATTTTGCCCCATGCCTGCCTTCCAGGAAGCCAGGTTCTTGTCCTCTGGGTCTGTCTTCTGGGTCTCTGGGTCCCCCCCGGGGGGGGCGGTATTCTGGGGATCGGGTGGGCAAGGGCTCCGCGCGGCTTCGTGTCGCCCGCCACCCTCCCCATCCTGCCTCGGGCCTCCACACCTGCTCTCACCTCTTCCCTCTCTCTTCTTGGTTTCAGTACGTGACCTTTATCCTGCACACCGTGGTTCGAGGTTTCTTCCACTCAGCCTGTGGGAGCCTCTACGCTGCAGTGTGAGTCAGCTGCTTCCTCCCCCAAACCCGAAGAATCCCCGAGCAGAGTCGAAATGGCCCCGCCCACCCCGTCATGCCCCTCTCCGCTGCCTCCCAGGAGTGCTGACCTCTTGGAGTTGGTGGGGGAGCTGGGAGGCCGCCTGGTGGGCTGGTGGTGGGGCTGCCCTCTCCCGGCATCGGCATCTCATCTCGGGTGGTGGGGTCCCTGCCTCTTCAAAGGTAGCCTGCCGCCAGGGGATCCTCCCTTAGAGGAAGCCAGGATTCTTCTCCTTCTCCTCCTTCTCCTCCTTCTTTTTTTTTTTTTTAAAGTTTATTTATTTTGAGAAAGAGAGAAAGAGAGAACAAGCTGGGGAGGGGCAGAAAGAGAAGGAGACAGAGGATCCGAAACCGGCTCCGTGCTGACAGCAGAGAGCCCAAACGCAGCGCTCGATCTCAGGAACCGTGAGATCATGACCCGAGCCGAAGTCGGACGCTTAACCAACTGAGCCTCCCCCCCCACCCCCACCACGTGCCTTGGTCCTATGTCTGCTCTCCTCTCTCCCCCATCAGCCCTTTAGAAATTTCCAGATTGCAGCCTGCCTTATGACTCTCCGCTCCATCTGGAGCAGCCCCCGGTTCCCTCTCCCCTCACCCTTTTGGTTTCCACTGCCAGTGCTGCTGAGGGACTCCCCGGGGTGCGTAATGAGCAATGGCAGTGACAGTTGTCACCGTTACCAGGGGCTTCTTCAATGGCAGGCGTGGTGCAGGACACCTGGCCAGGGTCAGCAGAGGGCAGCCCGTCTCCTTCACCTGCTCGAGCCGGAGCCTTGGAGTGAGCCTTGGCTCTTCCCTTCCTCACACTCCATGTCTAGTCCTCTGCGGTCCCGCTGTCCACAGACCCCGAATGTGACCCTCTCCTTGTCTCCACCGCCACCCCCCTGCCCTGGCTGGGCGAAGCAGCTCCTGGCCGGGTCCCTGCATCTGCTCTCGCCTCCCTCGGTCTATTTAAGTTTATTTATTTATTTTGAGAGAGACAGAGCGGGCAAGGGAGGGGCAGAGAGAGTGGGAGAGAGAGAATCCCAAGCAGGCTCTGTGCTGTGAGCACGGGGCCTGATGCGGGGCTCAAACTCACAAACCATGAAGTCATGACCTGAGCTGAAACCAAGAGTCTGATGCTTAACCGACAGAGCCACCCAGGTGCCCCCTCCCTTGGTCTATTTTTAACACAGGGGCTGGAGACACCTGCTGGGACATAAGTCTTTTTCTGTCACTCCATGGCTTCCTGCCTTGTGTCTGAGAAAAAGCCAGAGGCTTTGTTATGGCTTAACAGGCCCTACAAGGTCTAGCTCCCCCCTCCCCCACCCCGGGCCCTGTCTGCTCTCTTCACCCCCCTTCCCCCTTCTCTCACTCTGCTGCGGCCTCTTCATTTCTCAGAAACCCCAAGTGTGTCCCCTACTTAGGCCATTTGCACTTCCTGTTCCCTCTTTCTAGCACAGTCTCCCTCCAGATAGCTGCAGGGCCCACAGTTACCTCACCTTCTCCAGGTCCGTACCCAGGGTCCCCTTGTCAGTGAGGCCTCTGCTGGCCATCCTGTCCACGGTGGCAGCCCCCTGGACGCCCCCACCTGCTTTCTCCACCCTACCTCTCTCCTTGGCTCCCGTCACCAGCCAACAATCTATGTGTGTATCTTGCTCGTTGTCCGACTGACACCGGCCCCACCAGAAAGCCACCTCTACGAGGGTTCGGTTCAGTGCTGAATGTGCTTGCACCTTAGAATGGCACCTGGCACGTGGGAACTCAGTGAATCCTTGTCAAAAGAATAAATGAACCGCCCAGCGAGGTCAGTGCTATCTCGGTTATTAGTGGAGGAAGTGGGTCTCCGAGAGATTGCATAACTTGCTGTTATCACACAGATAGTAGTTGGCAGAAGCCAGCTTAGTGGCCCCGAAGCCGCAGCACACAGCTTTGAGGCCAGAGTCCAGAAAGCACAGGCGAAGAGGCTTTTTTTTTTTAATTAATTAAAGTTTATTTATTTATTTATTTATTTGGAGACAGGGAGGGAGAGAGAGTGGGCGTGTGTGCGCACAAGTGGGGGAGGGGCAGAGAGCAAGTGAGAGAGAGAGAGAATCCCAAGTAGGCTCCACACTGTCTGCACAGAGCCCGATGTGGGGCTCGAACTCACAAACTGTGAGATCGCGACCTGAGCCGAAATCAGGAGTCGGATGCTTAATTGACTGAGCCACCCAGGTGCCCTGCAAAGAGGCTCTTAAGTTCCACCCTGCCCGCCTAACCTGGGGGCGGGGGGGGGGCTGGCACAGGGGGCTGGACTGGAGAGGACCACGTGCCCGTCCTAACTGGCCTACCTCTCCTTGACAGGTTCCCGTCCAACCACTTTGGGACGCTGACGGGTCTGCAGTCCCTCATCAGTGCTGTGTTTGCCCTGCTCCAGCAGCCGCTTTTCATGGCCATGGTGGGACCCTTGAAAGGAGAGCCCTTCTGGGTGAGAACTGCGGGTGGCGTGGGGGTGGAGAGCAGGAGCCCCTTTCCAGGGGGCTGAGGGGGAGGGGCTTCGAGGTGACAGAATCCCTCACTCATCTCTCAGACTGAAGGTCTCCGATCTGGGGGCTCCCCAGCTGGCTGTCCATCACAACCCGTCACAGCGCGTTAAAAATACAGATTCCCCAGCCAGCCGCATCAGCATCCCTCACCCTGGGCCCAGGAGTATCTTTGTGCTAAGCCTCCGGGTGCCTTGTGAAGTGGCCTAGCTCTGATGCAGTCCAGTTTCACCTAGTGCATGGATCCTTTCTCCAGCACCTCTGGAAAGGGGTTCCAACAAACCCTGTCAACACCCTCAGTGACGGGGCAGCAGCCATTGGTATGGTCAGAAGGGCTTTTCCTTACCCAGAACCGACATCTGCCTCCCTAAAGCTGACCTTCTGTCTGCCCTGTGGGGCCACCTGTCCCGTAACCTTTCTCCCACAAGAATGATGGAGAAAGCGTAGCCACCCTTTAGTGAATGCTCACCAGGTACTGACAGCCCTGAGGCGGGACTTTAGAGTCATGGTGATTTGCCCAAAGTCACACAGTGAGAAAGGCAGAGCCAGGTGTGGACCGAGGCCCACTGCACGTGAAGGCCACTGCCCTGGGCCTCCTGTCCTCCGGCTGTGTGCCTTGGCTCCTTTAACTGCCTTCGAGTCTCTTCTCAGCACCCGCAATGGGATCCCCTTGTCAGCATCCTCAGAGGTCATGGTTCCCAGCCCAGAAGCTTCCACGTCAGGAAGTAGCCCAGACTGCCTCAGTAGCTCCCCAGAGGGCGCCAGCTGGTGTGGGCACCAGCCTCAGCCAGGGTTCCAACTAGGCTAAGAAACCTTATGAGCCCGTTGAACGTTAAATGAGATATTGGTGGAACAGTGACTGAACACTGGAAGCACTAGCTATATTTATCATTGTGGCCCAGGACCTGAGTACAAATGGCTGCCTTCTCCTCTCTGCTGAAGGTTAAACGGGAGGGCCCTTGCGGGTGATGGGGGGAAGCGGGTACCTGTTTGACTCTTGTCTTTCTCCTTGCCCTAAAGGTGAATCTGGGCCTCCTGTTATTCTCACTCCTGGGATTCCTGCTGCCTTCTTACCTCTTCTACTACCGTGCCCAGCTCCAGAGGGAGTACGCCACCGACTGGGAGGGCCCAAAGAAGGTGCTTGGAAGCTCCGAGGTGACTGCCTAGACCCCTGCAGCCAAGGGACCCGGATGACAGGCCAAGGCCTGAGCTACCAAAGGGAACGCCTTGCCGGAGTCCGGCTCCAGCGGGCCCAGGGGTTCCCGAAGGATGAATGGCGTCGGCGAAAAAGTGAAAATAAAACAAAACTAGAATAAAAAACTAAAATAAAAACGGACACAGACAACAGCAGTGGGTTGAACTGGCCGATTTATTGTAGCAAACGTGGCATGATATGTGTGCTAGTGATTTCCTTGGAGCATATGTCATCTATGCGTTTCTAACATCGCCTAATTTTAAAAATGTTCCTACGTGTAGTCAACCTTTAAGAAATAACATGGCGATTTTCTCGTAAAGTTCCCGCATACCCTTTGATTATTGATTAATTTCTTACCTTATTCCATTATGCATCTGCGTTTATCTATAATCTACAAAGCATTTGCTTTGCTGTTCTCGTGAAAGGCCCTCCATTTCTCGACGCCTCAAGTGGAACAGTTACGGGGACATGACCTCCTAACCACAAGAGGCCAGAAGAACAATGTGTTTGCCTCGGTCCGAGGTGCCGGGAAGGGGCCGATAGGGCCTTAGAAACCCATGCCTCACACATTCTCAGAGAGACAATGCACCTAGGAACTAAGGAACCATTCTGTACCTGAACCGACTAGGTTCAGTCACCATCTGGAATGCCTCCGGGGGGCCAGGTGGGCCTAGGGGTTGAAGTCTCCTGTGCCCAGAGATACACTCCTTAGTTGCCCGAGTGGGGCTTTCAGATCCATTTGTCTCTCCTTTACAGGCCCTCTTTGCTGGCAAATGCAGAGGCCATCCTTCCTGCAAATGGAGGAGTCTCCACAGGGGACGGCAAGGGCTAAACGTAAAGCCGCTCAATTCCTTGCAGAACCTTATTTTCTTCCCTAATGGTTCTTTTCCCAGGGGGCCTGCCGAGGGCAATTCCCCAACAGACGACACCCCAGGTACTTTTAAGGCCAAATTACCTAAAAGCGGGAGGACAAGAAGCTTCACTGTCGGCGGGCCGCCCTGCAGTCACCAGTCCGTCCACAGCCCGGGCCCCGCCACTCAAGCTGGGATAGCTCGGCTTCCAGCAATGCCTCATATGGCTTTTCTACCTGTAACATACGCACAGAGCTGGGCCGTGGATTTATAAATACCAAGAGAAGTTCTATTTTTGTAGGGACTTGCTAAAAGGAAAAAAAAAAAAAAGAACTAAAAAAAATTTTCCCCAAAGCAATAATGCTCCATTGACTGAAGACAGCCCTGTGCTAGAAGGATTGGGCCTTCTTTCTCCTCAGATTGGAGGAGACCAGGATGCGGGCTGTCTTGCCTCTGGGCCTTCATCCTAGGGGCCCACCTCCTGGTGCTTCCTGACGGCTTGTGGGATCAACAAATAGGTTACCCCTAGGGTTCTAGCTATGCGACGCCCAGAGAGTGGGCATGCGTACACATGCACGTGTACGTGTTTGTGTGCACGTGCGTGTGAATGTGTGTGGGTGGACGAAACAACCTTCCCCTCGAGGAAAGGGGCCTGAGGTGGTGGCTGTGTCCTGGATGGGGTATTGGGGGGGTGGGTAAGCCCCTTCAGGGCCGGAGGGCAGGTTCCCTCCCTGGTACTGCCTTTTGTAGGTCTTAGAGGAAATAAAAAGGGAAGTGAGAGACTGGCTGGTGTGTGCCTGTATCTTTGTTGGGGGGGGGCGTGTTTTCCCACACTCCCATCCCTCTCCCCCACCCAGGCTTGGCTGGGCATTAAGTAGGACACCTGAAGTGCCAGCCTGTCCACCTCTGGCTGTCTGCCTCACCTCCCTCTGCTTAACCATCCCTGCCCTTAGTGTCTGGAGGGAGCCCACATCCTGCCCTCTGCTCCTGCTCCCCCATTTCCCATGGTTTGAGGTACAGCCAGGAGGTTGCTTTTGTCTGTACAGGGGGATCGGGGCAGGATGCTTTAGAAATAATCCCTTAGAATGCTGGAGGTTTGTTGAAATTTACACTTTTTTATAGTCTCCTGTTTTATCTTAAAACTTATGCAAATTTTGAGCTCCACTTTCTACTATATTTATACTTATTTTTAACATCGAAATGAGGCTTTAAAATCACAAAGGTAAAGACACCATCTTTGAGAATGAGGGACCCTCCAGGAACTTCCACCTTTTTTATTCCAGGCCGACACCTCTTTATGTCCCTGGGACAGCAGCCTTAGAGGCTAGAGCAAGTCACAGAATGGAGCGGGGGCAGGGGGGGGGGTGGTGGTGCAGGGAGGGGCGCTGACATTTGTTGAGAATCTGCCTGTACTTCACAGGTTATCTCATTTCGTCCTAACTATAGCCCAAGAGGTTAGTGTCTTCACAATGTTTTTGTAGGTTAAGGAAAGCCCAGACAGGTTAAAGCACAAGACCAAGGGCACACGGTTGGTAGGTGTGGAACTGAGCTTGAAACTTGGACACTCTGACTGCTGAGTCCTAACCACAGGCCTGCCAGGGTGGTTAGGGACAGAAAGGAGGTCCCAAGCTTCTCAGCCCAGCCCAGCTGTCCTCACAGGGCTGAGAGTGACCTCAAAAACCTTGCTCATCTCCCCCACCCCAATCCACCCGCGGGTGTGTGTGTGTGTGTGTGTGTGTGTGTGTGTGTGTGTGTAACTTTGGAGAACCCTCAAATGTTAGTGCTGAAGACAGTATCACAGATGAACTGCCTCTTTGTCCTAAATTATCTTTAGAAGTTAATGGAACAGACTAATCCACCCATTTCATAGATGAGAAAACACGTCCAGAGGGGTCTGGAGACTTGACAAAGTCACATAGCAGATCCCTGGCTGCTGTAGCCCAGACTCCTGGCTTCTAACACAGTTCCCTTTTTGCAACATTCTAAACCAGAATTGGACAGCACCCACCAACGGGTTGGGCGGGTTCCCGGAGGGCCTACCTGGGTCTCACTGCTCACCATCCCGCGCCTTGACTTTCCAAGTAATCTGGTGGAGGGCGATCGGGCGCGATCGCGAGCGATGGATCCCACCCGCCCCGGGTGCTGGCTGGAAGAGGAAGCAAGGTATGTGGGCCGGGGGATGGGTGTGCCCAGCAGGCGGCGCTGCGGGGCTGTGTCCGGGATGCGATGGAAGAGGTGGGAGGGGGCTGCGAGCCTGGAAGGGAGCCCCCCACACCCCTCCCCACACACAGCCTCCCCACGGGTGGGTCCTTCCCGGGCCTCGACCCCCAGATTCCTACGCTGGCTTGCACTGCCCTCCTTTGAGATCTCATGCCTTCCCGACCCCCACCCTTGCAAGCGTTATCTGCACCCCCACAGATGCCCAGACGGAAGGAGTGGGTCCAGACGTCGGCCGAAGCCCAGCTGGGGCTTCGGACGGGGTGGGCGTTGCCGGCAGAAATCCCGGCCTCCCGGGGGAGGGGTGGAGAGCTTGGGGAGGGGGCTGGGCAGGGGCGGAAGCGAGCTGGAGCCGTGTTTGTCGCGGCGCTGCCGAGTGGAACAGATGGCTGGGGAGGGGAGAGGGTACGAGGCGGGGGGTGGGGGGGGGGGAAGGAGGGGTGCGGGGGCCGGAGGATGAGGAACGAGGAATTTCGACGCCCTGAGTCTCCCAGGAGAAGCCCCCCTCCCCATCTCTTCCCAGGAAGAGGGGGGTAGCGTCGGCCTTTTCCCGGAGAGCCTGGCCTCTGGCCTGCGGCGGCCCCCGGCTGCACCGCCCGCCGCCCCAGGGCGCGCCCCTTATCCCTGGCCCCCCTCTGGCGCGGGCCCGGCCCGTGGGGGTCAAGGCCGCCTCGAGCTGCCCAGGGCGCTAGGGTTACGGGGGCCGCACTCCGAGGGGCGAGGGGGCGGCGGGAAGCCAGCTCCCGAGCTGGGAGCGAGTTCAGGGATCGTAAATAGCTGAGGGAAAACGTGTTAATTGGAACTTTATGCAGATGAGCTGGGACCGGGGGCTGGGGGGGTGGAGGGAGGGAGAAGGTCAGGCGGGTGCGGGACCCGAGCCCAGTTCCGAGGGGAGGGGAGGGGAGGGCTCTGGCTCGGGACTGATGGGTGAGTATCCTCACGTCTGTGTGGTGGCCTCCCGGGAGGGCCGCGCGTCCCTGCAGGCGAGGCTTCCTGCCTGAGCCCCCACCCCAGAAACCGAGAAGACTCTTCTGGCGTGTCCACATCCCACGTCCAGAGGTCCGGGGTCTCAAATCGCCACGAGGGTGGGGAACACCTTGCAAGTGTCTGTTTCCGCTTGTGGCTGCTTACCTTGGGTCTCACTGCTGCAGCGTCCCCACCCCTGTGGGTCTCCGGGTCTCACTGCTGCAGTGTCCCCTCCCCTGTGGGTCTCCGCGACCTCCCTCTGACTCCTCCATCCTTTATTCCCCATCCCTGGCAACAGCCTCCTCCCCTCTGGAGTGTTGTCTGTTATTTCCACCAAGTGTGTCTGGGGTGGAGGAGGGGGTATCTAACTTTTCTCCCTTTGCTTCCTCCCCTGTCTGCGGCCTCTCCCCTGCCCCTCCCCCCACCTTTCAGGTGTTTCTCAACCCTTAGGATGCTTGGTGACCCCCCCATACACACACACAGTTCTAGGGTCCCCCCCCCAGTAATCCGATTCAGCAGGCCTGGGGGGCTACGGAAGCTGCACTTTAGCAACTTCCCACCTAAATCAGATGGAAAAGACCCTCGTTTTTAGAAACACTGGCAGGGAGTTGGTGTGCTGGAAAGACTGGGCCAGCTTCCTTCAACAGCCCCCCACTTCCAAACCTGTCTCCATGCTCCTGACCTCACCTCTGCTCAGAATGGCCATTCTGGCTTCTGGCGTGACCCCACCAGCCGTGGAGAAGGTGCCAGAAGGAGGGAAGGAAGGAAAGAAGGAGAAAGGGAGAGAAAGAAAGAAAGAAAGAAAGAAAGAAAGAAAGAGGCCTGCACCTGGCTCTTCTCTCTCTGAGTAGGGTCTTCTGCTTCCCGTCTGCCCCTTCCCCTCAGCTGGACCATCTTCCTCTCTTACTCCACCAGCCTGGCCTCTCCTTCTCACTTCCTTTCCTTTTTGCCACTTCATCTGAAGTTTCTAGGAAGGCCACAGGGTCACTGGGGGAGAGTGGCAGGCCCAGCCAGAGTCCCCGCCTCCAAAAGAAAGGGGCAAGAGGCACCTCTGGTGTTGGAAGGAAACGGAGGAGGGAAGCCGGACTTGAGGAAAGGGGACAACAGCAACCATGTAGGTCACCTTTCCAGGGGGGTATTGTACTTATTCCCCACAACAGCTCAATTTAAGCAGCCGGTATTGCCCCCAGATCACAAACAAACGAAAGACAAAAAACACAACGGGCATTCAGAGAGGTTAAGTAAGTTGTTGCAGGTCACACAGTAAGTGGGAGAATAACTAGGTCATTCGCCTTCCACTTCCCCCGAATCGTTTCTCCAGACGCCACTGGTACACGTCCCTGGCCTGTCCTCCCTGCCCCCCGCCCCAGGGGCAATGGGGATGGGGAAGGGCATCATGTACAGGAACGAAAAGAGATGCTCAGGTTTCGGAACATCTGACAGGTCTGGCTGGACGTATTAAAAATTCATGTAGAAACCTGACCCCAGCCGGACCTTGGGTCTGCCACCTGGACTGTACCCGGCCTTGTGGCCTCTCAGAGGCTGGTGGGCAAACTTCCCTTCAGCAGTGTCCTGCAAATCTTTGTATTTCAGAGGAGAGGGGTTCTCTCATGGATCAGGATCTAAAGTCAGGAGCCAGCAGCTCAGAGAGCAGGGCTGAGAACCCTTCCCCCTACTGAGTGTAAGAACCTTAGAGGCTTAAGGGCTTATAAAGGCCGTCATCTGGCGTCCTTCTCCTGTTCCTCTCCCCAGGCGGCTGGCTGCTCACGTTCAGTTCACGTTGACAGAAGCCTGTCTGTGATTCCCAAGGTGGCCAGTGGGGGGCAGCCGTCTGCTTCGAGGTAGCCTGAGCCCGAGCCTCTCTGCTGCAGCTTTGAAGGACAGTCAAAGAACTCCCACTGAGAAGGTCAGAGAGGTGCAGACTGGGCCTTGGAGAAGGGGTCTGGAGTCTGGAATCTGAGGAGCGGGGGAGAAGCGTTCCTACTTTGGGGGAGATTGAGGAACTTTGAGCTTTGTGGGTTTCAAGTGCATGATCCAATCATTCTAGCTTTTTAAGAGTGAGGATTTGGGGTGAGGCCATGAGAGAAAAGGCTAGAAAGGCAGTTGGCACCAGACTCTGAAGGGTCTTTGATGCTCTGCTAAGGCATTTTATCTGTAACCTGTAGGCAGTAACGACGCATTGTAGGTTTCTGAGTGACATAAGGACATAATGCAAATTTTGGTCAGATGAATCTGGCCACCATGGGCAGGCTGGGTGGGAGGGAGAGGCTGGATGTAGGAAAGCCAGAGAGGAGGTTATTGCTATTTTCTTCTGTATTCTAGGCATGAGGTAATGAGGAGATGAAGCAGGGAGGTGGTGGGGGGATGGAAAGGAAGGGGTGGGTTGAGACAGAACTGGGTAAGTGAGCCGACACAGGACATTAGAGAGAGGAGTTAAGCACAGCCAGCCGGGGGGGCCTGGCAGACAATGCAGAATGTGGGTCGAGGTGAACGATGCTTTGTTTCCTTCCAGGGTGGGGAGTCTTGGACAAATCCCTTCCCCTCTCTGGGCCTCAGTTTCCCCATCAGAGCACCGGCGGTTGGACTGGACGGTCTTAACAGCCCCTCCTGTTTCAGGGTGTGGGGTTCAAGGCTGTGACTCTGAGTTGTTTGGAGACGCTGGGGGTCTGTGCCAGTGAGATCTCTGGAGGTGGTCGGTGCACGGAGTCCTGTTTCGGTGGCCGTGCGGCTATGCGTGCACGCCGGTATTTGGGGTACATCTGCCTGTCTGTGGGACCCGTGGGTGTCAGCCTGCCTGCACGTGCTCCATAGCTCTGCATTGTGTGAGTGTGTGAGAGAGAGCGTGTGAGCGTGGGTGTGCACGTGATGGGCGTCCGTGGGTCTGTCTGGGCTGGTGGGGGTGGGGTGGTGGAAAGAGGCTTTGCTGTAGGTTTCTTCCTGAGGCTCACACACTCCTCTTGCTTTCACTGTTCTGAAATAGAATCCGGACCGAAGGCCCATGAATATTTCACAACGATAATTCTGTGACCTGGACGGCCTGCATCTGATTTCCCAGCACCCTCCCTTGCCCTGCCCAGCCCCCAGCAGCTCGTCCTCCATCAGAGCTCTTGGCCCCCTGGTCCCAGTAGCTAGCCTCCTCAAAGTCAGCCTGACACAGGCACCTGGGAGACCCCCGACCCAGAGCTCCCCAGGTTCCTGACTAGCTAGCCGTTTTCACTATCTCCCCACCCACCCCACACACTATCCAAAGTCGGCCTGCCTCAGGCCTTCAGTGTCCACTCCTTCCTGTTTCTGCCTCCTCTCCTGGCCAGCCTTCTGACTTGCCCGGCCAGAGTCACAGAACCTCAGCACCCCTCCCGTCTGAGCGCTGGCATCTGGGTCCCCTCTCTTGCCACTCCCACCCCCCAAGGTAGCTTCTTAATCCTAAATGTAAACCATCCACCTTCTCCCCAGGTTGCTCTGGTGAGACTCACTCCTAGGCTCCATCCCAAGTCCTTCTTAGTCGAGCTTTTTCCTTCCCCTCAGTCTCCCCTTCACACACTGGAAAGATGAAGCTTCTGGTCATACCTCAAGCCAGAAGGACACCCCAACTTGGGACTCTTGTCCCTCTGGTCACCCTAGGACCTCAGTCTCTCTTCTAACCTGCTTGCAGGACTGCTTCTCTGACCTGGTCCATCCCACCTTGCAGCAGCCATGGGAAAGAGAACATTGACCTGTAGGGTTAGGCTGCACACTGCACAAAGGCACTCAGCCAACGGGGCCAGTGTGAGCTGAAATTCAGCCTTAGGCTCCGCTTGCTAAGGTGTTTGCTGTGCTGTGGGGCTGGGTTCCCCTGAGGAAGAGGTGCCTTTTTCAGATTTGCCCAAAGCCATGTTTGGGCTGGCTGTGACCGTGGATGTCTGTTATTTCTCCTTGCAGGGTGAGGTGAGAAATGCTCTTCCCTCCTGAAGGAACAGGGCCTGCGAGGGAGCTGTTAACCAGGCTGCAGGCCTTCCCCAGGGTTAGCTCCTCAGGGGCCAGACAACCCAGGGTGGGCTGTAGCTGCCTCTCTGGGACAAATGGGGAGGTGAGGTGATGTCAGCCCCTACTCTTGGCTGTCAGATTTCACCTGGCCTGCCTGGGGCTCCGCAAACACCCCTCTTCCTCAGTCTTGAGCTTCTCATCGTCGGGGAGCAGCATACACACGGGCTCCAGCCAGCAAGAAGCGCTTTGATGGCATGGGATGGATCCCCTCTCTCTAACCCTCCTGGCCCTGAAATCCCAATGGTGCTAAGCCCTCTTCCCTCTTTTGAGGTCCTGAGCCAACAAATCTTACAGAAGAAGGTAAAATAATAGAATTTTTTAATAAATTTTTTTTTCCCCAAACAACTTATGTTGATCTTCACCACACGGGGGCCACGGTGGAGAGGAAAGTTCTCTCCGGGCACCCTAAAAAATGTCCCGGGTAGACTTAGGAGAAAAGTATTCCTCCCGTGTCGGGAGGTTGAGGGGGGCTAGGATAAGCAGGGGCCTCGGGTTAGCCTGGCCCCAAGTGAGGCATCCCTCCAAAGGGCTCCTGGGTGGGGCTCCCTTCCCGGGAGCTTCCGAAGGCTCTGCTGGTGGAAGATGCTCTGCGGACGAAAGCCCCTCTCGTCCACGGTGGGCACTGGGAGAAAGGGACAGCGGCTGCCTGGGGTGTCCCACCCCAGCCTTGGGGTGGGAAAGAGTTAATGGCCGGAGTTGGGGAGAACAGGGCTGAGCCACCAGACGCGTCCTGACTTCCGGGGGCTGCCCTGAGCCAACAGCCCAGGAGGCAGGGAGAGGCCTGGCCAGGCCGGGTCCCCTGGGAAGAGAGGAGAGGGGAGGGGACAGGAAGGCAGCAAGGCCGGGGGCGGGGACAGGGCCCGGCCGGCCTCAGCCGGGCGGGGCTGGGCGGGGCTGGGCGGGGGGGGGGGGGGGGGGGGCTGGGGGTGACGATGGCCTCTTCAGTCTCAGCACCGCAGTCAGAGGTGGTGGGGCGCCAGGAACAGGAGGCAAAGCAGAGGGGTGGGCAGCCCGGCCGAGAGCGCGGGGCCGCGGGAGTCCGGGGGCGCCTGGCAGGCAGCGCCCGGGCACGTCTGCTCCCCCCGCTGGTCCTCGCCCCCGTAGCCCCCCCAGTAGTCGTCCTCCGTGGGCGCGTCCCCGCCCTGGCGCCCCCGCGGGTCTTCGGCGGGCAGGTCTCGGTAGAGGGTGGAGGGGTCGGCGGGGGGCGCCCCGGCCTCGGCCACCCCGTACAGGTGGTTGGACGAGCTGTTGCCGCGGGCGCGGCTGCCGGGCCGCGTGGGCGCGGCGGGCGGGCAGGCCTGGAAGTCGGCGTCGCGGAGGGCGCGCAGGTCGCGGCCCTGGCGCTCCGGGGGGGTGGCGCAGGTCACGTCGGAGCTGGACACGCGCGCGCGCTGGAACCAGGCCCAGAGCGGCCGCGCGCGGCAGTCGCACGCCCAGGGGTTGGCGTTGAGTCGCAGGAACTCGAGCGCGGGCAGGTCGGCGAGCGCCTCGCCGGGCAGCGAGGCCAGGCTGTTGTTGAACAGGTAGAGGATGGTGAGGCGGCTGAGGCCGCGGAAGGCCGCGCGGTGCACGCCCTGCAGCCGGTTCCCGTGCAGCAGCAGCCGGTCCAGGCTGCCCAGGCCGCGGAACACGTGCTCCGTGAGCAGCCGCAGGCGGTTCCCGTGCAGGAAGAGGTGGCTCAGGTTGGCCAGGTCCGCGAACAGGTCATCCTGGGGGGGGGGGGGGTGGGGGGGGGGAGGACGGGGAGGAGGGAGAGAAGAGAGCGGTCCTTAGAGGCGGGTGGAGAGGAGGGAGGGGAGGGGGAGCGCTGCGGTAGACCGGAAAGGGTTTGACCTTTTGTTCGGAGTCCTGGGTTTGAATCCTGCCTCCCCTCACCCGCGGAGAGGGTAAGGTGGGGAACGCGATACGGTTGAGGGCACTGGTTCTTAGACCGCTAGTGCTTTGAATCTCCTGCAGGGGCCTGCGTGCTGCCCCCTGGGTTCCTGATTCAGCAGGTCTGCCCCCTGGGTTCCTGATTCAGCAGGTCTGGGGTGCGGCCTGAGGCTCTGTTCCCGGGTGGTGCTGATGCTGCTGGTCCGAGGACCACACTTGGAGGAGAACCCTGGGTTTGCTTAAGTATGCAGACGGGGCAGCCAGACTGCCTGACTTCAAGCCCTGGATCCAGCAGTCCTGACTGTGCCACTTGGGGCGAGTCTCAGGATCTCTGACTCAGTTTCTTCACCTGTGAGATGTGGAGATTAGATAAGCAACATACACTCAGTTCCTTAGAACAGGATTTCCACAGGGGTAGGCATTCTGTGGGTTGGCCATGATTGCTGATTTGGCCGTGCCAGTAATCTCTCTAAGCCTGTTTCCGCATCTATAAAATGGGGATGAGTGTACCTCCTCCCGGGTTTGTTCTGAGGATTAAAGAAGACGATCCACACAAAGAGCAGATGGGTGAAGTGCTGGGCACAGTGCCTGGCACATTGGGATTCGGTCCAGTGAAGCCCACAGGCTCTGGAGTGACAGCCCAGGGCTTCGGATCCAGCTTGCCCTCTTTCCAGCTGCGTTACATCGGGCACGTTCTTTAGCCTCATCTAGCCTCAGTTTCCTCAGCATGTATAGCCCAGAGAACAACCTGAGGGTTAGGTGAGATCATGCTGGAAGGATACAGTACCCGCTGGGCACACAGACCACCACCAATAAACGGTGGTTATTACGACAGTAGGGTCTCAGTTACAATTAGGTCCATCCCTTTTCCTCTAACAGAGAGGAGCTTCGTGGGGCTCAAAAATTCTGCTATTCTACTTGGCTGGGAAATTAATGGCACCAAGCATCAGCCCCCCTCCCCCCACCCCCGGAGGCAGCAGGGAAGGGGAAGGAAACCTGCTGTCTGATGCCCTGCATCACTGGTCCCCTTAGAGGGGCTGCCCCGCCTGCCTGCCTGCCTGCCTGGGGCTGGGGGGGGGGGGTCCCAGAATCAGGCCAAGTTAGTGCTGGAAGGATCTTGAGCTCTGATTCAGAATTAATGGGGGTGAGGGAATAGGTCTAGGTATGCTGCACAGGGGAGGGTGGGTAGGAGGCAGGGGGGTGGATTCTGCATTTTATCCAGCTCACCAGCTTGGTGATGGCCAGCCAGACTTGGGAGTCAGTGCTTTGGGGTCCACCGGCCCAGCCACTCTTTATGGAGGAAAGCACAAAGACCCAGAGAGATGAAGGGCCCAGGACCCCAGCACTGAGATCCACCCCTCTGTGCGGGACATCGCTGTGGTCAGCAGGCCCAGGAAGTCTAGTTCCCAGCGATAAGAGCATACGCTGTGCTCAAGGCAGCTCACCCCTGGGTCCTGTTTCCAGGCTGTGGTTCCCACCGGTTCCTGCCAGGGGGGATGATCCCGCCCATCCCACTCAGGAGCCTGGTCGCTGGCTCTCAGGTGGGGGGAGGGCGTTGACTCCTAGCCCACACCCACAGCCTCCACCTTCCTGAGCTCCCGCATTTGCTCGCCCCCTCCCATCTGCCTTCCGCCCTCTCTGCTACAGGAACTGAGCCTGCCAAGAACCCTCTTCTTGGCCACATTGAGATCCGTCCCCTCAACCTTCTTGGCTGTCTCTGACACCAGCGTTCTCTGCCCCCTGCTGCCACCACCCCGTGTGTCCAGCTCAGGTCTCCAGTGGCCTCTCTGCACAGCCGTGGCCTCAGCCTGTCCCTGTCTGGCCTTCCTTGTCCTTGTCTTCCTGGCCGCCACCCCCACCCCCCCCCCCCCCCCCAGGGAGTGGGCTCTGAAACCCTTCCACTGAGACACCTAGTTAGGGTTTCTGTTTTTTTTTTATGGAGTGTTAGCAATAGTGGGCCCCACCCAGAGATCCCTGGTCAGGATCGGTATGGGGCGGGAGTAGAAGCAGAGGTAATCGGCACTTTGGGGACTTCCAGAGGTCAGGAAGGGAGCACCAGAGGTTCAGACAACCCAGAAATTCAGGCGCCTTTGACCCACAGTCCCAACTTGGGGGCTACAGAATGCCTTAATTCCCGCCTCTTCTCCTTGCCCCCTTTTCCCTCTTGCAAAAGTCCTGGCCTTCCCTTGCTGAGCCTCCGTCTCGGGGTCCGCACCCCTCCCCTCATCCAAGCTGTTGCCAAATCCCACAGCCACTTCCTGGGCTGCAGCTCTCAAATCCGGGCCTTCCTCTCTCCCTGTTCAGACGTTCTCTGTGCATTAATAAGCTCTTGACTTTCACAGCCCTCACCCTCACCACCACCCCACCCCCCCACATCACCCCCTCCCTCAGGGCTGAGAGCGGTTGCTAAAGTCATCCACATCCATCTCAGAAAACCACATTTCCCTCACCTCCCCCCAGGTCAGTTCACAGCTCCCTGCATCCATTTGGAATCGTAAGGCAGCATCCCTGCCCTGCCTCGCCCCCCCCCCCCAACATTCTCCTCTTCACTTTGCCTTCCACCCTCCCAGCTCCAGTCTCTGGCATGCTAGCCGCTGGGCTGTGTGACCTTGGGCAGCTCCACGAACCTCTCTGGGCCTCAGGTGTTTTCATCTGTGAAACAAGGGACTGGAGATGGTTGATCATTAAGATCCAACCTCATCTGATATTTATGAGTAAGTGAGTCCTGGAATGTACCTCATTCATTCAACAAAACTGTATTGAGTGTCTACTCTGTGCCAGGCACCCCCACTCACAATGCTCACCAGTCTGTGCCAGGTGTCACCGTCATCGTCTGCGTCAGCATCGTCAAGCAGCTGACTTGCTGAGCTCTCACTGTGTGCCAAGCTCTGTGCTGCCCAGTCCCATGTAGCAACTCCATCATCGCGACCCCACGAGGCCGATAACATTATTATGTCCCTTCCAGAGAACAGGAGAGTGGGGCTCCCCGAAGGCAAGCCACTTGGCTAGGGTCCACCAGCCGTGTATGGTGGAATGTGGATGTGGACTCTGGGGTCAGGCGGACGGGGGCCAATGCTAGGCTACGCTCCTTAGCAGTTGGGTGACCTTGGACTGGTGCCTGAGCTTTGCTGAGGGTCAGCGTCCTCAGCTGCTAAATGGGGGGAATGACGCCTACCCTGAGCCGCCCATCGTGCGGAGCCTTTTGCAAGCAGCATGTGCTTTCGCCCCCACAACAAACCTCTGAGGCGCAGGTCATGTTCTCCACCTTACAGATGGGCCCGGTGAGGCTCAGAGTGGTCAAGTAACTTGCCCAGAGCCACACAGCAAATCAGAAGTGGACCTGGGATTCCAATTCGGATCTGCCAGAGTGCAGAGACTGCCCTTGCGTACCGTGCAGGCTGTAACGATTAAAGGAGAGACCTGGTGTCTCTATCATCTGGTTCTCCTCAAGTAGGACATCGGCTCCAGGAGAGCAGGGACACTGTCTGTTCGCCGCCAGAATCCCTCACATATAGCAGGTGCTCTGTAAATATCCACTGATGAGCGAACCCCCCTGGTGCAGTGCCTGGCCTACAACAGACGGTCCATGAGAAACTCCACCCCATCCCACCTCCACCTTCCTCTTCCTGAAAAGCTGTGGCCCTCTCACCGCCTCCGAAGCTCCCCTCTCTGGGCAGGCGCCATCTTGGGTCACACCTGCACTCTGTGGATCTCACCCCCGCCCGCGTGTCTCCTCACCTGCCTATGGCATCTCCCAGGCAGAGGCTGGCTCTTTCTCCTCTATGAAGGGCCAGGTGCGGAGACACTTCCTTCCCATGATCCCTAGCACCGTTCACACCAAGGGGTGCCTGACACACATGTCCTGTTTCAGGGGACCCCCCGCCCTCACCGTGTCCACTCAAGACCCCTTTGCCTAGGCCTTTCCTGACCTCAGGGTCTGGCTGCCATTCGTGGCCTGAGGGTCGATGGAGGGTCATGTCATCATGACATGATTTATTCTGCACTGAACTATGTGCTTTATATGCACAAATGCATTTGCTTTTTACAGTCGTTCTTTGTGGCAGGTATTACTTTTATCCCCCCCCCCCCCTTTAAAGATGAGGAAATTGAGGTTCGGGGGGGGGCACCTTGCCTAAAGTTCAGTAAGTCGGAAAATAGAGCAGGGGGATTCAAACTTGGGCCCTCGGGCCCCAATGTCGTCATTCTGAACCAACTGATCTATATTGCTAAGGAGGTCAGGGGCTCCATAGGAGTAGTTGTTGAACTACTGGCTGTAATAGGATAATGATGATAGCACCCGCATTGAGTGTGGCTCGGGGCTAAGTGTTCCACCTTACAAAATGTCCTAGATAAATGTTAAGTACCATCACGATTGCCATTTTAGAGACGAGGAGATGGAAGGCCGGGAGGTTGAGTAATTTGTCCTAAGTCCTACGGGAGCCAGGATTTGAACCTCGGTTTAGCAGACTCCAAGGCGCGTGCTCTCAAAGGGGAGCCCACACTGCTGTACTTCCTGTGCCCGGACAGAGCCCGGTGGAGAAGTCTGAGTGGACGCAAGCTCGAATGCCACCTGCCCTTCCTGGTTGAGTGGCCTCGGGAGCTTCTATCCCGTGTCCCTATTGCCAGGTTCCCGTGAGGCTCAGCGACATGGTGGGACACGCTAGCCCCCTGTCACGTGGACTCTGTGCAGTGGTTTAAGAGACTTCGTGGGAAGAGGCCTTATATCTACAAAGTCTTTGGGACTCTCGGCCTCCACTTCCTCATCTGTAGAGGAAGCAGCCTCCAACGGGGCTAAGGAAATGAGGTGAGGTGGCCGAATAGACTTCATACACCCTGAGATCCGAGGCGAATTTAGGCAGGCAGGAAAAGGGAGGGAGTATTCTGGGACCCACTCATGGCCTCAGGATAATCCATGAGGTTGACCCAAATCTCCAGGATTGGGTCCAAGATGGGCCATTTCACCAAGACCAATGTTAAATGAGGTTTGTTTCTCTTTTTAAAATAGTGTTTTAACAAGCATTTATATAGTGCTTACCGTATGCCAAGCACTATTCTAAGTGCCTTACAAATTATTCATGCACTGAACGCTTATAAAATCCCTGGGAGATGGGGGCTGTTGCTGCCCCCGTTTTACAGATGGGCAAACTGGGGTTCAGGACGGTCAAAATTTGTCACACGCCTGTAAACGACACCAGAGTCGATGCCTGTCGATGCCTGTGCCAGACGCACAGTGTGCCCACTGAGCAGTAGTGGATGCTACTGTTATCATTATTTTTGCAGTGATAATAGCCATGACAAGATTTCCAGCATCCTCTGCATTTTTCTTCTTGTCTGTCTCCCCCCACTAGAATGCTATCTCTGAAGGCAGGGAGCTTGGTCTGTTTTGTTCCCTGCTGAGTTCTCAGCACCCAGCCCATAATGGGTGCTGGACGCAGGTTTGTTAGGGTATTGTCATTAACTCTGTCCACGTCAGCACTGACCTGATGTTCAAATTGGCACACTGGTGAGACCAGGCAGGCACCGACCTGGGGAGGAGCAAGAGCCTTCCAGGCTTATGTGGGGAGAGGGGAGAATTTGGATGTCCTTGCCCCCTTTCCAGCCAGAGGCTATGTAGCCAAGGGAGGAATTTCTTCCAGAGTGGTTTGGAGGGTGTGTGATTGCTTCCTGGGGAAATAGAACGGGAGGATCTGGCTGTCAAACAGTCAGCATAACAACAACAATAAACAATATTTAGATCAATGACAATAACAATAAATAGCAATTACTGTTATTCCTTCCGTTTCCAGAGCATCCATTTTCCAGCTACTTAACAGCCCTTTACCCTTTTGTTCTCCTTCTTTCCTTGCACTGGGATGCCAGGTCTGGGGGACAGGAATCCAGAAAGGGGGGGACTTGCCCTCGTCCCATTACCCAGTGAGCTGGAGAGAGGCAGAGCCTCCCATGGGGCATAATGGTAGGGGCTCTGCCCTCTTGCTGTTCCTCCCCGGGACGTGGGAGGGTGTGGGGGCAGATGAGAAAATCAGCCACAAAGGCCTTCGGGCTGAGTGCCCGGTGAAAGGCAGAGCCCCCCGAAGGCAGCCAAGGGGGAAAGGAGGGATCACAGAAAGAGACACACACATACACCCAGACAGACATGGGGGAGTGTGTGGGGTGGGCGTGTGAAGGGAGACAGACAGAAGAGGCAGAAGAAGACAGATGGGGGAGGCAAGTTGGTGAGAGAGGCAGAGAGGGACAGAAAAGGATAGACAGACAGACAGCCGGGCAGAGGGAGACAGATGGGGGGTTGGAGAGTTAGTGAGAGAGGCAGCAAGGGACCCAAACAGGCACAGACAGGAAGACAGAGGACAGAAAACAAAAGAGAACCCCGCCTGGAGAGAGTGAGAGGGACACAGAAACTTAGAGAAGGGGCAGAGAAATAGAGATGCTTTGGCAGGAAGGGTGTCCCCATGGGCACCTGGACGGAGCAGCCCGGGGTCCTGGGAGAGCTCTGCGCATGCGCGCGCGCCCCGGGCGGGGCCGGCTCACCTGTAGGTGGAGCAGGCTGTTCTCCTGGAGGTAGAGGTACTGCAGGCTGACCAGGCCGCGGAAGATGTTGCCGGGCAGGCTGCTGAGCTGGCAGCGGTACAGATGCAGCGACTGCAGCCGCTCCAGGCCCTGGAAGGTGTCGGGCTCCAGAGAGCGCAGGTGCCGGTTGTCACCGAGGTCCAGCTCCTCCAGGGCCTGCAGGTGGCGGAAGGTGCCCGGGTAGATGGTGGAGAGGTTGTTGGAGAAGAGCCACAGGGTGAGCAGGCTGGGCCCGAAGGTGCCGGGCCGCAGCGTGCGGATGAGGTTGTTCTGCAGGAAGAGTCGCTGCGTGCTGGGCGGCAGGGACAGCGGCACCGAGGAGAAGTTGTTGGCCTGGCAGCTCACGGTGGGCGGGGACGAGTAGCAGGTGCAGAGCATGGGGCAGCTGGGGGCCGCTGGGGGCAGGGCCAGGAGCATCAGCAGGAGGCCGGCCGAGGCGGGACCTGCGGGGAGAGGGAGGCGGGTCTGGGTGGGCCGCGGGCCAGCGCGGGGTGCGGGGGACACCTCACCGCAGGGCTTCTCGGGGAGGGGTTCTGGGTGCATCCCTAGAGTCGCGAGAAGCCCCAGCCACTTCTGATTTGTGAGGCTCCTGGTGTGTTAAAAAATAAAGAGATGCCAAGAGGGCACTGTAGACAGCGAGGTTTAACGCCGTTTGACGAGTGGTGGTCTTTTCTCAACTGGTTCCACCGTGGTAGGTTTGGCCATGTGGACTGCCAGGGCTCCCTCCCCCCGCCCCGCCTCGGTGTGGTGCGCCTGATGGTTCTTTGCTGCCGGGGGCAGTCCTATATGATGTCCTATTTCGGGTATTCCTCTACCCGCTAGATGCCAGTCACACCTGCCCCCTGGTTATGATAACCAAAATGTCTCCAGACATTGCCAGATGTCCCTTGGGGAGTGAGTCGCCCCCATTTGAGATCGGCTGGAACTAAATTGAGAGCCTTGGTGAATCGAAGGCCCGTGCATGGTGGCCCTCTCTGGCTGACCTGGGGTCTGGCCCTGCAGAATCCACTGCTGCCTGCAGCCCCCTCCCTCACCTGCCGGCAGCTTTCACCTTTCACCTCGGAAGAACCAGGGCCTCTCCAAGCTGGAAGGGCCCTTAGGGACCAGGGGCAAGTGCGCTTCTATCTGGGGCCAGCGGCCGCCTGCAACAGAATCAGCCGGGTGGTCCTGGAAAGATTGCAGCATCGGAATTCCTGGGGGGCAGCCCGGGAATCTGCATGCTTATACCACACGCTGTTCTCATTCGAAGTCACTTAAAGATGCATATACGTATATATATTTTCAAGCAACTTGAATACTGGAAATAGTTCAGCCTTCTTATGATTAGGATGGAGAAGCAGGCCTAAGGGCCTGGGGCTAAAGAGCTGAGTCTAGGCCCCCTGTATCCCTGTGCAGGACCCCCTCATCCATCCCTGTCCCCTGGTCTTCTTGCCCTCCCTGCAGCTCGTAAGCTTGTGGACTGGACCTAGCTTGACCTCTGCCCTTTACCATGACTTCCAGATGACTCCTGGGATTTTCTGCTGGCACGTTGGCCTGGGGTGAAGGGGAGCCTCCACCCCACAACCCGGACACTGATTCCCTGGGCACACATAGACTGAGAGCCTTCTGCTTCAAGCAATGTACTAGGCCCATGAAGGCTGAGGGGAGGAAGATGGGTGCTTGGACCCAGGACCCGAGGTTTTCTGAGCTTTCTGGGCCTAAGAGACTCCAGGGGAGAGACCGAGGGTCTGTGAGTTTAAGTGGTGCCTTGTGCTCTAGAGGTTGCCGTGTGGCGTGTGTGTGTGTGTGTGTGTGTGTGTGTGTGTGTGTGTGTGTATGTGATGGTAGGCAAGGGGTATGGCGTGGGTATCTGGACCCTCTGCCACGCCTCCTCGCCTGGGGGGACACACAGGTGCGGGGGCGGGAGACCCCATGCCTGATGTGTACAGTGTTCCTGTTCCCCCACCTCGGGCGCCACCCCAACTCTGACCGGGCCCCTCCTGGCGCTGTGCGGTGCGAGCGTGCGAGCGTGTGCCGGCTGCACTCCGCGTGTGTGTGAGTGCGGCCCCGTGCGTGTGTAGGCTGGGTGTGATGTAATACTCAGTGACACAGCGGCTGCTGTTCCGTTCCTTCACACCACCTCCGCGTTTCTCGGCCCTTCTCACCCCTCCCCCGTGCGGCGTTTCACGATTACTTTCTCCTCCTGAGTTTTTCAGAGCCACGTGGGGTGGAGGGGCGTGTCTCTCACCCCTCATCTGAACCAGGCGGGGGGCAGGGAGCGCAGCAGGGAACCCTGGGTGGGTTTCACGAGGACTGAGGTTTGGGGATTAGAACAGGAGATCTCAGAGCTGGAAAGGTCCTCCAGGCTCATCGGGTTCAAGTTCTTATTCTATGGAGGGCACATTGGGGCTCAGAGAGGGCAAGGAACTTGCCCAAGGTCACACAGCAAAGTGGTTGAACGGGCAAGGACCAAAAAGGAGTCTCCTGATGCCTGGCCAGGACACTTCTCTTCTTAGCAGTCCCCCTCTGTGCTTGCTTCCCCAAGGACTTGACACCAGGGGAAGTCAAATCCTTTTTCTGATCCTTAATCCCACCCCTTATCCACAAGCTCACAAGAGAGTGTGAGCTCTGAAGGCCACAGCCCTCCAGAGGATTAGGGAGCTCTTCCCTCAGCCTCCAGGGCTGCCCGGTACCCCAGGAGAGACAGGGGAAGGATGTGCAATCCCACCGCTCTCCAGAGTCAGGGGCCACTCACTGGCCCCAGCGTCTCCTCCAGCCTAGAGGCCAAGGGTGCCCGGGCTGACTCACAACTCCCTGGCCCCCTGCTTGCCCACATCAGGGGGCTCCTCTCTTCTTTCCCCACGCCCCCTCCACCTGCCCCTGTATCCGCCCCTCCATCATGGCCCACTGCCCCAAGTTGGAGCTGGTGTTCCCTGCAGGGTCTTTGAGGAGGGGCCCTGAGCAGGGGGCCCCTCTGTGACAGCTGCTGCGTAACAGTGACTCTGTTACCATTTCTGGCCCTCTCTGCCGTGCAAAGCAGCTGTAACCCAAGGAGCCTCATCCATAATTCAGGCTGCGGCTCTCACTGGAGGCAAGGAGGAGGGGAAGGTGGGGGGCGCTGGGTTTCTCTGCCCCCCACCCCTGGCCCTTGCTGGAGCGCTCCTGGGCAGAGGCAGTGGGGGCTGGCGGGCCGCACCTCTCTCCCTCCTCCGCCCTCGGTCTGTGCCCGTGGTGTGAGCCCTTTTTCTTCTCGCCACACGGTCCCTTCCCCACCCCCTGCTTCCCACGGCTCCTCACCATTACTCCTTCCCTCCAGGCCTTGTCTCCTTTCCCTCCCTAAGGACCACATGTCTGCTCCCAGCTCCCATTTTGTGACTCCCTAGCAAAGGCCAGGGCAAGATACAGAGCGTCGGAGCTGGAAGGGGGAGTGGGTACGTCAGTGGCCAAAACCCTTATTTCACAGGCAGTGCCACTGAGGGCCGGAAAGGGGAAGGGTCAGTTTCTGAGTGAGCAGCTCAGACCTCCTGACATGAATGTCTGACAGTCTGCCTTCGATATCTTTCTTGAAGCCTTCAGTTCACTGAAGCCCTCACTACTTATAAGGGACGGAGGAAAGCTGGTGGTGACAGCCTCCCCCACCCTCTTGGCTCACCCCGTCCTCTCTCTTTCCTCCTCTTCCTTTTTTCTAAAGTCAGCAGGTGATGGCTAGAGCCGCAGGGGAGCGCAGAGCAGGGGTGGGCAGAAGCCATCTGTCATTAAGCACCTACTGTGCTCCAGGCACGGTATTTCTACGTAGAGAAATAGTGTCTTTATGCATAGAGTATAATGTAACATAACCCCGTGAGGTCAATATTATTGCCCCCAATTTTCAGGCGAGGGGAGGGAGGCTCAGGCACAGAAAATGAGTTGCCCCAGGTCCTGCAGCTGGAGACCCCATATCATCCACAGAACCCACACCTGAGTGTGACAGTCACTGCCCTTAAGGCAAAGGGAGACAGAAACTGCACCCAGGTGCACGGGGCTGGGCCAGCCATGATGCCCTTCCGGGTGAGAGCAAAGAAGGGGCCCAGGCTCTCTGCAGATTCCTCTTCTGGGCTCCAGCTTGTGGCTACTTTAAGGGACGGCCCATTTTGGAGTCAAAAAGGAATGACTAGTGTCCAGGAGATAGGGCGAGGATTGACCTGCCGGGGGAGCGGAGAGAGGCCAGTACATGGTATCGATCCCGGAAGGCTGAGGGGCCCGGAGCCAAAAAGTATCCATTCACCGAGAGACCATTGTCAAGGACTCTGGGCTATCACCCTGGAGTACCAAGGCTCAGGAACAAGGTTCTCACCCCAAGAGCCACCTTTTAGTCCCGAGGCTCTGGTGAGAGAAGGAGTTGAGGAGGAGGAGGTGGATGGACTCTGGGTTGGGGGGCAGATGCCAGGGTGCTAACCCAGTGGGCAGAGTGGCCCCGGGAAAAGATGCCCCCTGGAAGGGGCATCCAGGGCTCTGGCTCTGCGGGAAGGGCACAGGGTCCCAGATGAACAACAAATGGTTCCAGACCCAGAAGGCTGGGAAAGGGCTGCGGCCTGGCAGGCAGATGCTGAGGGGGGTAGGGGCTGAGGAGGTGGGGGCGCAGAGAAGGATGGAGGTGGCAGTGATGCCTGTGACGCAGGGGCCTGGGGAAGCACTGATGCGGGTGACGGAGGGTTAGAGCTGCTGCAAACAGCTTCTCACTCTGCCAGAATGTGACACCCCAAAATAAGCAGCCGCCAGGGTGGCGGTGGCAGGATCCGACGGCGGGGCCCAGAGATATAAATGGCAGCACGCAGCCAGCCAAGGTGCCCACCTTTGGAGGCTGCCACCCCACTCGAATGTCCTCACCCTTGCCCCCTCACAGCCACCCCCAAGGCCCCGAGCTCAGAGCTCCCCAGGCTGGCCCACCGACCACTGCCTGGGAGAAGGGACGTGCCAGGCAGGTGCTTTGGGAATGGAGGGCTTCCCACGTGGAAGTGGTTACCAGAAGCCTCTTTGTCTCATCCCTAGGCAGCCCCCTCTGGTACCTCTCTCCCTTCTAGTCCCCTTCCTCCTCTTCCTTCCCTCCTTCCTTCCCAGCCCCAGCCCCAGCCCCAGCCCCAGCCCCTCTCCCATTTATGGTTCGCTATCCGTGATCCTGGTGTTCATCCTGGACCCTCTTCCCGGCTCCTGACGCCCCATCTCCATCCACCACCCCTTTCTGGTTTCTAGGCTCCCGGTCTTCCCATTCTCCTTTCCTTCCTGGTCCCTAGGGTCCCAGCCTACCTCCCTCTTTCCCATTACGCATCCTCCTTTCCCGATTCTGGGTCCCATTCCCTCGTTTTCTATCTCCCTCCAGACCTGGTCTCCCCTCTCCTTCTCTCTTCCTCGGGCCTCACCTGGGTCCCACTTCCCTCCAGGTTTTTCCCGTCTAACCTTTATTCCTCCTCCTCTCTCTCCGTCTCTCCCCTAAACCACTTTCTCCATCACCGACTGCCTCTTGCTCTCCCCCTCTCTCTGACCCCTTCCCCACCCCACCCCCATCTCCGGTCCACACCCTAGTTTGTCACTCAGTCCGTGAAACTACCCCCCACCCCCTTCTAGCGCCCTCCATCTGTCTTACCAGGCAGGGCCTTTTGGGTTTCCCTCCGAGCCTCCCATCCTCCCAGACAGCCCCCTACCCACACCCCCAGTCTTCCCAGGTGACTGGAAAGTGCTGAGGCACGGGGCACGAGGAGTTGCTGAGTCGGCGCTTCCCCAGCCGGCCAGAGTCCTCAGCGTCCCCCGGAGCAGGTGGAGCCCGGGCCGGGTCCGCCTGCCCCTGCGTCCCCCCTCGGTCACGAGCTACCCGCCCCTCCCAGCAGGCTCGAGCCGGGTGCGCTCCTCCAGCCGGCCACCCTGGGCGCGGGGGCGGGGCCCCCAGCTAAGCTCTCCCCCCCATCCCCAGGCTCCTTCCCACCCCCACGACTGCCCCACCCTCACGCCCGGGGGGGAGGGGGCACCCGGCTCCCCTCCCCGGGTTGCCCTCCGCCCGCCGGCGGGCTGAGGTCCCTACCTTGCAGCAGGCGCCCGAGCCCGGGCAGCATCTTGTCTCGACGCTCGGGGGAGGGGGCGGCGGGGGGAGGGCGCTCCCACTCGCTCCCTGAGCCCGCCGGACGGACGGCGGGGACTCCGCGGGGCTCCGGGAGGGCCCGGGAGTCCCCGGGCTGTGTGGCCGGGCCGCGAGGCTCTACCCTGCGCCCCCCGGGTTGCGGGCCTCGGGAGGAGCCATCGGCCCCGACGGGACGGGGCGGGGCGCGACGGGGCTGGGAGGGCTGGAGCTGGCCGTCGACGCCCGGTGCCAGCGCCCCCCAGCAGCGCGAGCGGCGCGCGAGTCCGTCAGTCCGTCGGTCCGTGCGCCCCGGCTGCTCGCCGAGGGAGAGTGGGGACAGCGAGGATGCACTTCCCAACCACCCCCACTCCTTCCCGCACTCGCTGGCTCCTCCCTCGCTTCCTAGCCAGCCGACTTAACCCTCTCCTGGCCACTAGGAGGCGGGCGCGGCTCTCCAGCCCCCTCCATCCCGACCCCCTCCCCCCCTGGGGGAACCCGGAGGACGGTGTTCGATCGCCTTCGCGAAGCCTTGCTTCTAGAGAAATCCTTTCCTGGGGGAGGGGGGCGGCGGCGGTGCTGTAGTGTGAGGGAACCCTGTGGATTTGTCCAGTCCCCCCTCCCAACTTTCCCGGAGGAGATGGGCTCCTGGGTCACCTCTCCTTCCTGCCGCGTCCCCAGCGCCAAAGTCTAGGCCTCCACATTTCTCTTTCCTGGAAGAGCTCCTAGATTCCACTTTCCCTTCCGTTAGCAGACCCCAGGCCCGGAGTGTGTGCGACTAGAAGAATAGCATATGCAAGAGTTTGCGTGTGCAAGATGGAGTGTATATGAGCGTGCACGCGCGCACAAGGACACTTGTGAAGGTGTGACTCTGGAGTGTTTGCGCGCGACCTTCTAAACGGGCCCGGGGAAGAGGGGGGCACGTGAGTGTGCGGACGGGTGAGCCGCGGAGTGCCTACCAGCGTGCGGGGCTGCACTGGTGGGAAACGTGAGGAGTGCTAGAGTTTGGCGCGAGTGAACTTGGGATGGCTGGCAGGGGGATAGGGCCTGGGTGTGTGTGCCCTTAATGCGTTTGCGAGCGGGTGCAAGTTTGGGTGCGCGTGCGAGTGTGTGCATTTTTATGTGTGAGTGTGATGTGACCTAAAGGGAATATCTCATCTCCTGCGTGGGGAAGAGACCACTGATTTTACACGAGCTGCTTCTTCCTCTAAATGAGGGTTGCGTTCTGATCCCGACAGAGCCCCTCGCGCCTCGTGTGGCCGCGTTCGAGGCTATACCATCCGATCCGTGACCTAAGCGTCTCCTTACAAAGACAGCGAGGACAATGACCCCGGCCGCGACCCCGCCCCGGGCGCCCAGCATCCGGCCCTCGGAGGCGCCCCGGCTCCGGACAGGCGCGCGGCCATGGGGGAAGGCGCTTCGGGGACGGTGGCCTTGCGGCACCCGCGGGGTAGGCGCTGCGGGAGCGGCGCGTGCCGCCCGGGCCGGGGCCATCTGCGCGCAGCCCCACCCGAGGAAGCGCGAGAGCCCCGGGCGGCCGCTCCCGGGAGCACAGAAAAAGAACCCCTCGCCCCCGCTGCCTCCTCTCTGGCTCCCCCTCTCCTGTCGGTGCCAGAGTCCAACGCAGCCCCTGGCATACAGTCGGCGCTTTATAAATGCCGGTTTCTTTTCCCCATTCATTCCCCGCTCCACCCATAGTCTCTCATTCTTCCCTGGCTCTCATTCGACTTCTCTCACTTTCTTCCCCCACCCTTATTCATATTTTGTAGTCTCTGTCTCTCTGTTCCACCCCCCCCCCATTCCTTCCTCTCTCCCTCCTGCCTCTCTCCCTGTCGTTTCCTATCTTTATGCATCTGTCTCTATCACTAACTTCTCTGTCTCTCTCACCGTCTCTCCGTGTCTCTGTAGCCTCCCTTCTGTCCCATGGCCCTCTGCCTCTCTGCCTCTACCTCTCTGTGTCTCTTGTCTGTTTCTCGGTGTCGGCCTCCGTCTCCCCACCCCCATTTCATTGGCAGGCTCTCGGCAGTCTTGCACCTGGACGCTCGGGCGCCCCCTGCCGGTTTGTCGCCTGCCCTTCCTGGGCTCTCTCCTCACCTAATGTCCTCTGCCGCGCCTCCCTGGTTCAGGAGAGGCAGGAGCGGAAAGGAGCGTCTCTGGGGCTCCAACCCCCCTCCCATCTCTAGAAGGCAGGAATAGGCCCCGGCGTTTCCTGGGACCCACCCTGCCGAGGCCCCGCGCCTGGGAGGAGGGCCTGGAGGGGGCGGCGGGGAGGGAGTGTTGGGGGTAGCAGGGTGGGATTTGGCGTCCTTCCCCGGAATGAGCCGCGGCACAATCTGTCGCTGGGTTTGTTTGCCGAGCTGCCTCCGGAGCGCAGTGGGGCTGGCTCCCGGGGAGCGAAATATCACAAGATGCGGAGACAGACGCTGAGGGGCGGGTGGGCGGCGGGCTGACTCAGGTGTGCTGTCATCGGCTCCCTGGGCCCGCGCTCTTCTGAGAGGGGTGGGAGGACCCCTGGCCCCCAACACAGGCCAGCACGCGAAGCTGGGAGGGGAGCCCCCATCCCGGGGTGAGATGCAGTTGGAAAGGGGTGCTCCTGCCCATAATCCTTGGCTCTGTGCCTCTCCTTCAGGGCTTGGGAGCCCCAGAGACACCTTCCACTTGGCTGCCCCTCCGAGGGTCGCAGACCCTCTGCTCACATCCCATTGTACAGCTGTGCAGTTTCTTATAATTATCTGCTGACTCACCACTTTCCCGCATTAGACTGCCAGCTTTTTGAGGGCAGGAAACTCCTCTCATCCGTCTTTGTGTCCCCAGCAAATGCTCAATGAACCCTTCTGGATGGATGGATGGATGGATGGATGGTGGGTGGGTGGGTGGGTGGATGGTTGCTTTACAGGAAGTACCACAATGCATTTGGCCTTCCCTGTAGAGCCTTCTGACCCTTTGTTCCTCTCCCTGTCCACACCTGCATCCCCCCCCCCCCGCTCCCACCCCCCCCCCCAATCCCACCTCCAGATGGTCAGGGAATTGGAAACCACTCTCCCTCCAGTCTGAAGACCAGCGTTCTCTAGGTGACCCTAAGTAAGTTACTCCTTTTTCTGGTCCTTCAGTTTCCTCATCTGTACAGTGGGAACATACTCATAAGGCTTCAGTACATCTCCAACCACTCAAGATATGAGAAAGTGCTTAGTAAAATGAAGTTCTGACCCGTGTCTGTGGTGATAACCAATTGTCCTTACTGTTTTGGTGGTGGTTCTTAAGATCTTTGTCCCAGTGGCATCAGGCACCACGTGTGAACATGAGTTTGGCTTCTACAGTTAGATGTTTTGACATCCGAGGGAGTAAGCTGATGGCAAGATACAAAGGATGGTTGTGTCATAGGGCATCTGGGTCCATCCCTTCCTGGCTGGACACTTACTTGGCCAGTCTCTGGGGGTACTGGGTCCTCAGGACTCGCCACAGAGCTGGCCTGCCCTCTGGTGGCTGTATGTGGATCTGCAGCCCCGAGGGAAACCCAAGGAGCTTCAGGAATGGACTGATGGGATGGATGGATTTTCCCGGAGAAGGGGGAGGGTCCCTCGTGTGGAAAACGGTGGGCTTTGGAAAGGAGGTCAGGTACAGGAAACAAGACATTGGCACACATTAGGCGAGTCTCGACTTCCTCTACGAGTGCCCACTCACTAACAGCACTCCTACTCTCACTGTGACCCCCAGGGCTCCTGTTTCCTCTGGGGGAACCCATCTCGTGAGTCCACAGCACGTCCCTGGCTCTTTCTGCCACCTGATTTGGCAACTTCATTGTGTAGGACACTTGGTGGGTGGCGGCCGAAATGGGGGGGGGGCTCAGGGGTCCAGGGCAGGTTCCTACCACGGCTCCGCTGCTGACTTAGCTCCAGGACGCTGGGCAGGGTATTTACCTGTTCTAAGCCCCAGTTTTCTCAGCCAGAAAATGGAAGGGGGGCAGTACTAGTTCCCAGGGCACGCGGTTGTCTGAGGATTAAATGAGATAAAACATGAAAGAACCTAACAGAGTACCTGACCCTGTGCTCAACAGACTCTAATAAAATTACTATTAATTTTCCTTTTCAGCCTCACAACAGCCCGCAGAAATAGATATTGCCGTCTAGTGGCAGAGGGTAGGGTGGGGACCCGAGGTCACAGCTGATTCTGGGAGTCGGTGTTGAGTTACAACCTGTTTTTCTTTTTTTTTTTAAGTTTATTTATTTTTGAGAAGGGGGAAGGGGCAGAGAGAGGGAGACAGAGAAACCCAGGCAGGCTCCATGCCAGCTGCCGTCAGCTCAAGGCCTAACACGGGGCTCAAACCCACAAACTGTGAGATCATGACCTAAGCCGAAATCAAGAGTCGGACACTTAACCAACTGAGCCACCCAGGCGCCGCTGAGTTAGAACCTCCTACCCCGTGTGTGTGTCTGGCCTCCACATATCTCCCTCCCTCTGGCATGGACCAGCACTGCCTGGTGTGATGAACACAATCCAGGCCCGAGCTCCAAGTCCGGTTCTAGCCTGGAGCCAGCCTCCAAATGGCTGTGTATCCTGGGCTCTCTCCTCTCTGGGCGTCAGGCTCCCCATCATTGAAAGGAGCAGTGTGGACACCGGAAGGGTCCCCAGAGCCATGCCTTTGTGACATCCTCATTTCTCCCTCCGGAATCAGAAGCTACTGGAAGGCAGCCTCCCACCTAGATCCTTTTCCATGCTGCCCTACCCTCCCTTCCCAGCTCTGGGGGTGTGATGAGGGACCCATGGGCAGGTCAGAACTTCTAGGGACTCTCTGAGGCCCCTGAGCCTTTCAGTGACTGCGTGCTGGGGCGGGGGCAGGGCCTGCACTTTTCACCCAGAACCCTCCCCCCTCCCCCCCAAAGTCCTACTCTGCCCGCCTAATGGGGACAGGGCTGCTTTCCAAAATCAGGAAAAAAACATAAAGCGAAGTAGTTTAAAGGGCAAGGGTGTTATAACATGTTTTCTCCTTCCCTGTTTGGTTTCTAGGGTCTCTGTCCGTTTATATTATTTATAACAGTTACTGGCATTTATTAACCACTTCATGTCATGAACTATGTGCACTGGCTCATTTAACATTCAGAGCAGCTCTATGGGGCAGGATCTATTAACATCCCCTGTTTACCGATAGAGATTCCTCAGAGAGGTAGTATTACTCTTAGATCCATCTTGTCCAGGGGGTGCCTGGGTGGCTCAGTCGGTTAAGTGTCTGACTCTTGATCTCGGCTCAGGTCACGATGTCACGGTTCATCAGTTCAAGCCCCATGTGGGGCTCTGCACTGACAGCTGGAGCCTGCTTGAGATTCTGTCTCTCCTTCTTTTCTGCCCCTCCCCTGCGCATGCTTGTGCTTGCTCTCAAAGTAAATAAATAAACTTAAAAAAACAAAAGATCCTTCTTGCCCTGGGTCCCATGGTTTAAAGGGTTTTGTTCGGGTCCTCCTCTAGCCAGCATCCCTTCATGGGGTGTGAAGTCCCTGCAACCAAAGGGATATGCCCTCTGGGAGCCTGTATTCCCCTTCTAGACCATACTGTGGGTATCCAGAATTCTGGAATCTTTTGCTCAAATGGCCCAAATCTACTTCCAGGGCTTATGGGAGTATCTTTTCCCGTCGGGGAGCTGTTTGTGGGGAGTAGCTGGAGCTTGGACATGTGGGTAGGATATTCCTACATAGGATGTATGTAAGGCCCTTGTTTGGGATGGAGCTATGTTTGTGAAGACAAGAGGAGGTGGCTGAGTTTGTGTGTAGAATGCCATGGAGTTAGATCATTCTATGTTTGCACCTAGTTTTCCAATGTCAGATTCCCTTGAAGAATGCAAAGGAACAAGGCTGGTGTGGGTAAGAGGCTAGGGGTACTTGTGGGCAGGGGTTGCCTGGCATGGACTGGTGGGGTGAGGAGAAACCTCCCAGCCTATGGTACCTACCTTCCATCTGCAGTGTTAAGCCTGCAAATGTTAGGGGCAGCCATGCTGAGATGTCATGTGACTTCATCAGAGCTGACATGACTAGGAATTTGTGGAACCAAGCTCTGAATCCAGGTCTGTGTGAATCTTTCCTTGTTTCATGAAGCTCCATGATTTTGGCTCCCTGAAGGTCTGTTGGTTAGAAATTTGGGTCCCATTGTGTCTGCTGGAGTTCCCTTCCTGCTGAAGAGAGCCTCCCTTTCTTACTAGAGTGTGAACTTGCCAAGCACAGGGTCCATGTTTTCTTTGACTTTATTTCATGCGCTGGGCACAGCCTTGGCACAGAGTAGGCACTCGGCAAACAGCGCTGACCTCCTGGACGCATGCATGGTCTAGTAAATAATCATGGTGCAAGGTGCTGCTGGTTGCATTGACGTCCAGCAGAGGGGGCAAGTCTGGGATGGAAAGTGGGCTTTGGGAAGTATTGGGAAGGCCTGCCTGGGGGGCCGGGGGGCTATTAGATGAGCTGCTTTAGATTCTGTTAGACTGGGAACCCACATTATGTGTTGAAAGACTCTGATGATGCCCCTTTCCTGTTGCACCAATTCTCCAACCCCTCCCCTACCTCCAGGAGACCCTGGAGAAGGAAGGTGCTTATGGAACCCCTTTCCTGTGTGATTCCCTGTGGGCAGTGCTTTTTCTCATTTCTGTAGTGAATGGACAGGACAGGATAATTCCTTTCCCCTTAAATTCTGTGGGCTGAAGCCACTGAATTTGCGAGAGAGTGCATATGTGTGAAGGGCATTGTGGGAGACAGGGCAGAGAGCCACAAGCTCTCGTATGGGGGACACGGACCCGCCTACCCATTCCCACCACCCCTGCGCAGTTCACGCTCCTGCTATGGCGTCAAGCACAGTAGCCACTGGCAGATTTCTCTGTCTCTCAACCCACTTACCTCAGTTAATCTCAAGGTTAATCCCCCAAAATGTAGTTGTAATCTGATGACCTCCTGCTCAGAAGCCTCCCATGGCCAAATCTGGCCAGCAAATGATTAATATCTATGAACTCTAAAGCGCTCAAATTAATAAGGAAAACCTTAAGACTTCAACAGACAAACAGGTGAAGGATATGGGCAACGATTTCACCCAAGAGGATAAGCAGAGAGTAAACAAATACTTGGAAAATAGTTCAACCTGTTTGTGATCAAAGAGATGGAAATGAAGGCAGTCTCAGGATAGCGTTTCCTACTTATTAAATTAGCAGAATTCATAAACACCATCACCCAGCGCTGGCAACGTTGGATGAAGTCTGTGTTCCTACATCTCTGGAAGCAGCATGCAAAACTCTGCAAAACAATCTAGTAAAATGTAACAGGAGCCTCAAAAACATTATTACCTTTTGACCCATTAATCTCACTTCGGGGAATTGATCTTAAGAACATAATTCAGTAGATGAAAAAAGGTCATGGAATGCCACTGGCATTATCCTTCTACATTTTTCCAGGCAGCGAGATGGTTAAGAAAACCAAGGCTCATCCCGTCAATGCAATATTAGGCAGCCACAAACAGATAATTATAAAGAATATGCAGAAGCATGGAAAATGTTTATAACATCATGTTTGTTGAGAAAAGGCAGGATATGAAATTTGCATGAACACTGTGATTGCAGTTATGAACAGTAAGTATTCATGTTGACAAAGTCTGGAAGAGAATATGCAAAATTGAAAATTATTTAAGGTTGGGAGAATGAGTGCTTTTCCTTTTTGTTTAAGAATCTTCTTTGTCAGGGCGCCTGGGTGGACTAGTGGGTTAAGTATCTGATTCTTGGTTTAGATTCAGGTCGTGATCTCAGCGGTTCCTGGGTTCAAGCTCTGAGTCGGGCTCTGAGCTGATGGTGTGGAGCCTGCTTGGGATTCTCTCTCTCTGCCCCTCCCCCTCTCCCCTGCCTCAACACACTCTCTCTCAAAAGTGAATAAATAAACACTAAAAAAAGAATCTTCTATGTTAATGTTGCAGTATTATTTTCAGGGGGGCCTGAGTGGCTCAGTCGGTTGAGAGTCTGACTTGGGCTCAGGTCATGATCTCACAGTTTGTGAGTTTGAGCCCCACGTCCAGCTTTTCACTGACAGCCGAGCCTGGAGCTTCAGAGTCTCTGTCTCCCTCTCTCTCTGCCCCACCCCCACTCATGCTCTCTCTCTCTCTCTCTCTCTCTCTCTCTCAAAAATAAATGTGAAAAACAGAAATATTATTTTCACAACAGAATTAATGCTATACGAACAAAACCACAATTATTGGTAATAAAAGCAAAACTCTTTAGCCTAGACTCACTCTAATAATTATCGTGATCGTGTTTGTTAGGGGCTTACTCCATTCCAGACAGGGAGGTGAGTCATGTATGTGATTTCATTGAATCTGCATGACAACCCTGTGAACAAAAACTAATATTATGCCCATTCTACAGATCAGGAATCTGAGATCCACGTGCCCACAGGGTAAATTGCAGAGCTGGGCTTGATCTTCATGCTGTCTGCTTCCAGAACTTGCACTAAATTCCATCGCTGGCTTTGTGCATCAGTGTTTAAAGAACTTCAGTCATTAATGTATTGCCATCATGCTTTGGGGGATAACTGTGGATCACACATCATGTACTATGATTTACTGAATCTTTAAATTTAAATCAACTCACTTTTTAAACATTCAAACGCCTACTCTAGCATTATCCTAAGTAAGAGCCCCTTGGAATCATCTGTTAAATGTGTTGGTTATATTTTTCAGTGTACAATAAAAAATTTTAGAAAAATTAATAGTATAAAAAAATCACTAAAGATCATCTTGTACACACAACCCCCTTTAGGAAAAACTGAACTATCTTATGCCACAGTCTAACTCGACTTCCCGTTCCATTTTACTTCCTCCACACCATCTGCCCTATCGGCTACCATCATTCCCACGGCCTGAACCGGTCCCAGCCAGATCACCTCTCTGGAGTCCACCAGCCCCTCCCAGCCTGGGGCCCTGAGACCCACCCTGTGCCCCCTCCCTGCTCCTGTGCTCAGTGCTTCTCCAGGGCTTGCTTGAGCCAAATCCAGATCAAAGCCATTAACGGACCAAGAGGACACTCAGATTCAGAAGGCTGCCGACTACAAAAATTAATTCTCAGATATTAAGCTCCCACTGTGTGCCAGGCACTATACTAGAAGCTTTATGTATACATAATCTCTGTTGGCTCTTTTTTTCCCCATCTTGGGGTCAAAGTATATCCATTAACAAATTCTTTTTTTTTTTTTAATATATTTTTGAAGTCTTTATTTTTGAGGGAGAGAGAGAAAGAAAAAAAAAAACCACAAATGGGGGAGGGACAGAGAGGGGAACAGAGGATCCAAAGCAGGCTCTGCGCTGACAGCAGAGAGCCCAATGTGGGGCTCGAACTCACGAACCATGAGATCATGACCTGAGCTGAAATGCTCAAGTGACTGAGCCTGGGAGGCGCCCCAACCAGTCCTTTTTCTTTTATTGTGGTAAGGGCATTTCACATGAGATTTACCTTCTTAACGGATTTTTAAGGGTGCAGCGAAGTATTATTATCTCTAGGCCCTGTGTTGTACAGATCTCCAGAACTAATTTACCTTGCGTAACTACCGCTTTATTGCTGGCTCTTTATAATGACCCTGTGAAATGCATACGATTTTGAATTTCTACTTTACACGTTGGGAAGCTGTGGTCCACAGGTTAAGACATTTACTTGAGGCACATAGCAGATAAGTAACAGGGCCCAGACTCAAGTCTTGTACTGTTTGACCCCAAAGTCCTTCCTCTTACCATTCTGGTCCTTGATCTTATTAATGACGAGGGGAATGTGACAGGCCGACGCTCCCTCCTCCATGCCCTTCATAGTGGGCCCATGAATTTCTTGTCTTTCCATGGTAGGAGCAAGAGGTATTCATTCGTTATGGGATCGTTATGGGAGGGAGTATTATTTGTCTGACCACTTTGCAAGACAGTTTGACAGCAGCTGTTATGTTGAAAACGAATATAATATCCTGTTGACTCCAAAATTGACTCTTTAAGACATTATCCTTCGGTAATTCTTAAAATGTACACAAAGGCATCTGTAGGTTGATAGTCAATGCTGCCTTGTTTGTGGTAGCATCTGATGTAACACACATAACCTAAATTCATCAAAAGGGATTGGCTACATACATTTTAGTACATCCATATACAGTCATCAAAAAGCATGAAGGGCCACCTGGCCAGCTCAGTCGGTAAAGCATGGGACTCTTGATCTCAGGGTTGAGAGTTCAAGCCCTACTTTGGGCATGGAGTCTACTTTAAAAAAAAAAAAGAAAAAGAAAAAGAAAAGAAGAAACGAATGAAGGAAGTTTCTATGTTCTTATATGGAACAAAAGCAGAGATTCGAAGTTACAGCAAGGTGCAGAACAATGCGGTGGTGTATTATCACCTGTTTCAAACCCTGCGGGATGGAATATATGTAATTACACACACACATACTGATGCATGCACCGGCTACCTCTGGAAGGACATAAAGCAAGTAACAGAAGCTTCCCAGAATTTTGTCTTGGAAGGACTCTGCTTGAGAGTCCTTGAGAGGGAAGTGCTGGGTTTGCGGCGGTGTCTGTCCAGCCAGGAGCCCGTGCTCACCTCTCAGGGTCATTGGAGGGGTCTGTGGATGTGAGTAATAGACGTGTCCCCCCGCTACGTGCCCACCACAGCCACCCTGCCCTGGATCATGGCAGACTTACTTTTTACTACGTAACCTTTTGTGCTGTTTGTTTCTTAAAACCCGGGGCATATATTATCTCTTTAATAATTTAAAATTTAAAATTAAAAAAAGAGGAATTTCTTGCCTGAGGCAAGACCCACCTAAGGAATGAGAGATAGTCAGGCTGCAAGTAGAGGGGACCAGCATTGGTGGGTCCAGGCAGGAGACCCTGAGACGGCTGGACCCCTGGCCTCTTCCACAGCACGTGCAGGACCTCGGGAGCCTCTGTCCTCTCCCTTCTGTGACCGGCAGCTGGTCATGGCTTCAGAGGCAGCTTTTTGGTCAAGGTATATTTCAGTAGCTTCACCGAACTCAAGTTTCTTCACTTCTGTAGGACTGTATCTCCTTGCTTCTAAGATGGGGATAATACGTGTTTCACAGGGTGGTGGTGAGAATCAAGGAGCCGATGCTGGGTGGTACACAGAGAGAGGACAGGACAGTGTGGAGACCCCTCCACGACCTTGGCAAATTGAGAAAAGCTTCCTAGTGAGGGATCAAGGCAGCACACGTGGAAGTGGAAGGAAGGGCCCATATTTGTTCAGTTTTTGGAAAACTCAACCCAAATTTGCTGGCACACAACTCCTTATCCATATCCAGGAGAAAGCAGGCCTCCGCCAGTCATGGGCTAAAAGTCTTTCCCTTCTCCCTGGGGTATCTTAGGTCAATCCCCTCTAATCATCTTCCGGAGGGTAATATACACTGATTGACTGAAGTCAGGATCCCCAATCAGTCTCCTGGGTGAGGAACGTGATACCACCTTAACGACCTTGGACTCATCAGGGCAGCCCAGCAGGTGAGCTGAGTCACGTGACTGCTGAGCAGTGGGAGGAGGAAAGAGATGTTTGGGGGAGGGGCCAACCATAATGACCATGCTGGTCCCCTAGGTCCAGGTAACAGTGACTTGGCTGGACATTAAACATAGCTACACAGAGACCGTCCATCCAGTCACACGTCTATTCTTCTGTTCAGTAACTTCTCAAATGACGACTGGGTGCCAAGTACGGGGCCTCAGGCTGGAGATGTGATGGTGACCAGCGGCCCTCTGCCAAGTCCTTGCTTCCTTCAAGGTTTCGCCTGTGCCCCCCTTTTCAATGAGCTCTCCCCACCTAGTCTGGCACCTCATGCTTCCACCCGCACCCCCACATCTGCTCTACTTTTCCTCTTTCCCAAAGCACTCATAACCTGCCAACGTGCTATGTAACTTATCTATTTATTAGGTTTCTTGCTTATTGGCTGTCTCTTTTTACTAGAACGTAAGCTCCACCAGAGCAGGGTGGTTGACTTTGTACCCACTTGACTTTGTACCCACCGATACCTCTGTAGCCCCTGGCCCCCAGCAATCGCTCCATGAATAGTTGTTGAATGACAGAAACTGGCCACCCCCGTTGTGTGCTGGTGAGTGTTTATGCACCTGAAGGGCAGGGGGAGGACTCAGGAATCAGGTCACCCCAAACCCAAATGTGTAATCACCAGCAAAGATCGATTCTACGGAAGGGTACTGGCCACAGTGCGTCCATCCTGGGGCTCCGTGACCGTGCTCTTCAGGAAGTTGTATTTGAGCAAAGCTCTGAAGGATGAGTAGGAGTTGGTTGGGGGTGAGGCAGTAAAGGATAAAGCAGGGGGCTTCCTGCGGGAGCCAGGTGGCACAGAGGGCTCCATGAGGCGGAGCCAGGCCCGGGAGCTGTGTGGCCTGTTCAAAGTTTCAGATCACTTTAGTAAATGGAGAGTGGCGGGTCCTCCCTGTGAGGGACAGACAGCCATGAGGTGTCAGAGCCCAGGCAGCCTGCCTGAGGGGTGACACGTGGCTCTCTCCCTGACTGGGCCGCCTTTTGGCCCTCCACACACCCCAGCATCTCAGCACCAAAGCCATTCCCAGCCAGAGGCCCTCACTCAGTGCCAGCGTTCTTGGGCCCGCTGCCCACCATGTTGATGATGGAGGGCACGGGGGTGGGGGACGGTGCCATGCAGATTCAGAGCAAGGGCTTCCAGATCTGCTGTTCTGGGAGAAAGCTCCGTGCAATTTCCTTCCTCTTTTCTGGTTGAGGAGGGGGCTCAGAGGAGAAGGCGCTCATTCATAGTCACGCAGGGAGAGTGTGTCACAGCTGGAGGGAGGCTTGTGGACCAGGGATGGCCAACACAGGCTTGGGCAGAGATCACGGTGACCATTGACGCCCAGGCCTCAATCCTGTAGACTTGTTGGGGGCCAATGCCTCCCAGATGCCCCGCTGAGTGGTTGTCCTGTCTCATGCCCGTTGTTGCTTGCTCTCCGGCCTCCTGCTGGTGCTCATGGCCCCTTCCCAGGGGGGCAGATCTCCTGTCAGAGCTGAGAGGGGAACTGCTCTCTTCACAGTGATACTGAAGCTCTTTAGTGGAAGTCCTCAGGCAGTTTTGTTCTTGCCATTTTCCTGGAGTCTCCTCTCTTGGGGAATCCGGACAAATGACTCAGGACTAGGTCCCCAAATAGTCCAGACTATGCATCTTTCTCCAAGCCAGTTAAGCCAGTGCTCCCAGGACTGGTCTCAGGCACCCCCAGTCTTGCCTCAGGCTCAGGTTCCAGCTTCCCTGGGCACTTTCTGCAGGCGTGAGGCAGCCTCAGTCCCAGGGCTCATTTTTGATTGGCGTAACTCCAGCTCTGGGCCCTTCTGGTCCCCAAGCCAGGGAACTATAGGTACATAGCTGACTATATGCATCACCCCTGAGCCCTGAGATATCCAGACCCTCGACACACGGAATCCATCAGCATGACCAGGTATAAACCGAGCCATGCACAGAGCTCAGCAGGTATCAGTTCGTTCCTGCTGCCCTTTCTGGATCAATCTGCCAGCCCTGCTTCTTGGAGCCTGATTGGTCAGTGTTCCTCCAATCCCATGACTTGCTTTGGACCTCTTTGTTTCCAGAGTCCACTTGGGGCCTCTCCTTTGCATTGTTAATATGGCTGGGGAGGTGGTGGGGGGAGGGGGGGAAGGTAGGGGGGTGGATTAGGAGGTGGGGGACTGGGCCCATCAGCAAGTGGCAGGGTGAGGCAGGCCAGCTTCAAGTAGCTCAAGTCACAGTGTAGCAGGCTGCTCTCTGGCTGCCCTGGCTGCCTGGCTTTGGTAGATGGACGGGAGGTTCAGCAGCTGACTTGTCACCTGGTGGCAGGGTGACAGCGCACAGAAGGGACACTCAGCCTGTGTCTGCTCTTCCAGAAGCCTCAGGCCTCTGACTGCCTAGTGGAATCTGGGCATCTCTGTGCTACTGCTGCCTCTCTCACTTGCTCGGGTGCTGGGCTGGAGCCTATTCACTTGATTTGTCAATGGCACCTCTTTGGTGTCACTTCCCCTGAGCCCAGATACCTATCCGCTTGGCACCGATGAGCAGCCTCTGGGAGGTATCGGCTTCTCACTGGGGACCCTGAAACCAAACCCTTCCCAGAAGACTCTGCATCCTTTCCAGCTGGAGGGCGGGGGCCGGGGGAGAGGCCATGGTGGTAGGCAGGTGTTCAGGGAGGGCTTGAACTGAGGAATTTGGCTTTGTTTGGCCAGTTGCGGGGAACTGTGTGAATAGTTGAGACTGTTCTGTCTCTTGCCTTTCCTCCATCAGGATGCAGCATCGCACAGCCCACGTGCACCAGTGAAGGATGGAAACGGAGGCTCGGAGGGGACACAGGCACTTGAACGCACATCGGCGTCACCTGCTCCACAGGTACGGCCGGGTTTCAAACAGGAGGAAAGGGAATTAGCCTCATTTTGAGCTGTGCGGAAGCTCAGGCCATTGTGTCCGGGACTCTCATGACCTTCAAGAGCTTCCCCAGGGAGGGTGCCTCCCTGTCATGGAGCGGGGACCTCCGGTCCCTAAATGATTCAGCCTCTGAAGATAGAGGCAGCTGTCCTGGGCCCGATCCTGCCAGGAGAGGGCGGCTGAGCGGTGTTCAGGATATGGGAAAGTGTTGTGAAAACACAGTAGCTTCCATTCCTAGAAATCCCCAAAGGAATGGTCCGTGAAACCTACCTGGCGTCTTAAAACCAAGAGCAATTCGACTTTCAGAGACTGTTAGCACACCTTCCTGATGCCCTTTCTAGGAAGGAGCTTTGTTTGATTAAGTCCCACACCTTGGGCGGGGGGTGGGGGGGGGATGCTTTTTGAATAGGAATTGCTTTTCCAAATCCCAGAGAAGTAGGATTAAAATTGGATGTTCTCTCTCCTCGAAAAGGCTGGTTTTCGGATGAATTCAAAGATGACTGTCTATACAGAGTGGGGAGCAAACTGAAGAAATGAGGCACACACAGGGCCGTTTTCCCCTACGGTGGTCCCTCAAGGGCATCAGAGCTGGTAGGTATCTCTGGGGGCGGGGCCAGGAATCTGCATTCCAATTGAAATGAAGGCATAGCATACATTCAGTAAAGGGCACACACCTTAAGTGTATAACCCAGTGGATTTTGACATGTGGCTAGAACTGTATAGCTGCTATCTAGATCAAGACAGAGAACACTCCCAGGGGCCCCCAAGATTCCATCAAGTGGCGAAGTGATTAACCCACCTGTCCTTGGCAGTGATCAGCCACTGTGATTTTTGTCACTGCTAGTTGGTGTTGCCTGTCCTTGAACTTAACGCAAAAAGAATTGTACCTCATACATGCTTTTGTGTCTGGTTTCTTCTGCTCAACATCATGTCAGCAAAATTAACCTATGTTGTGTGTACCAATAGTTTTGTTCCTTTTATTGCAAAGCAGTATTCCATTGTGTGAGTATAGGACAATTTGTTTAGCCATATTCCTATCGATGGGCATTTGAGCCGTTTCCAGCTTCTGGCTATTATGAATAAAGCTGCTATGAACATTCTTGCACATGTCTTTTGGTGAACATATGCACTTGTTCTCTTGGGTAAATATCTAGAGTGGAATTGCCTGATCGTAGGGTAGGTGTGGTGGCTAACACAGGATTCTCTTCCTTATGTTTCTGGTTGGGGTGGGGCCACGAGGGGGGATTCTTGAGGGGATTTGGAAAGTGGAAGGGAATCAGCAGTCCTTCTGTAGCTCACACATGTTGTGGCTGCTCCGCTGACACCCCTTGCTGACAGGAACAAGCAGCTGGTTCCTCCTCCTGAGCCACGTGTGTCTGTGTTTAGCTGGTGGCGAAACACTGGCTTCTGCAAAATACCCACATCGTTGGTGACAGACGCAGCCAAAACTGACACGGGTTTCTGGGATTCAGAAATTCATCCTTCGGTGGGGGGGGGGTGGTGGTTCCGGTTAGAGCTTATGGGGTCCAGCCTGTTCCTTGATCTCCTCCAGATCCACCTTCTGTTCCTGGCTGTCTGACCTGTGGCATCGAAGCTCCAACTTGAGAAGCAAAGACCAGAGTTTCCCAAGAGTGCTTAACCAGCTCCCACAGTGAGTAGGGCTGAATCCCCGAGCACCTCACCAAGAGTGGTTCTCTCCCGTGGTTGACCCTGGCTGACACCAGCCAGGTGTTTTCTCGCTCCACTTGAAACTGCCAAATATCTTTCTCAAGTGACGGTGCCTACCTAACTCCCTCTGGTTGTGCCTCGTCCTCGCCAGACCTTGATGGTTTCATCCTTTTAAAGGTTACCCTTTCTGGTGGGTGGTGAATCTGCATTTTTATTTTTATTTATCTATTTATTAAAAAATTTTTTTTGATGTTTATTTATTTTTGAAAGAGAGACAGAGTGAGAGGTGGAGGGGCAGAGAGAGGAGTCACAGAATCCGAAGCAGGCTCCAGGCTCGGAGCTGTCAGCACAGAGCCCGACGCGGGGCTTGAACTCACGGAGTATAAGATCATGACCTGAGCTGAAGTTGGACGCCTAACCGACTGAGCCACCCAGGCGCCCCTGAATCTGCATTTTTAAACAAGCTCCTGTTGGGATTCTCATGAAGGGTGAAGGCTAAGAAACTGGGTTTGGGAGAAACCCTTGGCACCTGAAGGAAGCCAGTTTGCTTTTGAATGATCGCTTCGCCACTTACTGGCTGCATGATCTTAGTTGACTTTTTATCTCTCTGGGCTTCAGTTTTTCCATCTATAAAATGAATTATTAATCATCACTAACAAGTATTGAGTGCTTACCAGATGCCAGACACTGTTCTAAGCATTTTATGTGTACTAACTCGTTGCACTCTCCCGACAAATGATGAGGAGGGTGCTATTATTATCTGCAACAGAGAGATGGGGAAACCGACTCTCCGGGATTCAGACCTAGGCAGTCTGGCTTCCATGTTTTTTTTTTTTTTGCCATCTGCCATCCCTCTGTTGCAGAGCAGCACAGAGATGAAATGGCCACGTGGAAGTCAAGGCTCTGCAAAGGGCAGTATAGTATTGATTCTTCTTCTTCACTGGGTCTCAATGGTAAATTCCCTCTCCGTTCTATCAGGTATGCAGAAATAATCTAAACAAACAAGCTAACAAAAAGGCTAGGCACAGTCATGATACAGGCAGCCAGAAAGGCAGGATCTTCCTGGGATCCAGAACAATCCAGCACTATCCAGAGAAGAGGATACCCATAGGGATCCCTGCCTTGGATCCGGACTCCTTGGCAGGTAGGAGGCTTTATAGGGGTGTGTCAGGCTTTACCTAAGTGTCAGTCCGTCAACTCCCTTCACTCTGACTTTGTACTGAACAAAGAACCTTCTGGTATTGATTTCCTTTCCCAAAAGTCTATCCTTCCTGAAAGAGATTGTGCTGACCAGTCAACCTCAGGATTCCCGTCTGCCGGCTGGTTTCATTTCTCAGTGTAAATTAATAAACCGCCTTCCAGGTTTATCAACCAGTCTCGTATGAGTTTGTTTAGTGTAGGTCGTTTCCCCCACACCTCATCACAACGGCCAAACTCCCAGGGAGAGTCTGGGAGGCAAATGCTACAAAGTAGTATAAGGGAGATGTCCAAATAATGGTATAAAAAGATATGCTGCGAGACCCAAGAGGATGGAGAGAGGACTTTTGTGTAGAGGAAGGGGGCATCAAGGAGGGCTTCCTGGAGGAGGAGGACATTGGCACAGGACGAGGGACACTATGGCATAAAAATGTAGTTAAAAACACAGGCCCTGGAGACCGCCGACCTGAGTTGAATGTCTATCTCTCCCAGTTATTGGCCGTGCGATGTGGCCAAGTTACTTTGTCTCCCTTAGGCCTCAGATTCCTTATTTCGAAAGGGGGCAAAATGAGAGCAGCTACCTTCTGGAGTGGCTTTAAGGATGAAATGATTATATATATAACACATGTAGCTCTGAACACAATGCCTGGCCCTCAAGTAACACTTGGTGAAAGGCTGTCATTGCTGTTGCCTGTATTACTACCCCGAATGATGTTTTCATTGAGGAGAATTCTAGGACAGGGGTCCCCGTTGGGGCCTGTTGCATCCCCAGAGGTGCTTTGGTCTCGGAGGGAGCGGAGTCTGTGTTTGCTTTAAGATTCAGAGGGCTCTTTGCCGTGTAAGGCTCCTTCCTTGAGAGTGGTCACGGCCCATCCTGTGGTTTCGCAGCCCACGAAGGGAGCTGCCTGTACAATCTATAAGAACCCATCAGCCTCAAGAACATCCGTGGTTTCTGAGTCACCATCAGGCCATTTCAGCTTCCAAGCAGAGACTCCCAGGGCATGCGCACCTTCTAGGCCTTTGCTGCCCTCCTCTGTGTGTGTGTGGGGGGGGGGAGGGCGGCGTCAGGAGGCAGCCTGCTACACCCACAGCGGATCCTGGCTTACCTTCAGGCCCTGCCTGAGGCCCCGTGTGGCCGCCAGTGAGGGCTGCGAGACATCAGCACTCGCTTCATGGCTTTCCCAGAGGGAAGGATGCTCTAGATTGCCTGGCTAGGGGCTCCAAAGCCCAGGCCTCCTGCTTCTTTGTCCAGTATGTTCTGTCTACAGATCCTGAGGGGCCTTTTCTAGTCTCCCCTCGGGTTTGATTCCAGCCAGTGCAGGGAGGAAGGGTGAGTCCATCATACATGGGCTCTCCTGCCAAGCGGAGATCCCACTTTTCTCCAATTCCCTTCCCCTCGCTTCTCCCAGTGAATTTCTGATATCCCTGCACCCTACCCCTGTAGCACCAAGAAAACGGTTCCAGATTCTCTCTGCTTCTCTTTGCCTTTCCCCACAGCAAAAGTATAGAGCGTTCCATTGGCCCCAGCTCTTTCTTGTTCCTCTTTTCATGGGGGAGCTGGACATCTGGAAAATCCTGTTGCTTTCGTGAGCATGCCTGTGGGGGTGTTTGGGTGAGTAGGGCTGGGAGACGCAGGCCCATGGCAGAGTGGAAAGTGATGCTTCTCTCTTGTTTCAATCAACGATGCCTTCTGAACGAGGTTCCCACCCCCGTTCCTATGACTAATAGTTGATACTCAATGCAGCCCAATTCCAGAGCTCATGCTCTGTCTAGAGCTTGGGGGAGCCCCCTCAGGGAGGCTGGGTGGGGTACTGGTTAAGAGCACGGGGCTCTGATTTCTATCCCAGCCCTGCCACTTACTCCCGATGTGAAGTTGGGGGAATGGCTTAATCCCTCAGGGCCTCAGTTGGCCCAGATAATGGATGCTAATCACAACGCCTGCTCTCATAGGGTTGTTAGGAGATTCAATGAGAGAATAAGTACGAGGCACTTAGAATAGTGCCTCAAGGTGGTCAGTGCTCAGTGAACATTGGGTACTATTGATATTTACTCTTGGGGGGGGGGCAGCCCTTGGTGTCAACAGCATCCCCCAGCCCGGTCCTCAGCCTCGGAGATGCAGAGGTTGTCAGTGCACCCATGGCACTCTGTTTCTACCAAAGTCTATACCGAAGTCGAGTTACCAATACACGATTGCTTCATGAGCGTGGAATTAGAGCTGAGTGGAGCATCCGGAGGCTTTCAGGGCTGAGTGCAGTGGGGCCCGGGGCTCCCGTTTCTATCACAGGGACTGGCTCAGAAGCTCCCTGTTCTCTGCATGGTGGAAGGGAGGCTGATCTGGTGGCAATGGCTTCTGACTCCAGCATCCACCAGGGATGAGGGGCTGACCTGACAGGCTGGGGCAGCCCCCTCTCCCGGGTGCCTCTTGGGTGGCTTTAGGATTCACCCTCGGTTACAGAAAGGTCTTCCCAGAGCAAGGAGGACTCGTCTTCATTCAGGACTTCATCCAAGAAGCTCCCCACCCTTGTCGGAGCTGTTCTGAAGGCAGTGGGAGATACCCTGAAAGGTCACCAGTAAGACTCCTTCCCCTCCCTGTTTACTCTGGTTCACTGAATAGACTTCCTTCCTGCAGCTCAGAGTGTAATCAACCAAGCTCCTGCTTGGACAAGCCCGGCCAAGCGGGGCAGGACACCCGGCTGACACTGATGTGCATTTATCTGGACGCTGCCTAGAGATCAGTTCTCTGGGGTAGGGCTTCTGGGACAAATGGCCAAACTCACCCATTATACAATATTTTGGGTTTTTTTTTTCTTCCTTATTTATTTCTCTTTTAGGTTAGGAGCACTTTGCAATCCTCCTCAAAATGATTTCATGATTTCCTCTTTGCTCTTCAGTAATTAAATCATTTTTGGTGACAACAATAGCTGCTATTCATCACGTTTTATTTGTTTATTTTAAGTAATCTCTACACCCAACGTGGGGCTCGAACTCATGGCCTTGAAATCAAGCATCGTGTGCTCATCCAACCGAGCCAGCCAGGTGCCCCTAGTTGCTATTTGTTAGCTAGGGTACGAGTTGGGTGATTTCCTTACGTTATCTTGAATCCATCCAACAGCCTGCTTCCAATTTCATACATGAGGAAACTGAGCTCAGAGGAATCAGTAAGATCACTAAGTGGCCCAATATCAGTGTGGGAATTTGGTTTTGTTTTGATATTGCCTCAAGATGATTCGCATCTTCTCCTGAGTTGAAATGAAAGAGAAAATGTTTGCTTATCTTTTGACTTCCAAAAGAAGCTCATTCAAGACCCCAGCCGGGAAAACCAAACATTTTGATTTACAGGAGACAGGATCCTGAAAGGACAAAGAAGTTTGTGTTTTGTTTTGTTTGCTTGATCGTTTGGCCGATCAGAAAGCAAAGCCCTTTATACGAATGGCTCACGAATGGCTCACGGTGTCTCCACATATCAAAACTTAGGAGGGGACGAGGGGCAGGAAAGAGTGGGTTCACCTTGCCCGGAAAGTGACGACAGGGTGTGGATGGCGGGTCCTGGCTGAGGTTATCTGGAGGAGGTTTGAGGAAACAGCTCAGTGCTGGGGTGGAGGTAGGGTAAGGAGTGTGGGGGGGGGGGGGTAAGGGGTGGGGGGCCTGCACTGGAAGGTGGCCCTGCTGAAGACCGGCCACTTGCTTGTGCCCCACCCAGGGTGCTTGGTGCACCTCATCCGAACTGCCTTGTTTGCCAAACCATTCTTCCCCGATCTAAATACACACACCCCCTTGCGACAAAAACATCCACAGGGTGGACCCTGGATATCCAGACATGATCATGGGAGGGAAAAGCCCCCCAGCACTGGTACTTGTATGGGAGGCAAGAGATCCAGTTCAGTGCTTTCCTCTTCCCTCTGATGCAGTAATGTCCCATGGCTGGTGTCCCAGGGCCTGGACTGGCCCTCACCAGTCGGCTGACTGGAACTCTAGCCTCTGAGCGGTTTTGAGCAGTTAAGTAGTGTCACCAACTGGGGACCGTGGAAATCAACTGCTGCAGCGGAACGGTGTGGGTCTGGAAGGAGGTAACGTCCGGGTGAGAGATGATGAGCGTCTGAGCAGGACAGCGGTCAAGGATGGATAGGAGGTGTATTAAGGGGTAGGATCAATAGGACGTGACTGACGACTGACATGGGCCCAAGTCCAAATGCCTTCACTTAGCTGGCCGCTCCGGCTTTGAGCAACTACCATGGTCAGCCTCTGCTCTAGCTCGTTCCTGAATGTTCTCCCTCTGTCAAGGCTCCACGCCTTTGGATGTGCTGGGCTGGCTTCTGCCTGGGTTTCATGGTCTGACTCCCTAACTAAAGAATGAGTTCCTTGAGGGAAGGCGCTGAATCTCTTCTCTCTGAATCCCAGCCCGGCCACGAAGCCTAGTGCACCCTGTCTGTTGGTTGAGGGAATCAATCAATAAAAAGAGACGCAGGGTGAAGGGGAAGGAAGGAAGTAAAGAGCAAAGGAATGAAGACGTCGGGCGCCCCGTCAGACCTTGTTATAATCAGTCCTCTCTCTGATGTTACACATCAATCCTCATCGGAGCGAGGCAGCAAGGGATGGGAATGGCGTCTGCCTCAGCTAGCTGCTGGAACTCGAACCAGAGTAAGTGGGAACGCTTCAGAGAACATTCTAATATTCTGTCCCAACAATTTCAGCAAGTCTGTCGCATGACTAGAGGCAGTGCCTCCTGCAGACATTGAGGCAGTGTAGGGTGGGGACGCGGGGAGCCCCTCCCCCGCCGCCCCCCCCCCCCCCCCCCCCCGAGATAACACGATAAGGAGGACGAAGCCCCAGTGACCTGTGCCAAGTCCCGAGCTCCAGTCCTGGATGCATAGACAGCCCATGAGCTGGGCCTTTCGGACCTGTTTCTGCAGATTTACATTTTAAAATCTCTCTCTTTGCTTTGACTTTTTTCTCTTCCTCCCTTGCTATTCCCACACTCACTGATCCCCCCAGGTCCTCAGGAGACCAAACTGTAAGCCAGAGCAGGAGAGAGGGCTTGAATTAATTTCAGTGTCTTTGTGTCTTGCAGTAAGATAGAAAAATCTGACATCTTAAGGCCTGTTTGTCCCCGGGCGGCTAGATTTCCTTATGGTTGTTTCCATCAATGAATTTTTTAAGACAAGATTTGTTTTCTCTAATGTCCGAATATCCGATGTTAAGACTGGGAGGGTTACGAGCACAGGTTTGGGGGTCGGGCAGACACTGAGACTTTGTAGGGTGACCCGACCTTGGTCAGATTCCTTCGAAGTCCCCCTCAAAGCTGCTTCTCTGGCCGTTTACGTATCGGGAAACTGGAGAACCCAGTACCATCTGCAGTCTGGCGATGGCCTACCATACCTGCAAGGATTTCATAAACTTATCTCATATTTCTTTGGTGACAAATATTGTAATTAAGGTAGTGCGGTCCTCACCTTCCAGGTAGCGCAGCCAAGAGCTTCCCCGGCGCTGTGGTGAGTACCTGGGTATAGGACCTGGGGTGAGTGCCCCTGACCCATGCAGGCAGTCACTTTGGTGGGCACACTTTCTTTATTCTTTGTGCTTTGGTGGAGATCTGGAAAATACTCTCTGGTCCGGGCCGTCCACTCTTCTAATCTCTTATTTCTGTCTCATCAAAAAGAAGTGTGGGCTTGGAATAGCTCGAGTCCCTGGCCTCAGGGGGGAATCCAGAAGGCTGGGCGTGGGGGTCTGCAGACTGCATGGAATACGCAAGACGCTCTCCCGGCAAATACAGCTTTTACTGGGGAAACGGCCACACAGGTCAAGGAAGCTGTCAGCCCACTTGCTCTGGGCCGGAATGATAGCCCCACAGCTGGCTCAGCTGCCTTTCTCATGCTGATCACAAGCTCCAATGGGCAATTATATATGTCTTTGATTAATAAAAAATGGAGCAATGAATGAATACTTAATAATGCAGTCTGGCGAGTACAATCTTTCAGAACCTGGGCTGGGGGTGAGGCAGGAAGTAATCAAAGGGGTCCTTGGGGGTGAAAAGGCAAGGGCACCCCACGGGAGTGGGGGGTGGGGTGAGATGGGTTCTGGAAACCAGTTCAGTCCCGGTCCTTGGCTCTCTGCCTCTGTGCTGGGGATTTGTCGGCAGCCCTGGGAGCCTGAGATCAGGACAGAGGTTTGAGCGGGTGGGCAAAAGGGCGGAAATGTGTTCTGTGCCCACCCAAGTGGTCAAGCTAAAGGGCCTGGAATAGGGGGTCTGTGTGCGTCCGTGTGCCTGCCAGTAGCTGTCTCCTCCATGTGCGCGGGGTGTTCGTGCTCCTTTCCGTGGGTCTGCTTGCGCGAGCAACCGTTTTGAAACTAATTTGGTTAGGGATGGGGCGGACGGGCAAAGGGGCCAGACGGCTGAAGAGGATAGAGAGAGGAAAACACACACCGCTGGGGCTGGCGGGAGATAACGGACTGGAGATCCAAGGGCCAAAACTGTGAGCAAGGGAGAAAGGAAGTGACAGAGAGGGGGGGTGGTGGGTGGACCTCCCCAGACACCGCCCCCCGCTGGTCAGGGCCCTTCCGGACTGGAGCAAGGCGGGGGTGGGGGGTGGGGGTGAGGGCGGGGCTGGGAGGGGCAGGCCAGAGGCGCGAATCCAAAAGCCGAAGGGCGCGGGGCGGTAGGGGAGTCCCAGCGAGGCGGCCTGCCGGGTAGGGCGCTGGGGCCACGCGGCGAGGGGGGGACGGGGGGTGGGGGGGTGGGGGGAGCGGAGGCCGCGGACCCCTGCGGCGCCTTCTCAGGGAGCTTGGGAGGGAGGTGCAGGTGCCGGAGGGGGTGCCGGTGGGGGTGCGGGTGCGCAAGGGTCCCCCGTCCCCCGGGGCTCCCTTTGGGCAGAGAGTGACACGCGGCAGAGGGTGACACGCGGAGAGGCAGGAGGAGTCCTAGCCCGGGTCAGGGAAGGTCCCGCTGGAGTGCGATATTTTAGGCTTTCCACTGGCTTGTGCTGTGACTAACTAGCCCACGTGACCTTGGGCAAGTTGACAGCATCCCCTGGACCTGTTATTCCCTTGTCAGTAAACTGAAGAAAACAAAACGCTAACTTTGCCAGGTTGTTCGAGACTTTGTGAGGACATATACGAAGTGTCACCGCCCCCCCCCCCTCCGGAATTGCCGCTGTTACTATTTCTGTGGTCGGTTCCCAGACCTGGGCTCAGTTCCTCCTTCCCCACGTGCTGCCAATGTGGGGCAGAGAGGCTTTTTTGCAGCTGTTTCTAACAGCTGGCCTCTCTCCCCACCCCTCCGGGGAACCCTCCTTCCACCTCTACCTTTCCCCCAAGTCCCCCCCCCGGAGCCAAGCAGCCTCTGCCTTATTTTACAGGATCCGGTCAGTCTCCCACTGCCGGCTTTTTGCTCAGGCCCGAAACAGCCAGAACCACAGCCTCCTTGAACAGAAGGGCTTGCCAGAGGAATTTTCCAAGTGCTCAGAAGGCCAGCCCTCGAAGCTCCTGTGGTCAGCGCCGGAGGCCCCCCGTGAGATTTGGGGACCGGCTTCAGCTCAGGCCATGCAAGGCCAGGGTCTGTGTCTCCGAGTGGCCACCCTGCTGACAGGGCTGCTGGAATGCCTCGGCTTTGCAGGCGTCCTCTTCGGCTGGGCATCACTGGTGTACGTCTTCAAAGCAGAGCATTACTTTGACGAGCTGTGTGAACCAGATGCCGGGGCCATGGGCAACTTCACGGCGCAGCCTGGTAAGGGACGTCCTTAGGGAGGCAGAGTCTGGTTTCCAGGCAGTAGGAAGGGGCAGGAGGGACCCCACCCCCTGCCCACACCGCCAGCCTCTCTGTGCTGAGCAGAAAGGAGTGTGCGCCTCCCCACCAACTCCCTGACCTTGGTCTAAGAGGTACCTGGGGAGGGAAGTACCAGCCCCCAGGGGGTAATTAGGGGCTGTCACATGTCAACTCCCTGAGATCTCCCCTTTCTCTCCTCCAGACTGCAAAGCCCAGGATGAGAGGTTCTCACTTATCTTCACCCTGGGGTCCTTCATGAACAACTTCATGACATTCCCTGCTGGCTACATCTTTGACAGGTTCAAGACCACCGTGGCTCGCCTCATAGCCATGTAAGTGCCAAAGGCCCGGCCTGGGCAGACATAGGCAAGAGGAATTCTTCTGGGAGCGGCCTCGCCTGGAGGGGGACCCGGTCAGGCAATTGGGCCGTGCTGCCCGGCCCCGTCCTGGCAGCTGTCAGAAATAGCCCAGGATGTGGACTCTGTGTGGATCCACCCTCTTCCCTGCACCCCTACTTCCCTTTCCTCTGCCCTGTTCTTCCTCTGTTCCATGTGAATGTAAATTCAAGTTGAGCAGGAGCCCGGGCCCACTTCCGGTGAGGGCTGGCCTGGTGCCTGGGTTAACATCACGGAACCTAAAATGGTCACTCTGCCTTCACCCCAGGGATCCTTGTCTATACGTCCAACAAGACCTCACATCCAGGTCCCCCAGGCTTCATTGTCATCCTCCTCACCATCTACCCCTGTCACTCCCCAGACACTTAGTAAGGTCTCCTGGGTATCCCCAGTGGTGAGAGTGCCCGACCCCCTGATTGGAGGGGAGACCGTGGGGGTGTCACGGAGGGTAAGGGACCTCGCCTCGCCCGTGCAGGGTGGCACTGCAGCTGGCCAGCTTCAGCGATAAGCAGTGGCCTGCTGAGGCCTTGATAGGACCCAGAGCTGGTGCCTCCTGGCACATGTGTGGGAAATGAGCCATCAGATGGAGGGACTGCAGGGCTGCCTGACAAAGCCAGTTCCTGCTCTTTAAGACTTTGTCTATAGAAAGACTTTATCTCAGTCTGTCTTGGTCCTTGGCTCCCTGTCTCCTTCCCACCCTTTCCTTTGTCCCCTCCCTCCCCTCTGGCCTTCGGATGTTTGGAAAAACTGTCCTTCCTGCGTTTCCCTTTTGCTTTCACATAGAACACTTGCTTCGGACACATCAGGTCACCAAGTATATGGGGTTTTCCCCCCACACGAAGCAATTCTGTGACGTCAGCTGGTGTCCTACCATTTAGGCCGGCTCTGACGCTATCCACCTGGAGAAAGCGTCAGATCCTGCAGGTTCAGGGCCGGGTCCCACAAGACTGCCCCCCATTTCACATGCCGACTGCAAGGAGCAGGCCCCTCAGGTTACCCCCAGCTTTGGTCCGACTTGGCCCCAAATCGGAGGTTCCCGTGACCTTCTCCCTCCTGGGCTGGATTATTTGCTAGAACAGCGCACAGGACTCAGGCAAACACTTATGTTCTAGCAGTTTATTAAAGGATCAGATAAGGGATACAGATGAAAGATCCAGGTTCGGAAGCACTCTGAGCCCCATCCTATCGGGATTTTATGGAGGTTTCTTCATGTAGGCTTGATCGAGTATTGACCGTTTCCAGGCCCCCTCCCCTCTCTAGAGCAGTAGAGTGAGGGCAGCTGAAGACTCCCAAACTTCAGTCATGGCTTAGTCTTTCCAGTGACCAGTGCCCATTTAGGAGCTGTGCGGGAGCCTCCTGGAGTCACCCCATTGGAAGAAAAAATGTTCCTAGTGCCCTTGTCATCGAGTTTACAAGGGTTTTAGGAGCCCTGTGTCAGGGATCCGGGACAAAGACCAAATAATGTATTTCTTATGATAAACCACAATGCCACAGTGCACTCCTGGTCTTTGAACGTGGGTCCCTCGTAGCAGAAACGATCATAAAGGTCAAAAGATACCGGCACATTATCCGAAACACATTCAGTCATGAATAACTACCCAGGCCCTCGTTGTAGCATCTGAAAGTGTCTCCCAGGGCCACTTATGCACAGGCTTCCATTTGATCTTGTCAGGTTCCAAAAGCAGGCGTGGTCTCGGCATTATATACCTTTACCCTTCAGGCGTCTGGTATCATTGAGCTAAGGCAACATGCCCTCTTGCCCTGAGCCGCTTTCGAAGCGTTCGTGTAACACTGGATTCCCCTCGTCACAGAGCCCGCTTATTCATCCCCTTACCGGCTACCTTTCCCTTTCTCCGTCCATACCCTAACACTTCCACCTTTGGAAGGGGTGTTCGGTTTGGCCACCGTGCGGATCTGGATCACAGGCAGAAGCACCCGTCCAGCAAGTGCCTCCCTCTCACCCCACCCCCTTTCAGACAGGGCAAGGTTACACAGGGACAGAACCAGCGGGCTGTCTTTCCCACCAGGCAGTGTGGTGGCATTCACCGTCAGTCCCAAATTTGGCAGATAGAGGGACAGCAGGTCTGCCCCACCAGGCCCTTAGGAATTCTAACAGGACGGTGAAAAACATAGTTTCTTGCTTAGGAATCATCCCTGCGTCCAGCCCTTGTCGTGGCGGTCCTGGCCCTGTGGCCACTGTGTGAGGGAGGGAGAATTCCCCTAGCCACCGTGCTAGCTAGGGGAAATGGTCCCCGTTCAGACGTAGCGTCCACCCCCCTTAAGACAGTCAGGTGAGGGGCGCCTGGGTGGCGCAGTCGGTTAAGCGTCCGACTTCAGCCAGGTCACGATCTCGCGGTCCGTGAGTTCGAGCCCCGCGTCGGGCTCTGGGCTGATGGCTCAGAGCCTGGAGCCTGTTTCCGATTCTGTGTCTCCCTCTCTCTCTGCCCCTCCCCCGTTCATGCTCTGTCTCTCTCTGTCTCAAAAATAAATAAAAACATTAAAAAAAAAAAAAAGACAGTCGGGTGAAAGAGAGACAACCCCTTCACATAAAGCCTGTTCTCTTATCTTAGTGCACCCCTCCGATGCCGTAGGGATTTCCATAGGGCTGTGCCCTGTATGGCCAGGTTTCCAGTGTCCTCCTACGTGACCCTATGGCCAGGCCGCTGGGTCAGTAAGAACCCGAAGGTCGGGGCCTTTTCCATTGTAGATGTCTTTCCTCTCTGCTAGGACAGCAGCATGCAGTTCATTGAGCCCCCTGAGCTGATCTGTCTGTACCTTTTTGGATCAGAGTGCGGGCCTTCCAAACAGGATGCTGTCCATTCATCTTGGAACACAGCCAAGTCGCTCTTTGTTGGTTAATCGAGAGTTCTTTAGAGGGCACCGTCCAAGGGGACGGTAGACTCCATCTGTTCCCCACATGGTTCCAGAGTCCGCCTTAGGGGAAAAGAGGCTCCCTGTCCGTGGTGTCTCCTCCGTGCCGTCCCCAGGCAACACGATCCTGTTTAACCATTGCTATTTTTAGTATGGAATTCTTCTGGGCATTGCTGTCCCCATTAGAGCATTTCTCCAACATCATGCTAGACATTGTGGGTATTTCCTGTTTTAAGATCATTTGATGTACTTCAGTTATCTGTGTGGATTCAGTTAATGTCTGAGATCAAGACAATAGATGCCCCTCAAACGGAAATTGCCTCATCCGAGATGCCAGTCATTGTCGCTGGGAGGTAACCGCAGACTTTTGCCATGAGTCCCAGTTTACGCTCCCCATAAGGTCATGGCACAGAGCATTTGTCTTCTACCAGTACTCCACCTCCTATTCCACACCGTCTGGGCTCAGGCAGTCTCACTGGCTCCCATTTAACATGCTCCGTTAACACGAAGGGCAGATTCACACGCCTTCCCGTCTACAGGGCTAGACGTGTCCCTGCCTGGACACACACAGCGGCCACCCCCATAATACAGTTCAGGTAAAGGAGAGGCCAGCATTCTCACAAAGCCTGTCCCAACGTGCTGGGTCTCCTATGAACGTTTACCCTTTCTTCCATCAACCCTTCTCTTCCTACCCGGAGCCTCCTTAGGACTTTGTCAGAGCTGCTTTCCCACATCAGATGGGGGAAGGGTTCCCGGCCAGGCAGAGTATGCATTCTCATAAGACATCAGGTGAGGTAGACACAACTTCTTTACAGAACGCTTGTTTAAACAGCCCAAATTTCATAGCGTTTTTATGCCCCTTAATGTTTATTTTTGAGAGAGAGAGAGAGAGTAGAGGAGGGGCAGAGAGAGAGAGGGAGACACAGAATCTGAAGCAGGCTCCAGGCTCTGAGCTGTCAGCACAGACCCTGACATGGGGCTGGAACCCACGAACCGTGAGATCGTGACCTGAGCCAAAGTTGGACGCTTAACCGACTGAGCCACCCAGGTGCCCCTGTCTTCTGGCTTTTAACATTTTTGTAAACGCGGATGAATAGAACGGACTTGTGTGCAGGCACTTTAATGCTGGGAGCCATCAGGGGTCCCTTTGGCTCCCTGCCCCCTGCCTTAGGCAGTGTTGTATTAACACCTTTTAACCTTATCAAATGTCCATTTCCTTTATTGCACATCTCTATAACCCTCTGAAGATTTCCACCCTCTGGGGATGACCTCATGACTCTCCTCTGTTTCCTCTCTGTTCCACCCCCATTGGGATTTGCTTTCCTCACCTTATTCCTTAATAACTGTTAAAAAATTTCTACTCTTCTAAGACCAGTCTCTTGATCCTCTCCTCCCCCTGTCCCCATTCTTCTGTTAATTGACCTGATATATTTATTAGCATCTATAAGACCCAGGAGGGGAAGCTGAGCCATCGATTCAATAAGCCTTTCCAAACTGTTTTTTGTCCTTTTGCAGCAATAGGTTTTTATGGGGTGCCCACGTGAAAGGGGCCCCCTTCACCACAGCATTTACCTCTGAGATCTGGGCACAGGTCACCATCAAGCCACTCCCGCACAGCTTGCACACAAAGGGGATCAGCTGCCCCATCTGGACTGTTCCATTTGTAGGGGGACACCACCTTACAGTGGTTTCTATCCAGTCCACCGGGCTGGCTGTGCCCTCAGGAATAACCTCCTGTGTGTGTGGATTGTTCCATAACAAGCTACTGGGTCCTGCATCAACCCAGACCCGTGCACTTCCAGTCTGCTGCATTCAAAACCCAGGACACAGCCCCCGGGTCAGTCACTGACCCAGCCCATTTCAGTAAAGGATCCCCAGGAAGCTGAGGGTACCCACCCACAAAAGGTAGCAACTCCTTTGCACCATGCCACTTCTCCCCGCCACCATCCAGGTCCGTGGCTTTGCCTCCTCCCACACGGACTACCTTCTTGGGGACCAGAGGTCTTAGAGGAACTTTCTGTTGCTCCTGCATAATTTTTCCCTTGGGGGTGACTTGGAGGCTAATGGCCGAAGCTCAGAGTGCCCCAAATCTGACCTCGGTCTAGCATGAGGATCTGAGCTCGCACTCTTTTAATTTCGTCTTTGCTATCACGGATCCCGGTAACCAAGAGCTTGTACGTTTCAGCTTTTGCTTATTACTTTGCACTTTGGTGAACCCGCTCCCCAGGAGTTGGCTCCATTTCTGAATTCGGTTGGTAACTTTTCCCTTTAGTGACTGATTATACTGCAGCCACTGCTCCACAACCCAGGAGCCAGGGGCTCTTCATCCCCCATGCTTTCGTCCTTTCTCCTTCTGGACGCACATGTTTCTTTGAGCCTGGGCCGTTCTAGCAACTCCCGCTTCACTGACACCAACTGTTTGGAAAATCTTACATATCGCCTCCTGCATTGCTCCTTGACTTTCAACAGAACACTGCCCTCCTGACACGTCCGGTCACCACACGTGTGTGGGGTTTCCCAAACCATGCAATTCTGTGACACCAGCTGGGTGTCCTACTATGTAACTCAGCTCTGACACCATCTACCTGGAGCCTCAGATCCCCCAGTTTAAGGGCTGGGTCCCATGAGTCTGCCCCCCAACTTCAGATGCCGATCACAGGTGGTAGGTCCCCAACTCACCCGCAACTTTGGTCTCACTTGGCTACAAATCAGACGTTCCCATGACTGCCTTTCCCTTGGACTGGATTATTTTCTAGAATAGCTCGCAGAACCCAAGGAAACATTTACTTATGTTTACCAGTTTATTAAAGGACATGATAAAGGATACAGATAAACAGCCAGATGAATAGATATGTAGGGTGAGGTCTGGGACAGTCCTGAGCACAGGAACTTTTGTTCTGGTGAAGTCTGGGCTGTGACATCCCCTCAGCCTGTGGTTGTCTATACCAGCCCAGAAGGTCTCCTCACGTAGGCTTGATCAATTATTAATCATTTCCAGCCCTATTCATCATTTCCAGACCCTTTCCACCTTTTGCAGAAGTGGGGGGCAGGGCTAAAAATACCAAGTTTCTAATTCTGGCTTGGTCTTTCTGGTGACCAGCCCCCCACCCAGAGCCATCCAGGAGCCGACCCAGAGTCACCTGATTAGAACAAAGATGCTCTTCATGCTCTTATCCCTGAAGAATTTACAGGTGTTTTAGGAGCCCTGTGTCAGGCACTGGGGACAAGGACCAAATGTGTATTTCCTGTTGTAAATCAAAACATCACACTTAGGCATGGCTTCTCTTACCCCATGCCTTGCAAGACCCCCAAACTGCTAAGAGATCCCCATAACCTTGGGATTGTGGGTCCTGAAATCACAGTGCCCTAGAATTTCTAGAAGAGTCCATTCATTTCCTTATATAGAAAAGGCTCCAGAGGCCCAGAGAAGGGCAGTGCCTTACCCAAGATCACACAGCAAGGAGGAATTAGAACTCAAAGTTTTGCTTTGTAGACCAGGCCCTAATCCCTTTCTCCAAGGGATTGGCTGTTGGGACCCCAAGTGGGAGGACCTTGGCTCTATCTTCTCTGTCTTTTCTTGACATCATTTTCCATCTCCCATTGTATGTTTCAGATCTCTCTATACCAGTGCCACCCTCACCATAGCCTTCATCTCTGCAGGTGAGTGCTATCAGATGGGTGGGAGGGACACAAGGTCAGGGGCGCTCGGTAGATGGGAAGCTGATGGGTAGGAAACACTGACCCCCACAATTATCAGAGATCCACAGACTTTGAGCTTGAAAGAATCTTTGAAGGAGTGATTGCCAGTCTATGAAACCAGTCTAGTCTACTGAGAATGCAAAAAAATAAGGACAATGGAGGGATTGCTTCAGAGAGAAGAATTTATTTGAAAGATTCCGTCCTTCATCTTGTCCGTGTTAATGTGTTCTCTTTTTATTTTATTATTTTTTTAAATGTTTATTTACTTTTGAGATAGAGAGACAGAGTGCGGGTGGGGGAAGGGCAGAGGGAGAGGGAGACACAGAATCCGAAGCAGACTCCAGGCTCTGAGCTGTCAGCCCAGAGCCTGATGAGGGGCTCGAATTCACAGACCTTGAGATCACGACCTGAGCTGAAGTCAGACACTTAACCGACTGAGCCACCCAGGCTCATGTGTCCTTTTTTTAAAACAAAAGGATAATACGGAAGATGGTTCTTTTTGAAAATACCCTTACTTAGTAGGGCAAAAGTCAACAACCCTATCGTAGTTAAAAGTTTTTGTCTCAAATTTTACCGGTTTACGGACATAGAAAATTTCCACGGTCTGGGAATTTCCGTCGGGTTCATTCTCCTCTTCTCCCATTGTGTAGAGGAGAAAACTGAGGCTGGAGAGAGACGCCTTGCGAAGACTTGTAGGGGGAAGTGCTCTTTCCTGGTATCTTGGTTGTGCTGGCCAAGTGCTCCAAGTTTAATGAACCAGGGAAACACAGTCCATGGCCATTTCGTGCTCGGATTTCACAGCACCCCGTAAGATAGGAAGAGCAAAGACGGTTATTCCCATTTAACAGATAAGGTGACTGAGTCACAGATTCGGAATCCAGCTCAAAGTCATGCAGTAAGTTAGAGGCTGGCCTTGGGGGCCGAATCCAGGCTTCTCTCCCCGGCAATATCAACCATAAAGAGAGGGGCTGTTGTGGCTTAATGAGGGAAGGGAACAGTGGCTTCGCTTTGAGTCTTGCCTCTGCCTGTAGGCGTGCAGGTCTGCTACAGACCGAGGACCACCTTCTGTGGGGAAGAAGTGGCTCAGGAGACCTCCACAGGGTCCCTCTGCAGGGACATTTGGGGGAGCCCTGACCACTATCTTAAGATTCTCAGAGGATGCTAGAAGGCTGGCTGGCATTGGGGCCCTGACCCCAGGATTGTTGGGAATTCGGAGCAGGTGGGAGCCAGAGTCTGGGGCCCCATGTTTGGGTTGCACTGTGACATGACCCCCACCTGTGTCTTTGACTGTTCCAGACTCGGCCTTCCTGCTCTTCCTGGCCATGCCCATGCTCACTGTCGGAGGAATCTTGTTCCTGATCACCAACCTGCAGGTGTGAGCCTGCCCTAATGCCAGGCACCTGGCGGGAGGTTGGGGAGGGTGGAGGGAGGGACAAGCGCTTTTCCGCATTGGCTACCTCCTGTGGGGTTGGCTCAAGCCAGGGCAGCGGCTCCTGGGATGGAGATGGGTCTGGGTAGAGTAAGGGCCTGGTGCATGCTGGGTGCACAGGAAATACTGTTTCACGGACAAATACGTGATTCATGTGTTCTCTAGGTTGGGAACCTATTTGGTAAACACCGCTCGACCATCATCACGCTCTACAATGGAGCATTTGACTCCTCCTCGGCTGTCTTCCTCATCATTAAGGTAAAAAATATCCGTTAGCAACATTTATGGAACACTTACACATGCCAGGCACTTGTCTTGTGAACTTTGCATGATTTCTTTCCTTCGACCCTCCTGCAGCCAGTAAACGTGACTCTTGAACTTGAGCCCGGACCTGTCTGCTTCTAGAGCCTCACCTGGTAGTGATTAGGCTCTTTATGCCTACCTAGGAGTTTTGGGGAGAGGCTATGATGTGCCCCGGCTGGTGCTAGGCCGAGGCTGGGAGCCCTTTGGAGTGGGGTGTTTGCACCTGTGAGCTTCTGATTTGGACAAAGAAGGTGAGAGGTAGCTGGTGGGAGCAGCGGGGCAGACACAGTGGCCTCTCCAGCTCTCCTACAGGCTGATTTGGGGGCTCAGGGGGTAGGGGAGGGGCCGTTCCCAGTGTTATCAGTGGCTCACCCAGCAGCCACTCCACCTTCTTCCTTACTAACAATTCTATCTGGGCAGTGAGGTGCCAACCCAGAGGATGAACCCTCATTGATCTAAGCCAATTGCAGCAATCCCTGTCCCCCTTGCTAGTGATGGGTAAAGGTGGTCATGTTATCCAGTCCTTGTTAATGAGATGAAGGGTGTATGTCCTGGAAGAGTTTAGGGGACATTTCCCCTCCCTGATGGAAGGTGACAGCGGAGCAGACAGAAAGCCTTTCTCCTTGGCCCCCCTTCCCACTTTTTCTCTTTGAATGTTGTGATGGCAGGATGTGATAGCTGGAGCTGTGGCAGCTATGCTGTGATTATGAGGCAACCAGCTGGAGGACACTAAGGATGACTGAGTGGAAGGAATGAAAGAGTGTGGGTCTTTGACACTCGAAGCTGCCTAACCTGGGACTTCCCTCCAGGCTTTGTGTTAGGCCAGAGGCAGCTGGCACAGCCCATGGGCCATCGGGAAAGAGAAGAGGAGCTCTGGGAGTCACTGCTAGACATGAGACTAGTTTAGTCCCATGAGCGCCTTGGCTTGGAGGGGCACCCAGAGACTGAGCCCCAGGGCCACTTACCCAGGCCTCTCTACCCCTGGTATAAGAGTCACTTTCCTGGTTCTCCCTCCTTCCCCTGGGTGTGCCTTCCTTTCTCTCTTCCCTCCTTAGAGGTGGAAGGAGAGAGAATGACAGAGCAGGAGCTGAGTTCTCCATTTGATCTGACCTTGCTGCCGCCTCCTCTGACCTAGAGCAGTTCATTGCACCTCTCTGGACCTCACTTCCACCCCCTGTGAAAGGAGGACATTGGGCTACATCAACGGTTTTCAAACTGGGTGTTGAGGAACACTGAGGGGTTCTCTTTGATATTATGTCGGTCACCAAGGAGAACGAGGGGGAGGATGACTGGGTCCTTCCCGCCGATGTGTTTCATAAGTTGAATTTTTGTGTAAAGTTTTGTTTGAGAGAAAGGACTTGGCTGCTGTTAAATAAGATAAAAAAGCAGTAGGCTGGCAGGTCTCTGAGAAGCCATATTAGGAGACTCTACAAGCCTGTGGTGACGGGTGACGTGATGGCTCCCCTGCTGGTTGAGCCATGGGGTGAGGGTGAGCCTGTGTGTGGGTCAGGCGTCTTTGATCAGCGTTCAGGGTGGAAGGCAAGAGCCGGTGACAGGCCGGGGCTCCAGCCCGTGCTTCTTACACTGACTTTTTTTGTGGGCTAAAATACACATCACATAAAATTTACCATCTTTACCAGTTTTAAGTGTGCAGTTTAGTGGCATTGAGGTCGTTCACACTGTTGTGCAACCGTGACCACCGTCCCTCTCCAGGGCTCCTTTCAACTTTGTAAAACAGAAACTCTGTACCCGTTAAACTATGACTTCCTGTCCCCCCTCCTGCCCCAGCCCCAGGCCACCGCCTTCTGTTTTCTGTTTCTGTGCGTTGAACTGCTCTAGGGACCTCATGCACGTGGAATCATGCAGTATTTATCCTTTGTGCCTGGCTTATTTCACGTAGGAGAGCGTTCTCAAGTTCACCCATGTTGTAGCACGTGCCAGAACCTCCCTCCTCTTTTTTTTTTTTTTATTAAAAAAAAAATTTTTTTTTCAACGTTTATTTATTTTTGGGACAGAGAGAGACAGAGCATGAACGGGGGAGGGGCAGAGAGAGAGGGAGACACAGAATCGGAAGCAGGCTCCAGGCTCTGAGCCTGACGCGGGGCTCGAACTCACGGACTGCGAGATCGTGACCTGGCTGAAGTCGGACGCTTAACCGACTGCACCACCCAGGCACCCCTCCTCCCTCCTCTTTAAGGGTGAATAAGGTCCCGTTGTACGTATGTGCCACAGTTCGTTTACCTACTTCTCTGCAAATGGTTTGCTTTGACCTTTTGGATGTTATAACTAAGATTGCCACGAATATGGGTGTTATGCTGACTTTTCCCCTTCTCCTTCTGCAGCTCCTTTATGAACAAGGCATCAGCCTCAAGGCCTCCTTCATCTTCCTTTCCGTCTTCAGTGCCTGGCATGTTGGGCGTACTTTCCTCCTGATGCCCCGAGGGCACATCCCCTATCCGGTGCCCTCGAACTACAGCTACGGGTAAGGACTGTGATCTGGTGATCGTGGGCCAGAACCTTTCACCTGACCTGTGGCAGGAAGCCAGGGGTGGGACGGATGTGACCTCCTGTCACAGGACAGGAGGACTAGACTGGGGGTGTATCAGCTAGCTATTGCTGTGTAACAAACTATTCCAAAACTCAGTAACATTAAGCATTTCTTATTTTTCATGAGTCTGTGGGTCGCTGGCTAGTTCTACTAATCAGAGACAGGCCTGGATGGTGTTGACAGGCTCACTTATGCCTCCGGTCATCTGGTGGGCTAGCTGGGGGCTGGCTAGTGAAGATGGCCTCCCTCATATGGGGTTTGTCTGGCAGTCATTCAAGGTGACAAAGATGTCTGGGTCACGTGGCTCTCATCCTCCATTAGGCTAGTTCCGGGGTTCCAAGAAACAGTGCAGACGTGCACAGGGTTTCTTGGAATTGGCCCAATATCACTTCTGTTGCATTCCCTCAGCGGAAGCAGGTCACAAGGCCAGCCCCGATACAGGGGCTGCAGAAACAGAGCCACAAAGTCTCATTGCAAAGGTTAGAGAACAGAGCAGGTGCAGAAATGTGACGATTTTTGCAGTTAGCACCACAGGTAGTGGGGGGGGGGGGCATTCATTGGTGCTCACTTACTATTTGCCACGCCCCTTGTGCCCTCTGATTTCACTGAATGATAATCCTCTCAGATAGATATCCTTATCTCCGCTTTCCAAGTGAGAAAAATGAGGCTCAGGAGGGCTAAGTCTGAGCCAAGTTTCCATAGATGGGAGGAGGCAGAACTGGGATTTGAACCCAGGCCTCGCCCGCTTTACCCACACTTTCAGTGGTTCCCAAACTTTGCTGCATAATAGAATCATATTATGGTTTGATAATGATAAAGGTTTGATAATGATAATGATAATGACAATGATATGGTTTGATAAAGGAAGCCTGGGGCGCCTGGGTGGCTCTGTCGGTTAAGCGTCCGACTTTCGATTTCAGCTCAGGTCATGATCTCACGGTTTGTGAGTTCGAGCTCGTGTTGGGCTCTGCTGTCATCTGGGAGCCTGCTGCGGATCCTTTGTCTCCCTCCCTGTCTGCCTCTGCCCCACTCGCGCTCTCTCTCAAAAATGAATAAAAAATAAACGTAAAAAAGTTACGGAAGTCTGGCTCCTGTGCCCAGACATTCTGCTGTGACTGGTCTGGGCTGTGTCCTGTGCAGTGAAATTTGGGAGTCCCTGCAGCCTGAATCTCAGGCTCAGCTCTCAGTCCTAGGGTTGGGCTGGGGGCTTCTGTGTCCATAGCCTGTGCTCTGGGAACGACGCCAGGGAGGAAGAGAAGAAAACGGCAGAGTCTGAAAAGCTGGAGCTGCAGTCCAAGGAGTCCCTTCCAGCCAAGGAAGGTGAGTCCTGCGGGTTCAGCCCCGCGGCCGACCTGGTGCTCTGCCTCCAGAGCTGCCCCGGGGACTCAGAGTCACGGAAGGTCCGTCCAGGAGCACCCGGGTGGCTCAGTCAGTTATGCGTCTGACTTCGGCTCAGGTCATGATCTCACGATTCGTGAGTTCGACTCCTGAGTCAGCCTCTGTGCTGACGGCTCAGAGCCTGGATCTTGCTTCAGATTCTGTGTCTCCCTCTCTTTTTGCCCCTCCCCGTTCATGCTCTCTCTCTCTCTCTCTCAAAAATAAATAAACATTAAAAAAATTAAAAAAAAAGGAACGGTCCATCCAGAAGAGGATGTGGGGGGTCTTCTCCACCCCACCTCACCTCCCTTTTACAGAGGGTCCATGGAAGGGCGTAGACCTCTGTGCTTTCTCTTTCTGCCCCTCTTCTCTCTCCTAGTCTCATTAGACGTCCTCCCAACCCCCAGGTCATTTGCCTTCCCCTCCTCCCACCCCTCAGTCCCTGAGTCTGCCTTGTTTTTGTCCCATTGCCTGTAGATGTCCCGCCCAACCCCCCCCTTCCCCCTTCGCCCTTTCTCATCCCCTTGCCGCCTCCCTTCCTTCCTCTGTTTTGGGGCTTTGGTTATAAACATCCCAAAGCACTGCCGACAAGGTAGAAGCAAGAACAGGATTCTGGGAAAGCTCACAAAATTAAGGGGAACGTGAACTTGCCAGGCCCCGGGAAGAGGAGAACCAGGTTGCCCCTGGGGATCCCTGGGGACTAAAATCACAGCCAGTCGGCCTCGCCAGGGAGAGCGATCGAATTGGTCAACCCTGGGTGAGGAACAGGACACGTCATTCACAGCCCCGCCCGGACCACGAGGACTCAGGCAGGGGACGATTTCCAGAACAGACTCGGGATCCGGGTACTGAAAGCAAGGGAAGGGGCGCGAGTTGCTGCTGAGACAGTGGCTGTCCACCTACTAACCCTCACCTCGTCTCCAGCGAACGTTCTGTTCTCCTTGTCTTTCTCTTCCCCGTCCTGGCTGGGAGAGTGTTGGTGCAAGAAGTGTCATTGGATCCGAGCTGCGAAAGACAGATGGGGTTCCAGCAGACGGAGGGGGGACGTGGGTGGGTCATTCACGGTGGTGGGGCCGGGATAACAAAGGTATAGGGGTGGGGATGTGCTGTTTACTGGCAGCTCGGAGAACACGCCAGATGAGGCCTGGAAGTCAAGAGAAGGTGAGCTCACTCCTTAGGCTGCCCCGTGAGGCCCCTACACTCCTGCCCGTCCCACTCCCCTACCTTGTAATTTATGCCCAGATCCTTCCTCTCCATCAGAGGCGCTGGGACCAGGGAAGCAGCAGGAGCCCCGCTCTTTCTGGAGCTATGTTCTCTCTCAGCGCTTCGCCTGGCACCTGGTGTGGCTGTCTGTGATACAGCTGTGGCATTACCTCTTCATCGGCACCCTCAACTCTCTGCTCACCAGCCTGGCCAAGGGTGACAGGGCGCTAGGTACGTGGCAGGGCTGGGGGTGGGGTGGTGGTGCAGCCCGCCTCTGTGTCCCTGCCGGGGACTTGGAACCTTGAGGCGGGGTGGGGGGGGGGTGCGTACTGAGCTCCGTGGGGCTATGTGGTCTGGAGGAAGGTCTGAGCAGGGGTGTGGGGAGGAGGGACAGGCAGGGCAAAGGCAGGTGGGGAGAGTCCTCTCCCGTAAGGCAGTGCTGGAAGTTTCTTACCAGCCACCCCCTGTCTGCCCTCTGCAGTCAGCGCCTACACAAACGCCTTCGCCATCACTCAGTTCTTCGGAGTGCTGTGTGCCCCCTGGAACGGCCTGCTCATGGACCGGCTCAAGCAGAAGTACCAGAAGGAAGCGAAAAGCACAGGTGAGGCCTGGAGAACCCGGAAGAGGAGGAATCTTCATGCGCGGCCAGAGTCCCCTTCTCTTTTGTTCTTAATCCTTCTCTGCTTGCATCCATCCGTATTCATCTATCCACTAGTCACGGAGTGTGAATTATGTGCAAGCCATAGTTCCAGATTCCACAGCGGACGGGGCAGGGATGCCCTTGTTCTCAAGCTGTTCTCCGCGTAGAGAATGGAGAAGGGCAGGCGATCAGGCGTTGCCATCCATGCAGTCAGCTCCCGGGGTGGGGGCGATGGGGACACACAGGCACAAAGCCTGTGCCGGGTGAGGTTGCGGATGATGTCAGGGAAGGCTTCCTGGAGGAAGTGGCTTCTGAGCTGAGGCCTGAAGGACGAGCAAGAAGTGAGGAGAGGAAGAGGAGGGCCCTGGGAGAGCAGCCCAGGAATACGCTGAGGTCAGGGTGGTGAAGGAGCTAGCAAAATAGTGGGGGAATCTGGGGAATCCCAGAGGGGATGTCTGGCTGACCCAGGGCACAGAGAAGGTGCTGAAGGGGGAGAGGTAACAAGGGGCAGGCGGTGCTGAGCCAAGGAGCCAAGGAGCGTGGATGAGACCCTTGGATTCCAAGACCAGAGGAACAGGGGGCCTCTGAGGTACCCTCTTCCCCCGCACTGTGCCTCCTACCCCTGCTGGTGTGTTTTGAGATAGATCTCAGGCATCAGATCCTTTCCTCTGTAAATACTTCAGTCTGGGTCTCTAAAAACAAGGCCCTTTTTATGTAAACGGTACCGTCATGTCATGGTCACGTACAAAACCCAATAATTTCTTAATACCATCTAACATGCAGTCCTGTTCAGATTTCCCAAATTGCCTCAGATATGCCTTTTTTTTACAGTTGGTTCGTTCAAATTAGGATGCACACGGGGTCTGCGCTGTGTATTTGGTTGATGAGCCTTCCGTATCTTTTTACATTTGTATATCCCCTCCCCTCCCCCCACCTTTTGTTTCTTCTTGTTGTTTATTTGTTGAAGAAACTGGGTCATTTGCTCTGTCAGATTTCCCCCAGATTGGATTTGGCATCCTTTGGTATCATTTAAAAATGTTTCTTTGATTGGGTATTTCCTGTAAACAGGCAGATTGGAGGCTTGAGGAGACGCAGTTTAATATTTTTTTGGGAGCATGCTTCGGAGGTGGAGCCTCGGGCTTCCTCTGGTTCCTATCAGCCCCTGGTACTCGCTGTGTCTGTTCTTATGATGTTAGGATTGATCAGTGGATCCAGACATTGCCAGTCTGATGCACCCATTACTGAGTTTCCCATCAGCCTTTTGGCTAATGATTTTAGTAGCTCCTGGCGATCACTGCCGGGATCCATTATCTTATTAGGATTGCAAAATGGAGATTTTCTATTTCTGTCTTTCCTTCTGCTTTTACTTGCTAGAGTTCCTCCCGAAAGAAAAGCTGTCCCTCATTGGTGGCTTTGTACCCTGAGATAAGTGCTTGGCTTTTCCTCTGTTTACCAGTTTCAGAGTACTGACTTGGTGCCCTAGCAACCTCCAGAGGTGATGAGCTGTCACTTCTCTGTTGTTTCGTTCATTACTTTATTTCTTAACGTCATTTCTCTTTTAAAGCCTCATTTTAAATATGTTTGACAGGGGCGCCGGGGTGGCTCAGTCGGGTAAGCGTCCGACTCTGGCTCAGGTCATGATCTCACAGCTCCTGAGTTCGAGCCCCGCATCGGGTTCTGTGCTGACACTGCGGAGCCTGCTTGGGATTCTCTGTCTGCCTCTCTCCCTGCCCCTCCCCTGCTCCTACTCCGCCTCTCTCCCTCTCTCAAAAACAAATAAACATTAAAAAAAAAAAGACCAATTTAAATATATTTGACACGTTTCCATCCATGTCTGTCACGATTCTTCTTTATGCTCGAATCGGTCCATCTTCTTTGGCCACTGGGAACCACCAGGTCAGAGCCTGTGTCCTTTCACACAGCCCCAGTGGGTTTAGAGACTGTCTTACTCCCTAACACAGCGACATGTTCAGATCCGTGTCCCGGGGTAAGTTTCCTGCCCCGGACCTGAAGCAGTCATTTCCCCAAGTAGTCCTGGGTCCCTTTAAGTGGGAAATGGTATTTAGAGACTGCAGTCTGGATGCTAGAACTTCCAGTTCTCCTGGGTTGTCTGTGCTTCGAGGCCTTGGAGAGAGGTAACATTTTAATTCCAAGTTTACTTTCTTGGGGCACCTGGGTGGCTCAGTCGGTTAAGCGTCTGACTCTTGATTTTGACTCAGGCCACAATCTCACCATTTGTTAGATCGAACCCTGCATCCGGCTCTGTTCTGATTTCTAATTTCTTGGGAGAAATTAGAATTTCTAAATTCTTGGGAGAATCTTTGGGATTCTCCTCCGCTTGTACTCTTGTGTTCTCTCTCTGTCTCTGTCTCAAGATAAATAAGTAAACATTAAAAAAAAACCCCAAAAAAACAAAGTTTACTTTCTTGATTTTATATGTGTCTCTTTTCTCTTCCTCTGAAAATCGTAGTTCCTAAATAATGCTATTTACGTATACTGTATACACTTTCTCTATATGCTGTGCACTGTATACATATACACATGTATAGTATTTTAAAAATATATCTTATACATAATGTCTGGCTTCGCAATATCAGTACTATTAATAATGATTGCTGAGTACTGTTGCCCTTCCTTCTTTCCTTCCTTCCTTCCTTCCTTCCTTCCTTCCTTCCTTCCTTCCTTCCTTCTTCTCCTTAAGATATATCCCAAAGAGATGTACAGTCAAATTACTGTGTTTTAAGAGTCACCATCTTGACATATACACATGTCCATTGGTTTCTGAGTTTTTCCGATTGCTTTGTTTTCGTCCTATTCTTTTAATTTAATTTTTTTTAAGATGATTTATTTTGGGAGAGAGAAAGAGAGTGCAAGCAGGGGAGGGGCAGAGAGAGAGAGAGAGGGGGAGAGAGAATCCCAAGCAGGCTCCGTGCTGTCAGCCCAGAGCCTGACACGAGGCCTGAACTCACGAACTGCGAGATCATGACCTGAGCCGAAATCAGGAGTCGGATGCTTAACCCACTGAGCCACCCAGGCACACCTAATTGTATTTTTAGTCATTTACTAGCAAACAGTTCTATTTTTCCAAGCTGTGACACAATATATTTGAAGAAGTTTCGTTTCCCTTCCTGTTCCCTGGACCCCCATTCATTCCCTCTTTCTTTAGGTAATTATTTTTATGGCTTTTTAAAGAAATGCAGAAGATACATATCTAGTCCGCATTCTCTGAGGTATTATTGTGCCGTTGCAGATGATTGCAGGATATTGTAACGCACACCCACGTTATATTTTGTCTCACCCTCTCTTGGGTGAAGGTGCCCACTGCACGCCGTGGCCCGTAGCTCTCTCCCTCCCGAGGGGGCTCCGGGACACGCCTCCTCTGGCCCCGTCAGCTGCTGCCCATCCGTCCTGTGGCTGCGGCACTGATGTTGCCATCGCCCGAGAGCCACACGGAATAGCTGGCTGTGGCTTGGAGGGGGCAGAGCACGTGACCCACGGACCAGGCGGAGTCAGTGGGGGTAGAGAGCAGTGGGTGCACTTGAATGGCAACTGGGGGATGGATTGGAGATGAGCATGTGGGAGGAAGAGGTTTCTGCCCGGACGGCTGGCAGGGCGGGGACGGTGGCTCGACTTCCTCTCGCGTCTTTGTGTCCCTTCCCCATCCTCCACCGTGCTCTCCTCCATGCACAGCCTCTTTTTCCTTTGGACCAGGGTCCTCGGCCATGACGGTGGCCCTCCGCTCGGCGGTGCCTTCTCTGGCTCTGACGTCTCTGCTGTGCCTGGGCTTCGCCCTCTGTGCCTCGGTCCCCATCCTGCCCCTCCAGTATGTCACTTTCATCCTGCAAGTGATCAGCCGCTCCTTCCTCTACGGGGGCAACGCAGCCTTCCTCACCCTCGCGTAAGTGGGCTTGGGGTGCGTAACAGCACCGGGGACGTGCGGGCGCAAAGGGAAGTGTGCTGGATGGACCTGGGGCTGGTCCAGTGAGGGAGGCAGGGTCTGGGAGCAGGTGTAGAGGGTGGGGTAGCGGGAGAAGCTGGTGGGAGGGATAGAACATTCACGAACTGGAGCCTTCATATCAGCTCTCCTCTCTGCCTCTCTTATCTACCTGTACACCCTCCAAGGCCCGCTTCCGGTTCAACTGTCCCAGAGTCAGAAAGAGAGTGTCTTCCTTCTTTGTGCCCTTGGCACTCTGGTCCTGCTTCCTCTGAGAGTGCACCCATCACCCAGCAAATACTGACCTGTTCATGTGTCTGTCTTTTCTTGAGACCTCTGTGGGCACAGCCTGTGTCTGGGTCCCTGCTGTTTCCCCGGGGCCCCGCACAATACCTCCTCCGTGTTCTGTGTTTGAGCAAAGGTGAGGGGGGAAGAGCTGTGTGGGTGTTGGGTGTGGGTGAGTGAAGCCAGGCCTAGGACTGGGGGACTTGGGAGAAGTGGCCGCCACGGGCCCACCACGGCCAGGCCCCTCCTTGGAAAGAGGGCTCCTGGAGCTCACGGGAACCCTGTTTTGTCTCTCTCCCCAGTTTCCCTGCGGAGCACTTTGGGAAGCTCTTTGGGCTGGTGATGGCCTTGTCAGCCATCGTGTCTCTGCTCCAGTTCCCCATTTTCACCTTCATCAAAGGACCCCTCCAGAACGACCCGCTCTACGTGAGTACTGTGGGGAGGGGCGTGGCCCTGGCCTTAGGCCAGCAAGGACATCTAGATTGGGGTGCCTCAGCGGGGCCCCCGCAGGGGGCGCCCCACATCTGGCTGAGATGGTTCCTTTAGGAATGTTTCTGCACATGGGGGCATCCTTGGTCTTATTTCTCAAATTGGGGTAGCAGGGGACCCCTGCCACAAGGCAGGGGTACCTGAAACCACAAGACTCGCCTGCGGGGTTGCCAAGAGATTTGGGGAGAATATAGTCTTCATGTGTGTGGAAACAAGCAGACGTACTCTGGCAGAGAATGTAAAATGCTCACAACATTTCAAATGAAAACCGACGACTTGAAAGACATTTCCTGCTTGCGGTGCCCTGGCCTCGGCCCTGGGACTACAACACGCATCGGCTTCCACGGTTATTCCGAGGGCTGGGAGCTCTGTACCCTCACCCCTGCGTCCCCACACTGGAGAGGTACTCATAGGCCCAGCCCTGCTGGTGTGGTGGTCCACTTCTCTGTAGATTGAAGACATCAGTTCAGGGATTTGGATTCCGTGACTTAGACATTCAGAAGCACAAAGCCAAGGAGCAGAAATCGTTTGACTTTGAATTTCATATTCCGACCACCGCACAGCTCTGTTAGCCTCGTTTAAAAAAAAGTAGCAAGGGGCTCCTGGGTGGCTCAGTTGGTTGAGAGACCGACTTCGGCTCAGGTCGTGATCTCATGGTTTGTGAGTTCGAGCCCCGCGTCGGGCACTGTGCTGACAGCTCAGAGCCTGGAGCCTGCTTCTGATTCTGTGTCTCCCTCTCTCTCTGCCCCTCTCTCACTCATGCTCTGTCTCTCTCTGTCTCAGAAATAAATAAAAATTAAAAAAAAAAAAAGGGTAGCAAAGTGTAGAGCAGAAGCGTAAGTCAGTCATTGGGAGAAAAAAAAAAGGGACTGAACTTCAGAACTGAGGAGAATGCCTCGATTGTGACGTCCGACGAGCCTGACCGTATTCAGAAGACGTGTGTTCCAGCCACTGTCCCCAACTTCCCGTGTGACCTTGAGCAGGTCGTTGAGCGCTCTCAAGACCTCTGTTTCTTCATCTGTGAAATGGGCACGATATCCCTCCCTGACTCTGCTCTTCCGGGCAGAGAGGAAAAAGAAGCCCCCCCCCCCCACCCTCCCCGGGCCCCGGGCACCGTAGTGTCTCAGGAGAAAGTCGAGGCTGTTCCTTTGTTGGTGGCGGCTGCTGCTCAGAGTTCTGGACCTCACCCCTCCCCTCTCTCCCCGCCAGGTGAACGTGATGCTGGTGCTGGCGACTGTCTTGACGTTTGTCCACCCCTTTATGGTGTACTGGGAGTGCCGGCGGGAACGGAAGTCCCCTGCGACCGCCTAGCTCCGAAGCTCTTGCTTTTCACGCTGAGGACGCTTTGCTAATCTTTCCCCACCTTGGAGGACCCCGTGTCCAGGCGCGCTCTGCCTGCCCAGGCTACCGGTATTAATTGGCCATTGCTGTTTCTTTAAGAAAATAAAAGACGTTTCACGGCCAGCTGACACCCGGATTAACAAGAGAAGAGGCCCCGTTGCCCCGCTGATTGCTGTCAGACGGACCCAGAGCAAAGGCCCATGGAAGTTCTTAGTTTCGGAGCAGGAAGCACATGACCTTGGTAGACACCCGGTCTAAGGGGAGGTGATGTGATGGGGAGGAGGTTTGTCACCTACGTGTTCGGACCTCTTTGGCTGTGAGGCCTCTGTGTGTCGAGCCCTTTGTGACAGGTAAGCTTCCAGGTGAAGAGTACAGTTGTCGTGACCTTGGCGACAGGGCCCGGCCCTTGGAGGGGGCTCCCTCTATTATTTACGTTGGGCATAACAGAAAACATTTCTCTGGGGAGTAATCCTATAGAAAAATAAAATCTCTCTGCCCGAGGCAACTACTGGTGTGGCTCTCCCGGCTTTGGGCTGCTGGGTGCCTGTGTGCACGTGTGTGTGCATGTGTGTGCTTGCTTGTGCTTCCGCCGGGGGGTGCTCCAGCCTGGGGAGTGGCCGCGGGAGTGGGGCAGAGGAACCTGGGTGCAGCATCCCCAGGGTAGCAGCTGGACCCGGAGGTGGAACCTCAGACCGGGACCCACTCTCCTGGTCCTGGGACATGGGCCTGAAGCTTCCTTCCTTTGCCTCCTCTTCCTCCCCACCCTCCCCCAACACTCCACACCCCCAGCCGAGAGCCCTAGATGGAATCAGAAGGTCCCTGTGAGTCTCAGTTCCGGCACTCAGCCGCTGGGCAGGTCCCGTAACCACCGTGAATCACAATTTCCTCACCTGCAAAGTGTAGTTAATCATTTCTATCCCCGAGAGCTGTTGTGAGAATTTAAAGTAATTGCTGCTAAAAAAAAAAAAAAAAAAAAAGAAGAATAAAAAGTAAAGTCATTGCTGCTGCCTAGCACACGGCAGGAGGACATGAGCATTTTATTCCTTTATTTACTCATGACCAGAAAGGAGAGGGGTAGCCAGGGGGGAGAAGGTGAAGGGCTGGGAGGGAGAGAGGGTAGGTGGGTGAGATGGAGAATTTGGAACACGCAAGCAGAGGCACTAGGAGAGGATGGTGAGGGGGAGAGGCTGTCAGGCGGACTGATTTGTTCATTCATTCATTCATTCATTCATCCATTCAACTACTGTTTATTGAGCTGCTACAGGGCATCAGGCACTGTCCTAGGTTCTGGAGGCACAAAGATGCCCAAGAGTCTGAAGCCAGCTCTTCTGTGAAACTGCAGGAGAATTTCCAGGGGCCTGGGAACCTGGGTCTGAAAACAGACAGCAGAGAAAACAGACAGCTAATGGAAGGCTTTTACTTTGTTATCTTGCTCAGAACTTTCAGTGGCTTCCTGCTGCCCACAGGACACAGCTCGGACTCCAGCCTGGCACGCAGGCTCCCCCAGTGTGATTCCGACTTCTCCCCGTACTCTTCACCTCCCACCTTTAGGAGGACAGAACACATCCCCGTGGACCAAGCTTCCTGGTCTCTGGGTCTGGGAGCACATCAGCTCCTCTGCACAGGCTTGCCTTGTCTCTGCTGCCTGGACAGTCTGCCTGGTCCCCTTGGGTTCTGCTCAAAATATCCTCTCCGCTGGGGGTGCCTGGGTGGCTCAGTCAGTTGGGCGTCTGACTTCGGCTCAGGTTATGATCTCACAGCTCGTGAGTTTGAGCCCTGCTTCGGGCTCTGTGTTGACAGCTCAGAGTCTGGAGCCTACTTTGGATTCTGTGTCTCCCTCTCTCTCTGCCCCTCCCCTGCTCGCACTCTCTCTGTCTCTCTGTCTCTCTCTCAAAAATAAACATTAAAAAATATATTAAAAACATCATCTCCTCTAAAAGTCTTTCCTCGGGGTATCTAGCAGCAATGAGTTCCCAGCACTCGGTACCCTTCCTGGTGATCAGCACCTGTCTCCTTGCATGACAACGTCTCATCACCCGGGCAGTGACCCCCATGGGGTGGCCTCTGGATGTCACCTGGCTCGTTGACTCATGCGTGCTGGCCACCCAGTTAGGGTGAATGAGAGGATTCTTTCTTTTTCTGGCCTCAGAGCCAACTGGAAGGCGAGAGCAGAGCACATGGGGGTGGGGACAGCATGGGGCAATGGGAAGAGCATGGACCGGGGGCCTGGGCCAGCCCATCTTTGATTCTTGCTGTGTCACTAGTGGGACCTCGGATGGGCCACTTCACCCCTACATCTCCGTTTCTTTATCTGTAGGATGGGCGAAATAGCCCATCTCCCTGAGCAGTTGCAAGGATTAGAAATTAGGTCAAATGCCTTGTGTATGGCAGGTGCTCCATGATCACGGCTATCATTAATGGTAATATATTAAATTCAGAAAGGATGCCTGGTGTCCGTCACTGGTGAATGGACAAATACGATGTGGCGTATGTGGGGCACCTGGGTGGCTCAGTCAGTTAAGCATCTGCCTTTGGCTCAGGTCATGAGTTCACAGTTCGAGAGTTTAAGCCCCGCATCGGGCTCTGTGCTGACCGCTCAGAGCCTGGACCCTGCTTTGGATTCTGTGTCTCCCTCTCTCTCTGCCTCTCCCCTGCTCTCTCTCTCTCTCTCAAAAATAAATAAACATTAAAAAAAATTTTAATGTGGTATATGCATACAGTGGAATATTGCTTGTCAATAAAAGAGAATGAAGCCAATGCATGCTGCAACCTTGAAAACATTGTGGCAATGAAAACGTCAGTCACAGGAGACTGAATAGAGCATGACTCCATTCATATGTGACATGTCCAAGAATAGGCAAATTTATACAGGCAGGAAGTGGACTGGTGATTGCCTAGGGCTGGGGCAAGAGGTAGTGACTGCTAATGGCTGAGGGCTTTCTTTCTAGGGAGATGACAGCTTTCCAAAATTGATAGCGGTGATGATTATACACCTCAGAATATACGAAATGCCACTGAATTGTACACTTTATTTTTTTAATTGTTTTTAAGTTTACTTATTTTTGACAGAGTGCGAGCATGAGCTGGGAAGGGACAGAGAGAGAGGGAGACACAGAATCTGAAGCAGGCTCCAGGCTCCAAGCTATCAGCACAGAGCCCGACGCTGGGCTCGAACCCACGAACCATGAGACCGTGACCTGGGCCGAAGTCGGACGCTCAGCTGACTGAGCCACCCGGGTGCCCCTGAATTATACACTTTAAACGGGCGAATTACATGGTATGTGCATTATATCTCAATAGAGCTGTTATTTAAAAAAAAAAAAAAAAAGTATCTGGATGGCCTGGAAGTGGAGAGAACACTTCTTTCCGGAGAGAGTAGAGATGATTTCTGGGGACGATGAGTAAGCTAAGAGAAGCAGCCCATGGGCGCAGACTCCTATTTCTGTCACGAGGGCCCTCTTCCTGCAACTTCCTCCTCACACGGACCCAACGGCTCTTTCAAACAAAGTGAGCAACTCAGGGGTTTCACAAGTTTTGATTTTGCTCAGCGACAGGCTCCCAGTGCAACCTGTCTGGCCTCCAGCCTCAGGGGAGAGGGGCGGGGGCAAATCCGTCCTCACTCACCACCCTTAGGTCAGGTCGCCCGTGTGCCTGGGGCAGAGAACACCTGCTGTGTAAGGAACGGCCCACGGCCTCAGGAAGAGTGTGACCATGTCAGTCCCCTTCCATCGGCCCCATCTGACAAATGAAGAACCAGGTACGTCAGGCTCCGTGTGGCGAGTCATGTCCCAGCTCATTCAGATGGGCACGCGGCACGTTGTGGCGTGGGTATTTCAATCCAGACCTGACTCCTAAGGTCACGTGCATTTTAGACGTTGCCTTTTCTTTGCATTCGCTCTTACGTAGGAAACATACGGTGGTTGTGAAACCGGCCAGAGCACAAAGGGCGTGAGAAGGGGGTATCCTTGTTAATTGCACCCCTCAGAAATGGCCACGGTTAACCTGCCGGCATGTTTTCTCCCCGGCATGTGACTGTGTATGTGCGATCACTAAAATAAGCTCTTCTTTGCCATCAAATAGTTGTCAAAAATGTTAGCCCCACCTTAGTTACCCCCCCCACCCTGTTCTGGGGTGTCCCCTCGGGCACATCTTGGTATGTTGTACCCCACTCTCTTTCTGTCCCCCTCTGCAGCCTGAGCAAGGGCGTCCCAGATGATGGTGAACCACGATAGCAGTCTAGGTCAGCAGATGGAGAAGCAGGTAATAATAGAACCAAAAGAGCCACCTTGGGACTTTCTAAGGAGTGAGATCGCGTCCATTAATCATTGTCCCTTGACCCGGTGCCAATTCTTCCCCAGCTAAAGGCGTTGGCCGCTGGTGGACCCTCTCCTCTTAGTTCGAAGCTTGGAGCAGTGAGCCCAGCGGTTATTCCCGGAGCGCCTTTTCCTGCCAGCCCCCAAGGGAGAGATGATTCCCAAATGCACTGGGCGTGACACTGGGGGACAGAGTCCTTCCTCAAACACCTGTGGGAGGACACCTGCATCTGGGTTTCGAGGCACAGGCTTCAGGCTTCGTTGGGCGATGAGGAGTTCCAAAGCGGGGGGACACGTCTGGTTGCTCCTGGACACACTGCTGCCTGAGTCGCACTGGCCACCAGGAGTCACTGCAGGGCTGGCTGCGCAGGGTGATTAAACCCAGGATGGAAGCTTGTAGTGACACCAGCCCATTTCCCTGGCTTAGATTTTTTTCCCTAACTCCAAACATGTGCTCCTGGGCCCCTCAGCGATCTGCTTCCTGGGTCCAGGGGCCCTCCCGGGTCCCAGGTGGACTCATGTAGGAGGCATATGGGAAAGGCTCTGGGCCTTCCAGGCACTGGCCAGCCCTGTGACCTTGAAGAGGCCCTAAATCACGGGTACCCTCGGTTCCTCACCTGTGGCGGAGATGATAAGTACTGGGGGGCTTGTGGGGGGAACTGGGGGGGCCACAAGGGATAAACAGCAAAGGCAGCTTGAGCTCTGCTGTTTGGACTGTCCACAACCAGCTTCCAGCTTCTCCCCACACAAGCTCTGGGACTCAGACTCATGAAGCCTTTGTTTCTTCATCTGAAAAATGGGGTAACAGTAGGAATACATCCTGGGGTCGTAAGGATTATGTGAGTTCATGAATGCAACCCTCCCCTGGCATGAAGCAGGTTGCTGTGCTGGTGCAGGGGTGATGGCTGCGGGAGTCGTCAGTAACACCTGTGGTTGCTGGTGGGGGTGGGGAGCGGGGAGGGCAGAATGACGAGTGTCCACAATTTATTCCCGGTGGGGTCCCCATGTCACTGCCTTGGTTCGGGATGAAAACACCCTGCAAGCTTCTGCCCCGGCTTGTTTCTGCCTAACAAAGCAACACCGATTCCCTTGTATTGTGTAGAAGGGGAAAACTTCAAAGACAAAACAGTGACTTTCTAATCACCTTAAATCTTAAGCCAAAGTCAATGAAAAATATCAGTCTTCATGTTCAACTTTTGTGCTCCTCTTTGTTTCTCCAGCAGTCCGTGCGGGGGACCGGGGAGCCCAAGAATGTCAACCACCAGGGGCGGTGCTCGGGGCCAGGGGGGAGCCCGGACAGACAGCTCTTTCCCACCTGCTCTCAGGCTGGGCGCCCCTGAACCAGCCACAGCCTTGTGGTGCCTGTGTCCTCACCGGAAACGGGGGTCTGGTGCCTACCCCAGAGAGCAGTGAGGACCAGTGAGGCTGCAGATTAAAAGTCCTTGGCCTCAGCACACAGTGGGTCTTTCTCAACAGCAGCTATTAATTTTTTTTAATGTTTATATATTTTGGGGAGAGCGCAAGCAGGGCAGAGTCAGAAAGAGGGGGGACAGGAGATCCAAAACAGGTTCTGCAGAGAGCCCAATGTGGGGGCTCGAACTCACGACCTATGAGACCGTGACCTGAGCCGAAGTTGGACGCTCAACCGACTGAGCCACCCAGGCAGCAGCTACTAATTTTTAGTACAAATGCAAAGGCATGTTAAAAGCCAAGTACACTATTTAAAAGTGAAACGGTTTAGTTTTCTTTGTTTGGAACAAGTCCCACCCAGCCATCGTTATCTCCATAGCTAACGGTAGCTCCGTCAGCTCTCAGTTCAGCTCTGCCTTCCTTCCTCTCCAGCCTGTGACCTGGGACAGGGCTTCAGAGGACCAGGCATCCGGCTGCACAGAGCCTGTCACAGCCGCAGTGTAACATACGGTCACAAAAAAATTAACGTGTGTCTTCCACTGGCTGAGAGCTCGGTGTGGGCAGTAACTGTATCTTGTATGACTCACTGTATCTCCAGGGCTTTGCCCCCTGCCTGGCATAGGACGGAGGCTCAAGAAACACTGGATATGTATGAGAGAGGGAGCGAGAGAGACAGGCAGATGGAGAGAGAGACAAAGAGAGACAGATATGGAGAGACAGAGAGAGACAGGGAAAGTCAGACAGACAGAGACATACACACAAGACAGAGATAGAAAGGCACACACACACATATGCACACACTCACACACAGGGAGAGCAAGAAGAAAGGAAGGAGGGAAGGGAGGAAGGATGGAAGGGGCAGTTTCAATCTTCCATCACTCTGGGATTCTGTCCCCGCTCGCAGGGACTTGCTTGCAGAAGCCGCAGGGTAACTTGAGCCAGGAGGCCTTGGAGAAGGTTGGGGTGTTTCTGGGGCTGTCATGTCGGGGGAGGGAAGGAGAGTTGATGGACAGGAGCTGGCTGCTGGGGTGGTGTGTGCGTGGCCGGCCTGGGGCTGGGACCAGCAAACCTGAAAGTCCACAAGACACATCAGTGACCACGGCCAGCCTGCCTTTGCCATTCAGTGTCCACCTGCCGGGTGGGCGCTCTGGACACAAACCTCCCTCCCTTGCTGTGTCTGGGAAGGCACCCGCCTCCCACCCCCAGCATCTCCCACCGACTGAACTTCCCATCGTGATCTCTGTCTCGCTTCTGAGCCCCCAGGTGGGGACAGAGCAGCGACTGCTCAGGGCTCCAGGTGCTCCTGACTTGGCCCCTCCTGGTGGGCTGTGACTTTGTCCCGCGCAGTGATGAGTACGTGAAAGATGCTGGGGCACCTCTCCTCGCGGAAGGTGGAAGAGTCAGTTCTTTTTCAAGCGCCATTGGTTGCTGCTACGTGAAATTCAGACCGTCACGTCACCTTTCCGAGCCGCGCTCTCTCTATTCCTAAGATGGGGCTACTATTCAGGATTGGTGTTTGTCGGGGACTTAGCAGGGGCTGGGCACTTCCTGGATTCTTCCATAACCACCTTCCTGTTAGGCGTCCCCAAGCCCCGTGAGGGTGGCATCTCTAACTCAACTCAGGGATGAGCAAACGGAGACTGGGGGATAAGGAACCTGCTGAGGTGGGCCAGGGTCTTTTCAGTTCCAGGGAGCACATTTCCTGCATCTCGTTGCGTCACCTGCCCCGCACACGAATTTACAGGGTTGCTGTGCATGCCTTGCATATTGGGAGACAAGTGGGGAGCGCTTTGTGTTAGCGGTTGACCGCCGTGGGGGGCTGAGGTACGGAGGGCAGAGTGCAGGCTCTGGATTCAAGTCCCTGTTTTGACGCTTACCCGACAAGTACCCATTCTGAGCCTCAGGCTCTTGGTCTGTAATTTACGGACGACAGTGGTGCCTGCCTCACCGGGTTGTTTGGAACATTGCGTGACAGGGAGCATGTAGCACACGTGGGTAGCCCATGGCAAGGAGACGGGGTGGGGCTGGGATAGAGAGAGATGAGCCCCGATTAGGCTCCTTTCTACCTCTCCCTTGGAGAATCAGGGCAGGCTTCCTGGAGGAGGCAATCCTTGGTTGAAAGGTAGACAAAGAGGAGGGGTAGCACAGCGGTTAGGGAGGAAAGGGCGTTCTTGGATGCAAAAGCACGAGGCTAGAGAGATCGTGTGCGACCGGGAAACAGCAGGGTTTTAGCTCATTTTGGCAGCCTCTGGACAATGTATCAGAGGCAGGGAGAGGTGGTAAGGCTGGGGGCAGGGAAAGAAATTTGGGAGCCATTGAAATGATCCAAGTGGAAGATGGCCAGCAGTTGATTGGGAGAGCAGCAAAGGAGTGGCTCCGGGGGTTGACGAGATGCTCAAGAAAGAGATGGCCCCAGGGTCCTGGCGTGGGGGTTAGGGTGCAAGGGGATGCTTCCTCCTGAGAAAGTGGCCACGAGGAGAGGAGCAGGGGTGTGTGTGTGTGTGTGTGTGTGTGTGTGTGTGTGTAAGGGTGAATTCAGCCTGGCATGTGTTGAATTCTCAATGCTTGTGGGACATTCAAGTCGGGAACTTATTAGGTGGCCGTATATGTGAGTCTGCAGTGGCAGCCGGACCTGATGAGCAGGGCTGGGGCTGGAGTGCTCGGCACGTATTTGGTAGCTTGAGACAGGGATGTAGATGAGATAATCCATGGTAAGTGTGCAGCGTTAGGAAAGAAGGCACCAGAAAGCCAGGTGATTGCCAATGTTTAACTTTCTGGAGGAGGAAAAGGAGCCCACCAGCAGGGATGATTACAAAGGTTGCCAAGACAGTTTTTAAGAAGGAGGATGTGAGGGGGTGTCATGCAATGCAGAGGTCAAGTCTGCTAAGAACTGAAGAAGGGCTGAGGTTTGCAACGTTGGCAGTTGGGTGGGGAGTTTGGCAAGAGTAGTTTCTGTGGAGCAGTGGGCGGGCAGAAGCCAGATCACTGTGGTGTGAGGAGTAAGAGGGGGTTGAGGAACCAGCCCCCCCCCCCATCTACACTGCTTGTGGGAGGACCTGGGCTTCAGGGCAGAGCAGAGAAGCCCCTCGTGATTTGACTTAACCTCTAGGAAACACCAAATTGTTCATATCCTGACTCAAATTCCAGCAGCATCACGCCATGGCTTGGTCTCTGGAAGCGCCTCCCACTTCTCCCCTGCCTCTCCTCTCCTCTCCTCTCCTCTCAATCCTTTAAAGCCCATTTAAAGCAAAACCTCCTTGTTTTACTAAGTTCATTCTCTTTGTCTTGCTGCTTTAGCCATGTCAAGCCAGAGACTATCTATGAGTATTTTAGGCGAATGAATGAATGAGTGAACGAACGAACGAATGAATGTTGCAGAACACAGAGCCTGGCTCAGGATTGTGTCCATGGTAGGTAGAGCTCAGAACACTGATGGATTTATACCTTGATCTAAACTCAGCTGGACTTTCTCCAGGTGCAGAGTTCAAGTTGATTAATCAACTCATCATATAATTGGAAAACTCCTTCTATGATCTGGGTAGAGTTCTAGGCAGTAAGTGAGAAAGGCAAAGTCCCTGTTCTTACTTCCTACTGGGGGAGACAGACCATAAACAAGAAACCAATAAATAAGTGAGATGTATGATTTTGGTAAATGCTCAGATGGAAATAAATGGAACAATGTGAAACAAAGTAACTTGATATCAGAATGGGAAGGGAGAAGTTTTCTTTATTTTTAATTTTTAAATGTTTATTTATTTTGAGAGAGAGTGCAAGCAGGGGAGGGGCAGAGAGAGAAGGATACACAGAATCCAAAGCAGGTTCCAGGCTTCGAGCTGTCGGCCCAGAGCCTGATGTGGCGCTCGAACCCATAAACTGTGAGATCATGACCTGACCTGAAGTCAGATGCTCAACTGACTGAGCCACCCAGGCGTCCCAGGAGGAGATTTCTTTAGAAAGAGTTCTTAAGGCTTCTTTTGGAGAGGTGACCTTTGAGCCAAGACCTGATTGAAGGAGCCGGCATGAAGGCTTCAGCTTGGCCAATGGAGCTAAAACCAGTGTGACAAGGGTCACTCATACCAGTGAGGTCGGACAAGCAGACAAGAGCCAGACTACCAGTGGTAGGCAGTGGGAATGAGTTTGGATTAGTTGTGAGTGCAGAAGGAAGACACTGAACGAGGAGCATGGGGACGGCAGGTTCTGATGTACACCATCAAACATGGTGGCCTGGGCTGGAGAGGTGGGAGCAGACATGGACAGAAATAGATGGACTGGGGAGATTGTGAAGGTGGCATGTGGGCAGGGGAGGCACGGACTGTGGAGGCTTAATGTTGCCCACTCTGCTGTGAGTCCACAGTGTCCGGGAAGGGAGGTGCCTGGAGGGGACCAAGGGTAATCTCACAGTGAGAGCAGAAAGAACAATGGATCTGGGAATGGGGACTTCTGAGTCCCGTCTGGGGTGCTTTCCGTGGCTGAGACACGGAGACTGGACTGGGTCATCTCCAAGGTCACTTTCAGCTCTAGCATTCTTGGTCAAGGTCAGTCACTGGGGCATCCAAACAGGGAAGTGTCATAGCAGCTGCTGTTGAGGCTGATTTCACAGAGCAATGGCCCGGGGCCCCATCTCCTGGTTGCTCAGCCCTGGGATGATGTTAGCCCTTTCACCACCTTTTATCTGCCCCACAGGGGTGTTGGCCAAGCCCAGTTATCAGGCAGTTGGTCAGTCCCAGAGGTCTAGCTCCTGGGGGGCAGGGGGGACATCACTCCTCTGAGGGCAGAGCTTGAGACCAGAAGGGACTTCCCCAGCCTGCTATGGTCTGAGGGGTGGGGTGGGGGGACCTCTGGCTCCTCTCTTTCTCTGTCCATATTTCCTGATTGCTGACCTGGGATTCTTCTCCAGGAGGTCCTCGAGACCATTCCTTTCGGACACTCCCCTGTGCCAATCCCCTACGATAAACTTCGTCTTGGGAAGGAATGGGCCTCGGAGCTCTGTAACATCTTATTAGTCTTCTGTGCTGTGTGACAAATTGACACAAATTTAGCAACATTTGTAGCTTGTGATGCAGGGAGGGAATGTGCTGGTCTGAAGGTCCTAAGTGGGCCCTGTGTGGGTACAGGTCAACCTAACGTATGTCATTGGCACCAGATGTAGACATCAGTCTCTTGAGAGTTTGATTAATGTGGGTCAGTCCCCAAGACCTTGATCACTTCTAGGCCTATTAACACAAGAAGCTGTCATTTATTGAGCAGTAACTAAATGCCAGTTCCTGTGCTAAATGCTGCATCAGTCAGGGCTCTTAGCGCCAGGCAGATGAACCTCTCCCTGGCAGATCTGAGTAGGAAAACGAATTTATTAAAAGGAAACGAGGTAGCTTGTAAAATTGCAGGAAGGACTAGAGAACCAGGGAGCCAAAACCAGGCCACAGAAGGGGCGTGTGTGTGTGTGGGGGGGGGGGCCCAGTTGCTGCTGCTGCTGTGATTCAGACCCTGTGGCCAGCAGTGTGGGGCCTGGGCCCTGGATCCCTTCTCTAGCGCTGTGGACACTTCTGCCCCAGGAACTGGATGTCACCATTGCACTGCCAGGGAGAGGACTTTGTGGCCCCCACTTCTTGGTCCCTAGCTCCAGATTCAAAGTCTTGCCTGGATGCTCCCATTTGAGAGAGCCTAGTCACATGCCTTAGCTGCAAGAGAGGCTGAGAATCTATTTGGCACTTTCTTGTCAAGAATGAGAGGCCTGACCTCTCCCAAGGTCCACGGGAAGTGGAATTCTGAAAACCCGAAGGCAGCCAGGGGGTTGGGCAGCTCACACACATCATGTCATTTGTTCCTTTTGATCACCCAGGGAGGTCTGTATAATTATCCCCACTTTTTAAACAATGATAATGAAGTACAGAGAGGTTAAGGAACGTGGTCTAGGGTCACACAGCTGTGAGGTGGTAGCCCTCGATTCGAACTTGGACCGTGTGGCTCCCGAACCCACATTCTCAGCCCCTGCTCGAGCCCCCCCACTGGACGTTGACAAAAGGGAATTTCTAGGGTCTTTAAGCTGTGGATTTCAGATCCTGGATTGTGTGGCCTAAAGGAGAGCCTTCCCTTGGGGGTTGGGGTCCCTGAGCAGCAACAGACCTTCAAGAAATGGCTCTATCCTGTCACTGTCTGGCTGTGACAGTTTCATGGAACGTGCAAAGTGGCCCTGCAGGGGGGCTGGGGCTGGAGACGAGCTGCAGTCTGCTTCTTGTGCAGGCTGGTTTGGAGTCATTTCTTTGATTCCTGCGTTCTGTCTCCTTAAGTCAGTGGATGCCAGGGATGTACTCTTCCTTGTTTTCTCCACCCCTTTCCAATGTGTGTGCTGTTTTATTTTAAAGTTTATTTACTTATTTTGAGAGTGGGGGTGGGGGGGGGGAGAGAGAGGGAGACAGAGACTCCCAAGCGGGCTCCGTGCTGTCAGTGCAGAGTCCGATGTGGGGCTCGAACTCACCAACCGTGAGATCATGACCTGAGCCGAAATCAAGAGTCAGACGCTCAACCAACTCACCCACCCAGGCGCCCCTCCGATGTGTATACTCTTAACTTTAGTTTTGCAAGAAAAGACACTGTCTGTCCTGTGCTTATGCCAAGGTCACGTCACCACCACACGTTTGCTCATGCCTGGAACGCCCTGTTCCTTTTCCTTCTGTTCACCACCTATCCATCCACAGGAGAGTCAGCTCCTTGCTTTCATGGAGAATTTCGTTTTACACACGGTAAAGCGATACACAACTTTGTAAAAGCGTTCTTGCTTATAGGTGCTTTTATTTCCAAAGGATAGTCTCCAAAGAGCGAAATTGATCAAGCGCTATGTGCACCTTTAATCTTAATAGATATTGACAGATTTGTTTCCAAAATATCTGTGACAGTTTACATTCCCACTAGAGAAGCAGAGAGCTGTGTATTTTGGAAAGACTCCCTGCGAGATTCTAAAGTGCAGCCCGGGAGAGGAACCAGTGGTTCAGGGAAGTCCCAGAATGACCCCTAGGTTCCTGAAAGGGGTGTCAGGAGACAATCTGGAAGCAATGACTGGGCTCCCCAGGGAAGTGAGGAAACTTTTTTTAATGTTTACTTTTGAGAGAGAGAGAGAGAGAGAGCAAGCAGGGGAGGGACAGAGAAAGGGGGACAGAGGATCTGAAGCAGGCTCTGTGCTGACAGCAGAGAGCCCGACGTGGAGCTCAAACTCACCAACTGAAGTCAGATACTCAACCCACTGAGCCACCTATGCACTCTGAGAGAATGGTTTTTATCAGCCCTCCCATGACCCTCAGGTTGGGGCAAATCCTCCTTTCTCTGGGCACTTCCTCCAAGACCCCACTGTAAAGCGTTGTTGCGGGATGGAGCGAAGGAGAGCCTGAGCTTTGTGAATTCCTCAGGACCCAGGAAGACTTCTGGGCAGGTAAGCGCTTTCCCTGTCATGGTGGAGCGGATTTCAGGTAAATGTTCAGTCTCTGGGGAGGTGTCTGACCCAGACTGGGAGGTTCTGAGGGCTGGCTGGGACCATGGGTGTCTTTCGGGGGTCAGCAGGGGCGACACTTCTCATTCCTGCCTTTCATGCTCCTGAAGCATGTGAAAGCTCTCCTTGGCCGGGGGAGGCAGAGCCCGGAGGACCTGGGTGTGTGTGTGGTTTCCAGAGCTTTGAGGAGAGACCCCACTACCTAAGTGCTGTGCATTCCTGGGAAGGCCAGCAATCATTGATTCTCAGTTCTCTCTCGTTCCACAGACTCTGAGGGGCCCATTAAGTATAAACCAATACTGGTAATGTTCCCTTCTTGCAGCCCCACAGGAGAGCCAGCCTCGGCTGCCTGTCATGGTTTTCACTTCTATTTAGAAAGGGCCCCAGCTTCTTGGAGCCTCAGGGACTTACTGTCATGCCTTTTCTTTCTCCACCCCACTCCCAAGGGGTGTGTGTGTGTGTGTGTGTGTGTGTGAGAGAGAGAGAGAGAGAGCATGAGCAGGGGAGGGGCAGAGAGAGAAGGAGAGAGAGGACCCCAAGCAGACTCCGTGCTGTCAGCACAGAGCCCAACATGGGGCTGTAACTCACCAACCGTGAGACCATGACCTGAGCTGAAATCAAGAGTCAGACGCTTAACCGACTGAGCCACCCAGGTGCCCCTGCATTATCTCCTTTAAACATCAGAGCATCCCCACAAGGTACATAGTATTGCGTACCCATATCACAAGAAAATAAAGCTGGTAGGTGATGGCACCAGTACCCAAACCCACAACTGCCTGAATCTAAGTCCTCGCTCTTAACACCACGACCTCTTATGGGAGGTTGGGTTCTCCTTGTGTTGATTTGGTTCCAGGTACCTCTCTTTCCAGGACTGAACCCTCTCGGATGCCTGGGGCGTGGTGGGCGCTGTCCATGGTGCTGGGAAGGAGCAGGTGTAGATGTGAGGAAGGGGGCCCTTGGCCTTTCTCCCTGCCAGGGACTGTAACGTCTAACTCTGAGAGCTTTATGGAGGTGAGACCCTGCCTAGGCTTGGGGCCATGGCAGAAATGAGGCCATGGAAGCCCCTATGGGGCAGCTGACACTGCTGGAGGAGGAGGAGGGGTGCTCTGGAGGTGAAGATGCCCCTGAGGAGGAGGGTGCTGTAGAGTTGGCCTCTGCCCTGGATGAGGTGGACAAGGGTTTTCAGTGCCCTAAGGAAGAGGACACAGTGAAACTGGAGGGCATTCCTGGATGCAAGACCTGCCCCCGCTTCTGGCCGGTAAGGAAGGCCGGGAGACTGAACCAAGCTCGGGTGAGTGGCCTGGAGCTGAGACAGAGACCTGGAGTGGGGGATGGGGATAGATGTCTGCAGCCTCTGCATCGTTAATTATTTTCCTCATTGCAGACCCTGGGGGTGTCAACAGGGGCTGGGGCCTGCTGAGGTGCCAGGGTGAGAGGTGAGGGTCATGTGGAAACAGGAACTGCAGTTTGATCTCCAACCTTCAGATGGCTGTGGAGGCGAGCATGGGGGTGAGGAAGACGAATTTTGGAGATTTAGAGACCCAAGACTAAGGTGACATGAATTCCTTGGGGGGGGCACTCCATTCTTCCTCTTTTATCCTGTCCTGCAGTTTGCCAGAGGTGCTGCCAGGACAACCTCGCCTCTGTCCTCAGCTTCAGCTTCAATGACGAGACCCAGTGTTCAGTCAGCGGGCTCAACCAGTGCCAGGTCTGGATCGGAGGCAAGGTCGTAGACAGGGTAAGCGGGGTCCCAGCTCTAAGTGGGGTGCACTCCTGACCCCGGCCAGTGCCTTACAATGCTGCAGATCTGTCTGTGCTTCCCCTCCAATCCTCAAAAGAACTGGGGACAGATAGACGACTTGGGTGGGACACCGAGGAGGCTGCCTAGGTCCTGGGAAGAGCCAAGAATTCAGAGCAAGGAGGTTTGGGGCCACAGTCTGCATGTAAGATGTGGGTGAGACTGTGAGCCTGGTTCCTCCTCTCTGCGATGGGCTGGCAACTCCTGCTTACCTCTCGCTGGGGCCAGAGGATGAGCGTATCACTATGATGCATAGAATGTGCTGATGGTGATCACTGCGGGTCAGCATTTCAGTTGACCAGGACAGTGTCCGTCATGGTCCAGCAATCAAGGGCAAATGCCTGGTGGGACAGTTTGAGCTCTGCCTATATGCTTTCTCTTTGCGCCCCCCCCCCCACCCACATCTTCTCTTCCTGCCTCCTCTAGGATTGCTGCAAACGCTTTCACTGGGTTGATGGGCAGTTGCTGGAACTTTACATACTGGGCTGCGGGCCTGTGGTGGCGGATGTGTGTTCATGTGTACCTGAGGTGCCCGGGGAGTGGGGATGACAGATGGGAGGGCCTAGGGGAGTAGGAGGGCCTCCCGGAGGAGGTGCTGGGAGGGGCCTTCTGGGTCTTGAGACTCCGTGGCCATGGAGACGTGGAGCGGAGGGGAGGAAAGGCCTGTCTGGGGCTGAGTCAGGGGGCACTAGAGGCTGAAGGCCTCTTTCTGTTCTGCCTTCCCAGGAGGCCACTGGTGTCGATCTCATTGCTGCGGGTGCCTCTCCTTCATCTGTTCCTACTGAGCTGGACCCAGCCAGGAGTCCAGAGCACCTCCCCCATAGCTGCCTCCCCTCCCTGCCTGCTGCCCCTGCTTCCAGATCCCAACAATAAAATTGCTTTCCTGAAACTGACTTTTCCCCTCTGATCATTGATCCTCTCTGCTTAGCCCCGCCTAAGGAACTTTCTGCCCTACAATGACGGCCCCTCCCCACTCCACTGTCTCTCATAAAAGAAGCCAGAAGTGATCACTTTCAGGGAGGCTGGAGTATGGGCTGGGGACTGTGGACTCTCCCTGGAGACAGAAGAATGGGTCCAGTAGCTCTTTTCGCACAACACCCAATTCCTAGCCCCAGCAGAGCAGATGCTGTCAGAACCCCCCTGTGTCTTCAACCATTCCAGGTGGACTCTCCATGTCCTGTGCCTGCATCCGCATGCCCAAGAGTGTGGTTGCCTTAATGTGCCAGGAAATTAACATGTCCCTGGGAACAGTCTGTAACTCATAGGAGTGGGAGTATGAGTGTCCTAGTCCCTTGCCCTTCAAGTGGACTAATTCTAAGGCATGTACTGGGCACTGTCTCCCAGGGTTTTCCAATGGGATTAACTTCCCATTATCCACTGAGGCAGCTGGCTTTGTAGCACACGTTATTGACTGCCGTCTCTTGTCCATCTGAATTCTCTTTTCCCTACAAATGTCCTTGCACCTCCCAAATAAGCTATGTGCACTCAAATCCTGTCTCAGGGCCTATTTCTGGGGAAACCCAATATAGGGCAACATGCTATATGTCCAGCTCTATATAAGGCCTGGGAATACAAGACCTAGCCTCCTCCCATTCTGGAACATATGGTTGTTTACAACAGAAGCACAATCTCTACTAATTGTTGCTGCCTATTACACACCCACAATGTACCCCTTACTGTGGCAAGCACCTTACAAAGATGACCTTGTGTGAGCAGTAATTATTACCCCATTTTATAAAACCAGGGTCAGAGAAGTTATGGCCCTGTTCAAAGACTTGCCCAAGGCAGACCATCTAAATGTGGCCAATGTTGCGATTCGGCTGTCTGCTCCACAGCATGTTCTTTCTACCCTTAGGATCCTGTGGCCGCTTCCAGGACATGGTCATGTAGGGATGGGACACAGTGGAGAGGCAGGACACACTCCCTTACTCTTGGGTTCATCTTGGGGCCATAGGACTCCAGCCCAGCTGGACAGGAGTGAATCTCAATCAGAGGTGGGGAAGGAATCCTCGCTCCGCCAGGGAAGTGAACAGACAGTAAGGAGTCAATGCCCTGAAGCCCCTTTCTTCCTGGACTCCTCAAACACATACAATTACAGATGGCTCCAGAGTCTTAGAGGTGAATCAAGAGCTTTAATTTTTTGAGTGTTGCCCAGATTGGGGAAGCCACTTGCTCAAGTTCACACAGTTAGTTGAGAAAGATGGAAATCAAACCGAGGTCCATTGTAGCTGCCGTTCTAGGACAGTCTGCTGAATTCAAAGATGGTGGAACTCTGGAACTCTATTCCGGGTTCAGCCTTGGGCTGGGTGCTGGGGAGGATGCCACTGAAGAAGAACTTTCACTCTTTGCCCTCACAGACTGTATTCTGCCGTGGGAAGACACGGCTTCCCTTTATTCCAATATGAATAATAAAGAGTAACACTATTTCCCATTTATTAAGCATTTACTAGGTACCAAGTTCAATGCTAAGTGATAAGTGGACTTTGTCTTATTCTTCGTAAGTCTGTTGGAACCGTGTGTTGTGGCAGAAGTGGGCCCTCCAGCCTATGGAGATCCTCTGTGTGGGATTAATGTCAAGAGGAATCCACGAAGGAGGCATTTGGGTACCGGGTAACATTCTGTTCTTGATCTGGGCATGGTTCTGAGGGTGCATTCACTGTAAAAATCCCCTGAGCTGCCCACCATACAGTATACTTTATAGGATGCATGCTATATGTCCACAAGAAACATTTTTTAAAAAGCAAAATTAATGAAATAAGAGGGCTTACATCCCCAAATATGGGTTTGTGTGTCATTTCTCATCTCCAACAGGATGTTGACTAAGTTCTGTAAAGCCAACTTGCTTACAACAGAATCCCTGGAGTTCCTTACACCATGCAAAGCCCAGGGCAGGAGCTCAATCAACACTCGGTGCTTATTTGTTGATTAGGGTCACATTTCTAGTTCTGGTTTCCTGACAAGGGCCACCTCCCAACCCCACGTGCCAGGCAATGTTCTGGGAGCTTTATTAGAGGTGGTCTTATTAGATGTAGCATCCTGTCATGAGCCTCCACTCATGAGGATGAGAAGACCAAGCCACAGAGAAGCTGACATTAACTCATGATTCCAAGACACATCACACTACACTGCCCCTCAAGATAGACCCACCCTCTGCGCAGTGTGGGGCTGGGCTGAATCTTGAGACAGAGTTTGAAATCCCTATGAATATAAATGCAAACAGCAAGCCAGAACACTGGAGTCTCATGGATGATGAACATGTTGGCCACACTGGGGCTAACACAGTTGGGCATATCGAAGAAAGCGAGGATGTGGGAGTCAAACAGATGAGGGTCACCTCTTAATAGTTGTGTGAATTTGGGCGAGTAATTTAACCTCTCTGAGCTGGTGCAGTAGATATGTAGACTAGAGAAGGCAATACCTAATTTGCAGGATGATTGTAAAATTAATTAAGTAGGACCATAGATATAAAATCCTTAATGAAACATAGTCTTTGGTCCGTGGTGGACCTTCAAAAATATTATTTCCAGTTTTAAATCAGACAGGCTTCACTGTGGTCAGTGAGGAAGGAGGTCATTGAAGTCAATGGAATGTCTTTGCCCAGGGTTTGTGTGCAAAGAAAATAGGGTCAACAGGGAGAGGGGTAAGTCATAGAGAAGGGAGGTCAGTGAGAGGAGGCAGAAGGCAGGCAGCTTTGGGGTGGCTAAGAGGCTGGAAGGCCTGGGTTTAGGCCTGTCTCTGACTTGCTGTGTCTTAGGCTCTCTGAGATGCCGTTTCCTCATCTATGAAATGGATGTTCAAATTAAATGACACACATAAAGCTTATCATGGTGCTGGCTCATGGAACTAGCCGACTTTAGTGGTCATCCCAAACATGAATGAAATGATATCCCTGGCCTGGGCCCCGGATGAGTAAGAAAAATGGAGAGAGGGTCTAGCCCTCTTACTAGGGAGGCCTCAAGCTCAAAATCTGGAGACCAGGTTTTTGGGGGCCTGGAATTGGTCCATCCCCCAGCCTCCAAGACAGGAAGAGAAGCTGAGAGTCAAGTCCGTTGGGCCGGGGAGATAATGGCCAAGACCGTTACTCTGCAATTGGGTGCAGAAATGAGCTTTCAGATACTTCTCCATTTGTAGGTGCCCTGAGGGAGTGGAGGAGGAGAAGGACCCAGGCCTCTTCACCTTCTGGGTTACCTGTCCCTAGTGCTTTGAGTACTGGAAGGCTGGAATGGAATCCAAGAAACAAATATGCATGGCCCAGCTAGGATGTCACAGAGTTGAGACACCCACCCTGACAAGTCTTCTAGCTCTTGGCAGTGATATCCAGCTAAGTCAGGGCTCAGCACTTGTTGGCCTTTCCCTGTGTTGCACTGAATTTAGCTGGAGCTTGATTGATTAAAAATTTGACATTTTGTTCTTCATGGATTTTTTGGCATTTATTTTGATGTTCACAAAAGATTATATTAAAATATTGTTTCTCTTGGCCACTGAATTCTTTAGTGCCCTCTTAAATTCCACATCTGAGGCAAGTGCCTTGTTCACTTCCCCTAGTCGAGACCCTAGTGGTGATAGAGAGCTGGTGGGAGATGGGGAGTGGGGGTGGGGAGGAGGGTGGCCCAGGGCGTCTGAATGACTCTGCATGAAACTTTCCATTCCAACTGCTGCCCCCTTGCTGGAAGATGAGCCTTGAGATTGGACAACATGGCATGTTCTAGATCAATGAAGCTCAACTGGGGCAAGTTAGTTCCCCTGAGGACATCTGGGAATATGGGGAGACATTTTTGATCATCATGACTGGGGAAGGTGCTGCTGATATCTAGTAGGTAGAAGCCAGGGATGCTGTTAAACTTATTATGATGCACAGGACAGCCCCCCACAACAAAGATTTGGCTCTATATAGTGATAGAGCAAAGGTTGAGAACCTTGATCTAGATCCACAGCATAAAAGAATGAGCATAAATTTTTCACACATTAAAGATGGAAAGAGAGAGAGAAAGAGGGGGGGAGAAAGAAAGAAAGAGAAGGAGAGACACAGACAAAAAGCGACAAAGACAGAGACACAGAGATGGAGAGACAGAGAGACAGAGAAGGGTTTTGAGCCAAAAAGACTTGCAAATCCCAGTTCTCCTGTTACATGTGCAACCTCGACAAGTTGCTTTCTCTCTCTGAATCTCATTTTTCACATCCGTGAAGTAACGATAACCATACATAAGGTGAAGGTGAGGATTCATGGATGTGATGCATTTAAAGTACCTGGTCCAGATAAGTGATCAGGAGGGCGGAGGCTCCCTTGGCCAACCACCTCTTCCCCACATGCTCTCCCAGATTCCTGGGATTCCCTACCTCATTAGCTGGGATATTCACCAGAGGAAGGCTGCTCCTGGGATTAAGGGGTATTGTTCAGACTGGGGCACTTTAGGGGTGGTAATAATGCCTGGACAGTAGTCAGCTGGGGTCTTTTGGAACACACTGGGACATCTGGGTGCCCACATATGGAGCAGGCCTTGGGAGATAGGTCTCTGGAGTCCCAGCAGGCATCAGGGCTCAAGGGTGAGAGGACTGAGCAAGACTTAGTCTTATCAGCTCCACTGCTTCCCACCCCAGCCTGAAGCAATCATCCTGACCTCTTCCCACTTCCCCAGATGCCCAGTATAAGAGCTGCCTCTGGGTCCCAGCAGCTAGGAGCACTGAGAGTGGAAGCCTCAGACTCCTGGAGGTGAGTACTTGACCCAATATGGCATGCACCTCGGAAGCCTGTCCTCAGGCCACCATCCTCTCCCCTCATTCCCCAGCATGAATGACAGTGGCCCTGACTCTGAGCAGGCTTATTCCTGCAGGGGCAAGGGTCTGAGCTAAGGGCCGTTCCAAGGAAGTGGTGATGGCACTTTCAGAAAAAGGGACTTTTGTACTTGAGCTGACACCCCATGTCCTTTTCCTAATTCTCCAGCTCAGGGTCTGTTCCCCAGGGGTTGGGGGAAGGGAAGGAATGCTCTAGTTTGTCCCTTAATCAGCCAGTTAACAAGAATTTTGTCTCTTCTAAGTGCCAAGAGCTGTGCAGACACACAGGACACCCACAAGGAAGGAGGCTGGAGTTGTGTCCCCATCCCAAACCTGAGTGGATATGAAAGGCCCACTGCTCCTGCCCCTTCTCCTGCTGGGGACAGTTGCTGCTTTCCATCTGGGTAAGCATCTCCTTCTTGTCTTACCAATCTTTCTCTTTTCTCCTATTTCCTGTATGTTTTTTGTTTTTTTGTTTTTGTTTTTTTTTTTTTTTTTTTTTTTTTTTTTTTTTTTTTTTTTTTGCCTCATGGGGCCAGGGCCACAGTCACCCCTCTCCAGTTGACCCAGCCCATCTCTGATTAGCCATCTCCTCAACTTAAAATCCACCCACCTGTGAAGATGAAGGGCTTTTCACAGGTGCCTTCACCCACCCCCACAATACGCATCTCGGTGCCAGCCAGAAGTTAGCATCTCATCCATTTGTGCCTATGACCCAAATGTTCTCTCCTCACCCAACACCAAGGAGATCCAGGATTAGCTCCAGATGGCTCTAGGAAGGTTCAAGTAGGGCCTTTGGCATTGTCCATGGTCCTGGAAGAAAGGAGACCCAGAACTGACAGCAGGTTACCTCTCCTTCCCAGAGAATTCTGCCCGCAGTCCGGACAGCCATGAGATACAAGTGGATCTGAGTCAGAATCTGGAAGGTTCAGGGGAGCAGGGAGGAGACCTGGCTCTGACTGATGAGATGATTCAGTCAGAGGGAGAGGAGGCCGAGGCTTCCAGCTGTCAGGTCACATCTGAGGACGGGGAGGCCATGGATTCGAACCTAGCTGCCCTAGACAAGGACTTTCAGTGCCCCAAGGAAGAAGACGTAATTCGAATTCCGAGCAGTCCTGGGTGCAAAACCTGCAACTTCCTGATGGTGCGGCAGGCCCAGAAATTTCAATGTGCTCAGGTAAGTGGCAGGGAAGCTACTGTGGAGGACTGGGGTAGGGGTGGGGGGAGGAGAGACTCGATTCAGCCTTCTGTTCCCTTTTAGATGAGTGGTTCTCAAAACCTAGCGTGCGTCAGAATCCCCTAGAGGTCTTGTTAAAGCACACTTCTGGGTGAGCAAATCTAGGGTGGGGCTTGAGAGTTTGCATTTATAACAAATTCCCAGGTAATGATGGTATTGTTTGTCTGGGGGGCAGCACTTTGAGAACCACCGATCTGGAAGGAAGGCTTTGGTATCAGAGACACCTGTGTTCGAGCCTGGCTCTGACTCTCATGGGCCGTGTTACTGGGCGAGCCACTCCACCTTTCAGAGCTTCAGAACCTTCATTTGTAAAATGGAGATAAACAGTACCAACCCATTGGGGTTGTGGTGGGGATTAAATGAGATAATATGTGGGGAAAGTATTGGGAATAGTCTCGGAGTCACTAAAACTTTCCACAAACGGTAGCTATGACTATTCTGAATATTCATAGTCGTTGCAAAAAGTTGCTGACAACACAAAGGGGAGCCAAACATGGGATTGAGAGGGGCAGACAGGTCTCTGATTTCTGACCTGAAAAGGGATGAGAGGCTCTGTCCTGGAGACTCAGAGACTTGAGAAAAGCCAGCGAATTCTCTACCCTCCATTTTCTTCTTTCTGCAGAGTATCTGCAGGAGGTGCTACCGAGGCAACCTCATCTCCATACACAGCTACAACTTAGATTATCGCATCCTCTGCTCAGCCAGAGGACTCAACGAAAATGAGGTCTGGATTGGAGCCATCAACCGGGGCTGGGTAAGTGGGGCACCAACTTCGGGGGACAGGAACTTCTTTCCGATTGCCTCAAAGGAGCCTCTGCTGGCGTCTAGCCTCACCTCAGCAGCTGAGATGACCTTGAGGCAGCGGGCCGTGAAGTGAGAACCGATGATGGTGGGCATCTGGTCTCAGCTCCTTGCTCAGTGACTGTGTGCTTGCAGCCTGAAACGTGCCCCCAGTGGACATATATACACCAAAGAACTTGGCAGTTGTTGTAAATCGGGGTTCCTCCCTCCCTCTGTGTTCTCACCTTCCCCCAGAGCTGGCTGTTGAACATTTACCAGCGCATCACTGGAGTCAGGAGACAGGCTCCGTGCTCGGCTTAGTCACTTACTAGCTGAATGACTTCCTCGGGGCCTCAGTTTCTCTATCTCTAGAATGGGATCCTTCTTCTCTCAAGGCGGGTCTGGGGTCGTGGATAAATGAGTACCATGATGCTCGCTGCTCAGGTGTGGTCCGTGGACCAGCAGGGGCAGCAAACCAGGTAGCTTGTTAAAAATGCCCAATCTTGGGCCCTACCCCAGACCTCCTGGATCAGAACTGGCATTTGAACAAGATTCCCGGGAGATTCGTATGCACAGTAAGGCTTGACAAGCCTGCTCTGTGCGACAGTTGGGAGTCCTGGTTGCTCTTGCCTTGTCATGGCCTGCAAACCCTCAAGGATGGGTCTCTAGGGTATCTGGCTCCCCGCTGGGTGGGCAGTGAGAGGAGAAAGGAATACTCAGCATTTTCTGGAGCCCCTGGGTCTGTCTCTCTGGACATCTGTACTCTTACCCAGTCTATCACTTTAGTTCATGAGACAGAGCTTTCAATGGACCGATGGGAGCTGCTGGAATTTTGGATACTGGGCCTCAGGGCAGCCTTTCCAAGGGCAAGGCAACTGTGTGACCCTGTGCACCACAGGTGAGGGGGACTGGGGCCACGGGAAGGGGAAGGGGAAGGGGTGGGGGTGGAGAGGTAGACTCTTACATACTGTCCCTTTGAGTTACCCCAACACACCTCCCCAAACTCACACCTTCCCCCGGCTGGGGGGACATGTCCTCTGTGAGAAGGGCCGGAATGTAGGGATTCCTCAGAGCAAACCCAGGTGATGGGGAGCCCTGTCTGGGAGCTAGCTGGAGGCTTTCCACCCTCACTGACAGAGCTAGGCTCAGGGCCCGGGGACTGCTTTCCTTGCTCTGATAGGCGGAGTGACTAATGTGACAGATGAGAGTAGCAGATGTGAATGTAAGATACAGACGAGGGACCAAAGAGAGATGTGGGAACGAGAGCTGGCTGACAGATAATTCGCCAGCTCGGAACAGCACGGATGCCAGATGTGAGGGAGCTGGCACCGCGGCTGAGACCGCATGTGCTGGAGTAAGACGGTGGCCATCCGCCTCCAGCTCTGAGACCCAGGCAGGTTATGACCCCCACTAAGCCTCAGCTTCCCGATCTGTGAAATGGGAGTGAGGGTAGCACCCACCTGCTGGCGTCGCCGTGAAGATGAAACGGAATAAAGCCGTTAGCAGCACTCTCCCCGCCCCCTCCCTCCTCCCCCCGCCCCGGGGGAGAAGAATCACGTTAGCTGGTGGGGACGCTGGGAACCACAGTGGCCAGATCATAATCCCGGCGGGAACCTGGATCCGGACCCATATGTGGTGCCTGAGGAGGGGAGGACGGCCACGAGCGGCTGACGTCACTGTGCTCTCCGTTGCTAGGTGGTCACTGGCGGCGCACTTCATGCCAAAGGCGTCTGCCCTTTGTCTGCTCCTACTGAGCCCGTGGCTGCGGAGCCCCTGCCTCGGATCCCCCGTCCTTCGCACCCCCCGCCCGGCCCCCGCGCCCCAGCTCTGTCCCCCAGCCTCTTCTGGCCATAAACCCAGACTTCCCACAGCATCTCCTGACTCTGTCTCTTTATTGCCCACGCTGGAGGGCCCAGGGTGGGCGCGGGGTGGCCAGGAGGAAGGGCGGCTGGGCGCCGGCGGGGGTGGGTGGCGGTGGCCGGTGGCCCAGGGCCGGGCTGTGACTGGGCGGTGGGCTCTCCACCACCCTTCTCGGCCGGGCCCGGATTCCCCACCCCCCTCCCCAGCTCCCCCAGGCGCTGGGGGTTGGCCTCATTGGTGCGGTGGGAGATGGGCCCTCCTGCTTTGTTTGGATCCGGGATGGGGAGCAGGCTGGGGTGGGAGGGGGGTGGCTTTCCAAGGTGGAGGTGATGTCGCCCATTGAAGAATTGAGGTGTACGTGGGGTGTGGTGAGAGTCCACTGGGGTAACCACGTGAGAGGGAGGAAGTCTCACCTAGGCCCCCTGCTCCTCTAGACCCGGGTCTTTCTGGCCTCAGATACTGGCCCCTACTTTGTATTCTCCCAGCCACCAGCGTGTGAGTTCACAGTCCCCAACTTCTGAGATGTGTTCTCCTCTCTATTCCCAGGTGTGTCCCCTCCCCCACTGCAATTTCCTCTCCCTCCTCCCCATTCCCAGCTTACCTCTGGAGAGGGAACACGTTCTTAGGAGGGAGCTGCTTCCACCAGGAGGGCCTTGGGGGCAAAAGGTAGAGAGTCTGGTGGCCATGCGGCTCCCATCCTGATTGCACAGCCCGGGGGCCCAGCTTCTTTCCCTCACCTCACTTCCTCAGCCCCTGGGGACACCTAGCCAGAACATGTTGCATCTCCAGGCATGATGCTGGGCTCCGGGAAGGATCTGGGCTTGAGAAGCAGGAAGCTCGACCTGGGACTGGGCATTAAGAGGGCAGAGAGCCCAGGGTTGTTGGAGGGGTGTGGTGGAGAGAGACAGAGAGAGAGAGAGAGAGAGAGAGAGAGAGAGAGGGAGAGGAGAGAATGGAGACAGACAGAGAGATTGAGAGAGATAGATAGAGGATCCACTTATATGCTTCTTGGGGTATAGCTCTACATGGGGTGCAGGGAGAATGTACAAGTATTTTTGTAAGTGCCCAGCTACACGTGTGTATACGTATCTTGGTGTGTACATGAGTCAGTCTTTGTATATCTGTCTTTATCTGTGTATACGTGAATCTGTATTTGTAAATATATGCATAAATCTGTATGAGTCGGTGTATATTTGTGTGTGGAGTGTGGGTATATTTTCAACATCTCTGTATATTTATGGATATGCCTGAATGTCTGTGTATCTCTGTATAGCTTTGCACCCTTACATGCCCGATTCTGCGCGTGCATGTGTATGTGGGTACTTGTACATCTTCGACCCGTATGTTTGTGAGTGTGTATGTATGTGCATGTCTGCCATACCCGTGTACAAGTCTACGTTTGTGTGTGTCCGTGTGTATCTGTTTAGGCACGTGATGGGATGCAGAGCTTCAGGAACCAAAAGCACAGTATTGTCAGATGTGCTTTGGTTCTGAAGGTGCTGGAGTTAATGGCATAGGACAGGAATGGAGAACCACAGGAGAAGCGGAAAAGCAGAAGGTGGGTCCCCTGAATATCAGCAGGTCCCTGGCAACCGGATAATGAGCCTGGGCATTGCGATGAACGTCACCGATGCTGGACCCAGGGACTACCTGTAGGTGCCCTAGGTACCCGTCTGCCTTAGATGGACATCAGGTAGGAAGCTCCTAATCACAGCATTGTTGGTCTTCCCAAGGGCAGAGAAAGGGGGCTGCCTGGGGGCCAGATCCCCACCCAAATCCCTGCCTTGCATACTTCAACAAGCTAATTCTTGATGCTCGGCTTCTAAAAGAACCGTGGAATCTGGCTGTGGGTGGTGGGAAGGATGGTCAGCAAGGGAAGCTTTGCACAGGGAGCTCTGGGTCCGCTATTTTGGCTGAATGGCAAGCTCCCTCTTATCAGCCTCCACTTCTCTCCTTGATGGGGAACGAGCTGTAGCCAATGCCAATTGCCCAACATGTTGCCAGGCAATACGAGAGATAGAGGGAGGGAGGGGAATGGAGAGGAGCTCAGATCCTTGCAGACTGAAGCTTGCTTGAGGCACGATAGGGTAGATAAGCTACCCCTCAAAGGTCCAACACTGTCAGTTAGTGGGCCTTAACTTCAACAATTATATATTCATATCTTTGGATGTTTAAGGCCTTTCCAAGCTTCAACAATTATATATTCATATCTTTGGATGTTTAAGGCCTTTCCATCTTGAAAAGCCCTTGATTGAAAAAGCAAATACTCTCGGGAGAAGAAACTCCCGGGAGTGTTATCTATTAATCCGTCTGGGAGGTTGATGGGTAGCTTGCAGAAAACAAGGTTTTGTGAGAAGGAACACAGAAGGGAAGGAGGTGCGTAACTGTCAGCGGCCATGGGCTGGGAGGGTTGTGGAGAAGAGAGGCCATTAAAAGTGGGGATAATGAGGCAGAGGGTGGTGTCTTCACTGTTTCCTCTTCCTGAGGACCCAGGAAGGCTGTTCCCCAGTATTCTTTGCGGTGAAGTTGGGGTCTTAGTCATGCTAGTGAGCCTGGCCAAGGCAGTGTGGTTGGAAGTGACATAAGCCTCTTCCGGGCCTGGCCTTTCGATGGTCCATGAGCCTCCAGGTCCCCCTTCCCTGCCGCTCTTGACCTGGGCGCCCATGTGTCTGGGCACACCCACCAGGTGGAGGGAGGGGGCTGTCTGACCCACTCGGTTCTATTAAATCATGAGGTTTTGAGGTTTTCTGGTTCCTGCGGCCTAGATGCCTAGTTTAGCCTGACACATAGAAGGCGCCAACAGATTTCCTGGGTTTTCTCAGCTGTGGCACGAAGTCAACCTTGCAGACCCTGGAGTCCTAACGCTCGGGCTTCGAGGCCTGGCTCTGCCAGTCTAGTCCCTCCTCCTTACTAGCCTCAGCCCCCCTTCTGTACGATGAGGGTTGCAGTAGAACACATGTGTCGCGCCCTGGGCCCGTTGGGCAGTTAGCTTCTACGCGGAGTCATTCAAGACGCAAGGGACCCGCTAGGAGGGAGCGTGGGCTCCAGTTCAAACTTCCACGGATCCCAGATTTCTTTCTCCATCCGACAGGATTAGTAACCAGCCACGGCGACCCCTCCAGGGTGGATGGATCTCGGCACGATGCGGCAGAGCCCAGCCGGCAGCGTTATCACTACAGACGGCAGCCTTCAGCCTGGTGCACCGAAGCCGTGACTTAGCGCAGCGTGGCTCGCCCGTCCGGCTCACCCTTGCGAGTTCACACGCTTGCGGGTGGGCCCAGGGGCAGCTGCCGCACCGAGGAAAGGGAGGACAAGGTTGCTTCAGGCTGCTCTGCAGGGAGCCCCCCTGTGAGTCCTGCTGGGGATGCCTGTGAGTCTCCCAGCTCCAGAACCGCTGCCTCCACCGCGTCTCTGCTGGTCAGATCTCTGGACGCGGCCCGACGCCGGAGGGCACCCCCGGGGAGGTGTTACCCCGCCAGCTTGAGGATGAGGTGTGTGTGGGGGGTGATGGGCCTGATGCCTTCTCCCCTGGTGGGGGAGGGGGGAATCACTGGATTCAGGCCTTTGCGAGTGCCCGCTGCACCCACACTGGTCCCTCCCGAGTGACCCCCAAAGCTGCCCCCTCCCCGTCTCCCTGCGCCTTCTGTAGAGGGGCGAGCCCTCCATCCCTAGGCAAGCTCACTGTAGCTGAGACCACAGAGTCATGTCTCCGCTCCAGTTTTTCTAGACGTGCTTTTACTGGGAGGTAATGAAACTGATACTTTGGGGCCTCCCTCTTGCAGGAGCCCCTTCTGTTACCTAATTTAATATTATTTTAAAAAGATACCCCAAATTGTATATCCTTCAGGCTTCCTTAAGACCTAAATCTGCTCCAGAACTCTGCCCTGGGGAGATGCCCGGGCGTCTCACGGGAGGCGAGCCCAGAGGGGGGGAGGGGGTGTCAGGCTGATGGAGGTGTGGGGGGACCAGATGCTTCTCCAGCGACCTCTCTGGCTCCTTGCTCTTGCTTCCTTCCCTCAGCGCCCGGACAGCTGGGTTCTCCCTTGGTCACTGACTGTGTGACACAAGTCATTTCCCCTCTCTGGCCTCAGTTGGCTCATCTGTACACGGGAGAGTGGGATGAGAGGGTTTCTAGCAGTAGAAGACTGACCACTGATTAGGGCCATGTGGGGGGTGGCCTGGCTGGCCAGCAGCTCACGGGGCACTGGGCCTCACTGGAGCCTGTTCACTGGTGTTGCAAAGAAGCACCACCCAGCTAGAAAAGGGCCCTGGGGTCTGGGAATCACACCCCAGCCTAAGGGGGTGGGGGGCTAGTTCCACTCCTGGAGTGAGGGGGCCCGATGCGTGTGAGTATGTGGGGGTCCCAGAGAGAGAAGAGAATGGTCCTCTCCTGGTTGGGGATGGAGCAGCGGAAAACTTCGCTGACAGTCATGCTTCCTCTTTCCCTCTGAATTGGGGATCCACTCGAGGCAGAGAAAGAGACCCCCACATCCCTGTCTAACTGATCTCCCCTAAAATGGGTCCCGAGTTCCTGTTGAAAGCATGGGGCTTACTCTTTATTAAGCTGAACCTGACCTTGGTAGCTGTGGGGAAGGCTGAAGCAGCTTGGCGGGGGGGGGGGGGGGGGGGGGGGGGGGGGGGCGGGGAGGGGACAGATGCCCCCAGGGAGTTCACGCTTTCCTTGTGGGGTTGTGGCTGATGGGGTTAGATGTGGGTTTAAATCCCAGCTCTCATGCTTCCTGGCTGTGTGGCCTTGGGCAAATGACTCAGTCTTTCTGAGCCTCAGTTTATCTTCGAAACAGGGAAACTAATATCTACCTCATAGGATTATACTACGGGTTAAATGAGATAATGTGCGTGACACTGGCGGGCACTTAGTAGTGCCTTGTGGCCACTCGTTATCACTGTTGTTCTCTCTACTCTTGGGAAGGGGGCAGCTCAGGTGCTACTGCCCTAGGGGTCCAGGGAAGCAGACAGGGGCGAGGCAAGGGGTGAAGGGGAGAGTGAGGTCTTAGCAGGGTGGGCTACCTGTCTGCCAGAGCGCTGCGAGGCCCAGACACCTGGGTCCAGTGTGGCTTCCTGGGGTGAACAGTAGAAACGAAGGCCCCCCTCTCTGCCTCCCTCCCTTGCCTAGGTGGGTGCCCTAGTGGGAGGCCTGGACCCCAAGGGTGAGCAGATGGAGCCCCGGGAAGGGGCCCTAGTGGCCAATGGAGTAGGCCCCCGAATCTGTGGACCGCTTCTCCTCGGTGGTCTGGTCGCTGGGGTACACCGTGTTGGCCGAGGCGGTGACCTTCAGCGTTGTCTCGTCCACCTGCAGATAGAAAGGCTGGCATTATCATGCTCTAACTACGGGGAAGGTCCTCCTGTGGGGACCCCACTTGGCAGACACAGCAGGTGGGGCTCACGGCCTCCTTATCCAGGAGCTCGAGCAAGTCTGCGTGATCCCAACAGTCTTTCCGTGCACCCCAAGGGCAGACAGGAACCTGAGCTAACCAGAAACGGAGAGGGGCAATGAGTAGATGGGGGTGTCGGCAGTGATGACCCACGGAGCCCCCAAGGGTCTCCACAGAGCCCATTTTGGCCAAATCCCTCTTTTCTGGACCCCCAACTTGCACCGAGGCCCAATGAGCTCCCCTGAAGAAGTCCCCAAAAGGGGGAGCGATTGAGAGTCCCTGGGGCCTAGTGCCACTCCCTGCCCTGTCCCTCCACCTCTCATTCGCCTGTCCCCACCCTCCCCAGCTCACCTCCTCAAACTTCTTGGCTTTGTACTGGTCGGCCCCCTTGAGGAAGTTCAGCAGGATGATGTCACAGAGGACGGTCCCCTGGGGGAAGAGGCAGGGCGGACTCAGTGGGGCTGCCCTGCGAGGAGAGGAGCTGGCTGGCAGGAAGCAGCAGTGGGCACGATTGCCCTCAGGCAGAAAGCAGGCCAGGGCCGGGAGGAGTCCTCCAAAGACACCTGACTGATGTTTCCACTTGGAAAGATGTCCAGGGGTTTGGCAGAATGCCTTCATCACCCGAATCTCCAGCTCCTGGCAGTGACCCCAGACCAAAATGCAGGGGGGGGGACTTGATGGGAGAAGCGGAGGGTGAGGGGGTAGGAGTCCCTGGGAGCAGGGCTCTGTTCCTTAGGTCTGTGGACCCCTGGAGTCTCCTCCCTCACCTTCACGGTGGGGAACAGGAGCTCTGAACCAAGTCTGTCCCTCCCGCAAACGGGGAGGTAATGAGCTCTCCGTGACTGGACATGTTCACTCAGGACTGACCCAGTCTGGGGGTGGGGGACAGTCCCTTTGCCAGACTGAAGCATCTGGCAAGAGGTCAGGCTTTACATTTAGGCAGAAGCAGAGCTTACCTGGGCCACCCCCCCCCGCCACCCCCAGCTGGAGCCCCACCTTGACTGGCCTCCTGTCTGAGCCTGGAGGGGCTAAACTCACCACTCCCACGGAGGTGAAGGCTGCCACAGAGCTGATGATGGTGGGGATGATGTTGAACTTGCCAGCCTGCATGCACAAAGATCCAGGCGAGTGGGCAGAGGGTCAGGTACGAGGTCCTGAGGCCTGAGACCGAACGTGGACTCGCAGCCAGAGAGAGCCCATGGGTGGAGGGTTCTTGGAGGACCAGCAGGCCCCAGCCCTTCACGCCCCAGCCCAGGCAAAGAGACTACAGATGTGACTAGCTGAGGCTCTCAGAGCTGGTCAGTGGCAGGACCTTGCCCTCCCCGCCCCGCCCCCAGCAGAGGAGGCTTTTCGGGGCCCAAGACCGGTCTGGGTTTCCTCCCCTGTGCCCCGCCGTCACCCCAGCCCGAGGACTCACATTCCCGTACACCAGCACGTCAAAGCGGATGCCAAAAGCCTTCAGGAGTGTGCGGTATTCGCTGCCATTCTCCAGCTTGTAGTATTTGGCGAACCTGGAGGCCAGAGGCGGCAGGTGGGTCGCCCTGGGGACTCCTACCTGAACCTTCAGAGTCCCTTGGAGCCTACAATCCGTGCTTACTGAGCGACTCTTATCGATGGTTTTGCTGGACGCCTGCCACCGTCCTCCCTGTGTGGTTAGCTGGCCCTCTGCACAGACGTCATCTTCGGGGCTTGTTACAAAGGCAGATTCCCAGCCCTCCCCCAAACCTGTGGAATCAGCATCTCTGTGGGTGGGGCCGGGGACTCTGCCTTTTTAAATAATATCCAGAGATGATTCTGATGTGTATGAAAGTCTGAGCTGTGCTGGACTCCACGCATCTTCAGTTTATTTGTTTGGGTATCTCAGGGCCCAGCTCGCAGCAGATGCTCCCCTCCCATAGGCTTGTCAGCCTCCTTGGGCTCAAAGCCTGGCTCTGCCACTTATCGGCTGTGCAACCTGGGGCCGGTTCCTTAACCCCTCTGAGACTCAAGTTCCTCCATTATTATTGGTCATAATATAGAAGTCCTGCTTCCCAGGGGTGCTGTGAGAATTGAATGGAACCCCACACCCAGGGGTCTAGAACAGTGCCTGGAACACAGTATGCAGGCAGGAGATGTTTGCCGATGTTGGCTGTTATTACTGCTGAAGAAATACATTCGCATTTATAGAGAGGCTTTAAAAAGCCCTTTCAGACACCTTGTCTCCTTCTACGCTCGTCACAGACCTGCTGGGTAGGGACGTGACTGCTCTGTTTTTCAAGCGAGGCTCTGAGGGGGGTGAAGTAGCCCAAGTTCAGGACTATATCCTCTACACCTTCTCTGCCTGGGCTGCTGGGTGCCAGGAACCTTGCTGGGGACAGGTAAGAACGATCACCTTCAAAACGGGGGCCCCGAGCACCTCACTGTGAAGATACCCTGGGAGGTGAAGGGACTGCCTGTGGCTTCACAGTCAGTAAGCAGGTGAACTGCATTTGTTTAAAGCCGGTCGATCCTCCTCCTGCCTCCTGGCCCCCTCCCCACGCCCTGCCCATGCTAGGCAAAACCCTAGTGTCAGCAAAGTGTAATCTCTTAACCCACGGATAAGTGTAATCTCTTAAAATGGGCTCCTGATGCCGGTGTCCCAGGGAAACGGTGAGGGTCAAGTGAGATGATGGAGTGAAGGGGCTCAGAAAACCCCATAGGTGTGTGGGCCTGACACGGGTCTGATTTGGTGCCGCGGCTGTGTCCCCGTCAGTGTTTCTTTTTCTTTCTTTCTTTCTTTCTTTCTTTCTTTCTTTCTTTCTTTCTTTCTTTCTTTCTTTCTTTCATCTTTTAATACTTTTATTTTATTTTTGAGAGAAAGAGAGGGAGAGAGAGACAGAGCATGAGCAGGGGAGGGGGCAGAGAGGGAGGGAGACACAGAACCCAAAGCAGCCTCCAGGCTTGGAGCTGTCAGCACAGAGCCCGACACGGGGCTTGAACCCACGAACCACGAGATCATGACCTGAGCCCAAGTGGGAAGCCCAGCAGACTGAGCCACCCCGACACCCCTCCCCTTCAGTGTTTCTGATCCCCGCAGGTTCCCAGGCCTCTCCCAGCAGAAAGAGGAGTCTTGAGAAATTCCCTCCTCAAAGGGGTTTCCCCGGACTGCTGTGCCGCCCTTCCCACGGCTGTTTGCATTTGAATCTGTACAGCGGGGAGAGTAAAATGCTCAGCCAAGTGCGGAGACAACAGAGGGATCATGGGTTTGGGAACAAGATCCATCTTGGGGAAGAGTCATCTAAACTTATAAAATGTCAGCCACTGTCTGCTCTGACTGTGGGGAATTTTGGAGTTAGGCAGAAAGGGGTCCAAAGTTCCACTCCATGTTGGCAGCTTGGTCTTTTATGTGACCCAGCCCTCAGGGTTTCACTTTTCATGTCTAGGAAGAGGGGGTGCTCATGTCCCCCCTGCAAATCTGTTAGTGACGGGGGTAAACACGGAGACCCGTCCTTTGGGACAGGCACTGTTGCGACACTTGTCGCCATCTCTGGGTTGGACACTCTGCCCTTCTCTGCAGGGCCTGGGAACCTGGTCTGCAGAGCCTACCTCGGCCAAGCTCCCTACCCTCTGGTTCCAGGTGGGTGCAGCCGTGAGAGGCATCCACAGGCCATCAGAGGAAGAAGGGGTGAACTGGGTCCGGAAGGAGTCTGGGCCCCACGTTTCCCATGGGGAAACAGCCAGTGTGTGTGTGTGTGTGTGTGTGTGTGTGTGTGTGTGTGTGTCCCCCGCATGGTGCACCTGTTGCCCTGGACTGAAAAGTAAGGCTGAAACCTAGCCAGTGAGGGGAAGCTTCCCCAGGGAGCCTGACCTGGGAACGAGTGTCCTGTGGACTCCACAGCCAAAAGGGGAGGCAGGGGAGGGCAGGATGATCTTCTGGAGACGGAGACCCAGAGTAAAAATGGGAGTGGCCCCAGGAAGGAGGCTGAGAGGAACCCAAAGACCTAACCCTAAGAAGCAAAGTCTTGGAGGATGGGGACAGAGAGGAGGGGCTGGACCCACCTCCAAGATATGATAAGATATGGTCTGGGTGGCGGTGGAGGGCTTCACAGACCAGGCAGAAGGGAGTGGACCCGGCTGCACCAGCAGGAGGGGGGATGCAAAATAGACCCCAGAAAGGAAGTCACTCTTATGATGACGAGGAGGTCCAAGAATACAGTGGTCCAAGGAGGCCTCTCAGGAGATTTTAAAGAAGTCCAGAAAAGAAGCATCTGGAATGGACAGAGGCTCCAGGAAGTCCTCACTGTGGCTTTCAGGTTGGCCTGAGAAAAAGTGTAGACCATCACCTTCTCCACTCCTGTTAACTGAATACCAGAAAATATGCAAATCTCTTAAGACAAGTATCTCACGCAGTTAATCTCATGAAGAAGGGGCGAGGACCCATTTTGTAGATGGGGAGACAGAGGAGGAGGTGACCTGCCTGAGCCGGGATTCCAATCTCTGCCCTTAATCCTGAATGTGCTGCCTCCGAGCTCTAGGTGGCCAGCAAGGACAGAAGCAGACCTGGAGCCAGATCTCAAAGCCCGTCTGTATTCTGTGTTCTGCTCACATCCCTGGAGAGCTCAGGCACCTGCTGTCCACGGGGACCGGGCCGGGGTGGGACTGTGGGTCACAGGTGTTTGGGGCAGGGCAGAGGCTGGCACTGCGCTCCCGAAGTCTGCATTCCCGGCCTGAGGCTACCGTCATGAAAAATGCTCTCACATTGACTCGGAGAACAAAAAGTCAGCATCCTGGGCACTGCGTTCAAAGCGAGGGCTGGCTAAATTTATCTTGGGAAGGAATGTGAAGGAACAGGGAGAAAAACCAAAGCGGACTTGGTTTTTCTCCAGCACCTGCCTTCCAAGAGGCAATACGTATGATAAGATCATTATCTCACCAACCACCCACCCTCGGAGGCGGGTTGGCAGGGACTGGTTCTCTTCCTGGGTAGGAGGGAGGAAGCACGGTGTTCAGGGAGGGAGGGCCCAGGCTAAAAGCAGGGAAGGGCCCAGGAGTCCTGACTTCTGCTCTCGAGTGTGGCCGGTGAGCGTCACGGCATCTGGCCCAGCCCTGTGGCACCAGGGTCTGGGGTGTCCTCTCTCTTGGCACATGGCTGGACCATACTGCCCGCCCTCTTGCATCGAACTAAGGCGGGGGCCTTGGCTACTTCTTGCCAATGGAACGTGAATGGAAGTGAAGTCTGCCAAATGTGGGCTGAGGTGTGTTGGAACATCGTACCTTGTTTATCCTCTCTTTCCTCATGGCCGGCCACTGGGGAGCTAGGGGTGAACTCAGGCCCTAGGGGAGACTGATTCAAGAGGTGACAGGAGCCCAGCTGTCCGAACGACTGCGCTGACCCAGTGTGAACTGTGCCATGGGCAGTAAACAAACATTTGTGTGAAGCCTCCGAGCTGAGGGGGTGTTTGTTACAGCAGTTAGCAATGTTTACCCTGACTGTTACAAACATCCATAATTTTCTAGCTGAGAGACCTGGGGTTCAGGGAGGAGAAGTTACCCACCAAAGAATGAAGAGTGAGTTAAAATTGGGGAGTTTTGGGGGTGCCTGGGTGGCTCAGTCAGTTAAGCATCTGACTTCGACTCAGATCATGATCTCACGGTTGGTGAGTTCGAGCCCCACATGGGGCTCTCCGCTCTCAGGGCTGAGTCTGCTTCAGATCCTCTCTCCCTCCCCACCCCCAAATAAATAAACATTAAAAAAATGGGGGAGGTTTTTAAGAGTAGCCAGGGAGAGAGCAAATTCCAATGATGCCACATGGCTAGGATTTTCCCCTCCAAGAGTCTTGGAGGTCTGGGCGTGGTTCTGTGGCCTTTGACTAATTTTTCCACCCTGGACAAGCGGAAACCTCTCTGAGCTTTCTTCCTCAACCAAGCGGTGAGAACAGAAAGAGCCACGGGGAGGACGGAAAAGTGCCTAAAGCTTGTCCCTTTCCTTTCATATCCTAGGATCATGATACATGAAACAATATCTATCCTGGAGAGAGTCCTACCAGTGGGAAGAACGGCCGGCACGTGCTCAGTGCTTACTACGTGCCCGGCACTGTGCCAAGTGCATGACACTTACTAGCGCATTGAGTACTCAGCCCCGTGGAATCGTGCACTGCTGCTCTTCCCATTTTACAGATGAGGAACCAGGATGACACAGGTTGAGCAATTTGTGTAAGGTCCCCAAACCACCAGTCGGTGAGCGAACCTGGGATTCAAACTCAGGCAGTCCAGTGCCACAGCCCACACTCGTAGCCAGCATTCTAGACTGTTCTTTTTGCTGCCTGACTTCTGTGAGGTCCTGGCCAATTGCTTTCAGTTCTCCAGCGGGGGACCTTCTGTGTTGGGAAGGCGGGTCTCTCGACCCAGAGCCAATGACCCAGAGTCACTGGCTGGGAGCAGAACAGGAAGCACATGCCGGCCATGCAGTGTTGGGAGAGGGATGCCCAGCTTCCTTGTCTGTAAAGGGGATGGGCTGAGCTACACCGTGCCCGGCCCTGATTTCTCCCAAATCCTCCGATTCCTACCTCTCCAGCTTTGGTTTTCTCGGCTGGGAAATGGGGCTGGCGAGAGCGACGCCACCAACACCCCGCCAGGCCCAGTCCACCTTCCTCACCTACTGGCAGATGCTCCCTCGGTGCCAGGCACCAGAAGTAACAGCCATACCACCCTGCCTGCCTTCCTGAGCCACCTCATAGACACGGACTTCTTGCCTCTGCCCATGCTGTTCCCCTCCCCTCCCTTCCCACCTTGCAAACTCCTATTCATCCACTAGGGTCCAGCAGATATTTAGAGCACACCTACCCTTTGTCAGGCACTGCGCTAGGCACTGCTGATACCTTGGCCAGCTCTGCTCTCCTCACAGGGAGAGAAATACTAACAGCCACACATTCCCATAAGTAGCTAAAGCCCGACATCGGGGCTGAAAAGGAGAGAGCACCATTCGAAGAGCTCATCGAGTGAAGAGCTAGGCTGGAGAGTCAAGGAAGGCTCTGTGCGAAGCGACATTAAAGCTGCGACCCGGAAGGAGAGGTGAGACGTGAGCAGGCCAGAGGCGGAGGCAGCTGTCCTGGCTGAGGGAACCGCAAGCCCTCTCGCGCGTCTCTTCCCGAGTCCACACTCGGCGACCTCACGCTTGTAGCTTCGAGTTGACAAGGGAGGCGTATTTACACCGCAGAGATGGGCAGACGCGGGTAATCCGGTGTCTCCTTTTCCTCCAGAGCTGCTTTGTCAGCGTGGGGCGGAGGCTATAACTGTAACGAGCTACCTGCCTTGCCTCTGCCCCGCCCCGGGGTCTCTGCCTCAGCACCTGCTGCCCCAGACTGTGGTTGACACTTAGGACTCGGAGGCAGACCCCACGCTCCGCCGTTGCCCAAGGGCCTACCAAGTGCAGTTGTCGCTGGTTCCCCAGATTCCTGACATCCCATAGACTCAGTTTAGCCACGTCGGCCTCCGGTTTCCCCCTCCTGACTCGGCCTCTCGGAACGCTCCCGTTCTTTAGGTGGAGCTGCTCGAAGGTGGCAGCATCGGGCTGTTTGTCTCCCAAATAGAAAACATTTAGATGTGGCAGGTGGCTGGGTGGGAGAGTAGGCGCTGTCGGTGGGAACCAGCCCCTGTGGAGGAGAAGCGGGGACAACAGCAGAGACGTCATATGTGCAGAGTGCTTCGTCCTGCTGAGCGCGGGGCCCGAGGCTTCCACACTTCCTGCCTCCCCGACACCTCACGGCCGCCCGGTGCTCTGGCCGCCGGTGGAAGGGCTTTGAAATGACACCGTCCTGGGCTGGCACCGCGGCTCCCAATTAGCCCTCATCAGCCGAGGGAAAGTCCCTCACCTGGGTGCGTCTCAGTCTCCCCAGATGTGAAACAGAGGTGCCGGCAGGTGCTATGGGCTTGTTACGGAGGATTCTGTGAGCTGCTGGGCGTGAGGCACAGGGCTTTCGGGGAACATCATCCCGTGACCATCGGGCTGGAGAGAAGAACGGCCGCTCTGTTCCTGCTCCTGGGCCTGCCGGGGGCACAGACGGGCTCTGAGCTCGAATGCCCCCCCTTGCCGCTCCCCCGGGACAGGGCCCAGAAAGGAGACTTCGTGGCGGCCTCGGGGTGGCGCAAGGACTTGCTAAGCTGGTGGCCTGTGAAAACAGCTGCTGGGGAGAGAGAGCGCGGCTGGGGCCGGCAAGGAGAGAATGGAGCTGGACGCCTGAGGCCACTGCGCCCGGAAGGGGCAGGGAGCCTGGGGGGCGGCCGGGCCCCGGGCTGCAGCTGTCGGGGTCGGGAGGGTGTGCGCGCGCACACGTGATCCCTCATGCCGCGAGCAGCGATAGATAAAGAATGAGTAAGTACAAACATCAATTACCGTAATAAATCATTTGTCAGATGTGCTTCTGCTGGGCAGGGTTGAAAGTACGTTCTGATGAGACAGGTCCATAAATAACAGTGCACGCTTCAGCAGCCCGACCTTCCAAAGCCTCTCCCCAGACACCCACAGGCACTGGTTCAGACTTCTAGAGCCTGAAGGGGCCTTATCACCTTTGAACAGCCCATTTCACAGAAGAAGAAACTGAGGCCCCCGGAGGGGCTGAGACTTGCTGACGATCACACTGAGCATCTGGGGGGGGGGCAGGGAGCCTCAACCACAGCCTGCAGGCCTCCTGCCTCACCGCCCCCCCCCCCCCCCCGGCTCTCTCTGCTTCACCTCTGCTTCACCTTCATTATTCTTGGCTCGCTCCGGCACAAAAGATTTGTCGTATAAAACATTTTGTTATTTGGGTTCAGGTTTGTATCATTTCCACTTGACCATAGGAACTGGTCTCGTTCATGTTTGTATGAGCCACAAAGCCTGATATAATCTGGAATTGGAAGAGATTTTCAGAGCCCTCCCCTCGTTAGCCACAAGAGGCTGGCCACCGCTGCCCGCTCCTGGGATCCCCCCAGAGAGGCGAAACTCGCTGCCTTCAGAAGCAGCCCGGTTCCAGCCTCGGGTGGCTCCAGCTCTTAGAAACGCTTCTCCACGCTGGGCTGACATTTGCACCAGTCGGCAGTCAATAACCGTCTGCTGAATGGAGAAGGGTTTTATCACAATGTACAAATCCCTTGGAAGCTCTCAGACATCTGTTTAGAAACGATCCCATGGAGTGATGGAGATTCCTTCCTAAAGCAGGGACACGTAACTGTCACAGCCGCAGAAAAAATAGCAGCAAACTTGCGGGATCCGGGTTGGACTTGTAAGGGAAAACTAGGGCCCGGAATGTGAGTTTCCAAGTGAAGGAAGTGGTGTTCCCAGCAAAGCTTTTGCCTGGTGAGAAGCAGTTTTGCCAGCTGAAATACACTTTTACAGTTGATTTCATACTGATAGGAAAATATCTCCTGGCAGACTCATTGCATGGGGGGGGGGGGGGCAACATCCTTGGAGCTGGGACGCCTTCCCTTAGCGAAGACCCCAAGCCATACTTACTTACTCATATTCTCGGAGCCTAATCAGCTTCAGGGGCGGACATTTAAACAATGGTTTGTTGTTGATCTTTTTACATATTACTATTGATTCATTGATGAGGCAGGGAAAGATCAACGGACACACAGTTGGAAGAAGTACCTACCCAAGAGCCAGGTGGCTAGCCGTCTGTTCCGGGAGTAATCTTTGTAGCCTCAGTTTCCTCATCTGTCAAATGGGGGTAACCGTACGGTCCTACCGGGATACTTGTGGTTACCAGCACAGGCTCTGGAGGCTGTCAGAATTTGAAATCCAGTCCAGCAGTATTTGCTGTGTGGCCTTGGGCAGATAATGAAACCTCTGAGCATTCAGTTTCCAGCTATAAAATTCTTCAGAGTTGATGAGATAATCCACAAAGAGCACTTGCTAAGTCTCTGGCTCACTGGGTAAGCGCTCAGTGAGGGTTAGCCATTATATTCTACAATAAAGTTGGTTGTTGTGTGGATAGGCTAGACAGGAACATTATACAAGGCTGTAAAAATTCAGGATCGCTCCAGTGGCCTCTCTCCCACTTCCAGCTAAACAAAGGGGAGAGGAAAATGGATCGTGGAGAATTCAAGCAAAATACACCCCCGTCGAAGGGGCCTTCGAGTGTCTCTGGGGAGATGACGGAAATGGCTGCTTTTAACACATGGCTTTTGGAAGGAGAAAAATCCAGATTGCAGAAAGAATGATCAAAGCCAAGGGCACACTTTCGATTCTGTCTCTGTCGATTGGCCTAAGATCTTGCTGATCCGCACGTTTCGGCGTGGAAACAGAGCAGGTGCCAGATTTCCGAGCTTCGTGGGTACATTTCCAACACGAAGCGATCACTAGAAACACCTACCGCATGAGGAACATCTCGCAGCTGAACAAGTGTTTTTTGTCCCAGACACCAAGAGAGGAAATCCAAAACCGCCTTGCCTTTTAGTCGCAAAGCTGTCTTAGCAGCACTCGGGGGGAGAAATGCGAATCAGACGCTGCTGAATGCATGCCCTTACTTCTCTCCCATCATCCCGGCCATCGCTGCTGGGTGTCTCCCTTCTGGTTGCTTCCTTGTTGCAAACGATTTGAAGGCGGCAGGTGTGCTAGGGGCACTGGCTGTAGATCAGGTCCCTGGGTTTGGGCCCCAATGCACCTCTTCTTTAAGCTGTGTGACCTGGGGCAAGTGTCTACTGTTGGGGGGGGGGTGTGGGCGTGAGCTGTGAATCCTGACAAAATAGGTGTGAAAAGGCTTTGCAAACTTAACTCTGGGGGGCTCTTCTTCTGAGGTCTGGGGATGGGCTTTTTAAAGATCTTCAAAGTCCTGGAATCTCTCTGCACAGAAAGGCAGAGAAAAATCACTGGAGGGAAGCTCACCAAACTGTCCAGAACATTAACTTCCTGTAAGGGGAGCAAAACTGGAGGAGTGAAGGGGAGTGTCTACATATCGCTTGGATGTATTACTCTGAGGATGCATTTCTATCTTATTTGTGGAAATAAGGTGTTCCTTTTTTTTTTTTTTTTTTTTTTTTTTAAAGAAAATGCCTGTCTATGAACACGTGCATCTTATGGGGCATTTGCTCCATGGGCTCCTCAGGGGCGTATGAGGGTTAGAGACCTCCCTGTGTTCATGGAGGACACCCTTGATCCACACTCCTGCCTCGGGCATCCTCAGTCCGTGGTTTGGGTTCTGGCTTCGGGTGGAGCCTGGCGGGGTCACAACTCCTGTCCTGACAGCGGTGTCCCCAGGTGTCAGTCACTGCTTCCTGCCCTCGCCCCTTCAGACCTGGCACTCACCGGCGTCCGGGTACTGGCCCCAGGCTCTGCGCTATCCTTTGCGGTTTTCCTACACGCTGCCCACACCTTTGAAACAGTCCCTTTATTAAACTCTCCTCAAATTACCCAGTTTGCATGTGCCATCTGTTTCCTGCTGGGACCCTGACTGCTATAGTATTTTTAATCCGTTTTTGTAACCATCTCTGCCCATATACTCATGCGCACTCATGTACATTCACTGACAGCATGTTCACACACATACACACACACACACTCACGGGCACGCTCAGGCACACAGTGCACTTACACACTCACCCGCAGACTCACACTCATCCCCTAACAAACACACCCACTCCCTCAAAACCTTACCCAATACTCACATTCACATGCGACCCGGTCTGCCTGCTCCCAGCACTCTGGTTAAAATCCTGCTCTGGTGCATCGAGGGTCCACCTGGGATGCAGGGACCTGGCCTTGTCTACACCGCTGCCACTGGGGTGCCTGTCACCTGCACACCACTACACCGGTGACTCTCGCCAGTTCTTATTTTTGGAAATGTTGTACTTCGTCCACTACGAATCCGGATGGACCCACCGATGGCAACTCTCAATGTACTTGGAAAGAGGCTTCATAAAAATACCACATTAAAGAGGCTCCTGGAGTGTTCAGCCATACAGAATAGACAGAGGAGTAAAAATAAAATCATTCCACCAAGTTTCAGGTAGGGACAGATGGCAACCTCAGGAGATCACACAAACAAAGATTAATTTAGATGGACGGCACCACGTACTTTGGGTAGAAGTCGAAGGGAGACACATTCTGGCTCAATACGAGGTCACCTTTCCAATAACTGGAGCTGTCAATGAGGGACAGGCCATCTTGTGAGGCGGCCCCACGTCTGGGGCCGTGTTACAGCGAGACTGATAGTGGAGTTGGGACAAATGACCTCTCAGGCTCCTTAAGGTGTTCCTGTAGCCTTGGGCAAGTCACTTCCCCTCTGAAATTTCCACTTCCTCATCTGTAAAAAGGCCCCCTCAGTCTAGGGGTCTCCCAGGGGTCCTCATTGTCTATGCATTCTCTCAATCTCTGATCCTACGGAAGAAGAGCGGCAAGAAGGAGGGGGAGGGAAGTTGGAAAGGAGCTGCAGAAGTAATTAGTGATGGAAATGCGAATCTCTAGCTGCCTCTCGTCTGAGTTTGCAGATTAAAACAAGGCTGACTCTTGGCTGAATGATTCCATTCCCTCCAGAGCGAATGGCAACCGTAGGACGTTGAAAAAAAAATCTGGCCTGTGTTAGAGACGGAGCAGCAGGTGAATGTGCTTGGGGGACAAAAGGCCAGACCCTGAATTGTGCCTCCAGCAGCCCCTAGTCCCTTTAGCCTCTGTGGACCTCAGATTCTTTGTTTAAGTGAGGATGAAACTGTCAAGCACACAGGCATGTTTTCCGGAGGGTTAACACATAGGAATGTCCGTAGCTTTCGTGGATGCATGGAAATCAGCTGAGAAAATAGGGTTGTGTCCAGGCTCCCACGCTTCCTGGTTGTGTGGCCTTGGGAAACTTATTTCAGGCTGCAAGCCTTTGTTTTCTCACCTGTGAAGTGGGGATACGGTGGCACCTACATCACAGAGCGTTGTGCCAAACAACGTATTGTGCTGGGGAATGAGGAGCTTTGTGGGTTCTTAGTTTTCCCGTGTCAGACACCCAAGTGTGGCCTGTGCCGAACTGGGCTGTGACCCTTAGCCTCTTATCAAAGGGCGGTCTGTGGCCTCCCCCGATGTGGGCGCTTGCTTAGCTTAGCCTTGGGGGTCCATGTGGTGCCAGTAGCTTGAAGGGAACATGAGGGCAGTGGGTGGGCACCCGGGGGGAGGGGTTTGGGGGATCTTGGGCGGAGCCCTGTGTCTGTCACAGTCCCCAGATATTCCCCCATGCCAGAGCTATTCTTTGGGCCCCCTTGGAAACTCTTCTAAACTACAGGGGTTGAATTGAGCAGCTTTGCCCCTTCATGCTCTGGCCTAGGAGACTTCGGTGAGGCGGTTAGTTACCTGGGGTCCACACCTCTCACACAGCTCCCCGTAGGCCCCTGCAGGGGTTAGGCTCACAGGGTTCTTGGAGATCCTGGATCTGTCTGCCCAAATACAATCTAAGCTGATTCAGGACCAGTTCTACCTCGTGTCCTTCTGTGCCGGGCAGGAAGGGGGTGCGGGTGGCGGGGTGGCCATAGCACAATAAACTGGAGATCCAGAATGCCAGACCATTTCTTCTTTAAATGAAACAACTTGTTCTAAAACTGGGGGGGGGGGGCACCAGTAGTTGGGGGCTTCATAATACACACATCCTTCACCGGCTCATCTGCCATGTAAGTTATCAGGAAAACTGAAGTGTTCCCACTGGCCAGGGGGAAGTTATGAAGATGAAAACTTTGCATTTTAGATCCTGAGAATTTTATTAATTACGTTGCTATTTTAAGCCACCATACAAATATCCTTTGTATTGATTTCTGTGTGATGTACCCACTGAATAAATATGCCAATTTCTGCCAGGGAGCCGAACAGTATTTTTAACCTACTTTAAAATATGTGTTGTTTCCTATGGTTTTTTAAAGTTTGGAGTTGATTATGAAAGCACTTTCAATTTTAAAAAATTCTTCTTTCCAGAGAATATACATATATATTTTAAACTATTAAATATAAAGGGTAATGGGATGTAGTTTTAGACGTAGTTTTAAAACTACAAATAAAGGTTAAGAAAAAGGTGAAATGATTACTTTTTCGCTTATCTATGCCATTATGTTGGAAAACACCACTATAACAAAGAAAGTTTGAGTAACCATTCTTTGGACGTGTAACTGAAACCTATTCTGACGTGTACCATTTTCCCTGATCGTTGCCTAGTCAACCCGTTTAGTGTATGACACTGTTGTGTGCAATCAAGGCCCTACCAGAGACCTCAGGATCTTCAAAAGTTAAGGGAAAAACAAAACAGAGAGCTGAAACTTTTCACCCCTTGCTTACTAGGATCCTCAAGATAATGGCACTACGGCCATTTCACAGATGGGGAAATCAGGTAGGGAGAAGGTCAAGGGCTTCGTCAGGGGCTTTCAGCTGGTTCCAAATCGTTAATTCTGGGTTCTTCTCTTTCCCCCTCTTCCAAATGGAGGTGATGGTGGTGGTGGTGGGTGTCAGGGAGAGGTTCCTTATGTCTCAAGGACATTGGGAGTATGAACCAGATGGTGCTTAAAGGCTGGTTTGAGTCCTTGGTTGGAAAGGCAAGAAAGAACCAATGGCCACCGTGGTTGTTCTTTGGGACCGAGATGAAGATGGACAGAACGGAAATACCTTCTTTCCATCTTGTAAACTGGCACCACTGTTGCCCTTGCTCTGTGGATTGAGAAACCTGAGAAAACTCAGGTGCCCGACAAGGGCTGCCCGGGCGTTCCTGAGGCACACTCCAGCTTCAGAGCTCGAGCTCAGAAGGGCTCAGAATCACAGACCACACCCTCTGGGAGGCCTTGGTCGTGGGGTCTCACTGCTGACCTGGCCGCGCCATCGCCGGGTGGCGGCACTTAGAAAGCCTTCTCTGATGTCGAGCTGAAGCCCGGGGCGGGGGGGGGGGGGGGGGGGGGGGAACCACGTGGCCCCCTTTCTTCTCCACATGCGTTGCTGCTGGGGGTGGAACTCTAGAACGGCCCCTGCCTCCTCCTCCTGATGTCCCAGGAGCCCCGGGATTACCTGAAGTTGTAGCCTGGGGAGACGCTGCTCTTCTCGGAAACGCTGTCGAGCCTGGTGAAGGAGTATTTGGGGATGCACTGGTCCCAGGCCCTGTCGAGGTCACACACCCAGCCGATCTTAATGCCGAGGACTCCGCCCTGTGGAAGGGGGCAGGTGTGAGGAGGCAGGGCTGTCTCCACGGCCTGGGGACAGGGGGTCATGACAGACAGACACGTGATTCTTCCCATTCTCCAGGTGGAGGGAAAGTGGTTCGGCCCGTGCTGCTTCGTAAACAAAGTGCTGCACTCAGGGGTGAGGACCTTTGAGCCCATAAATCCCATTTTTGTCTTCCGTCCCTTTGGCAGCAGGAAGGATCCACGCGGGCTTTTTCAGAGCTCCAACGTGGAGTGTGAAGGCGAGGATGGCAGACTGAGGCTTGGCAGGAAGGGTGAGGGAGGCAAGGCCCCCCAGGACAGGGGTGGGAGACCCCGTTGAGGCACGAAGCCAGTTGCAGACCTGGCATGCCTCCACCAGGTGGCGCTGCCCGGCCACGGCCCTGGGTCCCCGGGACCTCCACCCTCCACCGCCTGCCAAAGGGCCCCGGGTCCTCCTCTAGGCGCTCACCGTGCTGGCCAGTTTGGCAAAATCCTGCCCTGCAAACTTGACCACGTCCCCCACCCGCAAGATGGGGCAGAAGGGGGCCTTGTCAGGGTGGAAACGGCACGTCTTCATGTCGGCGGCTGTGAGGTTGGGAAGGAGGTTTCCCCTGGGGAGGGAGGAGGAGAGATGAGAAGCAAGGGCCAGGGTTCACACGAAGATGGGCATACACAGCCCCCTCAGAGACCCTCCGGGCCCAGGCAGGGGGGACGGGGACCTGACATCTTGGACACTCGCAGGCTCCGTCACCTCTGTTCCTGCATCCTCCCTGCAACTCCGACGCCCCTCTCTCTGCATCAGAGTTGAGTGTGCCCATGTCTAACATCCCCCATCACCCAGGCTGGGGCTCCCAGGGGCCAGGAGTCACGCCTGATTTCTCTCGGCACCTCCGTGGTAACTGGCACTGTGCTGCACACGCCGGATGCCCGCCGAGCACTGGCTGAGTGAAGGAGTCAACCAACTCCGAACTAGCTAGTGGGAAGGGACACACCCACTTGGGCTTGATGTGGGAGGAAAGAGGTGGGAACGGGCCCCTCAGGCCCCGAAGGTTGGTGGGATCTGGGTTCCAGGCCCAGGCTGACCTTGTCCCTCACATGCCTGGAGCAGAGCTCCCATCTGGGTTCTGAGCCCCGAGGAGGGAGGCTGGCACAGAGACTGGCCCCAGAGCCCTCCCTACTACTTGGTGGTCAAAACCAGCTGGGAGATTGGGAACAGGAGCCCCAAGGAGATGGGGAGACACCATGGGGAGAACCACGCGCAGTGGGCTTCTCCACCCCTCTGAAAATGAGCTGGGGGTGGGAGGGGGGTGCACTGCTTCCTGCTTTAGGGAGGGAGTTGGGACTCACTTCTCAAAGTTGAAGAGGGGGAAACGGATGCTGTTCTTGATGAAAATAGTGAAGTTCTCAGCTTCCATCATGACAGGCCTGTGGGTGAGAACAAGGGGGCCTTAGCTTCTTGGGAAGAGACAGGGGAAACAAGGTGCTTTTGCCCAGGGACCACCTTTACTGCTGGATGTTTCCCACTGGGCACCTGGTCATGGCCTCTCTGGGACCGAGGGCCAGAGGGAGAGGAGGGTGGCAGGTGAGGCAGGGGGAAGGTGCCATCCTGAGACCACTTCCCGGCCCTGGACTGGACACCACTGGGGGTGCCCGTGACACCCTCTGCAGGCGCAGGGGTGCAGACAGAGCTCCCCACTTTGGCAACGGAGAGCTGGGGTGGGGTCCTCACATTTCTACCGTGTCCACCTCGGTGGGGCACCAGCCCTGGATCTCACAGGTCCGGAGCACAGAGCTGTAGTTCACGCAGCGGCCAGTGAGGATCCCTGTAACGGGAGCCACGAGTGCTGGGGGTCTTTGCCACTCCCTCACCCCCACCCCACCTTTCATCAGGGGACCCCCGCCCCCACACTCAGGGACCCCACAGGTGGAGGGGAGACACAGGGGGGGCAAGGGAGGTGGACCAATGGCACAGGAGCCCTGCCGAGCTCTCTCCCTCCTCTCCTCCCGAGCCCTAGACCAAGCCAGAGGGAGGTGAGTCTCCTTGCTCCCCGGTCACGGTGTGCTCTTCCTTGCCTCTGAGGCTTTGCTGCAGTTGTTCCTTCCGTCTAGAATGTTCTTCTCAAAACCCTTCTATGCTGCCAACTCCTTCCCATCCTTCAGGGCCCATCTAAAATGTCACCGCCTCTAGGAAGCCATGTGGGGCCACCTACCTGGAGACAATCTCTCTCCCTTCCCCAGCTCCCACTGTTCCTCCTTGACGGCACTTGCCCCCTCATGGCACACCTCTCTGTCACCACCATCCCCGGGCTGTGGACTCCTCTGGGGGCAGCCCCCGCTGGCTCTGGCTCATGTGAGCATCTATAAATGCTGGCAGAATTCCAAGAAACAGGCCAATTCCCATGCTCTCTCCTAGGGTGGACTCTCCCCCATGGGAGATGTGCTGCCCTCCAGGGTCTCACTAACACTCTGGGGTTGTGGGGGGGGGGCGGCAAGGGGAAGCGGTGCACTCACCCCCACTCGGGAAGCGCTCAGGCCCGCACTGGCTGTCTGATACACAGCGGTACTTCTCCTCGCTCTGTGGGGAGACAGGGCTGCAGGTGGGTGTAGGACCCTGCGCTGGGCCTGGATGAGCCTCTCGGCTCCCAGTGCTTCCCCATAACTGGGGGCCTTTGGAGGTGGAGGTCCCAGGACACAGCTCCAAGGCCGGAATTCGGACCTCTGCTCACACCCATGCCCCTCCCTGCCACCGCTCCCCACCCGCAAAGTTTTCTTCCTTGACCTGCTTTGTCCAACCTCTCTTCCTCCCCTCACCTCTGGGCAGAATCCTTGCATCTGGTTTTCAGTAACTATCATCTTGGTGATGATGACAAAGACAGAGGTACCCTTGGTAGGAGAAGGGAGAGAAAAAACAATGCACCAATGACAATCCAGGAGCTGGGTATCACTGTTGTCCCCACTCTACAGATGAGGAAACCCATACTTGGGGTAAGAGATTTGGCCAAGGTCACAGGGCTAATAGAGGGCAGAGGTGGGTCCAAGTCAGGTCTAACCATCCACCCGTCCTCTCTTGCCTCCCTCTGCTGATCACAGGATGAGTGTGGCAGGCCCTGAAGGGGACCCTGCTTCCCTGATGCCTAGTGCTGCACTCTGGAGGGCAGGCCCAAGCACCCCACCCCACCCCTTCATCCTCCAGCTGCAGGGGAAGGGCTTCTCTGATCACCGATGCCACAAACCCTGGTTGGGGGATCCCGTCGGCACTCTCCCTACCTTGCCCCAGCGTCTGGGCATCCACATAGCGCCCTGGGGGTAGGGGACTGTACCTGGGGTGGGGTCACATAATCAGACACGTCCATGACTCTGTTGGCATAGCGTCCAAAGCCCTTGACCTTGGTTACAACGGAGGACTCAATGGCTGTGTCCCGCACCTGGTAAGCCTTCTCGTGTAAGAACACCCACCTGGGCAGAAGAGCAGGGATGGAGAGCAAGAGAAGAGGGTGTAGGCCCATCAGACAGAGGCCAGGAGAGGCTTCCTTCCCCAACATTAGACGGCACAGGGTCTGGCCCTGTGGCAGGGGGAAGGCCTGTGCTGGAGGGGAGAGACCTCGCCCTGTGTTGGCTTAGAGTTTTTCCATCTTTCCTGTTTACTGCTTCAGGACCACTTTTAGACTTTTTCCCCTCCCCCGCCCCCCCATCGTGAAATTTTAATACTACAGATATCAGCTTATGTACAGTATGTATATTTGTATTTTACACATAAAAATCTCAAGGATAGGTTTTCACCCCCTTGGGGGCAGCATCGCCCCCTTGAGGGCGACATGGTCCCTTTGCCAACGCATCGTCATTCCCGCTGACTCAGAGGCCACCTCTTTGGCAGGCGACTGGAAAGAGGAGGGGCAGGGGATCCTACACCTCTGACCCTGAGCACCCCAGGCTTTGCTCGTGGGTGAGCCTAAGTGCCGGCACATAGTAGGTGTGCGGTAAACAAGTCAGTGAAGGCATCTGGGAGCTGGACACTTGGTAGAGTCTCCACCTGTGCAAGCGCCAGATGAGGCTAGAGGAGGAGGGGAGGAGCAGCTCACTACCCGGCAGGTAGAAGGAGTTGGGTTAGCAGGCGGCGGCCGCTGACCTCATTCCTTGGACTGTGCTGCCACCCAGTGGAAGTTTACCTGTACTGCCTTCTTCTTGCCGCTTCAAGCCATTACTTGGGCCAGGATCAGGGCGGGCTCCCTCTCTTCCACCTCCGCCTCTCTCCCCGGACTCCCGGACCCTCGCAGCCTTCCCCAGCAGCAAGAAGGGCCTGCAGGCCACTCTTCCCTCTGCACTCCTGCGAGAGCCCTCAAGGCGCGAGCCACTCTTGGCCTCAATAGCAAACTCCCAGCCTGTAGCCAGTCCTATTAGCTCCGGACAGCACACGGGGAGGCAGATGCCGTCACTGTCCCCATTATACAGATGAGGAAGGGTCATCACATGCATTTGGAAAATGCCGCACACTCCTAGTTTTGGAGAAACACTGGTGACATCTCGTGGAATCCAGGAATGCACTTTGGGAATAGCTGGATTAGGGTCACTTTCTGCATGCTAACCGAGGACGGCACAAGGTTGGGGTGGCCCATCAGATGAGGATGAGAAGAAGGAAGGAACTGGAGGCTGTGTGTTGTGGAAAGCACAAAGCTGGGGAAGGGTCAGGATGGGAAGCTGACCTGAGGACTTTATAAGCAGGGAGTTAGGATTTCAGGCCTGGGAGTTTTCCAACCCCAGAAGGTTGTCTTAAGAATGGGCTGCTATGGGAGGTGGTGAGCTCCACGTGCCTGGGAAGACTCAAGGAGATGTTTTCAGTTGAGAGGGGGTATTGGACTGCATGACCTCTGGAGTCCCCATAGCGGGGAACAGCTCCGGGGTCATGCTGGGGGTCACAGTCACTTGTAGGATGGGCACCTACCTGTCCTGTTTATGTGAACACAGGCTGACGTTTGCAAGAGACTCTTTGTGCAGTTTTCAGTGAGAGGGCTGGGAGTTACCCCATAACGAGGCTTCCCTCATGGGTCTGAATTCCAAATGCTCTCCTGAGTAGGACAGAGGGGGTGGGGTCACAGCCAGCACTGGCGGGTGGCTCCCAACCTGTCACCTGTTTTATTGTTGCCGCCTTATAGCAGGCAACATCCTGATTAATGCAGCCTTAGGAGTTGTTCATATGCTTGTACAGGGCTTGAACACCCTGCCTGTATGGACATCCATGGTGTTGTATGCTTTACTTTCTTTTTCTTTTTTTTTTTGCAAGGGGAGGGGTTTCATCAAGGTCTCGTAAGGAAATCTCACACACAAATCTCATCCACCACCTGACGTCCAAATGAGTATTATCAGCTCACGGCTGGGGCCCTGCCCAGTGGAAGGAGTGAGGCCAAGGGCCCAGGTCTCCCTGCTCCCAGCTGAGCTCACCACTGCCCCAAGTAGAAGCCACAGTCACAATACGCCGTCTGGAACCTCAGTGTGCCTGGCCACGGAATGGCCACATCTCTGAGTGGTGATCTAATGACAAGGTTTCCTAAGACCCCTTGCCCTGTCCATAAAGCCCAGGAACATCTGCTGATGAGAAGCGGGGTTCAGATCGTCACCTAACCAACACAGCCCGCTGAGTGCTCCGTGCGGTAGGGGTTCCCTGAGTCCTTACCACAACCCAGAGAGACATTTTTGTCAGTACTATTATTTTTTTATGCTTGTTTATTTTCGGGGGAGAGAACGAGTGGGGGAGGGGCTGAGAGAGAAGGGGACAGAGGATCAGAAGTGGGCTCTGAGCCGACAGCAGAGAGCCCGATATGGGGCTCGAACTCATGAACCATGAGATCATGACCTGGGCCGTAGTCAGAAGCCCAACCGACTGAGCCACCCAGGCGGCCCTTAGGTCACACATAAGGAACCAAAGGCACAGAGGTGTACTGACTTGCCAAGCTGAGAGGTGGGCTCCAACCCGGACAGACTGCTCGGAACCCCCTCACACCTCACACCCTGCACAGCTGGTCTTGGGGCTGCTGGCTCCCAGTCACCGGGGCAACAACTCTAGGCTTGGCAAAGTCGCAGGAGGAAGGGCCCCTAGGGCTTGGAAGAGTAATTAACCAATCTCTTTCCTCCTCCTTCTCCTCTAAAGCTCCTTCTTGTGCCCAGTGGGTAGGAGACTCCACATCAGAATTCTCTCTCTGAGTTAAATAATAAGTGGGAGAATTTCAGTGGCCCCTTGGGGCCCAAGGACGTCATCAGGGCAGCTCAAAATAAGGGGATGCTTCATTTCCAGAACAGAGGGACTGAGTCTGTCTCCAGAGGCCAGCGCTGAGGAGATAGGGCAGGACTGGGCCTTCGATTCTTGGCATTTACTCTGTTACTCTGACTTATTTTTTTCTTGTGTTCCTGGTTTATTATTTATAGAGCGGAAAGCGGGTGTCAGCTCCTTGGCAGGTGGGATGTGTGGGAAGGAGGCCAGAGCAGCATCCCAGCCCCTTCTGTCCACCCCCAAGGAGTCAGGGAGGAGGCCGGGGAGTGGGCGTGGGGGGTGTGTGTGTCCAGAGGAGAGGGGTCTCTAAGGAATGTGTGAGCCGGGGGGAAGGGGAAGGTGTGCTGGGGAGTCCATGAAATGATCATAGCTGCCATCTATCACTGACTCTCCCATTTCAGGCAAAGCACTTGACATGGCAGCTCGCCTCGCCATGCCTCCCTGGGGCGGACATTCCTAAACCCATTTTCCAGATATGAGGCCTGAGGCTTAGAGACATAAGGTGGCCCGTCCAAGCCCCACTCATAGTTGTGTCAGAGCGAGGCTTCTAACCAGAGGCTCTTCCTTCCATGGCCTCCCCTTCATGGGGTGTGGAGAGGGGAGAGGGAGACCAGAGTGAAAACCACTCCTCTCTCTGCACCTGTAACGTGGGAGGTTCCAGAAGGTCTTCCCACCATACTTGCCACCTAGTGTCCCACGGGGTGCCTAGGGTGCATCCAGTGGGGAGGATGGGGTGGTGGGCCAAGAAGGTGGAATTTCAGGCCCTTCTCTCTAAATGAGAGCAGTTCCCCTTTTAACTGCTGTATGTATTGAGCTTCTTTATAAGATTCAAAATGAGGCTGGATATTATGAACCAAATGGGGCAGCTGTGCAAATAGTGAGTCTACGGATTGGGCCGCGCAGGGGGAGGGAGGGACGGGGAGAGCGGGGCTGTGAGGGGTCCAAGGCACCATCAGCCACCACAGGTCCTTCTGATGATGAAGCACCAAAGGGCGGGGGGTGCCCCTCTGTCAGTTTGCAGGAAGGCACTTCCTTCAAGGAGGTCCTGCAAACCAGCCATGGAACCACCAGCACTTCTGTAAACTCAGTCCCCAGGGATCTCCTATTTCCTCCTCAGCTCCCCAGAGGATCCCAAAAAGAAACTGGCTCTTAGGAAGTCCTACCCCACAGAGGAGACAGGGGATTGCCACCGGGGCCCAGGAAGGCCACATGAGAAACACCAGGAAAGTCTTGGCCTCTCTGTGCACCTGGCTGGGTAAAGGAAACCAGGGATGAAGTGGTGTGAACCCCAGACAAGCAGCTGAGGTTGGAGCAGGGGTGAGAGCATACGTGCAGACGACGAGCTGGTGTGTTACTGCAAATGCCTAAGAGGAATGGCTGGCTCATGTTACACGTGTCCTAGTAAGGTTGTGCATCTGGTCTACCTCGCAGGGATGCTATGGCAGAGATTCAAGTGTTAGTTACATGTTACTATCACAGCATTAAAAATCCTTCCAAATGCTATTGTGTCCAAGCCATCCTCCTCTCTCTCCCTATGACTGCACCACCCTTAACGGATTATCCTGTGTCCATTCCTACACACTCCAATCCCTTGGCATATGAGCCAGAATGATCTTCCCAATTCAGATCTCATTTGTCCGTCTCCTCTCTCTCTCCCCCTCTCCTTCCCTCCCTCCCTCCCTCCCTCCCTCCCTCCCTCCATCTCTGTCTCTGTCTCTCTGTCTCTCTGTCTCTCTGTCTCTCTCTCACACACACACACACACACACACACACACACACACACACTTCCCATCCATTGTCCTTCTGTACGAATGAAAGCTCTGAGGGTGTCTGAGGTCTGGCTGGATCTGTGATCCCACCCCTATCTCACGCCACACTCACCTTTGCTCCTTCTGCTCCAGCCATAGAGACCTTCTTTTCTTCTCCCCATTTGCCAGGCCCTTTCCCTTTGCAGAGCTGGGTTTCTCTGCCTTGAATCCTCTTCCTTCCCTTTCCCCCACCCTGGGTTGTTCTTACTTGTCCTTCAGATCTTGCCTTGGGCACCACACCTCCAGAAAACCTTGTCTTAGCTCCCCAACCAGGTCAAATACCTCCATGCTGGCAGCTCTCTTAGCACCGTGTGCCTCTTCTTCAAATCATGGGCCTTGGTTGAAATTTTACATTTGTTCTTGGAGATAGTTTGATTAATGCCCATCTCTTACACTGTAAGCTCCATGAGGGTGAGGGCCCTGTCTGCTTTTGCCCACCTTTCTGTGCACAAGGTGCACCATTGGTGCACAATGCCTGGCATGAAGAAATGCTCAGTAAATTTCTGCTAAATTAATGACAATGGATCATGAAGTCCTAATGGTGCATGGGCTCACGTGCACAGAGATGGGGCTCAGGCCAGGGGGCTGGGCTGCAGACTGCACGGATGTAACTGGAAAGAGCTGCTCCATGGGGAGCTGTCAGGCTGGGAGATGGATGGAGCTGGATATCAAGACGCCGAAGAGCCTCTCCTGCTTGTTCCTGCAGGCTGAGCTCCAGCACTGAGGCTCAGAGCATCAGATCGTATCACGATGAGGAAGAGACAGGGGCAGGGGGAGAGCAGAGCAGACTGGCCCAGGAGGCGCTGTCTACCCTCCATCAACCTTCTGCCAGAGCCAACAGAGCCAGGAATGTGCTGAGGCAGCTTTGGGATCCACCTGGACCACCATACCGTCTCGTCTCGTGGCTATAAACAGTCACAGCATCGTATATACATGTGAACATGGAACGGTTAAGAACCAACTTCCAGCCAGACTCTGGAGATGCGGACATGGAACACTGGCAAACATTGTATCTCACAAAACCTCCCAGTTGCAAGTAAACTTCAACACTGCTTATCCTACCCCTTCTCTCATATCCCGGAGAGGAGCACTGGATGCATAGCCTGGTCCAAACAGGCACATAAGTGAAGCCTACTGGCTCCCACAAAGCATGCAAAGCAAAAAAATCCCTTAAGCCACGTCTGCCTGCTTTTCCGAGCACACGCTCACACCCTGCTCTGACCTTTCAGGCAAGGAGGCCCACGCACGCACAGCTCCAGCTCACACATGCACCGGACGTCCCATTTCACTTGCTTGAATTCACTCATGACAGGTGTCACTGGCTAGCTGTCTCTCACACGCAGAGCCATTGTCTCAAGGAACAGCATTGTCTCAAAGAACACCATGAGACTAGAGACCGGCACACCAGGAAAGAAAACTTGAGAGGTTTCTGCCTGTCATTTCTGGTGCCCCATCGGTGCGCGCAAATGACCACAAGAAAGACAGAACCTGTGTTTTCTCCCCAGCCATTCTCTGTTTCGTGGCCCTTTGTGTATATATGTGTGTGCGTGTGTGTGTGTGGGGGGGGGCGGGGAGTGCATGCCTTTAAAGGTGGGCACTGGGAGGGGGGTCTTCTGACCACTGGCTCTTAAGCAGCCCCCAGGACGGGTTATATGGTACAAAGTCAGGTAGCAGTAGAGAACATTCGCTTTCTGACAAAGGGGAGTGTTTCTGGATTCATGAGGAGGGCCCCTGTATCGTGTTCAAATGGCCACCTTTCCCCTGAGCAACTCTTCCCTTGAGTGTTATTTGTGCCTGTGTCTCTCCTCCTCACCAAAGAGCAGACCCCCTGCTTTGTCCTACCCTCTAGGAGCAAGGGCTTCTCCCCTTGCCCCATTTTTTCACCATCTCCCCAAAGCCAGGAAGGGAATCCCTCATTCCAAAGTGGTTCAGTTCCCTCCTTCCCACCCCACCATCAACCGGATCAAACCAGCACTGTCTCCCCTGTTTCAGTGCCTTCCCTTCCCCTTTCCTGTGCTCCCTCATCTTTTTAGGACCCCAAAGCACTGGTTGAGGGGAACGGGAAGATGTGTGTGTGGGGGGTCTCTTCTCTGGTGGGGGCAGGATAGAAGGGAGAAGCGAGATGGTCACCTGGGACTTCTCCTGGTGGAGGGCGTGGTACCAGGGCAAGAACTCACTCCTTGGGGTGTGTGCCTAGAAACCACCCTCTGATTCCCGAGGATTTACTGGGGGAAAGAACTCATCTGGGGACCAGATCCCTGATGGGAGTGGCCGAGTCCAGTCCGTGGGACACGGCTCCATAGAAGAGACTGCTCCCTCCAACAGAGAAGCCCAGGCCGCTGGACAGCAACAACACCGAGGGGACACCAGGCAGCCCTCCCCTGCCAGGACCCGAAGGCCCACAGGACTCACCCCACGAAGTAGGAGATGATCAAAAGCTGGACTGCTCGGTTGATGACCCCAATGGTCCAGCTTTTCACAACCACTGACTTGGTGGTCTCGTAGGTGAAGAAATCTGACACGCAGTTCATGCTGAGAGAGCACTCAGGGGCCACTGAGAAGGGACCCAATGGTGGCCTCAGGAGGGAGAGGTCCTCAGGACAGGGAGACAGAGATCAAAGCCTGGAGGGGACAGCTTGGAGGGGCTTGAGGAACGGGTGGGGAGCCTGTTCCTTTAAGTCAGGCAACCCTAGCTCAGTGCCCAGGCTCTCTCTGCTCTTGATACTCTGGGCTGCCAAGAGTCCAAGGCCAGGGAGGGGGGACCCCCTTTTAGTTCGTCTCCACCCCACTCCCCTGTGATGTCACGGCAGGGGTGGGGTCTCCAGTCCCAGGCTCCTGATTGCCTGGGATGCAGCTGGCTAGGGCCCTCTGGGACTCGTGTTTTATCTGCACTGTCTACCCTTTCTGTTCCGTTCTCTTATGCCGCATCTTTATTCCAGCTCACCAGCTGCTTCATGCTCTTCTTAAAGCCCCTTGAAACGTCCCATCCCCCAGGCATCCAGCAGCCTTTCCTGGGCTGAGTGCCCCCTTCATTTGTGAGTGTCCTCCTAAGGTCGCTCGGTTTTGCAGCCATCTACTCCTTTCTTGAGTTGCCTCCAATAGCATGGGTCAGTGGGGAAGGGTCTCTTGAATATTCCTCTTGACCTTCTGGGAGGAGTGAGTAAAGAGTTACATGGTTCACGTTCCTAACTCAAGCTGGCAGTGGCCCACAGTCTATCTGCAGCCTGACCTTATCACCTTGGGGTGTTTTGTTTTGCATTGTTTTACTGTGAGTTTACTTGTCTGAACCTTTTGTTTCATATTATGCTCCTGGAAGGCTGGGGCTGTTTCTATCTTGCTTCCTGGTCTCCTCAAATCCTAGAACTGAGTTGGAGCTCAATATATATTTACTGAATGTATGTCGCTAGATAGTGCTGAAGTGGCCTTTACTCAGAGGTTAAAGTCATGAATTCAGGGAGCAACAGTGCATTCTGTCTTTTATCCCAGGATTGAGTTAGCAAGCTGGCATAACTAAGTCAGATTAGCGGGGAAGTCTTGAATTTAAATATTGTGTCCTAACGTCTTCGTGCAGGACACATATTACCAATCATTCCGGATGTAGAGTCACCGTGATTAAGAGAGAAGGGAAGTGGACGGGTGTAAGGAGATTTGGGACCCTGGGCAAATCCTCTTTGGGCCTCAGTTTTCCCATCTGCAAAGGGAAGTCATAGTGGTCAAACTCAAACATCTCTGCCAGGAGGCCAGGCCTCCTCTGATTTTACCAGATGAACCCTACGACTATATTGGTTGGGGGAGGGGGGGGGGACGCGGCTTCCGAGATCCCACGCTGCTGGGGTTTCGAATCAGCGCCGCCTCTCAGGGGAATCTAACACGAGCACTTGAACTTGATACTGCCACGTGCCAGTCTCTTCCAGGCGACCCCTATACTGCAGTCTGGGGTGTGAAATTTTTGGGCGCCGTGAACTCCTTTCAGAGCATCCAGTCCCCGACGTCAGGGGAGAGCGGTACAAGTCACCGTGACACCGACACCAAGGAGCCAACCAGGAGCCGGGCGGGTCACCTCTCTCGGCAACTCGAAATATTTTTCTTCTTGTACCCAGAGACTCCTTTCTACTCCACAGAAACTGCTCCTGTGCAAGACAGAGGGACAGACAGGCATACGCAATCTGTGGCAAGTCTAACAAGATAAAACTACGCAATTTCCCTCCAGAACTTAGTCCTCCACTGGAGAGATGTAATTTTTAAAGAAAGAGCCCGGAGCGCTCCCATCTTTTTGTCAGGTTCGCGCCGCGCTGCTTCCTCGCGGATCTCCTTCTCTCAGGTCCTCCAGGGCGGCCGACGCTCTATACGACACCCTCGTAGGCGGGCCGGACTCACGTCTCTCTAGCCAGCTCGTCCTCTCTATGGTCAGTGCACGGCTTCCGGTGGCGGGACGCGGGGCCGCGCACGCGGGAAAAGCTTCCCCAGCGTCCCCCCCAAGTCCCCCTTGTCCCCGCCCCCCCTCCCGCGTCCCCCAGCGCGCCCACCGCCCGCACCTGGGCTGTAGCGAGGCTGCATCTTGAGAAGGTGGGTGGTCTCCGGCCCCGTGTCCCCGGAGGGCGCGGGCCCCGCTCCCCTGCGGGACGCTCAAGATGGACCGTTCCGCGTTCGAATCCACGGGCAGCGGGCGAATCCATTTTAGGAGGAGGGGGAACCGTGGGTCCCGGGCCGTGGCGCGGTGGGAGCGCTGGGAGAGAAACCTTGCGCTCGGAGCTGGGTCCGGGCGCGGGCCAAGTGCAAGCTCCGGGCAGGATCCGGGTTCTGCTACTCGTTGCCATGGCTCCCGGCGGAGCGCCCGGAGCGGGTCGTGGCCCGGGTGTGAGCGCTCCTCCAGGCCGGGTTCTCCAGCCCCTGCGGGGCCTGACTCCTTGAGAAGTCTGCAGGGCCTTCCTGTAGGTTCCCAGGCAGAGGAGGTCCTGAGACATCCCAGGCTCAGCCAGGGGTTGCCACCTGGCTCCGTCCATGGGTCGAGTGAGGTGTTGTCTTTGATGTTTCTCCGTCTCCCTCTTGAATTCAGATTCCCAGCCTGCTGAGTATCTGCACACTCAGCCGGGAGTTGGGGCCCAGCTCCCAGTGGAGGCCACCAGGGGCACATCAGTATGGCGGAAACACTGGAGTTCAACGACATCTATCAGGAGGTGAAAGGCTCCATGGTAAGAAGAGCTTGGGTTTTTAGTACAGGCCAACAGAGGGAAGGACAGTAGACTTTTTGTCCATTTGCAAGAGCTTGCTTTGCTGACGTTGCTACTTTGGAAAAGGAGTCCGAATATAACGTAGTCGGTGTTTTGCCAACAGAAAGCAGTGTGTATAGATCTTCCTCGACTTCCCTTATGTCCCTCCAAACCCACCGTAAAGTGGAAATACCCTTTAAGTCAAAAATACACTTAATACGTGTAACCTGATGAACATCCTAGGTTAGTCTAACCCACCTTACGCAGGGTTTCAGAATGTTTACATGGGGGTACAGCTGTGCAGAATCCTCAGACACAGAGCCTACCTTATAATAAAGTTTGAACACCCCACGTGGTTTATTGCATACTGTCGTGAAAGTGAAACAATGGGTAGAGCACGGTCAGTCAGAGCGCGTGTGTTGGTTGTGGACGCTGGTGGTCGTGGGGGCTGACTGGAGAGCCATGCCTCGCTGCCACTGCCCGCATCATGAGAGGGTATACCACATGCTGCTCGCTTGGGAGAAGACACAAATTCAAAATTCAGATAACGGTTTCTGTTGGACGTGTATCATTTTCACACTGCCGTCAAGTTGAAAAATTGTTAAGTGGAGCCATCGTAATTCAAAGACCGACTTATAGGAATCCCAGGATCTGAGCTTGAGAGGGACCGCTTGTCCTGCTCAGTCTCGAGCGCTGAAACCGAGGACTCGCAAGGGTTTTGGATGCCGGCGTTTGGTGTTAGCATCCAGATTTCCTGGTTATTTGTCTCCTTTCTGACTCTCGCCCCTGCAGCTATTGGTCCCACATCTGTATCTGGCCAGCCCAGGATAGGTGTTGGGTGGGACTCTCTGACCCCGGTACACCTGTGCATTGTACCCTTCCATTTGGGCCTGTTTTTCCAACAGAATGATGGTCGGCTGAGGTTGAGCCGCCAGGGTATCATCTTCAAGAATAGTAAGACGGGCAAAGTGGACAACATCCAGGCTGGGGAGTTGACAGAAGGCATCTGGCGCCGTGTCGCCCTGGGCCACGGACTGAAACTGCTTACAAAGAACGGCCATGTCTACAAGTATGACGGCTTCCGAGAATCGGTGAGATGTTCTGTGGCCATAAACCCTTTTTACTATGCCGTCTTGTTTGTTTTTGATTCTAGAAAGAGTTGGGGCTCCTTTGAGCAGGGCCTTCGAGGCCGTTAAGCAGTGTTCAGCTTTGGGTGTCTTGAGCTTTGACTCCAGAAGCTTTTCTATCGTTATAGATTTTTGGTGGTTTCTGCTCATTGCCTTTATCCAGATTCAGAGTCTTAGTGCTTTAGTTTGAGTTTTCTTTTTCCGTTTTGAACTGCTCGAGTCAAAGGTCTTACTCCGTTTTTTATTTTCTCTCTCGTTAAGGCAGTACTTCTATAAAGTCAGAGGGCACTGTGAAGCCTATAACCAGAAATGTTATTCATGTACTTTCCTCCTCCCCTAGTCCGAGGGTCTGTCCTCGGCAACAACTTCTTTCAACAGCCTGGGTTTCTGATAGAAAGGATACTGAAGCAGTTTCTCACAGATAATCCCAGCATGCTTAAGTTTGTGTTAAGGCCACCAGGGTTTACAGGGATTGCTCTCTCCCCTCTACCCACAGGAGTTTGAGAAACTCTCAGATTTCTTCAAAACTCACTATCGTCTTGAGCTTATGGAGAAGGACCTCTGTGTGAAGGGCTGGAACTGGGGAACGGTGAAGTTTGGTGGTGAGTCCTGGGAAGACTAAGGTTTGGAGGAGAAGGTCCGATGAAGGATGTCAGCCTTTACCTTGTTTTGCTCCTTTCTGCTACTATTTCTGGTTTCTTGTCAGTTTGTAATTAATCATACATTCAACAAAAACTTTTTTAATGTTTGTTTATCTTGAGAGAGAGGCAAAGAGCGCGTGAGCAGGGGAGGGGCAGAGACAGAGGCAGAGAGAGAAAGAATCCCCATCAGGCTCCGTGCTGCCAGCACAGAGCCCGACTCCGGGCTCGAACTCACGAACCGTGAGATCATGACCTGAGCCAAATTCAAGAGCTGGACGTTTAACTGACTGAGCCACCCAGGTGCCCCTATAGTTCATCCTATATTTATTAAGGACGAAGGGGGTATGAGGCAGTGTGCCTCGTCTTGGGGGGACAGTGTGAACAGAACAGCCCCAGGCCCTACCCTCAGGAGGTCAGCAGTCTGGTGGGAAGGCTGTTTCTGCACACCTTGAGGGAAGGAGCTTGTGGTTGATAAGCCCTTACCCCTCAGGGCAGCTGCTTTCCTTTGACATCGGTGACCAGCCGGTCTTCGAGATCCCCCTGAGCAACGTGTCCCAGTGTACCACAGGCAAGAATGAGGTGACACTAGAATTCCACCAGAACGACGACGCAGAGGTCTCTCTCATGGAGGTGCGCTTCTATGTGCCTCCCACCCAGGAGGATGGCGTGGACCCTGTTGAGGTGAGGCCTCCCCTCTTCGCCTTGGGAGCATATGGCGCTGAGCAGGCCCTGGCCTGCCTGGGAGCAGGTCGCCGCTGCCTGACTACCAGTGTGCACTTCTGCAGGCCTTTGCCCAGAACGTGCTGTCCAAGGCGGATGTGATCCAGGCCACTGGAGACGCCATCTGCATCTTCCGGGAGCTGCAGTGTCTGACTCCCCGAGGCCGTTATGACATTCGGATCTACCCCACCTTTCTGCACCTGCACGGCAAGACCTTCGACTACAAGATCCCCTATACCACCGTGCTGCGTCTCTTTCTGCTGCCCCACAAGGACCAGCGCCAGATGTTCTTTGTGGTAAGCAGAAGCCCCTGGGGGTGGATCGGCCTGGTTTGTGCCCGACTCTTTAGGAGATGGATCTTGCCGGTGTTCGGTTCGTCAGCAGTTCTCGGGGTGCTAAACCTTGTCGGCTCTTCCTTACCAGATCAGCCTAGATCCCCCCATCAAGCAGGGCCAAACCCGTTACCACTTCCTGATCCTCCTCTTCTCCAAGGATGAGGACATCTCCTTGACTCTCAACATGAACGAGTGAGTGTGTCCCTGAACTCTTGTCCCCCGCTGTCCTGGCAGGAGACCGGCGTGCTGTTAGAAGGCAGCAGTGCTTGTGACCTCGCATTCCTCTGTTTGCAGGGAAGAGGTGGAGAAGCGCTTTGAGGGGCGGCTCACTAAGAACATGTCAGGATCCCTGTACGAGATGGTCAGCCGGGTCATGAAAGCCCTGGTCAACCGCAAGATTACAGTCCCAGGCAACTTCCAAGGGTGAGAGTGCTGGTCTGGGCTCTGGCCCGCCTAGGGGGCACCGTGCTGGGAACCTAATCTCTTGGAGGTCCGGTTGGGTCTGACCATGATGGGTGTCAGCTGTCTCCTTAGGGGTCAGCCTAGTGAGGTTTCCTCACGCGAGGGCCTGAGGACACTCATGTCGCTGCTGAGAGAGGTGCCTTTGGCTCTGTGCCACCTGCTGCTGAGGTAGGCACTGACTGGGCTCCCCACATCCTCCGCCAGGCACTCAGGGGCCCAGTGCATCACCTGCTCCTACAAGGCGAGCTCAGGACTGCTGTACCCCCTGGAGCGGGGCTTCATCTACGTCCACAAGCCCCCCGTGCACATCCGCTTCGATGAGATCTCCTTTGTCAACTTCGCCCGTGGCACCACCACCACTCGCTCCTTTGACTTTGAAATTGAGACCAAGCAGGGCACCCAGTACACCTTCAGTAGCATTGAGAGGTGAGGGCTTCCGCCAGTCACTTCCTAGGCATTCTGGGCCTGTGACTCTTCCCCAACTTTTCAAGCCTTGAGCAGAATTTTTCTTTTGCGTCCCGGGGATTTGGTCCTCCTTGGAGGAAAGCCTATCACTTTCTGTACTTAGATTGTTTCCCATATTAGGTGTCTGGTACTAGCCCTTCTTCTCCACTCCCCCTATGATGGAAATGCTATCTCTCCCTTTCCCGGAATGAGCTTTGTGCCCGGGAAGAGAGTAGCTAATGTTTATTGAGTGCTCACTGTGGGCTGAGCATCTTACAAACATCTTCAGGCTGAGTCTTCATAACAACCTGTGAAGTACGAAATTCAGACTAGTACAAAGATGAGAACGTCCCTTTCCCTGATGTTCTACCCCTGCCCTGGGCATATCTGGTGCCTAGGTACACACCCTTCCCCATCCTTTCTTTCCCAGATGCTTGACACCGCAGGTTCCTTTGAAGACTAGTGTCTGACTCTCCCTCACCGCTGCCCCCAGGGGTCTGTGGGCTGTTAGGTTGGGCAGCGTGCTCGCCAGCTGCAGGCCCCACAGTCCGCCCTGGCTGACGGGTGTCGGACCAGCTCCAGGCCCCACGGTCTGCCCTGACCGACGGGTGTCGGACCAGCACACGATGCACCCCTGCGTCAGCCCCTCCATCTAGTAACATGGTGCCTCTTCCCACACAGGGAGGAGTATGGGAAACTGTTTGATTTTGTCAACGCAAAAAAGCTCAACATCAAGAACCGAGGATTAAAAGAGGTATCTGTGTGTGTGGAAAGGATGACCCTCTTCTCCTGTCGGGGGTGGGCAGGGATGGATTCTCCTGGCTTCTTCTTCACTCTCTCTTTTCTTCTTACCCTTATAGAAAAAAGAGGTGCGTGTGACCCTTCCCCCCTCCTGGTGCAGGTTTCCTCAGCATGACCTTAGAGCAGCCTCTGCAGCCCCTCAGGAGCCCCCAGCGGGGCCGGGAGTGGGAGGGGCTGGGACTAACCCAGTTGGCAGGAAGTCCTCGGGCATCGGCCCTGCATGTTGGCTGTGTGTGGACAGTCCGGCCCCAGGGTCTTCTGGGAGCTGGTCTTACTCACAGGCATGGGGGTGTGCTTTTGAGTGTACAGGGCTTCTGCACCAGGGTGAGCCGGCCCTCACTCGCCTCTCTTCTCTGGCTAGGGCATGAACCCAAGCTACGATGAGTATGCCGACTCTGATGAGGACCAGCATGATGCCTACTTGGAGCGGATGAAGGAGGAGGGCAAGATCCGGGAAGAGAATGCCAACGACAGCAGCGATGACTCAGGAGAAGAAACCGGTGGGCTAGCCTCGGCGGTGCTGGGGCTGGGGGCGGTCAGACTCTTGCCTGGGGCCAGAGCTGGGTGTCTGGGTAGGGGCTGGGGTCTCCGTATGGGGTGATGCTGATGCATCCCGTGTTCTTCTTCAGATGAGTCATTCAACCCAGGTGAAGAGGAGGAAGACGTAGCAGAGGAGTGAGTTTTGGTTCCATTCACGGGGGTGAGGTGGAGGCCTGTAAGCTTGAGGGACCAGAAGATATCTGGACGTTTCTCGTGTCCCAGCATTAGCTACTGACCCAGGGTGGGAACGTGACCTCCAATGAGGTAACACCCGGAAATGCTTTCAAAATCGTCCAGGGCTTTGCAAGTGCAAGTCACGTCAGAAAGCCAAAAAAGCAGTGGGGAGAAAATGGCACTAAGAGCCAGTGCTTGCCCACTCACTAGCTGGGAGTGTTGGGGTCGGTTGCTGAATCTGTGTATTTTATTTTATTTCTTAAAATGTTTTATTTATTTTTGAGAGAGAGGGCATGAGCAGGGGAGGGGCAGAGAGAGAGGGAGACACAGAATCTGAAGCAGGCTCCAGGCTCTGAGCTGTCAGCACAGAGCCCAACACCGGGCTTGAACTCATGAACTGTGAGATCATGACCCAAGCTGAAGTTGGAAGCTTAACCAACTGAGCCACCCAGGTGCTACTCCCTGTGTATTTTATTTTTTTTTTTAATTAAAAAAAAAATTTTTTTTTTAACGTTTATTTATTTTTGAGACAGAGAGACACAGCATGAACGGGGGAGGGTCAGAGAGAGAGGGAGACACAGAATCTGAAACAGGCTCCAGGCTCTGAGCAGTCAGCACAGAGCCCGACGTGGGGCTCGAACTCACATACCACGAGATCGTGACCTGAGCCGAAGTCAGACGCTTAACCGACTGAGCCACCCAGGCGCCCCCTCCCTGTGTATTTTAAAGAACCTAATTATATGGGTATGGATGGACTTGGACTGAAGTTAGTTTTCCTGTTTCTTTTCTTTTTCTTTTAAAGTAATGTCTACACCCAGTGTGGGGCTTGAACTCACAACCCTGAAATCAAGAATTGTATGCTCTCCCGACTGAGCCCTGACTGAGCCCACCGGGCGGCCCTAGATTTTATTTTGTTATGTTTACTTACAAAAAATTTTCCCTTTTCTATAATGATTGTCCCTTCATCACAAAAGACTCTAGGGTGGATTAAGACAAGTAGCTCAAAGGAGGTAGTGAAGAGGCCTTGGGGCATGTTCCGGGCAAGATGAGACCAAGTGTCTGTCCCCAAGAGTATGGGGGTGGAGGAGGTCGTGGGTTAGGCCTTGACCAAAGAGAGCAGTTGAAGCCTTTGTTACTTTGTGTCTCACTGGTTGACTGATGCCATGCTGGGTGTGAAGAGGCAGGGCCGGTGTGGGGAGGGGACCCAAAGCCACCTCAGTGGAGAGGAAGAAGCAGGGTGGAGACCAATGGTGGAGGCTGTCCTGTGGTCCCGCCTCCCCTTTTCTGGGCAGGGAGCTTTAGACTCATTTCCCTCTTGCCCTGAGGCTGTGGGGTGCTGTCCTCACTCCTGGGCCTAAGCCCCCCCCCCCCCCCACCCGTCTTGGCAGGTTTGACAGCAACGCCTCTGCCAGCTCGTCCAGTAACGAGGGTGACAGTGACCGGGACGAGAAGAAACGGAAGCAGCTTAAAAAGGCCAAGATGGCCAAGGACCGCAAGAGCCGCAAGAAGCCTGTGGAGGTACACGCTCGGGTTGGGAGGGTATTGGGGAAGCCGTTCCCTTTGCCTTCTGTCCAGCACCAGTGGGGCCTGTCAGGTGGGCTTGGGGCTGCTTTTTGTGGCCAATGAATATGGCCTTGAGGTGTATCTTCTTGGAAAGTTTTCTCTCTGGCCTTTGAGATAATTAGCTTCTGGGAGATCTGAATTAGGAGACTGGCTTCTTCTGTCCCAGCAGCCCCAGGCAAGGGGCCCCTGGTGAGCTAGGCACTGGGTACTGGGGGTAGGAAAACAGGGTTCCTGTCATTGGGAGCCCTTAGTTTAGCTCTATGCCTATTCAGTCCTTCTCCCCGTTTTTCCTCCAAGTAGGTGTTGTCAGTAATTTCTTTCGGAGAACATGGGGGTGTCTGTGAGAAATAGATGGTTGAAGGCATTTGGGTTCTTATGTAGGTGAAGAAGGGCAAAGACCCCAATGCCCCCAAGAGGCCAATGTCTGCCTACATGCTGTGGCTCAACGCCAGCCGAGAGAAGATCAAGTCAGACCATCCCGGCATCAGTATCACAGATCTTTCCAAGAAGGCAGGCGAGATCTGGAAGGGAATGTCCAAAGAGAAGAAAGAGGTGAGCGGTAGCAGAGATAGAGGGGGCAGGGATGGGCCTTTGGTGAAACTTTTCTGTATAGATTTTGCCTGTGTCAGGGAAGAGGCCTCATTCTTATCTCTTTTTTTTTTTTCGTGTGTGTGTACGTGTGTGTGTGTGTGTGTTTGCGTGAGAGACAGGAGTGGGATCGCAAGGCTGAGGATGCCAGGAGGGAATATGAAAAAGCCATGAAAGAATATGAAGGGGGCCGGGGTGAGTCTTCTAAGAGGTGAGTGTTGGGAACAAAATGGCCCAGTGATTGCTTTTTCGACATCTATTTTTGCAGGTCTAGGTTGAGAATCAGGGTGCTGAAGATAATAGGTATGCTCTGACCGCAATAGGGCAGTGCTCCTCAAGTCTGGGTAGGCAATTACCCAAGTATGGGCAGTTTGCTAGGGAATTGCTGAAGTCACAGGATAAAGGGGGCCCTTTTCATGAGGGTCAGTTTTATTCAAAGGTATGGGGGAATTAACAAAAAATTACGATGGAACATCATTCACATGAACTTTTAAAGACAAAGCAAGAGATGCCAGATAAGTCTGTGAGTGCAACTGCTTCAGGCTCCGGCCTGTGATTTTTCTGGTTATTTGCTTAGGATGCCCTCCCTTGGGGCTCTTGGGGCTGACCTGGCTGGCTGTTTGCGTTCATAGTGAGATAGCAGTGCGGCCCTGAGTGAGAAAAGTTCTGTTAAAAGTTAGGGTGGATTGGCTTTGGTGGGTGAGCCTGAAGGCCCAGACCCTTCTCCCTCTTGCTGTTATAGGGACAAGTCAAAGAAGAAGAAGAAAGTAAAGGTGAAGGTGGAAAAGAAATCAACGCCCTCGAGGGGTTCATCATCCAAGTCGTCGTCAAGGCAGCTGAGTGAGAGCTTTAAGAGCAAAGAGTTTGTGTCCAGTGATGAGAGCTCTTCTGGAGAGAACAAGAGCAAAAAGAAGAGAAGGCGGAGTGAGGTGAGGCAGGAGTTTGGGATGAGGGGCCCCTGAGGGATGGTTGGCTGGGGGCCAGGGGCTGTGGTAGGTCTGTGAGAGTAATGAGGGGGGAAGGGAGTGCAGATTGAAGGCCAGTGCTGCAGCTCAGGGAGAGGGAGTAGGGAATTCGGGGTCCTTCTATCACTGAAAAGTGGCTCCCTGGGAGGGCAGCCAGGACTCAACTTTTCTCCTTAAGAGACCTTTGATTTTCAGGACTCTGAAGAGGAGGAGCTGGCCAGTACTCCCCCCAGCTCAGAAGACTCAGCATCAGGATCTGATGAGTAGAGCAGGGGGAAATTCTCTCTTCTGGAGGTTGCCCTGTCACACCTGCAGTCTCTCCACCCGTGTTTTGGTACCAGTTTCTCCTATGAAATGTAGTCCTTGGATTTTGTGCCATCTGGACAAGCTCTTCTGGTGGGATGTGCACTTCAACTGGGGCAGGAGGGGAGGCGTTTTCCCTCTACTGCTTTCCGAGGATGGCTCTTTATAATTTGGGGAGAGATTGGGTGGGGGGCAGGGCAGTGCAGGGTGAAACACTTGGCCTGCTCTCCCGACCTTAGGGATGTAGCCGCTGCTTCTCCTGTTCAAGTTGCTGCATCAGGGGTCATGTGCGATCAGGCCTGTAGCTCCTAACTGGGGTCTATTTCTACTTTTATTTTGTATTTCTGGTCTGTGAAAATTCAACATTTAATAAAGGGAACTGACTTTGGAAACCATGTCCTTATGCCTCCTCTCTAGCCCTGTTGTATTGTCCCCATTGTTTTTGGTGGTGTTTACCATGCTGTTGTGACTGGGCAGGGCTCTGCTGGCCAGTCGGGAAGCAAGTCTCCAGGTACATCCTGTTCTGTTCCCGGTTGGACAAGCATTGGTTTTCACTCTCTTCTGCCGGGATGGGCCACCTGAGAGTCTAGAAATGAGAGCTGATCTGATTAGGAAGTCACTTTCACAGTTCACTCCATTAGCCAAGCTGAGGGGAGGCAGCTTCTGGCGCAGTCCTCAATCACCTAGGAGTCAACGGTCTTCCAGGGCTTTAGATAATGGAATCAGGAGTGACTGGCCCCCTTGGAGCGGGGAGAATGGAAACCTGAGCCTGGAGAGTGGTGCGTGCGTGCGTGCGTGTGTGTGCGTGTGTGTGTTGAGGGGGGTGTGGGTAGGGGTGCAGGAAAGCTGTGCAGTATGTGTGAAGCTTTTGTTCCTATGGGAGGCAAGGGGTATACCAGATTTTGAGGTCGAGAGGAACTTCCATCCGCGAAGGGGGCAAATCAGAAGATAAACGAGGACCCGCTAGGAAAATAGAGCTTGCAGTCGTCCTCACCGCGGCTCTACCTCCGAACTGATACACGTGGAGCGGCCACGTTGGTACGTTCTCAGGTGTTTGCCACAGGAAGCCTCTCCAGTCCGCCAACGGTTCCCTTCTGTCTCGCCGTGACTCTATGGTGCTGCAATCAGTGCCGGCCGCCGGGCCCCAGTGGTTCGTCCCCCAAGGCAGCCTCTCTAGGCAGCCGTCTCGGTTGCATTTTGCCTGAGTGTTCCTAGCAGCCTAGTTGCGTCAGTTTCTCCGGGGTCTGAGCCTGGGGCAGGCCCCTTATTTGCAAGACTCATAAATAATTGGGTACCGGGGCTGCGCCTATTTGCATACGGCCCGGTGCTTACGGCCCGGTGCTTTCTGCCCGGGCTTCCCACTCCCGGTTTCCACCGGCTCATGGATATTCATGAGGCGCTCTGGAGGCGTGGGCCTGGGCGGAGCTAGGGGCGGGGCCCCGCCGGGGCTCGCTCTGGCTTGGTCCCGCGGTGACGGCGGCAGCGGCGGCGGCGGCGGCGGCAGCGGCGGCGGGGACTGGCGTCGGGGCGCCGAGCCCGAGCCGAGCGGAGCCGGATCCCGGGGGAGCGCGTGAGTGCGCGGGGGCGGGCAGGAGGGCGAAGGAGGGGGCGGGGTCCAGGATAGGGGCGGGGGAGAGGCAAGGAAGGAGTGGGCGCTTTCCTGCCGGGACCTCGGGTTTGAGGTAAAGCGGGGGGGTCATCAGGAAAGTTTGCAGGGGCCGGGGGTGCAGGGGAAGCGGGGGTCGCTGGGGAGCTGGCGCGTGTGCGCGGGGGCGGAGGGTGCACGGTCTGGAGCTCGTGCTGCCCGAGCTAGAAGAAAGGGGGGAGGGGGCGAGGGCTTGAGGCGGGGCCGGGGGCGGGCGGAGCTGCTGGAGGGACCCCCGCCTCTCCCTCCCCGGGTCTGTGCTCGCCCCCTCTCCCGGCTCCCTCGGCACGCCCCCAGCCACCCCATTCCGCCCCCACCCGGTCCGCGTCCCCAGTCCCTCGTCTGTTCGCCGGCTGCTTCATATCCAGCGCACAGGTCCTCCGCTTCTGCCGCCGCCCCCTCCTCCTCCTCCTCCTCCTCCACCCGCTTCTCCTCCTCTTCGGCTGCCGGCGTCCCCTCTGTGTCCAGAGCTCCCCACTGGGCCCCTCCAGACGGCCCCTCGCCCCGGGCTGTTCCGTCTTCTCGTTGGCCCTCCCTCCTCCAGCAGTTTACGTGCTGTCCCTGTCGACCTCTCTGTCCCGGATCCGGCCGGAGATCCCAGGGTCTTTAGAGGCGACCCCGCTTGCGCCGATGGCTGTCTGGGCCCTTGTCATCCGGCTGGAGCTGCCCAGCCTCTCTCTCTAGCCCCTCTGGCGGCCTTTGCTCCCGGGGGTCAGCTAGTCTCCCCTGACTGCTGGGGGCGGGAGTGCTCAGTGCCGCTGTGATTCTTCAGCTTTTGGCTATGGCCTTGGTCACCTGGGTTTCCTGGCCGGGGCCTCTGAGCTTCTCTGGCCCTCGCATTTGGGGAAGCCGAGGGCCCCACTTCATTGCTGCAGCCCCTCATACTGTAGAGGTGCCTATCAGGGCCCCAGGTAAAAGGGTTTTACATTTCTTGGTCAGTTTGCCCCTATTTCTAACCACCCACACCATGTCCCTTGTAATAGTGTTCAAGGACAAGGAAACAATCTTGTGTTTTTTTAATTTTTTTTTCCTTGCCGTGTGCCCCTCCCCCGTGCACATTGGGACTGGCTCTGCACGGTTCTCATCCACCCCTGGTGTGCAACCCTCCCTTGTAGTTGGCTGACCGAGGATGGACGGTACTGGGTTTCTCTTTACGCTCTTCGTGTTCTCTCCTGTCTTAGAAACAAGCCGGGGCAGGGTCACATGTGAGGGGTGGGTGAATTGTGCAAAGGCTGGGCCACAGAGGTCCCTTCTTGGCATCTGGCACTGCCTTCCCAGGCCAGCTGGAGTGGGTGCTGAGGAAGGCAGTGCCCCTTGCAGGTGGGAGAGTGTTGGGTGGTCCTCAGGGCTGTGTGCATACCAGGTGATAGGAAACCTCTTCCTTCCTTCGGAATGAGACAGGCAGGGGGCTCTGGAGCCCGGTGGTGGTGGCGGTGGGTTCTTGTGGGTGGGATGTGCTCCAGGAGTCAGCATGGGAACCGAGGAGGTAGTGGAGTGTCTGAGGAGCAGGTGACCAGACTGGGGCCCTTGGGAGTGAAAGAATGGTCTGGAATGCTGGCAGCTTGTGGCCTGGGGAAAGGAGGAGGTACTTACCAAGGATCTTCCCTCCTTGGTGATACCCAATGGAATCATGCTAATAGTGGCTGACCTTTATTGGATACTTTTTCCGGGTTAGGCATTGTGCTAAGTTTGCATGTACCTTCTCACCTGGGCCTCCCACCTGTCTCATTAACTCCTGTTTTTACAGAGGGAAACAGGCTTAGAGAAGTAAGCAGTGTGCCCCAGGTCACACAGCTGGAGAGTGGTAGACCCACCCAGCGTCTGAATCCTGGTATATCAGACCCCCAAGCTCCTGCTACCGGCTTAGAGGAAGGGCATCATTTGGTCCCTGCCATAGGGCTGTGTCTCTTGGTTTAAAAATTCTTCTTCTGTCCCCCTTAATACCCCTCAGGCCAACCCTGGGCTGGTGAGTGATGCCCAATATCCCCTTTTCATCTGCCTTGGTTATCCCGCCCTGACTGCCCAGAGGGGAACCCCAGGGAGTTTCTCCCCCAAGCCACCCCACCCCCCGGATGTTCTCAAGTCCTGTCCCATTCTCCCAGCCCAGGCCTGGGCCGGCTCCTCCTTCCTCTTGGCGAGGCTCTGGAAATCCAGTGGGAGGCCATTGCTATGGCAACAGGACTAGGCCCTGGCTTTACCTCATCAAATTCCAAGCTGAAGCCAAAGCGATTGAGAAATTAAAGAAAAAAAAATGTATTCCAGATGTTTACTTTTTATTCCTTATTTTTCCGTGTTTGGATGAGACAGCTCCGAGGCAGGCGGGCGGGCGTGGGGCAGGGATGTGGAAGGAGGAGGGGAAAGAGGGGGGAGAGGGAACCACTCCCAGCTGCAGGAGGGGGGGGGCAGGGTGAGCGGGAAGGGGGGAGGCAGGCGGTGGGGCGGAGCCCCAGGTTGGGGAGGAGCGGGTTTTTCCCGTCTCCCATGAGGTGATTCACGGAGAGACCTCAGACTTCGTGGCCCTCTTGCTCCGGCCCTGAGTGGATACCTCAGGCAGGGCTGCCGGACCCAAGGGGTGCCTTGGCAACGGTAAGTGGGGTGTCTTGGAGAGCTTGCCAGAGGGAGCAGTGGGCGGGTCCCTGAAGCTCCAGGACTCCGGGGTTAGGAGACCGGAGTTGAGAGAGCCGTCTGGGACGAGTGGAGGATACGGCTGCCGGGGACCTCCCTTGACCTCCCCCAGCCCCCTCTGAAGTTCCCGCTTCCGGTCCCACACTCTGCCCCTGCTGCAAGGACGCTTCCCTCAGCCAAGCCTGCAGCCAGCTCGCAGCCCCTGTGCCTTCTCAGTCTCTTGCTCTCATTTCCTGGGTCTCCGGCCACCCCGCTCACACCCCTCGGCTCCCCAATTCTCACGCAGGTTCTGCCGCATGTGATGAAGGTGTCGGCTCTCCGGGAAGGCGCAGCCATGGCTTCCCCACCGCCCCGGGAAATGCAGGAGGAGCCGGTGTCTGCTGGCTCGGAGCCAGGTACCCATGGGTGCTGGGCGGAGCAGGGTGGCCCGGAGGAGGGTGGGGGCGCAGCAGCGGAACCCCTGCTCTGTCTTGGAGGGGGCGGGGGAGCGAGAGTGGGAGGCACACTGAGGCTGCGCAGGATGAGTTTGCGAGGTCGTTCGCTCCCGCTCCCGTCGAGCCCTTTCAGACCAGGTTTGAGAACCTAGGTCCCCAGCAGATGAGAGCAGACTGCCCTTCGAGGTGTGGTGCGGATTAAACCATGTGTTCTGCAGAGGAGGAAACTGAGGCCTAGAGGAGAAATGGTGTGCACCTAGGGGGGTTTGAACCCAGACCTCCTGGCTCTGTGTCTAGACTCCTTTCTTGGGCTGGGTCCAATGAGTGGGTGATACAGGATTCTATTAGCAGGGCCATGGCCATGAGTAATTCCAAGTCTTTTATTTGGCAGTGGAATGCCTTATGTAGAAGGTAGGTTTCTGGTCTTGTTTTTTTCCTGTAGCAGGTTTACTTCTGTTTGGCTTAGGTCAATAGTAAGTTTCATTCCTGATCACACACCGGATGACAGTGGGAAGGTGGCCTGGGCGTGTACTCTGGGAGGGGGGTGGAGTAGGGAGCCAGAGTGGAGAAGCTGAGCTAGGTTTACTATGGGTGGTGGAGCAGTACAGTGTCATGTAAGAGGAAGGGACAGGACTGGGGACATGGTGGCCTGACTGCTTGATGTGGGCAGGCAGGCATCCATTTATTGGCTCTTTTGTTCATTCATTAGTGTGTTCGTTTGATAAGAACATGTGGTAGGGTGCAAAGGGGGCTATAAGGAGAAATTACATGCCAGTTGGGCCCTTAAGTAGCTTTAGCTTGTAAGGGAGATTGAGTAATGTTTTTGAAATTTGGAGATGGGAGAAGGTGCTTCTGAGATGTGTATGGATGATCAAGGAAGGCTTCATGGAAGAGGTGACATTTGCCCTGTACCTAGAAGGATGTGAACTTTCGGAGTTTGTACAGGGTGGGAGATGAAGTTCTGCTTCCTGGATCTTCTGACAGACCCCCAACCAATCCTTTCCTTTCGGTAGGTGACCCTCGGGCCAAACCCCCTGTCAAGCCCAAACCTCGGGCCCTGCCTGCCAAGCCAGCCCTGCCTGCCAAGCCCAGCCTGCTGGTGCCTGTTGGGCCTCGGCCCCCCCGGGGCCCCCTGGCTGAGTTGCCTTCTGCCCGGAAGATGAACATGCTCGCAGGACCCCAGCCCTATGGTGGCAGCAAGCGTCCCCTTCCCTTTGCACCAAGGCCTACGCCTGAGACCTCTACTGGAGGAGAAGCCACTCGAGAGACTGGGAAAGAGGAGGCCGGGAAAGAAGAGATGCCACCTTTGACACCCCCAGCTCGATGTGCTGCCCCAGGAGGCGTGCGGAAGGCCCCTGCCCCCTTCCGTCCGGCCTCAGAGCGCTTTGCAGCCACCACAGTGGAAGAGATCCTGGCCAAGATGGAGCAGCCTCGGAAGGAGGTCCCTGCCAGCCCTGATCGCCTCTGGGGCTCCCGCCTCACCTTTAACCATGATGGCAGCTCAAGATATGGCCCCCGGACGTATGGTGTGGCCACCGGTCCCAGGGATGAGGACAGCGGGACCCTCTCCAGGGGATGCTCCCAGGAGGTGCCAGCAAAGTCTCCCAGCGAGTGCCAGGAAGAGCAGAGCAAGACCCCTGAGGAGAGGTGAGCGGAGGGAGGCAGCCTGGAGGACAAGGGGGTGGCTTTATCTGGGACTGTGACCTTCACCGTTAGGTTAGTTTGGGGTCAGTGTGCCATGAGTGCAGGCGGACCCTGGTCTAAGTCACAAAACACTCCCCTGGTAGATGGTGTCAGTGCTGCTGTGTTCTTTTACAGAGCTGATGTATGTTAACGGTGGAATTCAAATGTACTGTATGGAAGTTTATTTTTAGTTCTTTTTATCCGGAGAGTTGAGTTTGCCTCATGTGATTGACCGCCATGCTATTTGATGGAGAGAATATTAGACGTGTTTTAGAGATGCAGAGACGGAGGTTCTAAACGACTTCCCGTGGTTCCTCAGCAAATAAGGGACAGAGCTAGGATTTGAATTCAGGTCTATTTGATTCCAAAGCTTGTTCTCTTTAGTGCTAGCTCCTACTGAGGTTGGGACAGCGTGCAGGTGCTGGTGTGTGTTGCAGGGGGGGGGGGGGGGCGGCGAGGATAGGATCAGCAGGGTGCAGTCTGCCCACAAGGAGGAGTCTGATAGAACAGCTATGACACGAGCACACCTCGATGCCAGGCCGGCCAGCATCCGTGCACAGAGGTCACAGCCAGGTTGGAGACTGTGGGACGTGCTACAGTTGTCTGGGGTTGGAGCCAGTGTAAAGGAGGGCTGGCCAGGAGGTGCCCCTGGGAGTGGTGGGCACAGGCTCCCCTCCCCTTCCTACTGCTGTGAAGGGCAGGGCTCCTGTGGTCTGGGCTGAGTCCCAAGCTGAAGGCCCCTGCCCTACCCTGCCCCCCAGCCTGGCCCCATTCTCACCTGAACCTGCCTGGAGGGCAGGGGCCCTAGTTCATCCTTCTTCGTCCCAGGCGTCCAGGAGGTCACACGCTGCCCAGGCCCGTCTGCTCTCAGACTTCCTCCCCTTCCTTGCTCTAAGCAGAACTCAAGAGAAGCAACTTCAACTTTGGAAAATCACTCTTCCCCCTCTCCCTCCCCCTGCAATCCTTCAAGAAGTATTGGCAGGGCAGCCGGGACCAGCTGCACTCTTCCTGGCTGGAGGAGAACGTTAACCCCTTATGGGCTAGGGGAAGGAGGAGTTAGCTTTTTGGGAACCACTGAGGGGCCTGGGCATGCAGGGTGCTTCTCCTAGAGGAGTGGGTGGGGGGGCATTTAACCCTTGATGTGCAGGTAGGGAATGGGCACTGTCTCCCGGGGCACTTTCTCTCTGGAAACGACACTGTTTCTCTGTCCTCAGTGATTCTAGGTGGGGCTCAGTAGTAGATGCCTGGGGGGTTTGACTTTGGGGGCTATTGAAGTCACTTCGGCAGACTCTCCATCCAGTCTCCCCCTGGTCATCAGTGGCAGACTGCTCTATTCTCTGCCTCCATTTCTTGTTCCCTCACAGGAATGCCCCTTTGGACCTGGCCTTCAACGGGGACCTGGCTCAGCCAGCCAGCTTGGACCCACCTGCCGATGTGAGTTAGCCTCCTGTTATGAATCAGAATCGTAGTATTTTAGAGCTGGAGGGGTCATCTCTGAGATCGTTTGTGTGACCTCCTTGTGGTGTAGATGGGGAAACTGAGGCCTGTGGAGGAGGTGGCTTGCCCCACCCAGGTCTGGCCCCAAGACTCTGATTTCTTGACTCCCAGGCCACTGTTTTCAGTCCTCGAGGTGGTTAAGTGTGGTTCAAGCTGTGAAACTACTCGTTACAAGCAGTAATTATAATATTTATAACAACCAGCCCTGATCAGGTATCTGCGGCGTGTTGGGCACGTCCCAGGAACGGTGACTAACTTAGTCCTTATGAGAACTCTGGCTGCTGGGCCCTCCTGGTCCCGTGTGAGGTGTGGGGACGCCACGGCTCACCCAGGTTTGGCACCCAGGGGCTGGCGCAGGATCTGAAGTGCCTGATTCCAGTGTTCTCCCTGGTTGGGCTGTCTTCTCGGGGTTCAGATGAGGACAGTGGGACCCTCTCTAGGGGATGGTCCCAGGAGGGGCCAGCAATGTCTCCCAACGACTGCCAGGAAGAGCAGAGCAAGACCCCTGAGGAGAGGTGAGTGGCTGGAGGCAGCCTGGAGGACAAGGGGGCAGAAGCAGGTGTTCCCTATGTCTTCCCCACTGCTCCCCACAGCGTGCTCAGAGGATGGTCAGCCTGCTCTCTCCCAAGTAACTGAAACCCCTTCTAGCTCATAGAGCCCTTCTGGCCAAGGGCTGTCCTGTCTCCCCATCGATGGAGACCCGACCACATTCCCTCGTCCATCCGACAGATACTCACTGAGCACTTACCGTGAGTCGAGTGCCGGGGACACAGCAGAGAACAAAGCGCACGGCCTCCTGCTCCCAGGGAGCTCACCCAGGGCAGGGAGGCAGACACAAGCACAGGCATCCCTTGAGCCCGCAGACTGCAGTGTGCCACAAGTGCGGGAGTCCCGTCGAGGCAGGGAGCTCTGGGCCCAAGGCAATGAGAGAGGCCTTCCTGCGAAGGTGAGGGAGTGAGCTGCATGGGCGTTTGGGGAACAGCGTTTTGGGCAGAAAGAACTAAGTACAGGAGACTTAGTACCTTCCTGGCAAGGAAGCCAGGATGCCTGGATTGCAGCGAGAGAGGAGGAGTTGCCTGCCAGCGAGGTCTGACAGCTGGTGGGTCGGGTGCTGGGTTGGACAGTGTGGAGCCTCACAGGCCACTGGAAACACTTGGCCTTGAGTGAGGGGAAGAAGCCACTGAGGGGTTTGGAGGAGACCAGCGACCTGGTGTTGGCCTGGTCGCGAAGCGTCATCTTGGTTGCAAGGAGCCAAGAGCGGCGGCGGGGACCAGTGGGGGCATAAGCCTGGTGGCTGGACCCTGGAGGTCGACTCTGGATAGGGTTTAAAGGTGAGGCGGGCAGGGTTTGCAGGTGGCTTGATAGGAGAGCGAGCCAGTGCAGAGTCACAGATGACGGCAGGGCCTTTGGCCTGTGCAGTGGAAGGGTGGCGAGGTTACCATTCATTCAGGTGGGCACCTGGAAGGGTGAAGCAGGATCGGGGGGAATATGAGGAGTTTGTTTCTAGATTTGCTGAGTTTGAGATGCCTCTTCGATACCCCAGTGGAAATATCGAGGGGGCAGCTGGACAGTTGTCAGCATACAACGTGGCAGTTAAGACGGTCAGGTCACCAGGGGGGTTAAGGTCACCAGAGGAGCTGGGGAGGCACAGGAGGGCAGGGGCTCAGACCCCATGTGTAGCAGGGGAGACCAGGAGGAGATTGGGGAGGTTGGGGTGCTAGAGGCCACACAGAGCTAGCAGCCACCTTTGGGGCTTGAGGAGGGCATGACCCACCGTCAGATGCTGCTGCCGGGTCAAGGCAGGTGAGCCCTGGGAATGGGATTCAGCTACAGGGAGGTCATTGGTGACCTTGACGGTAGCATTAACTGGCCGGGTGAAGGGAGAAGCCTGTCTGGAGGGGGTTCAGGAGAGAACGAGACAAGAGGAACTCCATGGATAGAGAGTGAATGTAGGCAACGCATTCAAGAAACCTGGTGGTAAGCTTTAGAGAGAGGTGAGGTCAAGAGTGTTTTTTTTTTTTTTTTTTTTTAAGACAGAAGACATAAGAGCAGTTTGTGTGCTGGTGGAAATGAGCCAGTAGAGAAGGAAAAATCAATGATGCAGGGGAGAGAGAGAGAGCTCTGAGCCAGGACCGCTCACAAGCATAGGAGGGGAGCATGGTGCTTGGGCTCACACGCAGGCAGTAGGGTGTGAGGGCTGGTGGCTGATGGGGGCGGCAGGTGATGTTGGGGTTTGAGAACACCAGACGCAGAAGCATCTCCTGGGAATGTGGGCACGTGAGGGGAAGTGTTAGGGGACGGCCGGGGGCTCGGGGCCCGTTTGAGGTCCTGGAGGTTTGAGAGCTGATCAGGCGGTAGGGAGATCGGGCATCTGGCTTGTTTCCTGTCCTGCAGCCACGTCCAGCCCCAGGTACAGCTGCGGGGAGGTGGAGAGCTGGGTGGACACGTTGCACGGAGGTTGGTGGGGGGAATTGTGGAAAGAAGCGACTTAAACACCACCGAGAAGTGAGGGCAGGAGGGGAACAGGGACCATGAGAAGGAGGAGGGTTAGTAGGCTGTGCTTCCTGGAGGCAGAGGCGTTTGAAGGATCAGCGAGGTGGAAAGAGGTAGCAGGACCCATAGGAGGTGGGAGTGGGGAGCGGACACTTGGAGTGGAGATTATAGAGGGGCTGCAGTTACCAGTGAGGACAAGGAGTAGAGTATGACCTGGGAGAGGTGGCTCACAAAGTGACCATGCAAGAAGGGGTCAAGGAACGGAGAACCAGGATGCTGGAGGGCTCTGTAGGGGCTCAGACAGGGGGGGTGGTGGGTGGTGTAGTTTAGGGCGTGCAGTTGAACACTGGAGTTGTATGGAGAGGAGGGAGGATGGGGGCAAAGGAAAGGGACTTGAGAAACAAGTGGGACCTTCTCTCTCCCAGACCCAGTGGGCGATGATGCGGGAGAAACCGCCCCATTGGAGGGGGTGGCAGGGGAAGCGTGACCCCTGGGGAGCAAGGCTTCCTTCAGTGTCTGGGGACAGGCCAAGTGTTGCAGTGGAATGCCAGGATGCCAGGCGCTCTGCCCCTTCCTCCTCTCCCAGACCTCTATCCCATAGCGTCTATTTTTTCCGTAAGTCCTATCCCGAGAGGCCCTGTGCACAGATCTTATTTAATCCTCACCTAACTTTGAGATGGATGTTGTTGCCGTTAGCCCCAGTGTACAGATGGGAAAGCGGAGGCTCGGAGATACCACCTCACCACCATATGGGAGGGCATACGACTCATAGGAGACAGTGCCGATGACTCCAAGCCATGTGCTTTCATGTCCCTTGGTGCCTTTTGCCTGGATCCCGAGGCAGGACCTGCCTGCTTCCTTGGGTAGCGCTGGGATGTGTGGATACACAGAACGGGGTGGGGAGCGCCACAGCACCCCCTGTAGCTGCTCCTGTGGGTGGTCTGGCTCCACCCTGGGCTTACAGACCTGCCCAGATGGCAGATTCCCCGTTTTCCTTCTCTGTTTGTCAAGCCGGGGTTCTTGACCGATGCACCACAGATTCTTACATCCTTAGGTGAGCTCTGGGAGTTGGTGGTGGGGGGGGGGGAGGGAAGATCTGAACCACTGGAGATGCTGTGAGTGAGGCTGTGTGCATTTTCTGGGGAGAGGGCCTGGGGGGTGGGGTCTGCAGACCCTAAGAAGCATAAGATGCCCCAAAATAATTCTCGGGGCTTCCCTTACCTGCCCTGAGAGGCTGCCTTCTGAATTCCTGTTTCCTCCTCTGGTCTGTGGAGTTGAGAGTGTGAGGAAGCAGCCGACCTGGGGTCTCTGTGGGAGGGGAGTAATGGCTCTTGACCTTTCTCTTGCAGGTCTCCAAGCCCTGGGGCCCCTCGAGTCCAGGCTCCGCCTCAGAGAATGGAGGCTCCGCCAGCCCAAGCCTCTCCACTGAAGTCTCAGGCCTAGCCCCAGAGTCTCCCCGACTTCACTCACCTGCTGAGGGGTCTCCCAGACATCACTCACTTGATGAGAGCTCTCCCCGCCACTCTCAGCTTCCAGAAGCCCAGAGTCCTGCAGTTTCTGGGCCCTCTCCCTGCCCCCCTGTGACCCCAGCAGCCCCAACTGTAGCCCTTCCCGATGAGGGTCAGAGCTCCGACTGCTCCCCGAGCTTAGGGCTCCCTGCTGAGGAAGCCCCAGAGGCCCCCGCAGCTGGCAGCCCGGCCCTTGAGAAGGTCTCAGGGCACCACAGCCTGGGGCAGCCCCCGGCTACCTCTGCCCAGCCCCTGACTGAGGGGGGTGAGTTGCCGGATCTTCCTCGGACGTTTCCATCTGGGGATGTGGCAGCCAAGGGTGACATAGATCTCCGTCCCATCAGCCTGGCTCAGCGCCGATTTTCTGAGGGTGTGCTCCGGCCGCCTGGCCAAGACCAGGAGAAGCTGGGGGGCTCGCTGGCTGCCCTGCCCCAAACCCAGGGGAGCCAGTCTGCCTTGGATCGTCCCTTTGGGAGTGGGACAGAGTCCAACTGGAGCTTGTCACAGTCCTTTGAATGGACCTTCCCCACTCGGCCTTCAGGTCTTGGGGTGTGGCGGCTGGACTCCCCACCTCCCTCCCCCATCACCGAAGCCACCGAGGCCGCCGAGGCTGCTGAGGCTGGTGACTGGGCTGCATCCAGCAGAGAGAAAGGAGTGTCCCAGCAGGGGCGAGAGACCCAGTCGGCTCCAGAGGGGCCAGGAATTCCTGGTTCCTGGGTGCAGGTGGATGATCCAGGCATCTCCCCAGCCCAGAAGGGTGATGGCGAGAGTCAACCTCAGTCCCCAGTTGTTCCTCTCAAGCCCTTACCGACACCAGGGGACCCACCTGGAGTGGCCTTGCTGCAGGCAGAGGAGAGATATGAGGAGCGGGAGCCCGTGGCTGGACAGGAGTCCCTGCTCCCTCTGGCCACCAGGGAGGCTGCTCTGCCCATCCTGGAGCCGGTCCTGGGGCAGCAGCAGCCAGCACCCCCCGACCAGCCCTGCGTCCTCTTTGCTGGCACCCCTGACCCCCAGCAGGCGTTGCCTGCTGAGGAGGAGGCCATGACCTTGGCCCAGGCTGAGGCCACCCAACCCAGGACAGAAGCTCAAGATACCTGTAGTGCGTCCCCCGAGCCTGCAGGCCCTGAAAGCAGCTCCCGCTGGCTGGATGACCTCCTGGCCTCGCCACCACCTAGTGCCGGCAGTGCAAGGCGGGGAGCCGGGTCTGAGCTGAAGGACACGCAGGCCCCAAGTGCCTGCTCCGAGGTGAGGACAGGGCCGCAGGGAGGGTGGGGGCCTCAGGGGATGGAAGCCAGGGCTTCGGTGTCCAGAGCCCAGGATGCCGCCGTGAGCAAGGCACCTGTGGATGTGCTCCTCATGGCTGGACAGTCTGGCAGAGCTGACAGAGCAGAGGGTATGGGATTGATGCTTCAGCTTTAGAGTGAGTTTGTATCCAAGTCGCGCTTCTGCCAGCTGAGTCGTCTTGCTAACCCTAACCTCTAAGCTGCAGAAACCTTTCACCATAAGAACATTTGCCTCTTAGGGTGGTACCGTAGGGAATATGAAGTGTGCTGAGCGCAGTGCTTGACATATACTGAGCGTTCAAAGTGCCTCCTTACAAACAGTATCGAGGAAGGCAACGCAGTGCAGCTGTTTTAGAGCTTGGGCTCCGGAACCAGACTGCCTGCGTTCTCTGCGGTTGGCCCAGATGTGACCTTGAACAAGTTACTTTCCTGTGCCTTGGATTCTGCCTCTGTAAAAGGGGGGTAACAATGATGAACTCTCCCTCACGGTGTGATGGCAAAGATTAAATAAGTTGTAATACCTGTAAAGTACTAAGAATAGCACCTGGCTCATCAAGAGTGTTTACTGAGTGTTGGCTTTATGACCATTGTTACCCTTGAGCTCAAGACTTGCCTTGCAGATAGGAAGCTCGGGGCCCAGAGAGGGCAGAGCCTTGTGCAGGGTTGCCCAGCAAGTTGGTGGCTGGGCCTTGATCAGAGCGCCAGCTCCCTGGCCAGTGCCCTTTCTTCTACCGGGCTGCCTCTGAATTTAAGGGCTGGGGTCCAGGTGGCTTTTGAAACGTAGTTTTCGAGGCCAGCCTGGGCTGGTAGGGGCGGGGCTAGAAGGAAGGAGGAGCCGGGAGGCCTCTGGGGGCAGGGGGTGGAGGGGTAGAGAAGGAGGAGCAGGAAGGAGTTAAGACTGGGCTGGCTCCTGGTAGGTGTGTCTGTCCAGCGCTGGGTGACTCAACTGGCTTCTGGGCGGGGCTGCCAGAGCTGCAGCTGCCGTGGAGGGAGCCGGGCCAGGGCAAGCGGGAGCCAGAGTCGTTGGACAGGTCCAGGCGAGGGGAGCGGCCCAGTCCCGTCCCTGCACTCGGCTCAGCCGCACCCAGCAGCCCGGGGCGGGCTGGGGGCAGGGGCCATGGCCCGGCTCGGGGACCAGGAGCCCAGCGTGTCTGTCTTGGAGAGGCTTTTAGCCAACGCGGCGCTGCGGGACGAGGCGGGCCGGCTCCGCAGCCCTGAGCCCAGGGCTGACCCGCCTGAAGGAGTGAGTCAGGGAGTATGGGTTTGGGGGGGGTGGTGGTGCAGGGGGCCCTGGGCCGGCTTTTTCCGCCTGTGGCAGCTCCTGTCCCTCCTGTCTCCTCCAGGGACAAGGCGAGGGCTATGAGGTCTTCCTGGGAGGAGCCAGGCAGAAGGGCGCTTTCCTTAGGGAAGAAGGGCCTGGGAACTTACAGGGGCGAGTAGGGGCAGGGTCAGACTCTCCACCTGGAAAGCAGGTTGTGGAGGGGCTTTGAGTCTTGACCACCCCTCATGGAAACGTCACTCCTTCCACACCCCTGTGAAGACCACTCTGCTGGCAGCCTTTCTCTTGGCTCTTGGCCAAGTGTTACCCAAGGGCCTGTAAACATGACCATGGGATCATTGATTGAGTGTCCATATTGAGTGCCCCTTGCATGCCAGCCACTGTGCTGAGATTTGGCTTAAAATGATCTTGCTTAATTCTCCCAAACCACCCCAGGCAGTAGGAATTCTTCCCATATAAGGGTGAGGACCCTGGAGCCCAGAGTAGTTAAGTGATTCGGTCAAGGTCACACAGCTGGGTTCTAGACCCAGGGTTTCTCTTGCTAACGTGGGGCTCTCTGGACTAGGCAATGCTGATTCTCATTGTGGACTCCCACCCTGATTGACTCTAAGCATTGTTTCTTTGTGTCTCTCTCTTTTTCTGATTCCTAGGGACTCCTTGGCTGGGCCCAGAAAGATCTGCAGAGTGAATTTGGAATTACAGCAGACCCCTCTCCCAGCAGTTTTAGTCCTTCCCGCTGGTCTCAAGACACTTCTCAGGACTATGGCCTTGGTGGTGCAAGCCCTAGAGGGGACGCAGGCCTTGGAGAGGGGGACTGGACCAGCAAGCGTGGGCAAGGAGCTGGGGAAGCGAGTTCCAGGGATTGGGCCAGCAGGTGTGGCATCGGCCAGGAGGAGATCGAGGCTTCCAGCCAGGATGGGAGTGGAGTGTCTGCCCCAGGGGGGCCCGGGGCCCAGGACTGGGTGATTGGAAAGCCACCCCAGCTTGGCACTCAGCAGAGCCAGGAGGCAGATGTTCAGGACTGGGAGTTCAGGAAGAGGGATTCCCAGGGCACCTACTCCAGCCGGGATGCAGAACTCCAAGACCAGGAGTTTGGGAAGAGAGATTCGCTGGGTACTTACTGCAGTCGGGATGTAAGCCTTCAAGACTGGGAATTTGGGAAGAGAGATTCACTGGGTGCTTATGCCAGCCGGGATATAGACGAGCAGAACCAGAAATTGGGGAAGAAGGACCACCTGGCAGACGGGCAGGACGAGGAGTTTGGGAAGAGAGATTCTGCAGAGCAGCCAGATCAGGATTTCGGGAAGAGCGCCTGGATGAGGGACTATAGTGGCCGCGGCAGCTCCACAGCCCCTGGCCCCCAGGACAGAGGCTTCGGAATGAGAGCCCTGAGCGCTGGCTTCAGCCCTGAGGAAGCCCAACAGCAGGATGAGGAGTTTGAAAAGAAGGTTCCGAGTGGCAGAGACGGCCCGGGCCAGACCAGCAGGGATGCAAGCCCGCCCGAAGAGAGAGAATCAGGGGGCCTGTTCAGCCCCGGCACCCCTCAGTCCCAGGATGGGCCACTGGGACAGAGAGACCAGGGCAGCTGGCACGGTGGCGGGGCTGGCCAGGATGCTGGAGGGCTGCAGGGGGCGCAGCAGGCAGGGGGCCAGAGCCCGAGCGATGCTGGCCGGAATGACAGGGAGGTGGGCCTGCGAGGCTGGGCGGGCGACTTCAGCCTTGGTGTCGTACCCCAGCCGGAGGCTACCTTCAGCCCGGGGCAGCGAGACTGGCGAGGCGACTTCTGCGTGGAGGCTGCCGAGAGGGGCCATCAGTTTGGCATCATCGGTGACGATCGGGCAGGAGGTGTTGGCCTGAGCCCTTCTGGCCAGATGGCAGGTGGCCCCTTTGTGCCTCCAGAGAAGACCCCGACCGGGCCTGTGGACTGGACCGACCAGCTGGGCCTCAGGAACTTGGAGGTGTCCAGCTGTGTGGTTTCCGGGGGCTCAAGTGAGGCCAGGGAGGAAGCCGTGGGACACATGGGCTGGTCAGATGAGCTGGGCCTGAGAGACGTGGACCTGGCCAGCCGTTTGGAGGCTGGGGGATCCGAGGAGCCCAGGGGCATTGGGGTCGGGGAGAAGGACTGGACCTCCGATGTCAGCCTGAGGAGCAGGGATCTGGCTGGTGTCGGGGATGTAGGGGGCCCCAGCCAGGCCAGAGAGAGTGGCGTGGGGCAGACCGACTGGTCAGGTGTGGAGGCCGGAGAGTTCCTTAAATCCAGGGAGCGTGGGGTGGGACAGGCAGACTGGACCCCCGACCTTGGGCTGAGGAGCATGGCCCCGGGGGCAGGCTGTAGCCCCAGAGAGCTTGGGGCGGGCCAGGTAGACTGGGGCAGCAGTCTGGGCCTGAAGAATTTGGAGGTGCCATGTGACCTAGAGTCTGGAGGTTCTCGGGACTCACGGGGGTGCGGAGTGGGCCGGATGGACTGGACCCAGGACTTGGGACTCCGGAACGCGGAGCTCTCGGGGGCCCCAAGTGAAGCCAGGGAGCACGGGGTAGGAGAAGTCAGCCAGTGCCTAGAGCTGGGGCTGAGGGACAATGGTGTCTCGTCCCCGGGCCTGGAGGCCCGAGAGCTGGGACCTGGTGGGACCAGTGGGCCAGAGACCCAGGGTGAAGACCACTCCCCCCTTTCCCTGGAGAGCTGCCCTGAAGAACCCGGGATGGAGATGGGAGAAACCCCTGGCTTTGGAACCAGGTAAGGGAGCCCCATCCCTGTGTGGGAGGGAAGGTGCAGCCGCTGTATGAAACCCTGCAAGTGTTTTTGAGGAGGGAAGAAACCGCTTTCCCCTGAGGACATTTAGGGTTTGGAAAATGGAGATGGTTTGGACTGTGAAGTTTTAAGTTTTTTAAGAATTGAAATGTGACACACCTACAGGTGAGTTCTCTCTCTCTCTCTCTCTCTCTCTCTCTCTCTCTCTCTTTTTTGATGATGATTGTGATGTCTGAGGTGGTGTTCATTTGCTGCCCATGCTTTAGGCTTCCTCGGTGCTTCGTATCGCGACTATCCTGGAAGACAGGGGGTGTGTCTTGTCTTCTGGTGCCCAGGTTGTGCACAGCACCTATTCCCCAGGCCTCTTGGCCCAAAGCTGCGGGTTTTCCCAGGCCGGGGGATATGGATGCTTTCATGGGTGTCAGAAGGAGGATTCTGCATGTCCCCGTGGCCTGGGCCACTGCAGGGCAGGACTGGAGTGCACAGTGGCGCTTGTTTCTTGCAGAGATTAGGGGCATCTTGCCTGCCCTGTCTTAAGGCCCAGAAGAGCAGACAATTTAAGAACCTGAAGGTCGTAGGGACCTGGCTCCTGACCCCATGATCTTGGCCTCCATGCATGGAGTTCCTGAAAGGGAGCTTTCCAGAGGAACAGACTGGTAGTTGTTGACCAGCCAGATGCAGTCTGTCTCAGGGATTTTTACGTTCTGAAACCAGTGGAGGTGATTTCACCCCTAGAAAGGGTACTAAAAAGCCATCGCGTCTATTTCCTTAACATTTCTGTTTATTGAGATTTGGTTTTATTCTCTTGACCGAGTAGAAAGTTCTACATTTTGGAAGAAGCTGGATCTTCTCACTGGGCAGTCGGGTGGGGGCTGTGTTGTAAGTGGAAGGGGCTGATGGTAGTGGAGGGGACAGGGAAGGGTCCAGAGGGAATCATGGGGTGTGGACAGGTTTAGAGAGGCATTGTGGCTAAGGAGAGAGAGAGAGAAAGGTGGGCAGAGCATGGGTTGGTGATGAAGGCTGCAGGAAGGGGTAGGTGCACAGGGTGGGGAGTGTGGAGGCCACTGGGATCCAGGATGAGTTCCTGGACGTCTCTGAGCCTGGCTTTCGAAGGTTAGCTTCGGGAAACCTTACCATTCCTACGCCCTGTGGTTGTTCCTGGTTTCTCTTCCCGAGACTCCACTCTACAGGGCTTAATGTCAACTGCACATCTTACCTCGTTGACCTTCACAGCTGCCCTAAGACGGGGAAAGGGATTTTTATCATCTCCAACTGGGTGTGACCTGCTTATGGCCGCACAGCAGGGCTTCCTTCTGATTTGCACATTGTAAATGCTGTCAGGTGTGGTTATGTTCAAGACTCTCAGATTACCAAGGAGCAGGACCCACAGCCCTCCACCTTTCCCCTCCGGTTGGGTGGCTGTTGAGAAGGGGAAAGCGGGAATATCTGGGTTGGGGAAGAGGAAGGTAGGAGCCGAGGAGGAAGGGAGTCCTTAACACTCAGGTAGCCTAGCCTCTATCACACCCTTAAGACGCTCTGGTTTTCTGTCTGTGTTGCACGTTTGGGGAATGCTGTGCACTCTGTGGCCATGTCGGCGACCTCGAGTGTTTGTGTATGGGCACGTGGTAGCACATGAAAACACAGCCACAAGGAAACCTGTTCGCCTTTCTCTAGTGCAAGGTTTCCCAAGCTTATTTGACTAATATCCAAAGAACTTGTGTTCCGGGCATCTGACTTAGGGAAATTCTCCACCCTGGAAAATTGCTCTTGGAAGGCAATTTTGGAGGTTCCCCTGGGAAGTCCTTGAGGACAGTTCCGAGTAGTCTGGGTTTGGCACCATGTGCCAGGCTTGGGTACTGATTCTGCCACCGCCTCTGTGACCTTGGACGCGTTCCTTCTCTTCCTCAGGGCCTCCCATTTCTTGTCTGTACGTTGGGAGTACTTTTCTCTGCAGACTCTCAGCGTTAAGAGTTGAAGACACATGTAAAGTGATAGAAACCTGCCTGACATGTGGGTGAACACTGAAAAAAAAAATGCTTGCTGCTTGTAATTGTATCTGATGTGCAAATTTGGATCGTAAATTTGGGCTGTCCGTAAAGTGAGGCCCTTGGGGACATTTTTGTCATCGTCTCTGTGCGGGGAAAAGGTACCCCTGATGGCAGGTGGTCCTGTCCAGCACAGCTGTGACAAGACCAGCATGGGGGTGAGAGGTCATGGGGAGCTCCCAGGCCTCTCCTCTGTGTGTAGGGCCACCGTTTCCTGGTGGAAATGGCTCTCTTAGGTCCCCCAAGAGCTCATGCACTGTCCTCTCTTCTCTGTGGCCTCCTGGTCATCTGCTCTCCCTCCCTGGGGCCCCAAGTGGTACAGAGACCTCTTTGTCATTTTGGGGTCTTCATAGAATCTGAGATGATCCTGAGAGATCATTGAGGCCAGCCCCCTCATTTCATGGGTGGGGAAACTGAGGCCCAGGGAGGCAGCATGACACGTACAAGGTTCACAGCTGGTGATTATGGCCCCCTTGTATTCCCTCGGGCCCCAGCCTTGTCGTCCTCTCTGGGCACTTTTCCTGTCTCTCGCGGGTCCAAGCCAGCTGCCGCCCATTTAGACACATCATTCTAGCTCCAGGCTTAAGCCTCCCTTATTTTGGATCTTAGAGCCTTGAATACTGGGAAGCTGATTTTTTTTTTAATTTTTATTTATTTTTATTATTTTTTAAATAAATTTCCTAATGTTTTATTTATTTTTGAGAGAGAGACAGAGCAAGAGGGGGAGGGACAGAGAGAGAGAGAGGGAGACACAGAATCCAAAATGGGCTCTAGGCTCTGAGCTGTCAGCACAGAGCCTGATGTGGGGCTGGAACCCGTGAACCAAGAGATCATGACCTGAGCCGAAGTCAGAGACTTAACTGACCTCGCTCCCCACGCGCTCCCTGGGAAGCTGATTTTGTGCACATCTACCACATGCCATCCCCTGGGTTTGCACCTGGAGCAGCAGTCAGGAGACCCTAAGTCCAGATGGGGTGAGGGTTATAGATGGTGCAAAATGAGATAAGTCCTCAGGCCAGGAGCCTGTGTTGAGAAGGATGATTATTGTAAAAATTCGTCAAAATTGAGCACACATTTCCAACATACTGCCTGCAGACCCAGTGAAGTATAGCTACGTTTTTTTTTTAAGTTTATTTATTTTGAGAGGTGGGGGGTAGGGGTGGGGTGGAAAGAGAGTAGGAGCAGGGGAGGGGCAGAGGGAGAGGGAGAGAGAGAATCCCAAGCAGGCTCTGTGCTATCAGGGCAGAGCCCTACTCAGGGCTCGAATTCGCGAACCGAGAGATCACGACTTGAGCCAGGATCGAGAGTTGGATGCTTAATGGACTGAGCCCCCCCCCCCCCAGGTGTCCCTGTGTAGCTACTTTTAATCTCCCCATTTTGCAGATGAAGACGCCGAGGCTCAGAGTGGACAGGTAACCGCGGGCGTAGTGGGGGATGAGCCCGGGATCTGTGCCAGTGTAAGCGCTCAGCACAGGCTCCTGACCGTTCTCTCCTGATTCCCTGCCAGGGAGGAGCTGAGGTTGTAGGTGTTCCGGGTGCTCAGAGGCAGGAAAGCTTCTCCTGAGATGGGGGTTTACACAGGGATGAGGCATACCACATTCCCCAGTGCTCTTCCCACCCTCCCCTCCTCGTGGCCACCCCCAGAACCCACTGAGCTCATCCCCTGCCCTCTGCCCACGGGACTTAGCGCCAGATCTTGCTCTGGATGTGGATCTTTCCATCCACCCATCCGCTCTTTCACATCCCCTTCACTCAGGGCCTGCCCTCAGCCTTGTCTCGGCCTCACCCCAGGGAGAGGCTCTGGGCCGGGCCTCCTCAGGCTGGGTGGGGTGCCGCCGCTGCCCCCTCCCTTCCAGCCTCCCTGATTCGGAGCTGCAGGGTGAGCTGGCTTTGGCCCCCGTCCAGGGCTGCTCCGTTCTGCCACCACCCCCGCCTCCTCCCTCCTGCCCAGACCGCTTTAATTTCCATCTGTCAGCAGCTTGTGGAAAGACAGACTGACACACGTTCTCTCTCCTGCCCTCCCCTCTTCCGGCTCGCTTCTGACTCACCTGCCCCACTCCCCTCCCCTTGGGGAACTCTCTGAGGCCTGGCTTCCAGGCACTGCCCCTGCCAGCCTTTCCCACGCCCGCCCCCCCCCCCCCCCCCCGTGTGTGTGTGGTGTCAGTGTGTGTGTGTGTGTGTGTGTGTGTGTGTGTGTGTGTGTGTGTTGGGGTGTGGCTTGGCTGTGCTTATGGGGGCTGGGCCCTAGATGTACCTTGAGGGAGGGGCGTTGTGTGCGTGGGGTGTATCCATATTTTAGGGGGTGGCGGCTGGCCCACACACCAGCTCCTCGAGTCGGTGAGCGTGTGTGATGTGCCCGTGTGTTGGTGCTGCTGTGTTTTGAAGGAGCGGCAGGCGGAAGATGCACAGGCCGAGTTGAGAGGCAAGGTGGCCCAGCCTCTTCATCACTGGGCAAACATCTGCCTTGTCCTGCTCCTCCTGGCCAGGCCCGGGCCCACGAGGGGCCCTTCTTGTCCTCTAGTTGGTCACAGACCTGGTGGGAGCTTGGGGGGCTCACAGGGCTGAGGAAAGGTAGAGGCGCAGGGGAGGGGAGCGAGCCAGCTTCAGAAGAGGAACTGCAGGGAGACCAAGTGGAGAGGCAGTGGGGGAGCTCTCCGGGCAGAGGAACGGCTTGTCCACGCACACACACAGCGGTCCAGGAAGGCCCGGCGTGTTCTGGGAGTCCCTGGCTGTTCCTTGAGACTGGGGCACAGGAAGGGAGGAAGTGGGGGCTGAGGGCTGAAGATGTTGCACAGCCAGACCAGCCAGTGCCTGGCTCATCCCAGGGAGAGTTGGCTGTCCAGGCAGGCGCCCCCAGGAGGGGCACGTTGACAGCATGAACAGTAGCTGCGGCAGCAGTAACGACGGCTGGCTTTGATGGGTGCACGCTGGGTGCCAGGTGCTGCACTTTGTGCTGTGGTTCCCATTTCACGCCCCAGCGACTACAGAGGTAGAGGACCCCGAGACTTTTGTAGGCGGAGGGACTCATCTGAAGCCTCAGTGGGGCACCTTGGTGGCTCATTCGGGCTTTGTCTCGTGAACTTCGGCTTGTGTTCCTGGGTTCGGGCCCCGCGTCGGGCTCTGTGCTGACGGCTCAGAGCCTGGAGCCTGCTTCGGATCCTGTGTCTCCCTCTCTCTCTGCCCCTCCCCTGCACGTGCTCTGATTCTTTCCGACTCTCAAAAAATAAAATGGTGAAAAGAAAGAAAGAAAGCCTTAGTAAGTGGCAGACCCGGGATTTGAACCTGCCAGGCTGCCCAGCTTGTCCCCTCTGTGCTGTGCTGTACAAGGCTCTGACCGTGTCCTTCTGGGAGGAGGCTGGGAAAGTGTGGAAAGGAGGGAGAAAGAGAGGTGCGGGTAGGGGGCACAGATACTGTGAAGTGAGCTTTGGGGGAGAGAGTTGTGACCTCATGGGTGACCTTGTCCTCTGGTCTGTCTCCTTTGCAGTCCTGGCAGGTGCCTGGCCCGCTCCCCACCCTCTGGCTCCCAGGGCCTGCTGGAGGGGATGCTGACTGCCAGCAGCTCCAGGGCGGCAGCCTGTAGGGAGTCGGCAGCCTCGGGCCCCAGGGGCCCGTTGGAGGAGGAAGGAGCCACAGCAGGTGCTGACCAAGCGGAGCCCCTGGAGCCTGGTGGGGACCCTCTGCCCTCCTGGAGGCCGCAGCCTGACGGTGAAGCCAGCCAGACAGAAGAGGTGGACGGCACCTGGAGCCCTTCAGGGGTCGGGCAGGGCGAGCAGGGCCCGACGCGGCCCCCTCGGCGGCCCCCCCCAGGCCCTCCTCCCCGTTCTCCCAGTCAGGACTTCTCCTTCATTGAGGTCAGTGTAGGCTGAGCCCAGGGCAGTGGTTGGGCTGTTGGGGGGCAGGTGGGTGATGCAGCCGGAGCCTCGTCCCTGGAGCCTGAGCTGTGCAGAGCCCTGAGCGCTGTCAGCCTGGGAGGCAGGAAGGGGGCAGCAGGTGAATCAAGTGAACAGGGGCTCTAGGCCACTGGGGGGGAGCAGCTCATAGGCAGCTGTTGCTGAGGTGTCTTGGGGACGGGACAGCGGTGCCAGTGGTGTTGCCCTTGTCCCGAGCAGGACACCGAGGTCCTGGACAGCGCCATGTACCGGAGCCGTGCCAACCTGGGGCGCAAGCGTGGGCACCGGGCCCCGGCCATCCGGCCTGGGGGCACCCTGGGCTTGTCAGAGGCGGCAGACTCGGAGGCACGCCTGTTCCAGGACTCCACGGGTAGGTCCCTGTCTTGTTTCCTGATGCCCGTGTCGCCGTCCGGGAGCCGTGCGAGGGAGGGGTGTTGTGGGCTTAATGTCTGTGCTGAGTCCCCCCTCTGGGCCCTCGCAGAGCCACGAGCTTCTCGGGTGCCGTCTTCAGACGAGGAGGTGGCAGAGGAGCCACAGAACCGCCGGACACGGATGTCCTTGGGCACCAAGGGGCTGAAAGTCAACCTCTTTCCTGGCCTGAGTCCGTCAGCCCTGAAGGTACCATCTGATCATTCAGCCGGCACGTCCAGCCAGCTAGCCAGCTTGCGTCCAGCCTGTCTTCTGTCTGTCCGTTCATCCGTCCGTCCATCCCTCCCCTGGCCCCTTCTTCCCGTTCCTCCTGCCATCCTGCTCTCCCTGCTGGCCCCTGTGCTGCGGGCTGAGTGTGGTGGAAGGAAGCACAGGGCATTCGTGTTCCAGAACTTCCCGGGGTGTGGGAGACACAAGCCTTGGCCCTGATTAGCTCTGGTGAAGGGAGAGGGAGAGGGAGACGTGTGACTGGGGAGGCACAGATAAGGGGCTGGGCCTGTTCAGAGACAGAGGAGTTACTTCATGCGGCCACACCGTGTGGGATGAGAGGGTATGTTGGGGGAGGCCTCACATAAGTATTTGAGCTTTGAGGCATGTATAGGAGCTGGTTGTGGAGGGTGGGGTGATGGGGAGGTGTTCTAGGCAGAGGGAACAGAATGAGCAAAGGCACAGGGGTGAGAAGTCACCACTGGCTTTGTCCAGCCTGGTGAGTCTGAATCGAGTGTAGCAGTATCTTCTCGAGGACCTACTCGGCGCAAGGCACGGCTCCCTTCTTGGAAACTTGTCTTTAAACGATTTCCCGTCGATCTGGGTGAAAGCACTGCAGAGGGGTCCGTGCCCGTTTCTGGGGACTGCGTCCGCTTGGGAGCAGGCCTTGTCCTCCGTGAATCCCCCTGCTTGCTCCTCTGATGTCTCTGCCTTCGGGCTCATCTCATAGGCCAAGCTGCGCCCCCGGAACCGCTCAGCTGAAGAGGGGGAGCCTGCGGAGAGCAAGCCGAGCCAGAAAGAGTCCGCAGTGCAGCGATCCAAGTCCTGCAAGGTCCCAGGGCTGGGGAAGCCCCTTGCGTTACCTCCCAAGCCAGAGAAATCCTCAGGGTAGGTGACCTCGACTGGCCTCACTGGGTTGGCTTGAAAAGGGAAACCCCGCTTTATGGAAGAGGAAAGCTGAGGCTCTAGAAGGGGTCGATAAGCCCTAAATTCTCTGTTAAGTTGGCACGAGAGTTCCGGTTCCTCGGTGAGGCCTCAGCCCACCTCTTCCGGAGGCTTGCTCTCCCTACCACTCCTCCCTCTGCTCACCTTTCCTGAGGTTTGCCTGTGACCTTTGCCCTGTACCGTCTAGGTCCGAAGGATCATCGCCCAACTGGTTACAAGCCCTGAAGCTGAAGAAGAAGAAGGTCTGAGAAGTCCTCGAGGTGAGGGCGCGTTCCTAGGCTTGGGGCCTGTCTGGGACCTGGGGGTGCATAGGGCTTGCCCTGGATGGCTCAGGAGGCCCTGTACCTTGTTCTAGGGCTTTCTCTGTGAGGCTGGCAGCAGGCAGCTGGAGCCAAGCTCCAGGACCTGGTGGGCCTCTTGGCTTCCCCTAGATCTTGCCCACAGAGCAGGGTGTTATCTGGCCTGGGAGGGACTGGGAGGAGGGCGCCCATCCTGCCTTCCTCCCTGGGTCCAAGGACAGTCTTTCCTCCTCCCAGCGGCTGGCCCGAGTGGGGTCAGCCAGCCCTTCTGGTCTGGGACTCCTGGGGGCACTCACCAGGCTCAAAGCCCCCAGCTGGGACCCTCCTCACAACTGGGCCTATTGGCTGGGAGAGCCAGGATGGATGCGGGGAGAGGAAGCCAAGGCTGAAGAGGCCCCTCTGCCCGCCACTTGCGTCCCTCCCGCTCTGATCTCTCCCCCCTCCCCCTTTGCAGGTCCTTCCCATCTGGCAGTCTCAGGCAGTGCCCATTCCTGTGGGGTCCCCGGCGAGGAGATGACTGGAGCCCCACCATGCCCCAGGCTGCAGCCTCTGTCCCCCTCCACCTCTGAGGAGCGTCTGGGGAGGCACATTTATGCACTTTGTATCCCCTTCCTGACACCGCCCCCCCCTCCCCAACTGACCAGATTCAGGCATTAGTGGTTGAAGGTTTTGGTCCCCCCTTCCCGCCTTGCTCTCTTCACACCTCCCTCTCTGCTTCCTCCTCCAGCCTCCCTTGGGTTTTCTTTTGATACCAATTTATAGCATTTTTTATAAAAGCCTTTGATTTTTGTAATGGGCGGAGCCCTGCCCCAGCCCCACCCCAGGTCTCCCTCCGTCCTGCCAGGTGCCCCACAGAGACCAATAACATTTTGCCACTTGAAACAATAAAGTTTTTTGGGAATTGGTGCTGCCCAGGTTGTGGTGTGTGGTTATGGTGCCCTGTCCCCCATCCAAGGCCATAGTTGGGAAGTTCTGGTCCCGGGCCTGTACCGGGAGCTCACCATGATACTGGTGCTTGCTTCCCTTGGCTCGTAGGCTCAGTGTCCCTGAGGAGGGCGGGTTGCTTTCAAGTAGGCTGACTGCTGATTCAGACAACCCCCAAATCTCCGTAACTCAACCCTCAAAGGGTTCTTTTCCATTCATGGCACAATCTGGGGTGCGCTGGTGGTCGGGGGGCCACCATAGTCATTTAGAGCCCAGGCTTCTTCGCTGTTGTGGCTCAGCTATCTATAGGGGCTCGGCGTTCCCTGAGGCACACAGTGGAGCGGGGAGGGTCTTGTGGGAGACCCTTCCCACAGGACCACAGGACCAATGGCCAGAATTCAGCTCACGGCCTCCGCTAACTGCACGGGATACTGGGAAGTGTAGTTCAGCTGTGTGGCCAGAGAGGACTGGACGTTGGTGAAGATTCGGCCTTCTTGCCAGGGCTTTGACTTCTGTGATCCCTAAGGGCCCTTTCAGGCCATGCATTCTGGAATGTCCACTGGGCCCTGGCCACCGGCATCCTACTGTCCCTCGGCCTAGTTCTCTGTCATCCTGGGTTCCCCAGACTTGCCAGCCTCTTTCTCTGTGGCTTGGTGAGAGGAGAGGCTTGCCTTGATGGGGCCTGGACTGAGTCACTGAGGTCAGAGCTACACCTGAATTTAGAAATCATCCCACTCACCGCCTTAGTTTTTTATTTTATTTTATTTTAAGGTGTCTGGGGCTGTTGACCCAATTTGAGAATTTGACCAAAGCTGTGGACTGTCTAGATAAATGCATGGGTACACAGTTTCACACACCAGCCCTAAATTCCCATCGTAGACCTCCCAGAGCAGTGGTTCTTAACCTTGACCACGCATCGCAATCTCCTTGGGGTGCTTATTAAAATGCACATCCTGGGCCCACCTCCAGGCTGCCAATCCAGTGGTTGTGCCCAGGAATCTGCATTTCGAGAACCCCCTGAAGTAGACAAGAAAAGAAAGGCAGGGGGCCTCACTTTGGTGCCCAGCTGCACCCCTGGGTGAGTCTATGCTGGACAACCCCTGTGCCAGCCCTCCCAGGGCCCAGCAGAGCCGAGCTGGCATGAGCTTTGCCCTGTTCTCTCCCATTCTCTTTTCCCTGTAGGAGTAGGACTGGCAGGAGCCCAAGCCAAACACTTAAGACTCATTAGTGGGACAAATGGAGCCTGGGCTGTCCCAGTGCCCGGGCTCTGCTGGGCGGGAGAAGAGATGGGCCCGCTCCCAGGGAAGCCAAGCCAGATCTGGTGTGTGGGTGCGGGTGTCCCACGCTCTCTCTCTGTCCGGGGGACAGTTCAGGGCCTTTGTTGGGAGGCCAGGAGAGAGGGAAGCCCACGCAAGCTTTGACCATAAAGGCAGGTGTCTGGTAAACACCACAACAGGGGCAGTAACATTCTTGAGATGCTGCCAGTTTCCAGACTGTGCCTGGGGTTCTTTGGGAGTGGCCTCAGGGGGACAGGTCTTTGAACCTGGGTTTGGCTTTTGGAAACAGCTGAAAGTCACTTGGAGGCTTGGATTGGGGAATACTTTGGGCAATCAAGAGAGCTGATCAATTTTGATCAAAGGTGGCTCTGAAGGCATTTTCTGAAGGGTTGAATAAGCTCTGCAAGAGTTACTAGAATCTGTGTACAGCCTTTCAGGCTGAAGGCAACAGCTCAATGTGTTTACCAAGGACTCAAACCTTTTTCAACCCTATTCCTACATAATAGAAAGCTGAGGTGTCTCTTCTCAGAGAACCTTGTCTCAATCCCATTACAGGTAGAAATGTCTCAATACCGTCTCTCCCCTCTTCCTTGGTTCCGGGACCCTCACCAAGAGCCCATCCAGATGGATGGATGGAATTGGATACCAGATGATGGGGGGAAGCCTTTGGAAACTGAACAGGAGCCGAGCCCAGGGAGGTGTCCCACATTTTCCTATGATCCAGAAGCTGGAATTGGCGTTTGGGATGGGACTGAGCCTGAGAACAAGCTGGCCTTTGCCCATAGTGCCCTTGGGATCTGGGTGATAGCGGTGGGTATTGGGAGGTGGTCTTCTGAAGGGTTTTGCTGCCCACTTAGCTCTTCCTCCTTCCAAATGTGGTCCAGCCCTCTGCCGAGGTCACTGCCTGTCCTGAGAGGGTTGGAGACAGGCCAGTTCTGATGGAGCAGTAACTCCCTCGCCGATGGCTCAGAGAAGGCTGAAGCTGGTGGACAGGACTTCCTGGGGGCTGATTTGCCCAGAAGCATCGGTTCACCTGGGACAAGCCCTTTGGCCTCTGCAGCAGCTGCTCTGGCTCCCTCCCTTCCTCTGCCAGAAAGTGCTGATTGATCACAGACAGGAAAAGTGCTGGCAGGTTTCAGAGGCACAACACCCTGCCCTGGGGAGAGCGCCAGGCCCTTGCGGCTAGAGCCTCCTGGGCGCAGAGTGATAAAGTGGGTCTTAATCGCTGCCCAAGAAACGGCTCTAATTATACTTTTATTTATATCGCACTCTGCCTCCAAAGGGCCAAACACCCATTCATTCCTTTTTATTTATTTATTTTAAAACTTTGTTTTATTTTAGTTTTTAAGAACTTTGCAGTGAACTTTTTATTTTAGAGTAGTTTTAGGCTTACAGAAAAGTTGTCAAGATAGTACGGGGAGTTCCCATGTATACCCCCACACCCAGCTTCTTCTAATAGTAAGATCTTACAGTATATGGTGCATTCATCACAAAGACTGAATCAATATTGATACATTATTATTCTTAATTAAAGTACGAGTCTATTTTCATTCACTGTGCCAGGACTTTGGAGACCACTTTCGTTTTGGGAATTCATGCCCTTCATTTCTGGGAAATTTTGTTGAATTATTGATAATATCTTCCCTTTTATTTTCCCGCTTTCTCTTTATGGAATACTCTTATTTAGACATTAGACACTCTGGACTGACTCCATACTTTATTCATATTTTCTTAGTTTTTGTCTAATATTCTTCCTTTTTTTCTTTTATTATTTGTAGTGTTTATTTTTATTTTTTTTTATTAAAAAAATTTTTTTTTTCAACGTTTATTTATTTTTGGGACAGAGACAGAGCATGAACGGGCGAGGGGCAGTGAGAGAGGGAGACACAGAATCGGAAACAGGCTCCAGGCTCTGAGCCATCAGCCCAGAGCCTGATGCGGGGCTCGAACTCACGGACTGCGAGATCGTGACCTGGCTGAAGTTGGACGCTTAACCGACTGCGCCACCCAGGCGCCCCATGTAGTGTTTATTTTTGAGAGAGAGAGAGACAGAGTATGAGCGGGGGAGGGGCAGAGAGAGAGAGGGAGCCACAGAATCCGAAGCAGGCTCCCGGCTCTGAGCTGTCAACACAGAGCCCAATGCGGGGCTCGAACTCACAAACTGAGATCATGACCCAAGTCAAAGTCAGATCCTTAACCGACAGCCACCCAGGTGCCCCTTTTTCTTTCTTTTCTTAAAATGAGAGTCCTCTATTTTTTTCTTTAAGGTTTTTGTTGTTGTTGTTGTTGTGAGAGAGAGTGAGAACAGAGGAGGGGCAGAGAGAGAGTGAGAGAGAATCCCAAGCAGGCTCTGAACTACCAGTGCAGAGCCCGATGCGACCATGAACCTACAAACTGAGATCATGACCTGAGCCCAAATCAAGAGTTAGACACTTAACCGACTGAGCCACTCAGGCGCCCCTGCCCAATACTCTTTCTTTCTGTTCCAGGACTCCATCAAGATGCCACACTGCAATGAGTTGTTAGCTCTCCTATGCTCCTTCAGCAGTAACAGTTTCTCAGACTTTCCTTCTTTTTGAGGACTTGGGCATTTTGAAGAATATTGGTTAGCTGTCCTGTGGGATGTCAGTCAGGATGTGTGTGATGTGTTTCTCATGATTAGATTGAGGTTATGGTTTTTTGAGAAGGCTACAGAGGCGAAGTGCCATTCTCATCATGCCAAGAATATGTGCATATCATCAGCCTGACATTCCTGTTGAAGTTAGTCTTGATCACCTGGTAGTGTTTGTTGGGTTTCTCCCATGTAAAGTTACTCTTTTTCCCTATGAGCAGCCCACACTTTAGTGGTAGGGAGTTATTTTCCACCTCTTCATGGATATTTATTTTATACTTTGGATTATAATTCAACGTATTTATTTTATTGTGCAAATATCCTAGCTTTGGCCATTGGGAGATGTTTTAGTCGGCCCTTTAAATTTTTTTTTTTAAATGTTTATTTATTTCGAGAGAGAGAGAAGGAGAAAGAGTGTGAGCAGGGGAAGGGCAGAAGGAAAGGAAGAGAGAGAGAGAATCCCCGGCAGGCTCTGTGCTATCTGCACAGAGTCGGATGTGGGGCTCCATCACATGAGAACTGTGAGAACATGACCTGAGCTGAAGTCAAGAGCTGGATGCTTAGCTGACTGAACGACCCGGGCGCCCTGGCCCCTGCGTTTCTTTGATGTGCTCTCATCATCATGGTTTTTTTTTTGAGTACTTCCTTACTTGTTGGCACTGTAAAATGCTCCAGGCTCCTCCTGTGTATTTCCAGCTCCAGTTAAAGAGTCAACCATTTTCTAAGTAGTCTTGGTTCTTTGTATTGGTGAAGGGTATTAGAAACCAAGGTCTGGGTGCTAGCTGTGCTGGTCACTGGGGTGTTGTTACTTCTCGACCCTAGGGTAGTGCATTTTTTTTTCTTTTCAAATTTTTATTTAAATTCTAGTCGGTTAACATACAGTGCAATATTGGTTTCAGGAGTAGAATTCAGTGATTCATCACTTAAAACACCAGGTGCTCATCATAACAAGTACCCATCACCCATCTAACCCATTCCCTGCCCACCTCCCTCCATCAACACTCAGTTCTCTATCGTTAAGAGTCTCTTATGGTTTGTTCCCCGCCCCCCCCTTATCTCACCCTCCCATATGTTCATCTGTTTTATTTCTTAAATTCCACATATGAGTGAAATCATATGATATTTGTCTTTCTCTGACTGACTTGCTTAGCGTAATACACTCTAGCTCCATCCATGTCATTGCAAATGGCAGGATTTCATTCTTTCTGATGGCTAAGTAATATTCCAGTGTGTGTATACACACTACATCTTTATCCCTTCATCAGTTGATGGACATTTGGTTTCTTTCCATAGTTTGGCTATCTTTGATTGTGCTATCAGGGCACGAATCTGTATTTTTGTATCCTTCGGGTAAATACCTAGTAGTACAATTGGATCATAGGGTAGTTCTATTTTTAGCTTTTTGAGGAGGCTTCATACCGTTTTCCAGAGTGGCTACACCAGTTTGCATTCCCACCAGTAGTGCAAGAGGGCTCCCCATTCATTTATTTATTTATTTATTTATTTATTTTTAATGTTTATTTATTTTTGAGAGAGAGTGTGTGCAAGCTGGGGAGAAGCAGAGAGAGAGGAGACAGAGGATCTGAAGCAGGCTCTCTGCTGTCAGCACAGAGCCCTACATGGGGCTCGAACTCATGAACTGTGAGATCGTGACCTGAGCTGAAGTCGGACACTCAACTGACTGAACCACCCAAGTGGCCCCCATTCATTTTTTTTTTTTAAACAAAGTTTATTGAATCTTCTTCTGAGGGAAAAAAGCAAAACATTCATGGTAGATCACCTAGAAAACACAGAGATGTAAAATTCAGAAATTTTCCTAGAATGTCACCACCCAGATATACTGCTGACATTTTTTAAAAAGAATACTTTTTATTTTAGATTTGTATTTACAGGCAAGTTGCAAAAATGGTACAGAGAGTTCCTCTAAATCCACATCCAGTTTATCCTAATTTTAATAGTTTACATTTGTAGGGTCCATTTGTTACAAACAATGAAAGCAATAGTATACATTATTGTTTATGAAAAGCCACACTTTATTCACATTCCTTTGTTTTTGCCTAATGTCCCCCTTTCTGTTCCGGGATCCCATCTAGGACACCACCTTACATTTAGTTGTCATGTCTCCTTAGACTCCTCTAGACTGTCAGTTTCTCAGACTTTCCTTGTTTTTGTGACCTTGATGGTGTCAAGGAGTCCTGGTCTGGTATTTTGTAGCGTGTCCTTCGTTTTGAGAGGGTCTGATGTTTTTCCTGTGATTCGACAGGGATTAAGGTTTTGGGGACGTTGAGGTAAAGTATCATTCTCATCCTTTTGAAGATACACGCTCTCATCATGACCTAGTGTTTGTTCATTTTATCCTTGTCCGTTGGCCGAGGCAGTGTTAGTCTCTGCTGTAAAGTTACTCAATCCCCTTTCCATACTGTATTTGGAAGGAAGACCCTAGCTCTGGCATTTTCACAGATGGCCTTCCAGTCTCAACCTTTCCCCTCTCCCACGACATGAAAGCAAAATCCCAACGGGCACTTGTGAATTCCTGACCCCTATGGGTCTTGTCAGAAGCTGGAATCTGGGTTCTAGCCTTGACACTTTTATTTTCGTCATTTCTGGAAATCTCAGACGTAGGCACGTATGACCATTTTGCACGTGTCTGTGCCTTAGTTTCATCAATGAAAACCAAGCTGTTGAGTACTTCCTATGTGCCAGTCCCGGTGCTAAACGCATTCCATGCCTTATTAATCCGCAGATGACCCTGTGACAGGGATGATGTTACTGTCTTCATGTTATGGATGAGAAAACTCTGACGTGCGGAAGTGAAGCAAGCTGCCCGGGGTCACACGGCTTGCAAATGGCAGAGCTGGAATTCAGACCTTGGTCTGTGACCTCAGGACTCAGCACTAAACCATGCACATCTGGTTACGGGCAGTCACAGAGAAGGGGGGTTCCGGGTGCAGGCTCAGGAGTTTCAATCATAGCTTTCCATTTACTAGCTGTGTGGCCTTGGGTAAGTCTCTTCGTGCCTCAGTTTTCTTATCTGTTCAGTGGGGACAACAACATCTTCCAGACGGGACTGTTGTGAGGCTTAGATTACTTAAAAAAAAAAAAAAAAAAAAAAGCTTGGCCCAGGGTAGGCAGTCAGTGAGGGCTATTATTATTGCTATTACTGTGGTATTTTTTTCATTTGCCCACCCATCCATCCATCCATCCATCCATCCTGGAAAAACCCTGCCTGCTCTGGGCCCCAGTTTCCCATCTATAGTGGGTGTTGAACCACTATGGACCCTTCTGGCAAACTGGTAAAACAAGACAAAACATAGGATCACAAAGGAAACTATACTGAAATAAAGCTATCAAAATATTAAAGCAAATTTGTGGTATATGTGTTTATTTAGTAACACATAAAACAAGATCTACAATTTTGATGTGCTAGTGTTCGCACACACACACACACACACACACACACACACACATCACACACTAGATTAGTGCTGCGATGACTAATGAGCGATGAGAAAACCTGTCAGTTTTAGTGACAAAACCTTAGATACTCCGCATTCTACTGTGGTTTGATGCCTGCGTTCAAGATAGGGAAAAAAAACGCTAAATTTCAGTTATAGATGTGTGAACATTTTTTCCTTCAGTCCAAGTTCGCAGATGGCTGAATTGTTAACACGGACCCCAGATTAAGAACGGAGTTGGAGGATGCCTGGGGTTCCTTCCAGCTCTCACAAGTGTGAGTGTGATCCCCGGGGGTCCGGTGGGTGGGGAGAGGGCTGGGCTCTGAGGCTGTTGGCCCCAGGACAGACATGTCGCAGGGCCTTTCCAGCCTCAGCCTGGCTTTCCTGCATTGCTCTGTTTTAGATGTTTCAGAGACTCTGGCTGGCAGAACCCACGGAGCCTTTGCCCTCATCGATCAGCTCAGCGGCTGCTGCTGCAGATCTATTGACCCAGCCCTTTGTGTTCAAGAAGCAACCCGCCTTTCTCTTGTTAACCCCTGCTAGTCTGGCCCCACGCAGGATGTGCTCCGGGCTCGGCACTAGGTCCAGGCGGATGTCAGGAGGAGGGTGGCACCCCGTGGATGAAGGGCACCCACCAAAAGCCAGCGGCTATGCTGGGTCCTCTCATCTCAAGGTTTGGCTCACCGCATCAGCCGGCAGCAAAGGAGCTAGACTTCAAGCCTCGGGCTTGTCTGGACTTCAAATGCTGTGTTCTCTTCAGAGGACCAGAAGCCTGTATCCCTGCTTCACGGCACAGGTGGGTTTGGGGACTTTTCCACCCCAAGATCCATACATAACCATCCCCGTTCCCCATCTCTTCTCTCTCTCTCACACACACAAACACACACACACACACACACACACACACACACACACACACACGCTCCTTCAGATTCACATACAGGTTAGGGCTGGTCTCACCCAGCATGAGAAGGAGCCATAGACTCAAGTTTTGGGGTGCTGGGAAGGTGGCAAAGGACTTCCCTTCCTGAAAGTCTCCAATTTTCAGCCTCTGGCAGTCTGTATTGTCATCACTAACAACCCATATCTGGGGGTTAAGCATTGCCCCGCCCCCCCCCCCCCCCGCCCCCGCCCCCGCCCGGGTTTTTGTCTTCTGATATCTAAGGAAGTGTTAATTCTTCTGGCCTTAAAGCCTTTCTTAGAGTTTGTGCAGGGAGCAGGGCATAGGCCCTGAAGGGGAGGCCACAGGGTCTGACTGCCGGAGACCCTGCCAGAGCTGTGCTAAGACATTCAGCAAACTCTCTGATTCAGTTCAATCCAACAGGCATTTTACGGAGCCATCTGTTACTCACACTGGGCAGGTGGAGATGAGTCAGGTACAGCCCCTGTCTCGGGGTAAAAGTCTGGCAAAGGCAATGACTACAGAGGAGAACCCAAAATATGGTGTCAGAGAGATTATGATGATGACATATGCACAGAGCTAGGCTGCGCAGAGCAGTTTGCTGACATGTGGGCTCTGGAAGGGAAATGAAATGCACTGACCGTCTACGGAGGTCTGGAAGGTGGAGTCCGTCCGAGCGTGGGAGGAAGAGGGAAGGAACGGCACCCCGGGCAGGGTCGGGGGCCAGCGTGGGTGAAAGGCCAGGTGTGATTATGTGACAGTCTTGCTGATGGGCACTGTCTTCGTCTGCTCAGGCTGCCATTACAACACGCTGGTGGCTTAAACAACTTCTCACCGTTCTGGAGGCTAGAGGTCTGAGATCAAGGCGCTGGCTGGTTGGTTTCCGCTGAGGCCTTTCGCCTTGGCTTGCACATGGCCGCCATCTCCTGGTGTCTTCGCGTGATCTCTCTGTGAGAGTCTGTGTGTCCTTGACTCTTCTTTATGAAGACAGCAGTCTTACTGGGTGAGGGCCCACCATATGGCCTCATTTTATCTGAATCACCTCTTTAGAGACCCTGTCTCCAAACACGGGTAGTTGAATTTGAGGTATTGAGGTTAGGACTTGGACAAATGAATTTTGGAGCGGAACGCAATTCAGCCGGTAACAGGAGTTGGCGGTGGAACGCGGAGAAATGGGCCTGGGTGGCAGGGGAGGTGGGGGTGGGCGGAGTCAGATCAGGAAAGGCCTCGACCTTCAGGGTTGGGCTTCACAGGTCAGAACTTGAAGATGCCCGCACCTGCTCTGGCCTCGGAGGCCAGCTGCAAAGAGAAAGCATCTCCTCTTCCTGTCCCCTAAGGAAATGCTGGGATTGGTGAGATTGCACAGGCCCACTTCCCTCAGGGCTGGTCACTGGGGCCACGCCCCAAGGAGGGGCCAGGAGGGGCTCTCTGCCCCGCCCCGTAGGAGCCCTGCCCAGCCGGGTGGGTTCCAGCATCATATCTAGTAAGTAGTAAACCTTCCTGCTTTCCAGAAACTCCCATGTGGGTGGGCGTGGTTGTACAAAGACCCCACTAATCCGAGTCTGATGGGCCACGGAGAGCTCAGCACCATACCCCTCCCCCCACCCCTCCCCCCCCGTCCCCCACCCTCCTCACTGGGAGGGAAGGAAGCAGAGTTCTGCTATCTGGCCTTTCCCGGTGGCCGCCCTCGGCTGGAGTCCAAGAGGTCTGTGGCCTAGATGCCTCTCCGGGTGCACATGCAAGCCCCACCACCCTTCTGCTTCCTGCTTTCCTCCTCCATAAAATACCGGGGAATAAACTCCCTAAGGGTCTGGCCCTTCCAGCACTGACTTGGGGATCCTGAAACTGAGAAGGAAGAGGGGGCAGAAGGTCTGGGGCCTGGGGTGGAACAGACTGGCCCCTGGGGAGAGCCTCCTCGCTCCACCCACCAGCCTGGATGGGGAGGCCTGGGAATCTACTTTTCTAGGGCGTGTAAAGCTGGCTGGGGCACGATGGAGCGCGGGTGCTCCTGCTGGATAATTCTTTTTAAAATCCTTTATGGACCTCGTGTGTCTGGGGCATGAATTCGAAGTGTGTAGCTTGATGGTGTTTTAGGTAGGAATACATTTGTGAAACCACCCGTCACATCAAGATATAGAACCTACCAGAGCTCAGAAGGCTCCCTTCCTGTATCCCTTCGCACCCCAATTCCAGGCAACCGCTATTCTGACCCTCAATTAGATTTGTCCTTGACTGTCACGTACATAGAATCACCGTGTGCGCTTATTAAAAAAATGCTAAATTGAAGTATGACCTATTATATTAGTTTCGGGGGTACAACATAGTGATTCAACAATTATACACATTATGAAATGCTCCCCATAAGAACTGTACTTAACCACCTGTCACCATGCAAAGGTATTACAATATTGTTAACTATATTTCTTGTGCTATGTTTTTCATCCCTGTGACTTATTATTATTTTTTTTTTAATTTTTTTTTCAACGTTTATTTATTTATTTTTTTGGGACAGAGAGAGACAGAGCATGAACGGGGGAGGGGCAGAGAGAGAGGGAGACACAGAATCAGAAACAGGCTCCAGGCTCTGAGCCATCAGCCCAGAGCCTGACGCGGGGCTCGAACTCCCGGACCGCGAGATCGTGACCTGGCTGAAGTCGGACGTTTAACCGACTGCGCCACCCAGGCGCTCCACCCTGTGACTTATTTATTTCGTAACTGGAAGTCTGTACCTCTTGACCCTCCCCCCTTCACCTATTCCACCCACCCTCCCTCCCCTCTGGTAACCACCTGTTTGTTCTCAATATTTATGAGTCTGTTTCTATTTGGTTGTTGTTTTGTTCATTTGTTTTTTCAGATTCCACCTATAGGTGAAATCATATGGTATTTGTCTTTCTCTGTTGGATTTATTTCACTTAGTATAATACCCTGTAGATCCATCCATGTTGTGAACGGCAAGGTTTCATTCTTTTTTTGTGTGGGTAGTATTCCATTTTGCACATATACACCACATCTTTTTTTAAAAGGAAGTTTCACGCCCAACATGGGGCTTGAACTCACAACCCTGAGCTCAAGAGTCACATGCTCTACTGACTGAGCCAGCCAGGTATCCTTACGCCAAATCCTTTTTCTCCATTCATCTAGGAATGGGCGCTTGGGTTGCTTCATATCTTGGCTATTATAAATAATGCCGCTATAAATATAGGGGGTACGTTATCTTTTCAAATTAGTATTCTCGTTTTCTTCAGGTAAATCCCCAGAAGTGGAATTACTGATCATATGGTAATTCTATTTTTAATTTTATTTTTTGAGGAATCTCCATGCTGTTTTCCAGAGTGGCTGCACCAGTTTGCATTCCCACCAACAGTGCAAAAGGGTTCCACTTTCTCTGCATCCTTGCCAACATCTGTTGTTGCCTGAGTTGTTAATTTTAGCCCTTCTGACAGGTGTGAGGTGATATCTCATTGTGGTTTTGATTTGCATTTCCCTGATGATGAGTGATGTTGAGCATCTTTTCATGTGTCTGTTGGCCATCTGGATATCTTCTTTGGAGAAATGTCCATTCAGGTCCCAGTATGCACTCTTTCGTGTCTTGCTTCTTTTGCTCACTGTTAACAACACCTGAGAGGTTCTCCCACGGGAGGAGAGGAGAGGACCTCATGGGGTGAGAAGATCCTTCAGGAAACAGGGAAGATCCTCCTCAGAGAGTCTGTTCCACATATGCCCCTGAACTTGCCTTTTCCCTAAAACGTGATGCCCAAATTCCTTGATATTCCTCCCATCAGGACATCTGTGCCCTTGGGACTTCCTAGGCTGAGACACAAATGGTGGTGTTGCTTCTACTTCCTGTGCTGGAGCACTGGGGCTTGGGGCATTGGACCACTTCAGAAGACTGCTTCCTACCCTGAGGCTGCCATGTTCTGAGGAAGCCAAGCCGTGTGGGGAGACTACACGTAGGCACTCTGTTGTTAGTCCATCCTGAGCCTACCCAGGCAGGGCACCTGACGTGCAAGGGAATGGTTCCTAGAAGATTCCAGCCTCCAGCTGTCCAATCACGCCTCACCTCCAGATCTACCCAGTTGAAGCCCCGACATCATGGGACAGAGACAAGTCATCCCTCGGGTCACCTGTGCACTCTGCGCCCTGTCCAAATCCCTGACCCATGGAGTACAGGTGCATAATAAAATGACTGTTGCAAGGTGCTAAGTTTGGGGATCGTTTGTTACCCTGATAATAACTAGTGAGAAGTGCCTGGACCTGGGAAGGCAGAGTTAAGCCTTCTCACTAGTTGGGAAATGGCAAGAGAATCTCCTTTCCTGAGCCCACTGCTGCTCCCCGGCCCTGCCGTCACCTCATCCTTGCTCCTTTCTTCAGACCTGCTCTGATCTGTTTTAGGCCAGTTGTCAACTAATTAATTCTCTGCTTCTGCATCACCTCCAAAACAAAAGGCATCTCCTGTAAGGGTGTGATTCCTCCCACACATCTTTGCCTCCCTATCAGAGCCTCCTGAAGAGGGAAGCACATGGACTATCTTCAAGTACAGTCTCGTATGTGCAAGAAAAATGTATAGCCCGGCCCCCAGCACACTCAAGAGATGTTTGTAACAAAATGCTGTCACTCAGTCTCTGCAACCAATGGTGTTGGGGAAACTGGACAGTCACATGCAAAAGAATGAAATTGGACCACTTTCTTACACCATCCACAAAAATGATGAAAGACCTAAAGGTGAGACCTGAAACCATAAAAATCCTAGAAGAGAGCACAGGCAGGAATTTCTTTGACATAAGCCATAGCAACATTTTTCTAGATATGTCTGCTGAGGCAAGGGAAACAAAAGCAAAAAGAAAGTATTAAGACATCAAAATAAAGGGTTTCTGCGCAGTGAAGGAAACAATCAAAAAACTACAAGGCAACCTATACCATGGGAGAAGGTATTTGCAAATGACAGATCTGATCAAAGGTTAGTATCCAAAATACATAAAGAACTGATACAACTCAACACCCCATAAACAAATAATCCAATTAAACAATAGGCAGGAGACACGAACAGACATTTCTCCACAGAAGACATCCCGATGGTGAACAGACACATGAAAAGATGCTCAGTATCATTTGTCATCAGGGAAATGCAAATCACGACAATGATACACCACCTCACGCCCGTCAGAATGGCTAAAATAAAAAACACAAGAAACAATAAATGTTGCCGAGGATGTGGAGACAAAGGAACCCTCGGGCATAGTTGGTGGGAATGCAAACTGCTGCAGCCACGGTGGAAAACAGTATGGGGGTTTCGCAAAAAGTTAGAACTACCCTATGATCCAACAATTGCACCACTGAGTATTTGCCCAAAGAATACAAAAATACTAAGTCAAGGGGATACATGCACTCCTCTGTGTATAACAGTATTATTTACAATAGTCAAATCATGGAGGCAGCCCAAGTGCTCACTAACAGATGAACGAATGAAGATGTATATGTCTATGTGGAAATGGAATATTCCCCAGCCATAAAAAAGAATGAAATCTTGCCATTTGCGATGACATGGATGGAGCTAGAGAGTATCATGCTAAGTGAAATAAGTCAGTCAGAGAAAGACAAATACCACGTGATTTCACTCATATGTGGAGTTTAAGAATCAAAACAAATGAGCAAAGGAAAAAAAAAGAGAGAAAGACAAACCAAGGAATTGACTTCTTTTGCTCAGCATAATCTTTCCAAGATTCATCCACGTTATAGCATATGCCAGCACTCCATTCCTTTTTATTGTCAAATAATACTCTTTGTGTGGCTTTACTACATTTTATTCGATAGACACGTGGACTGCCTTCACTTTTTGGTTGTTACCCATAATGCTTATATGAACACGTGTGTATGTTTTTGTGTAGACATAGGTTTCATTTCTGCTGTGTTTATGTAAAAGAGTGGAATTGTTGGGTCATAGGTTGACTCGATGTTTAATCTTTTGGGAAACTTCCAGATTGTTTTCTGGGCAGTCGCACCCTTTTCCAGTGGTGTCGTGAGGGTTTTGATTTCTTTGCATCCTCACCAACACCTGTTTTCTTGATTCTAGCCATCCTAGTAGGTTTGCAATGGTATATATCTTTGCGGTTTTCCTTGGCATTTCCCTGATGGCTAATGATGTTGAACATCTTTTTTTTTTTTTTTTTTTAAGTGTATTTATTTTGAGAGAGAGAGAGGCAGAGAGAGAGGCAGAGAGAGAATCCCAAGCAGGCTCCACACTGTCAGCTCCAAGCCCAATGCAGGGCTTGATCTCATGGTTCAGGACCTGAGCCAAGATCAAGAGTCAATGCGTTAACCGACCGAGCCACCCAGGCACCCCACGTTGAACACCTTTTTTTTTTTTTTAGTGTTTATTTATTTTTGAGAGAGAGAGAGAGAGAGAGAGAAAGAGAGAGGAGGAGGGGCAGAGAAAGAGGGAGACACAGAATCCGAAGCAGGCTCCAGGCTCTGAGCTGTCAGCCCAGAGCCCGACGCGGGGCTCGAACTCACGAACTGTGAGACCATGACCTGAGCCGAAGTCGGACGCTTAACTGAGTCACCCAGGTGCCCCGAACATCTTTTTATTTGCACATTGGTCTCCTGAATATCCCCTTTGGAGGAATGTCTCCTTAGACCCTTTTCGGGTTTGTCTTTTATTTTGAGTTGTCAGAGTTCTTTATATATTCTTGATTCAATTGATTCAATTCCCTTATCATGGTTTACTTTTAAGAATCTTTAGGAAAGGTCATTTCTTAGCTTCCCTGTTTACTGGCTACAGAATTGCTCCAGAAGCGAAATATTAGCTCACCCACAAGGCAGAGCAGAAAAGCCTTGGAAGCAACAGCTTACATGCATTCCTGGTGTTGGTGAAAACGGGATCATCCCGATTCTCTTTTCCCCTCATTTCTTGTTTCTGGAGCTTTGCCTCGGTCCATGGGTCTCTAACGGCACAGCATGGAGGGAAATGTCAGAATCACCTGCGGGACTTTTGCAACCCTTACAGTCTCCTGGCTCCCTGAGAGTCAGATGTGCTTTCCTCTTTCCTCCACCCCCACTTCCTTTTCAAGAACCACTGTCCTAAAAGGGACGCTTGGACGGTAGCCCTGGCATGGCGTGAAATGGCCCCTGGGTGGCAGCAAAACTGAGATGAAGACCCAGGGGGTTGGTGGCGATGGCCAGTGCTGGTCCCCAGACAAAGAAAACAGCATGGAGGTTCCTCAAAAAGTTAAAAAGAGAACTTTTTCTTGATTCAGCAATCCCACATCTGGGCTTGCAACCAAAGGGCTGGACATCAGGATCTCAAAAAGATATCAGAACTCCTATGTTCACTGCAGCCTTAGTCATCATAGCCAAGACATGCAATCAACTTAAATGTCCACTCATAGATGAATGGATAAAGAAAATATGGTATATATGTAAAATGGAATATTCAGCCTTACAAAAGAAGGAGATCCTGCCATTTGCAACAACAGGGATGAACCTGGAAGACATTATGCTAAGTGAGTCAAGTTAGACACAGAAGGGCAATGCTACATGATATCCCTTATAAGAGGAATCCGAAGTAGTCAGACACATGGAGGTGGAGAGTGGAATGTTGTGTGTAAGGGGCTGGAGAGAAGGGAAAATGGGGAAGTGTTAATTAAGGGGTACAGAGTTAAGATGATATGAGATTAGTAGGTACTAGAGATCTATTGTATGTCAGAGTGCCTCTAGTTAGTAACACTATTGTATCCTTAAAACTTGCTAAGAGGGTAGATCTTGTGTTAAGTGTCCTCATTACACGGGGACACACACACAAAACGAGGGCAGGAGAAAGCTTTTGGATGTGATGGATGTGTTTATGGCTTACACAGGTTGGAGTGATGGTCTCATGGGTATATACTTATCCCCACACTCATCACATTGTATACCTTGAATATGTACAGCATTTTGTATGCCAATCATACCTAAATAAAGAGTTTGGTTGTTTTGTTTTTTGTTTTAAAAGGAATATTCTCTTTTTGTAGGAAGCTACATGTGAAGCTGGGTTAGGGGGTCAGATTGTTCTCTGGCTGAAGCCAAGAGTGTAATGTAGTGACACACGATCATGCCCCAGGGAGGAAGGAAAGGATACTGGCATCCTTTCGTCTCTAAGAAGGACGACGGCATCATTCAATGTTTATTAAGCTCTAATGTTGAGTGAGGCATTGTGCTGAGCATTTGATATTCCTGATTTCATTAAATCTCCACCACAACCTTATGGGTTAGGTACCGTTCATCCTCATTTTCCAGGCGAGGACAGTGAGCCCAGCGCTAGCAGGTGACAGAGCTGGGATTCACACCCAGGCTGTCTGCCTCCAGCACCTGTATTTCTCTACGCCTGGAGCACCTGAGCTCTTGAGTCCAAATTCTGTTAATGTTCACTTCCATGTGGTCAGTTCCCTTGGAAATTTGCATGGGAGGCAGCTGAGCTGCAGAAGAAAGAGCCCTGAGCGTGGGCTCAGAAGGCTGGCAGTGAGAAGTACTCTAGCACGCACAGGCTTTGTGTGACTTAGGTTCATTACATCATCTTTTCTCTGTGTTTCCTTACCAGACAATGGAGATGAAATACCCACGTCACAGGGTTATTGTGAAGGTCAAATGAGATTTTGGCTGTGAGTATGATTTGTAAACTCTAAGGCTTAGAAAGTCAGGGATTGTTATTCTTATTTCATTGTTCCCTTGATTCAGGTCAAATCCTGTAATTAGCAGCCTCAGACCTAGATAAGGAGAGTTCCGTGTCTTAGCCAAGTTCAGTGGTGGCTGAATTCTTCTGGGCAATCCTCAAGATGATAGAAATATGGCACTGCCCGCCCCGAGCTGGAGTCTGGAGTTGGTGGTACTTGGTCAGTCCCCAAATCCTACCCACCCGTCCCCACTTCCCAAGCCCCAGCCTGGATCTTGGCCCTTTTGCCCTCACCCCCACTCCCATCTGTATTGGCTGGCTCTCTTTACCTTTTGCTTGTCCCTTGGCAGGAGCTGTGTGGTCAATTTGTGGCAGAGACAGGATATGTTCACCAAATGTCCACATACTCTTGGTTGGGGTAGTGAAATGTAGGCAGAAATGACGTGTGTGTGTGTGTGTGTGTGTGTGTGTGTGCATGTGTTTTCCCCTAGGCAGAGATGGTTAAGAGCCAGTGTTCCCCTTTTGTGTCTCCTGTCCCCTGTTGGAGGCCATCTATAAGGCAGAGGAAGGCCACTTGACCCACATGACATGAACAAGAAATGAATCCTTGTTGTAATAAAGCCACTGAGATTTGGGGGTTAATTGTAGCCTAGCAGTGCCCCCACCAATATATTTCCTGCTATGGGTCTACACAGAGAGGAGGAGGAAGGACCCTATTCTGGGAGAGCAGCATGAGTAAAGATATACCGTGTATGGGAGAAGGAGAACTTTGGTGTGGATGGAGTTGAGGTTCCTAACATAGCGGTTAGGGTCACACCCTTTGAGTTCTGGCTCTGCCATTGACTGGCTGTGTGCTTTGGGCAAATTACTACTGAGGCTTGGTTTCTTAACTATAAATTGCAGACAATAGCAGCACCCAGCCGTGGGGCTGCTGTGAAGATTGAGTGAGTGCTTAGCTCAGTGCCTGAATTAGGGTAAGTGCCTGATAAAAATTAGCTATGGTAAATCTCAGTCACTGTTATGCCAAGGAACCACTGGGAAGCTGATTGCAGGGCAAAGACAAGTGTTTTTTCTGTTCTTACAGTAATCTGGAGCCTAAGATGGTGAAAAGTAGGAGACAAGGACATAGGGAGTCCTGCGGGCACCTAGAAGTGATTCATCACCCTGCGTTCCGTCCCTCCAACAAACTAAAAAATTAAAAAAAAAAATACATCATTCTCTGAATCTGTCAAGGAGTCTCTAACCAACAGCACAATAGATTCTGAAATGCTGGGGTTATTGGGGAAACCCTTTTCTAGTCCCGCTGCCTCCTTTTTTTGTTGAAAAAAATAGCAAAGTCAGGAAGGGAGGCAAGGCCAGTGACATCTTGGTAGGAAGGGCAGCAACAGGAAACGACATCAAGGCGAAGTGCCTGTCCTTGGGGCCGGCTCCCTGCTGTGTGAGGAGCTTGGTGGGGAGGGTGGTGGAATCTCTGTCCCTGGGGAATTCTGGTCCAGGGCTCTCGGCTTGCAGTCCACAGGCCTGGGTGAGCAGGAGAGCAGGGTGGTGGGAAACCAGGCGGTGCTTTACTGAAGTTCAATCTCAGAGCCACAGGGGGTGGGGATAAGTACCGTGAGTCTGCAACCATATTTCTGGCAGCCTCGTAGGAGCACGGGTGAACTGAGTTGTATTGGAAAGGCTGGTCACAGCGGACATGGTGGGTCTTGTCTGCTCAGCATCCATTTTCCTGTCTCCTGGATACGGAGCCAGCTCTAAATCCCTGGGTTCAGCGGGGCCGCCTCCCTGTCCAGCTCCAGGGCAGGGCAAGCGGTCTAGGCCTGACCACCCACTCCATATTAATTCTTCCAGGCTGCTGTGATTGGTTCAGGGGTGGGCATGTGACCAAACTTGTCCAGTGGGATTCCATTTGTGAACTTTCTTTTGAACTCTTGAGGACTAGACTGTCTCTTTTCACTGGACTCACAGTAGGGAAGGATATGGGCCTGGACCTTTTGGAAGCTACTCAGGCCAGGGAGAAAATCTGCCTAAGGCTAATATAGCAAAGCAAAGTGCTGTACCCTGATGCCACTGTGTGTGAGCCCCCGGATCCGGTCATGCCTGAAGGCTGATGGAACTTTTCAGTTATTTGAGAGTTGTGATTGTTACACTGGTTCTCCAAAAAGCATCTCTGGCTGTCTGAACACTGTCAGATGTGGGGGGGGGGGTCTCACCACCAGGGTGCATTTCCGCTCTCCACTCTCGCTCTCAGTTCACAGTGGACTGCTTACTCTGCACCTGCTTGTGAGCTGGGCTCTTGGGATTGACACATGAATAGGACTTGGGCCTCATCTCCAGAGAGTCATAGTCGGGAGAGGGTGACAAATGTAGCTAGAATGGTTCAGTGCAAGATGTGCTGTCAGGGGAACTAAGAGGAGGAAGGAAACCTGACTCCTGGCGGGAGAGGCGTGTTAAGTAAGGCTGTTGAGAGGAGGTAATATTCATTCTGTTCAACAGGCATTTATAGGCTATCTGCTGTGTGCCATATACTCTGCCAGGCACTGGGGATGTAAGGACACGGCGCCTGACCTCAAAGAGCCGACAGTCTGGTGACAGCGGGGGCACCTGACTTCTCAGAATAATCTGCGCGTACCGGGCAGGATCGTGGAGCTGTTAGAACAAATAACCAAGAAACTAGACTTGACTTTGGGGTATAGGGGAGGCTTCTCCGAAGAGGAAGGAGGAGCAGGAATTAAGGGGGACAAGTGGGGCGGGGGAGGCATCCTTGGCAGAAGGGAAGAACATATGCAAAGGTCTGTGGTGGGAAAGGGGCGAGGCCACCAACCAAACACGACAGATTGTTGGGCTGTGTAACTGGGAAGTTAAGACCCATGGTTCTTAACTCCAATGGCTTTCTCATGCCAGGTAGTTTTTTTATTTTTTATTATTTTTTTAATTTATTTAAAAATGTATTTAATATTTGTTTTTCTGGGGGGGAGAGAGAGAGAACAAGTGGGGGAGGGGCAGAGACAGAGACACACACAATCTGAAGCAGGCTCCAAGCTGTCAGCAAAGAGCCGGATGCGGGGCTTGAACTCGCCAACCATGAGATCATGACCTGGGCCGAAGTCGGACGCTTAACCGACTGAACCACCCAGGCGTCCCTTCATGCCAGGTGGTTTTTAAATCAAGCCGAGTACCACTTTTCTCATCTGTGACACGGGATAACAACACCTGCTTTTCAGGCTTGTTGTGGGGGCTCACTGAGGAGAAGTGTTCAAAGGGCCCGGCAGAGGGAAGGCAGTCACCAAACAGGGACGATCACCAGTGTCCTCCTCCCGCTCAGGCCCGACCAGATCACCGTGGTGGAGGTTGGTTTAGGCGGTCTTTGGGTTCCCAGAGTTTTTACTTTCCTTCTGGGGGCCCTTCTCCCCATTCACCAGCTCCCTGCAGCTCTGCCCCCAGGGGCCCTTGAGCCCAGCGGCCCTTTGGGGACCAAGAAATGGGTCAGGCAGGGTGTGTTACAGGCTGCACTGTGTCTCCTCACTTCCAAATCCATATTGCCCCGGACCTCTGCATGTGAGGAGACAGGGGCCTGCAAGAGGTAATTAACTTGAAATGAGGTCACTAGGGTGGGCTCTAACCCAGGATGTCTGTCCTCATGAGCAGAAGGGATTGGGACACAGATACGTACAGGTGCGTACAAGCCAAGGACAAAGGCCCCAGAAAGAGCCGAGCCAACTGATGCCTTGATTTTCACTGACTCCTAGCCTTCAAGGCTGAGAAAAGAAACGTCTGTTGTTTGAGCCGTTTGTCACGGCCGCCTGAGCAGACTGAGACGGAGGCGGAGGGAGAGGCACAGAAAGGCAGCTGGGCCCACGGGTCACGGCCGCGCACCTAGCGGCCACCTCCTAAATGCTTCACCTCCCACCTTCCACCTGAGGCTGGGAGAGGAGCAGGCACGCTCCTCCCCTGGGACACAGTGATAGAGCAGGAGAGAGAGAGAGAGACAGAGGCCTCGGGAACAAAGGGGCTTTGTCCTGCTCCTGCTTCGTTCACCTGTGCTGGGGCAAGCATCAGTAAAGTGGGGCATCTCTCGAAGTGGGCTGGAGTCAGACGTCCTGGGTTCTCGTGTCCTGACTCCACTACTTCCTGGCTGTGTGACTTTGGGAAAGCTGCTGACCCTCTCTGTGCCTCATCTTTCTCATCACTGAAATGGGAATAATAAGCATATCTACCCCACTGGGTTGTTGTTAAGATTAAATGAATATTTAGCGCAATGCTGGGCACAGACTAAGGGCTAGAGAGCACTGGGATTACTCCCTTCTTAGAACCTCACTCTTAAGATGAGATGAACATTCCTGGCCTCTTGAGATTAGGCTAAGGCTGAAATAGGACGTCCCGAGATGTTTCAAGATGTTGGACATGAGAGAATCCACAAGCGTTAGTTGTTGAATTAGTCACTCAGCTCGAGTCCTGGCTCTGTTACCCCTGGGAGAAGTCACGTCCTGTCTGGGTCTCAATTTGCCTCTCTATAAAATGGCTCAGCTGACTCATGTCCCCGCCTGTCTCATACTCATGGTGAAATGCAAATAAAGTAGCAGGTGTGAAATCGCTTGGTAAGACTGAAGCCTCATGCCAACATGATAAGAGCCAGTGTTTGGGGCTCTACCATTATCTGGCATTCTTCTGCGTGTCTGGTGTATATTTCTCATTTAGTCTTTGAAGAAGTCTGTGAACTTGGCCCTATAATTCCCCGTTTTATAGATGGGAGAACCGAGGAGAAGGACATTCAGTAATTTGCTTAAGACTACACGTAAACTGGGATTTGCCTCCGTGCGTCGAACGTGGGTGCTCACACCCCTTAACCACAGGGCAGTGCTGTCCAGTAGAACCTTCTGCGGTGACGGAGATGTTCCATAGCTGCCTATCCGATACCTAGAGCCCTAGAACCCTTACATGTGGCTAGTGTGACAGAGGAACTGAATTTGTAATCTAATGAACTTTCAACTAATTAAAACGAGAATTTCGATAGCTACACGTGGTTCCCAGCTCTCGTATTAGATGGACACTAGGCTATACTGCTTCCTGAATGAGGTGCTAACGCTACATTTCAGGTGGCATGCAAGTGAGTAAACAGGGGATTCTCCAGACCCCACAGCTACTGAGCCATGTTGCAATGCACTGCTCCTGGCCTTGAACCCAGGCTTCAAGCCAGTCCTGGCTCTTCCCTGCTGGTCCTGTAGAGAACAGACTGCCCCTCCCTGAGAAAGGGTCAGAGGATTTTTCTGCAACAGAGACCAGACCTCCCATGTCCCTGGTGGGTGGTGGCAGGGGAGGCTGAACACCCTTCCTGGATCTCCTTACCTCGCACCTTTCCAGGCCCTGAGCTGCCCCGGCGAGAGAGAGAGAGAGAGAGAGAGAGAGAGAGAGAGAGAGAGAAAGAGAGGGGGCGGGGAGGGGGGGGGAAGCTGGAGGCGGAAGCGGAGCCCAAGCTCCTGCATTTCCTCTCTGAGCTGGAAGCCCAGCTGGCTGGCACTCAAGGCTTAATTAGCTGAAATAACTGAATAATAATCTTTAAAACGATAGCGGGAGAGCCCAGGCCGCGCTGCTTCTGATCATTCAGCGGCCCGGCATGAGCATCTTGTTGCCAGCTCGGCTGTGACAAGTTGGCCAGGCTGAGCAGGATGACTCCAGTGTGCCCCGTTGAGGCGCTCTCTGCCTCTGCGTGATGGGAGAGATGAGGTTCAAGGTCTTTGGGGGGCCTGGTTCCGCATCTGTGGGATGGAGACCATACTCACTGAGCAAGACGGTTGCGAGGACTCAACAAGAGGCTTTGCAAACCGGAAAATACTCCCAAGGAACTAGAGCAGACAGGCTGCGTGGATGATGGGGACACTGGCACCTGCTGCTGAGTGACCTGGGGCATGGCACTTCATGTCCGTAAGCCGGTTTCCTTCTCTGGAAGGTGGAGACCACCCACCTCTGAAGGTCGTCCGGGAGGACGGAATGAGCACTGTGCAACAGTGCTTCGTCCAAGTGCCCGGTGCACAGCAGGCACTGAGCAAATAGCACTTTCCTGTTTTTGGTTTTCTCTCATCTTTCTGCTGGATCTTTGGAGACATTCCTAGTTTGGGAGGAGAGGGAAGGACTTGGTTGGGAGGTTGGAAAGAGCTGATGTTCCCGAAACAGCTCTCCCCTAATACCTACCAGGACTCTTCTGAGTGGTGTAGAGTTCAGGGGTGCTGGGGCCTTTGAGGTTTAGGAGAGCCGAAGAGGCAGCGAGGAAGCCTCTTTCGAGGACCCGCCATGCGTGTTCTTCCCTGAAACCCAAGCGAAGGAAAGTCCTCCAAAGATAACAGGTTACTTTCCCTGGAACTATCAGCTTGGACAAGAGGAAATGGCCATTTTTCTAGGTCGCAAGTTGGCCGAATGTAAGCAAGACTCGCGAAATAAATAAGGCCATTTCCCTCGACTTCAGTTAATTAAGTCTGCGTTAAGCAATGTGCTGTTTCTATGCGCCTATTTAAGGACCTGGTGGGGGGGGGGGAAGGTATAAATGTTTTACTAATGAGATTTAAATAGCCCTTCAAAGCACAACAGGAGAGAGGCCGTCAGGCAGGATATAACTGATTGCCAAGTTATTTATCAGAAAACGATTAGTGCAGGATTTGAGAAGAGGGAGAGGCTCTTCCCCAGTGAATGGGGTGACGGGCAGGTGGAGCAGAAGGAGGTGGGGTTTCAGTTGTCTCTGGAAGGATGGTTAGCAGCTTCAGTAGGTAGAGAGGGGTCAGACTGAGGCTCCTGGCAGAGAGAAACAGCATGACCAAGGCCTGGGGACTCACTGGGGCAGGGAGACCGGGTCTGGTAAATAAACACTTCTGCACCTAACACAGAGTGGGTACCAGTATATATGCGATAACGGAACGAATGAATGAGTAGATGAAACGTGTGTGAAGATGAGCAAACAGATGTTATCGGGGGGGGGGTGGTCAGTGGGAGATGAAGCAGTAAAGTTTGGTTGTGGGGAGTTCTGAACACAGAGGAGTTTGGATATCACTCATAGGACACAGGGGTTCCCAACTATGAATTCGACAAATACATATCATGTGTCAAGTGAGTTCTAGGGGTGAGAGAAAAGCCCTGGGAGATCTCCTAAGTTGCTGATTTTAAGTTGTCGTGGTCGTGGAAAGCAGAGGCCACTCTGATTAGTCGGCATAGGTTAGATTACGTTGCAGTCACAAACAGCCCCGGATTCCAGGGGCTTAAAGCCATGGAGATCTGTCTGTGGCTCACACTGCAGTCCCACCCCAGCTCGGCTGTAGCATGACCCCGTGGTATCTTCGCCCCAGGATCTGGCTGATAGAGCAGCCTATATCTGGGGCATGACTGCTTTTGGAACAGAGGGGGGAAAAAAAAAAAAACAAAACCCTGGTAAAGTACATGCTGGGACTCACAGCTTCTGCTTAGAAGTGACACATTTCCTGGCTAAAGCAAATCACACGGCCAAGCCAGATGTCAGTGGGGTGGGGCAGCATAATTCCCCCTTCCCAGTAAATTTATTCGAACGGTAGAACTACTACAGTGTCTTACTGAAATTCTGTGTAAAGTAAGACGAAGCAGACCGGGGAGATAGACAGTAGGGAGAGAGATGGTCTGGGGAGACATTCTTGGGTTAATCTAAGTCTGAGCTTTGCAATCCTGCCCCCAACCCCAGCAGTACAGAAACCACTTTTTGCTTGTGTAGCCATTCGTAGCCATGTTCTGGATAGTTCTTTGTAGGGTGGGACAGGTTACCTCATTTGTGGGACCCGGTGCCAAATGAAAATGTGGGGCCCCTTGTTTGGAAATGATTAAGAATTTCAAGACAGTGACAGCAAAGCAGAAAACCACGCGTGGAGAATTTTTAAGTGTAGGCACTGGGCCACTGTACCAGTTGCACACTCGTGAAGCTGGCCCTGCATATAGGTGACCTCTGGTTCCATCAGGTCCCGGCTGGCTTGAGCTTCCCTCTCTTCTGCCTTTCACTCAGCCTTTCTCTTCTCTGCTGGGCAAGGCCGTCCATCTCTCTTTGGCTTGACGACCATTTCCCTCCCATCCCCCATAAATGCTTATGCTTGAGAAGTCCTCCATGAATTGGGTGCAGGACCAAAGGGAGAAGCAGGAAACAGGGGAGCTAGGGGCAAGACTGTGAGGCGACATCAGGGCTATGGCATTTCCAACGGCCTTCACCCTCGCTTTCCACCGCAACTGCTTCGTACCTTCTCCATTCCCTTCAAACCCCCGACCTGCTCCCCTCTGTCTTCCTGTTTGTCCATCAGATGAGAAGATACATCTTCCCAAACCCAGGTCTTCAGATCTTCCAACACCGGTACTGACCCCAAACCCCCCAGGGAGACAGGGCTGCTGTCCTGCTGCAGAAAGTGAGTCCTCCCACCTCTGCTTAGGATCCCTCCCTTGCCCTACATTGTCATTTATCCCTTTCTGCCTTCATCTGTTTCACTCCTTCTTTCAACAGGATCCTTTCTGTTGCCTTCTATTTTTTTTTTTAAATTTTTTTTCAACATTTATTTATTTTTGGGACAGAGAGAGACAGAGCATGAACGGGGGAGGGGCAGAGAGAGAGGGAGACACAGAATCGGAAACAGGCTCCAGGCTCTGAGCCATCAGCCCAGAGCCCGATGCGGGGCTCGAACTCACACACCGCGAGATTGTGACCTGGCTGAAGTCGGACGCTTAACCGACTGCGCCACCCAGGCGCCCCATGTTGGCTTCTATTTTTTGAATAACAGCTCTATTGAGATGTACATCCCATCCCACACATACAATTCACCTACCTACGTAAGTGTGCAATTTAATGGTTCTGAATGTATCCAGAGTTATGCAGTCATCACTACAATCAGTTTTAAAACATAATATATATTTGTGTCTTTTAAATGCTTATTTTCAGAGTCTTTAAATGTTTATTTATTTTGAGAGGGAGCTAGAGAGCATGTGCACATGAGCAGGGGGAGGGGCAGAGAGTGAGGAGAGAGAAAGAATCCCAAGCAGGCTCCATGCTGTCAGCACAGAGCCTGACTTGGGGCTTGATCCCATGAACTGTGAGATCATGAACTGAGCTGAAATCAAGAGTCAGACGCTCGACGGACTGAGCTGCCCAGGTGCTCCCAATTTTAGAACATAGTTAAAACTCTCTGACCAACTCCCCCTGCTCAATAATTGTACCCCTTCCCACCTCCCCTCCCAGCCCTAATACACTTTCTATCTCTATAGTTTTTCCTTTTCTACATGTTTAAACTAAGTGGAATCATACAATGTGTGATTCTTTGTTACTGTTTTCATTTAGCATCGTGTTTTCAAGAATCATCCGGATTGTAGCATACATCAGCACTTCATTCTTTTTTGTATTGCCAAATAATATTCTGGCGACATGTCATTTTACTTGATAGACTTTGGGTTGTTTCCACTTTTTGGCTATTAGGAATAATGTTTATATGAACATTCGTGTGCAAGTGTTTTGTATGGACACATCTCCATTTCTGTTGGGTATATACCTAGCAGTGGAATTGCCTGGTTATATGGTAATTCTATGTTTAATCTTTTGAGGAATTGCCAGACTGTTTTCCAAGGTGGCCGCACCATTTTACATCCCACCAGCAGTGTGTGAGTTTTCTGATTTCTCCACATCCTCACCAACACTTGTTATCGGCTTTTTTATTACAGGCCTCCTTGTGGGTGTGAAATGGTATCTCACTGTGATTTTGCTTTGCATGTTTATTCCTTTTGATGCTATTGTAAATGGTTTTCTTAATTTTACTTTCAGATTGTTAATTGTTAGCATTTGGAACATATAATTGATTTTTGTATATTGATCTTGTATCCCACAACTTTGCTAAAGTCTTTTGTTAGGACTAATAGTTTTAAAATGGATTCCTTAGGATTTTTTATTTATTTAATTAATTTATTTTTTTAATGTTCATTTATTATTGAGAGACAGAGAGAGACAGAGCATGAGCGTGGAAGGGGCAGAGAGAGGAGGAGACACAGAATCTGAAGGAGGTTCCAGGCTCGAGCTGTTAGCACAGGGCCCGACGCGGGGCTTGAACTCACAAACCCAGTGAGATCATGACCTGAGCTGAAGTCAGAGGCTTAACCGATTGAGCCACTGGATTTTCTAAATAAAAGATCATGCCACCTGCAAAAAAGGATAGTTATATTCTACCTTTACAATATAGGTGCTTTTTATTTCGTTTTCTTTCTTTTAAAATTTCATTTTCTTGACTAATTGCTCTGTATAGAGTCTATAGTGTAATTTGGAGTAGAAATAGCAAAACTGGACGTCTTTGTCTTGTTCCTGATCTTAGGGGAAAAACATTCAGTCTTACCATTAAATATGATGTTAACTGTGGATTTTATTTTGTAGATGCTTGTTCAGGTTAAGGAAGTTCCCTTCTATTACTAGTTTTTGAAATGTTTTGATCATGCTGAGGTGTTGAATTTTGTCTGATGGTCTCTCTGCATATATTGGAATGATTGTGTAGTATTGTTTCTTCACTCTATTGAAATCGTGCATTACATTAATTGAAGTTAAACTGACCTTGCGTTCCTGGGATAAATCCCAGTTTTGGCTAATGTTTGTATGTTGTTGTATTTTGTTTGCTGTTTTTTTTGCGAGGGTTTTGTTGTCTGTATTTGTAAGAGATACTGGCTTGTAGTTTTCTTTTCTTGTAATGTTTTTGTTTGGTTTTGGTATCAGAGTAATAATGACCTCATAGAGTTGGGACTGTCTTTTTTCTTCTTTTCTTTCTTTCTTTCTTTCTTTCTTTGTCTCTTTCTTTCTTTCTTTCTTTCTTTCTTTTTGAAATTTCTATGGAGAATTAGTATTATTTGTTTTTCTTTTGCTGCTTTTCATTTTTTCTCTTTACCTCTGGCTTTCAACATTTTTATTATGATGTGTCTGGGTGTAGAACTCCTTGCATTTACCTTACTTGGAGTTTGTTGAGATTCCTGGAGGGTTTTCATTAAATTTGGGAAGTTTTCAGGCATTATGTCTTTGCATTTTTTTCTTCTTTATATCCTCTTCTAGTAATTCCATTATGCAATATTAAAATTTTTAAAAATGTTTATTTATTTTTGAGAAAGAGAGGGACAGAGTGCGAGTTCAGGAGAGGCCAAGAGAGAGGGAGACACAGAATCCGAAGCAGGCTCCAGGCTCTGAGCTGTCAGAACAAGGCCCGACACAGGGCTCAAACTCACGGACTGTGAGATCATGACCTGAGCTGAAGTTGGACACTTAACCGACTGAGCCACCCAGGTGCCCCTTGATAGTCTCTTTTTGATGGAACATTGCCCTCATATCTCTATTCCTTCTTTAAGCACGATTCTTTTTACTTCCTTGAACATATTTATAATGGCTGCTTTGGAGTCTGTTACATCTGACATCTGGGCTGTCTCACAGATGGTTTCTGTTGCTGCTTCTTTCCCTTCTCCCATTGCATGGACTACACTTTTTAGTTACTTTGCATGTCTTGTAATTTTTTCTTGAAATCTGGACATTTTAGGTAATATATTGTAGAAACTCTGGAGACTGATACCCTCTCCCTCCCTGGTTTATTTCTGTTGTTGTTCATGTGTTTGGTGACATGGTTGAACTATTTTAGCAAATTATATTTCACCCTTAACATGAAGCTTCTTATGTTGCTCTTCACAGAGTATAGCTTTGGGCGTGCACATAGTTGCCCTAGGATGACTAGTTTTAGCAGGATTCTCTTCTCTGGTCTCTTTCTCTGGTGTCTCTATTAAGCTGCTTGCCTCTGTTATTATCACATCCCACTCTTAGCCTCCACTCATTTTCTTCTGATGGCTCTATTGTTGCTGACAATGCCTTGGGGCATACATTGCTCTCCAGTCTGATCCAATTAGGTTTGGGCATCTTTGCAGAGGTAGATTTAAAGGCAAGTCTTTGAGGTTTGTTCTGACCCAGGAGAGCCCTTCTTGGCTGTCTCTTACCCTGATTCTTTCTGGTAAGCTAGTTGGCCTATGGTTTAGCTTGTTGCTTTAACGGATCTACTAGCTTCTTAATTACTTACCACCAAAATCCTCATTGTTTTTGTGAACGCTCTTAGGTTTGAAATTCCCCACATTCCATTTCAAATATATTCAGTCTCTCTGGGGAAGAACTTTGGAGGTTTCCATTTGTATTAACTGCTTCCCCTCCTGGACAAAAATCTTTGAACCATTTCTTCAGAGATGAGGGCTGGGACAGTGTTCCTTTGGGAGCGACAACAAGCAGAGCACTGAATGATGATGGTAGCCTGTAGCTTTCTTGGCTTGCTTCTCCTTGTATGGAAGGAACCTCCACCCTACGACTAAACTGGGGTAAGGGCAATCAGAGGCTCCATATTCTCAGTCTGCTATGCCTGAGGTTAAGCCCCTGATCTATGAGTGAGGACTAAGTGGAGGGAGTGAGCCCCTGATAGTTTGACCACCTTTGCCAGGAGGTTAGCCTCTGCACCTTAGAGTTTGAGGAAATGAGAAATGCTAGTGGTCTGCCTTTACCCATGAAATACTCTATCCCTTGACTGGGAACTTAGGGGAGAAGGAGGCCCATTTTATTCAGACAACCTGCCCAAATTGGAGCTTCCATTGTCTTGTTGAGATGAAGAGTGGGTGAAGGAGACCCAAGTTTCACAAACTCTCACTGTACCTACTGAGATTTAGTTCTGAAATAAATCTTTATTCGTGTGCTATACTCCCTTACGACAATTTCTAGAGACTTTCAGTGGTTGAGTGTAATCATTGTCACCAGTGATGGTTCTTTCCTGGGGAGTGGGTCTGTGGCACTCCTCACCCTGCCATCCCAGAGGCCTCCATTGGCTTCTGCAGAAGCTCAAATCTTTGCCATTAAAAAAGTTCTGTCCTGCTCTAACTTCTTTTTGTCCTGCTCTATTTCTTTTTGGTTTCACTGTCAAAGTTCTAGTAAAAGTTCTATATTTCCTCCTTTCCAGCCTTCTCCTCAATCATTCCAAACAGACTTTCCAGGCCCATGGGTCCTGAGAGAGCTGCTTATAGCCCAAGGTCAATGGTGCCTCCACATCTTGACGTCCATCAAGTACTTGTCTCTCATCTTATTTGATCTATCAGCAGCATCCCAACACTGCTGACTATTCCCTCCTTACCTTCCCCTAGGTTCTGTGACTTGGCACCCACCTGGATTGCCTCCTATGTCCATGACTGCTTGCTCTTGGCCTCCTTTATAGGCTTGGTCTCTGTTGCCAGCTGTTAAAGGAATAGAGATCCTTAAGGCTCTGGCACGAGTTCTGTCTTAGTTACCAATTTCTCAGAAGCGATTACCCCCAAATCTCACAGCTTAAATAACAAACATTTATTATCCCATGGTTTCTCTGGGTCAGGAATCTGTCTGTGGCTTAGCCAGGTGTCTCTGGAGTAAAATCTCCCAAAGCTGCAGTTCAGGTGTTGGCCAGGGCTGATTAGTTATCTGAAAGCTCGACCAGGACTGTAGAATCTGCTTTCAGTCTCCCTCATATGGCTATTGGCAGGATTCACTTTGTCACAGGATGTTGGATTAAGGGCCTCAGTCCCTCACTGGCTGTTGGCCAGAGGCCTCCTTCAGGTCCTTGTCATGTGGATCTATCCATAGGGAAGCTTATGGTGGTCGACTTCCCTCAGAGCAAGTAATTGAGAGAGAGGGCATCCAAGATGGAAGCCAGACTTTTTGTGACTTAATTTGGAAGTGACATGCCATCACTTTGACCAAATTCTACTTTTTAGAAGTGAGTGATTAGGTCCAGCCCACATTCCAAGGGGTTGCACAAGGGCATAAATACAGAAGGTGGGGATGACTGGGGCCATCTTAGATGTTCCCTCCCACAGGCTCCCTTCTCTTCTCACACTCTACCTTCTCCCTAGACCCCCTCAGACACTTTTAGACATTAATTACCAGCCACGCAGAAGAGGAAGGCGATTCATAAACTTATGTTTTCAGACCAAGGCTCCTCTCTGACTTCTAGGCTCACATCTCAATCACCATTTCTCTTGGATGTCTCAAAGGCTGCTCAAATACAAAGCGTTCAGAATTGGACTCGTGGGTTTTCCCCAAACCTGGCCTTTCCCCATGATTTCCTACGAGTTGGTTATGGTACAGCGATGCTGTGAGCCACAGGCAGAGGTGTGGCTCAGCTCTCCTCCACGAGGTGTCCAGCTGTTCTATCATTCCTCCACCTGTTGTCTTCATCTACATGGTCACCGTTGACTCACTAGCCCCATGCCCCTGTTCCAGGAAGTGAAGGGGAAGCAATGTCCTTTTTGAAGGATGTGACCCAGGTAAAGTACCTATCACTTCTATCCATGCCCTGTGGACAGTTAGAGAGTAAGGTGTTGTGAGGGAGGCTGAACATGCCAGTCTCTAGTCACATAGCCGTGACCCCAGTTAATACATGGGAGGGGGGTTATTTTATTGTCTAGACTGGGTTCCCTCCGGGACAGAATCTGAAGCAGGAGGCTTGTGTGCTCTTATTTTATGAAATAAGAGAAGTCCTTGCAGAGCTGGGACAAGGGCAGGGGAGCCTGAGAAGATCTGAAGTGGCCTGTGAGAGGACTCCAGTATAATCCCTCAACAGAGAAGGAGAAAGTAGATCCTGGGGTTCACTTACCACTTTCTGCCACACCCTGTTTCCATGAATGACACCCCATTCATTTAGCTCCAGCAAGTGAGACGCATAAGAGACACCCTGATGTCTCCCTTTTCCTTATCCCTATATCCAATCGAAAATATCTCTGAAATCTCTTCACTTCTCTCCATTTTGACCACCACACTCTTAATCAAAGCTTCTATCGTCTCTTGTGAGAACAAATGTCTCCTGAATGAACTCTTGTCCTTCTTCCTTCTCCACACATAGTCTCTACACACAGTCATAGTCTGTAATGCCAGTTGGATCTTGTCACTATGCCCTGCTAATTAAAACCTTTGTACAGTTCTCCATTGCTGGGCGGATAAGGGCAAACTCCTCAAGGTGGTCTACAAAGCCCCATGTGGCCCGGCCCTTAGCCTCCCCTTGGGACTCAGTCTCCAGTGTCTGCACCTACTTACTTTCGGCCTCCCAAGCTCTAGGCTGCCTCAGGACCTTTGCATATGCGCTGCCCCATGTTTGCTGTAATGGTTTGTCATCCTTTTCTTCTACCTGCCTTCTCATCTTGAAGCTGTCAGCACCGTGATCATTTTCTCAGGAGAATATTTCTTGTTTTTCCTGACTCGGTCAAACCCCTGTTACATATGTATTCAGTTATGGATTCTTCAATAGGCAGACTAAGTATGTATTTTGCATTTCAGGTTTTAGTGAAACTGAGTCATTTCTAATGTTTTTGGCGTGCTGTTTGATTTTTCAAAAAAATAGTATCAAAGAAATCATTGTGGGAAAGACAAGACTTTTTGGGGATTTCATTACACTTGCCTTTTTGATTGTTTGTTTCTTTAAATTTTGAATTGATTGTGGGGAACCTCTAAGAGTCAGACTCTAAAACTCTGGCTGTAGATGTAACTTGCATTCCTTGCTTTCCACTGCTGGAGCTTAACTTTTTATTTTTTATTTTTTTCTTTGTCATTAGTTAGCAGATGTTGGGCTTCCCTGCTAGTCTCTGTTTTTTGAGGGTAGAGGCCTAGGTAGTATTTGGGCTCACCATCGAGCCTAGCATAGGTGCCCCACAGAGGAGAAACGAAACACTCATTCGTTACATGGGGGAGTCACAGGAGCCCGGAGCGGCCACTGATTGACTCTTTCCCCCTCCTCTCTGCGCCCAAGTTCACCCGTCTTATCAGAGCATTTGCTGCCGGAAACACAGGAAAATATTTCCAGGAAGAGAAAGAGGAAAAGAGAAAAAGCACACACACATTAGGAAAAAAACAAACAAACAAACAAGAAGAGTTAAATTTCTATGTAGCCTGTAGGGCCCCAGGGCTAAGACTGCAATAGCTTGGAGGGGTTACCAATGAAGACTGTTTGTGTATTCACACTTCTTGTTAGGGCCCACTCAACTGTGGGTCCACCTGTTTTCCATGCTAAACTTTGTGGGTGTAGCGGGAGAGATTTCAGTACAAATTTCATTGAGATAAAAGGTTCAGATAAGAAACTCTCAGTCTTTTTTTTTCCTTGCATGTATCACAGTTTATTCACTTACTTTTTAAATTTTTTATGAATATGACTTCGTGTCAAATTTGTTTACATACAACACCCAGCGCTCATCTCAACAAGCGCCCTCCTCTGTGCTCATCACCCATTTTCCCCTCTCCGCCCCCATCCACCGTCCGTTTGTTCTCTGCATTTAACAGTCTCTTGTGGTTTGCCTCCCTCCCTCCCTGTTTGTAACTATTTTTCCCCCTTCCCTTCCCCCATGTCCTTCTGTTAAGTTTCTCAGGATCCACATAGGCAGTGACCGTGGGGGAGGCTGCGATCGTTGTTATGCGTGGGACCACAAGGTGGCGCTAGGTGCTCAGAAATAAGATTCTTGCCTCCAGGGACGCGACGACCAACTTTTTTTTCTTTTTAAATCGGTTGTCAGTTTATTTTACAAAGTTTCCTTAGTCTTTTTCTAGTCCATAATTTTCTTTAATAAAGGAGTTACATTTTCCCCCTTTATATGTCTTTACAGAGTGACATGCTTGAGGAAGTGTGATGAATAACATTGAGGATGATTCAATGTCTCTGGTTTTCACCCTAAGTGAAAATGACAAGAACATTTCTTTTCCTACGTGAGTGTCATAATGTGATATTGGATAATATCAGCGCAATGTAACCACATTTCAGGAGATAACATGTAGCTCAAAACACTGAGCAGGGTGTAGGGACCTAGTGCTTGATTTTTCAGGAGACTGGGTACCCAGGCTGGGTTCTCAGATCTGTTCAGCCTCGGAATCATCAGCTGATTGGACTGTAGGTAAGTCCCCTGTTCTAAGGATTCTTAGCATAGCCCCAGAGCTGGAAGATTCTGGGGTTGGCAATTCCAGATGCCACGGGAGCCCAGAGGAAGGAGAGGTCTGGCTTACCTGAACCCCTTGGGGACTCACCCTTCAGGATCTCTGCCCCCAAGGCAGGGCCCAGAAGCCAGTGCTGGGAATCAGGCTCAGGGGAGGTCAAGGCTGAGTACCAGCTCATCCCCAGCAGATGTCAGCATCTCCCAGGTCAGAAGAACAGTAGATCCCAGCCTGGCCAAGATGTACCTTGGGAGGCAGCTCTGTGCTCTGGGTCTGGTAGTGACATCAGTATCCAGTGCCTAGTTCCATCTCCCCAGACACCCCTCGTCCCTGAGCAGTCACAAGGGCGAGAGATGCCGCAGGACCTGTGTTATGGCTTCTTGGCAAAGGCACATTGTCACTGGATACCTGTGGCACCTGTGGAGCCCTAGGGCTGATGGCTAACCCATCAGTCGAGCTCTGTGGCGTCCAGAGGCAGCTGCCTCTCTGCACTCGCACCGAGCTGTTGACTGTCCCACTGGCTGCTGTCAAAGCACTGGGCAGGTAGAGCAGGTCCCTTTCATACCTCAAGAAGCTGAGATAGTGTCATTTAAAAAAGAACAAGAAAAAAAAAAAAAGACAACTTCACAGATTGTCCAAAATCATGAGCTAGATGCCATGGTGTTAAGACTACAGACCTGGGAACCAGCCATCCTAGGTCTGATTCCTCCTTCCAATACTTAGAAATCGAGGGACTTAGACAAATTAATGTCTTTGTGCCTCAATTTCTGCATTTGTAAACTGGGAATATCATTCTTCCTATTTGTCTTAACTGGCTCTCTGGGTCCCATAGGGTAATTATGTGGATTAAGTAAGGAAACTGTAATAAGCAATGTTTGCTAGGCAATTGTTCTTGGCCAGTTGGCCAGGCACAGACTTAGTCTTTTGGTCTAGTATCTCATAATTCTGACGACTGCGATACGTTATTCCCCCCATTTAACAGTTAATGAAACCAAGGCTTGGAGGGATAGAGTAGCAGAGCTAGGATTGGGCACCAGGCGTTTTGGCCTCAGAGTTTACTCTCGTAACCATGGCAAAGCATGTTTGTCTTGCAAACTATTCTTCTGCTGGCATGGCCCTGTGAATTCCTGCGGGCCCTCGATGGCGGCCGGAGGGGACTTTTTCTTCACTTACCCTCATGGTGCAGACTGTTTACAACCAGGCTAGGGCTGCAGCGCCGTGCAGGAGAGCCTCCGAGGTCCCTGTCGGTGAAGCACCAGCAGGTTCTGCTTGGGTGCAGAAGCAGGGCCCCGCATTGGGAGAGTATATCTGGGCCGAAGAGATGGCAGCCTTCTCGAGTCAAAGTCAAGGGTTCAAATCGCCCCTCTGTCACTTGTAAGCCAAGTGCTCCCGAGCCAGTGATGTAACTTTCCAAACCTTGGTTTACCAATCTGTAAAATGGGAATGATAACAAAAATTATCTTATGACCTTTTAATGAATGTAAAAAAAACTTTGATGAAAACTGCACTGGGGGAGGCATTTAAAGGTGCTTATGAAGTGCCTGACAACTTTTACCTATCAGGATGGTAGGTTTATCTGGAACCCTAGTTTAGGAAGAAGAGAAATCGCATCCCTATTGGATTGTGCCTTGGGACAAAAAAAAAAAAAAAAAAAAAAGAAAAGAAAAGAAAAGAAAAAATCTGAGTCCTTCCCCTAAAACGGAACTTTGGTCTGGACAATTTGCCTCCATTTCCTGATGAGCTTCCCCTTCCTAATCTACCCTCAGAGGTGCCTCCAGAGTGAACATCTAATTTTTTAAATGTTTTTATTTATTTTTGGGAGAGAGAGAGAGCGTGCATGTGTGCGCCGGGGAGGGGTAGAGAGAGAGGGAGACAGAGGATCTGAAGTGGGCTCTGTGCTGTCAGCACAGAGCCTGTTATGGAGCTTGAACACATGAACCGTGAAATCATGACCTGATCTGAAGTCGGATGCTTAACTGACTGAGCCACCCAGGCGCCCCTCCAGAGTGAACATCTTAATTTTTTTTAAATGTTTACTTATTTTTGAGAGAGAGAGAGAGACAGACAGACACACAGAGTATGAGCGGGGGAGGGAGGGCAGAGAGAGAGGGAGACGCAGAATCCAAAGCAGGCTTCAGGCTCTGAGCTATAAGCACAGAACTGGACGCGAGGCCCGAACTCATGATCCGCGAGATCATGACCTGAGTCGAAGTCGGATGCTCCACGGACAGAGCCACCCAGGCACCCCCAGAGTGAACATCGTACAGCTTCCAGGTGATCCTTTAGCTCAGTGTGGTCCAATAGGAATATGATGGGAACTGCATAGGCAATTAAGTTTTTTCCAATAGCCGCATTAGTAACATAAAAAAAAAAAACAGGTAAAATTCATTGTAATAATATATTTTATTTACCCCAATATATTCAAAATAATATCATTTGGACGTGTAATCAATATAAAAAATTACTAATGAGATGCCTTACATCTTGTCTTTGCAACCCGGCGCGCACTGCGTGCCTGTGGCTCTTCTCCGCTCTCTCTCACCGCGTTTCAAGTGCCCGATAGCCACTTGTGCTGAGCAGGTGACGTACCGGGCAGCGCGAGTCTAGCTTTTCTGGGTCACCTTAATGGCCACAAAATGGTGGTTGGCTTTCTCCAGCCATATGTAACTTTAGCCCCAAGACATCTTAAGCTCTTCATTTTGCATCTCTGCACCTTTGCCACATCTTTCTGCCTCCATGGCTTCCCCCCCCCCCCCGGCCCCATGTTGGGTACCTTCCTGCTTGTGGAATTCCTCACACCAGCCCCCATAAGGCAGATGCTATAATGGCTCCCATTTTACAGAGGGGCAAACCGAGGCTTGAAATGATGGCTCCTTCGCCTACGGCAACGTGACTTGTGAGCAGCACCCTGTGCTCTCCTGAAGATAACCCTGTCGGATGAGCAGCTCTGCCCACTGTTGGGGCCGAAATGGGCTTCTAGAGGCAGGAGTGAGCATCTGGTCAGCAGAAGCATTCAAGAGGCCCCCCGGATGGCCCTGAGCCTCGGGGGCACTACAGGAGATGTCCATGCTGGATTGGAGCAGGGAGGCGGGTTGATGATGCTCTTGGCAGTTGTGAGGGTCTAGGAAATCTTCCTGTTCCCGGGGCAGCCGGGATGGGGGGGCCGTTGTCTGCAGTGCCTGCTCTGGCCCCCGGGGGTGGAGGGCTTAATTTCCTCCTTTGGCGGTGTGCACAGCGGGCCTTCCCCAACCTCCTGGGCCCTCGTCTGGCCTATGGGCTGCTGCTGGCGTTGGTCTTCTCCCCTGGAGGGCCCGGCCCCACATCCTCCTATTGTTAGAGCTGATACAGTACCTCATTAATTTAGACTCACTGTAAATATTTTTGGAAACACCCTGTTGCTCTCCTGAAGACTGGTAGGGCTGGGCGTGAGCAGGGTCAGGGTCCTGTCCACCTCTTCCTGACCTCCTTCCGGCCTCTGCTCTGTTTCCTGTCCTAGCTGCCTCCTGCCCCAGCCTCCTGTTAGGCTGACAAAGGCGAGTGAGCTCCAAGGAGAAAGGCTTCCTCCAGACTTGATCTTTAGGGATGGGAGGGGTAGGCGGAGTGGCACAGGGGACAGTGGGCCTGACCTGGTGGGGACACCTGGATGAATTCCCTTTCTCCCCTTGGGCCTCCCTTTCCTGATCAGTGGAGTCAAGCGTGTGGAATGGATTACTGGCTGCAGACTTTTCACCAGCACAGGCGACTTGGCTTGCTCTCCATTCTCCCCTACCAGTGCGTTGTCGTTTTGGAAGGATTCTGTTTACCTAACCCACTCTGTTTGTTAAATAATAATTAATTCATATTCTCAGTTCTTATTCATCAAAGCCATCTGGAGCACCAGGGAGTAACCAGAGCCACCATATCGAGCTGTGCAAATCTAAGCCTGAGGGGCGGCGACTTGACCTTTAGAGAGGGTTGTCTTATTAAGGGTGTGTGTGTGTGTGTGTGTGTGCGCCATTTCCAAAAGGTTTCATGAAATGCTGATGCTGCCTCTGTGGACCCTCCTTGCCGCCCACCCTCTTACTGTCTCCTAGCTTGGGTGGGGGGCAGTCAATGGCCTGGGTGAATTTTAGGAGTCTTTCCTATGTCAAGTCGTGGAAACCATCTAGCTCCCCGTCTAGGAGGTCCTAAAGAAAGCCCTAACTGCTCCCAAGGTTGTAGAAATTCTAGTCCTCGTGGCTGCAGAGAAACGGTCCCCACACACTTACTAGAGACCCACTTTGTTTAGGGAAGTGTGCTAAATAATGGGGGTGGGTGGTGTCAGGGGAGGGGTGAGGGGGTGGGTGAGGAAATCAGGAAAGGCTTTCAGAGCCTGGTTACCGGCAGCCTAACAAACACCCCATGAGGTGGGGCCCGTGGCCAGGAGAACGGATTCTGGTCTGATTTTGTCCATCGTCGATCTGCTACACGGAGTCAGGTTGCCTCCCTCTTTTGACTTCTTTAGCAAGATATCCACTTTTCCAGCCTCCTCTGTGAGCCACTGCCACTGTTCCAGAATCACCAGCTGCTTCACCGTCCTCACGTACAGATGGGGAAACTGAGGCTCAGAGAGGGAAGAGCCTCGTCCAGGCTCCCACAGGAACCTAGACATTCAGATTTTAGCTAGAATGGCAGCCACTCCAAGAAGGCCCTCTTCCGGTGGTCCACCCTCTAAAACTGCCCCCTTCCTATTTATCCTGTGTCATTACCTGGCGGAGCTTTCTCTGCTGCTCTTATCACTATCTGAGTTCATTGATCTATTTACGATTCAGCTGTTTTGTCTCTCCTCCACCTGGAGGATGCATGTGCAGGAGGCCAGGGACACGCTTTGAACTGTTCACACAATTCAGTGTGAGCCCAGTGCCTGGAGTAGAGTCTGGCTGATAGTAGGTGCTCAATAAACCTTTGCTGAGGGAATGAAGTAATAGCCAAGATGGGACTGGAGCTTATATTTCCTGGCTCTCGGGGCCCGTTGATTTTCCTGCCTTCGCTGTCCCCAGAGCCCAGGGTCTCCTAGGTGTTTGAAGTACGCCTGGGAGTTTGAAGTGGCACCAAATGGCCAGGGGGAGAAGAGGGGCTGCCGAGGGGCGGGGGTGGGGGGGGTCTGCTTTCATTGTCAGGAGCAGCTGGCCATTTGGTTCTGGTCAGATAAGCTGCTAAGGCAGGGCTGTGTGTGTGTGTGTGTGTGTGTGTGTGTGCAGGGCTGGGATGGGGAAGGGGGTGTTGTGTGACAGAAGAAATGGGAGAGGAATCCCAGAGTGGGCCGGACAGCCCAGTTTCATCCTCTTCCCCTGTCCTCCCCCCCTTCCCCTCAGATAACACCACCAGCTGTTCAGGACACAGCTGTGCTTTCTCTTGGGAAGGGGAGAGAAGGGCCTGGTCGCCCTGGGTAAGTTCAAAGCAGACCTGTGAAGTGAGGAGGCTGGAGCAGGGCTGGGGGAGGAGGTGAGAAGTCAGCAAGGGGCAGAAAAAGACCAGCTTCCACTTTGATGTCCTCCACCCAGAGCCTGGGGCAAGGTCTGGGCAGGTCCCTGCAGACCGGGGAATTTGGGTTTTCTCCCTCACCCACCCACTGCAAGCCCTTAGAGCGATCCAATTAACCACCTTTTCCTGTCCCACAAGGGGGAGGCTTACCCAGCCCCTGACCCAGGTACACACTGGCGCATGAACGCATGCACGCACCCAATATACACTCGTGCTCCAAGAGCACGCAAGTCCCGTATGCTCACCAGAGGCCCCACGGCACACACAAACCCTTCCCGTTTGTGCACACAGCCACACACAGTCACGGGCTTGGGGCCAAGCCAGTCTCTCTTGCTTTCTAGGCCAGGAACAAACTCGGGGCTTTGAATCCCTGACTCCAGAGGGCCCCCAGCAGTCTGGGCTCTCCTCAAAGGGATCTGCAGCTGGCCTGGGGGGCTGTTCTGCCTGGAGCCCTTCATGCCAAGTCCCTCACAATACCCTGAAGAAATCACCCAGGAGAGAGCCGAGTCCCCCAGGAAACCAGTCGGCCTCTCCAGGGCAGGCCAGCCCCTGGGGACACTGGCCAACGGCCCTGCCCTCGCTGCTGGTTTGCCAGATGACTCAAGGCAGATTATTCTGGAGCAACTTAGCAAAAAGATGTCCTTGTTAATGCAGTAGAACAGCCCCTGGAATGAAGAAGACCCAGTCTTTCCCATCCTTTTCCTGCATACATTCCCAGAGCTTTAATTCAGCAGGCATTTACCAGGCACCCACTTGAGGTGGGGAGTGGGGGCAGGGGGGTGGGTACCAAAATGAAAACAGGGGTCTGGCCAGGTGCTCTCTGTCTGGTGAGGAATTGCTTCTGAGCCCTGGGGACACAGAAGGTCAGGCTTCAGCTACTGGTTCTGTTTACTAAACTTTCATCTCGATGTTGCATGGACAGGGACCTTAGGTGTCAGGCTGGGTGAGGAGTGTGACGCTAGCTTGATTCTCCTCCTTTCAAAAGGGCTGTCATTGCTGTGGGCACTCAGACCCCCTGGTTCCAGCTGGAGCTCCAGCTTTTGGCTGGAGGTCAGATCTTTTCTGCGCTTCACCCACTCTGGCCCCCCTATCAGTGGCCCCCTCCTAGTCTTGCCTCCCAATTCTCTCCCGTTTTGACTAGCCTGGTTCCTCAGGTGACATTAACCGCTTCTTACCCCCTCAGAGGTACAGGGCCTGGAGACCAGAGCCCTAAAGAGATGAACCCACGTCCCCTCCCACGGGGTCTCTGTCTGGCTCACGATCCAAATGGGAATAGCTATGGGGAGAAACATGATTTTGGGGACACTCTGAGCTCGCTGGCTCTCCTTCTTCTAGGTTCTTAGCTGCAAAGGGCCCAGGTGCCTATGTCTTTCTGGGAGAACCAGAGAAGATTTGGATTACCTGGGGGTCTTGAACTGGGCCTTTATCTTGGCGTGTTCTGAGCAGCTGTTTGTATTCATAACAGGTGCTGTCAGTCGTGACCTGACCTGAGCCAAACTGGTTCCTGTGCAACTCAGGTCCCTTTTGATAGGTCAAGGTTGGGGTAATCTGACATGTTTTCACCCAAGCTTACTGTCGGATGAATGAAAGCCATTTGTCCACCTGCACAGACTTCTATTAGACAAACATGCCAGGGCAAGCAGACCCTAAGCAGTTGCAACTCCTGTGTACTCTGAGGTCAACCTAACTCCCGCTCTGGGTTGTATTGGGTGTCCTGACCGCCATTTTGCAGACTGCCAAGATTCCAGATGCTGGGTCCTGTTAGCTTTCCTGCTGGCCTCAGGCGACCAGGAATCTTTATTGGGAGTGACCGGCCACAGAGCAGTTTCTGGATCAAGCTATGGTTCCATCCCTAAGGTACAGTACAGACTATTGTCTGGCCAGGGTTCTTGTAACCTGTTCAACCATGGGAGTGGGGGAGTGGAGAGTATCTCTAAAATATTTTAGTCCATCTTTTAAAAATTTTGCTCAGAGAGCTTCTTTTATTTTTATATTTTTAAGTTTATTTATTTTGAGAGAGAGAGAGAGAGTGCACGTGTGGGGGGGGGAGGTAAAGAGAGAGAGGAGAGAGAGAGAGAGAGAGAGAGAGAGAATTCCAAACAGGCTCCATACTGTCAGCACAGAGCCCAACTCAGGACTTGATCTCATGAACATTGAGATTATGACCTGAACCAAGATCAAGAGTTGGATGCTTGGGGCGCCTGGGTGGCTCAGTCGGTTAAACGTCCGACTTCAGCTGGGGTCACGATCTCGCGGTCTGTGAGTTCGAGCCCCGCGTCGGGCTCTGGGCTGATGGCTCAGAGCCTGGAGCCTGCTTCTGATTCTGTGTCTCCCTCTCTCTCTGCCCCTCCCCCGTTCATGCTCTGTCTCTCTCTGTCTCAAAATAAATAAATGTTAAAAAAAATTTTTTTTTAAAAATTAAAAAAAAAAGAGTTGGATGCTTAATGGACGGAGCCACCCAGGTGCCCCACTGAGAGCTTATTTTAAAGTAAATGACAGGTATCCTGGCATTATTCCACATTTCTATAATGCTCAGCAGATGACAAACCCCTAATTCGAAAAGGGTTGGGGTTTTCTTTTTCTCTTCTTTCTTTCTTTTGGGGGGGGAGAACTAAGAGGTTTTAGTTCATGTGCTCAAGCCTTGGTTCAAATCCCGGCTCTGACAATTCCTAGCTGAGTGACCTTGGCCAAGTTACCTCACTTCCCTGTGCCTCAGTTTCCCGGTCTGTAAGTTGAGATTAATGACAGTGCCTACTTCCTAACACCATTGTGTTGATTGAAAGAGATAATAAAAACACATAAAACACATAGCATGTTTAAAAGAGTTCCTGGCAGGGAGGAGGTGCTGAATATGGAGAAACACACCCAGTTCTCCATCCAAGACTCGGGGTCTGTCTTGTCCTGCTCTCTCGCCATCTCCCCTGGGTCTCCCCATTGCACCCTGAGACTTTGGCCGTGTTTGCTGTCATTTCTCTGTCTTTACATTTGATGTTTCTTGTTCCTGGCCCATCCTCCCTGTTACCCTCTGCCTTACATTTTTGGCAAGCTCCTGTTCAAAGAGCACAGAGTGGGAGTGGCAGAGGACAAGCTTTACTTGTTGCGACCTTCGCTTTTTTATTTTTAAGTGTTTACTTACTTTTGAGAGAGAGAAAGAGAGAAAGAGCACGTGCACATGGGAGAGCAGCAGAGAGAGGGAGAAAGAGAATCCCAAGCGGACTCCGTGCTGACAGGCAGAGCCCTACGTGGGGCTCGAACCCACAAACCGCGAAATCATGACCTGAGCTGAAATCAAGAGTCAGTCACTTAACCGACTGAGCCACCCAGGTGCCCCACCCTTTGTTTTTGTTGTGTTTTTGTTGTTGTTGTTGTTGTTGTTTTTTTTAACGGGATGAATTTCCCAGATTTGCAAATCTGGACATTTCTCATAAAATCCAGAATTTCAAAATTATGTAGAAAATCAGAGTGCTTGGCAATGTTGGGTCCCGTGTTTCTGCATGACAACCAGGGACTGAAGCTTAGGAGGGCTCCTCTTGATGGGGTGTGCTTGCTCTGGTTTGCCACAGACTACCACTCCCTATTGTCCCACAATAGCTTTTTTGCCCATGTACACTCTTCACCGGGTCCTTGTGGGTATTTGAGTTGGGGGCCCCTACTTTAAGGCCCCGGCAAGGTTTTCTGACCAACCCTCCCTTGAGACAAGAGATTCTTGTTTGGTAAGCCCTTTGTTTTGGATGAGGCCAAGACTTATCTCCTGATTTTGTCTTGTTTTATCCCTGCCCAACCTGAGATGGACTCCTCCAGTCTTGGGGGGCACAGTTTTAAATCGTATCTTGTGCATCCTTCTCTCCTTCTCTCTTTCCTGCCAAAAGGTCCTGGAAGGGCAAGCAGACAGGGCAAAGTGCATTTGCATGGGACTGTGCCCACAGCATCCCCTCAGTGACCGCCCCTTTCTCTGCCTCCCTCTCTGGCTGCATGGTCTAATAGAGACCTGGTCCCCAAAGGGCAGGAAGAACCTGAACACTGAAATGTACCTGGGTTCTTCTTTTCCCTCGCCCACGAGTTCGTCCATTGTCCATTGCTTCTCTCAGCAATCATTTAATGATCACTTACTACATGGCAGGAGCTGCGGGTGCTTGGAGACGAAGAAGAAAAGCGAACATTGGAACTGTAACAAAATTCGTCTTGTGACTTTGAGTAAGACATTTACCTTGTTAAGCCTCAGTTTTCCCACAGATTTAACAACTTGATTTCATGACTTTTGTCTGAGGTTTCTTCCTTCCGGGACTTTGTCCTCCACCCTCTAAAACTTCCAATGCCATCTGCAAACGGCAGTCTGCTAACAGATTATGAATTCTAGAGAAATCCCCTTAACCGTGTCTGTAAAACAACAAAAGTTCCCAGAGGGAGGGTCAAAGTGGAGGTGTGAAGGAGGATGACCGTGGAGTGAAGTCTGGTCTGGGTGGGGGCTGGGAGGGCAGGAGGGGAGGGTGGGGGCCAGACCTGCCTGCCAGGAGGGCTTGCCAGATGCTCAGAGCATCCTGCGAAATCTCACACCCTCCTTGCCCGCCCCCCCGCCGCCCCCCCCCTTCCTGGCTCCAGCTCCAGCTGGATTTCAATCTGCATAATTTGTCCCATTTAGAGGGGAGGGGAGGGGGTGAGAGTAGGAAGGTGGGGAGGGTTGGGGAGGGGGTGCTCCAAAGGCCAGAGGAAACCAGGGACTAGAGGCTGGGGAGAAGGTGGGTGGTAGCCAGAGGGTGGAGGCGGGGCTGGGAGGAGAGCAGGCTGCAAACCTCAGATAACATTCTGCCCAGCTCTGCTCGGCAGGGCTCAATTTGGTCCACTTGCCCGGGGACAAGAGGAAAAAAACAAAACAAAAAAAAAAAGTGGGCTGTAACTTAAAGATCTTAAGACTCCCAAGTGAGGGGTGGGTCTGGAGGTGGGTGGGAGGAGGGAGTGACCAGACAAGGAGGAGACAGAGACTCAGGAGGGCGCAAGGAAGCCTCTTAGCTGAGGCTGGGGCAAGGCGAGGAGAGGGCGGAGGGACGTCTGCAGGGGCAGGCACCCTCCAGAATCCGGAGGCAGCTTCTGCTTGCCGGGAAGGGCTCTGGACACCCTCAGCCCCTTCTCGCCTGCCCCCTGAGGCTCGGGCCAGAAGCCCAGGGCGGCCGCCGGGGTCGGGGCCGCAGCCACGGAGCTGGTACCCGCGGGAGCCCCTGCCCCGTCTTCTCTCCGCCGCCCAGCATGGAGGAGGCCGGCGACTTTGACACCTACTACGGGGCAGACAACCAGTCTGAGTGCGAGTACACGGACTGGAAGTCCTCGGGGGCCCTCATCCCCGCCATCTACATGCTGGTCTTCCTCCTGGGCACCACGGGCAACGGCCTGGTGCTCTGGACCGTGTTCCGCAGCAGCCGCGAGAAGAGGCGTTCGGCCGACGTCTTCATCGCCAGCCTGGCAGTGGCCGACCTGACTTTCGTGGTGACCCTGCCGCTGTGGGCCACCTACACGTACCGGGACTACGACTGGCCCTTCGGCACCTTTGCTTGCAAGCTCAGCAGCTATCTCGTCTTCGTCAACATGTACGCCAGCGTCTTCTGCCTCACCGGGCTCAGCTTCGACCGCTACCTGGCCATCGTGAGGCCGGTGGCCAACGCTCGGCTGAGGCTGCGGGTCAGCGGCGCCGCGGCCACGGCCGTCCTGTGGGTGCTGGCCGCCCTCCTGGCCGCGCCGGTCATGGTGTTCCGCGCCACCGGGGACCTGGAGAACACCACCAGGGTGCAGTGCTACATGGACTACTCCGTGGTGGCCGCCTCCGGCTCCGAGTGGGCCTGGGAGGTGGGCCTGGGGGTCTCGTCCACCGCCGTGGGCTTCGTGGTGCCCTTCACCGTCATGCTGACCTGCTACTTCTTCATCGCCCAGACCATCGCCGGCCACTTCCGCAAGGAGCGCGTCGAGGGCCTGCGGAAGCGGCGCCGGCTGCTCGGCATCATCGTGGTGCTGGTGGTGACCTTCGCCCTCTGCTGGGTGCCCTACCACCTGGTGAAGACGCTCTACACGCTGGGCGGCCTGCTGCGCTGGCCCTGCGACTTCGACCTCTTCCTCATGAACGTCTTCCCCTACTGCACCTGCGTCAGCTACGTCAACAGCTGCCTCAACCCCTTTCTCTACGCCTTCTTCGACCCCCGCTTCCGCCAGGCCTGCGCCTCGGTGCTCTGCCGGGGCCAGGGCCGGTGCGGGGCCGCGGCCCACAGCGGCAGCGGGGAGAAGTCCGCCAGCTACTCCTCCGGGCACAGCCAGGGGCCCGGCCCCAACTCGGGGAAGGGCGGAGAGCAGATGCTCGAGAAGTCCATCCCCTACAGCCAAGAGACCCTGGTGGTGGACTAGGGCTGGGGTCGGAGGGGAGCCCGGTGCCCTCCGCCTGCCCCGGCCTCTGCCCCCCCGCTCTCTGAAAGTCAGGTAGCATGATAGCACCTTCTCCCTTGCACTTGGCCCTCTTCCCTGCCGCCCGCCTCCTTGCCCGCTCCTGTGGTCCTTCCTCCTCCAGTCTTGTTCAGATGTGTGTAGTTTAGTGGAAGGAGACTGAGCCCTGCAGACCCCTGCTCAGCCGCTCGGTGTCGGTGAGATGGACCTTGCACCAGTCTCTTGACCTCTCTGAGCCTCGGTTTCCCCATTTGTATAAAATGGGGGAAGTCACGCTGGCTCAGCTGACGTGGGTTGCCCCACCCCTTTTCATGGCTCTCCATCTTTTTCTTCTCCCTCCTTTTCCCCTAATTTTCTCTCCCCATGTCCCTGTCCCTGCTTCCCCTCCCTCTGCACTTTCCGTTCTGAATCCTCTCCAGCCCAGCCACCTCTCTCACAGCACACCCCCTCCCTCAATCCCTCCTTCTTCCCCTTTTTACCTCCCGGGTCTGCAGGGCTCCTAAGGGTTAAGAATCCTGAAGCTTGCACACAGGGCCCCTGCTGCAGCTCTGTCTGGTTCCCTGAGAGTGCAGGCGGGGGAGAGAGCAGCAGGGACCGGGACTGGAGGGCTGGGGCCAGCCAAGAGTTAACTCCAGGCTCTGCAGCTGGGAGCTCCAGAACTTTCCCCCAAACTGGATCAGTTCACTGTGTTTTCGGGCACTAGGTTATCCCAGACGGGTGCCTCCCTTCCTGCGTCCCCCTCCCCAATGCCAACAAGATATGCTTTTTATAGATTTCCTCAGACCCTCTCGCTCAGTCTCTTCATGGCAATCAGAAGGCTACCATATTTGGTGAAGGGACGGCTCCTTGTTTCATTATATGAGTGGGGGAGGGCTTGGGAGGGGAACATGGAGGAAGAAGGGAGTCTGTATTTAGTCTATATGCTGCTTGGCTTCCCTCTCTGATTCCTCATCCTTCCAGCCTCCTCCAGAGCTGTGAGCTGCAGGTCTTATCTCCGTCTCCCCCCTACACCCTGTCATCCCCAGACAGGAGGCTTTTTTCTTGAGCACTGGTGCTTCTTGGTGACAAGAGTTGTGTGTGTGTGTGTGTGTGTGTGTGTGTGTGTGTACATAGATGAAGTCATTTGTCACTTGGGTGAACTACCCCCTACTCTCTACCACACCTCCACTCTTCACACAATATCCTTGGGGGAAGAGGGACATATTGAAGCAATATAGAGTAAAAATGAGTCCACCCCCCACTGGATTTGGGGGCTCTGACGGCTGGTCCGTGCTTTAAGAGAGAAGTCTATGTTACTGCTGGGGCCCCTCTGGGGAGATCTGTCCCCAGGACAGTGGCGCCCAAGACCTAGGGAAACCCGATGTGGTGGGTCCCATTCTTCCTAGTTCCATGAGGGAAGCAGGAGGTGGTAAAGAGCTTCCCATGGCCCCCTTTCCACACCTCCCCACCCTGCTTCGAGTTTAGCCTTTTCCCAGGTCTGTGGCCCTCTCTCTAAGGAGGCTGCTTTCTTGCCTGGGGTGAAAAGAACTGGGTGGGTTTTTTTCTCATCTCACCATCTGGACAGGAGCCCCTCGGCAGGGCTGAGGGCATGACTTCATGGCACCAGAGAGGCCTCAAGGACAAAATTGATGGTGGGGCCTTTGTGAGCTAGGGGCAGGGGTGTGTATATTCCAGGTTTTGTTCTCAGAGGACTCCGGATGGGATGTGAAGGACGAGATTTGCACCACGGAGGCAGGAAGAGCCCAGCTTGGTGTCAATGGAGAGCTTGACCATCCCTGGGATGGCGCCAGCCCCGGGAGCAGAGGAAGGAGGAGAAAGGAAGAGACTCCTCTCAGCTCAGTCTCCCCCTCACAGGATAGAATCTTCCCTTCTCAGCCCAGCACTGTCCTCAAAGCATGCTGTCAAGGCTGGAGAAAGCTTCTAGAAGGGAAGCTTCCGAGACTCTCCTCGGTGACCCCAGAGACCTCTTTCCTGGAACTCATCGGTGGCCCCGGACAGAGGGTGGAGGCTACCCCATCCCCTTCCAGCCCCTTCCTCTTCATAACGTCTCTGCTACTTTCTGACTTTGTTAGTCACTGAGGTTCATTAAATAAATCTGTTTTGTGTAACTCTTGTGTCCAGAGCTTCTTCTCACACAAGTGTCTTGGGATGGGGAAAGGCCCCCAGTTTGCAAATGGTGCAGTGGGAGGTGGCGTGGGCATGGCTGAGGGGGCACAGGAGGAAAGTAGGGGCTAACGGGAGTCAGGTGGGAAACTAGAAAGGGAGGGGGGAGGTGGGAAGAGCACGGAGAGATACACGCCAGGGCAGGGCAAGGGTTGGGAGTGAGAGCAGGGGAGAGCACAGGAAATAAAGCAGCTCAGTTTTTGGCTCTGAAAAGCTGTGGAGCCAATGGGCCCATATTTTGGAGTGCACCCATTCATTCATTCACTCATTCACTCATTCATTGTTCTGTGAGCATGCATTCAATTTAGATCAGAATTTCGGGTGCCTGGTCTCCAAACAGTCACTCAGGATGTTTTCAGGTACCCACTCCTGAGCAGCACCCCTGACCTACGGAATCAGGATTTCCTGGACTACCCCTCCAGAGGCTCACGACTGCTAAAAACTCACATGATTTCTGGAGGAGGCCAGGTTTGGGGATGTCCGCATCCACACAGATTCTCTGGGCAAATTAAGGTGGGCACAAAAGAGCAGAGAGTCAGAGATGGATGGTCACTGATTTGGGGGAGGAAGAGTCTGAAATGCAATCCTTGGGGAGGGGGACTACTCAGTCCAGAGGTGTTCCTCATCTTCCCTGAAGATTTCGGGCACTAACAGCGTCTGCAGATGATGCAAAGGTGGTCACTGCAGCAGGATGGATGGTGACGAGAGAGCCCGTGTCTACTGTGATTTACCACTGTGTGTGCGAAGCTCTTCCAAATATTATCTCATTTAATCTTATTTAAGAGCCGGGCATCTTTACCTCATTTTGCTGGTAAGGAAGCCAAGACTCGGAGAGATTAGTCAGGTGCCTCGACCAAGGTTGCACAACCAGTACATGGAAGAATGAGACCGGGGAGAGCTGAACCTGACCATTTCCAAAGCCCACGCTCTCAAGCACGAAGTACAAGTGAGGCAGGGCCAGGTGGGCTGGAAGGAAAGTGAGGGCCTCAGCTGTAAGGCGCTGGCACATGTGGGGAGTGCTCACCGCATAAGGACTGGTCCGGATGGGGAGGTGAGAGGAAGGGTGGGGGATGTGAGAGAGGGAGAGAGAGAGAGAGACAGAGAGACCGAGAGACAGAGGCAGAGAGAGAGTGAAGGGAGAGACAGAGACAGAGCTGTGGAGAGAGAAAGAAAGAGGGTGAGGAGGGGGGCGCCTGGGTGGCTCAGTCGGTTGAGCCTCGACCTTTGGTTTAGGTCATGGTCTCCCGGTTTGGGAGTTCAAGCCCCTCATCAGGCTCTGGGCTGACAGCACAGAGCTGGCTTAGGATTCTGTGTCTCCCACTCTCAGCCCCTCCCCCCTCACTTTCTCTGTCTCTCTTTCTCTTAAAAAAAAATAAACTTTAGGGGCGCCTGGGTGGCGCAGTCGGTTAAGCGTCCGACTTCAGCCAGGTCATGATCTCGCGGTCCGTGAGTTCGAGCCCCGCGTCAGGCTCTGGGCTGATGGCTCAGAGCCTGGAGCCTGTTTCCCATTCTGTGTCTCCCTCTCTCTCTGCCCCTCCCCCGTTCATGCTCTGTCTCTCTCTGTCCCAAAAATAAATAAACGTTGAAAAAAAAAATTAAAAAAAAAAAACTTTAAAAAAATGTTTAGAAAACGAAAACAGTGGGTGAGGAGGGAGAGGGTTGAGGGTTGCGGTGAGAAGGAGGAGGGAGCTGGAGGACTGGGTGTCGCTTGTTTTCAGCCTTTGGAAGCACACCAGGGAAAAGCTGCAAGAATTTACAACTGCTACGAGCTATTCAGGCTTTTTTTTTTTTTTTTTTTTTTTTTTACAGATGCTGGAAAAAAAAAAAAACAACCCAAAAAACAAAACAACACAACCACCTCACCAGCCCTCCAGGGAAATTTAAGGTAAGTTATCCAAAAATTGTACGATTGTAGAACAGTTAATAATTCGTTCATCCACACATTTCTTCCTTTCTTCACTGACTCACTCACTCATCTGGTTATTCATCCAGTCCTTATTTACCATTTTGGTGCCAAGCAGCACGGTGGGCACAGGATAAATGGTGAACAGGACTCAGGCAGATGGAGGCAGCAGCGAGAGGGGTGATGATAATCAGCAAGCTCTAAGGAGGGAGTGTACAAGGTGTTCCAAGTGCTTAATGGAGACGGTGGAAGGAGTCTAGGCAGGGTGTCAGGGCAGACTTTAGAGACAGTGCCTTCCTTGCGAGGGCTGCTCTGGAAGGGAGGAGGGTGAGCGGTTGGTGGGGAAATTCTCCATGTAGTGGAATTACCAGAGAGGAGACAGAGAACAGCCCCTCCAAGAACTGCAAAGCAGCTCATCTACTCACCAGTGCTTTCTGCCCTATACCAGCTCTGGGAGGGAAGCCAGGCAGAGGCCCAGAGGAAAGCCTGCCCAGGTCTCAGAGCGTGGATGACAGCAGCCTGGGGCCGGGGACCACGGTGCAGGTCTCTAGACAACCTGGGGGCCAGGGATTTTTTAGGGGGTGACTTCCTGTTTCCCCCTGCCTGGGCATGAACTGTTTTCTCTTGAAGATATCTGCCAGGGTCTTAGCTTAGACAGAGGCTGGGAGCTTTGGTCCTCTCATACCATGCTTGTTGGAGAGAAAGATGCTAAAAGGGGCTGATGGATCCCTTGGGAAGACCACACCTGGAAGCCAGGATGACACAGCATGACCGGAGCTGGATGTGACATCTGCCTTTCTCAGCTGGTTCCACTCTGTCTGAACTCTGGGGAGTTGGAAGCTTGCAGGGCCTGAAGCAGCAGGTGCAGCCCTTGTGAATTATTACCCAAATGCTTACACAGTCCCTGTGAGCAATGTTGGAGAAGATTACAAAGGGGGCTTACAATCAGGTTGACAGTCAAGGAGATTCAGAGACCTTGGGCTGATTACTTATAGTTAGACTGTGAGAGTTTCAAGCAATGTTCATTGATTCATTCATTCAACAAGCTTTTGTTCAATGCCTACTATGTTCCTGCTGTCTCAGAAGGTGGGGATGCTAAGAACCTGACACCATCCCTGACTTCATGGAGCTACATGGAGAGCTTCAACTTCCCATTGAATAGATGGGAAACTAAGGTCTTGGGAGGGAGGGAGATTTATACACAGACAGTGGGAATACGGCAGAGGTGGGACTAGAACAGGCACTTCCTGCTGTGAAGCAAGAGCTGCCACATGAATTTTCGGGGGAGACATCCAGTTTTTGGCTCCAGGTTTAGAAAAGAGAGAAAGTCGTTTTTGGAGAATATGAAGAGTGAGTGAAGAGGGTCAGAGCAATGATGGACTGCCAGCTGGGCAGGGGGTGGGCACAAAGTTGCTTGAAGATGATTATCCATAGTTCTGTCACTACATCTTTTGCTTTAGACTTACAGAAAAAATTGCTGATTTAATACAGAGAGTTCCCATCTATTCCACATTGAGTGTCCTTTATTATTAACATCTTACATTAGCATGACCCATTTGTCTCCATTAATGACCCAGTATTGATATATGACTATTAACTAAGTCTATATTGTATTCAGACTTCTTCACTTTTTACCTAGTGTCCTTTTTCTGTCCCAGGATCCCATCCAGGATACCTCATTGCGTTTAACTAGCATGTCTCCTGAAGCTCCTCTTGGCTGTGACAGTTTCTCAGACTTTGTTTTTGATCACCCTGGTACTTTTGAGGAATACTGGTCTGGTAGTTTGCTCCATGTACTCCATGAGTACTGTGCCCCAGATCTTTGTTCTCTGAGTTTGTTCCTTGGACCAATAGCATCCACCACTGTCAGAGGTCTTTCAGAAACAAGTTTCTTGGGACACACCCTAAACTACTGAATCAGAATCTGTTTTGTTTATTTGTTTTGTTTTTTTAACTTACTTTGAGAGAGAAAGAGAGAGAGCAGACAAGGGGCAGAGAGAGAGAGGGAGAGAGAGCATCCCAAGCAGGCTCCACCCCACCAGCACAGAGCCCAAATTGGGGCTCAATCCCACAAACCATGAGATCATGACCTGAGCTGAAATCAAGAGTTAGAGGCTTAACCAATTGAGCCACTCAGGCACCCCCAGAATCTGTATTTTAACAACATCCCCCAGTGATTCTTCTGCACACTGAAGTTTAAGAAGCACTGGTCTTGATAACATAAACAAGAGAAGAATTGGGATTCAAACTTTACTTGTCTAACTGTGCTCTTAACAGAATGGATAGCAGAGACACAATCATGGTTTTGAAGAAAACAAGTTAAGTCATCACTAACATAAGGTGGACATGTCAGTGCTGCATTCGATTGCTTGTCTACTCTGATAAGTATCCCTTCCACAGCAATCACAATATAGAAAGGAGACAACTTGGTGACATGAAAAGCAAGCAGGTCTGAGAATCAAGAGAAGTAAACCAACCAAGTCAGCCACCACTTAGCAATGACATTAGGAAGGCCTCACTTCCTTCACTAGTGAAGGTAAGAACACTCTTTTCCAGCTCAATTATGCTGTGACTTCCATGCCAGCAGTCTGGGCTGACTGGTCTCCTGACACAATCAGAGTGGAAACCATTTCCTTCTCTAGCCTAAAGCGTCTATCTTTAGTCACTCCTTTGGTAATTGCTGTGTTGCTTTTGCCAAACATAAAAATAGCTTATTAGTAGTACATCAAATAACCACCACCTTCCAGGGGCCTGACAGCCTAACAGCACCCCCAATACAGAGCTTGCAACCAGCTGGATCCCAAGGATACTCAAGGGCTTCCAGGTCTCATCCCGGAAACCAATTAACTACCATGTTGGTGCATCCTTTTTCCTAAGGCAAGGGTTATATCCATGCTCTTCAACCCTGGAACCTTGGAATGACAGTTCCCAAACTCTGGGTCACTGTTGTCCCTGCTATTAAAGTCCTTTCTTTGCCAAAGATGCCAGACCCAGCCCACTTAGAGTGAAGCCTGGGGTCACTCTTGTCACCAGAGGCCACTTCATCCCCATCATACAGGAAAACTTCTCGAACTTATGGATATATTCCAGACCCAGAAGAAAATCTGCCAAATCTTCTCTGATGCTCTTAAGTCTGGCCCAGATTTTCTCAGGGACCGGAAGAGACGTTTGGCCTGAGTATTTTTATAGAGGGGGGGAAGTCCAAGAGGTGATTGTTCATTCAACTGGTACATCCCCACCATTATGAGTCCTTCCTCCATGAACAGGGATGTCCAGGCATAGATTCCCAGAAACTGTTTGACTCAGTGTCGGCTCCACTTGGCTCACTGATAACTTCCCCAGGAAGCCAACCAGCCTTGCACAACATCATCCAGCCAAAGAAACTTGAAGACACAGTTTCCATCACAAACACTGAACAAGGTGTTTCAGTGCTGTAACTTGAAGGGTCCTACTTACAAAACTATTAGAAGTGCCCCTGGAACATGGTCCAACTAGTCCTGGATTTTGGCTCTGTGGGTCCCAAGCAACAGTTCTAAGAGGACCATGCTATTTGGTTTACTTGAGTCAGTGGTTAAGAATCTTAGCGGTCATCAATCCCAGTTCATCTCTTCAGGCACCAGCCTTTACTTCATCTTTCTGGGCACTTTTAAAAGCAATCACCTTATTAAGCAAAAATCAGTTTTTCTCACCTTTCCTCCTGCCCGTTCTTTATCCACTTATTCGATCACTTAAACAAATACCCTTTAAGCGCCTGCCACATTCCAGGCACTGGGCATACAAAGATGTGTAAACATAGACCCTTCCTTAGAGCAGCTGCCCATACAACAGAGGAGGCAGACCAGTACACAGAGCTATTATAGTGGGACCAAATCCCAGTGCTGGGGGGGACACGAAGTGGAGGAGAAATAGTGTGCTGGCCAAGTAAGGTAGTTCAAGCAGGTCTGGGAAATCCATTTCTGATTATCCTGTCCACACAGGAGGCAGCCTTGTGTAGAAAGAGATGTGCCACATGGCTAAATAATAAAGTGTGAAACAACATGGGCAACATGTCCATTGAACACAAATATTGTCTCATGGCACCAGATTTCTAGTTATTCAGGCAAGAAAATGAGTCCTAGGGTGGCTTTGCAGGTGGGAGACAATGATGGACCTGCGACTTAGGCCAGTGCATCAGCCCTGCCTGTGATCACTCCGGTGAACACCAGAAGATGGATGTGTGTCTCCACAGCATCCTCTGTGTCCCCTGCAATGATGCTATTTATTATTCACTGTTGAACTCCAACAGAGCAGGAATCCCTTGTACGTTATTTTTTGCACTATCTTTATCATCTAGCATGTGCCTGGTATATGGAAATAAGAATATATTTGTTTAAAAAGGGTACTCATCAATGGATCGTTTTCTTATCTGTAAAATGGGATAATAAAGGTAGTTATCCCATAGGACTATTTTGATGGTTCCATGGGGTACTGTCTACAAGGGTCTTGCATGGTCTCTGGCACATAAGAGGTGATCAATATGAATTTAACCCATTCAGGCTGCTATACCAAAAATATCATAAACTTGGTGGCCTATAAGCAATGAACATTTATTTCTGAAGGCTGGAAAATCCCATATCATGACCCTGGCAGATCTGATGTCTGGTGAGAACCTACTTCCTCGTTGACAGCCATTTTCTCACTGTGTCCTTACATGGTGGCAAGGGAGCTCTCTGGGGTCTCTTTATAAGGGCACTAATCTCATTTATTAAGGTTCCACCCTCATGATTAATCATTTCCCAAAGGCCTCACCTCCAAACACCATCACATTGGGGGTTAGATTTCAACACGTGAATTTTGGGGGGAAACATTCAGTTTGTGGCAAATAGGTTTTAATTTTCTTCCATTTTCCCTTTTCACCTTTCCTATTACAAAAAACAAGCCACTTGATGACCTTTCCACTACAGAAGGCTTGGAGGATCTTTGCACTGTAAAAGAGCCTAAGGAAGAAGGGGGTGTTCAACTCCAAGACTGTGGTTATCAGTAATTCTTCTTGTATTTAAAATATTTTTATCTTGGTGGTAACAACAAAATAAAACTACAGACTTTTGACAGAAGTTTGCATATAAAATTAATCTGGTCAGAAGTTTGTTGGAAAAGAAAGATTAAAAATAATATACTGCACATATATTTTTGCATTCAAAATTCACAATCTCGATAGTCTTTTAAGTCAGTGTGAGCCCCAGCTTCTCTGTATGGGAATGTAAAAAGGGCCTTATATAATGCCACACCAGTGGTCCAGGGACACAGTTGTGTTCTCAGTGCTGTCCTGGAAAGCCATCCCCTGTCCCCCAGGCCTGAACATCAACTTCCCCACCTGTAACTTGAGGAGACTGAATGAGATCAAGGCAGATGTCCCCTTCCCATTGTAGTGGATGGTCTTTCTTGCTTGATTATGGGTCTAGCCAGCACTCTGGACATTTGAAGCAGCAAATGTGGTTTTGGATTATCACCTTTAAGAACTGACATTCAAGGATTTAAGAATTGCTAATGGCGAGATCTCAGACATTAGAATTGAAGATGGGCCTTGAAGGATGACTAGGATTTTGGCAACTTGAATGGGGAATGGGATTGGTAGGAAGCTATCCAGACTTACAGGACAGTGTGAGCAGAGGCAAGAGTGCAGGGAAGAAGGCATGAGACATTTGAGGAACAGGTCTAGCCAGCTTGTGTGTAGGGCATACATAGAAGGGAGTGTGAGAGTTATTCATTCAACAAGTATTTACTGAACACTTACTGTATGCCAGTCACTGCTAAGCACTGTGATTACAATGGAGGATGAGATAGGCATGGTCTTTCCTCTTGGCAAGTTATCATTTTTTGGGGGGAAGATAGACAATAAACAGGTGCATAAGCAAATATATTAAATGGTGGATTACAAAAAAAAATGCTGTGAAGGAAATAACATTTCAAATAGAAAATGATGTTGAGGATAATTTCAGACAGGTGCTCAGGAAGGAAGGCCTTCTTGGAGAGTGACCTTTTCAGTTGACACCTGACAGATGAGAGTGAGCCCACCATGCCAAGGGCTGGCTGAGAGAGTTCTGGATGTGGAGAGCAGCAGGTGCAGACACTCTGAAGCAGGAAAGATCTCAGTAGGTTCTCGGAACCACTGTCAGGGCCTTTGGAAGACTAGTGAGCAGGGGGCCAGGGAGAGGGTGGCATGAGACAGTGTTAGACAGGCAGGGGCCAGCTCATGCAGGGCTTTGAAGGCCATGGTGAAGAGTATGACTTTATTCTAAGTGCAATGAGAAACCATCAGAAATATGACATCCAGTTTGGATAAAATTACCTTTCAGGCGGCTGCATAGAGAATGAATTAAAGGGGATCAAGAGGGAAACAGAGAGATTAGTTAAGAAACCACTTCAGAGGCCAAGATGAGAGATGATGGTGGGTTGCATGAGGGTGGGGTCCAATGAGACTGAGAAGGGAGACACATTTGAACCATATTTTGGATGCAGGATGAATAGGACTTCTGATGGCCTGGATGTGGGTGAGTGGATGGGGAGAGGGGAGATAGAGAGAGAAAGAGGCAGAGAGGGAGAGGGAAAGGAAGAGAGAGAGGGAGAGAGGGAGGGAGGGAGGGAGGGGGAGAGAGAGAGGAAGGGAGGGAGAGAGCTTGAGAGACAGAGAGAGAGAGAGAGAGAGAGAGAGTGTTATCATAAGTTTCTGACTTGAGTAACTTGGAAGAGGGTGGAGCCAGTTACTGAGATAGAGAAGGTAGGAGAAAGAATAGTTTAGTGTGTGTGTGTGTGCGTGTGTGTGTGTGTGTGAGAGAGAGAGTCAAGATTTCTGCTTTCGCCATGTCATATCTGAGATGTTCATAAGATATCCAAGTGAAGATGTCAAGAAGGCAGTGTGACATGCAAATCTGGAGCTCTGAGGAGACGTCAGGCTGGTGATAAGATCTGAGCATGGTAGCAATGGAACAATGAAGAAAGCTGCTGAGAGGTCAGATAGGAGGAGACCAGACCATTGTCTTCTGGACTTGGTGACATGGAGGCCAATGGAGACAGGGACCGGTCACGGTGGGTTGTGTTGGTATAAAGAGAGGATGGAGGTGGGGCATTGGAGAATGCTTACAGAAACCACACTTTTCAAAAACTTTGTTGGGAAGGGGATCAGAGAAATGGACAGTAGCTAGAAGAGGAGGCGGGATGAAGAGAAGACCTCTAAACAATCGGGGCTGCGGGGCCATGTTTGTGTGCTGACAAAGATCTGAGAGAAACCACAACTGTGAATGAGAGCAAGAGTAAGACATAAAGAGGATGGTTCTTCCACAGAGAGGGGATGATCAGAGGAGAAAAGCTTTCAAGAAGATCAGAGAGGGTGTGAGCTTGAATACGTGGGAAAGGACCAGTCCGATAAGAAGAAAGAACATTCCTTCGGCACATTAGGAAGGAGGCAAGGAACCAGTAAGTTGCGGGGTTTTGGTGGCAGGAAGGTGAGGGAATCGTGGTTTGTGACTTCATTTTTCAGTGAATTGTAAGTTGAGGCCATCAGCTGTGCCTCATGAGGTAGGGAAGGGTATATAAAGTTTTGAGGGCATAGGGATGCCTGGGTGGCTCAGCTGATTGAGTATCCAACTTTGGCTCAGGTCATGGTCTCTCAGTTCACGAGTTTGAGCCCATACCGGGCTCATTGCTGTTGGTGTGGAGCCTGATTCTGTTCCTCTGTCCCCTTATCTCTCTGCTGCTCCCTTACTTGTGCTCTCTCTCTCTCTCTCTCTCTGTCTCTCTCTCTCTCTCTCCCCCTCTCTCCCTCATAGAAATAAATAAACACTAAAAATAACAAAATAAAGTTTTGGGGGCATAAAGTATTATCTTGGGCAATACAAAAATCTAAATTCCCTGTACATCTCTGATTCTCCCCTTTGAGATTTGGGTCCATGAGTTTAAAGCAAAATCCCTTAGCCAGGCTGTGTGATTTTCCCTGACAATACTTCGCTGCTGTGGTTTTAGGCAAAGAGGACGTACTCAAGCAGGCATTGGAGTTTTGCAAGGTGACTGTGCCAGAGGAAAGAGGTGCAAGGGTGTCTGGGTTTTTTGCAAGGAAGTGGTTATCAAGAGGGACAATGGCATTTAATTTATGTAAGAAAGGAGGCAAAGAGGGGAGGCAGTTGCCAGCTGGTGGACCGTGAGATCAGTGGGTTGGTGGTCAGGATACTGAGGCAAGAAAAGTTGGGGGGCACTGGGGTGGCTCAGTCGGTTAAGTGTCCACCTCTGGATTTTGGCTCAGGTCATGATCTCACAATTTGTGAGAGCAAGCTCTTCGTTCTCAGGGCTGCCAGGGAAAATCACACAGCTCAAGTCCGTGATGAAGGAAGGGTGATGACCAAGGAGCGTAGCATGACCTCAACGAGGAGGAGGGCGCAATGGAAGGAGAGCCATAGGTAGCCTCTCTGATACTTTTGTGCACATTAGGAAAACAAAGTTCCACCTCCAGGGAAGGAGCCCCGCCCCGGGACTCACCACTTTGGGAGGGTAGATTGTGTTTTACTTACTCCTCAGGTGGACATCCTTGGCCAGGACATACCTCACTTGTCCTATCTGTACAGCCATGCCCTGCCGCCCTGGTTGAATAGCCTAGGCATGAAAGGAATCAGCTTCCTGCAGGAGAGATGTCCTGACAGAGGCAATGGGGAGCAAAGGTCAACCTCTCATTTTGCAGACAGAGACACTGAGGGCCAGAGAAGGGAAAGAACTCAAACACACAGGAGGTTGGTGGCAGAATTGGAGCAAAACTCTGTTTTCCTGACTCTCAGCACCACCCTACCATGGGAGTGATGTTTTAGCAAACACTCCAAATTGCAAATTCAAAAACATGTTGTCCCTCAAAGTTGCTTCTGTGGGAGGTGGCAGACTTCTTTCTAGTGATGCTGCCATTGTTCCAACCATTTCTGGAAACTCCGTCAGAAAAATGATCTTCAGAGCCAGCTTCTGAGTCACAACGACAGCCCACTGTACTGTAGAGCCTTCTTTAATACAAGGCATGGACCTTGTCTTTTGCTGGTGCTGGGTCTGAGACCCCAAGACGCAGCCTGGAAATATGGCCTCTCTTCACTTTATTTCAATATATACTTTTTGTGCACTCAGTATGTTCCAGGCCTGTGAGATCCCTATCTAAGACAGCGTGTGTGTTGGGGAGGGGTGTCAGATATTGCTGTGAGGTATGTTCAGTCCAAACAGGTTTTGTTTTGCAAGGCTGGTATGCATGGGGTTTACATCCTTCTGGCATCTTCAATGCAAACAACAGAACCTCCTCCAGCTATTTATGCAGAAAATGAATTTAATAGAGGAGATGTGTTAGGTGGTTTGCAGAATCTCTGGGGAATTAGGCTTCAGGAAGGAGCCTTCCTTGAATTATTTGGTTCTAAGGGGGAGTGCACACTGCGTGCACCATGAAGTTCTGTGTGGGACCAGCACAACAATTCCACCACTGCTGACTCCCCGACCTCTCTGCTTTCCTGCTGTTCCCCCCCACGTCAGCCAGAAGAGATGTTCCATGCAACTCCTGGGTCCCTAGGTTGTTCTCCAAAACAAATTCTTTCTTGCATGTGCAGGGTTGGTGGAGCCCAGGCCTCCTGCTGACAGAAGCTGCAAAGGAGGGGGGTATGGAGAAAGTGGAATCAGCCTCCAATTTGGGAGGCGGTGCTCAGATTATGGGAAGACCCTTAGACATAGGGAGTTTGTGCAAAAGAACAGTGAGTGTTGCAGATGTGACAAAGGTTGCCTACTAGGCCTTCCTTGGGCTATGATGCTTAGAATTTGGCCCAACTCCACAGAGAGTGATCACCAGCTCAGAGATGCCAGTATAACTAGACTCCGTGTGCTAAAAATTCAGAGTTTCCTTTAGTAGTTAGAAACCGAAAGTTGTTTCTCCAAGCCCTGCAAATGGGTGGTTGTCAAGGTCAAATCCTCCTGCCAGCAAACCTGTGTTCATGGAGAGAGCTGAGACAGTCCACCTGGAAATGCTATTCCTCAGTGATCCAGAATTCCTTCTCTCTAAGTCTCTAGAATAAACAGAAGGACGACCCAGCAGCTCCCTGTTTTCCCCTGTCTTTTCCATGCTGTGAAAGATACATCTGACAGGCCTCTATGGAGTGCTTACCAGGTAGTGGGCTTGAGCCTGGGCCGAGGAGGCTAGGACTTATTCAGAGATGAGTAAGATATAGACTCTGTTTCTGGGAAACACAGTCTAGTGTTGGAGACAGACAGGCTTAGGCTTAACTGTGTGTCAGTGGGGTACAGGGAGTGGAGAATGGGGCCTTGGGGTCTTTGAATCTTGAGGCTATGTCTTGGGACTTGTAAACTTGTTTTCCCATCTGCAAAGTGGAGATAATGACTCAGCTCATGTGGTTGCTTGAAGGAGTCAACAGTATAAAGTGTGTGGAGTAGCCAGCGCTTAGCACATAGTAGGCACTCAGAAAGTATGGTTTTCCCAATGCCTCCAGACCCCTCTTTCCCTCCTTTCAGTAGGAAGTGTGATGGGGTCATAGAGAAGGTGGGGGTAATTCTTGATGGATTTGGGCTGGGCTCCTAACGATGACAAGGTTCTTTAGGCATGGGTGAGGAAGATGCTTTGGGCCCTGGATGCGGCATGATCAAAGCCATGGAACGCTGTGTTTGGGGAATGGTGGACTGAACATCTGGCTGGAGGTGTGAGTGGGAGGGCAGACTGACTGGAGGGAGGTTAGGGGCTCTGTGAGTTACGCGGGGGTCTGGATGTTCTCCTGTAAGCCTGGGTGGTCAGTGAAGGACTTTAAGGCAAAAGACCATTCCCAGAAGGCCAGAGCAGCTGCTCTTTGGCTGGCGAAAATCTCTCTCTTTTATTTACCCTTGCTCTGGACGTTGGGAGTTCTCCACATCTCTGCTTTGAGATGAGGTTGGAGGAAGTGGACTGTTTCTTGGCCCCCATTCAGCCTGGGGATGCGTGTGGTTGGATGACTTGGAGAGTGTCTTAACACCATGACTCTTTCAAATGAGAACCATAATACTGCTATTTGGTGAACATCTACACTCCCAATGCAATGTTAAGTATTTTGCAGCACTAACCCCACATCCTTTAACTTTGTAAAGGCAGATACTGTCATTTCTGTTTTGCAGAAGGGGAAACCGAAGCTAGAAATGTTAGGCAATTTGCTTAACGTCACGTCGCCAATATATAGCCCTGCTAGGGTTCAGAGCTGTGTTTGTCCAGCTGTAAAATCTGAGGTGGTTTCACCACACTATGCTCCTGGGTGCCGCTAGGTTATTTCTAATTGGCATGAAAACTCGTGACATGAAAACTCCGTGTCTGTATACGTCTGCATGTCTTTACCTCTCTACTTGTATCCATACTCATATCTATTTCTCATTTCTCTCTCTACCTATCTATCTAACAAAATGGCAGGAATTTACCAGTTCAATTTCTCTTTCCTTCTCTTCCCCAAATCTCGGGGAATTCAGGTACACTCCCTTTTCTGGATGGGGAAACTGAAATGTGGTCAACTTTTGCCATCAAAGATGTCCTAGAGTGAGGGTGTCCTGCCCGCCACCTCAGCCATGGGCAGACCCAGAACTGGTTCCACAAGAAGAAAGTGGGGAGCAACTTACACGGTGTGGTAGATTCCCTAGACTTTGGTCTCTCCCTGCAGATCCTGCCAATCTCTTGGCAATGCTGGAAAACCTTTTATTCAAGTCGTTTGTGGTGTGGTGAAATGGATATGCCTCACAGAGACCTGAGTCCAAATATCAGCTCTGTCTTCACTAGCTACTGAGGTCCTTGGGCAAGTTATGAATGCCCTGAGCCTCATGTGTCTAGGTGTCAGCTTTGGGGAATGGTTAGTGTACCTCTTACAGGCTGCTGTAAGGATAAAACAAGATTCCTGTAAAATTCTGGGCACACAAATGCTTATCTGGTGTCTTCTTTAAATTTTTCTGGCCTGAGGTGGAAGTGTATTCAGTCACATTTGATGGTCATTTTGAATAATTATCCCCAGTCTCATCTTTGAAAAGACAGAATGGAATTAGATTGTAAGGCTGGTTGGCATTGGCAGGGAAAAGGTAGAAGAAGGGACGAAAGAACAAAGAAAGGGCATAAGCAGAGTTCGGTACCTTTATAATTTATTCAGGATCCAAGCCAGATCTGCCAGAGAAGGCAAAGGCAGTAGCAGCTGGGCCTGGGGGAGCCCCTTTGATGCAGACTGTGTCCGTAAAAGGTTGGATGAAATCTTCATCAAGCCATAAATACGTTTTGGGCTCCAAACACAACCTTTCCTTAAAGGGAAAAATGCTCTTAAGTGGGGAGGTGATTTTATTTGGGTTTCCCTGGGGTGGGCAGCACAGAAGACTCCTGGCAGGAAGCAGCCTTGGTGGCTCCTGGCCAGGCCGGTGGAGACCTCTGGCCTTCCCCCTGGTCCTCAGGAACTTCTGCTTCCCCAGGAGGAGGGAGGTGGCAGGGAGGAGGGGAAGGCACAGGGAGGACCATTTGGAAAAAAGGAGATTTCCAGAAAACAACTGGCTGTTAGGGAACAAGGTGAGTGAGATGACCCCAACTGATTGTTAGCCTTAAGGGAATCCTTGGTGCTTTTGGTTGCTGTTACGTGTTTTCCTTGTTTGCTTGTGACCCTTCGTTCTTGAGCACATCTTGGAGTCACTGAGTGATAAAGGATCACTGGGCTCATCTCTCCATTTTGCTTTAGGTAATAAAGGTCCAGAAAGGGGAAGTGAGTTCCCAGAGCCAGCTGGACTCTGCACCACCCTTTCCCTGCTCTACTGTGCTATTTTGTGATCTAATTATTCTAGAATTGGGTGGGTTGATATTAACAATAGCAGCAGCTGAAGTTCATTGAACACTTTTGAGGTAGACATTGCCTGAGCTGGAAGAGTATTTGATGGGATTTAGCTCATTTAATCCTGGGAGGTGAGGGTGTTCTTGTGACCGGTTCCATTTGCCAGATAAGGAAACTGAGTTTCAGAAGATTGGAATAGCCTGCCAAAAGTGAAGTGATAGCTGGCAAGGGGTAGGTGGGATTTAAGTCCGGGTGGATGGGATCCAGGGCTGAGATTTTCTCCACCACAGTGTGCTGCTGCTGGTTGGCATCCACTGTCTTTTACTCACCCCCTTGTCTTTTGCAAGGCTTGGTATGTAGAGGTCAGATTACTCAGTAAATTGTTTCTATGTAAGTGATGATGACATTTTTTCCTCATTTTACATTTCTGCTGGGTCTTGGTGCAGAGACTACACATTAGGTACTCAAGATTGATTAGCTCAAAATTAATTTTCATGAGTAAGAAGGGACTGCTTTACAGAGACAAGGCATTAATGGGCACATATGAGATCTGTTGTCTCCTTGAGATAAAAAATATGGCAAGAGAGTGCTTAGTTAATGTTATTTCACATTTATCCGGCACAGTGAAGAGAAGTAACATGAATTGAACACACTGTGCTGAGCGCTTTAGAATGTGTTATGTCAACATCGTTGGGACAGTCTTGGGGGAGGGTGCTCTATTGTTATTTACAGATGAAATTTAGAGTTACACTAACTTTCCTAGGGCAACACTGACAATTCAAGAGTAAGGTGAAGGACCTAGAAGAGTCAGAACCCTAAGTCCACTATGCCAAGCAACCCTCCAGGTGTTGGGAAAATCATTTAAATGGAAGGAGGACCAGGCTGGCATTCCATTCTGCCTGCTCAGGTGAGACCTGGGCAGAGGAAGGGGAGGGGGGCCATTTATTTTTTCCTCTGAAGACTGGGGAGTTAATCCAAGCTAGAGGTGGGCAATGAACTCAGCAGTGACTTTGGATGGGCCCAACAAATGGCATGAATCAAGGATCTTGGGCCAATGGGCCAATGGGTATGAACACTAACCACTCCCGTGTGCTCAGAAATATTTGGATTCCCAAGCAGACTGTGCTGAATGAGAACTAATTCCTAGGTTACCTCATTTACCAAAAAATTAAGCCGAAACAACCAAAGTGTCCACCAGACTTCTGGACTGCCTTGTAGAGGCTGATGAGAACAATCTGGGCTCTTGTTACCTATTTCTCTTGTTACCTATTTGAATGTTGCTAACACTTGGGGACCCTTCCCCAAAGTGAGTTCACTCCCTAGGATCTGGATCTCCAAGCTGGGACGCCTCAAAATGGGAAATGAAGTGTTTCTCTTCTGTGCTCATTTATCACTTCCCCACTGTTTTTTGTCCTTGTAGGCAGGATTGATGGCTTTTGCTGGGGTGGCACCGGAAAGCCTGTGGATCTGCAGTGTCTGACGTCACAGGCCTTTAAAACACCAAGAAGCAAGTTTCCAGTCTGTGAGCCGTAAGGCCAGGAGGCTTGGGGGTCTTGGTGGGGTGCTGGGGGATCCTGACAGTGTGGCAGCAACTCCAGGAAGTCCCCAGAAGGGTTTTGTTAACAGGCTAGGAATGAACAGTGTCATTCACTTATGGAGGGTGTGTGTTTTCTTAGTGGACTGAGCCCAGCTGTACTGGTGAGGGTGGGGCTGGTGAGCAGGTTTGTGTGTGTATTTGAGAGTCTGTATATGTGTGTGTTTGTGTGACTGTATTATGTATGTGTGTGGTTGTGTTTGTGTGTGTCTGAGCATAGGTATTATGTACGTGTGTATGTGTATGAGTGTGTAGTGTGAGTGTGTGACTGTGTGTTCCTTTAGCAATGCTAGCCTGGGTTTGGACTTAACCCAGCAAAGCCCCTTTGAAGTGGAAAGCAGAGAGCAAGCTTAGTCCCTCCTTCCTCCCAGACCAGAGCTTGTGTGGCTGCATGGTGGGGAAGGCATTTATAGCCTATTTTGTCACTTTCACACCATCTCCTATGTCCCAAATGGTGGCACCAACAGTATTTTTGTGAGGGACCCCTGGCTGCTAGGTCTCTCTGGTTTCCATGGAAACCATACAGCCCACTTGAAGGCTGTTGGAGGGAGGAGGGGCTAAGCAGGGTGGGAGGCTCCCTCTCCGGACAAAGGGGAGGGACAAAGGCTGGGGGAGGGGGAGCAGGGGTGTCGCTAAGGACGATTTATTGTCCTTATCTTACGGCTTTCCAAATTGCTCACAGGATAATGGAAGAGAAAGATGAACGGGACTGTGAGCTGTGTCCAGGAGCCTGAGCAAGGAGCCAAGAGTGGGACAAAGGGACTGGAAGAAGAGCCCTCTCCCCACCCCACTGCCTTCCAGATAAACCCTGAATTCCCTGGATGGACATTCAAGGCTTTCAGTATCTAACTCCACCAGAGCTGTCCACTTTCCTTGATTTCCTCCCTGACAGTCTCTCAGAACAAGTGTTGGCCTTGCTACTGTCCATACTGCCGGGGCAGTGACCTTGTCTTATTTATTGGTGCATCTCCAGTGCTTGGCTCTGTGGCTGAGCTGTATGCACTGATAAAAGGTGGATGCTTACTCCAGAACCGGGAACCTTTTATCTGACGGAGCTCCCTGCCTGGAAAACCCTCATTCTTCCCCCTCCCAGGCAAGGTCTAGCCCTTCCTTTGTGCCCAGCGCAAGCCTGCCCTCTCCACGAAGTTCCCACCCCCATTCACAACCAAGGTCTTTAAAACATACACGGAGGCAATATGCGTATCTGGTTTCTCTGAACACCCGCGTCCGTGCTTAATTCCAGCCTGTTCTGTTTTTAAAATTCAAGTTGTTTTCCTCCTGTGGGAAAGGGCATGGAATCTGGAGGACGATAATACTAATCTATCATTCAGTTCCTATCTTGAGTGATTTGCATGCATGGTATCATTAAAAAAAATTTTTTTTAACGTGTATTTATTTTTGAGAGGGAGAGAGAGAGCGTGAGCTGAGAAGGGGCAGAGAGAGAGAGGGAGACAAAGAATCTGAAGCAGGCTCCGGGCTCTGACCTGTCAGCACAGAGCACGACACGGGGCTCAAACCCACGAACTGTGAGATCATGACCTGAGCCCAAGTCTGGCGCTTAACCGACTGAGCCACCCAGGCACCCTTGCATGCACAGTATCATTTGAAGTAAAAACAATCTGAGTGCGAGTCTTGGCTCTTTGTCTACTATTTGTGAACATGAGCAGTTTCCTCAGTTTCCTCATCTGAAATACTGGAATTTTAAAGTCTATTTATTTGTTTTGAGAGAGAAAGTGAGTGGGTGAGAGGCAGAGAGAGAGGGAGGGAGAGAGAATCCCAAGCAGGATCTGTGTTGTCGGCACAGAGCCTGATTCGGGGCTGGATCTCACGTGAGATTGTGACCTGAGCCGAAATCGAGAGTCTGACCCTTAACCAGCTGAGTCACCCAGATGCCCCTGGAGTATAGGAATTACAAATAACAATTTCCATGTTCTCTTCAGAGGGTTATTTTGAGGCTCCTGAGAGTTATAAGTTAGGACGGTGCTTTGAAAGCTGTCAGATGCCCTGGTATTGTGTGTTAACGCTGTTTGGGGTTCTGAATGCAGGGAGGGTGTCTTGCTGATTTTATGCTGAAGCCTTGTCCCACTCCACGTCCAGGTGTTCATCCCCGGGAAACACATGGCAAATATTTGTTGAGTTGAACTAAAGATTTGCAGAGGCGGCACCTGGGCGGCTCAGTGGGGTCCGCCTCTGAGTCTTGCTTTCAGCTTAGGTCATGATCTCATGGGTTCGTGAGTTCAGGCCCCGCATCAGGCTCTGTGCTGACAGTGTGGAGCCTGCTTGGGATTCTCTCTCTTTCCCAGTCTCTCTGCCCCTTCCCTGCTTGTGCTCTCTCTCTTTCTCAAAATAAATAAATAAACATTAAGGAAAAAAAAAAAAGCTTGCTGAGATAATAGCCCTGGGAAGGTTGACTGAGTCCAGGTGGGGAATCCCATAGTGTGGCCCACTGGGGTTTGGGGATTGTTAGGGTTTTGGCGGGGGCATTTTCTTAGGGTACCAAACCTACAGTGGTCAAAATTCATAGCCCAGGAGACTGCAATTATTAAGAGGAAATTTAGGGTAAGGGTAAGGTGAAGATTAAGAAATCCTAAGGAACGGGGGTCAGGAAAGCTCACATTTTATTTTTATTTATTTATTTATTTATTTATTATAATTAAAAAAATTTTTTTAACATTTATTTATTTTTGAGACAGAGAGAGAGAGCATGAACAGGGGAGGGTCAGAGGAAGAGGGAGGCATAGAATCTGAAACAGGCTACAGGCTCTGAGCTGTCAGCACAGAGCCTGACGCGGGGCTCGAACTCACGGACCGGGAGATCATGACCTGAGCCGAAGTTGGACGCTCAACCGACTGAGTCACCCAGGCGCCCCAGAGCTCACATTTTAAAAACACTTGGGTACCTGCTGTCACTTTCATTTACAAATCATCATTTGGCTTTGTTTTCCCAACCACCTTGTGAAGTGGATGTTATTGTTCCCATTTTAAGGATGAAGAGACATGGCCAGACCCAACACTTCCTCCAGGAAAGGTCTATATTAACTCCCTGACCCTAGACTCAGGTCTTGAGGTCCCATGGCCCTGATGGAGCTGGAGTAAGATGACTCTCTTGAAAGACCCGCTGAATATTCTCGGGGGAGAGAAAACCAATAGGTGTGGTGACTGTCCGAAAACATTTGGTTGGAAGTCACAGCTTGTCATTCAGGAGTGAGCTCACACCAGGGAGAAGAAACGAAATAGAACTTCCTGCGTTGTTGCCCGGGTGGTCTGGTGCCTGCATCCCCTGCCTGTATATCCACTCAACTCACAAACATCCATCACGGCAGGGCAGGGGGCGAGGTGACATGGAAGGGCAGGGAGTCTGAAGGGGGATGGGGAAGTCAACGGTGGTGATCACCCCCATCTGGCCTCCCTGCCCCCCTGCCCCCCCGGGGGCCTCAAGCTTCCCAGGGGCAGGGGTGAGTCTGATTAAGAACCGTTTGTCAGGACATGCCCACCAGCTGCCGGCTGACCTCAGAGGCTGTTTAATGTCCAACAACACAATGTCAGTCACAACCTTTGCCCTGTCGGCACCATTGGAGGATGGAGCTTATTCCAAAAAGGAAAACATCTTTAAAATAGAAGCTAGCCTCCTCATCCCACCCCCTGGCTTTTCCTGCAACTTCAAGGCTCTCTTTGGAAGCCTGGAGGTGGCTGTTTTCCTTCTGCAGTCAAGCCAAGAAAGGGGCCAGGTGGGAGATTTACCAAATGGAGCAGACCACTGGGACCAATTATTATCTTGGATCCCGTGAAAACATTTTGATTTCCAAGGAAATGTCTCAGAGAGCCCCCCCCCCAATCCCTTTTACAAAGTGGGGAGGACCCTTCTTGTTTTCATTCCCCAGCCCCTGCCTGTTGCCCAGAGGGAATGATGTGCCCTCGCAGGGCTAGAACGACATGCTGCAGTAAGGTAGCCGGTAGCCACCTGTGGCTATTCGAATTTAAATTGATATTATTTGAAATTAAGTAAAACTAATATTTCAGTTCTTTAGCTGCACTAGCCATGTTTTGAGTTCTTCACAGCGACATGTCACTAGTATCTATCAGATTGGACAGGGCAGATACAGGACGTTTCCATGATTGCAGAATATTCTTGTTGACGGCACTGGCCGAGGGCTGGGTGCCTACTGGAGTCCCCTGGGAGCCTACTGGAGTCCCCTGGGAGCTTCTAAGAAGTCCTAATGCCTGGTTGGGGCACAATCTAAGACTGCAAGTGAATAGGTCTGGGATGGGATGTGGCACTGGGATTTTTCAAATGTGCCTTGAGTGATTCTAATGTGTGGTCAGCACTGGCCCACTGAGGACTAGACCTAATTCGTTACAAGGATCATGCAGAGCTTTTTATTTATTTATTTATTTATTTATTTATTTATTTATTTATTTTTATTTTTTATTTTTTTTAATACAGATTCCTAGGAAACTTCCCTAAGGATTCTGATTCAGCAGGTCGGGAGCAGGTCTCAGGAATCTGTGTTTTTATTAAGCATGTCAAGTAATTCTTATGGTCAAGTGGGTTTGCAAAAAAATGGATGTGACAGGAAGAATGTCACTCACCAGGCACCTGTTAGTTTGGGCCATAGGCCACACAGTCCAGCAAGGTAGGCTTTATCTGTACTCATGTCACAGGTAAAAAACTGAAAATTCAGGAAAAGTGAAGTCCTTTCCCAAAGTCACTAGCCAGTAAGTGATGGCACTGGCCTTTAGATGTGGTCTGAGTGTTAAAAAAAAGCTGGCTGTGGAGTCATTTTGGGGTTTAGGTGCCACTAAATGTCCAACCTTGGCCAAGTCACTAAACCTCTGAAAGTTGATTTCCTTCTTTGTAAGCTGGAAATCATAACAGCGTGTACCTCCTAGGGATGTGGTTAAATGAGATAATGCAGGTAAAGGACCTTGTATGGTACCCTAGGCATCTGATTAGTGTCTGAGAGACTTCTCTCTAGTGGTGAAAGGGAATGCCATTCCAGGCAGGGCTGTTCTTTTCACGACGTCTTTATTCCAAGAGCATCTTTTGTGCTTCTCTCATGATCTCCTTGTCTCTCCTTGTCTGTCTCTGTCTGTCTCTGTTGTTATTCCATGGAAGGCAGGTGCTAGTTCTGTTCCTCACACTGCGTGGCTCTAGCTGCTGGGTGTTGGGAGTCAAGAGGGCTCTTGGCTGTTGAGCAGCTGGGCCCGGGCTGCCTTCTCGCCCCATGTCTGCTCCTCTGTGCTGCAGGACTGCAAATACAACTACCGCAGAATAATCAAAACAGTGATAGAAATAATAACAATGATTTGTAATCAAGTAGCATTGCCATTATTGAGAGCTTGAACTCCAGGTACTGGGCTTTATATGTGTGCTTTATATGTCAATGTGTTTCATCTTTTCTGCAAACCTGTGAGGCAGGTATTGTCGCTCTCTTTCTTCACACCAAGAAACAGAGGTACAGAGTCTCTAAACCACTCATCTGTGGTCACCTACGTAGCAACTAGCAGAACTGAGATTTGAACCGAGGTTCAGCCCCAAAGCTGCTACTCTAAGTTGTCACCCAAACAGAAAAAAGAAAGAAAACATAATCGAAACAGAGTTTTGTGTTTCACTGTACAAGGCACTTTCATGCACATGGAATCATTGGATTCTTTTTAAAAAAACTTTTTTTAATCTTTATTTTTGAGAGAGAGAGAGAGAGACAGAGTGTGAGCAGGGGAGGGGCAGACACACACACACACACACACACACACACACACACACAATCCGAAGTAGGTTCCAGGTTCTGAGCTGTCAGCACAGAGACTGATGCGGGGCTCGAACTCGTGAAGGCGAGTTCATGATCTGAGCCGAAGTCAGACGCTTAACCAAGTGAGCCACCCAGGCGCCCTGGAGTCATTCGATTTTTATGATGTACCCTGTGTGGTGGGGGTGGTTGTCATAATATCAAAATTCCCAGATCAGGAAAATGAGACCTTTGGAAGGTGTGAAGTATAAGGATCACCCAGTTAGTGGTAGTAGGACACAGAAGAAGCCATGGCTTTTGGCTGTCACACTCCTGCCCTTTCCAATACAACACCACTCAAGAGAAATTATACTTGTGATTATTCCCTGTCTGTGACCATCATTATCCCTCTTCTGCCTCGTCCATGAACGATGAGGAGGCTTTCTCCTCTAGGGGTGGGAGTGCTTGGATTTGCTTAAGGCCTGAGAAAACACAAGATTGGCGTTATCTTGTTATCCATCTTAGTTCCAGCTCTTTCCCAAGGATGAGGGAAGATCCTGTGACCTCTAGATTCCCTGTAGGGAAATGCTGGCTCCTGGGAAGACCTTTCCCCCTTCCTTCACTGAGATCTTCACTTAGAACAAAAACTAGCTCATGTTCTAGGTAGGCAGCAAGGGTACAGTGCCAGAGAATGGGTGCTGGAGTCAGGCAGATCTGGATTTGAATCGCTGCTCTGTTTTCTTCTTGCTGTGTGACCTTGGGCCCATCATTTAACCTCTCTGAGCCCCAGCTCACTCCACTGTAAAGCTGAGAATAGCGTCTGTTCTGCATCATTGTGGCAAGGGTTGAATTAGACAAAGGCCATCAATGCCTAGCACTGCCTGACACACAAGGATCCCAATGGCAAGCATCACCATCTGTGATCACAGCGACCGGTCAGGCAAGCAGAGGGATGGTCAGCGGCCACGCTCCACCTGGAGTTGCCCCTGGGACCCTTTCTCTCAGTGTTGATGTGGACAGAGGAAAGGGGGGGGTGTTGGTCCTGGAGAAAGGACAGAGGCCCTTTAATGAGCTCAGGAAAGCCCATCTCCTGACAATAACAGCCCAGGACTCTGCAATAACATCCTGCCAGAAGAGGCAGCGACAGGATACGTGCTAGGGGTGGAAGCGTGTGGCTGCCCCACTGCCCGCTCGCCTGCCCGCCTGTCCCTGAGTCCTGAGGAGGCTCAGGAAGTAGCAGCCAGGGATCACAGGGAGATGAAGACTTCCCCCTCCACATGCATCCTGGACTGATACCGAGACAGGAATCTCAGCTGTCTTGGATGGAGACTCCTCTTGGCCAGATTGTTAGCGCTTTCTCTGTGCTCTGCTTCTACCCCACCGCTGTCCCTGCTTTAGCTGGAGCTGTCCTCTGGGTCCATGCTCAGTGGCCTCCCATAGTTACACTGAGCCTAGGAACAAGACCAGTGAAGGGGAGTGGTCTCCACCTGCCAATCAAAGCACTCATATCTGTTGAAGGCCTCCTTGGCGCTGAGGACAGAGCTTGTCTGTGGAAATGCAGTGATGAGAGACACCATCTCAGCCCTTGGGGAGTTTACCGTTGGGTGAGGTACAGAGACGATGAGCAAATGCAGCGAGCTGAATGAAGTTCCAAAAGTCCAGGGAGCTTGGGGGGTGGGAGAGCATGGGGGCCAGCTCTGTGGTGGAGGAAGAGGAGCGCACAGCTGAAGGATGGACAGGAACTGGCCAGGTGAAGAGGTGTGAGTGTTGCTGAGGAGGGTTGAGTTGGGATTACAGCTCTGCGTACCAGCGGCCTGTGGCTGGAGAGAAGACCGGGGCCAGTGGCTTTGTGAGCTAGTCACACCAAGAAGGGTGAACTTCATCTGAGGGGTAGTGGGAAGCCATGGAAGCCTTTTAAGCAGGGAAATGGTGCAATCGGATTTGTGGTTTGAGTCTTAACATGTTCCCTCCCATCAGCGAGCAAAACTTCACAGGGACCCACTCTGCTGTGAAGCCTGGAGGAGATTCAAGAAAGCTTCTTGTCAGAGTCGGGGTCCTGTGAAGTAGAGGACAGAGACCTGCTGGGACACAGAGGGGCAGGCTCAGAGCCTGGCTCTGTTGGTTGTTCATTCACCCAGTGACCTGGGCAAGTCACTTTCGCCCTCTTGACCTCATTTCCTAGGTATAGACATAGAAAAAAGGCGGAACTAGGTGAATCCGAAAGGCCTTTTAAGATAGTGTATTCTATGAGCCAAACCTAAAATAAGTTTCCCTGCCCTCAGGAAGCCTACAGTCTGGGGATGCTTGGTAAATGCTGGCTGATTCTTAGGAAGCACCTGATCAGGGATAGGGGAGTGGAGGGAGAACCAAGAATCTCTGTTTCCTGGAAAGTGGATGTCGTGCATGCAGAGAAGGGAGGGATCGCCACAGTGTGCTCACTGCCTGTTGGAACTGAAGTTGGATTTTCTATTGCTCTGAGTCCTGAGTGGGGTCAGCGTCTCCAGATGGTGGGCAGGGGACCCAACAGGCTGCCACTACTCTCCACATGGGACAGTCCAGGAGTCTTGCTTTCAGGATGCTCCCATCCTGAGTCTTTGGATGCCCTGGTCCCTAAAATCAGAAATGGGGCCCACCCCTATGGAGCCACGGAGGCAAAAGATACAGATGGCAAATTGAACTAGGCGACCCTGCTTGTATTCCTGGCTCTGCCAGTGAGTGACATGGTGTGCAACCTTGCGGACATGTCACTCTTCCTCTCAGGGTCTTAGTGTCTTCATCTATGCAATGACAGGGTTTTTCCAGGTGTTGGCTGTGTTCTGGGCACTGGTGCTGGTGATCAAAGATGAAAAGGACTAGGTTTTTTCCCTCAGGCAGCCTTCAGAAACACATACTTTCAGTGTAATGTACTGAGTACAAAGCTAAAGGGATGCCTGGGGTGTAGAGGCTCAGGAATAAGGCCCTTAGTCTAGTGGGGGAGGTGTAGGGAGGCTTCCCAGAGGAGGGGGCTGCATTCCCATTTGAATGGTCAGTGCCAGACAGTTGGTGGAAGGATGTGGGGGTGGGGAAGTACTTTGGACATTTCCAAAGAACAAAGAATCTATCTAGTCATCTTGCCTTTGGCAGAACTCCGGCTCCCCCTCTCCCCCACCTCCCCTGAGGCTGACTGATGCTCTGGAGCCACTCCTCTGTCTGCCTGCTGGCTGGGAGGGCAGCCAGCACCCGAGGTCTCTGGGACGGACTTCTGAGCACCTTCTGCTGGGATGAACTCTGAGCATAGCCCACAGTTGACTTGAAGTCACAAGCTTGCCTTGGGCAAAGTTTTCCAGCCGTCAGCATGATGTCTCCTCAGGAGCCTCAAAGACTTAGATCAGAGCCAGCACAGCCTTGGTCTCTGCCAGGGTTTGCTGGAAGAGATGCCACCCACTGCCCAGGGGCTTCCTAAGGGCAGAACACCAGCTCCATCCACCCATCTTGGGAATATTTATTGAGTGTAAATCAATCATGGGGCGAGAGAAAACCAACAACCTCATCAATGAACATGCGCATGGGAATGGGTAGGAGAGCTGCGGAGGAGACGGTGTGGGTGTGGGCTCCCATGAGAATCTAGTAGGCATTCCGAGCTAGCCTGCATGGTCCTGGAGGACTCCTGTGTGGGGGTTAGCAGGGGGTGGGCAGAGATTGCGGTGGGCTCTAAGGGAGGAGAAGAAACTCCATAGTGGAAGAATAGAGTGAGAAAGAGAGAGGAAGCAGACTGGCATTCTAGGCAAACGAAGAGCATGAACAAGACTCCAGCACTGGGAGGTAAAAGGCCAGGTGGCTTGAGCAGAAGGACTGTGGTGATGTGAGATGATGGCTACGGGTTGGCAGGGCTAGCTCTATGGGTCCTGCAGCCTGCACTGGGGCTTTTGTTCTTTATCCTAAAAGCAACGGGGGGGGGGGGGGGAGTGGGGGTGGGATCCACATCAGCAGGGGGCTAATAGGATCAGATTTGTGTTTTGAAAAGAAACATCACTCTGAATGCCTCAGAGAATGGATGGGGAGGAGGCAGTGAATGTTGCTGGACCAGCTGGGAAGCTATTGCACCGGTCTGGGTGGGAGATGAGAGTGACCTGAGCCAGTGGTGCCAGTGGTGGTGCTGAGGTGGTGTCAGTTCTAGAAGCGAGATTGACATCTTCTGGTTTCTGAAATGTCAGAGCTGTGGAGCACTGTGAGGTCATCTTGTCTACCTCCTCATCTGATGACTTAAGGCAACAGGGGCTCAGAGATGGAGAAGACTTGCCCATGCCAGCACAGCAGAGCCAGCTCCAGAAATACACCCTGTGTCTCTCCTGTACTCTTAGAGTAGAATTGTAGAAATAGTTGAGCAGGAAGAAGTTTTAGATATCAACTAGTCTAATTCTTACATTTTATAGATAAGGAAACTGAGGCCCCAAGGGGTGAGCTCTCAAGGGGCCAAAGGCCACCCAGGGAGTTAATGAATTAATCAACGGAATGGTCTATGTATATATAAACATGCCTCTGTTGACCTCTAGATAGTGGGACATGTGTTTGTTCAGGAGGGAGATAACTTGGCAAAAGTCCCTCCAAATGCTTTCCCAAGCTTCCTTGCGCCTGCTGGCTCCCCTCTCAGTGGGACCGTGGTTAGGGAATCCAGATGTCTGGGGCCATGAAGCCAGCTGGATTTTCCCATGTCCTGGGCTCCCAGTGTTTGGACTCAATAGGTTCAACAGCCATGCTGGTGGCAGGGAAGGAAAACCAAGCTGTTCTCTCAGTGAGTTTCCCAGCATCTGAGTTTAGGGAGAGGGTTAATTTCCTTGGGTGCCTTGGAGATGGCCCCTCCAGTCTGGCCAGAATCCTGCAGCTAAAAGCAAGGTCGCCACCTTGTGCCTAAATACAGGGACCCAGCTCTCTAGAATGGAGTGTTGTGACAGGGTCCGACAGATGTTATCAAATATTGTGTAGCTTCCAGATGTAAGAGATCATTTGGGAGATGAGTTAATGTGGAAGCCAAAATGTTGGAATTTTCATTTTTTGGGAAGAAAAACAGGCTGAATATTTGAAATTGGGATTGCATTAAGAAAATTCCAGAACTTTATTTTTTGGCAGCTGAGTAGTTTGTTATCAGTAGTTTGTTATCAGGCTTGGTCTCTGAGGAATCCTTGGAGCCCTAGAAGGATTCAGTCCCAGTTCTTGCAGTTGTCCCCCCACTGCCCCCAAACCCTCAGGAACATTCAGGCAATGGGACAAGGGCACCAGTTTTTGTAGAGGCTCAGGTGGCTGGGAGAATGGTGGCATGTGGAAAAGCATGGAGTCTTTGGAATCATATCATGCTTGGGGTGAGAGTGGGGGGGGGCACAATTGTGTCCTGGCTTCTCTAAGACCACCTGTGTGACATTGGTACTCATCTCTCTGAACCTCAGTTTCCTGTTTTGCCATGTGGGGGTAAGGATACTTATTTCATGGTGTCATTGTAGGAAATGAGGTAGCTGATGAAAACCACTTAACATAGTGTCTAGCATTGAAAAAGCACTCAGCTTACATTGTTCTTCAAAATTTTGTTGTTGTTTATTTGCTTTTGAGAGAGAGAGAGAGAGAGAGACAGAGACAGAGACAGAGCTTGAGTAGGAGAGGGGCAGAGAGAGAGAGAGGAAGACACTGAATCTGAAGCAGGCTCCAGGCTCCCAGCTGTCAGCACAGAGCCTGACACAGGGTCGAACCCATGGACTGTGAGATCATGACCTGAGCCGAAGTTAGATTCCTCACCGACTGAGCCACCCAGGTGCCCCTCAGCTTACATTGTTCTTATTTGTCACTCTGGGACCCTGAAATCAACCAACATGGAGTCAGATTGATTCAGAAGAACAGAACCTTCCTCTTCGATTCTGGCCACTGCTAGTAGTCTCTTGGGGTTCACTGCCATGGCAACGGGTCAGTGGAGTGGTGAGGAAGGCAATGGGGACAGCTAAGCAGCCAGAACGCTGCCTGGCCTGCCGGCGCCACATCCAGTGAGGGCAGCAGCCTGATTAATGGCTGCCTGATCCCCTGGCCTCATGTCAGGCCACCCTGGGGGAGGCTTCTTGCCCAGGGAGGGGCAGAACCTCACTTGGTGGGGTGTGCCAGGTCCCTGGTCAGTGGGCATGGTGCCACAGAGTCTTAGAACTGCTGAAGCAGAATATTAGAGCTGAAAGGGACCCTGGAGATGAGTTATTCCAGTCTCCTTTCTTTATGGCTGAATACAGAACAAACGGGCAATGAATGTCTACAGTGTGCCCCACACAGTATGAATTTCTTTCAATGCTGTGCGATAGGTATAATGAGCCCCACCGGGGAGGTGGAAAACACAGATGTGATGTCTTTCATTCACAAGGCACAGCTAGGATTTGCACCCAAGACTTCTCTGATTTCAGGTCCCACGTTCTTTCTACGTGTCATATTTCTTATTGTTTGACCTTTGGGAACTTGTGTGTCTTAGTCTTCTCTTGTATTTCCAGTGCCTCGGATAGTGCTTCATACATATTAGGTCTGTAAAAAATTGTTGAGTTGCCACAAATGATCTCGGTGCCATTTTTGCAGGTGTGATTCTAAAAACAGTCCAGGAAAATGTGTGTGCATATGGCACCTCTATCAGACCCTAGGATGTGGAAGGCACTAAAGTTGAAAGTCTTTGCTTGGCGTCCCAGTGCCCCTCACCAGGCTCTTCCCCTGCAAATTCCAGTCACACTGGATTCCACGCTGAGCATGTACCTTCCTTCCCCTCTGTGCCTTCTCTCCCATTTTTCCCTATCTGGAATACCATCATTTCCATCTTTACTTGAGGAGCCCGTACCCATCCTTCAGATGTTCCTGTCTCCATGAAGTTCTCCTTGGTCCCTTTCAGGGAATTCGATCTCTTGCTGCTCTAAATTTCTGTACTACTTGTGAGTCTCTTGTGTACATTCTGATTGCATTCTGCATTGCATTCTGTCTTCTTGTGAGTGCCTCATCCCTTTTCTATTAGTCTGTAAGCTCCTAGTGGGCTTTGACCTTGTATCTTGGCATCATCTGGGGAACCTAGCACATTTGTGCACACAGCAGTTGTGACGAATGTGGACTTGAATGCAGTTGACTTGATGCAGAGCTCCCCTGCCTACCCACCCTGGGTTACTCTGTGTTGAGCTGGATTCATCCGGGAGTAGGACTAGACCCAGACAGGGCTGGAGGTGGGCTTCTGATGCCTCCTCTCCCCCAAGTGTGGGCTGAAAGCAGCCCCTCTCAGGGACCTCTCTGACCTCAGCTGACCTTCACTAGGTCTGTTTTCTCATTCTCTTGGATTGGGCTGAGAAAAACAGGAAGAATCATTAAGAGACAGTGCCTTCCGAGCCAGCAAAATTATCGCTGATTCTTTTTACAGACACCAAAAGCTTTGTGTATTGTGACAAAAGAGCGGGCTTTTCCTGCAGGCCCTGGGGAGAAGCCTCTACTAACCTCCTGGATCCACCCCAGGCTCCACTCCCATCCCCCTTTGCCTCTCTTCCTCTTCCTTCTACACTTAGGATCACTAATGTTTTCTATACTTAAAACACGCAGAGTCGGAGGACTGTCAGCTGTGTCCAGTCTTTCCCTGAGAGATCATCTGACTCCTTCCCATTCAAAGTGTGGTACATGGACCAGTGACGCTGGTGGCTTGTTAGAAATGCAGTTCCCAGGCCCTTCCAAGCCTGCTGCTGTAGAATCTGCACCTTAACAAGATCCCCAGGGAATTGTGCACACTGAAGACTGAGAAGTGCTGCTCTAACCCCCCACTTTTATTTATTTATTTTTAATTTTTCAAACAAGAGGTGACATCTGAACTCTGGAGAGGGAAATGGACTTGTGAGTTGGTAGCAAGATGAATTTGGTTTCATAAACATTTGTTGAAAAGCTGCTGTACATCCTGTGCTAGGCTCTGTGGATAAAAGGTGAAGTAGGGATCCTGGTCTCTTTGGTCTTTTTGTTATTCTTTCATGTACCTAACATTGCCTTGCCCACACCGGGGCCTCAGCAATATTTGTTGAATTTCAGCCTGGGGTTGCTGCTTCTTCACTGCAACTGCCTTCTATAATTATCAGCCTCCTGGAGTAACTTGTAGCACTTTTGGACAGAAATAAATAAGTTCTTCAAGGAGGAATTCAGAGAGTGGGCTGTATCCTTCATTTTACCAGCTCTGGAGAGTAGGATCCCAAGAGTCTAATAATGAGATAGGGTTCCTGCACTCCAGAAATCCATATATCACAGATGACAGAAGGGGAGCATCGTACTGGAACAAGGAGTGATTTCAAATTGGTGAAACATCTTTGATGAAGCAATACAGGGTATATAACAGGCCCAAATATCAGTGATTGGTTCCACTTCACCAAAGTGAAGATCTCTTGAGATCTGATCTCTATTGGAGTGTCTAGTTTTTCCTTTAGGGGCTTTATTCTTTTTTTTTTTTTAATTTTTAATGTTTATTCATTTTTGATAGAAGAGCACAAACAGGGGGAGAGGCAGAGAGAGAGAGAGAGAGAGAGAGAGAGAGAGAGAGAGAGAATCTGAAGTAGGCTGCAGGCTCTGAGCTGTCAGCACAGAGCCTGATGTGGGGCTCGAACCCATGGACCACCATGGGATCATGACCTGAGCCGAAGTTGGTCGCCCAACCCATTGAGCCAACCAGGCACTCCGGGGTTTAATTCTTGATTTAACATTTGCTTAAAGTAATCATTAGAAAGTGCCTTTATTTGTAAGGCAGACATTGCACCTCCCTTATCTGTTCATCACAATAGTGACTGCAGCTGGTTCTCGCTGTAATTCACAGGCTCAGGGCTTGCATCTGTGCTTCCTTTGGCTGCTGCATCACTTCTGGGAGCTCAATATTCTTCTGCTATTGTGGAGTGGAACAGGGTTTGAAATTTTTTGCACGGAAGGAGACACATAACACTTTGCATCTGAGTTGTAGATGACTTTTCCTTTCGGGAAAAACATGCTACCACGATACATTTCTCAATGACATTTCACAGTAGTAGCTTGGGATGTCAATACGCTTCCAGACCAGTAGGAGATGGGTTGTACTCTTCTCTTTATTAATTTCTGTTGGCCTTGTCAAACTCTGTTAATAGATCGTTACAGTATGGTGCACTAGCATTGCCTAAAGCAAAGGAAAGTGATGCAAGTTTCCAGTGGTGTTATTCTTGGAGAAGTTGGAAACTAGGACTGAAGATTTCATGTGTTCCTTGCATTGGCCAAATTAATCACATCTAGAATAATTATAATATTTTTAATATTAAAAAACAGCAGTGGCTAATCTTTTGTCGATTTCTTACAAGGTGCCAGGCATGATTCTTAGCTCATTAATAGGGATTAGATCATTAAATCACGACTACAGTGTTATGGGACAGGTGGCATCCCCATTATACAGAGAACAGAATGAGTCAGTGAAATATTGAGTAACTTATTCAGCTGGTAAGTGGCAACAGCTTATGGGTGCTGTTGCACTTGGGTGGTTAGATCTGGGAGCATGGGCTACTACCCTCTACATAGTTTGCTTTTGGGGTGGAAAGGCCACTCTGGGTTTCAGGCTCATGTTGCTGACATAGTTTTGTCCTCTATAGATCTTTTCCTCATAGGGCAGTCTTTCAGTTGTGGATGCTTTGTAACAAATAGTCCTAAACAAAGCGGCTTAAAATGATAAATTGGTCGTGTTAAAAAAGAAACTGTGGCATATCAGACATTCTAAGAGGTTATTTGAGCAAACGTCAATTTGATTAGGGGAGTGCCAAATTGGAAAGAGTTAGGGGAAGGCACAGAAGCAAAGCAAAAGAGTTATTTGAGTGACTACAGCTTCAGTGGTCACCTTATTTGGGAAAGAGTAGCTGGCTATTTGCGATTTGTTGTCCTTAGGTCTTCATTTTTTAACTTTGAGGCATTACAGGCTTTAGGTTTTGGTTTGCTCTTGTAGGTGACGAAGGCATTAAAGCCACCTCAGTCTAATGGCCTCTTGTTTAATTAATTCAACAGTGGTCATCCCTGAAGTTTAGCTGGACAGTTTTTTTGCTGTTTCTGCTTGGGGCTGTGCTCAGAGGGTGTCTGGGGCTGGAATGTTCGAGACAGATTTACGAAAATGTCTGGTGCCTGGAGGGATTGGCTAGAAAGCTGGGCTCAGCTGGCACACTGGAATGCCTGAGTCTCTCTTCTCTCCACGTGGTATCTCCATGTGGATTTTCCCTCTGTCTCCATGGATCAGACTTAATCCACAGAAGCTTAGGGCTCCCAAGAGCACACAAGCAGAAGCTGTCAGGTCCTTTTAAGGATTAGGTCTGGAACAGGCATAGCATCTGCTACCTTCTGCTACCTTCCCTTGGTGAAATCGAATCACAGAGCCAGCCCAGATTCAGCATGGGAATGAACTACTGAAGTGAAGCACGACTCACTGAGTTCCATGTTTGGAGACTAGTTGTCACAGCTGGCCACTGTGACCTATCTAGTATATGACCGTGGTTTAGCACACTGGGCTGGGAGGGCAGGTGTGGATTAACACTTCGACTTTGCCACATTTCAGCTGTGTGATTTAGACAAGTTACTTGAACATCTCTCAGCTTCTAGTTCTTTCTCTGTAAAAGAGGGAAGCTAGCAGTAGTCACTCTCACAAATTGAATATCACTCTGTGCCAGGCATTCCTCTAAGCCTTTTACATACATGAACTCATTTAACCCTTCCAGAGACACTATGAGGTGGCTACCATTATCCCTTCAAATGAATAGAGAAATTCAGACACAAAGAGATGATGTTGCCTGCTCAAGGTCACATGGCTACCAAGTGGCAGCACTGGGATGGGAACTTAGGCAGTGTGGCTCCCTAGTCCATGTTCTTTATTTTGCTCTCCCTTTGTCAGTAGCAGCTCTCTCCCAGTGAGACACCAACATGATATTGCAGGTAATGTGCTGGATGCATGTGTGGTACAATGTAAATGCACAAAAGTCAGCATTATGAACATTCACAGTATTAGCATCATACTGAGAAGCCCAGCTCATCACCATTTCATTCCTTGGCTAAGACAAGTACAAGCTGTTTGTCCCCATTTTTCCTTATACGATTCTATGCAATATTCCCATTTCAAACATATCTGGGCCCATCTCAAATAGAATTCATTTTTTGGATTTGCTTCTTTGTCTATAGCTGAGGGAGTCTTATATTTTCCTTCTAGGAAATCACTCTGGAGGCTTTGCCTCTAGCCCATCACTGCGAATGCAAATCTATCTGTACTCTGAAAATGCTGCTGATTATTTCGGCTTGAACTCAGTCCCTGAAGCTCCATTGCTGTGTTTAACATCCACTGGGACCCTGGGAGTGACAGGGAGTATTTAAGGCAACGCTGCATGTTCAGATTTTTTTTTTTAACTCTGTCTCTGGGCTCTTAGGTTTGGACTGTTTCCTGACATTATGAATCTGTTTGTATATCTGCTTCCTCTCTCCTCCTTCCAACTTACTCATCAGGGTTTTCTGACTTACTGGTTGTTGACTGTTGGTATTCTTTTTTTTCATAGAATTAAGACAGCCTTTCTGCTACTTGGGTCTTGCTGAGCATAGCTATAGCTGAAGGAAAAAAAAAAAAGATGAGGAGTTATTCTTGATTCTTCTTTTGTTCTCTGTCCTCATATCCAGTACATCATCAAATCCCACTGGCTCTGCCTCTAAAATCTATCCTTAACTTGTCTCCTTGTCTATCACCAACACTGGTATCCCTTAGAACATCTTCCAACCAGGCCTACTTAGAAGGCCCCTTCCTGGTTCCTAGCTTACATTCTTTCCCAACTATTGAACATTACCCACATAACATCCAGAATAGCCTTTGAAAATGTAATCAGAGCATGTTATTCCCTTGCTTAAAACCCTCCAATGGTTTACCATGGCATTTACATTAAATATGAAGTCTGACCAGGGTTCATTAGGACTTATCTGATCTGGACCCACTTTTTCTGGACCCTCATCCCCCAACCCTCTTCCTGCTTTATTCTCTTTGTAACAATTGTCACTATCTGGAATTATTTATTTATTTTTGTTTATCATTGGATCTAACTCCTCCCACCCCCACCCCCATATAGAGAGTAGGCACCAAGGGGCAGGGACTTTATCTTGTTCATTACCATATACCCAGCATGTGAAACATGTGCCTAGCACATGGAGATGTGCGATCAATATTTTTGAATGAATGAAGGTGTAAACTGCTCCTTTATATGGGACTCTAACTCTTGACCAGCTAAAAGTCCTATATCAACTACTTCCATAGCTTGGGCTTTTTATTTATGTATATAGGGACCTATTTTGAATGCTGGCTCAGCTATAGAAATAGAACTTATGAGAAGATATTTGCAAATGACACATCAGATAAATGGTTAGTATCCAAAATCTATAAAGAACTTATCAAAGCCAACACCCAAAAAATAAATAATCCAGTGAAGAAATGGGCAAAAGACGTGAACAGACACTTCTCCAAAGAAGACATCCAGATGGCCAACTGACACATGAAAAAATGCTCAACATCACTCATCATCAGGGAAATACAAATTAAAACCACCATGAGATACCACCTCACACCAGTCAGAATGGCACACATTAACAAATCAGGCAACAGCAGATGTTGGCGAGGATGTGGAGAAAGAAGATCTCTTTTGCACTGCTGGTGGGAATGCAAACTAGTGCAGCCACTCTGGAAAACAGTATGGAGGTTCCTCAAAAAACTAGAAATAGAACTACCCTATGACCCAGCAATTGTAGTACTAGGTGTTTATCCAAAGGATACAAAAATGCTGCTTCAAAGGGGCACATGTACCCCAATGTTTATAGCAACGCTATCAATGATAGCCAGATTATGGAAAAATCCCAAATATCCATCGACTGACTAATGGATAAAGAATATGTGGTACACATACAATGGAATACTACTCAGTGATGAAAAAGAATAAAATCTTGACACTTACAGCAACGTGTATGGAACTAGAGGGTATTATGCTAAATGAAATAAGCCAGTCAGGAAAAGACAAATATCATATGATTTAACTCATACGTGGAATTTAAGAAACAAAACAGATGAACATAGGGGAAGTGAAGGAAAAATAAGATAAAAACATAGAGGGAGGCAAAGCATAAGAGACTCTTGAATACAGAGAACAAACTGAGGGTTGCTGGAGGGGATGTGGGTGGGGGGATTGGGTATTAAAGAGGGTACCTGTTGGGATGAGCATGGGGTGTTATGTTGAAGAGATGAATCACTGGGTTCTACTCCTGAAACCAATACTATGCTGTACACTAACTTGAATTTAAATAAGTAAATTAAAAAAAAAAAGAGGAAAGAACCCTCTGTGTTGTAAAAATCAGCCACGTTACATATTTTCTAGAACTCCATGCTGTGTACTCCCAAATGATTCTGTGAGCTAAGTGTAAAGCAGGGGAGAACACATTGGATAATATTTTTTCTTTATACAACACTTTTGTAGTGGCGAATTATTTTATTTTATTTTTTAACAAAATTATTTATTTTGAGATAGAGAGAGCACAAGCAGGGGAGGGGCAGAGAGAGAGGGGGAGAGAGAGAGAGAATCCCAGCAGCTTCCACATTGTCAGCATGGAACCCGATGTGGAGCTCAAACTCACAAGCTGGGAGATCATGACCTGAGCCAAAATTGAGTTGGACACTTGACCAATTGAGCCACCCAGGTTCCCCTCATAGTGGCTTTTTAAAACTATGATCTCTGCCCTCCATGGTGAGTGGGTTAGGGGTAATGACCAGTAACGGAAAGAGGATAGCCTCTTAACCACCGTGGGCAGTAGCTCTTTCCCATCACTCCCTGTTATCCCTCCAACAACAAACCTGTCCTACAGCAAAGATTTCTGGTAGACATTCTGAACTCTGAATCCATAGGCCAGCTCTTTAACTTGGTCATATTTTTTCACAGTTTCCTTACCTGTCATCACGATGACCATTTCAATGGGGAGGCTCATTCCTATTATGAGTTCATGTTGCATTATTGTCTGTGTGCTTCAAACACTTTTGGTCTCAGTCCAAATTGATCCAAGTCAGGTCTGTAAGGTTTTAAGTAACTTTAAAGCAGTTTGTAAGTTGAAATGAAAAGGAAGAGAAAGAATAAAAAATTTGGAGCATTAAAAAATCGGAAAGGGTAACTATTTCTAGACTTAAAAGATAAGAGATTAAATTGGAAAAACTGTTTCTAGGCCTATGTGATAAGAGATAAAATTGAAAAAGACTTTCAGCAACAAGGCCCACTAAAATTTTTCAGTTTAAGTAACTTCGCCAAGGCGAAACAATTAAGAATATGAATGTTCTTATCTATTGTTTCAGATAATTCAAAGGTTGCCATTAAAAGAGAGGTCACCACGGAAGAGGAAGGGAAAGCAAGGAATCATGATGGGCTTGCAAATATCTTTAGGAAAGAACTTTTGTGTGTGCTGAAACCTGGAACTTAGTTGAAGCAAATAGAATAAAGGCCTACCAATGTAAGAGGTAAATTGCTAAGAAACTATGAACATGGATTCAAAAATTTGACCATTTTGACCACTGAGACCTAAATCAATGGGAGGGTGGTTGAAGAAGATGGGCAAGCCCTAAAGAGTGCATGCTCCCCAGTACCCACTTTAGATATGGCCATGGTAGATAATGGAAAAGGGAGATTCTCCAAGGGGAAGAGTCAGAAGCTACAGAGAATGACTGACAAAGAAGTTCTTAGCAGAAAGCAGAACCAGCGACTAATAAAGCAATTTGATCTGAGGCCTTCATAATGCTCTCCCACCAGGATTTCAGAATTGCTATGGAATGTGACAACTGTGAGTTTTTGTTTCCCACGTTCCAAAGATTTTCATCTTCCGTTAAGCTGTCCTTGGGCCACTGTTGTATATTTGGTAGGTGTTAGTGGGTGGGAGGTAACTTTCCTTTTTAGTGCACGGACACCAGACCACAAAAAGGCCCAGTGGAAAGTACCGCAAAATTGCTGATCCTGAGCTCTGAGCTGGATGTGGAAATGGTGATAGGGAGATAGGTGATAGGGAGAGCAGATGGGTTTTATCTAACCCTGTTTCCTTTGATTCTTGCTACCTACTAGTGTACTCCTTTGAAGTTAAATGGAGCCATGGGACCGAGTTCAGGCCAGTGAAATATGACTGGAATTATGTACAATACTTCCAGCTTAACCCCTCCAAAATCTCCCTTGAGATCCACCCCATTGCAGAGGATGCAGTGGAGGCTCTGTGGCCTCAGGGATGCTGGAGCCACTGGAAGGAAGGAATAACCCATGTGGGGCAGAACCTTTTATATGCATTGGGATGTGATATGAGCAAGAGATAAGGCTTCATTAAATTAAATAATCCAGAAAACAAACCTTTCTTCTTTTGAGGTTTTGGGATCACCTGTTATCACAATTAGCATTGACTAATGCAGCAATCAAAGATACATGCAATTAAAAATACAAGATATGTTTTGGTGTTACCTATTACCTCCAATTTTCTTTCACCAGATAATTGCAGAGGATCTCTGTGGCTAAAGCTCACTTCTGATTGAGACTGGATTTTCTCTATGTCTTACGGTGTTTTTGTCCCCTAAAGTCAGTTAGTCCCCAGGGATTACTGAATGCCTAAACCCAGATCTACTACTTACTAGCTGTGTGATCTTAGACACATATTAGCATGTCTGAGCCTCAGTTCCCTTATCTGTAAATAGGTATAATAATACTACCTATCTTGGGTTGTTGTGAGAATTAAGTGAATCAATCCATGTATAGTGATCAGCACAGCATCTGACACATAGCATGTACTCAATAAATTTCTTTTATCATTGTTGTTGACATCATAGATTGCTAAGTATATGCTTGGCACGAGGGATAGCACTGAAGAAATTATACAAATTCTGGACTTCTGTGAGATATCTGCTTATTTCATGACCCTTGTGTTTGATTTTGTACTTGTTCAGTATAGTTTCTATTAAGTACTTAATTTTAAGAGAAAGGTTTTGCATCTCTCCAATCTACTTTGGAAAACATCGCTTATGGCTGGGCATGTTCTTTGTCTTTCTGTCTGAGTGTTCTGAGTCAGTATGTGTGTTCCTGTTAGTGGCTTTACTCTCTGAATGCAATATTTGTCCATACCCTGTGGCAGTTGGAGTGGGGGGAATACAGGAAGGTGAAAATCCCTATTGGTGGAAGGAACCACTTCCTGCCTCTAGCCATTTCCTGCTTGGATCCACTTCTTGCTCAGATCCACTTCCTGCTTGGATCAACTTCCTGCTCAGAGCCACTTCCTCTTTAGAGTGTTAAGTAAAAAATGGCTGCCATTGTACTTATAAAAGTACACTTTACTCCTCTTTTCTGTCCCTTTTCCCAGGGTACACTATCCAACCATCTCATTTCCAAAGGTGTGTAGGTAACATTTGCAAGATCCAAGTGGTTAAGAATCCTTTCCCTTCTCTATTAGCCTATGAGAACAGAAACTGAACCTATACCAGTGATATCATCATTCAACCCTTACACCATGCATTTAAATGCCTGGTTTACCTGTATGCCTGAGCTAGGGTCTTTATGGGCACACAGCTGGTGTGGGCCATCTCCCTGGCACATGCTCCTTAGTGATGCTAATTAGGTAGGCACACCCACTTGCCTTGGCGTGTTTTATAGTTGACCCAAGCTGCAAACACCAACATGTATAAGACATATGCTCTCTTCTTTGTGTAATTTCAGGCACCAAAATATGCCTACACACAGGGGTGTGTGCATACAGACACACACATATTCTTTTTTGCCTGGTAGAAATATGCTTCTGTGATGTTCCTTCTACTCCCACACATGCCCCTCCATGGTTGGCACATCTCCTAATTATTCCCATCTACTCCCTCCCCATAGACCTTTTGTGTGTATATTTTGGCACACATTCTCTTGATTCTGCCTAGTTCCTCTTTTTCTTTTTTTCTTTCCCTGCCTCCCTCCCTCTCCCTCCTCTTCACAACTCCTTAGAAAATTTGTTAAACTATACACTCTTTATTATTAATGTACATTTATGAAAAATTCTTCACAGTTACAAAAGTGCATGGTTATAAAATCATCTCCATACAAAGGTTGGCATCTTCCCCTTCCCCACCCCTCCCTAACCCTCCCACCCCCAGACATCAGCATTCCACAGGACAGTGCTTAGAAAAACTGAGAGCTCAGTGAATCCAGAGCTCTCTATCCAAAGCTGTGGCAAACATGGCGGTGATTTACACAAGACCTTGCAATTTGCCTCCTTCGCTTCCCTTTTGCCTCCTTCTGAGGTGGGTAGAGCAGACAAGTTTCTCTAGCTTTGGGAAAATTTTCTTCTGAGGGATGAGCAAAGATGTCTCCTTATACTCTTCCAGAGCTTAAAAGAATGTCAGAGCAATATCAACAAAGACATCTACAAGGAAAATGGAGGTTGTAGGTCTTTCCTGATGGTTGAAGAGAAATGCCTCTCTTGGTTTGTTCAAATTCCATATGCCATCTTCCTTGAGAGGAGCTAGCAAACTGTAGCAACTCTGGGGACCTATTTTTGCAGGATTCCCTGGTAATCCCTAAAGGAATGGAGAAACAGATGAGAGATTGTCTGAGGGTGACCAGAAGCAACTGGTCCAGAGTGGTGTGGTGCAGATTGGGGTCTTTTCTAAAAAACAATTTTCATGGCCCAGACTTTGTCACAGCTCTGTTGGTTAGTTAAACTTTGATAGCCTCAGACCCAGCATGAAGGAAGATTCTGTGATGAGGACAAATCTCTGTGATGAGGATAGAGAACAGAAGGAAGCAGTCAGGCTGTGGCTGGGCTGCCTCAGCCACATATTTTTCTCTTTTTATATTTTTCTGAGCAGCTATACCTAACCCAGCCCTAATGGGATTCCATATTAGTGTATCAAGTGATGCAATAAAGAGATGGTTGAGTAATGTCAGGGAAATGAACTCAAGTTCCAGAGAAGTTGTCCCCGTATCAGTAGATACCCAACATATATGGAACCTCATGAACAGACACATGGACTCAAAGATACCACAACATTTACTTGTTAACTAGTCTGGAAAAACTTATTCAAGACTTGTAGGGATACCATCATGGTTTCTTGGTCAGAAGGGTTGTGCGAACATTTCCAACTGGGCAGTTAGATTACCTCCAGAGAAATGTGCTTCTAGAAGCTTGCTTCTGATTGCCTGTGCAAGATGGTGGTGGGAGAAATGAATTCCTTGGCGGTAAGGGAGTTTTATCATTGTGCTTTAGTTAACTGGGGACCTTCTAGTAGCTGGAGAGGAATCTGTTCTTTAAAAGCCATGTATCCTACTCAGAAAGGTGTGCCATTAACGGGGACCAAATAATCTCATTAGAAAGGACATTTGAATTCAAGGGGCATTTGGAATCTTGTTTGGTTCTAGTTCTATGCAAAAAAGGTACATATCTTAAAATATATTAACTATATTTCACCAAATAAGAGTCTCTAGGAGATTATAATAGATGTATATGGTGCCCCTCTATGGGAGGTTTAACTATTTGTGTCAAGACTATTATTTCTAAAAGTTTCACCCCAAGTACATTAGGCTATTATCTTGATTGGTAAAGAGCAGCCCCAGTCCATCTGTCCTTGGGCATAGTGGAATAAGAGAGCAGGCACAGTTCTGCTCCAGATGTCACAGGAGTGGGGGCCTTGCTCAGATGTTGTGAGATACGAGGTTCAAGTACCCCAGGTCCAGCAAAGTTTCTGGGCGCTCTTTTGGTTGACTAGCTCAAGGAAGCATGAGTAAGGGAAGACTTCTTGGAAGATGACATGTTATTTTTCTTTATTCCTTTCCTAGGAGGATGGGATGATGCAAAATTGTTGGATCTGAGGGCTAGGTAGAAAGCCCCTGTTTTTAACCTTCATCCTGGCCAGCCTTACCAACATGTTGGACTATGCCTTAATGTCCTCCTCTGTCCTGCTGAGGTTCTCACTCCATCTCTCCTGCAACCATTGTATCTCTTGCAACACAACACAGCAGGGCTTGAGTAGGAGGGGTTAGCACAGCTTCATCTCTCGTTTCCCAAAGAACTTTTTTGCATGATTTCCACCAAGGCCACCAGTTCTAATGTGTTATTTGCACGTTGCAAGGCAGATGACTCTTATTCATGTGCTATTTGTGCTGCTCCTGTGTTTCAGAGGCTCCAATTGCTCTACTGTGAGAACATCTAAATCTGTGAAGGAGCTGGGTTTTACTGCCTTTTATTTAGCTGACATACTGGACGTTCATAGCTGCTGAATCCGAGGGCCCTACTACCCAGCCATCCTGGGCATTCTCTTTCCCAAACACCTGGGAAAGCTGAAGAGAGAACCGAGTTGGAGTTGAGTCCCAGCTTTACTGCTTTGGCAAGTCACATCTGCTCTTGAGTCTCTATTTTCCAATATGTAAAATAAGAGTAATGGGTTGTGAAAAGTCAAGAATGACGCCACAGCATTTTAGGAGCTGTCCAGTGCTGAACAAAAACAGGGTGGAAGCTGACGAAGCTGATGGCAAAGTTGGAGATGATGGCAACAATGGTGATAATAGAGCTTCACACATCAAGTTACTTGATTTTTGACAGACTGATTAGACAGTTTCCCTGAATAGAGCTGCCTATCACCTTCCTTCTAGAGTGTACCCGGATAAGTTTGGGTAAGATACTCATCTCTCTACACTTAATTTATCTATAAAATGGGAATAATAAAAACCACCAGGCAGTGTTGCTGTGAGAATTGAAATAAATAAGTCAATAAATTTAAAAGTCTCCCGAAGAGTGCCTGGCCCTTGTTGGGAGCACTTATTCATCAGCACTACTCAAATTCAAACTTATATAACTTCAGAGGGAACTGTGATGTTCCTCAGCTTGGATTGGGTAGAAAGAACACAGACTTTATTTTGCTTGTTAAGCAACATGTGACTTTGAATGCTCTCTGAACCTTTATTTCCTCATCTGTACAATGGGAACAACAATGCTTACCTCAGAAGATTGTTGTATGCAGTAAAATGAATTGTCTGTGGAGAGAGCTTATCACAGTGCCTGACACTGGCAACTGCTTGGTAATTAATTAATAGCTCTCATACCCTGATGCTTAAATGGGTGAATTGGTCAGAAGAAAGAGCAAATCCTCCTATGGTCACAACTGTGGTGGCCTTCTATTCCTTCAGTCCTGGCTACCCTCGTGCTACAGTGCACTTTCTTGATGAGATCCTTTGGTGGGAGCACCGTGGCAAGAACAGTCACAAGATTAGGAGTTCCGGGGTGCCAAGACTCTTGCTGCCCAATTGCTGGACCTCCTGCTTCCCTCTTCTGAAGCTGAAGCTCAAGTGAGAGGCAGGAGACAAGGGTAGGAGAAAGGACACCGAAAGTGTCCACCCTCAGCTCAGTACCTGGGACCTCACTTGCAGGCTGCATTTGGTGGACTTAGTTTGGGAGGCAGTCAATATGAGGTGGTCTCACCTTGTAGCTCCTGGCAGGAGACCTAGGAGGCTGGCATGGGGGTGTTCTCTTCTTCGGGAGGCAGTGTTGGGCAACTCCAGGAGTGGAAAGATTGGGTGTCAGAGGGAAGTTTTGGTCCTGTGCCGCATCTGCTCTATACACTTAAGTCACGAGGAGTGGTCACTGTTCTCAACACACCATGCATATTTTGGCCTCCGTCATTTGCTTATGTCCCCCTTTCTTTGTCTACTTGACAAAGCAGACATTTTTTGATAACTCTGTTTGCAAATTGCCTCCATTCTTGTAATTCTTTTAGACTTTCCTAGGCACAATTGATGATCCCTCCTCTGGGCTTTCATAACTATGTGCTCAGAGTGCTGACAAATTGTCTTATAGGGAATAGTTTTTGAATCTCTCTCTTCTATTAGAGGTAAGAGCCTAGAGGGCAGGGGCTAGGTTAGAGTCATCTGACATTTCCATTTGGCACAGTGTCTGGCCCACAGTCGAGGCTCGCACAAAGGTGGTTTCCTGACCTTGCTTGGGTCATGAAGTGGCCAGGGTACCATGGAGCCAGAGTGAGCAGCGTCCAGTGGTCAGAAGCGGTGGTGGCCAGCAGCATGAGAGATGTTAGGCACCCACGTCAAATCTCTTCCTCTTCACTCGCCTTGCTCCAACGGTGGCAGCAGTTGGCTGTGATGCCCAGAAGGAAGTTGGTGACCACGGAGGCAATGGAGACCACGAAGCCCACAAATGCAATGAAGAGATAATCATCCAGGGTCAGAGTCAGGTGGCAGGCCTTGAAGCTCTCCTCAGTGAGGGAGAAGAGTGGGGCACCCTCGACTTCAGGGGGCCCCCGGCACTCAGCCAGTTGAGAATCTGCAACACAGAACCCAGGAAAGGTGAGGGGCCAGAGGAGAGTGAGTGGAATGGAGAGTCTCCCACCACCCCCCTCCCCCCAAGAGAAGTTGAGTCCTTTTATTGAGTTTCTATGTGTCAAACATTTTACTTACCTTCTTTACTCTCCTCAACAACCCTTGAATCAAATATTTTATACCTGTTTTTAAAGTTGTGGAGATCACTGCTCAGAGAGTTTAGTCACTTGCCTGAAGTCCAATAGTCACTACTGATGGTAGATCTACCGCTGTCTTGTGACATTTTCATCTCTTACAGTAGCTTCCTAACTAGTTTCTGGGCTTCTGCCTTTAAACCATCTTGATGCAGTTGGCTGAGTATCTTTGACACCTGAAGTCCTATCATGTACTACTCTGTGCTTGAAACCATCCCCTGACTTCTTATCTTCCCATGGAATGAAAACCAAGGTCCTCACTGTGAGCTACAAGGACTCTTCTTTCCCTCTGCTCCTTGTTCACTTTGCTCCATCCACACACACATTTTGATCATTCTTCCATCACCCTGAGCACATCCCTTTTCAGGGTGGAGAGGGTGTGCCTTTGCATTTGTCCTGTGTGGGAGTGCTTCTCCCCTGAATCTTGACACAGCTCAGTCCCTTATTCCTTTGGGATTTTGTTCAAGTATCACCTTACTAATGAGCCTTTCCTTTATGATTCTATATAACATAGTAACTCCACACCACCTCTCTCTGGGCTTTCTCTACTTTCCTGCTCTGCTTAATTTTTCTCCATTGTATTTATCTTGTCTCACTGTTTCTTTATTATCTGTCTCCTCCTCCATGAATATAAGTTCTTCCCATGGTGTTCCTAGTCACTGAACAGGGTCCTGTCCCTGTAAGTGCTCAATGAAACTTTGTTAAGTGGATGTGTGGATGAATGACTCTGTCCAACTTGAAAGCATTGGGTCTTTCTACTATCCCATGTGGCTTTTCCAGGGATGTAGAGTATAGGGTTATGAGTATGGACTCTGGAGATATTGATCTGGGTTCTATCCCCTCTCTACCCCACACTAGTTGTGTGACTGTGCGTGACTTACTTAACCCCTCTGTGTCTTGCTTTCTTCATCTGTAAAATAATGATAATGATGCTATCTGTAACATAGGATTGTAGTGAGGTCTCAGTGAGTTAACATATATAAATAATATATCCTTGGCGGATAATAAGCACTATGTAAACATGTGCTTTTGTTAGTATCCTAGGCTGGTCTCCCTGGACAAGTCAGTGAGGGTCATATTCTTTAGATAGTCTTCTGTAAGAGAAGCTTCTCCTTCAATGGGATTACTTTTCTCTCCATCATTGATGGTCCCACCTCACCCTTCCAGGGTCACTTGTACAAACACATGGTTGTCAATGGTTTCATTTTACTCTGCCTTGGAAGTAAGAGTGGTGTGCAGTTGGAAGCTCTGTCCTGCATTGCCAGGCACCAGCTTTGTAGCAGGCAGTCAACCCTTTGCTCAGGGTATAAGTATTAATTAAGCTCTCACCTTGGGCAAGTCGGTTTTTTGTTTTTGTTTTTGTTTTTGTTTTTGTTTTTGTTTTTTTGCCTTTCTGGCTCTCATGCTCTTCCTCCATAAGAAGGGGATAATTCAACCTAAATTGTCTAAGAGTCAATATGCAGAAGTTTTCTAAATTAGGTGGTACATAAACGCTTATTCATTCTGTAGTTTTTGAGGGCAAAGAATAAAATGATGGATTTGGATTGCCCGTTTTGAGAAACGGATTAACATCATTCTCCTTAGAAATGAGGAGTCAGTTTGGGGAAGAAGATGCAATCTGTAGTGCACGTGGAGGGGTCCCTGTTGGCCACATGCACAGCACTCCAGACCCTGCTCAGGACAAGATGGCATCTGAAGTTAACCATTAAGGGCTCTCCTCTTAGAACCGGAAGATGCATAACTCCAAAGTCTATTGTGTGCATGACTGGGGTGGTGGCAAGACAATGTGAAGTCAGGGAATGTGGGGGAAACTGAAGGCAATTGGTATGGACCCTGCAGAGGAGGCTCTGAGGACAACTGGCAGGACCCTGGGGGAGTTCAGGATGGGACCCTGAGGGCTGATAAAGCCCTCGGGTAATTCAAGGGGCCAGTTTTGAGGTTGAGTATATCCCAAGGGCACCCTTCTGTCCCTCTCTGTTGGGATTTGTCCAAAAACCATGGATAATTGTAGGAGAACAAAAAGAAGACAAAAGGAAGATGATTGCCTGGTCCTCCCTATGCTGGCAAGTTCTTTGCGCCCAAGAGGAAATATCCTGGAGAATGTGATGTGCTGAAGAGCTTGTTCGGTGGAGAGTGGGGAACCTAGTGGCCAATGGACAGTTACTTTCCCTCTCTGGGGCTGGGGTCCCTCATCTGCACTGTCATGAGTCTGCCCAAATGGGATCTTGGACCTCTCTCCTGCTCCCCAGGAGGCTGTGCTTCTTCTGAAGGAGAGCAGGGGCCTCAGAGATCACAGGAGGTGGAAGGTGCATGTGGCACCAGGGTGCCCTTTCTGTCCTTAGTACACAGGAAAGAGGGGACAGCTAGCTTGCAGCCTTCAAGGGGTGAGCAGGTGGGGAGATGGCTCTAGGCAGCCTCCCCCTCGTGCCCCCTAGCATTGTCCCATCTCCATCCCCAGCTATTTTGGTCCCGGAGAACTTCCTCCCACAACTGTGTAGAAACAGTGGAATCGTGACCCACACCCCTCCCCCAAACTATTTTGGTCCTGGGCTCCCCACTCAGTCTTCCTCTCCCTCCTACCTCATTCAGCATCGTTCTTTTGGAACACATGCTGAGCCAAGCTCTGGGAAAGCCCCTGAGATGGTGCCCCCAGCTATTTCCCGTCATTCTACTGCAGGGGGGCTGATGCCAAGGCTCAGTGCTGCCACACAAGAGAGCCGGTGACGGGGGGCCGCATCTGAGCACTGCCTGCCTCCAGGTGAGGTCAGAGCCCATCCAACCTCTGTGATTCAGTCTCCATCGGTCCCCAGTGCACCCCCAATTGGGATTGATTGGTTAAGTCGCCAAATCCATTTTTCTTCTCAGCTGCCACCCCATGCCCTAACCTTGCAGAGCTCTGCTAAGGCCCTTTGGCCAGCCCAGAACTCAGGCCCCGACTCTTCCTGTTAGCTTTGGACCTGACTCTTCAGGATACAGCCAGAAGGCAGCCAGACTGCCAGAGTTTGAATGCTGACTCCAACACTTAGCAGCTGTGTGGCTTTGGGCAAGTTACTGACCCTCTCTGTGCCTTGGTTTCCTTCTCTATAGAACAGCGTGTGTAAGGATCTCATCATGGTTCTTCTGAGGATGAGATGAGCTAAATATGACATATGTTTAGGATAAAGCATAAGAGTAAGTCCTGGCAGATAGTAAGTACTAAAATAAAGAGTGTTTGCCTGTTTCTGTTTCTTTGAGTTTTTCCAGCACTTGGAATACTTTAAAAAGCAGCCTGGTAGAGTAGAACAGGGCTTAAGAGTCAAATAAACTTGGGTTTTATCCACGACCCTGCTACTTTCTAAATGAGTGACCCCGGGCAAGTCTTTTCATTGTTCTAGAGCTCAGTTTCTTCACCTGCAAAATGGGAGTCACCAAAATGGGGGGAGGTAACGCGTGCCAAATTCTCAGGTCACGGCGAAAGCTCAGCACACTCTCATTTACTATCTGTCTGCCTCCGCAGGTCCCAAGTGCCGCAGATGCAAGGGTGGTGTGTGTTTCACTGGCGAACGGCACCAGCAAGCAGGGCAAGGACTCAATGGATGATACTTGTGGGGGGGACAGGGCTGGTGTGCACAGAGGCCAGCCCAGACCAGGGCACGCACCGGGTGCTAAGAGCTGTCAGTCCCTCCCTGTTCTTTGGATCCTTTGCTGGCAGGGAGACAAGCCCCTCTGTGCCCGTTGCTGCCCAGTCCCGCCCTCCCGCCTTACCCGCCGTGCAGCGCTGGATCCGGTTCCGCAGCCACTTCAACAAGGGCTCCATGGTGCAGCCGCACACCCAGGGGTTGCCGCCGATCTGCAGGGTCACCAGCCCCGGCAGGCCCTCCAGGGCCTCGAGACTGAGGAAGGCCAGGCCCCCGTAGCTGAGGTCCAGGTCTCGGAGCTGCACCAGGCCCTGGAAGGCTTGGGGGTGCACCCTGCGCAGCCACGGGTTGTGGCTCAGGTCGATGTGCACGAGGCCGTGGGCTTCTTGGAACATGTCGGCCGGCACGTGGCTGAGGTTGTTGTAGCTCAGATCCAGGTGTGCCAAGCGCTTGGCGTGGAGGAAGAGGCCCGGGGGCAGCTCCACCAAGGAGTTGTTACGCAGATCCAACACCCGGAGCTCCATGTAGCATGTGAGGTAGCCGGGCGGCACGGCCGTGATGCGGTTGTGGGCCAGGCTGAGGTTGCGAGTGTCCATCGGCAGGTCTGGGGGCACGGAGAACAGCCGTTGGCTGCTGCAATCCACCACCTGGTTATGGCACGTACAGAGGACTGGGCAGCTAGCGCCGGCATCCGAGCGCATGGCCCCGGCTGCCAAGAGGAGGGAGACCAGCAGCACAGCTGGGTGGGGGGGCCCAGGCCAGGGCAGCTGGGACCAGGTGTCACCCATCTTAGGCAGCTGGCAACCGCCCTGCTGAAGGGAGCCCACTGGGGCCGGGGCTGTGTTCATGAATCAAGAGTCGGTGGCTCCGAAAGACAGCTACATCAGGGCCAGGGCCCCGGAAGGTGGGGCTTCTGGGCACGTGGCATCATGGCTCAAGCCTTTCCCCGGAGCCTCTGAGCACCAGAGGGCTCCCTAGGTGAGATCCACAGGAAGTCCCCTTTGGAGCTGAGGGGGCAATAAATCCAGCCGAGGTCCTACAGGGTCCTGAAAAGATGATCAACGCTTGAGAGAGTGAGGGACTGAGGCTAGGGCTGGACCAGCTGCTAGCAGGTCCTGGAAGGGTCCCTGTGGGTCTGTGTTCCTCTCACCCATGACCCCTGGCTGCTTCCTGTCTTGTATTACGTTGGACAGGTGGTGGAGGGGGTGAAGGACATAGATTGTGCCTGTTGAAGGTCCTGGCACATCTAAAAACCCGGAGCCCCGTCCCGAATCTGGGACCGATTAGGAGGCCAGGGCTGCATGTGGGTCTCCGGCATTTGAGGTCTCAGAAGCCATTTCTTCTGGTGGCCCAGGGGGCTCGAGTCCAAGGGGGTCCTGGGGTGGGTGTTTTGGGAAGGGAGCCTGGGGCAGAGTGGGTCTCCATGGGCCTCCTGAAAGCCCGAGTCGTCAGCCTCAGCATCTACTGAAATCCCCAAGGAGGCTCTTCTTCCCCCAGGTTGGGGAGGACCTTGAGTGACACCCACTGCCGGCTGCCAAGGCTGGAAAGAGCCATGTGTCCTGGAGAAGCAGGATGGAGATCAGCTAGGACCGCTTTGGCGACTTCTCCCCGGCCAGTGCCTTTCTCCCAGCCCAGCTCTGCGTTCAGCAGGCGGGGGCAGAATTCCCTCTGTCAACAAGGAAAGCACTCAGGCGGAGATCTCCAGTGCCCTCGCCTCCCTACTGTCCTTCCTAGGTTCCCTGGCCCCCTTCTTCTCTGCCACCAGCCACAGCGTTTTCTCTGCATGCTGTGTGTCAGGTGTGGGCAGCGCTGGGCTCAGACCCCACCCTCACACTGTGGTTGCCTGTCCTCCTCCCGGGGTTCTGTCCTGGGCGAGATGCATTCGCTTCTCCTCCCAGCCTTGCCCCTCAGCACCAAACACCCCACCCCTGGGCAACTCCCTAAAACAGGCACACAGCCAGGCTGGCTGTTTGCATACCCCTTTCAAACAGGGTTAGCACTCCCCCCCCCCTCCCTTACCTTCTCCCTCCTCTCTCTCTCTCTCTCTCATTCACACACACACACACACACACACACACACACATTGTTCTCCTGTGATCTCCCCACATTTTGCCCTGCCCTGTGCTCACACCTCCCAGTTTTCTGTCCAACTGCCTTCTGCACACGCACTGCAGAACCCCCTTTCCAGTCCGCCCCCCCGCCCCCCGTGATCCACCCTCCTGCACACCCCTAATCCCAGCCCCCTTTCTACAAACACCCCACTCTGCTCTCTGTTCCCCAGCGTGAGCCCACGTCCACATTTGGTCAGGCAGAGAGAGCGATGACATACCCGGTGTCTCAGCTCTGCCGTCCACCGCATCCCCTGTGGCCCCCCGCATCCTCCGTGGCCCCTGGCTGTCCTCACTTGTCCTCCCTAACCCCCTCGGTCCGGCAATGCCTCCCCTCCCAGCACTTCTAGCCTCAATCCCGCCCACTGGGAAATCACCCAGCTCCTTTATCCAGACCCATTTTTCTGAACCCCAAGGTCTCCCCTTGCACTCCCATAGGCCCTCAGGAGCCCACTTACTCTGTTCCAAGGACACAGCCATCAATCTGCAGCAGACGTGGGTCTCCCTCCCTCATCCTGGAATCCCGCTTGCTGCTTCAGAACAGATTGCCTCCCCGGCACTTCCCCTCCCCCGGCTTCTCGTTCTCCATGGCTCCTGGATCCCGGGGCAGCATCCTCTGTGGTTTCCTGTCCTGTGCTCCCGGTGCCTGGCCAGTCCCCTTCTTTTACTCAAACGGGGAATCTGAGAGAGGATGCTTAGAAGAAAGTTCACAGAATCCTCTGAATGCTTCTTCCCGAAACTCAGCTGGTGCTGAGGCTGCTGGGGTATGAGGCTTCCGCCAGGTCTTCCCCTCCCTCCGCCTTCCTTTCCTCTCTCCCCCTCCTCTCTCCCTTTTTCGCTCCCTTTTTTCCTCGAGGGCCAGGTACTGACGTTTCGCTGTCTCTTAGCAACTGCCTCCACATCTCTGAGCAACAGGAGAGCTGGCTATGGACCCCACCAAGAAGAGAGAGAAGAGAATGAGGCAGTGGCAGAATCCACAGCCACCTCCTGGGTCCCAGCAACAGGGCAAGGGAGACATAGGGGGAGGGGGCAGGGGCAGGGCAGGGAGGAAGGCAGAGGGGGCAGGCAGGGGGAGAGGGCAAAAGGGCCCTGTGGGAGAGGCTGGAGTGGGGACAAAGCAAGGGTCTAGAACGTGAGATGGGGGAGGGGTTGCTTATGGGCATTTGGCATTGGGCCCAGAAGGGAAAATAGACAGGGGTTGGAATGGAGAAAGGAACTTCTGGAGGGGAGGGGGGAGAAGCTGGGGAAGGCAATGAAGACATGAAGAAGGATGGAAGGAAAGAAGAGAAGTGCGTGTGACAAGTTTGCTCACTTGATGGGATGTATCCATTCAGTCCCTATGTAGCATCTGTCTCCCTGGGGCTGAAGATATTTTGGTCACCAGGTATCAGGTGGCTGGACTGGCTCAGGGCTTGTCAGGGACAATTACAGAAGGTGAGACCTTCTCTGTGTTTGTTCATTGTCTCATTACTGACCCCACAAGCTCAGAGAGTTTTGGGTGGCAAAAGGCAAAGTGACAGGTCCAGGTCGGGTACCTGGGGCCGCAGATACACTCAGCTCTGTTTCTAGGAGTGTGGAAGCTGCCAGAAAACTTCACGGTCTTGACCTCTTTCTCCAGGTCCCAAGGACTCTGTTTGCCCTCCGGTTTCCGTGCCTCCAAGCTCCCTGTCCCTCCCCGCCATGGACTGACCTCACAGGGAGGGTGAAGACTTTGCAACAAACATCTCATTGAACAAATCTCCAGCTGACCTGCATTTGAAAAAGCAGCTTGACCAGTGGCTATGGTCAACGAGCTGGCTTCTTTCTTCATTTTAATAATTATTTGTTGAGCACCGACCGTGTGCCTGGCACTTGGGTACATGGTGGGCATGTAGCTGTCAGTGAGGCGGATGAAGCCTTTTCCATTGCAGAGGGCATCGTGGTCCTGTGTGTTCACTCAGTTGATCTGACCTCTTCTGTTTAAGCAATATCTTAAGTCTTTGGGGGAACCCAAAATTGAGGAACAGAAAACATGTGTTAAGTTGCACAGATCCTAAGCATGTACAAAATCCTCAAAATCATTGTCTTCTCCAACATGATTCTCTTTCCCTTATGGTCTTAGAAGTTCTGCTGCTAAGCCTCATCCTCATATTATACTCATTTTGAATCTTTTATGTTCTACAATGCAGAGTAGCATGGTAGCGACTTCATTAATATTTATATATTGAATTGGCTGAGGTAAATATGACTTGTATTTCCCCCTTGCTTAAAGAAGGGAAGAGTCCTTCAACTCATTATGAGCTTAGAAATAAAATGTTAATCTTAATGCACAAGACAGAACGGCACATTGAGACAAGTAATCCATTATAAACAAGGACTGTTGGCCTCAGTCAAGCAAAGTTAGCATCACCATTAAGTGAAAACTGATAGAAAACAGAGTTATTTCAATAGAGACGAAGAAAGGTAATCATGACATTTCTTTTTTCTCTTAAATGTTTATTTATTTTTGAGAGAGAGAGAGAAAGAGAGAGAGAGAGAGAGAGAGAGAGAGAGAGAGAGAGAGAGAGAGAGCACAAGTGGGGGAAGGGCAGAGAGAGAGGGAGACCCTGAATCCGAAGCAGGCTCCTGGCTCTGAGCTGTCAGCACAGAGTCCAACACGGGGCTCGAACCCGTGAGCCGTGAGATCATGACCTAGGCTGAAGTAGGATGGTCAACTGACTGAGCCACCCAATCAGAACATTTCAATATTTAGTGTTGACTAAAGGCACATTAAAAAACAAATCACAAAGAATGGAGGTTTTCTTCCTTTACATAATATGAAATTTATTTATAATAAAGCCACTACTATGAGTAAAGGAAAGTACTTGTGACAGTGTTCTTAAAAAATAAGTACACGAGAATGCCTTGTCATCATTTGATACTCCAGTTTTCTGGCCTGTACCATTGGGATAATAACAATCATGGCGTCTAACTCATGGGGTTGTTTTATGGTATAGGAGTCTTTATTAATAAAGTACTTAGAATAGACACAGTGAGCACTACAGACGTGTTTGTTAAGTGAACAAACAAAATAAAACACATGGCAGGGCATAAAATTGCTGGAATTGTTAGGCAGCAGGGAAAACAAATTGAACAAAAGTGGGAAACGAAGGACAGAAAATACCACACCTGCACGTGATTTGAATGTATTCTGGGGCAGGATCAGAAAACCCTCACTGACCATTGCATAGAATGTCTTCTGTACAAAAAGAGAGAGAGAGAGAGAGAGAGAGAGAGAGAGAGAGAGAGAGAGAGAGAGAGAGATTAAATGGGAGCAGACACCTTTAAAATGATCTTTTGCCCAGAATCATTTTAGGTTAAGTATTAAAGCATTGTATCCCAAACTCGTGTCTCATGGTACGCTGTGTGCCATGACAAAAAAGTTTATTCTCACATAAGTTGAGAGCATGAAACATTTCTTTCATTAAACAAAATGAAACAGATTTATTTATTGCCAGATTTCTCAGGGCCTTTAATGTGCAAATATTCATGATGACCCGCGAAGGGAAAGGACTGGGGAAGGGGGAAGGATGTATCACACCCAGTACCACTCTTATGCAGCGTGCCCGGCTGCTTCTTTTAGCAGAGTGACTTTTTCTTGCACAGCAGCCTTACAGCAGGAGTGATTCAATTTTGAGCCCCAGCAAAATGATAAATTATTACATACCATGGCCTTTCCTGGCCTCTTGCAAGTTATTGAAACCGTGACTGTTCAATCAGGAATGTCAAGGATTTACTCTACTGGGAAAATACGCAGAAATTAATCTTAGAGTTGTAGACACAAATGAGTCGAAAAATCATTTTCCTAATTATGATTTCTTGACATACATAGCGAATGAGTGGAGATGATGACAGAAAACCTTTAAATACGTGAAAATAAACGCAATCTACCACCCAAGAAATTTGTTCAGGGACAATTATGAAACTTCAAGAGAGTGAAGATACAGAAAGGAATGGAAAGTTAATCTCTCTAGTTACTGGGAAGGCTTAAAATAGGAAAGATGACTTTGCGTTTTATGGCATAATAATTTAGTGAAGTATTTAGCAGAATCTGGTGAACTGGTGGTAGAAACCATCGGGGAAAAATGAACAGGAATGCACAGATGATGTTAATGAAGACAATAATGATGATGGGCAAAGCTGAGGAGGGGAAGCGGTGGCTTTCCTAAGTAAAAGATTAAAACATATGTTGCAAACGGGAGCACCTGGGTGGCTCAGTTAGTTAAGTGTCTGACTCTCGGTTTAAGCGCAAGTCCTGATCTCACAGTTCCTGGGTTCGAGCCCCTCATCCAGCTCTATGCTGACAGCATGGAGCCTGCTTGTGATCTCTCCCTTCCCCCCCCAACCCGCCCCTCCCTGGCTTGCTCTCTCTCTCTCGAAATAAATAAACAAACATTATAAAAACATAGGTTGCAAACTGAAAATTGGCCAACGGCATTACCCAATGTTTGTGCTTCAGGAAAGGACCTTGGGCTACACTATCCTTTGAGGAAGTGATTCTCACTATCAGAATAGAGAAAAGAAAAATGAGAAACAAAACCACAGCGTTGAAAGTCGTCTCCGAGTAAGAAGTGTTGTTGAGACATTAAAGCCATACTTCACTTTCCTACATGAAGAAGTTCCAAATGGCCCAAAGAATTAAAGAGAGAAACAAACAATAACAAAATGCAAATCAGGGAGAGAACAGAATAGCACGTTTCTCCCACTATGGAGGGAAGATGTCTTTCTGTGTCAAGGAAACAGAGAATGTCATTTGCGACAAGATGGCTTCTGACGAACACACAGCATTGAAAAACAACAAGGTTTCCTTGAGCAAAAAAAAAAAAAAAAAAAAAAAAAAAAAAAAAAAAAAAATGACAAAACAAAATTAGAGAGAAAGGAAAGAAACTCAATGAAAAACCAGATTTTAGACATAAGTGATTTAAAATAATCTATGCAAAGTATGTTAAGAAATGTTACAGATATCATTTTGAAATTGATAGAATACATAAATTCCTCTGATGCAAATACAGAAAATAAAGTGTTGTAGATGTTAGTTATACCTCAATAAAAACCAAAACAGAACAAAACCCAAAATGCCTTGGTAGGCAAGGTCCTAAAATGGCCCTCGTGGTAGGTCGAATAATGACCCTCAAATATGTTTTTATTCTAATCCCTGAAATCTGTGAATAGGTCACCTTATTAGGCAAAAAAGACTTTGTGGATGTGATTAGATTAAGGATCTTGAGATGACATTACCCTAGATCAACAGGTGGGTCTAATATAAAAACAAAGATCCTTCAAAGGGAAAGAGAGGTAGGAGAGTCAGAGAAGGAGATCTGATGGGGGAGGCAGGGGTTGAAGATGCTACCTGCTGACCCTGAAGATGGAAGAAGGGGCCAAAAGTCAAGGAATGCAGATAGCCTCTAGTAGCCAGAAAAAGCAAGATTCTCTCCTAGAGCCTCTGAAGGAATATAACCCTGGTGCCCTATCCTAGGCTTGTGACATCCAGAACTGTAAGGTAATACAGTTGTTTTGAGCCACTAAATTTGTGGTAATTTGTTACAGCAATAGGTCACTGAGATGGCCCTCAAAAGTCCTATTCCCTGGTGTGCACACCTCATTTACTCCCTTCCCCTTGAGTTTCAGCCAAATCTGTGACTATGATGGGATATCGCTCCCATGACTATCCCCATAGTCAGTTGACTTTGTGTTAATCAAAAGGGAGATTACCCAGGTTGGTGTCACCTGATCAGTCAAACCCTTAGAAGAGATATTGTCCATTGCCAGCCCTGAGAATGGGTTGGGGGGCAGATAAGAAGGGCCCGAGAGCCCTCTGGTTGTTGAATCTGATCCTTGGCCAACAGCCAGCAAAGAATCTGCAAGGATGTGGTTCTGCCAATGAATTTGCAAGATGGCCGGGGGATCCGGATGACAATGCAGCTGGCCAATGAGTCGATTTCAGCCTCTTGAAATACGCTGGGTCGACAGCCCAGCCGCGCTGTGCCGGGACTATGCCAGGACTATATGGAGCCATAGACTAATACATGAGTGTTGTTCTCAGCCAATCAGTCTGTGGTAATTTTGTTATGTCGTGTGGAAAAATGCATGGTCTCACTAGACAGTAAATGCAGAGCAATAAAATCTACTTTGTGATACCACGTTAACCCAATAACAGTAAAAAACATCTGTGAAATTCCACATGCTGGGTATGGAGGAGCCAGATACATACGCATTTACTGCAGACGCTGGGAACCGGCTCGGACCCACTTCGGAAACTGCTTGCCCCTGCCCCTATGACCTAGTAATGAGTAAGAAATTAGTTCATACAAAAATATTCAGGGCAGGAATATTTATGATAAGGAAAAAGAAGGAAATAATGCGAATGGCCGGCAAGAGAGGGTGCTAAGCGAACACCATATTCATATAAAGGAAATGCCAAGGAGAACATTGTTAATCATGGCACCCGGATGGGTACTGTGGCTGCCTGGGAAGCATGAAGAATCACGTTAACTGAATAAAGCAGAGCAACCCTTAGCTCATAGTTGGATTGCTAACTTCTAACTCATCCTGAACCAGTCGTTAGCTGTGTCACTTATCCTTACCGTGCTCAGTGTTCTCATCTCTAAAATGGGTGTGATTTCAGTACGTACCTCACAGGGCTGCCAGGAGGTTTGAAACAGGCAATACGGGTAGAACCTGGCACAATTCTTGGTCCTTTCTAGATGCTCTGTGAAGAGCCATTACCATTCTTATTAGTTTTTATTACTATTATTACTGTTATAATTAGTTTAATTATATAAATCAAATTAAGGCATTAAGTTGAATGCCTTTTTCACTCTTAAAATTTCTTGATTCAACCTGAGAGCCTGTGTAACACAGTGGTTACAACAAGGGATACGAGACAACAATAATGACAACAATAATGATACCTGACTCAGGGTTGTTGGAAGAATTAAATGACCCACATAAAACAGGTTGCATAACCATCAGCTCTCCACAAACCTTAACTACTGTTGTTGTTATTATTTCAGGAGGAAGTTGGTGGAGGTGAGTATGGAACCACAGCTCCAATCATAGCAATCGTTTTTGGGCAGTAATCCCAGCCCATTCTTTTTGCTTGTGACCAGCTTTCACTTTTTTTCTACTCCTTGGTTCCTGGACCCCTAGAGTAAAATCTCGTAATTACGTGCTTCAAGATGAGGCGCGTTCATCTGCCGTGTGGTTCATATGTAATGAGGTTGGCTCCCGCTCTCTGCCCCTCACTCCCATCTCCCCGCCTCGGGGACAGGGAAACGTGGAGAGGAGGTCAGGAGTGATGGGGAATAAGGGGTGAGTCGAGGTAGCTGCTTTTAGCACCCAGTATTCTGTTGGCCAAATCTATCTTGGAGTCACTGTCACTGCCCTGCACGTCCCAGACAGCTGCAAGGTCCAGAATTGCTCCTGCTGACATGGACCCGGGTCGCTGGGTGGTTATCAGGGATGTTTCTCTTGCAACGTTAGTTTTCCTAAAACGAGAAAACAAACTGAAGTTTGTTGGGTCTGTCCTTCTCTTGGAAGTTCTCAGTGTAATTACATGCTTATCTGCCTGTCTCGCTTGCTGGGCTCTGAGCCCCTTTTGGGCAGGTATGGTACTTTGTTTACTGTTTTCCTCTGGTGTCTGATACATAATGAGCATGAAAACATCACAAGTGTTTGCAGCGTGAGTGAGCGAGTTCACTCTGAAGCATCGGGTCAGCTGTACCTGTTGGGCCCTCTTTGCTGAGAGCACATTAATCCTCTCTGGGTAAAACGGCCTATGCTGGTTCAATGTCTGTCTAGGGACACTACTCTTTACCACTGGTGCTAATGGTAAGAGAGGTTCCTGGAGTCTGATAGAAGACAGAGAAGAGGATATAAAGAGGTGCAATAACAGATGGAAATTTACCATCAGTTCCCAGGAGAGCCGGAGGTCGGAACAGCAGCATTGTCACTTTGGGGCCCATTGAGAGAGGCTGTCTGGCTACATTTGCTGGGACGGGAGGGAGACTGGGGACAGAACAAAGGGACCTACTGCCTCCTTAGCTGACCAGAGTTGACCAGCATAGGGCCAGAAAGGAACCCATATATGCTGCGTAGCTGTAATGTCCCATTTTACAGAGAGGGTGACTGAAATCCATCCACTTATCTAACATATTTACTGAGCACCTACTATATTCCAGACCCTGTCCTACGAACTGGACGATAGCCATGTTTGATGTATACACAATATGCACCAGTAGGGCATATGGGGCCAACATCCATTCAGATTGGTGTCCGTGATGGCTGGTGGTTACACATTTTGACTGTTCTCTGTTCAGCAGTGAACAAAAACAAGTCCCAGCTCACTTTCTGTTTGCAGGAGACAGAGATGAACACACACATAAACACATGTATGGCAGGTGATGATAACTGCTATCAAGAAGAAAAATAGGGGCACAGGGGCAGAGGTTAGTAATTTGCCTGAGATTTCACAACAGATAAGAGGTGTGACCTAGGTTTGATGATCTGAAGGATGACCGACTACTTGGCCTCCATCCACACAGCCTGTGATGAAGGGACTGTGGACGCAGCTGGCCGTGAACCTATAGTTCTAGCTAAAAGAGACTTTGTTGTGTGTTGGCCATGAAATGTTTTTTGAGCCCCTACTATGCACCAGGTACCATGCTAAACGCTGGTAATAGGGCAGTCCAGAAAACAGGCAAGGTCTCTTCCTGGGGAGGGGGACACAGGGAAAAAAGATCTTAAAGGATTAGAAAGATGCAAAGTTGGTAGAAGGGAGAAGGCAGGATTGGGCAGGTAGGGAAAAGCAGGGCTCTGTGCTAACATGGGGTGGGGGGGTACCTCCCTGAGAAAGCCATGCATTCTCTGAGTGCATTTGTCCTGGCCTCCGTCTTTTACCTTATCAGGTGTTCTTTAGAAGCTCATTAGCTTTTTTTTTTTAATTGCAGCTATCACCTTCATTAGATGGCTTTTTTTTTTTTTTTTTGGTGCTTCTACAAGCTATTTACTGTTAACATTTTGTGGCGTGATTTCACCCCTTAGCTGATTTTTACAGCCTTGCATCTCTCAGGTGAGATAACTTGCTTCATTCTATGAAATATAGGTTTTAATGCACCAGGAGGCAACAACAAGGAAAACATTATTTCTCCCGAGTCCTCTGAATATGAATCGAGGGGGCAATAAGATGTACGTAGTGTATAAAAATAATGTTGCGATAATGACTGATAAAAATAGCCAGTTGTTTACAGCTTATTTGATAGAGCACTGAATGGGCATTACTCTGCTCATGACTGATAGATAGAAAATGCTCTCCTTTCTTGATAATTTACCCATCTCTTTTCTCTAGCTATGTAGAGAAATGTAAAAAAAATAGGGTTAATATAAACTCGTTGATTTTGAAAAGCATGATCCCTTCCTGTCTGGTTCCCTGCATCTTCTTTCCCTTGTGGGTAGCTGCTGGGGCTGAGTCCTTCTAACATGTCTTCCCTTCGTGACTCTGATGCTGTCCAGATGCTTTCAGCCAGCCCTGGACTCCACGGCCAGACCACAGAGCGGCTCCAATTATCAGCACCCAACTTTGAATCACGGCTCTGGCCCATTCATTTAAGGCGGTCACCTTTGCCCAGGCATCCTTAGGATTCTGGGAAGAGGGTGGTGGGAGGGAGCCCCGATGCTGCCCTGGGACTTTCTGGAAAATGAGAGTGGTAGTGTTGAAGGAGGAGGAGATGGGAGGCAGGGATCAGGAAAAGCTGGGGGCTTTCTTCGCAGGTCCTGGGAAGTAATTCTTCCTTACAGGATGCTTCTTGGTAAGTCCTGCTGGAAATACCCTGGAACTGCCTCGAGGTCATGCCCACTCTTGTGACCCACACCCTTTTGCTCTGTCTCACCTGTCTACATGGATAATGGTGCACCTTCTCTCTCTTGTTTTAGGCACAGAGAAGCTGCCACATCTGGAGTGATTTATTCCTGCCCATGTCAGCGAGGCCCCCGCTGCTATTTCTTGTCCTCACCATGTCACTCTCTCCCGGGGCTGCTGAATGAGAGCCGGAGGCCTTGGTCAGAGCTGTAGTTCTGTCATTTTCTGGCTCTCTGCTCCTGGGGATGACAATGCATAGATAACGTTTACCGACCACCTACTTTGTGCCAGGCACGAAGGTTTTAAGCGCCTTCCACCGGTTCCCACAGCCTGTCGATGGCAGGGGAAGACCTTCAACCTGATCATTCTCCTTCCAAAGCCCAAGCCTATACCTTTTTCTAAACCTCAGTCTTCCCCCTGGGTGAAATGGGGATCAGAATTCTCCTTTTTACCCCAGAGGGTTAAAAATGGAACATTCCTGTAGTATCTGCAAAGTGCAGCAGAGACTGATTGTTTTGGTGAGTAGCTATGAAGGGAACAGCCTTCGCAGGTGCAACTTCTCTCTCCCGGGTGTGCTCCAGGCTCAGTGCCCAGAGGAGACAGAGGCTTGAGCAGATGGAGACCGGAAGAGGATGTGCAGCAACAGTGTCCCTGAGGTCTGTCCCAGGGGTGAGTATGAAGAGCTCTTGGTTGCCCACTCAGGCTGTAAAGGCGGAGGCAACAAAAAGAAGGTTGGTTTCCTGTCAGGAGCAGAAAAGAACGAATTTCTTTTTAACCCATGTTTTATTTTTCTGTCTCCAGGAGAGACATTGGGGGCCAAGGTGTTTGTGCCTGGGTGGTGCCTTTGGTCCAGAGAGCTGCTCTGGGCTGGCTCAGGCTCGGAATCCAGAAGGCGGAGGGGGACTCAGGCCTACACAGTGTGGTCCTCACTGCAGAGCGTGAGGGAAGGGAGAGGGGCTGTGGCAGGAATTCATGCCTGCAGCTATGGCACGGCCTGCAGCTACTGGGGGCATGAAGGTCAAGCTCAACTGGCCCCATGAAGTGGAAGGATGGTGACCTTAAGAATGGGAATCGGACCACCTCCCAGTCTTAGGCAGTCCGGGTGAAGGGGTCCTGAAATGAGAAATCAAGCAATGCCCACTCTCCTTCACATTTGCTGTGGGTCCTTGGGGCAAGTCATAGCCCCTCCCTGGGCTTCAGTTTCTTCATCTAATAACATGGGGGCTCTAGGGAACGTCACCAAAAAGATGTGACTGCCAAGTGGACATGTGAGCTGGACCTGGAGACGAGGAGGCTCCTCACCCCCTCCCCTGTCCTTGGAATACAGGTCCTGCTTGCGTTTTCTGTTCCCAGAGTCTGCTCCAAGGGACACAGCCTTGACGTAGTGATGTGGTGTTGAAAACACCCACACTGTATATGCGGCTGGACCAGGTTAAAGCCTCTTTATATAAACCTTTAAGAGCTGGTGGGCAGGTGTGGGGACCCATCCATCTTGCTGCTGCCCAAGACAAGCTCCGTAAGTAAGTTCCTTTTGTTTATTCAAACTGCCACCTTCCAACCTGGAGTGGGTGGCCTGCCTCCTTCTGTCTCTCCCCACCCTTCCAGTGAAGAGGGCTGTTTAAGATTACACCTGGGAGACTCCCAGAGGGTGGTGAACCAACAGGAGTGTTTGGCCCAGATGATTCTGAGCAAATTGGGTGACTTTGAACAGGGACAATGACTAGGCATTTACCACGACTCGAGACAGTATTTACTCATGCTCTTCTCTGCAAGGGGCTGCCTCCCTTTGGCCTGACTGCTTGGCCCAGAAGCCTCAGGTCCCAGATCCTACATCCCCCAGTAAGGATCTGGGGGACTAGGGGGCAGGGCTGGGGTGATGGAGCAGCCACTGCCTGTACCCCAGAATAGCCACAGCCCTCCTGGCATCTGCCGTCTGGCGGCACATTCCCATCCCATTGGCTGCTCTCAATCCCTGCTGTCTGGCAGGCGCTGCTTTCCAGGGTTTTGTGGCACCTGCTAAGCAGCCCGCCCGTGTGCTACAGAGTTCTGGCTTCTTCCTGCAAGCGACTGGGATCAGAATAGCGACTCTTCTCTGGTTCCCCCAAACTTGCCTCACTTCACCTCCCAAATGGTTGAGGACAGAGGGGTAGATTAGGGGAAAAAGGCCCAGAGTTGGTGGCGGAGGTCTTGAGTTCCTGGCCACCAAATTACCACGTGACTGGGCACAAGCCTAAACATCTCTCTTGCCTTCAGTATCTTCATCTGGAAAATGAGGGCAATCAGGCTGTGGTTCCACTGCTGTTCACCAGGGTGGCCATCCCACCTTGCATAGCTGGGTGCATAGCTGGAGTCCCGTTACAGACGGCATGTCTGTATCCCCCCCTCAGAATCCATATGTTGAAACCCTAACTCCCAATGTGATGGTATTTAGAGCTGGGGCCTTGGGAGGTAATTAAACCAGGAGGGTGGAGCCCTCATCACGGGATTCATGCCCACATAAGAGGAGGCGAGAGAACTAGCTAGCTCAGTTTCTGCCATGTGAGGATACAGTGAGAAGCCGGCAGTCTGCAACCCAAGAGAGGGTTCTCACCAGAAGCTGACAGAGCTGGTCTCCTGATCTCAGACTCACAGCCTCTGGAACTGTGGGAAAATTTTTCTATTGTTCAGAAGTCGCCCAGACTATGGTACCTTGTTATCACAGCCCCAAATGCCTAAGATAGTTCCCTTCTGCTTGGCCAGTGCCCATGTTGTGCTGGTTGTTCAATATTTTAAATATCTTCCTGGGGATAATAATGCCTGGGAGGGAAATTGCTCAGAACTGTCGTGACGACTCAGTGGGGGTAAACAGTGAAAGAGGTGCTTTGGGAGTTGGGAAGCCATAATCGCATGCCTGATGCACCTGTCTGCCCAGTGTCCACCCGTCTCCTCTGTCTCGGGGAGCGATTGCACCTCAATTTTCCACTCACCCATTCTTAACCATCCGGTTCAGCTGGAGCCTGCTGCAGCCCTGGTTCCTCGGCTGCAGGCGACCCAGGTCTGGGCAGGCAAGCATTTCTTTCTCTGGTCACAGTGATAGGTTTGACAAACCAAAATGACCCTGTCAGACCAGACCAATAAAACACATCCTCTCACTGTTGAAATGGTTTAGAAATAAACATGGGACCCAAACTAGGCCAATCAGATTATTTCTCTGAGATTATTCTCACCAGGGTGAGTGGGAAGGATCCCTTCTCGTTTCTGTCATGAGCTTGAAGGATGTGAATCACGACTACTCCTTAGTGTAGAGAAAGCCTGTCTGAGTAGAAAAAATGGAGACAAGCAGAACAAACCAACATAAGATATGAAAAGGAGACAGGAGGGAGTCTTAGTGACATCAGGCCTTGGTATTCTCTGGGGCCTGATGTCCTGTTTCTTACCATTCTTCCTTAAAGGAGAGTAAAGGATTAGGAGTGTCAGGGAGTAGGAGATATACTTATAGTCTTATTTTGATGATCAGGGAAGCCTTTTCTAGTGAGGTTAAATGTGATCTTCTACCTAGGAGGCGTCTAGGTGGCTAAGTCAGTTAAGGGTCTGACTCTTGATTTCGGCTTAGGTTATGATCTCACCGTTTGTGAGTTCGAGCCCCGTGTCGGGTTCTGCACTGGGTGTGGAGACTGCTTGGGAGCCTCTCTCTCCCTCTCCCTCTGTGCCTCCCCTGCTTGTGCTTGTTCTCTTAAAAAAAAATCTTATACCTAAATAAAGTGAGAGAGTGGGCCCGTGAATACACTGAAGATAATTCTAGAAAGCACAAAGGCCCTCAGGCAGGAAGGTGTTTGAGGTATACTCAAGGAACAGCAAGTAGGCTGGATGGGACTCCAGCTGAATGAAAAAGTAAGAACTTATTCTGGATTTCTCTCTGGTTGTGTTAGTGGTGGTGCTACCCTGTGTCTGATGAGTTAGTGCTGGGACCTCAGCCACAGCTTCTAGGGTTTTGGTGCCTGTATCTGCCTGCCAGGGGCTGGGAAGTCCAGAGACCAGCACTAAGGCCTTTTATGGCTCTGTAATTCTCTGTCTGTCAATACCCAAGGGATATACGACCTTCCTTCTAGCTTCCTCTAATAACTCAGCGAGGATCTATCATAAAGTACTGTTTCCACAAGGATCCAGAGAAGGGAGCCCTGTCTTGTGGCTAGAGTAGACAGAAATGCTTCCGTGAAAGGGATTTCTTTCATTACAATCGCTGAGGTGCAACATTCCATGAACACCTGCCAGTTTGTTCCCCACGTGTTTGTTCCTTTCTTCATTCATGTAACAAGAATTTATTGAGCATCTGATATCTGCCAAGGTATACAGAAAGGCACTGAATATACAAAGATGAATCAGTCACGGTTTCTGCTTTCAAGGATCTCAGACTGGCTGGATGTGGAGGAGGCAGCCATGTAAACAGATAATTAGAGAGAAACATGGCAGGTGCTGACACCAAGGCGGGAACACAGTGCCACTGCAGGGGCCCCGTGGGGGGAGGGAAGAGTCAGATGGTCTCTAACTAGACAGGAGATGGCCCCTTGATGGACCACTGAAGGCTGAGGGAAGTCTGACCAGGGGAGAGCAGCTGGGGGGACAGTATGTGTTAAGAGCATGCACTCATGGGAAAGGAAGGGGTTAAGAGATGACAAACAACTCAGAATAGAGGGTTTGAGGGCTTGGAAGTTGGTGGATAAGGTAGAAGAGGGTGGCTGAGGTCAACTTTCCCCTTGCATTGGGGTAAACTCCCCCTGCATCAACCCACCAGTCTGCACTGGGTGTTTAGCCTTTGTTCTGTTGATTTGGAGAATCATTCAAGATTTTTAAGGAAGGGAGTAATGAAAACAGATTAGGTTTTTTAATAGGGTATGATATAGTATACTATACTGTACTATACTATACTGTACTATACTATACTACTAATAATAGGAAATTGTCTGGAGAGTAAATGGCTACTTTTTTGGGTAGAGACAAGGGCACAGACTCAAATGCCAACAGAAGCCAGGCAGATGACGTAGGAGAACAAAGAGGCCAGCAGGTTGTGTGGCCCCTGCCCTGTCTCAAAAGAGCAGATGCTACTCAACTCAGTCAGTTGTTGCCCCAGTGAGGAGTCAGGGCTGCTAGAGCTCCCGAGTTTTCCGAGAGCAGCCAAAAATCCAGATCCTTATGTAAAATCTCACCATTTTTAAATGTTGGCAACTAATTTAAATTCTACAAAATGCTGTGTGGGCCAAATATAACACATCTGTCAGCCCGATCTGTCTGCAGGCCACTGGTTTACAACTTCTGGGTTGAGAAAAAGAGTTTTCTTTTTTTGTAAAGAGAGATCAAAAATAGTTTTGGATCCAAAGATTCATGCCTGGAATGATCTTCTCTCACTCTGGTTCTAGCAAATTCTTAATCGTTACTTAAGACTCTGTTCAGGTCTCCTCTGCAGAGATTTCCCCATCACCCCCTTGCCCTTGTCACACACCCTTCCACCTCCCCAAATGCTTCCAAGTAGTTATCATATCTTTGGATTCCATTGTATCACTTACACGCCCTGATACTTAGGGGGGAAAAGGGCTATGGATCAGGAACGAAGCCAAGACACAAAAGTTGTAGAATTGTTGACTCGTGGATGGAATCAAGACTGGCAGGAGAAGTGGTGAAGTTCATAATGCAGGTCCTCACAGGCCAGATCTGCTGCCTGGTGGGAGTTGGCCTGGAGGGAAAGAAGCAGCCTGGGTCTGAAAGGAAAGACAACATGCTTAAGAACAGGTTGCACTTTGGAGGCTTGCGAAAAGGCACAACATTATGAGTTTCTGAAGGACTTGGTCTTAAGCAGGGTTGAGTTCCATGCCCCAGCCTGTAATCTCATGGTCTTTGGTTACTGTTGATCCTGATGTACTGAAGACTGGCCAGGCATTTCCAGCGGAGGGACCTAAGATGTGGAGGTGGAGTGAGCTTCTGCTGCTTCATTGGCCAACTGTTGTTCATCTTTTCTTGGTTTCCCCAGGAATCCATCTGGCCTCCACTCGGGTCTATGTGCTTCTTGCTTGGGGGTTGGGCATGTGACTCAGACATGGCTCATCAAGGCTTCTTATTCCTTGGACACAGTGGTCAGTGCAGGATGGTCACATAACCCCACTGGGTCAGTGAGAATTGGGCTCAAGACCTCCCTTGAGTTGTTGAGTGACAGACATTCTCTCTTTCCTGCTGGATTTAAACCTGGGAAAGTATAGGTTTAGAGCAATTGTCAGCCACCATGAAGTCCCTAAGAAGAAAGTCAGCATGGAGAAGAGACGAGCTTGAGAGATGGAGAGAGGTCTGGGTCACAGGTGGTATTATTTGAGCCCCTGGATCAGACTGCACCTAAAGCTAGTTAACCTCAACTTTTTCATTATTGCAGCCAGTAAGCTTTTTCTTCTCCAAACCAGTTTGAGTTAGGCTTTGGCCAGTGGCAACCAAAAGGGGTCCTTCAACCTCAAGGAAAGGCATGAAGAGTGATCCTCCCATGAAAGGTGCTTTATGGTTTGCAAAGCATTTTATATCCATTGCCTAATTTAATTCTTCCAACTCTTCTGAGCAGTAGGGAAAACAGGGATTATTATTCCCATACCATAGAGAAGGCAACCGAAGCTTAACAGGGTTATGATCCACACACAGATGGCTAGGAATATCAGGATGAAAATTCCGTTCTTCTGAGTCTTGTTCCGGAGTTTCTGTGCAACGATAATGTTGTCTTAAATTAAACTCCGATAATGCTGAACTAAATTACACTAAAGCACCCCTGGAAATAGCCTCTCAGAGTCATATTTCATGCTGTGTAATTACAAAATAACTTTCTTCTCATTATTTTCCTACTAACATATCTCCAAGGGAAGGGCTGGTGATAAATGTCAGGGTTGGGACAATTTAGGTAATTATTTGGATGTCTGTCTGAAGCACATCTTTTATAAAAGCTGCTATCTGTCTGCTTTTAACTTCTGCTTGATAATCCTTAAATTGGAGACCCTCCATTTCATGTCCCCTCACACAAGTCAAATTATTTGGTAAAGAAATGGATAAGAGCCTTTCTCCTGCTTTTCCATCTTTCTAGAAGGATCTCTCCCCACTCGGTACACAACTCCTGCTCCCCATTGAGCGTTAGCTTCCACACCATTGACTCAGAATGATTTTTACTTTATAAAAAGGAAGTTTTTTTTCCCTCCCTCGCCTCTCAGTTTTGTCCATGGGAGGCCGTGTTATATTCTTTATAACATTTTTCACAATTTCTAGTTTTTAAACAATTCTTTTAAATTTTCTTTCCTTGCAATAGACTTTCCAATCAGGTGTGGGTCTTACTTCTGTATCCCTAGAACCTAGCCCAGTTCCTGATGTGTAGCAGGTATTTACTAAGTGTCTATGGATGGAATAAGCCAGTGAATGAAGAATAACTTATTCAGGAGTGCCCATGAGCCATGGGGGGCTCCAGTTTGGTGCTTAGCAGCAGTGAGGTTGGGGTGGCAGGAGATGAATCCTAGAAGGGATGAACCCTCCAGGGAATACAATATTAGCAGGAAGGAGCAGGGTGCCAAGGGCCAAGCCCCAGGGCATGGGAAAGGGACCAGAAGCCAGAGAAGGGGACAGGGATGGCTGGCGATCAGACAAGCACTGGGCAGAAACTGTGTCCTAGAAGCCGAGGCAGCAGGGGCCTCAGGAAGAATAGGGGGTCGACACGGCGTTCTGTACTCCGCTCAGTGCCAGAGCATCTGATTCACACCTGACTTACTTTTCTAATTATTTTTACCCTGATTGTAGCAGTTGGCAGGGTTCCAAGTGGCAGTGTGATTTTGTTTTGCTGCCTGCCGTTCCCACCTCTCCAGGTTAGCAGGCATGAGTCTTTTGACCTTGCTGGAGAAGGTGACACCTCTCAATATAGCTCTGTTTGCAAATGTCAGCTGAGATGCTGGGAGCTTTCTCCACTGGGTCTTTACTCACGCAGGAGCACACACACACACACACACACACCTCCCCCAAGATGCTTTACTCTCCACATCCTCTGCTCCCTCAGGAAGCAAGGGCACTTGCCAGGCCACCACTTTGCAGTCCCTCTGCTTGGGGGTCTTCACCAGCCTTTGATTCTGCTGTGATGCAGGAAATAAACGAATGATTTGCGGGAGGAGTCTTAAATACAAGAAACTAATAGCGTGGAGAGAGATAAAGCTGAGACTTTGTCATCTTCCCAAGGGGTAGTCTTTACAGTGTTAGGAGCTGAGTCATCATGGTCCAGAGAGTGACACACACCTGGGTCCCTTGTTTCCTTTTGGAAGCATAAGCTGTCTTTTTTTTTGTTTTAAATGAATGAATTTATTTTTAATTTACACCCAAGTTAGGTAGCATATAGTGCAGTGATGATTTCAGGAGTAGATCCCAGTGATTCATCCTCTATGTATAACGCCCAGTGCTCATCCCAACAAGTGTCCTCCTTAATGCCCCTTGCCCATTTAGCTCATCCCCCCCTCCCACACCCCCTCTGGCAACCCTCAGTTTGTTCTCTGTATTTAAGAGTCTCTTATGTTTTGTCCCCCTCCCTGTTTTTTAATATTATTTTTGTTTCCCTTCTGGAGGCATAACTTTCTGCAGCCAGTCTCATGTTCATGATAGCTGGAGGTTTTAATAGCTGCTCCTTTGGAGTGCTTCCAGTGGGCTCGGCCCTGTGTGAAGCTTTTTATATATGTTCGTCTCATTTATTCTTCCCTGGAATCCTACCAGGTTACTATTGGTTCCACTTTGCAGATGAGGAAACTGAGGTGCACAGATGTGATATGACTCACTGATTGTCACACAAAATATACACAGTAGAGTCAGAATCAAACTCAGTTTGTGGCTTTCCCCAGGACTCCGTCGGTGGAGGCAGTGACCTCCGCTGGTTACCTGATGGGGACTGTCAGTGTCTGTCACTGTAATTGGCTAATCGGGGCCTGGCCCGGTGCCTGAATGCTGGAGACAGCCGTCAGCAGGGAAACAGTGCTAGTTTGTGTTCCATGTGACCCAACGGGTAGACTTTCTCCATTACATCCTTCCTTTGACTTCCCTCCTGATCCATTTCAGGGTCCTTGCTGCTGGTGGGGGCAGGGTGCTTCCACTTTGTTTCCCCAAACAGAAAAAAAACCCAACCCTGACAACTCTTGTTTTAAAAGGGGATATAGCAGGATTCTTCTTTGCTTTCTCCTGGGAAGAGCCGGAGCTTTTGGTTTTATTGGCAATTAAGTGGGGGTGGGGGACATCCTCTGTGACTCAGCGGGGAGCTGCCTCCGCCCACGGTAGGGTTGCCCGCCCTCCTGGGTGACATCCTAGCAGCCACCAGGAAATGGGAAAAGTGATCAGTGAACCAGCAGGCAAGCAGCAGGCACAGGGAGGAAAGAAGGCCTTCCTCCCAGGCTCTCCTCCAAAAGAAGATGCAGTGAGACTGTATAAAACCACAAACCAGGCTCTGGAAGGGCGCTGGGTGGGAGTGGGCCAATCGCCTCCCACTGCGTGTGCTCCATTTGGCTGGTCTGACTCCACAGTGGGGCTGGGCCATCGTGGCGAGCTGGCGAGCTGGCGAGGGCGTGCTGTCAGTCCCTCCTTCTGTCCCCAACACCCCCTCCCCCAGCTTTCTCCTTTTGCAGAAGGGGAGCAGTGGCTCAGAAGCAGGAGCTGTTCACAAGCAGCAGTGGGGGGGGGGAGTTGGGGGGGGGCTTGGTTTGTGTCTCTCCTTGTTCTACGTCCCTGGCTGTGCTTCTGTCCCTGTCAGGGAGCTCTAAGGTGCAAGCCATTCTGCCTTGTCTGTTTTCTGTCTGTGGTGTCATTCTTGCCCAGTTGTTTTAGCTGCTGGGACTGCTCTATGCAGCACAAAAGCAGGTCGTGGACACCATCGCATCCTGCTTCCCGGTCAGCCTCCGCACTGAATCCTGAGCTTCTCCTGGTTCGGATGCCACCAGCCCTGTTCTGCTGCTGCCTCCACGAACAGCTCTCCTACTGTGTATGTTGGGGCTTTTCAAGGGGGGGGGCACTAAGCTCCCTACTGTGGCTTTTCTTGGCTTGGTGTTTTAGGCCTTCCGAGGGTCCGCTGACAGCCGAGGCATTTCTCTTCCTGTGGAGTAATAGGACCCAGCTCAGATCCAGTCAGCGCTTCTATAACGGGTCACCCTTGCCTTCTGCAAGGCCTTCCCAGACTTGTAAATACTGACCCGGCTCCTATTTTTTCCTAATACGTTGCGACCACAGCAGTGACAATGGAAAGTAATCCTTACTGAGCGCTATGTATATGTGCCCTGTATATATCTCGTCCGTCCTCGTGACAACTCAGTGAATCAAGTGCTGTTATTACTCTCATTTTATAGATGAGGCATTGGAAGCTCAGAGAGGGTGAGTAACTCACTTGAGGCCACAGGAAGCAGCGAGGCCAGGCACAAAGTAGGAACTCAGTAACTGTTTGCTGAATGAATGGAATGAATGGTCACTGGGCCACTGGATTGACTGGGCAGGTGTACTGGCCAGGGTGGGGATACTGGAGACAGTCAGGAAAGTGTAAGGAAGAAGCTTCCTTTATTTATTTGCTTTTTTTGGCGGGGGGGCGGTGAAGAGAGAGACATAGAGAGTGAGAGAGGCAGAGGGAGAGAGAAAGAGAATCTTTTTTTAAAAAAATTTTTTTTAACGTTTATTTATTTTTGAGACAGAGAGAGACAGAGCATGAACGGGGGAGGGTCAGAGAGAGGGAGACACAGAATCTGAAACAGGCTCCAGGCTCTGAGCTGTCAGCACAGAGCCCGATGCGGGGCTCGAACTCAGGGACCTCGAGATCATGACCTGAGCCGAAGTCGCCGCTTAACCGACTGAGCCACCCAGGCACCCCGAGAGAAAGAGAATCTTAAGCAGGCTCCATGTTCAGCATGGAGCCCGATACAGGGATTGAACCCACAACCGTGGGATCATGACCTGAGCTGAAATCGAGAGTTGCACACTCAGCTGACTGAGCCCCCCAGGTGCCCCAGGGGAGAAACTCTGTAGCAGCGAGAGCTCTTGGGTAGGCCCTGTGGGTGTTTTAGATGAGGCTGAAGGTGGAGAAGGCAGTTAAGCACCAGGTGAGGGATGGGCAAGGTGACCTTTATGGTCCTTTCTGATTCCGAGTCTGAGGTTATTGTAAAATTCTTAAAGAAAACCAATAAAACCCTTTGCAAACATAAAGCATCTTCAGCCGCGGCTGTTATGAACAGGAACTGAGTGGAGGTTCATGCTGGGGCAATAAACGCCAGCATCCATAAGATCTCAAGTCCCCTGGGGATCAATATCAGTAGTCTGTCATCAAAGAATGATATTAACACCAGCTGGCATTTATGGAGTGCTGACTGCACTTCAGGAAAGATTATAAACCCTTGACGTCCATAAACTCAGTGCTCACAACAAACCCATGAGGTCATGAGTAGTGTATTCGTCAGGCAAAGCGGTGTAAATAAGTTAATCTTCCGTCCTCAGTGGATTAACACGATAAAAGTTCATCTCTCAGTTTCTTAAAGGCCGAAAGAAGTTGGGCCATTTTTTTAACCTTCCTTTGCTGAAATATGTGTGCTTCAAGGACACCGTGGTAAGGAGAGAGACAGTGGGGTAAGGTCTCTGGGTTGTTACCTTCGACCTGAGAACCTAAAATGACGTACTAGCGCGTATGCCTATTGAGACTGTTTAATGAAACAGCAGAGGTGAGGCATTTTGAGCCACAGACAAAGTCAGTGCCCCATACCTGTGAATGGTGACCAGTAGGCCAGAGGGGTGACTGGAGTCCCACACGGAGCCCAGATGTGGGAAGGGGCAGGAAGGTGGTATCTCACACTAGCTAAGCCCTCCTTGGGTTGAGTCCCCCAAGCCCCTGTCAGGAGGCTGTGCCCAGACCAGTGTCAGAGGTCACACTGACCAGGGCAGGTATATCAGCTGCCCCAGCCTACCCTCTGTCAGAGGTCTGGTACCTTCTAGTACTGTACCAGCCTATGTCATCCATATGCCCACCTCCTCACAGATGGCTCTGCCTCTGTGGCTAAGCATCTGATAGAGTATGGGCTCCAACATGTATGTATGTGTGTATATGTGGATAGATGGATGGATGGATCATCTATCTATCATCTATCTATCTATCATCTATCTATCTCTATCTATCTATCTATCTATCTATCTATCTATCTATCTAATCTATGACCATGACCTGTCTATGCTGGGGTGAGGCCCTTTGAGTCCCTGACAACCTCCTTCCTGCCTGGCTCTCATCAGAGCCCAGAACCACGAGGCTGGAGCTGTGTCATTTACAGACATGTCTGCTGCCTCATGGGCTCCCCATGGATACCAGTGGCTGCCCAAACTGCCCCCACCCCATTCGTGTGCTATTTGTTGTCTGATGGTCCTCAGGACAACCAGGCTGCCGGCTTCCCACCCCTCTGTCCTCTCAAACTGCGTCTTCCCTCCCTTCTTCTCCTGTCCAGTTGTGTCACGCCTGAGTCTGTCGGAACCAGGATCTGGGAGATAAGAAAGGCAGCAACATTCATCCAGAAGCAGTTCTGCAGACGGAAGACTGGAAGCTTGGCTCTGGAGTCTGACTGCCACTGTTGTTTTCTTGCTGGGTGACATTGGTAATACTTATGTGTCAGTTTCCTTGTCTATGAAATGGGGGAACGTAATGTTACTCAACTCAGAGGGCTGTTGAGAAGGTGAAATGATAGTCCATATTATGTGACTAGAACAGTGGCAGCACGTGGTAATAATCCATGTTAGCTGTAATAACAAAAACACTTATCCTTCCAATTCGAATCTGTCTCTAAAGTTTCTGCTTTCCCACTCTATCACACATTACAAAACTATTCCTTGATGGAAAGCCAATCCGAGAAGATTAATTTTTCTTTTTATTCTGCTAAATTCACAGGGGATATTGGAGAAGGGTATTTTTAGGAGGCATTACTGAGAAGCATAGCAGGTGGCCAGATGGTAATGACAGGAAACATGGTCCCTTCTGTCTGCAAGAACAGCTGAGTGGCATTCAGGTGTGTAATAAGATAAACTACATTTCTAGAGATAGCCTACTAGGTCCAGGTGGAAGAGGGGGCACCATGGAATCTTGCCAGAGAATGTGAAGTCTGGGAAAATTCGCAAAACCGGACCGTTGTACCCAGGCCTGTTCCCTAGGCAGTCCTTTCCCTGCATGGTGCTGATATCTGAATGTTCACCACTGGCTCCTCTATCTTCCTTCCTTCCTCCCTCCCTCCACCCCCCCTTCCTTCCTTCCTCCCTTCCTTCCTCCCTTCCTTCCTTCCTTCCTTCCTTCCTTCCTTCCTTCCTTCCTTCCTCTCTTTCTCTCTTTCTCTTTCTTTCTCCCTTTCTTTCCTTCCCTTTCTCTCTCTTTCTTTCTTTCAGTGTTTATTTTGAGAGAGAGAGACAGAGAGACAGAGAGAGGGAATCCCAAGCAGGCTCCAAACTGTGAGCACCGAGCCCAGCATGGGGCTCTATCTCATTAACCATGAGATCATTTACCTGAGCTGAAATCAAGAATTATATGCTTAACCAACTGAGTTGCCCAAGTGCCCTACCAGCTCCTCTTTCAAGGCTCTCTTCCTGAGGACCATAGTGAGATCATACCCTGATGATGTTCTGTGACTTGGACTAACAACGTCAACTCCTTCTCCTTTACTGAATCGCAGGCATTGCCTGAAAATCAAATTAGGCCGCTGGTGATAATATCTCTGTGGGAAAGGAAATCCCTTTAGCTGCAGAGCTTCTCCTTGGGGTTTTATTCTTCTGCCTTTGCTTTATTTGATTTCATTTTTATTTTTTGGGTGGATGAAGTGGACCTAATAGGTGTTTTTCCACTTCTTGGCTACTTTCCACTGCTTTTCCCAGGATCCTCCCCCAAATTTCCATGGGATTTGAAAATTAATGTGGAGAGAGGAGCCGTCCATCATTATATGAATGGGTTTTGGTGGGGAAATGACTCCCAGTGTTCACCTTTTCCTAGGGAAGTGAGGGAGGGCCAGTTACATACATCTTTCCCCACTCTTAGGAAAAGCCACCAGTTGGTGTATGTAGGGCCCCAGACAAACAGAAACTCCTTCCCTGGGACTTTAAATATTTAGTCTTTGACTGGGAGCATGGAGACAGTGGGAGGGCCTGTCACTGAAGACTGGATTGGGGAACTCAGGGCCGGTCTAAGTTGGGGTTCCTGCAGACCACCCTCTCTCTTGGGGCCACTTTCTACTTTGATTCATTTACCCTAGAGATTGTGAAATCAATACTTTCCCAGTGCAGAGAAGTACTTTAAATGTGTGAGGTGGTGGGGTGAAAGACAGGAGAGAAGGGGTGGGCCTGTGAGTACACGCCTGTCCTAAATTAAACATTGTACAGCCTGCATTTTTTAGTGTAACTGGGCATCGTAGACTGCTAGTGTTCTGGCATTTCTCTGGAATGTCCTGTAAATACTGACGTGTTATCATCCAGATTATATCTCTTAGAGTTCTTTTTCCCCAAAGAGGTCTCCAGAGCCTTTGTCAGAGGATGGGACCTCATTTGCAGATCAGAAAATAAAGTTTCCTAGCAGAGGCCTTTGAGGGTAGGGTTCTGAGTTGGAGTTGGGGCTGTACTCAGGCTACCTGGCCCAGGTCCTCCCTCGCTGGCTCTGTGAAGGGCACTGAGCTGTGCTTGCCAAATGGTGTGGGAATGGGCACCAGGGGTACCTTTAAAAGAGGCCAAGAAATACATTGACCGACATGCCAAAGAAGGAAGTTTATGTCTCCTCCATGTAACAATGTCAACACCAGCAACCCAGGGCTGATTCAATGGCCTTACAGCACGGGGCACCTGGAACTTTCTTTCTTTTCGCTATGCCATCTTTAAAACGCACGTCCCACCTGGTGGCTAAGATGGCCAGTTCAGCTCCCACTACCATGTGGATCTTTCCAGTAAGCAAGAGTGGAGAGAAGGCAAAGGATCTTTCTTCTTTTTAAGGGCCTTATCATGGCTTTTGCTCACAAGGCGTTGGCCTCAATCCAAGCAGTTGGCCACAGCTAGCTGCAAGGGAGATTGGGAAACTTGGTTTTTAGCTGGGTGGCCATGTGCCCAGAGAAGACATCTGTTTATAGAAGGGAGAATGGATACTGGGGAGATAACCAGCACTTTCTGCTCCAACACTGAGGTGGGCTCCAACCCTCTCCTCAGAACAAAATGTCTAGAGCTGCCCTTGATGCTTTGCATGCAGAAGGAGGACAGACGACCTGTCAAAGGTTACACGAACATCCGTAATGGTAGATCTTCAGGCACTAGGCAGGCAGGGAGAGGAGACATTTTCTGGCAAGAGCTCTAGTGCCTTCCTGTCTTCTCATGTGGGCGGTCACTCTTTCTGTTGAACTGCTCTACTGCTTACTCTCCCTTTGAACTAAGCTTGAGTAGAGATAATGAACCTCCCTTTTAGTGAAGGCCACCCCGAGCAGAGACCACTGTCTTTCAGAGTGAACCCTGAGAGAAGCCAGCCACAGCTCCCTGCTGCATCGCTGTCTCTCCCTCCTGGTTACCTGTAGCATCTAATCTTCCCATTCTCACTCCCTGTACTTGTTTCTCCAGGCCACTACTAGGTGGGCCGGGCGTGGATATCTGAGGATCCTCCCACAGGATGGGCTGGGCACCTAGCATCTTGTCTGAAGGATTAGAACTGAGTGACACTGGAGCTCAGTCAGTCAGCTGACGGTGACTTGAAACAAGAGGTTACATACAATTAGGGTCAGAGTTCCTTCCATAACAAACCAAAACTCCGAATAAGCCAAAGGTTTGGGGACACAGAGGAGCCCTAAGTAACTCCCCAAAGTGTTCTGCTCTAAGTTAATGGAGTAGATGTGCCGAGAGAAGGTGGAGAGAGAGGGAGAGACATTGTGGGCCACTTCTGTTCCCATCGCACATGCTGGGACTCTCCTTTATTGTCTGTCCTTGTGTATCTGTCCGGTCAGTATAAGCAATACCTGAGTGTCAGCTCTGCACTCACAGACTCTCGGCTCAAACCGTAGTTTTGCCCCTAGTACTGTGACTATGGGCAAGTAGCTGAGCCAAGTCAAGCCTTAATTTCCTCATCTAGAAATAGGGTGTCTTTGAGTATCTACTTCATAAAGCAGCTTGAGGACAATGCAAGTGACAAGTACATAAGTTCGCTTGGAAAGGTATTTTCCTCCTTTTCTGCCTCCTTCTTCTATCCCCTCTCCCTCTCCTATTCGTCCCTCCCTCCCTCCCCCCCGCTGCCCCCATTCCTTCATCTCTCCCTTCCTTACATCCAAAGATTCAGGACAAAGTGTAAGGCATCTGAGATGCTGGCCAATGGCTTTCTTACTATGCCCTTGGACTCCATCCTCTTTTGAGGTAGGAACTCTTTCAATGAATTCATTAATGGAATGATTTGCTTAATTTGATTAGTCTCCTTCCAGAGCCCTAAGCTCACTTCACTTCCTTTTGGGGGTGGGGAAACTGAGGTACCAGAGGTGAAACCACCTGTTCCGTTGAGTAGAAGCAGTGTGGGTGTGCACACCATGTACCTTTGCAGGATGGTGGACTAGCTCTCTCTCCTCCATTCTTTTTGTTCCATCAAGGGAAGGCTGGGCACAGTGTGTGTGTGGAGGAGCCTTCCAGAAGGCTGCACTAATGAATTCCTACTCATTTTCACATGAGGAGCTGGGACCTTCTGACCTCAATATGCAAAGAGATGCTAAACATGGAAATCGGCAGCACTCAGGTTCACAAAAATAGCTCAGGAAGACTGCTCCTCCTCTCTTGTCCTCCCAGCCTCCTTTCTCTTATCTTCTTGGTCCTCCATTCCAGGCCTGTCTTAGCTACCCCTCTCCTCTCCCTTTCCCTCATTTGTTCTCCTTCTTTTCCCCTCCCATCGGCCCAGCCTCCATTTCTGTGGTTCCTTCCCACCTTCTTGCCTTCCCACTTTCCCGACCAGGGTGTGGATGGACAGACAGGGCACAGCCCCTCACCACCCATCAGCAGACTGGACCTACAATGAGCTGGCATTGTTTTAGAGAGTTCCAAAGTCCTCTGGATCTTTGGGCGTCTGGGTAGATGGTGTGGAGGTGGCAGGAGGACTAGGATGTAGTGGCCGTGCTGTGGACTCTGGATCCACACTACCAGGATTCAAGTTCCAGCTTTGCCTTGGTGGCGGTGTGACCTTGGCAAGCAGCCCAGCCCCTCTGGGTCTCAGTTCTTTCCTGTGTAGAAAGTCAACACTGGCATCTATCTTATAGGATTGCTAAGAAGAGTGCATGAGTTAATGCAGGTATCCAGCTCGGAGAAATCCAGCCATGATCACCAGCCGTGAGTCCTGAAAACTACAGTGTGGTACCGATGCAAGGCCTGGGCATAAGCGAGCAAGTGGGTGTGGGCCATCTGGGAAAGGCTCCACGATGGAGTACAGCAGACAACAGTGGTGTGGCCCAGTTCAGTAAACACAAGCTCCAGGGAGTCAGACAGACCTCCCTTTGAGTCCTGGCTTGGGCTTTTCATAGCTGTGTGACTGAGGTCCTGTCGAAGGACATTTCTGGGGCTCGGAGCTTTCACCTGTAAACTGCAGATGCAAAAGCACTGGCTTTGTGACTCAGGCTTGTGGCTTCTCGGAGATAATGAATGCACAGGGCTTCGCACAGAGCTTGGCAGATATTCTGATGTAATAACTATGATCGCTAACTTCCATGGCCCACTAACCATGCATTAGGGATTGTGTCAAGTGCTTTACGTGGATCAGCTAATGATATATTCACAATAATCCAATGAGCAGCCGCTGCTACCATCTTCTCTCCCATTTTATATATAAGGCTATAGTAGTTAAGTAACTTGTCCAAAGCCGCACAGCTAGGAAGTAGGAGAGCCGGGATTTGGACTCAGGGCTTTGACCTCCAGAGCCCAGAGACTTGATATGGAATTATCTTGTCTCCTGCTCTAATACAATTTGGGCTCCTCTTAGTGTCAGAAGAGGAACTGCTGATGTGTTGCCAAGTTTAGAGCTGCAGAGATGACTCCCAGCAGGAGAAAACCAACATGTCTTCCTGGAGGCAGTGGTACCAGACTAGTCTACAAGGATGAGTGGGATTTGGCACACGGAGACAGGGCCAGAGACAGCCTGCCGGGCCCAGAGGACAGCTTGTACAAAGGCACAGAAGTGGGGAAGTGCTAGGAATGTTCTTCCTCCAGAGTCACTGGATTACACGGGAGCTGGGGTTCCTCATACACTTCTTTTTGTGTCCAAATCCAACCATTGCCAAAGAGGGCCCGATGGAGATTCGTAAAAGGGCGTCATATGTGATTGGGAGTCATGGGCCCCAGTGGCAGTGTTTCCAAGTCAGGGTTTCTCCATGGCAGCACTATGGATCCTCTGCATCAGAGGGCGGTGGGTGCACTGTTGGGGGGTGGGCAGCAGCATCCTTGCCTTCTTACCATGGCCCCCTCTGGAGTAAGGACAGCCCAAACTGTCTCCTGACATTGCCACATGTTCCCTGGGAGGCAAGATTAGCCTGGTTAAGAACCACCATCCTAAATGTGGGTGTGGGTGGAGTAGGGAGCATGAGCTGGGGAGTCAGGACACCTGGGTTGTCACACCAGCGGGTTAGTGCTGTATGACTCAAGGCAAAGCATTTCCCCTTTCTGGGTGTCAGTGCTCTTATCCAAAAAGTAGGGTGGCTGTTTGCAGTAGGTGGTCCCTGAGGACCCTTTCTCTCTAGTGGCCCAGATTGTCCAGAAGTGTGATCAGCAGCTCCAGTCTGCTCGGTGCTGCTTCATTATGCCACCAGTACAGTGACACCCACCACACCTTCCAGCCTGTTGTCCCCATGGGGCAAGCTTACAGCAGCTTGGGTCTGGGCTCAGCACTGCCTCCCAGAGCAGGTATGTAAAGGGCTCTTGCTGTCACTTTTCACAGCAACACCCAGGTGACATCCTTAATTATTGTCAGGAAGAGTAGGGCTCAGGAGGTGGCTGTGGCTCAGGAGGTGGGTGTGAGAACATGATTAACACCAGAAAAAGGGCCAAGTGGGTCTGCTGACGTCACTTCCTGAGAAGCCAGTGGAAATAGGCGGACCCTTACATTTCTTTAGAGAAAACTCTGTTCTCACCTTCACCTTTTGTCCTGGGAACCTGGCAGATGTTCCAGGTGAAGCGGAGGTCATGGTAGGGCCCATTTGGCTTTGGAATTTAGAATCATGGCAGACAATTATAGGCTGGAGTGTGCTGAGAGTTTCCTCCCCTATTTTTGAGAGCTAATTCCCTCCGTGGAAAAGGTGGGGGATTCCCCTCTAGGCCAACTGGGGGCAGACCTTGTGATGTCAGGCCATGGGTCTCAGCTCCATCACCCGTGGGATGTCAGCACTTAACAGCCTCTACCCTACAGGATTGCTAGGGGTTACATGGGTATACAGCAGTTAACAATCACAGGAGTTAGTGAAGGTGCCTCTGTATGCCAGTAGTGGGGGAAGCATGACCACCCAGCCTCTGGAAGAAGGCTAGTCTTTGTCATGCACTATCCTCGGCCTCCACTGATCCTTGGAGGGAAGTATTCTTAAGTCTGGCTGTACAGATGAAGCTCAGGGAGGTCGGAGCCATTTGCCCAACATCTCTTAGTGTGTGGTGGAGGGACAGTTCAAGCATCACAGGAGGAATCCAGCCTGGACCGATTCCAAAGCCCCTGTCCTGGTTTGTGTAGAAAGGCTCAGAAACACCCTCTTCCTGACTCTGAGGGGCCGGCCACTCCCTCCCTCAGCTCCCTTGTGCCTGAGAGCCTGGAAGGCAACCTCTGAGCTTCTGCCATTTCCTGTAGGGCTTCTATCAAGAAGACAAAAAATAACAGTCATGTGGGCGAGGGATGAGCAGATAAGGGGGCAGTGATGGAGAGAGGGACATTTGATAAGGGGCCAGGGGGGGCCCAAAGGAAGCAGATGTGAGCAGGCTGGGGGGGCAAGAGTGAGATAAGGAGATGGGGAGATGAAAGGGGGACATCGCCTGGGAGCCCACGATGGGGGGGTGAGCAGATAAGAAGCAGGGTGAAGGTGGCCCATGGGGAATGGGGGCATGCATTAAAGGGAGGAGGAGGAGATAAGAGGCCAGAGTGGGGTGGAGGAGACACACGCAGAGGGAGACCTGCACTAGTGCAGCTCTGATCCAGATGGCCGGTCTGCAGGGAATCCTGCATGATGTCTTTCTCTTCATTCTCCAGCCCAGCCCTGGCTTTTCCCAGTTCAGGACTCTCTCTTTAGCCAGTGGGGTAGAGATATCACAGTAGAGGAGGCGGGGCTCCAAGAAGGCCTGGCTGGATCCTTCATTAGTAAAGGCATTGGATAAACTGTCTTTTGCCCCCTCTATCCTTGGGAGAGTTCCCTCCCTTCTTAAGCCCTTCCTTTCTTCCTTCTCTTTCTTTCTTTCTTTCTTTCTTTCTTTCTTTCTTTCTTTCTTTCTTTCTTTCTTTCTTTCTTTCTTTCTTTCTTTCCTTTGCTCCTTTTCTTCCTTTCCTTCCTTCCCTCCTTTCCTTCCTTCCTTCCTTCCTTCCTTCCTTCCTTCCTTCCTTCCTTCTTCCCTCCCTCCGTCTCTTCCATCCATCCTTCCTTCCCTCTCACTTCCTTCACTTAGCACTCACTAAGTGTTAAATTCTCACCAGCACTAAATTCTGGTCCACATTCTGGGGACACAGAAAAGATTGTTGTGCATTCTGATGGGTAAAAAATGAATACTGACATTCAAACAGACAGTTAGATAGCCCTAACTGTCATGAAGAAAATTGAATTATGTCAGGGTACAGGGAGTGGACCTGAGGTGGTTGTACTGGGTTGGCTGGTCAGAGCAGGTGTTTGTGAGGAGGTGACATGGGAGCTGGGACCTAACGATAAGAAGGACAAGCCATGAGAACATTGAAAGAGAGCCCTGTAGGCAGGCGGAAGAGCAGCCACAAAGGCCCTGAGATGGGAGTGTGTTTGTCTTGTGAGACTGGAGAGGTGGAGAGGCCAAGTGTGTAGAACTTGGAGTCTAGACTTTATATCAAGTATAAGGAGTAAGGCTACAGGAAGGTCATCGTGACCTTGGGGAAATCCATCCCTCTTCTCTGGGCTTCGGTGTCATCCGTGAGCTTGGAGAGGGAGATTCAGGGATTCCTAAGGTCCATGGGCATTCGAGCAGAATGGATGAGGGGCACCTGTGAGACCCCCGACCCCCTTGCACCCCTGATTTTACCATGCAGGGAAGCACCCAGGTACTTGAGCTCAAGTCTTGACCTTAACATTTAATTTGTGTGTGACTTTCAGCAAGGGGCTTAACTTCCCTGAACTTCTAACATCCTCATTTGTAAAATGGGAATAATAATAGTACTCACCTTATGGGGCTGTTATAGGGGAGGAAACGGAATAGTTATGTAAAGGATTTAACTCAGCTCCTGATACATCAGTCACCATTATCACTGTTGCCATAAACATCCAAATATTGACTTTGAGGTTAGACCCATCTCCTGAGCATGGGCCCAAATGTCCACCTGCCGACTGATCATTTCTACCTGGAAACCAATGTCACATTGGCACATCCAACTAAACCTGATCAAAATCACTCACCATCTCCCTCACTCCCCATTTTCTCCTCATCCTGTTTCTCTTGCAGGTCCGTTATCTTGGTTCATGGCACCATGATTCTCCCAGACACTCATGCTCAGTCTCAGTTATCTTGGCCTTCTTTTCCCATATCTAATCAATCACCAAACCCTATCTCTCAGACTCCATCAGGTCTCATCCTTTCCCTCATTTTCTTTCCTAATGCTTTCCTTCGGGCTTTCTTTACCCTCACCTAGACTATAGGATAATCTCAGAACTGGCTTCCTGCTCTGTTTCTTCCTGCCCGTCCCCATCTCTGCCATCCATCATCACCACTTTTCAAACACTGTCACCAGTGTGGCCTTAATGCATATCTCTAAGCAGGTCACTTTTCTGCTTAAAAGTCTCTCTATCTTCCCATCCACTCAAGGCCCCAGGAGAAAGCCATGGCTCCAGTCTGCCTTCCAAATCTTTCCTGATTCAGTTCCAACTTACTCTTCCAGGGTCTTCCATCATCATCCCCTAACACACACTAAACCCTAATAGCACCTGTTTGCTCAGCCTTCCTTGAGCGTGGTTCACTTCTAGAAAAACTCAAATGTAAGTTCCTTCCCTCTGCTGCAGTCTATCCACACTCCAGTCTGCTTGTTCAAGTTCATCCATGCTTACAATTTGAACTCAGAACTTGTTACTCCGTAGGACCTCCCCACATGTCTGTGCCCTGTGGCCCTGGTAGGTCCTATCCCTCTTTCCCCCAGGCTTTCGTGCTATCTTTTCCAAAAAGCACCTGTAGTTCTCTTAATTCTAATGTATCCATTCTTCTCCCCAGTAGGCTTGTGAATTCCTGGAAGATGGGAACGCTGTCTTGCTCATGCTTATATTGTTGCCTGGATGTAAATAGTTAAAGAAGCCTGCTAGGTCTCTCAAATGCACCATAGCTAAAGTAGGACCTCTGATTCCACCCCTCCACCCTGCCTCTCTGTCATTACCCTGAGTGGTTCTGTTATTCCCGTCTTCCTCTTCTTGGTAGACAACACTGCCATCCACCCAGTTGTTCAAGCTCCAAACTTGAGTCTCATCCTTGATTCCTCTCCCTCCCTTCCCCCATCCTAATCCAGCCCATCACCAAATGAGCTCTACCTCCAAATCCATTCAAATTTGTCCACTTCCCTTCACCAACCCTGCCCTCCTCTTTCCTGGACTGCTGCAATGAGTCCCAAATGATCTCCTTGCATCTGTTCATGCTTCCCTGCACTCTGTTCTCCTCTCTGAGACGACAGACAATGTTATTTAAAAATGTGCATCACATTATATCACTAACTGACATGAAACCCTTTGATTATCTCCTATCATGTAGAATAATACATAGACCTCTTATTCAGGTTTACAGAGCCTTGCACACTTAGACTCTCTAATCACATATCACATGCCATGCCTACACCACATCTCCAGTCACAGTGAAATTTTCTCCAATATACTAAGCTTGCTCCTGCCCCAGGGCCTTTGTACTATTACCTCTACCAACACTACTATTCTTCCTGATCTTCATGTCTCTTATTATAATTTTGATTTTAGCTTAAATATTATTTCCTCAATCTGAATTACCCATCGGATCATTCTATCATATTGTTCTCCTTTAAATCTCTGCATTGTACTTATCACTATCTGATTAACTATTGTAATTTTGTTTTACCCCGGTGTTTTCTATTCCACTAGAAATAAACTCTATGAACTTAGGGACTTTAGTCTCGTTATCACTGTATCCCTAGAGCCCAGGATAGTGCTTTACACATAGTAAGAATTTTTTGAAAAATAGGAATAAAAATAATTATTACTGTTATTATAGTGAACTGTGTATCTATTATGTACCATGCTGTTATACAGGGGAAAAAAGGGGATAATAATATTGATCGTATAGGGCTTTGTGAGAATTAGAGATAATTCATGTAGGGTGTTTGGTATGATGTAGCTCTTATTATCAGTTTTTTGCCTGGTATCTGAGGCTGAGCAGGGCTGGAAGACAGGTCTCAGTGCCTTTAACCCTCTTACTATTCCGTGGGGAAACTGGTAATACTCTGATTTAGTTCATCTGATATTATTTTTTATTAAAAATGTTAATGTTTATTTTTGAAAGAGAGACAGAGCGTGAGCGGGGGAGGGGCAGAGAGAGAGGGAGACACAGAATCCAAAGCAGGCTCCAGGCTCTGAGCTGTCAGCACAGAGACTGATGTGGGGCTTGAACCCACGAACAGTGAGATCATGACCTGAGCCTCAGTTAGATGCTTAACCGACGGAGCCACCCAGGTGCCACTCGTCTGATATTATTATAGTCACAAAAGATTTTGTTATATTTAGTGTTCTCACTAAAAAATGTCTCTTTTTCATCCTTCTCTTCTAAAGCAATATGTGCCTGTATTTTAAGTACACATCTCATAGTCAGCATATGGTTGCATTTTGCTATTTTACTGGTTGTCAATAATCTGCTTCCTAACTGGTAGTTTTGGGTTGATTTTTTTTAAACTATGTTTTTAAAGCTATTTTCTCAGCAGTTAATTCAATATTAATATTAACTTAATTTTGGTAAAATATAAAACATTTTCTCCAACATAACTTCGTTTACTTCTCCTTTATGCTATTATTGTCATATATATGACATTTTTATATGTATAATCCAACATCTCAGTGTCACAAGTATTGCTTTACATAATCTTACGTCTTTTAAAGAAGTTAAAAGAAGAAAAGAGAAAAACAGATGTATACTAGCCTTTATACTTGCCCACATAGTTACAGTTTTTCATGCTTTTTGTATTTTAAAATTATTATTATTAGTAGTAGTAGATGCTAATTAGCATCTGTTATCTTTTCTTTTCAGCTCCCAGGACTACTTTTAATATTTCTTATAATAAGGATCTGCTAGTAATGAGTTCTTTTGATTTTTATTTTTCTGGATATGTCTTTATTTCACCTTTGATGTTGAAAGCTGTGTATTTGATTAGAGAATGCTTGGTGACAGTTTTTTTTTTCTTTTAGTATCTTGAATATGTCTTTCCGCTACCTTTTGGCCTCCATTGTTCCTGATGGGAAACCCGTCATTAATCAAATTGTTTTTCCTTTGTAAGTGATGAGGTAAATCACTTCTGTTGCTTTCAAGACTTTCTCTGTCTCTGGTGTTTGGTCATTTGAGTACGATGTGTTTAGGTGTGAGTACCTTTGTGCTTCTCCTTTTGACATGCCCTGGGGAATTTGCACACTATTTCCACAAATATTTTTTTGGACCCTTTTTCTCTCTCCTTTCCTCCTGGAATTCCTAACAGGAACTGCCCTGTTACGTTGCTTCGCTACCTGACCCCATGGACGTATAGGCCGTATAGAACCTCTATTCTTCCGGAACTTTTCTATTTATGTGCGATTGTATGTATGTGTACAAAATTTCATTTTTTCCCTCCTCAGTGAATGATGTGGCACCATTATAGTATTCTGTACTTTGCCTTTTGTGTTTTGTTTTGTTTTTAAGTTTACCTCTTGGACGGCAAACAGGAACGTCCCCGGCCATTCCTCAGACAGAACTTAAGAGCAAGGCCCACATGCAGTCAGTGCCTGCTATGGACACATGAAGACAGCTTTCTGTGCAGACATACAAACGACTGCCACGCAAGGCGGATGGTGGCAAGTGGCAGAGGGGGGCAGAGAGTGTTCTGGGAAGCACTGGAGAGAGAGAGAGAAGGAGGGAGACAGAGAGAAAGAGAGGGAAACGACGTGATTTCTGGCTTGAGACGGGTCAGGAAAGTCCTCATGGTGTTGGTGACATATGAGTTAGATCAGGAATGGAACAGAGGAGAGGTCTTTCGGAAAAGGCTGTTCCAGGTGGAGAGAACAGGTGGACAGACACAGACAAGGGCCTGGGTGGGGAAGAGAAGCTGGCTTGAGCATCCTGTGTGGATAAGAAACTGGTACAGGAGGCACAGACCAAGTGGCCGTGGGGTTAAGTGCCAGTCCCAGGAAATGAGCAAGGACTGAGGACTTTCCTAAGATTTCTGCTTGTCAGGGTTCTGTCTCAAGATTCAAAGGACTGGATTCATAGATTAGAGGTACTTCCCAGAGGAAAAGCTCTTATGTTAAACATAAACCTCAGTAAATTTGTTGTAGAAACTCCTCTCCCTTTCCTCCTACTTTTGTTATTTGGGTGTGTTTCCCTCATGTGTTTGTCCCTGGTCCCTGTTAGAAGGTGTCTGGGCTGAGGCTGACCACGGGCCCACACTGCCTCCCTGTGCCGAGTTTGTGCATAACACTCAAAGAAGCTGCTCCCTAAGGCTGCAGAGGATGAGAGCTCAGGGGGTCAGTCCTGTCCCAGAGGCTCACCACTGTCGTTTACTCAGCTTTTCATATGGGGAGGCTGGCTTCACTAGGAAGGATGTAAGATAAAGCACTCATGTTCCTTTCATACAGAGCCACATCGAGGGGAGAGGAGAGGGTCTGTGTTGAGGACCTGCCTCTACTTGTCTCCCGGGCTTTAGGCAAGGAACGGAAACCTCTACCTGTTCCTGTTGGTGACCCCATGGCATGGTATGCCTTAAGTTCTGGTTACCTTTGTGACCAAGGTGAGTGATATTTGTTTCTCTCTTCTTTGGTCTTCACATTCCTTTCTAATTACAATGAGAATTTCTGAATTAGTTTCTGGGTCTTTGGGAGGGCTTCTTATAAGCAGAGCAGGACAACAAAGATAGGTGAAAACCAACCCTAGCTCATAGGGCATGCTCCCTCAGTCCAAAAGATAAAGTTCCATGTGTTCAGCTGGACCTCAAGGCCCATCAAGATCTGGCTGTTCTTTCCTTTCCGGCCTCAACCCTGACACTTGCCCTCTACGCTCATGTGTTTTAATCAGAAAGCATTCCAGATCTCTTCACATGTTCCCTCTGCCTGAAATACTCCTGGCCCAATCTTTGTTCCAGCCCACACCATCCTTCCAGAGGGCTCCTGCATATCCTGGGCTCCGTCCAGACTCGGACCAAATACGCCACCTCTGCGTGCCCTGAGCCTGAAGTCAGTCACCTTCCCCGGAGTCCAGTGATTCGTACGTATCGCATCTTAGTCTCCCGTAGCACATGTCGCAGTGGCCTGGCATATTGAAGGGTCTCGGTGTATGCTTGTGGGTGAACGCAAAAGTGGTCCCAGTCCCATGATTTGGGAAGTGGTTAAGATGGTGGAAGGAAGGTTAGAGAGGAAGCAGCAAAAGAGCAAGCGTATGAAGAGGACTTTAACCCCCCAGTGTCCCCGTCCTCCCAAAGCCAAGGAAGAGAGAGGGACACTCCTTCCCCTCTGATTGTCATGTTGGGTTTCCCATGGTTCTCCATGCCAAGTCCTCTTGAACTCACACCTATAGCTTTACTAACTTGGCCCACCCCCAACCTGTATTGACTTTGGCAGCCAAGTGCCCCGGATCATGGTGAGAGCTCCTCAGGACCTTTTCACTGAGGCCCAAAGACCAAATTCAAATCCGGGATACATGATTTATTGGCGTGGGGTCTTAGGCAAGCCTCTCCACCTCTTGGAGCTTCCGTTCCCTCAGTTGTGAAATCAACATGGAGGCCGGTGTAAAAACCATACCTGATAATGGATATGAGAGTGCTTCCCGGAAGTGCTCTAGATAATTATTAAAATGGTAATTGACAAAAAGAAATGCATGGAATTTTACTCTTCCCTGCACTCTTTCCTGAAAGCTGACACCAAAAAGAAAGTCATAATCTAAGGATAGACAAACATCACATTAGCCAACGTGTTGAGTCACTCTGAAGAAATGAAGCAAATCTTTGGAGCTTTTTATCCTCTCTTAACAGGAAACAGAGTGAACTAGACTGATCTCCTGCACCTCATGCGCCCCTAGAGGCAGTGTAGCCTAATGATATAGAGGATGGGTTTAGAGTCAAATGACCTGGATTCAAATCCCATCGCTGCCATTTGGATAGGCTTGTTTAAGCAATAGCGTAGTCTCTCTATGCCTTGATGCCTTTTAAGTAAAATGGGAATTATTTCTGTTCTGCTTGTTGTAATGAGGTGCTGTGACCCCCAGAAAGCCCTCCAGTAAATGCTAGCTTTGAGCATTTCCCCTGCCAGCCTCCTGCCTGTGGGGGTTTGACAGTTTTGCTCTTGCTCTCATCTTGAATAAAATAACGACGCTCAATAATGACCCGGAAGAGGGCAAGGAAAAACATCTAATGAAAGACTGGCTACTAACAGGGGATATAAAGAGTCTTATCAACTCTCTAGTCCAATTCTTTCATTTTAAAATTGAAGCCCAGGGTGGAAACATTTTCTTTGAGATTATGTAACAAGTTTAGTTCAATTTATTGGCTTTTTCCCCACGCTGATTACACTCCTCACAGTATCCTCATTTATGTGGATTAGTGGATGAATAAGAAATAGTTCTTGCCTCTGCACACTATTTCCTAATGTGCACAAGATACAAAATAAAGTTATCATGGTCAAAATTCAACCCAGAAAATGCTGGATTAAGTGAAACAAAATGCCCTTCTCCAAAAGGGACTTTCCTATGGGCAGTATAGGACAGAAGCCCCTTTTCCTTTGGAGCCCGTCTTGTAAGATTTGTACTCTGTGGCATGTCCCTTTGAAAAATTGACTTTGTTTAGAAGTTCACAGAGTACTAGGGCAGGGGGGTATATGAAAAAAGATTTATGAGAATTTCACAGGTGATGAGGCAGACATGGGATGTGCTCAGGGGGACCTACCTTGAGGGCAGAGGACCCTCTTCCCTCTGCCTTATGTTTTATGTGGATCAAATCTTCTTCCAAGGACCACGCAAGAGCCATCTTAATCAATACCTAAGAGCCCACTGTTTATGAAAAGCAGTCTTGTAACCAAGGGTTTGAAGAAAGAAGAGACTGTTGGGATGAGCACTGGGTGTTGTATGGAAACCAATTTGACAATAAATTATATTAATTTATGTAAAAATGTAAAAAACAAAAAAAGAAAGAAGAGACAAGAAGACAACCAGACTGAGGCAATGACAAGAGGAGAACGGGATGCCAGCTACCACTGCCATGATGTCTGTTATGTACCTAACCTTCTATTAGTGGATTCAACTCTCACGTCAATGCTGTGAGTCTTATTAATACTTCCATTTTACAGATGAGGAAACAGACACAAGTGGTTCAATGACTTGCCCAAAGTCATCTAGCAAGTCATTACAAGAGCTGAAGTTTGAATCTAAGAACTGGTTCCAGTCTAGGCTTGGCAGCTAGAGAGGGGTGGGGGTTACCAAGATGTAGGACTAGTTATGAGGACATTGTGCCTGGGTAGCATTTTGACCTGCCATGTGGTCCTGAGTGCTGGGATGGAGGGACTCAGCTTGGGATGTACAGTCTTTCTTGTTCATGCCTCCCTTCCCCCACTCTGGGGATTTTTCTCGAATACCACTTCTCCATGCTTACTGCCTTTCCTGTGCTCGGTATTTTGTTTACACTTGGCTGTGGTGCTTCCCATGTTGTACCTTGTTTTCAAGTGTTTGACACAGATCTATGGATGCCCTCTAATAAGTCACATTCTCTTGAAGGCAAAGAAGACAAGCTCTTACTCTTGTCCCCATATCGCGACCTCAGGACTTTGCTCAGTCATTACCGTTAAATAAATAAACGAATTAACTTGGAACCACTGAGTAGCACTTAAAAACCTCTCCAAAAGTGGAAATGCCAAATGTGGACGTCATTAAGTGCTGTTTGTTAATATTTCCATCTTCCCACCTTCCAGGTAAATGATAAATGATGTACTTTCACTTTCTGTGACACTGGATATGGCCATGTCATCTACTTTGGGAAATTGGATGAGTAGAAAGGATATGAATGTTACTTCTGGGGAACGGATTTAAAAGCCAGTGCACCTACACTTGAAACTAATGTAACATTGTGTGTCAACTGTACTTCAGTGAAGAAAATGAAGCCAGTCTGTCGTTCATCATATTTTTTCTCCGTCATGGTGACGGCAATGTTTCAGATGGTGGCCACTCCACCAGCCTGAGTCTGAGAGGGGCTTGAAGCCGTGGCCCCAGCAGACCCACAGAGGACTCATAGCACGGGTGAGCAGTGAAGCTTTGTGATTTTAAGCTATGGCGATTGTAACGCTATTTGTTTTTGCAGTATAACCTAACTCATCCTGACTGGTGCACCACAGAAGGCCTTCTGGAAGACAATTTTGAAGATGAATATCACTTTGCCAAGCAGAAAGAGAGGACAGAGAGGAAACAGGAAGCTTGGATTAGAGGCAAGCTCTGTGGTTATAGCAGAAGGGTTGACATGGAGCCACACGTGTTGAGAGCCACAAAAATGTTGAGTGGAACTGAAAGGGCCATTTGGTCTGTAAGCCGTGGCGAGGGAGTTGGTGAGGAGTGAGGCTTGTGGATGTCATGTGGCCCATCTTCTATTCTTCTTATACAGTGTTTTGAAAAATTTCAATAATTGCCAATGTTTAAAAGTCCAGATTCTTGGCTTCTCTGGAAAAATGAGAAAATCTGGGCAGCGTGGCATGCAACTTCCTTTAGATGCAGCGTGCAAGCTGTAGGTCCCTACTGCCTGTGGCCAGTGGCTGCTTCATTTGTTTCTTTACCTGCCTGATTCCTGGAGGCATTGGAATTGGAGACCCCTGGACAATCTGAACTTGGGACACTTAGTCTCAACCTATATTATGTCTATTAAATGTTATTAAATGTTATTAGAGTCAAAGCAGTGCGTTCCCCTCCTCCGGATTTTGATAGCAGCCGCTCTTGCCAGCACTAAGATAAGATTGTCTTAGGGAAGGTTTCAGGGCCTAAGAGAACAAAGATGTGCAAGATGCTGACATATCTCTCCGTGCACAAGTGAAAGTGATTCCGGGTTGAGACTCAGGGTACAGGCATTGAAACAGGGAACTTTTAGAAGTCAAAATAGCCTTGGGCACACAAGACTGGGAAACCGTGGATTCTGTCTCTGTTTGCAAATTGGTCATGCCCATTTTCCCTTTCTGTAAACAGGCTAGATTGAGGGACGATGAAGATGAAGGCTTTGTATTTTTTACAAGAGAAGGTGGCAAGTGGGCAGAGAGGGGACCTGCTGAGAGGTCTGAGCCTGGAGAAAGTTACATAAAGGCTTCAGAGCAACTGTTTGGTGAGATGGTTTCGGCTCAGCAGATGAAAGATGTGGAACAAACACAGGGAGAACAAAGGCAGTAGAGGGGACCCAGGCGGGATCAGGAGATAAGTCAGGAGAAGAGGACAAAGGGAGCTAAATTTAAACAGGAGGGAAAGGATGCTTCAGCAGGGCCGGGAGCAGTCTATAAATACCTTGAAGGCAACAAGCTCCGGAGAGAAAGGAAGGCTTATTCACTGTCTTCCCAGATGTAGGACAGAGCAGGGGCTGGCAGAAAGCTGAGAAGGCGTCAGGCTGCTGGACCCAGGGGAACAAGGCAGCGTCTGTGCCTGGTAGGGACTGGACAGTGAGCAGGGCTGGCTCCCGGGTGGCTGCTCAAAGTGGGACCACCTCCAGGTCCCCCCTCCTGCCCCCTACGGAGGCTGCCCAGCCCAGGGTGCCACCAGGCCCTGGCATCTCTGCTGGCCAGGAAGGAGTCCTCTTGGCAGAAAGGGATCCCCTTGGCTCTGGGCATTGAGATCGACTGGTGGCCTTCCAACTCCCTTTCCTTCCTGAGCTCCTGTCCTTCCTCTCTGTAAAGTTGGGATAATTGCTGGTGGCCTCAGAGGGGTGGGCCTTTGTATGTTATGACAGATGGAAGAAGTTTTCCCTTCCTGGTTACCACCGGCCTCCATTTTCCCAGACCTCTTGGCAGAGCTGGTCAGGGTCACTGTTAAGGAGCAGGAGGGTCTTTCCCTTCCTTGTTCCTTTCCCTCCTTCCCTCCCTCACTTGTGTTCTCTCTCACTTTCTTCAAACATTCCCTGATGCACAGGCATCACCTGAGGCCCAGGGAATGTGCCTGAGAGCAAGGCCTAAGTGCCTTTAAGGAGTTAACTCAGTGGGAGGAGGTAGACATGAACTCAGGTAATACCCTTCTCATATGATACACCACAGCCGAAGCGGGGCCTCAGCAACTTGTGACCGAAGAGAGATGGGCTCTAGGTGGGAGGAATAGTGTATGCCCACCTGCTTGGTCAGGAACCGCATACTGCAGGTTAGGGAACCACAGGCGTGAGGTGAGGGTCATGGTGTGGGCTGTGTCTCCTGCAGGGCTTCCCTTTACATTTGAGAGAGCCTTCACCCTGGTCAGTGTGGGTGAGGGACGTAGGCCAGTGGTCTGAGTGGAGCACTGCCCCACTCCTGATATACATTTGCCAAGGAGCACTTGAGAACCCGGCATCCCCTGGAACTCATGGAGGGAGTGAAAGGGTTAGTCTGGGGGCTGAGCCAGAGGCTGAGGATGAAAGTGCTAACTAGCTGAGGGGAGGCCAGCAAGCTACTGAGATTGTGCTTCCTTGCTCAGGCTGAAGATACTACATCACTCCCCGCCCCGTGTGGGGGGAAACACCACCCTGGGCGCAGTATCTGTAACTGAGGAGCAGGGCTGGGTGCCTCCTCCCATCCCTTTCTCCTGCCTGCTTGCATTTCCGGGTAATAAATGAAGGGAGTGGGCTGGGCAGATTCGTGCCATCATTAAACTCTCCCAACCAAGAATTTCATGATGGAAGAAGGCTCTAAAGACATGTTGGGAATGTCTTTTGGAGGACACACCCACCATCTAACCTAAAGGGTCGTTCTTCTGCCTTTCCATCCCATCCTACACACATGGGGATGGACTCTTGTAGCCATGTTTTTATTGCATACTCTTGCTTCTTCTGTCATGGCTGATTGGGCAAGGGGCGGACACCTGACTCAGGAAAAACCAGCCCAGAGGCTGGGCTGGACCAGTCAGACCATCTCCAGGAAGTCTGGACTTGGATCACAGAGAGGATGGTTTAGCTTGCTGTAGGTCTTAGCCTGGTCAGGTGATGCAGAACTGAAGTCTGAGAGGGCCATCCTGGGACATGGAGGGCCAGGTGCGAGCAGCACAGAGAAAGTTCATCTGCAGAGGGAATGGATTAGAAACAAATGGAATGACCAAGGAAAGAGGGTGAAAAGGAGAGAGAGAAAGAGAAGCAAGGGAGGGAGAGAGAGAAGGGAGAACTTGACTTGGCTCCTGAATGACTTTTTGTTTTTGATGGTCCTGTTCTTGGCTTTTGTAGGATACTCTTACATTCTTCCAGTAAATTCCTCCTGTTTAAGTTAGTTTGGATGGGTTCTTTGTAACCAAATGATTGGATAACTAGTCTTTTCCCTACACAATCAAGAAAAGTTGTACCTAAAATTTCTAGACCTCTGTTTTGTTTTGTTTTGTTTTGTTTTTGAAACTCTATGAGAGATTTTCTCATGGGCTTTCTTGCTAATGCTTTCAGTATTTCATGCCCCTCTGGTTAGGCTCCTTCATGAGGTCCATTATAAAGTCTTCTGTTACATTTCAAGGTCAATTACTTCTGTTCTATGATAGATCACTTCCTCTTTACATTCTATTCTCTTTTCCTTCCAGTAACTTGTACAAAAATTCCCAAACAATTACCAAAATTTAACCAAAGTCGGGGGGGGGGGCGTTGGAGAGAAAAAGGAGAACCATACGCCTTTGGACTATTGAAAAAATATCAATGTTTTGCTTGGAAAATGGTAAAATCTCTTTGGAAAAGGTGGTAGAAATTAGTTGGAGATTTATCATCTTAGCTGAAAAATCCTGAGTACAACACTAAATTTGTTGCTTATTAGCTCTTCCTAATAATTTTGCAGCGATTTAGAATTTAAAAGAGCGTAAGAAATTCTGAAAAGGTAAATATGTCAAGTGGAGGCCCTCTGGGTGGGCAAGGACTTTTCTCCCATGGCCCCCACGGGTCCTCTGGCTGATTGGAAAATTTCTGGATTTTAGACTTTCTGGTGGATGGTGGGTAAAGCAAAGATCCCAGACCAGACGGGTCTATGTACTGACCACATCTCAGAGTGGCTTTAACCAAGTGACAACCTCTTTGAACGCTGTTATTTCCTTAAATGGGACTAAAGATAGTCCCTGCCTCACAGGGTTGCAGGGGGCTATTTGTAAGTTTTTCTGTAAGGGGTTAGCTGTTACCAGTAGTTTTAGGAACACAGCTGCTAAGGAGGTCACAGGGCTGGAGAGGATCAGTGAGTGCATCCGAATGGATGCCTTCAGCTGCAACCACAGAAAACTCTGGTTGATTTTCACTAAAAGGACATTTTTTTCCATCTGCCATCACTGGAAGGTGAGCTGGGATGTACTGTAGGATTGCTTGAGCCAATATCAGAGGCTTTTGCACCTGCCTCTCTTCTTTGCCATCCTTAGGAAACTGCCCTCAGGCTGGCTTCCTGCTAGGTCCCCAATAGCTGCAGATCTTTCAGACGTCCCATTTAGACACTTGAATTGTTAGAAGAGCAAGAGACCACATCTTTTGTGTCTCTCCATGAAGGGTGAAACCTTCCCAGAAGCCCCCAGGAGATTTCTCCCCAGGCCTCCGGCCTGAGTTTGGTCTTCTGCCTATTTCTGAGCTAATCACTGGCAACAGGAATAAACTGAACACAATTGCTTATTCACACGGTGCCTGTGGGCTGGTGGTCAGATCTCCTTTCTGTCACATGGGAGAGGGTAGATTTTTGAATAAAAGTGGGTTATGTCAGCAAGCAAATAGGAGGGAATGGATATTGGATAGGTAACCAAGTGCTGGCTCTGCACTTGGGGTCTATCCAGATATCTGTATTACTCTGCCAAGGCTGCCAGAGTGAAATGCCAGAGGTGGGGTGGCTCACACAACAAAAATTTATTTTCTCACAATTCTGGAGGCTCGAGTCCAAGTGGAAGATGTCAGCAGGTTTGGTTTCCTCTATGGCCTCTCTTTGACTTATGGATGGCTGCTTTCTCCCCAGTTGTCTTCACATGGTTGTGTCCTAATCTCCTCTTTTTATAAGGACACCAGTTAGGGGCACCTGGGTGGTTCAGCTGGCTAAGCGTCTGACTCTTGGTTTCAGCTCAGGTCATGATCTCACGGTTTGTGAGTTCAAGGCCAGAGTCAGGCGCTGCGCTGACGGGGAGGAGCCTACTTGGGATTCTCTCTCTCCCTCTCTCTCTCTGCTCCCTCCCTCACCTCACAATAAATACACGTATATTGTATTTACATATATATACACATATATATACATGTATATTTATATATACACCAATTATATTGGACTAGGGCTCAACCATGGAACCTCATTTTTATCTTAATGACCTCTATACAGGCCCATGTCTAAATACAGTCACATTCTGAGGTACTGGGATTAGAATGTCAACATATGAATTTTGGGGGGAAACACAATTCAGCCCCTAATGTCATCCTCTCCTCTCCTCACTCTTTAGATTTAGAAAACTGGGGCCTGTTTTTATTTTTATTTTTTAATATTTATTTATTTTTGAGGGTGGGGAGGGGAAGGGGCAGAGAGAGGGAGACACAGAATCTGAAGCAGGCTCCAGGCTCAGAGCTGTCAGCACAGAGCCTGATGTGGGACTCGAACTCATGAACCGTGAGATCATCACCTGAGCCGAAGTTGGACACTTAACTGAGCCATCCAGGTGCCCCGAAAACTGAGGCCTGTTAAGAGAATTGTGATCTGTCCCGAATCATACACATTCTCTAGATTCTCAGGCTCACATGACTTTCCTACAACTTAAATAGTGAATTTTTAGCCCCGTTCTCAACGTTAAGAATTCAAGCTCCCGATTGGCCAAGCTTCAACATACAAGTTGCAACAAGTTTATTTCTAGCTATGAACTCTTGGCAGGAGAAGGTATTGGGTTTTGAAGCATGAGGTTAGGCCAGGAAGGATGTTTTGGTTGACTTGCTCAGAACATGTTGCTTGGCCAGGAAGATGGCCACGTGATCCTAGAGATTGTATCTGCTTCAGAGCAGGTCACCTGGTCAGGGTTGCCACAGAGAAAGAACGTCAGTCTGGGGTGGGAGTTATAGCACCTGTCCTTGGCTGTATTGAACTAGATTTAAGGACATACGCTAACCAGCGTGATATCAGGAGGCCTAAGCAAAGTTAAAACCCCACCTCAACCCCCACACTTAGGACTCCTCAGAGCAATTACTATGCTAATGCCATTTTGTGAGTGTATTTACAAAAGGGAATACAATATACAGCATGTCCTAAAATGACAGCAGAACGCTTTTTTCCCCTGCTTTGGGAAATGCTAGTCTGGAGCAATGCTCGCTAACCTTTTCCATGACCTGTCATGAATACAAAACAATAATCTTTCTTTTGGCCTCCTGGGTAGATGCTACAAGCTGCTCATTGCCAGAGATGCTCTTAGAGGCTTTAGCCCTCCAGGCATAACCTGGCTATGCTGAGCATGGCACGGTGGTTGGGAAACTGGCCTAGACTCTATAAGTCAAGTAACCACAGGCCCATAGGCAAGACAACTGGTCTTGTCTGTAGAGCCTTCTGGATTCCTCCACCATCATCTGCCTGACTGTACAGGCCACGGACCCCTGCCTGGCTCCCCGGATTTTCATTCCTTGGTTGTCCTTCCCCCTTCTCCCTGCCCCGTGATTCTTACTTCATTCTCTTCCCTCTTTTCTTTCTCTTGCCTCTTTTCTAGCTCATTCTTTCTTTCTGCTTAACTCTCCCAGGTTGACAGACAGACACATAAACACACATGTGCACAGTTGAAAAGGATGATATTGGTGTACATGGATTAAATAGAGCTCATTGGTGATGGGAATAGATACACCAGTGTTGAGTGCAAAGAAATGCAGGCTCTGGTTAGAATAACGATAACAGTAACACACACACACACACACACACACACACACACACACCACACACACTTTTGTAACGAGAGACAAGAGATAGCTGGGTAAAGAGAGCTGTGAGCTGACAGAGACATGCCAGGGTATGGAGGCCAACTGTTTGGACAGAGAGAAATGATTCTCCAGCTCCCTGTCCCACAGCCGCATTGCTTACGACCCCTCCTACTGCGGCTCTGCAGGTTGAAGCAATGAGGGCATAAGTCTGCTGCTGGAGCACACGTACAGGGCTCTGCATCAGATGCTGGTGACTTAGGGTCAGTCTGCCCCTCAGCTCCCACCCCGGCCCCATCTCTCTGATCTCCCTCTGGCCAGAGCTTGTGCTCTCATTGTAATGGGGCGGGGACTGTGCTTTTCTCAATCAGCTCTTCCCTCTTCCCAAAGAGCTGGAGTTCTGTCACCTGCTATTATGAGCTGGATTATGGCCCCTCAGAATCCATACATTGAAGTCTTAACCCCCAACGTGACTATATTTAGAGAAGGGGCCTGAAGGTTAAGTGAGGTTACGGGGATGGAGACCTAATCCAATGTGACTGCTGTCCCTCTAAGAGGAGAGAGACTCCAGGGACACACAGGGAAAGGCCACATGAGAGGGTGTCTGTCTGCAGGCCATGGAGAGAGGCCTCAGGAGACACCAAACATGTTGGTACCTTGATCCTGGACTTTTAGCCTCCAGCACTGTGAGAAATAAATTTCTATTGCTCAAGCCACCTAGCCTCCTTGTTTATTGACTATTGTAAGGTAGTTTGGAAGACAGACGTTCAGCTTTGAGGTCCTTCCTGGGTTTGAATCTTGCTCTTGTCACTTTCAGCTGGGTAACCTCGAGCAATTAGGCAACCTCCCTAATCTTCACCTCATTATCTGTGAAAGGGGACAGCAATACCTTCCTTGGAGGAGTATCAATAATGCTAAAATAAAATTATTAAAGATTCTGATTTCTTAATTGATATAATAGTTTCAGAGAAATAAGATGGGTAGAGGACGGATTAGACAACGTACATTGCTCACGTTGTGTTCGGCACAGAGTTGGGACTTAATAGGTTCCTTTCCTACAGATCCCCCTATTCTACAGTTCATGTGCCCTCTGTGCCTGCTGCTGAACTAGCTGCCCTTGGATCTCCATGTTCCAATCACCAGCCTGGTCTTCTGCTCTAGATCTCATATCCATCTTATTTGCTGCATTTTTTTTCTCCTTGGTATTTATTACTGGCTTACCCACTAGAATTGTAAGCTTCATGGAGGCCTGGCACACTGTAGACACTTCCCCCATAATTGTTGACTGAAGGAATGAATGAACGAAGAAATGGTGGGGCCATTTTCTTGTGGGTCAAGGGGGAAGTAAGTACCACGGTAGGTAAATATTATGGCGGGAAGTTAGTATCATGGCATCTCTTCAGCATCAAGAACCAGAGAAACACGATTCCAATCCTGACCTCACCACTTTCCAGTTGTGGGGGGTTTCAACCCATTTGCTTGGATGTGAGGGTCAAACGAGCAAACACAGGTCAGTGCAGAGAATGGTGTCTGCAGCAGCCCAAAGAACATCAGTTAGTGCCCTGAGAAATGACAGAGAGGTTGGTGACGAACTAGTGGTGGGGAGGACTCATGACTTTGTGTCAGTATTTGAATGAGGAGAGTAACTGGATGAAAATTAGACGAACAGGCTCAAGGGAACAGAAGTGGGATTTCCTCTCTGGGTGAGTTAATTCTCTGGACCACTGAGTTTCTGTACCACACTCAGGCACAGAGCAGTGATTTGGGGACCAGGCATTTTCTACCCAGAATAGAACCACAGGAATAACAAAGTCCAGTTAGCGGTGCTTATTGTTAACTCAACATTTATGTGGAGATAGCTCTGCCTCCTGTTTTATCTGTTTTATGAGGACACTAAGGCTCTCAGTAGGTCACCACTTACCTGAGATCACAGAACTACGAGTGCAAGGGACAGACCCCAAACCCAACCCCTCTGAGTCTGATGCTAGAACTCTCTCTCCCTCACACACTGATTAGTCATAACGGACCGGGAAGGAAAGTTGAAACTTTGGTACCATCTTCTCCCAGAAATAAAAACCAGAATTCCATCTTCATATAAGTGGTCCTTTGGACCCTTCTGTGAAGACTAAAATTGGTTTTCTGCTTTTGTCGTTTTGGGTTTCTGTCACGTGAGATCAGAAAAGTCATCATAGCCTGTGTGGGAACTGAGTTTAATGCCGTGGGGGTCCCTCAATTCTGAAGCAGTTGGAGACAGGGGAGCTAAGCGTTTCTTACTGGGAAAAGGCAAATGTCTTTCCTTGAATTTTTTGATTCTCGAGTGATTTTCCTTCAGGAGGTGGCTGTGGAATTGCCAAGTGTTGGTTGTTGGAAACCAGGAGGGTGACTCCAAGGGTGGGGCTGAGTGGTGTAGCAAGAAGGAGCTCAGTCCAGACAGATGTGATGGTAGCACAATGGGGATTTGGAGGCCCCGCCTGGTCCTTGAGTGTTTTGTTTGGAATGCACAATATATTACGATAAAAAAAAATTTTTTTTTGGCTGGTAGTAAAACATCAGACTGTTTTCACACAAAGTTCTGGATTTATCATTCTTAAAATATAAAAGTAAGCTCTGGCAACACTGGACCCTGTTCTATGGCAACAATTGACTCAACCCGAATAGTGGGTGTGCATCATTCAGGTTATCACAGACCCCTTCCCCTGTGTGTGGTCTTACGTCCCTCCCATCTCACTTATTACCCTAGTGGATGGTTACGTTTTGTAATCCTCGAAAGAATGGAAATAGCACTGCACCGGCTGCCGGAGATTTAAATACTAGTTCTGATGCCAAAATGCTGCAGTGATGTTGGGCAAATCTCTTCCACTCGCTAGACCTTGGTTAATTCACATTCGAGAAGGAATAAGCTCTTACCATGTAAAGGTGTGCGGGACAGCTGATTCACTCACTGATCTACTCATTCGGTTAGTGTTTAGAGAATGTATGTAATAATGGAGATAGCAATAATGGAGAAGCAGTGCGCCCAAGGCAGAAGTAAATCCTGTTATTCAGTGAAGGAAACTGATCGTTACATAAGTGGGGAAATACAGGCCGTGCCAAGGACACATTACATGAGCCTCTTGCCCAATCTAGGGGCTCTAGGAAGGCCTTCAGGAAGAAGCGAGGTTTAAATCAAGGCTTGAAGGATGAGCCACAGTGGGAAGGGGAAAGAGAAGAGTATCTCAGGCGGAGAGAACAGAATGTGTGGAGCATGTTTGAGAAACTTAAAGGAATCTGAAATAGCCAGACAAGGATGGAAAGTGAAGAGAAGAGATGAACAAAGGCCAGGGCTTGAAGGGATTTGGAAGGCTCATGAAACCGAGAAGTGCTCGGGCCAGTTTTAGTTCAGGATTTTTAATTTTGAGACTTGTCTGAACCTCTGTCTATTCAAGAAGGAGAAATGGCAGGTGGAACCATAGAGAGATCCCAAGTATCAGCATGAGAGATGGAAAACATTTCCCTAAGGGTGAACAAGGAAAGCATTTATTGGCTAGTTAATGATGCACTGCGGTTGAGTCTGATGTGAGCCACTCACACCCTAAATGCATTTATATCTAGCAAATAGAACGCAAAACTAAAAGGTACTTGAAATAGATTATATATGTATATAATTGATAAAAGATACTTGAAATAAATGATATATAATAGATAAAAGATACTTGAAATAAATGATATATATAATAGATAAAAGATACTTGAAATAAATGATATATATATATATATATATATATATATATATATATGTTTCTTTATTTTGAGAAAGAGAGAGAGAGCAAGGAAGGCAGAGGCAGAGAGACAGGGACAGAGAGAATCCCAAGCAGGCTCTGTGCTGTCAGCACAGATGAGGAGCCCCATCTCAGGAACCGTGAGATCATGACCTGAGCTGAAATCAAGAGTTGGGTGCTTAACTGAGCCACCCAGGCGCCCCTGAAATAAATTATATTTTAATAGGACACAAAAACTACCTGGATCAGCTTCTTTTTTCTAAGGAAGTTTGACAACTGCACCAAATGCTGTCAATTAACCAAAGTGCTGGTAAAGGACAGCTGAAAAATTAATCAGCTTCCGAATGGTTTTCCCAGAAAACCCGTTCTTATCAAACTTGTAACGGTAATTGCAGAAATGCCGCCTGTGTGGCATTTAAACATAAAGACAGTAACAGGAAGAAATCATCACTTAGCGTTCTTCTAAAATTCTATCTCTCTAAGTTTCTGAACATCTAGCCCTTATTAAGGCAGAATACAAGAATTATTTCAATAACACCAACTTTTATTTGACATTTCTGGGTAATTGTGTAAAAAAATGATTCTAATCCAAATACATCCTTCATTTCTTTGCTTATTTTTGGGAGTGGAGAATCAATGTAATTGCCAGTGCAGGAGGGAATAGGAAAGTCTCCCTGGTTTGTTTTTTGTGATTGAATGCACTTTCCTTCTTCAATTCTCCTTTTGGAATTGTTATGAATTCCCTCTACTCCCTCTGTCCAATTCTGTGGGTGAAATGAGCATGCTCCCTTCCTCCCCCATCCATGTCAGAGTCCTTGACTCCCTTCCAATTCCAGTGCTTGCTTTAAATTGGAACAGAGTATGAGACAGGTCTTCCCACAGAGTCTAAAAATTCCCCTTTAAAAGGATTATCTATATTCTGGCACAGAGGCTTGAATAAAAAGAGCAACCATCTCTATTTTTCTGGCTAATTCCCTTCATCTGAGATCTGGGCCAACCAGATTAATTATAAATGGTCAAGAGAGGCACAGGGAGGGGTTGGCTCAGTGGATTGTCTTCGTGGTGCAACTAGAGAGAGAAAAATCTTCTGGCTAATCTCTCAATAGCTTTCACTGAGGTTAGGTATTCCACAATTAACGATTCTTAAAAACAAGTTATTTTTAGAGGAGTAGTGTATTAGAAGCAAATTAATTCATTCAGCAAACACTTACGGAACATCCACTATATGTCATATTATATGCAAGGTGTAAGGAATGAAAGCTAACAGCAATGACAGCAATAACTACTATTTTGCGAGCATTTACTCAGGGACAGGTACTGAGCTAGGTGCTTGCTGGACATACATGATTTCATTTAACTCTTTCAAACTCTTTGATAGGTAAGCATTATTTCTTTTACTATGCGGATGAGAACATTGATGTTCAGAAAACTTAATTATATTGTCCACAGCCAAGATCACCCATGGAGAGCATGTCAGAGGTAAATCTGAATCCAGCTGGATGACTCCAAGCCAAAGCCCTCAACCAACCTGCTGTCCCTTGGGAGCCCCTAGACTGGGGGGGGGGGGGACAGGAAGACCTGTAAACCAGTGATTACAGCCAGGGTGAGGGTGCTGACACAGAATGATACGACCAGTGGGCCCAGGACGGCCCTGAAGAGGAGCTGGACAAGATTTTAGAGTGGAGCTAATATCTGAGCAGGGCTCAGTGGAAACTCAACAGAAGGGGCGAAAAAGCTCCAGGGGAGGGGAGGGGGGGACGGTTAGGGCATGTGTGAAGAAGGATGAGCCTATGGTGTCTCCGGAACAGCCGGGAGTCCCCATGGCTGGAGAAGGTGAGGTGGGAGAAGGCTGGAATGGAGATTGGACAGAGGCATCAGAGCGAAGGGCTTCTAATGCCACCTTATGATTCTGTAGACGGTGGTCACAGCTTATCATATGAAATGACCTTTTGGTAACACTTTCTAATTAAGTGCAGCTCCTTCCCTGTCCTGCAATGAAATGGAATGACATGCCTCCAGACATAGTTTTTTTTTAAAAAAAAGACCCATCTAGCCTTCTAGCTCTAAAGGAAAGGGGAAATAGAAGGTAAGTAGCTTAAAAAATAAGCATTTAGTGTTCGAATGCTTAAGCACGGCTGCTCTGGACGACGTAATAAAACAGATGCTGTGTCTGTATGTTGTCGTGGCACGAACAGCCCTGAAGGCAGAGTGAGTGATTTTCACGTCCTGGAGGCTCAAGTCCAATGAGAGTGTTGCTTTTGATAATATGACTTCTCCGAATGGTCACATTTCTTGGCCAAGCTCCCAGCAAAACAAAGTCCAAGCTTTCCTCCATGTATGTGGTAGGTGCAATCCAGGAAAATTCAGTGTATGCTAAAATTGTGGAAAAAATATTTTGTGTGTTCTAAGTGGAGATAATGAGAAACATGCTTTTCACTCTCGTGATGTCTAGAGGCACATTTGGAAATCACAAGGGACATGGGACCATTCTTGCTAGTGTGAGCCTGTGCTGTTCGAGGCTTCGGTGACCTCTGACCTCTACATGCTGATTCTCCCTCCTCACCCCACTTTATCGTGACAATTAACACTGTTCCTGCAAGTTGAAAAGAAGTTCGCAGGGGTCTTTACCTTCCAATTAGGAACAAAGCTAAAAGGATTCAATGAAGAATAATTAAAAAATAATTAAAGAACCCTCAAGGAGCTCTAAGTATAATGGGGGAAGATAGATATGTTAAATAAGTTATGAAGAAACTAGGTGGCGACTCCATTAATAGATGGGAAAAAATAATGTACTATGAACCAAGGAGCTTAACCCAAATCTCTACATTTGACGGTGTTAAAGTAAGCTTATGTTAATCATATTAATTGCAGATTTTTCCTAATTTTGTCCTTTACTTTTATTGTTTTATGAACCACCTGACATTCAGAGTTTTTCTATCCTTGTACTAATCGATTTTTTCCTTTCTTATTTCTACTAGTGGTGGATTAAAGATGTCCCTCCTCCCACTGGAAAAAAAAAAAAAACTCTGTGCCAAGTGGTGGCAGAGGGATGGGAGCCAACAGAAGGGGAAGGGAAGGGCTCACAGAAGGGACTGGAATGATGACTAAGACTTGCTCTTGCAGATCATGGTGGTGGGAGGAGGGCCTTCTAGAACGAAGACACAGCATGAGGACAGGCAGTAGGCGAGGTCCCCAGGACCTAGTGCTTGCAGGGTACTGCACAAATGGTCCTGCACAGGGATATGGGGGAGGGTGGGGTGGGAGCTAGAAAGACTGGCAAGGGAAAGCAAGGTTCAGACATTCCAGATCTCTGCAGCTAGCTCAGGTTATTACCAGGGAAGTAACATTCTTTTCTTCCTCCCTCCCTCCCTCTCTTCTTCTTTTTCTTTCTTTTTCCTTCCTTCCTTCCTTCTTTCTTTCTTTCTTTCTTTCTTTCTTTCTTTCTTTCTTTCTTTCTTTCTTTCTTTCTTTCTTTCTTTCTTTCTTTCTTTCCTTCCTTCAAGTTTATTTATTTGTTTTGAGAGAGAGAAAGAGAGAGAGAAAATCTCAAGCAGGTTCCACACTGTTGGTGCAGAGTCCGATGAGGGGCTTGATCTCACGGACCATGAGATCATGACCTGAGCTGAAATCAAGAGTCAGATGCTTAACTGACCGAGCCACCCAGATCTATGTTTTTATAAGAAGAACATTGGCCAGACTGTGGGGACAAATCATAGGAATGGTCCCTGACCAACAGCAACAACATCACCTGGGCCTCACGCCAGACCCACTGAATTGGACCCTTTGGAGCTAAGATGCATGTTAGTAAACCCTCTGTCTCTACTTTGATGTCCAGTAGGCCATTCAGACTCTAACACGTTCAGAACTGAACTGGGGAGAAACAGGGGCTGGATTTACCCCTCCACCTTAAACGACCAACTAAACATATAAATCAGTGGTTTTCAGAAATTGGATAATACCCAGCATAAACTCCCCCAGGGAGAAGGGACACCAATGAGGTGGCCCCTGAAAACTGTCTCAACATCATTCCTGCCCTTACAACGTGCTAAGGAAGTCCCAGCGCTGGATCCTTCTTTCCCCAGACACTCACTTAACTCATGCCCCAGGTTCTTTCAAGTCTTTGTCAAATGCCACCTCCCCTTGAATCCTGCCATGATCCCTCTATTTCATACAGTTCCCTTCCTCTTTTCCCTGCTTCCCCATTTTTTACAGACCACTTCTGGCCTTCTAGTGTATTATATAATTTACTTATTTATTGTGTTTAGTGTATGTCTCCCTCATTGGCAGTTAAGCTCCCCAAGGGCAAGGGTGCTTGCTGGTCTGTTCACGGATGTATCCTAAGCACTAAATCCCTGCCTGTCACGTTACAGGTTCTCAGCCAGGGTTTACCTACAATTGTTGAGTGAGAGACCCGGGGGCCCACAGTTTGGGAGTGACAGACCTGGATTCTGAGCATAGATCTTAGGCTGTTAAAGCCCACAAGGACTCTCCTTTACCACTGCTCTACACAACATGGTACATACTCAGCCTTTCAAAAGATAGAACTCTGTGTTATTTTCCACCTGCTCCAATCTTACATTTGAATACATTCGATTACGAAACTAAGAGAGATAACGAGAAAAAGCATTTTGTACCTAAAGGTGCCTACAAGGGCTAGTTATCAGTTATCTCAACTTGAGTTAATCATTTAGTCTGCTGATTTGGTTGAGCAATGCCACTTGAGAGCCATGATTTCATCCCCACGATGCGGATATTGTGATGTGTTCTCTGCCTACCCCGTAGTTACTGTTGCGTTTCTCTGGTTCAGCTGTGTGCATACCACCATCATAATTTTTGTTATTTCCTATGCTAATCGTGCTTTTCTATAAACGGACTCATCTTTTATTTATTTAAATTAGTTTTTAAGGAAAACTATGTTACCCTGTTGAGAAGCACAGTTGCTTGCCATAAATAGAAGGCGCACTAAATATGCATTCAAATTACACATAGCTAGGGGCGCCTGGGCAGTTCAGTTGGTTAAGTGACCACCTCTTGATTTTGGCTCAGGTCATGATCTTGAGGTCTGTGAGATCAAGCCCCACGTTGGGCTCTGCACTGACATCATGGAGCCTGCTTGGGATTCTCTCTCTCTGCCCCTCCCTCTGAAAATAAATAAATAAACTTAAAAAAATAACATAGCTATTAAATTAAAAACAATTTGTGTCCTGCCTACAATATCTCATCTCGTTTCTGGTATGCTTGCCACAGTTTGAGGGAACACTTGCTAGAAACCTCTCTGAGCCGTGACGGAACAGGTAGTGTTCTCTATTCAAAACCATAGTGATTTATCAGATTATTGCTACTGTACTTGTGATTCATGAAGAAGCCAAGTGTTTGACCCTGATTCCACTGAGCTGGTACAGGTGGTTGTTTCAAAGATGAAAAATAAATTTTGTCTCCAAGAAATGCACCTTCCTGTAAGTAGAGAAAAATCTTAAGATCACATTTTAAGTGTATCTTTTTTACATGATGATGGTCCCTGAGAATACAGCTTTCTTAAATGCAGCGAGTGATTAGATGCGATGACATCAGTCACCAATCAAGCTCTTCTGAGCGGGAGTGGGTCTTCAGAGATTATCTGGCTGTACTCACTGGGGGGTGTTAAGTTGCTTTGGCAAAGAGACCCCCAAATGCAATGACTCATTTTTCTCTTTGGGGTGAGTAGTTGGGCTCTGTCCAGGATAGCAGGTGCCAAGGCTGGCTGGACAGCTCTGGCATCCTCCTGGGTGTTCTCACCGCACTCATGCAGGGTGGGGGGCTGTTATGCACAGTTTGCAGTTGGCAGGAAAGGAGAAAAGAGAATATGGAGGAGGCACCTCTATTGCCTTAAAAGCTACAGCACAGAATGCACACATCACTTCCATCCACATTCCAGTGGCAGGAGCTTAGCCACATGGCCACCCAACTTCTGGGTAGCCACGTGCTCAGTTAGGTCCCCTATGAGAGGACACAGAAGAAGAGAGAACACGTGTTAGTGTGCAGCTGCCAATCTCAGACACACTGGCCCAAACCCCTTCTTTAAAGAGGAGGAAACAGGGGGCGCCTGCGTGGCTCAGTCAGTTGAACATCTGAGTTTGGCTCAGGTCATGATCTCATGGTTCATGGGTTCGAGTCCTGCACTGGGCTTGCTGCTGTCAGCCTGTCAGCATAGAGCCTACTTCAGAGCCTGTCCCCCTCTCTCTGCCCCTCCCCTGCTCTGCTCTCTCTCTCAAAAAATAAAATAAAAAAAATTTTAAAAAAATTCAAGAGGAGGAAACAAAAGCCCATAGAGGAAAAATGATTTACCGCCATCACCAAGCTAGTTGGTAAATTTCAGTTGCTCAGTTACTCACCCAGTGAGCCCAGTACGTATTAATTGAGTGTCTACGAAATGTTAAGTATTGTTCTCGGCCTTGGAGATAGCAAAGACTCAAGGTCCTTGCACTTAAAGATTTTACATTCTAGTTGGAGGAGGTAGACAATCAATAAAGAAAGGAAAGAGAACTTTAAGATTAGAAAGAAAGTCGATGAGAGAGTGGCAGAGAGGGACTGGGTGTGGCTGGCACCAATCACGTAGGTTATAGTAATAATCGCGAGGTCATTATTGCATGCCTTTCCCCCCGCCCTCCGCACCCCCCTACCCCCGCCCCAGTCTCCTGTTTAGCTGCACCCATACATAGCGCTCAGTAAGACACTGATGAGAAGGATCACCAGTCCTTGAATCAGGATACGCTAGTTCAAGGTGTGGGTAGAATCTCATTAACCCTTTCTCTATCAGCTTTCCACCCTTAGCCACAGTCAGGGTATTTGAATTGACTTCTACCGTTAATGGAAACTGGCAGCTTTCTTTCAGGATCAGAATTTTGCATTCATCCCAAATGAACAGTGCTAGCAAACAACTAGCAATTATTAAGTGCCTGATGTGACAAGATTTTGATGTCTTAATTTAGTTCCCAGTGGGAGGATACATGTCACACAAGCTGTCTAGTACCACAAAAGGAGAAGTGAGCTGTATATAGAGGCTGTAGGTGAGAGTTTGGGGACAGTAAACATCCCTAGTAGAAGACGGGGCCCTGCATAACATGCTGGGCATTAAGGAAAAGAGTTAAAAAGGGGGGAACACTTATAAACTTAAAGAGGACTGGCCCCTCATCGCAGGGAGTAAGTTCAAACTTTCTAACTGGCTTAGAGAAGTAATGTGTAGAAAGGATAACCTGCAATCTACATCATCCACCCCATTTTAAAATACAGTTTAGATACTACTAATTTTTAGGTTACCCAGACTGTAAAAAAATTCAAACCATGTTTTCCAGGTCCGCAGAGAATTGTTTCTGCTGCATTGACCCCTTCAGTCACACTCTTGGTCCTCTAAAACAGTCAAAAACAGCTTTAAGGCACACATTATTCTGTCTGCTGCAGGGATTTTGTAAAGGACACTGGGTTTGACATTAATCAGTGGCCCTGTAGACCTAGTCTCTTCAGGACTTAGTGCCAGGAGAAATTTCGCTTGCTCTGAAGATCCAATACATTTTCTTCTTGTGAACCTCAAGAATCATGTGACTGATGACTTTCCCCCTTTTTGCTTTGGCAACCAGGAAGCTCAGTGCCAAATTTATAGTTTATTTAGTGACTGCATAGAACCTAAGTGACCATCATTCTAATATAGCTGTTTGCTTTTTGCTCTCAGAACTGGCCTTCTCTAATTTATATATATTTTGGTCTAGGTTATTATTTGCATGCACACACACACACATCACATACACATACACACTTCTTACATGGTATGAGGAAGGGCGTGTGGATAAATGAAGAAGGAACCTAATGCACATTACACTGTCAGTTGTTCACATCTTTCTGTATTTACTTCCAATTTTAGCCTTGCGCACACTTATTTCTGCATACTTAAATTCAAATGGTCACAGACACAAGATCAGAACAGGGAACAAAGTTAGAGGTTGTTTTTTTAAGGGCACCTGCCTCCTTATCACTGTATGCTTCTGGAATTCCTACTCCTTTCCAGCTGGCAGTTCTCCTGTCTGTGTTCAAACACCTCCATTAAAGGCAGACTTCCAATGTGATTCATTTCTGGAAAGTCCTGATTGGTTGAGCCTTCTCACTTCACATTTGATCCTACCCTGATGGGCCACACGGTAAATATTAATTCTTCATCTACAGCCGGTAGCATTTGAAGTAAGCTGTTATATCCCCCAGAACATTTTCTTTTGACCAGGTACTTCAGATATTCTGCAGATGATGAAGCCATGAGTCCTCTCGTTGATTGCTCTGGTCACTCTCTTCCAAACACAAATCTTATCCTGCTTACTTCCTTTTTAAAGTAAGTTTTAAAAAATATCTATCTATCTATCTACTTATTTATTTTGAGAGAGAGCGTGTGTGTGCATGCACAAGCAGGGGAGGGGCAGAGAGAGAGAGGGAGAGAGAATCCTAAGCAGGGTCCACACTCAGCACAGAGCCCACCATGGGGCTTGATCTCATGAACTGTGAGATTATGACCTGAGCTGAAGTCAAGAGTCAGATGCTTAACTCAGGCACCCCTACAGTAAGTTTAAGAGAGCCAACCTCAAAGCTCTCAAAGCATCCTTGCCCCTCATCCTAAGTAGGTATTAGCTTTCTGTGGAGTCAGATTGTAACTGACTCACAACGGACTTCTTTTTTTTTTTTTAATTTTTTTTTCAACGTTTATTTATTTTTGGGACAGAGAGAGACAGAGCATGAACGGGGGAGGGGCAGAGAGAGAGGGAGACAGAATCGGAAACAGGCTCCAGGCTCTGAGCCATCAGCCTAGAGCCCGACGCGGGGCTCGAACTCACGGACCGCGAGATCGTGACCTGGCTGAAGTCGGACGCTTAACTGACTGTGCCACCCAGGCGCCCCATCACAACGGACTTCTTGCTAGCCAGAGTCCCTAAACCTTTTCTGCACATGCCAGAGTTAAGTTATTTTTTCTCCAACCTGTTTTTGGGCAATTAGTCTTTTTGAATGTAAGTGAAAGGTCTTCCATTGCCCTCATCAATTTTCATCTTGGTATGTATAAACCATACCTTAGAACTTGGCAAAATTATTCTAGATTTTTGTCCCATCAGCCAAGACATTTGCTCCCCTTCTTGGCTTTTCGCCATTCACAGATTTGATGGTCTGACCTTTATATCACCGCTTGATGCAGGGATAAAAATCTTACGGTGAGCAAAGCCAGGAGCCCTGGTGTGTGTTAGCAGGGACCTTCTTCTAGGCTAACACTGTTCTATTTTTAAAATAGTATTCTGTCTGCACCATTATTTGCCATTAATCTTCAAACTATCATCCAAAATAAAATTTAGTAACCATCTACCGAGGACAAATTATGTGTCAGGCATTGTACTAAAAGTTCTTACATTATTTGAATTTGTTCTTTGCTGAATCTCAGAGACAAAAATGTCAGATAGAACAAGGCCAAGACCCTCATGCCTGACTCATGGTTTGCTGGTTTGTGTGGAACCTTGAAAAAAATTAGGTTCTAATGCTGTTGACAATAGACTTAGTATTTAATACTCAATGCAAACTGACACTAAAATGAAATTGGTTGGGGATGCCAAAAAAAGTGAACTCTTGACTTAAGCCTTCAGATATCAGGTTCAGCTGAAAACAAGAGTGGGATTAAAGATGATATGAATTGCTAGAAATAAAGCCAGAGAGATCATCTTAAGAAGGCTTGACGTATTAGAGATTTTACATATTTTTTTCATCTTTGGGAAAAGAATTCTCTTCATGACATGCAAGCTAATTTACCAACTCAGCCTTTTGAAAAACTTTAGAGACAGAAATGCATTATCTACACAAATAGGGGATTGCCTTTAAGCTCTCTCTGGCTACTCAGCTAGTTTCTGAGGGAGCTGGAATCGGACATTCGTTCTTTTTTCTAACAATGAAGCCCTCATCTCTCCATCTTGCCTGAGAAGCTAATGTGATTGGTTTTGAAAATGCCTTGTTGGAGTCCCAAGGCACCACTTTGTGTTTCATTTTTTTCTTAGGTAACATGAGGTCACACAGACATTTCCAGAATCAGTGGAGTCTGGGAGTTCACCATTGTCTCTCTTTATGAAGTATTCCATCTGAGTTAATCGACCACTGTTTATTTAGCCATTCCCCTATTGTTGGCCATTTGGGTTCTTTCCAATTGCTAATTATTACAAATGGGCTTTGAGGACTGGTAAGTGCTAGACAGATGTAGGGCTCGCTCATTATTCTTTTGTTATCACACTCCCAGGATGCAGGCATTTTTCTGTCTTCCTGACCTTCTTCTTCTTAATGGCATTCTGATAAAAGCACCAAAGATCTGAAAACACATGCTTTATTAAATCATCCAAGGCTGCACTATTAATTTCTTTTTCTCTTCAAGTTCAATACAGAAGTCTAAAAATTGTAGGTCTGCGTCTGCACTTCTTCACGGAGTTGCTAATCAAATCCTAGAGTTTTCCATCCCACCTTTGTTATACTTCACTTTCAAGTAAATTCATTTCAGTTCCCCAACCCATCCCTCATTTTTTAAAAGTAAAAAGAAAGGATAAATTAAGTGGGTTAATATTCTAAATGAAATATTTGCCCAGGAAACCAAAATATGAACATATACATATTGAATGAAGATATACTTTCAAAGATCTCATATGGAATACATATTTATTGTACAAAAGTTGGAAGAATATTTAAAAGTAAGTAAAAGGGAACAAAAAGGTTACATCCCGTTTTCTCAGAGCTCCCACTACTAAGAGCTTGGTGGATTCCCTTCTAGTTTTCTTTTTCTGTGCAGAATTTTTTTCTTTGCAGAGCTGTTTTGAAAAGTTTTCAAAGTTTAATTCATTTGAAAGTATCTTTAGGCTGTGTGAAGGTGGAGAGACCATGGGATGGGGTCAGGACCCCTTAGGTGGGGTCATTTCTCAGGGCCAGTCCCGCACTGATCTCATTTTACCTGAGTGACCTTGGGCGAGTCCTATAAACCCCTGATTCTCAAAATAGGGTGTCTCCCTGAATCCTAATCTCTCCGGAAGGCTGTTATGAAGTTACATTCTTGTATGGCACAACGGACTTAATGAATCACAAACAGAAGTGAGAACTGCTGCCCTACCCTGTCTGGTAGATTTCTTTCTAAATCAAAACGGGTGTGGGGTTTGGGCTGGGTCATCCAGGATAGGAGTTCTTATCACAGGGCTCCCCTGGGTGGGGGGTGAACTTCAGGGATCTGAGAATCCTGGGAACTTGGCTGTAGGTTTTCGTCTTTCCCGTGTATGCATTTTGTGGACAGACTGTCTATGTAGCTTTAAATTTTATAGATTTATCAGAGAGCTCCTTACTCAGCAAGATATCTGAGCCTTCCTTCATTGATCTAAGATCTCTTCCAGAAATCCCTCTGTCATGGTCATCTGAGGGCTGCGAGAAGTACCATGTTGTCCCCGTGAACATCCTCCTTCTTCCACTGTGGCCAGAAAAGGCATGAGACTCTCCTCTTTTATTAGTTATGTGGCCTCAGGCCAGTTGCACAGCCCCTTGCGATAATTTCCCTCCGGCAGAACTTAGTAGTAGCATATTTTATTTCATGCCTGCTTTACAGGCACTGCTGTAAGCACTTTTGACCAATTATCTCATTTCAGTCCACAGGACGATCCTGTGAAAGAGGCACTCTTATTACCCCTCTTTTAAGAATGAGCAGGCAGGCACAGAGAAGTCAACTAACTTGCCCATGATCACACAGCTAATAGATGGTACAGTTGTGACTCAAAACCACACTGGCTGCTTCTAAATCTATGCTAAGCGCAGCAGTCCCCCCTTATCAGCAGGGGATACGTTCTAGGATGTCCACTGGATGCCTGAGACCTCAGATAATACTTCATCCTATATATACTCTGTTTTTCCTGCACATACTCATGTATGATAAGGTTTGATTTGTAAACAAGGCACAGTAAGAGATGAACAGTAATCAAATAATAAAATAACACAATTAAAATAACATCTGCATATTGCTATGAGAATAGGGTCTCTAAAAATATCTTCCTTTTACAGTACTCATCCTTCTTCTTGCGATGATATTGGATGATAAAATGCCTACATGATGAGATGAAGGGAGGCGACTGGTGTAGACGTTCTGACCCAGCGTTAGGTACTACTGACCTTTGGATGATGTGTCAGAGGGATCATCTATTGCACGATCGTGGCTGACCACGGATAACTGAAACCATGAGAAGCCAGGCAGCGGTTCAGGGGGGGCACTGTAGTGAGTACTGAGAGCATTAGGACTAATATCTCTTCTAATAATGCTATCAGTAATGAATGATACTAATTAACACTAACAGAACTCGCAATATCACTGCTAATACCACTATCTACAGCAGACTGTAATGGAACTGCAAGCAGGCCCCAGCTGGGGGACCCTGACCAAGGGGACTCCTCCTTTCTTCTGGGAACCTCTGGGAATTTCCACTTCTTCATTGTCCCCTGGGGATGGGAAATGCCGCCTGCCTCCCAGGGCTGCTGGCTCCCGGGCAGAGCACAACCTGCCACATAATACTACCGGATAGATGTTTTTGTCGTGGTAAAATATGTATAACATAGAATGTACCATCTTAACCATATATAAATGCACGGTTCCGTGGCATTAAATCATTCACATTGTAGTATATCTACTACATAGGTTTTGCTTGTATTTTCTACACTGTGTAGAGTACTCAGCCCAGAATCTGGCACCTTGCAAGTAGTCAACCTTCAGCTCGCCCCTCCCCCTGCCGGGCCCCTCCCCTCCCTCAGCCCTTGACAAGTGTCCCATGCCGCAGAGATTTCAGTTAGCATTCTCCGGTGCGGTGTGAGGCAGGATGACAGGCCTCTCCAAGTGATCGTGGGCACATGACTCCATAGCTCTCCGCCTCAGTTTCCTTCTCTGTAAAATGGGGATGAGAGCAGCACCTTCCAAAGAGGCTGTCACGTGAGCGAGGCTCTTGGCACAGCTCCAGCCCCAGCAAGCGCTCAGTAAAAGCCGGAGACGACTTTCATTATTTGGGGACCGCATCCTTCCTGGGAAGAGCACGCTGGCAGGGGTGCAGAGGAACTGGAGGCTGGCACTGGCCCCAGACGGCTGCTCGCCCTTGCTCCCTCCAGGCCGCCTTGACGGAAGGCGCTCAGGGGAACAAGTGGCAGTGGGTGCTCAGGGGGACAAGTGACAGTGGGTGCTCAGGGGAACAACCTCACAGTGTTGTGAGGAGGAGGAGGGAGGCCTTCGGGGCCCACGGAGCGCTTTGTTCCATAAAAAGCTTCGACTCAGGCTGTCATAGTGGCCTCGGATTTCTGTGTCTCTTCAGCTTCTATTTTGAGTGCGGAATTGGCGTGGGAATGTTTTCCTTGATTTCAAGCCCTAAGTAGTTGTTGGGGAACAGCTGTTTTGAAAGACCATCTTTGAGGCACTGAGATGCTGCTACAAAACAAATTTCCTGAACCAAGAAAGGCTCCCCTGTTCCATTTGCCTGATTTTACTTTTGTCCAGGTCTTTACTCCTGCCGTTGCTTCTTCCCGAACCCTCTTTTTCTACCCCGACTCCTGCACTTGGGCTCCCGTCGAAATTCACCTCGTTGCCTCACTGCCACTTCTCCAGTGGAACTTTCTCTGGTTCCCGCAAAGTATCTCGCTGGGTGGGCTTGGCCCTGCCCTCTGACCTGGGTGTGGGTTGGTTCTGAAGCAGTCCCTTCCCACCTGGATCGCGGGTTCTGGAAGACTCCAGGGCCTTGTTTGAGTCATGACTCCTCCCGTGCTGCCATTGAGCAGGAAACTGGTGAACCGTTTTCTTTGTCAGCTCAACATCCAGACGGTCTACTCGTTCGGTTGGTGGAGGGAATCCTAAGGGGGTCGGTGGAAGGGTCCCACCTCTTGCACAGAAGCCAGAAGAGGGACAAGACATCCAAGCTCCTTGGCCTCTGTCTGGAGGAACACACAGAAGCCCTTGGCCGGGGTTAGCATTGCTCACTCGGGTGCAAGGCTCATTCTCCAGCTTTCTGAACTAGCAGAGACCCCAGAAAATTCATTTCTGTTTAAGTTAATGAACCCTTGTTTCCGTGGTTCATCGCCAGTAATTCTTACTAGTATAGTACCGCGAACAGAATGAAAACTTCAAGGATGTTGATAAACTTGAGGTTGCTGAAATCAATCCCACGCGATGATTATCCGTCGTTTCTGCCTCCTCCACGTTCCGGTACCACTTCTGACGCTAGCAGCCTGAGTCTCCATTTCCAAACCACTGTCTCCATTCAGGATCCACGCGGTTCAAGGGGAGCTGACTCCAGCCACGGCTGCAGGGTGGGTAAGTCTGGCCAAAGCACCGCACCCCCTGGCTACCGTGATTGGCTCAGGGATGGGCATGTGACCGCCTCCAGGCCAATAGATTCCATCCCAGGGCTTTTGCCAGAATGACTCAGAAGAGGCGTGTCTCTTTGCCAAGCCCCTAGGCTGGTGGCTTAGAAGACTGGAATGCTCAGGGAGCGCCAGGAGGGTGAGTCGACATGAGGGCTCTTGAGGCTGAGTCCAGAGGAAAGCAAAGCTGAGAGATGAAGAGAAAGAAGTTCCTGATGACATTGGTTAAGGACCTGGATTGAATAGCATCTGAGTTGTAATAATAACAGCTGACATGTCTTAGATACTAGGTACCAGGCACTGGTGTCAGCATTTCACAAGTTGTCAACATTTTCTCAGGCTGCCATAACCCAGCGCTATGAACTGGGCGGTTGAAAACAACACGAATGTGTTGTCTCATAGTTCTGGAGACTGAAGAGTCAGATTCAAGGTGTTGGCAGGGCCATGCTCTTGGCTACAGGCTGAATTAGGCCCCCACCCCCAATTTATATGTTGAATCTTTAACCCTCAGGAGAAAGGGCATATAGGGAAGTAGTTATGGGTAAATAAGATCATAGAGTTGGCCATTGGTTTGATAGTATTACTGTCCTTATAAGAAGAGACACAAGAGAGTCTCTAGCTCTCTCTCTGCCACGTGAGAAGTTGGTCCCCTGCAAGCCAGGAAGAGAACTCGCACCAGAAACTGACCCTGCTGGACCCTGATCTGGAACTTCCAGCCTCCAATCTGCCAGAAAACGAATTTCTGTTGTTCTAGCTGCCCAGTCCACGGTATTTGACTCCGGCAGCCCAAGCAGACTGATGCGCGACCTGTGACCTGAAGGAGAGATTCCTTCCTTGCCTCTTACAGGTTCTGGTAGCTCCAGGTGTTCCTTGTCTGGCAGCTGTGGCACATCCTGCCTCCAAGAACCCATGGTGCTCTCCTGCTGTGTCTGTGTCCCCGAGTCCCTTCTCCCCTTCTAGAAGGATAGCAGTCACATTGGATAAAGGGCCCACTCTACTCCGGTATGACCTCATCTTAATCGATCACATTTGCGAAGATCCTGTTTCCAAATAAGGTCACATTCTCAGGTACTGAGGGTGAGCCCTTCAGTGTATCTTTTTTGGGCGGCATAATTCAACCCATAACACATGTGTTGATTTACCCAATCCCCACAACGAATCAATGAAGTAGGCATGAATTTATCATCGTGGCCTCACCCACATGAGCGAAGTAAGGCCCAGAGAAGTTAGGTTAACACGCTCAAGGTCCTATGGTGAGTAAGGGTTTGAGCAGAGATCTTACCTCAGACAAAGTGGTGCCAAAGCCTGCACATTTAGCTACTTCACAGTTTAGACCTGAGACATGATCCAGTCGATTCCCTAATTTGCTTAGGCCGGTTTGAATTGGGTTTCGGTGCCTTGTAATGATTCCTTCTTCCTAGCATTGGTCTCATCCTTTCCTGTGTCTAAGCTCTCACAGACATCTCAGCCTCAGGACTTCACTCAGACCTGCCCCTTTGGGGTCTATTTCAGGTTCTACAATTACTTCTTCCTCTTCCTTCCCCCTCCTTCCTCCCCATCAATACTCTGTGCATCAGATGCTAGCTCTCAGCTGGGTCAGAAGGAAGCCAAGGGAGTAAATCAATACAGAGTGAGGTGTGATTTATAGATTGTAATTTTCCTAGGGGCTTTTAGCTTTTAGATGCAAGTTGTTAACCCATTGCCTATCTGGAAGTTCAGATCTTAAGATAAAAAGACGGAGGCCTTCAGGTCAAAGGGAGTGAACTTTAGGGGCTGATGCTGTCTTTATTCCTTTAACAATTCCAAACAGATGGCATGTGTGGGAGTTTAGTGTGAGGGTCCTCCTGTTAGGGTATAGTTATTGATCTCTTCTGCAGAGTGGGGATGTGTATGTACCTTTGATCTTGTACATATGAAGATCGTTGCTTTAGTTGATTCAAGATTTTCTCTTTTTTCAGGTTAGGTCTCTTCCCCTTGGGATTACCTTTTCCTCATATCAGTCTTTTAACCTTTCCTATAATTCAAACATAATTCAAATGTCTTATGCATAGAGGATACATGTTTTCCCTGACAGGTATCATTCCAGTGATCAGCACACACAAAAAATCAGAGGTAGATGTTTTTCTGTTGGAAATCTCAGCTTCTGGGAACAAGGAGTGAGTCTGAATTTTAACTTAACTTCTTAACTCTTAACTTCTTAACCATCTTAGCTAAAGCTGGTGTGGCATACTAGGTAAGGACACATGGAGTCAGAGGGACTTGGATTGGAATTTCCACTGTGGTATTTATTTGTCTATGGCCTGTAGGAAGATGAGCTGACTTAGCTCCTAGTCATAATGTGGACATTATACCATGTTGCAGAGTTGCTGCAAGGATTAAATGATATACTGATTACCAAGCTCTTAGTTCAACACATAATACATTTCAAAATGGTATTATTTTTTAATTTTTATCTTATACCCATCTCTCAACAGAATAGACTGCCTTGCATACAGTTTAGTGCTCAGCAAATGTGGAAATTCTATCAGCTTAATACAAAATTCCCAGGCCAGTCAGGACACTGAATTTCTAGATAATGGTGCCCTGAAGGGGAGAGCTATATCAAGTTCAGTTTCCACGAATGGATTTTCGTTTCGTGGTGGCCTTGTGAATTGAGATAAGGCCTGGTCTTCTTTGTGGGCGTAGTACTTATAGCAGGGTTGGTTAATTGCTGTCTTGGTGTATATAAAGTCACTTTGCTCCCTGGAATTGTTAATTGCAACTTGGAATTTAGGGAGCTGTTTATGTGCTTCTTTATTCATAGGGCAGCAACTCTTCTTCTGTCTGTTTGGATCGACTAAATTAAAGATGAATAATAAGTCCTAGCAGGAGCACCAGGAAAACTTATTTCATAGGATTATAAATATTTTATGAGAATTCAGGAAGAATGGGAATCTTGGGCAGCCTCTTCCAAACAGGGATGGAGAGTTTTCTATCCTGGCTTGGGAAGGATAGATGCCCATCTTGAAAACATGGGCGTCCTGAGAAGAGGCTTGCGTTCTAGCTGTGACACTTACTAGTTGTCACATTTGTAATTGGGAGAAATTACTAAAGTTACTGGAAACTCAGGTTCCATATTCATTCATTCCTTCCTTCAAAGTTACTGTGCACTAAATACTGTTCTAGGCTCCAGATAGATGGTAATAAGGGAAACAGGCAAGAATCTCTGTCTTCATCAAGCTCATAGTTTGATTCAAAACAAATATACATAGTAAATTATAGTAATTTTCCTCCTCTGAAGGAGGAAAATAAAAGGTGAGGACAGGAGTAAGGGAATGTGTGTATATGAGGATGAATTTTAGGTGAGGTATACAGGACAAGCCTCAGTGAGAAGCCAACATTTGAGTAAAGACCTGGAGGAAGTGAGGGAGCGAGGACGACCAATGTCTGGGAGAATTGCAGGCAGAGGGAATACAGCCAGGGTGAGGATCCAGGAGCAGAGGCAAGTTTGGCATTTTGGAAAAGTTGCAAGAGGCCAGGATGGCTGGAATGGAGTGAGGGACATGGGGTGGTTGGTGCTGGGGTTAAAGAGGTGATAGGGTCAGCCTTGTAGCCCTGGAGCATGTGGTAAGGAGCTTGGCTTAGGACCCATTGGAGGGTCTTAAGCAGAGAGAGGGAGACAAGATCTGACTTGTTTTAGCATGCTCCTCTGGCTCCTGTGTGGGGAATAGCTTGTAGGAGGATACATACAGAAGCAGGGAGATAAGTTAGGCAATTATTACAAAGATACAGAAGGAGAGGTGATTGTAGCTTGGCTGAAATCAGGGTCATAGCAGAGGAAATAGTGGGAAGCAATAGAATTCAGGATATATCTTGAAGATATAGGCAAAAGAAGAGACTGTATCTGAGAGGATGTTCTGACATACTGAATGTGGGGAAAGATAAGAATTAAGGATGACCCCAGTGTGTTTTATCTGAGAAACTGGAAACATGGATCCACTGTTAAATGAGATCAGAAATGGTGCAGGAGGAACAGGTTTTAGGGGGACTATCTGGGGATTTGCAATATTTATGTTAAATTTGAAATATCCATTAGATACTCCAGTAGAGGTGTAGAGTAATTGTTGAGTATAATTACTCAAAAGGGGGAGAGATCTGGGTTAGACATATGAGTTTGGAAGTCATGGGCATCGATGGTATTAAATGGTATTAAAGCTACGAATGCCTATGGATAAAAATAGAGATTCAAGGACTGATCCCTAGGACTCTCTTTCACTTAGTCGGCCAAGGACATATGGAGGAACCAGTGAAGCAGGTTGAACAGCTAGGGAGGTCAGAGAAAAACCAGGCAACTGGAGGCCAAGTGAAGAAAGTGTTTGAGGTATAAGAGAATCACCAACTGTGTTAAGTGCTAATGAAAGGTGAGGTAAGCTCAGGACTGAGGATTGGGCATTGCAATTAGCCACATGAAGTTACTGGTGATCTTGAGAAAAGCAGTTGTGACAAAAACTTGTTTGGAGTAGATTTAAGTGGGAATGGGAAGAAAAAATTTAGACACAGTGAGTTTAGACAACTCTTTTGGTGAGTTTTGCTGTAAAGAGAAGAAAAGGGATGGACCAGTAAGGATTTTGGGTGTGTGTGTGTTATATTAATATTGGGAGAAAGAGCATCACATTTGGATGCTGATGGGAATGGTCCAGGAGAAAGGGGGAAGCTGAAGCTGTAAAAGAGGAAGGAGAAAATGCCAACAACGATGTTCATGACTAGGCAAGAAGAGATGGGATTTGGTGTGCAAATAGAGAGGTTAGCTTTAAATAGGAGCGTGAGCGTGGGAGGGATGGTAGGAGTAGATGGACAGAGAATCAGGCAGGCGGGTAAGATTTGGTCAAGAAAAATTGCAGAAGTTCTTTTTAATTTTCTGTGAAATAACTGGATTTTCTAGCTGTGAGGAAGGATGGGGCAGTCATGTTAGAGGTTGGAGGAGAGAAGAGATGGGATGAAACAGTTGGCTAAGAGAGTGGGATGGACTGAGGACACTCAGTGTGGTTGCCAGATAGCAGCAGGGGCTTTGGGATGGTGAGAGGATAGAGTGGGACCAGCCAACATGGTAGCCTGTGTTTCTGTTAGTTGAATGGGTAACAGTGCAGAGGTTTCAGCGGGTTGGATTAGAGCTATGCTTTAACCAAGTGAATATGACAAAGCAAGAGAGGGACAAAGGTGTTGAAAGTGTGTTCCCAGAAGATTGCAATGGTGATTGACCATGGAAGGTAAGCTAAAGAAGGAAGGACATGAGACATGAGACATGAGACATAGTGAAAAAGTGGTAGGATAGAGTGACTTAGAATAATTTATGATTAATACCTATTTTGGCAATTATTCTATTGTTGCCTGTGTACCCACAAGACTGTATGTTTCATGAGGACAATTACTATGTCTATTTCTTGCCAAACATTGTACCCTGGGCTTGGATCAGTGATTGACTCAAAAAAGCATTCAGTAATATTAATTGAGTACATGAATGAATAGTAGCTTCTATTTATTGAATGGTTATAGGCACTTTGTAAACATTTATCCCTCCAAGTAACCCTATAATGTGGGTATTATTATATCCCCTTTTGTAAATAAGAAAATTAGCTCAGAATGACTATGGACTTTCCAAATCTCTAGCTGGCTGGAATCCAGATCCATTTGTCTGCAAAGTCTACAACCCTATTAGCAGTGTCTGAGTGCCTGCTATGTCCTTCTACAGTTAAAAATGCTTTCTCCTCTGGTAAGGAGCCAGCCATGGCCTCCCGACCTTGAGATTTGATCCCTCCCATCCTGCCCTTCGTGATGTCCCTTCTTCCCCCTCCAGCACTACTCATGATTTTAATATTGATTCTTCAGGACTGTTGTGAAGATCCCATTAACTTATGATGTAAATGGATGTAAAAGTCCTTTTCAGATTTTTAATCTTTTGTATTAAGTAAAGAAACCACTTTGATTAGGATTTGTTCTTTACCACTTCAGGCTGCTTATTCCTTTAATCCCTCCGTATCTCATCTTCCATTTCTTCGCATTACGTCTTCTCCCTTTGCCACATGTTAACATCCACCCATTATTTCCAGTTTAGAATGCGGGTGTAGCTTCTCCATAAAGATCCTAGGCCAGAGAAAGAAAGGCAGAGTATGGGTTACATTGTCTTGGCCAGGGGGAAAATGATCTGAAGTTAAAAAAGTCATGGGAATTCCTAGAGCAACACCGTAGACATTTCATTTGAAGATGACGGGATGTTATCTCCCATTGCAAGAGACAGTCTTTCCCAAGTGCAGGAAATGCTCTGACGTGGGAGGCTGATGTTGGCAATTTTCCCACTCCGAGGCTCAGTGCTCATGGATCTGCCAGAAGGGGGCGCTCTCACCATCTGCACCTTCTGTGCCTTTGCTTCTTTGTAGTGTGTGTGGTTTAGGGCTGCTCATGATTTTTCTGGAGGCTTGATCTGCAGGACCTTCTAGGAGGGTTGTGCAGCTGCATTCTGCACAAGGATGCCCTGCTGAGGGCATTCGTGGTGCCGACATCCAGGTTCCACTCTTGCTTGCTGACCTGTGTGCTCTGTTACTACCGAGTTTGTCCAGGGCAAGCACCAGTTTATAACTCATAAGTGGGCCAGGTAGGCTAGTGCAGACCTGAAGCATCCTTTCCTGATGGCCCAGGTGGGCCTGTGTTCGTCTTCACAATTAAACTTGTGTGTCTGAGCATGTGTATGCACTGCTCATAACTTTACCTTTGAGAATTCAGATCAAATGATGTGATGCCTTGTTTCACCAACAGTGATCTGACCCTTCCAGAATTTCAGATGCAATATTCGCTGGCAAATTTCCACATATTTTGCTCCCCCACTCCCACGCCCAGCTGATGATGCATCACCACCGTTGGGTGTTCATGATCTTGTTTTCTTTCTCTTTAAATTGTTATTTATGCGTTTATATTTTCTTCTCGACACTCCCATTCAGTATATTTCATGAGAATTTTTGATTTTTTGTATGTGATTTTGCAAAATTTAAGTGGTCATTTTGTATGCAAGTCTTGGTATTTCAGCAATTGTATAGCGTTAGGAATCTCATTCTTACTTTCTTTCCCTCAGCGTGATGTTTCTCAGGTAGGGATCTTTTTAATTTTTCAGCGGCTTTGCCTCCCTCCCCCGTTCTTTTTGGCTTTCCTGTCTGTATGGCTTATTAAAATAAGGTACAGTTGCCATGTTCCCTTCTTTGGGAAGACTCTATCCTTCTTCCAATGTTAGGCTCCCTCTTCTGGACTCCCACAGTATTTCAAGTCTTCTGTTGCTGTGATTATGATTTCATTTTGTAATTAAAAGAATCTATTTATCTGTTTGTGCTGAGATCCTCCAAGGAGCAAAGCATATACGTTCATGCAATTCTAGCCCCTAACATAGCTCTTGGAACAACAAATATGTGTTGGATGGATGAATAATAACGATAATCGCTAACATTTATTGAGTATGAACGTGTTAGACATTGTTCTGAGGGTTTTACATCTATTCAACTCATTCTACTCTCACAAGAGCCCTATGAATTAGGGACTATTATTATCTTGATTTTACAGAGAGACAAAAATGAGACATGGAATGTTCAAATAACTTTGAAATTCATGTAACTTATGAAATTCAAATACGCCTTACAGCTAGTAAATGGTGGAGCTGGGATTCTAACCAAGAGAGTCTGGTCCAAATTCCAGGGTCCTAACTATCATCTACATCAGCCTGTAGACTGTGTAGGACTTGTGGCTCCTGGTCCAATATGCCAGTGCGTGTTCATGCCACAGTGCAGGCTCCACCTGTTATTCCCGTTCATTACTAGGTGTCTGTTAGGTATTGCCATGTGTCCTGTTATCTCACTCAATCACACAAGAACTTGTAGGTGGGTGTCATTATCCCCACTTTTATAGATGAGGGGCTCCAAAGAATATGGTACCTCATCGATGATCCCATAATTAGTGGCAGAGCCAGGATTTGAATCCTGGTGACACTGACTTTAAGTTCCGTGCTCTTTCCATGATATCACATGATTATCAGAGAGAGCACCCTGGGTCTTAGATCCTTGCTACTTGTGGGAAACTGATGGGCACTTGGTGGAAAGGTACAGGCTCTTCCAGCTTTGATGTGATCTGAGGAATGTTCTCCAATAGTCTGTGATTTCCTCCATGGGGCTGCCATTGAGGGCTTGGAGTCTCTTTTCAAGAACCCAAGTCTCTAGTTCCCATGACCTCTAAAATGTGAGCTCTGAGGTCAGGGACTCATCTTTTTTGTAACTTCAGTGCTTAGAACATCTCATACAGTAGGGTTCAGTAAATATTTGCTGAAGAAATGCCAGATCTAACAATTCCTTCTCCCTCCTTAAGCTAATTTAGGTGATATTTTCTGTTGCTTACAATCACAGGAGTCCAAACTAATAACCCCCATGGTAGGTATTATTAATTAATTATGACACTTTCTGTAGCTTAATCTACAAAAGGATTTTGAATCCTTTCCAATATGGTGCTCCAGGCAGACATTATGAATTGTTAGAATTAGCAGGTGAGATGGAACTCATTTAGAATCTATACTCATTTTCCATTTACTGTGAAACAGATTAATGCAAAATTGGCAGCTTCTAACAACATATATTTATTATCTCACAGCTTCTGTGGGTTAGGAGTCTGGGCACGCTGGGCTTATCTGGGCCCTCTGCTCAAGGTCCCACAAAATTGCAATCAAAATGTTGGCTGTTCTTTCCTGGAGCTCAGGTGTTCTTTCACACTCACGTAGTTGTTGGCCAGATTCATTTCTTTGCAGTCACAGGACTGAGGTCCCCATTTTTTTGCAGGCTGTCAGAGGGAGGTCACTCTCAGCTCTCAAGGACCCACAGAGATCCTCTGTGTGCCAGTCTTGCTCACTACACAGCAACTCTGTTCTTCCAGGTGTGCAGGAAAATATGTTCAAGAAAGAAAAGTCTTTCAAGAAAGACTTTTAATTTTTTTTAACGTTTTATTTATTTTTGAGACAGCGAGAGACAGAGCATGAACAGGGGAGAGTCAGAGAGAGGGAGACACAGAATCTGAAACAGGCTTCAGGCTCCGAGCTGTCAGCACAGAGCCCGACGTGGGGGTCGAACTCACGGACCGAGAGATCATGACCTGAGCCGAAGTCAGCCGCTTAACTGACTGAGCCACCCAGGCGCCCCTCAGTCTCTCTTTTCAAGAAAGATTAAGTCAGATAATCCCCCTTTTGATTAACTGAAAAATCAACTAATTTGGGACCTTAATTACATCTTTAAAAATATTTTTCCTTAGAATATAACTTACTGATGGGAGCGAGAGCCCTTCCATACATAGATCCCACCTGTATTCACGAGGACTGTGTTATACAGAGTGTGTACGCTGGGTGATGGGAATCTTGGGAGGCTATCCTAGACTCCGACTTCAGCATCCCTGATCCAGCCCAAATTCTTTCCTGTACAGGTGAAAAAACCGAGGCCTGGAGAAGGAAGTCACTTGCCCACGCACATGTGGGGTCTAGAGGCCCAGCTGAAGTTAACATTCTAGTTCTTCAGCTTTCTACTCCAGTGCCCTCAAGGTCATTGTCAAACTACTGCTGAACCTGTTTATCCAGGTCTGTACAGTCTCTGACCTTGTAGCAACAACTTCTGGGTTTTAGTCGTTTTTGTCTTTCCCTTCACCCCAACTCCCCTTGCCCTAACAAACAGATGCACAAAAAATGTTTGTGTTGATTTGACTAAAAGTCCATTGGAATTCGAAGGATGAAGTGAATTGTATAATGTCTAACACCAAACCAATGAAGGATTCAGACACAGAGAGAAACCTTAGAGGACTTTGATGGAATATTAATAGAGTCCCAATGATGTCCCAGGGACAATAATATCTCTTCTTCTAGCAGCAGCTGTGACCTTTCAAAGTTAAGAGTCACCATGGGGACTCTTCCTAAGGGCTGGACCCCTGCTTTTTGGTAAATGAAGCCACTTACTTGTGATGGTTATGCTGGGGCTTGGGAAGAACATGATGAGTAGGTGAAAAGGTTGTTAAAAATGTCAGCTGATGACCCCAAATGATCTCTTGGGAGTCAGTGGGGTTTATAAGCTTTCACTCACCAGCTGTTTTAGGGTATTTGAATGGACTTTGTTCCTCTTCTTATAGTCCAGACTTCTTAATATAAAATGCAAATTCATCTTAACTAAGGTGCCTGCAAACAGAATCCTGTGGGAGCTATACATATAATATACAAAACATATATATGTTAGAAATATAAATGTTAAAATATAAAAGTGTTTTATCACAACTTCCCAGAGACTACATTTTAAAAATGAATTTTATTAAAAAAATTTATTTTTAAACACTTGTTTGTTTTTGAGAGAGAGAGAGAGAGACAGAGAGAGAGAGAGAGAGAGAGAGAGAGAGAGCGAACAAGCGGGGGAGTAGAGACAGAGGGAGACACAGAATCCGAAGCAGGCTCCAGGCTCTGAGTTGTCAGCACAGAGCCTGACATGGGGTTCGAACCCATGAACTGTGAGATCATGACGTGAGCCGAAGTTGGACGCTTAACCAACTAAGCCACCCAGGTGCCCCAGGACTACCTTTTTAATGAGAAAAAAACCTTTCTGAGATATGGATACCTATACAATTTCTTGGAAAGAGCACATTTCATGGAAATTATCAAATTGTTTAGACCAGCAATTGCCTGAAAAATAGTGGACTTTTAAAGCATGGCAAATGTCCAGAAGTGATTTGTAGAGTAAGAGACAGATATAGGGCAAGAAGGAAAAGGTTTTTTTTTTTTTTTTTTTTTTTTTTTTTATACAAGATTCTGAAAGGCATCTTTGATTACTTTTATTATATGAGTTTTCTATTGTTGTATAACAAATTACCCCAAAACTTAGTGGTTTAAAATAAAGGACAGTTATTATCCTATCAGTTCTTCAAGTCTAGAATCCAGATGTGGCTTAGCTGAGGGTTTCTGGCTCAGGGTCTTACTGGTGTTAGCCAGATCTGTGATCTTATTTCAAGGCTCTATGGAGGAAGATCCTCTTTGAAGCTCACTCATGTGGCTGTTGGCAAATGAGCCATCAGCTCTTGAGGGCTGTTGACCAGAGACATCAGTTCTCTCCTTAGGGCAATTCCTTCATGTTCTCTCTGAGCCACACAAGACAATGTGTCACTGTCAAAGCACGACCTCATAATTCACAAGGTCTCCATGCTTGCTTCAGGGAAATGACCTTAGAGGTAACTCAAAGCTCCTATGTCAAAGAGGAATTACAAATGCTTGTATAAAAAGTTCTTTAATATGTTTGTTGCCCTCTACATTATATAAATATCAAAGTCTGAAATCTTGGCTTCCCCAAGTCTGGTTTTCCTAATTATTCTATTGCTAGCTGTATGTGAAGGCAGCCAAGTTCATGGATGGTTTCAGAAAGGCCCTATGTCCCACCCACTTGATTAAAAACAAAATACTCAAATTTCCATTCTTGTAATAAATCTGTTATGTTAAAGCACAAGTTTTAGAAGGCTTCTGTCAAAATGCAAATAACAATCCCGTATCTTTCATTACCCAGAAAAGCAGTTGATGTCAGGCCGGTTGATGACAGAGCAGAACCCAGAGAGGGCAGGACCAGCTGAAGCATCACAGTGTAAGGGATGCATGGGTATCTGGGCGCCTGAGGGCAGAAAAGGAGGATGCCACCATAAGAATCCTACAAAGTTAGAACTGGAGAGGCTTAAGAGTTTAAGATCACATATTTATTTATTTATTTATTTGGTAGGCAAGGAACCTGTATGGAGGAGAACTACATTGGTATATATGACATGACAGGCTGGTCGTGGAGTAGCAGCTGGAACCTGGGTCGCCTGAAGATGAGATAAGACCAGCTTCCACTGTGCTGGTAGCAGAATCAAGACCAGTGCTCAAGTCGAAGTGACATTCCTGGATCCTTCTCAGAATCAAGCTCTCTCTGCTCCCTGCCCTTTGCCCACACCTTTACCTGGCCCATCTTAATCAACGTTGTATTAAAATGATGTGCATAGGAATCTCGCTTTCCCCAATTAAGTGGACATCTATCACTTGTGGTCTAGTGTTTAATCTCTCTTATTTTAGTAAATTTCCCCCGGCAGGCCATTCTTCCCACTAGTTTTGTGGTCGGGAAGGATTAGCTCCACCTCCAGAGTCTTCGGCATGAGCTGATTATCCCTCCCCTCTGCAATTGTTTCAAAGAGGGGCACACAATCTAAGCTGAGCCAGTAAGCTCTGAGGAGATATTTTCTGTAATTCCTGGAAAGAAATGCCTTCTGTCCACCACTGGTTTCAATCATGTGTGGCTGCTATAGACATTTTTTATCAGGAGGGAGACCAGCTAGAGACTGAGGACAACCCAGGAAGGAGGCACAGCTAAATGATGCAAAGAAATTAAGTCTGGATGTTGTTATTTGAGTCTGTGTATCAAAATGAAACTGAAGCCAGTTCAATCCTTGGACAATAACCTAGAGTGATTTATTCAGGTCTTTCTCTGAAAAACAAATAAACAAAAAATGAATGCTCACCTAACATCTGCAAAGCTAAATATGCTGACGAGCTCCCTCCAAGAATGATAGACTCTTGCAAAGGCAAATTTCATTCTTCAAACCAGATGGCAGAAACTTACTTACCACTCTAAAAATGGTAGCTCTTTTGAGCTTAAGAAAATCTTAAAACAGAGCCTCCAGGAGGGATTATATAAGGAGAGTTTTCATAGGGTATTTGACTATATTTTCTCAAAGAATCTTCCTAACAAACATTTTTGACAGGTTATTACAGCTCCCAGATTACAAATGAAAACATGGAGACCCTGTGAAATTTAGAGCTATGGACTAGAGACAAAAGCTCCAGACAGTAATGGCCCGGGGCCTTTCCCCAGTGTAGACCGTGATTTGGCTGCATTAGTTAGACTGACTCTGGCTCTCCCTGTTGTTATGAATAGTTGTTACGAAAACATAGACTCCAGAAGCTCTTATGTCTGGCTCAGTCTGAGAACTTCACATGGTAAAAAGGTAAGATAAAAATGTTTTCATAATGAGTTTACTCAACTCTTGCAGACAGACGGCTAGCCGGGTGACCTGTTTGCAGATGGTTCATTTTAGCCTCTAGAATCATCTCTCCAAGCACTCAGGACTCTTCCTGATGGACACTTTCAGGAATTAAACTCTAAGTTCCTTATTAAAGGCCCTTTGTTCCCTGTGTTTGGATATGGTTGAACCATATCCTCATTGGTTCAACACTCTTGGCATCTTAAGCTAAGTTCTGGACTGGTTATGGCAGTAATACTAGACTATAACTGCCTGAAGGGAGATGCCATGTCTGGCTCCCTCATTTTTATGCCCTCACTCAGCTCAAAATATGACACCAAACATGCATCCCACTTGTTTAAGAAATGAATTTCTGAAAATTGATTCAGGAATGTCAAACAAGATTGAAAACTGAGTTGAGTTGATCAAGTAAGATTTATGTAATATAATAAGAGACACCAGAGTTGAAAGGGAGTGTTGAGAATCGGAGATGAAATGGATTGTAATGGAAAGAAAACAGAAGAATAAAAAAAAACCCATAAATATACATCTTCATTTGTGATTCCCTAGCTGAGGGATTTGGAAAGCCATTGAATCATCCTGGATATTGTTTTCTGTGTCTATAAAAGGGGCTAACGACATAGAGTGGATTCACAGAGTCGTTATGTCAGATAAAATGGCATATGTAAAAGTATTTTGCATATTTCTGGACACTATATAGTTCTGATGCGGAAATTAAGGAAAGGAAATGGCAACCCAAATGTGAGTTGAAAGAGAACAATTGATTTAGAAACTAAGCAAATAGAGGGCTCTTCCTCAATCAACCCACTTTCATTTATTGAGGAATCTGGTACATTCACCAGTTGATGTCAAGTTAAGGAACATGCATCTCTGAAAACTTTCCACGTTTTGCTGGGCTGGGCCACAGTGTCCCCTCCACTGACAACAAGAGTAGTAGGGGACAATGGTGGCAGGGGCAAGGCTACACTATACTCTCACCTTCCTGACTGCAGAGGCTCTGCTGAGACAGCTCTTTTAACCTGAAGAAACCCCAAATAGGCCGATTTTGAAGACCCCAGGAACACGCTGACTCTGAGTTCTTGAGCTCAGGTAAGTTCTTGAGCTCAGCTCTGTGCTTGATCTGTGTGGATCAAGCACAGAGCTGGGGCCTGCGGTCCCCAGGACTGCTGGAAGCCAGAAAACGTGAAATAGAGTCAGTTTTGAAAACTACTTGGGATTCTCCATGGCCGGGGATGGCTTTCTTTCACCAGCCGGTCACTTAGGTCTGGGAAACAGGACGCTATCAGCCATCTGGGTTCATGAAGCACAGCTGGGACCATTCCTGGTGCTCATAAAGTTTCTGGTACTACCTGGGTGTGTGTTGGGGGAAGGGGTCCTGGAGAAAGAGGGAGCTCACAAATCACATTTCTAAAGTCCTAGTTGGATCTTAAAATAGTAATTTTCAAGCTCCGTAGACTAAATAGGGGCATGCGTAAAAGGCTCCAGTGACTCAGGATGCAACGGATGTCTTGGGTTTTATATAATTTTAGGCTTCTGTGACATGGGGGTAGGAATGGGCTGCAGCATGGTTTAGTAGATAAGATCTCAGGCTGTAAAATTTAACATGCCTCGATCCAAATATAGCCTGCATCTTTCACTATTAGTGCAATTCTAGGTATCTCTGAAGCTCAGTTTCCTTATCCATTAGGCACGTATGTAAGCTTTGGTTATTAAACATACACTATGTGACAGCTTATATGGTAAGCTTTTTACTTACATATCAAATTTAATTAAAAGTGTCAACCCCATACAGTGATAGGATTAGATAAAATCATGCATATACAGTACCTATTCCAGACACATAGTTACTATTCAGTAAATGGTTGCTATAATTATCATCATTATTGGCTATTATCATGGAATTTTGATTTCAGGTCTGGTGTTATTGGAGGTTGTAATTAAGCTTGAAATTGAGTTTTTTAAATAATAATCTCTCACCTTTTTATATTCTTCCTTATGCTTAAGTCATACTTCTGAGCATTTATTAGCACTCAGGTACAAATTGCCACCCAGAGACTCATCTATTAAGAAAGGAAGAGGGAATAAAGGATTGATCTGGTTTTGTTCTGGGTCTAGATGTTTGGGTCTAGATTCCTACTGTCCTGAACAATTGAGTGGCCTTTACTATAAATGCTGTTATGGGTTGAATTGTGCCTGTTCAAAATTCACGTGTCGAAGTCCTAAACGTCACTACCTCAGAATGGGACCTTATTTGGAGAGAAAGTCTTTACAGGGATATTTTAATTAAATTAAAATGATGTCATATTATTCTTGTCCTTACATAAAGGGGAGATTTGGAGACAGATGCATAGATCCAGAGAACACCATGTGCACGTTAAGACATCCATCTACCAGCCAAGGAGAGAGGCCTGGAACAGCACCTTTTATCTCACAGCCCTCAGAAAGAAACAACCTTGCCAGCACCTTAATTTCAGGCACCTAGCCTCCAGAAATGTGAGATAATAAATTACAGTTTGGTGCTATTCTGTTACATCAGCTCTACCAAGGAGTACAGAAAGTAACATTTTGGCTATTTTAAGGCCATGGGTGGTATCCTGTTAGGGGAGGCATGGTCAGGGAGAGCTGATGGGTAGGAATGACCAACTGCTCTTGGAATTAACTTTCTTCTCCAACTTAACCGTTTGGAATTAACTTCTATTCTTTGGGTCAGCCTGAGCAGGGATTCCAGAAAATGTTTGCAAGGTATCCTTCCCTTGGGTAAGGAATAAAGCTGACTTATATTAAAATTAAGTAAAAAAATGACAGTAATAAGTGTTTTCAAGGGCTAGGAATTCACCAAAATAGGTAGATTGTGTGAAATGGCCAGTATGAATCATCAGGTACTTTTTAAAGAAATGGACATCTAACATCCACAATAACTAGAACAGAGTAAATAGCATGCTTTCTATTGGAAATCTTTAAGGCACTTGTGTTAATAACTGAATAGAATATTAATTATGTATATACAAATGTGATATTCTGTTTAGAGCTGAAGATATTCTTCAAATGGTATTTTCTGGTAAATACTTCAATAGTCAACTCACTTTAGTTACTTTTTTATTTACTTAATTTATTTTTTAAAATGTACATCCAAATTAGTTAAAATATAGTGCAACAATGACTTCAGGAGTAGATTCCTTAGTGCCCCTTACCCATTTAGCCCATCCCCCCTCCCACAACCACTCCATTATCCCTCTGTTCTCCATATTTAGAGTCTCTTATGATTTTGTCCCCCTCCCTCTTTTTATATCATTTTTGCTTCCCTTCCCTTATGTTCATCTGTTTTGCATCTTAAAGTACTCTTATGAGTGAAATCATATATTTGTCTTTCTCTGACTAATTTCGCTTAGCATAATACCTTCATCCACGCAGTTGCAAATGGCAAGGTTTCTTTCTTTTTGATTGCCAAGTAATACTCCACCATATATATGTACCACATATTCTTTATCCATTCATCCATTGAAGGAAACTTGGATCTTTCCATACTTTGGCTATTGTTGATAGTCCTGCTATAAACATTGGGATGCATGTGCCCTTTCGAAACAGCATACCCATATCCCTTGGATAAATACCTAGAAGTGCAATTGCTGGCTCATAGGGTAGTTTTATTTTTAATTTTTTGAGGAACCTCCACACTCTTTTCCAGAGTGGCTGCACCAGTTTGCATTCCCACCAGCAGTGCAAAAGAGATCCTGTCTCTCCGCATCCTTTCCAGCATCTGTTGTTGCCTGAATTGTTAATGTTAGCCATTCTGACAGGTGTGAGGTGGTATCTCATTGTGGTTTTGATTTGTATTTTGCTGATGATGAGTGATGTGGAGCATTTTTTCATGTGTCGGTTGGCCATCTGGATGTCTTCTTTGGAGAAGTGTCTATTCATGTCTTTTGCCCATTTCTTCACTGGATTATTTGTTTTTTGGGTGTTAAGTTTGATACGTTCTTTACAGAGTTTGGATACTAACCCTTTATCTGACAGGTCGTTTGCAAATATCTTCTCCCATTCCATCAGCTGCCTTTTAGTTTTGCTGATTGTTTCCTTCGCTGTGCAGAAGCTTTTCATTTTGATGAGGTCCCAATAGTTCATTTTTGCTTTTGTTTCCCGTGACTCCGGAGATGTGTTAAGTAGTTGCTGTGGCCAAGGTCAAAGAGGTTTTTGCCTGCTTTCTCCTTGAGGATTTTGATGGCTTCCTGTTTTACATTTAGGTCTTTCATCCATTTTGAGGGTTTCTTTTTGTGTGTATGGTGTAAGGAAGTCATCCAGGTTCATTCTTCTGCATGTTGCTGTCCAGTTTTCCAAACACCATTTGCTGAAGAGACTGTCCTTCTTCCATTGGATATTCTTTCTTGCTTTGTCAAAGATTAGTTGGCCATATGTTTTTGGGTCCATTTCTGGGTTCTCTATTCTGTTCCATTGATCTGAGTGTCTCTTCTTGTGCCAGTACCATACTGTCTTGATGATTACAGCTTTGTAATACAGCTTGAAGTCTGGGATTGTGATGCCTCCTGGTTTGGTTTTTTTTTTTTTCAAGATTGCTTTGGCTATTCGTGTTCTTGTCTGGTTCCGTACAAATTTTAGGATTGTTTGTTCTAGCTCTGTGAAGAATGCTGGTGTTATTTTGATAGGGATTGCATTGAATATGTAGATTGCTTTGGGTAGTGTTGACATTTTAACAATATTTGTTCTTCCTCTCCAGGAGCATGGAATCTTTTTCCATTTTTTGTGTTTTCTTCAATTTCTTTCATAAGCTTTCTATAGTTTTCAGTGTATAGATTTTTCACCTTTTTGGTTAGATTTATTCCTAGGTATTTTGTGGTTTTTGGTGCAATTGTAAATGGGATCAATTCCTTTATTTCTCTTTCTTTTGCTTCATTGTTGGTGTATTGGAATGCAACCGATTTCTGTGCATTGATTTTATATCCTGCGACTTTGCTGAATACATGAATCAGTTCTAGCAGGTTTTTGGTGGAATCTTTGGGTTTTTCATATAGTGTATCATGTCATCTGTGAAGAGTGAAAGTTTGACCTCCTCCTGGCCGATTTGGGTGCCTTTTACTTCTTTGCATTGTCTGATTGCTGAGGCTAAGACTTCCAATACTATGTTGAATAACAGTGGTGAGAGTGGACATCCCTGTCTTATTCCTGACCTTAGGGGGAAAGCTTTCAGATTTTCTCCACTGAGGATGTATTAGTGTTGGGTCATTCATATATGGCTTTTATGATCTCGAGGTATGATCCTTCTATCCCTACTTTCTTAAGGGTTTTTATCAGAAAGGATTCTGTATTTTGTCAAATGCTTTCTCTGCATCTATTGAGAGGATCATGTGGTTCTTGTCCTTTCTTCTATTGATGTGGTGAATTACATTGATTGTAATCAATGTATCCCAGGTATAAATCCCAGGTATAAATCCTTGCATCCCAGGTATAAATCCCACTTGGTCATGGTGAATATTGTTTTTAATGTATTGTTGGATCCGGTTGGCTAATACCTTGTTGAGGATTTTTGTATCCATGTTCATCAGGGAAATTGGTCAATAGTTCTCCTTTTTAGTGGGGTCTTTGTCTGGTTTTGGAATCAAGGTAATGCTGGCTTCATAGAAATAATTTGGAAGTTTTCCTCCCATTTCTATTTTTTGAAACAGCCTCAAGAGAATAGGTGTTAACTCTTCCTTAAATGTTTGGTAGAATTCCCCTGGAAAGCCATCTGGCCCTGGGCTCTTGTTTTTTGGCAGATTTTTGATTACTAATTCTATTTCCTTACTGGCTATGGGTCTGTTCAAATTTTCTATTTCTTCGTGTTTCAGTTTTGGTAGCATATATGTTTCTAGGAATTTGTTCATTTCTTCCTGATTGCCCATTTTATTGGCATATAATTGCTCATAATATTCTCTTATTATTGTTTTTATTTCTGTTGTGTTGGTTGTGATCTCTCCTCTTTCATTCTTGATTTTATTTATTTGGGTCTTTTCCTTTTTCTTTTTGATCAAACTGGCTAGTGGTTTATCAATTTTGTTAATTCTTTCAAAGAGCCAGCTTCTGTTTTCATTGATCTGTTCTACTGTTTTGTTTGTTTGTTTGTTTGTTTTTGTTTTTGGTTCCCATAGCATTGATTTCTTCTCAAATCTTTATTATTTCCTGTATTCTGCTGTTTTGGGGTTTTATTTGCTGTTCTTTTTCTAGCTTTTTAAGGTGTAAGTTTAGGTTGTGTATCTGAGACCTTTCTTCCTTCTTTAGGAAGGCCTGGATTGCTATATACTTCCCTCTTATGACTGCTTTTGCTGCATTCCAGAGGTTTGGGGCTGTGGTGTTATCATTTTCATTGGATTCCATGTACTTTTTAATTTCCTCTTTAACTTCTTGGTTAATCCATTCATTCTTTAGTAGGATGTTCCTTAGTCTCCAAGTATTTGTTACCTTTCCAAATTTTTTCTTGTGGTTGATTTCAAATTTCATAGCGTTGTGTTCTGAAAATATGCACAGTATGATCTTGATCTGTTTGTACTTGTTGGGGGCTGATTTGTGTCCCAGTATGTGATCTATTCTGGAGAACATTCCATGTGCACTAAGAAAGAATGTATATTCCACTGCTTTAGGATGAAATGTTCTGAATACATCTGCTAAGTCCCATCTGGCCCAGTGTGTCATTCAAAGCCATTGTTTCCTTGTTGATTTTCTGATTAGATGATCTGTCCACTGGTGTGGGTGGGGTGTTGAAGTCCCCTACTATTATGGTGTTATTATCAATGAGTTTCTTTTATGTCTGTGATTAATTGATTTATGTATACTTGGGTTCTTCCACATTTGGAGCATAAATGTTTACAATTGTTAGGTCTTCTTGGTGGATAGACCCCTTAATTATGATATAACACCCTTCTTCATCTCTTGTTACAGACTTTATTTTATTTTATTTTATTTATTTATTTATTTATTTATTTATTTATTTATTTATTTATTTTTTTCAATATATGAAATTTATTGTCAAATTGGTTTCCATACAACACCCAGTGCTCATCCCAAAAGGTGCCCTCCTCAATACCCATCACCCACCCTCCTCTCCCTCCCACCCCCCATCAACCCTCAGTTTGTTCTCAGTTTTTCACAGTCTCCCATGCTTTGGCTCTCTCCCACTCTAACCTCTTTTTTTTTCCTTCCCCTCCCCCATGGGTTTCTGTTAAGTTTCTCAGGATCCACATAAGAGTGAAAACATATGGTATCTGTCTTTCTCTGTATGGCTTATTTCACTTAGCATAACACTCTCCAGTTGCATCCACGTTGCTACAAAGGGCCATATTTCATTCTTTCTCATTGCCACGTAGTACTCCACTGTGTATATAAACCACAATTTCTTTACCCATTCATCAGTTGATGGACATTTAGGCTCTTTCCATAATTTGGCTATTGTTGAGAGTGCTACTATAAACATTGGGGTACAAGTGCCCCTATGCATCAGCACTCCTGTATCCCTTGGGTAGATTCCTAGCAGTGCTACTGCTGGGTCATAGGGTAGGTCTATTTTTAATTTTCTGAGGAACCTCCACACTGTTTTCCAGAGCAGCTGCACCAGTTTGCATTCCCACCAACAGTGCAAGAGGGTTCCCGTTTCTCCACATCCTCTCCAGCCTCTGTAGTCTCCTGATTTGTTCATTTTGGCCACTCTGACTGGCGTGAGGTGATATCTGAGTGTGGTTTTGATTTGTATTTCCCTGATGAGGAGCGACATTGAGCATCTTTTCATGTGCCTGTTGGCCATCCAGATGTCTTCTTTAGAGAAGTGTCTATTCATGTTTTCTGCCCATTTCTTCACTGGGTTATTTGTTTTTCGGGTGTGGAGTTTGGTGAGCTCTTCATAGATTTTGGATACTAGCCCTTTGTATGATATGTCATTTGCAAATATCTTTTCCCATTCCGTTGGTTGCCTTTTAGTTTTGTTGGTTGTTTCCTTTGCTGTGCAGAAGCTTTTTATCTTCATGAGGTCCCAGTAGTTCATTTTTGCTTTTAATTCCCTTGCCTTTGGGGATGTGTCAAGTAAGAAATTGCTATGGCTGAGGTCAGAGAGTTCTTTTCCTGTTTTCTCCTCTAGGGTTTTGATAGTTTCCTGTCTCACATTTAGGTCCTTTATCCATTTTGAGTTTATTTTTGGGAATGGTGTGAGAAAGTGGTCTAGTTTCAACCTTCTGCATGTTGCTGTTAATTTTTGTTTGTCTGGGAAACGTCTAATCTCTCCTATTTTGAATGACAGCCTTGCTGGATAAAGAATTCTTGGCTGCATATTTTCCCAATTCAGCACATTGAATATATCCTGCCACTCCTTTCTGGCCTGCCAAATTTCTTTGGATAGGTTTGCTGCAAACCTGATCTGTCTTCCCTTGTAGGTTAAGGACATTTTCCCCTTGCTACTTTCATGATTCTTTCCTTGCCTGAGTATTTTGTGAATTTGACTATGATATGCCTTGTTGATGGTCAGTTTTTGTTGAATCTTATGGGAGTCCTCTGTGCTTCCTGGATTTTGATGTCTGTGTCTTTCCCCAGGTTAGGAAAGTTTTCCACTATGATTTGCTCACATAACCCTTCTACCCCTTTTTCTCTCTCTTCCTCTTCTGGGATCCCTGTGATTCTGATGTTCCTTTTTAATGAGTCTTCGATTTCTCTAATTCTTAAATTGTGTTCTTTTGCCTTAGTCTCCCTCTTTTTTCTGCTGCATCATTCTCCATAAGTTTTTCCTCTATATGCTGAGTCTCTGCTGTGCCTCATCCATCCTTGCCGCCGTGGCATCCCTTTGAGATTGCAGCTCAGTGATAGCATTTTTTATTTCATCCTGACTAGCTTTTACTTCTTTTATCTCCACATAGAGGGATTCTAATCTGTTTTTGACTTCAGCTAGTATTCTTATTATTGTGATTCTAAATTCTAATTCAGACATCTTGCTTGTATCTGTGTTAATTAAGTCCCTGGCTGTCGTTTCTTCCTGCTCTTTCTTTTGGGGGTGAATTCCTTTGTTTCATGATGTTGAAGGAAGAAAAGGAAGTAATAAGTAAAAATAATAAAGCTAAAAAATTAAAAACAACACACACACACACAAATCAAATAAATCATGCTAGATCCTAGGTGTGGTTTGGTCTGGTTATTGAAAGGAGCTTGATAGATTAGAGAAAAAAGGGGGAAAAAAAGGGAAAACACTTGAAAATTTAAGAAAATGAATACATGAAATAGAATAAAATGAAATGATGGAATTAAAGTAGAATTTGGTAAATTTACAAAAAAGTAAAAAAATAGTAGAAAAAATAAAGAAAAATATTTTTAATAAAAATTGAAAATAAAAATAAATTTATTCTCTTTATGTATTTAAGAAAAAGAAAAGAAACAACAACAACAACAAAGAAAATTGAATAGATGGACCAGTGAACAGACTGGAATATGATTGAAATTACATTGTTTCTCCTAGAAGTCAAACTATGAAGGACTTTATGGTCAGTAAACTAAGCAGGCGGAGAAATTTGTGGTGTTCCTGAAGAGCGAGGTTGGCCCAGTTGGGCAGGGCTTAGTGTAATGGTCCTGTTCTCCACTAGATGGCGCTGCTTAGCTCACTGGGGTGGATTGCTGTGGCGTTTGTAGGTGTGTATGCGCATGCGTGGGACGGATGAACATGGCGTCACCCAGGCATCCAGTCTCTCCGATCAGATCTCCGCGCTCTCCCTGACAAACAATCACGCACCCGTCCTTTTTCTCCGGCTTCCATCCACTCCCCGCTTTTACACCGTCTGTGACCAAGCCGTCAGGTTGCCGGGCGGCACCTCCCTCCTGAGTTTTATCTCAGATGCGGCCGTATTGCCCGACACCTCAGTTCGCGGGGATGGCAGCTCTGACCGGCTCAGATCCTCTGTGGGAGGGTCTCGCTGAGCAATGAGCAATGGCCCCGGTGGCCGCCCCCAGGAACGTTCGCAAGACCGTGCTACCGCTGATGTCCAGAGACTGTGGCTGGATGCCAGTCCACCCCAGAAAAAATTCACGCGATCGTGTAGCAGCAGCATTTCAGGGATTACTGAAAATCACAACACACATCTGGCACCAGGCTTCACCCTCCACGACCCTGCTTTAGCACCAGCGAATGTGGCTGTTCTCCCGGGTCTGCTGGCGCTTTTGCCTGTGCGCTTTTGCCTCTACCAGATGTCCTCCCAGCAGGGAAACTGCCACTGCCTCTGCCATGTGGCCTGAAGACACCTGGACCCCAGTCTGCTCCTGGGGATTCGCCCTTCTCACCAGAGCACCGCCAGGTATGGCGCTGCGGAGTTTCAGACTCTGCGCTCCCTCTGTCGATAAAGTTTTAAAGGAATTTAAACCCTCTCCTTTCTCCTTTCTCTATTTTTAGTTCAGTCCCTGCGGCTGTTTCCGCTTTTCCACTTTCTCTCTAGCTGCTTTGGGGGGGTGCTTTTCCGTATTCTCCCCCCCCTCCGTCCTCTCTCCCCCGCAAAAACAGCATCCTTCCCTCTGCGGCTTCTCTCTCCTCCAGTTTACCTCTCCGTGCCGCGTACCTGCTGAGTTCTGTGGTTCAGGTTGTGCAGATTGTTGTGTGAACCCCCACATCAGTTTTTCAGGTGTGCAGGATGGTTTAGCGTTGCTCTGGCTGTATTTCACGGACAGGAGATGCAGACAAAACCTTCCATGCTGTTCCACCATCTTGGCTCCTCCCCCAGCTCCGTGCCCAAGTTGTGCCCGCTTTCGTTACTTTTATAAACATATTTAAACAGCTCTTTTTAAAAAAGAGGTATTTTTCAAACCGTACTACAGGACACTTGTGTTCCAAACTGTTAATGTGTATTTCCTATATTATGTCATATTATGTTAGATAGATTCACAGTCAGCAGGAATTTTACAATAATTTTATTGCTCTGTTAAGTGTACATTGGATTTTAAGAGAATCCCAACATCTGAAATATTAAATCATGAAAGAAATGTGTATCTTAGAATTAAGACAGTACAGCCAATGGCCCATAGATTAAAAAGAGTCCTGTGGCCCAACAAATTTGGGAAATACTCCAGGCTCTTTCTGTCTTAGAGATTCAAAATGCACGTTCCTGTGTTATATACTTCTGGAAAGTTCAGTGGTAAACAAATAGGATATTGATTAACTTACAATTTTTACACTTCTTGTCCTTGGAAGCCTTTTCATGTTGAGCTGCTTGTGAGAATAAGTTCTCTGGACTCCATTTTGGGAAATGCTGGGTTAAGGGAAATTTTGTCACTGTTTGCATTGACACAGAGCTTGTCTGCATTGACACAGCCACAAGATTTTGTGATGCTGGGTGAGAGCTTTCCATCATTTTTCCAGCCCATGCCAGTGACTGGGCAGAATGATGCTAGGCCTGATGTCAGAAGTCTGTTATGGTAGCTCACTGCTGGCCATGGCTGTCATCACAGCCATTGGCCAGTTGGAGGTTTCCTCTGTCTCTGGGGTCTCTAATGGCTTCAGATCTTGGCAGAGAGCATCTGGGCACTATTGGTGATGGGATAATATGAGATCTGTGTACTTATAGGATCTGGGAAGAGTTTTTTATTGTTGACTATCCTGGAGGTTCTGCTCTGTGTTGGATCTTCATAGATATTTGCTTAATATTTTCTTTTGCACTCCAATCTACCTCAGATGTCTTTATGGACTCTCACCTGCTTTCCCAGTGTACAAAAAGTTCTCTTTTCTACCTTAGCTGTTCGTGGAAGTGGATGTTGCTTTTCTCAGATTAATATTGCATTGGCTGGTTTTCAGATACTCTTTGAATGATGTTGCTGTAAGCATATTTATTGCTATTTTTTCATACTCTTTATAAAGATCAGTCATTAGCAAGAGAGGCTTGCTCATGAGGCAGAAGGGCTGTGTTGCTCTCCAGATAGATTCATCTCTGTGAAGATTTGGTAACCTTTCATATAATTTAGGGATTTAGGAATCTCAACATTGGAGAAATTGCTTTCTCTTTGAGCAAAGAGCTTCTTGTGAAAAACTGTTGCTTGGATATTTCCTCGTGCCTAATATTAGGAAACAAGGCCCAGTTCCTAAACACTTCTTTGCTATTGTATTCTTGCTTGCATCACTTCCTTGTTTCTTGGGCTGTAGATCAAGGGTCCAACATAGGAACTGCAAGTGTAAAACATGGCAGTCACTTTCATATTTTCCTGGGGTTGTTAGAATCAGGCTGTAAATACACATAAGAGAGGGTCCTATGGACATGGTGCCAGTTATTAGGTGGGAACCACAGCCCTGTCCCTGAGCACATCCTCAGGACAGCAGCCAGATATATGTGCAGGAGAATATGATGACAATCATATTGCAACTGATGCAATATTCAAGTTCAACTCCACGAAGGCAGTGATTGCTATGCTGATATGTATATGGGAGCATGAAGAGTCACTGGGGGTTCAGGACAGACAAAGTGACCGATGGCATTAGAACTGCAGAAAGGTAATGAAAAGGTAAGATATATAGTTACAAGAGCTCTGTTAAAAATTCCGTGAACACTCTGCGGTGCGTGGGTGGCTGAGTTGGTTAAGCAGCCAACTCTTGATTTCAGTTCAGGTCATGATCTCATGGTCTGTGAGACTGAGCCCAGCATCAGGCTCTGCACTGTCAGAGTGGAGCCTGCTTGGGATTCTTTCTCTCCTTCTTTCTCTGCTAGCCGCCCCCGCCTCTCAATCTCACAAAATAAATAAACTTAAAAAAATGCCTTGGGGGTGCCTAGGTGGCTCATTGGGTTAAGCATCCTACTCTTGGTTTTGACTCAGGTAATGATTTTACAGTTTGTGAGTTTGAGCCCCACATCAGGCTCTATGCTGACAGTGCAGAGCCTGTTTGGGATTCTGTCTCTCCCTCTCTCTCTTCCTCCAATGCTTGCTCTCTCTCTCTTTCTCTATCAATCAATCATTTATCTATCTAATTAGTCAAGAGTGCAGTCTCTGGGATTAAATTAAAACCCTGGTTTCACCATTTAGTTATGTGGTTTGAACAGATTGTTCAACTGCTCTGAGTTACATAATGTGAAAATAGGGATTACATGTTTTTCATAATCTGAAATGAGGATTATTTTGTTAAAGCTAACGAGATAATGTATTTCCTATATGTGGACATGTAGAAAGCCTATACTAATTTTAGTTAATAATAAGTCTGATTCTGTCTCCAGGCTTTTAACAAACTGTCTTACATAAAAGAAGAACATCCATGGCTTTTGTCCATGGAATGATGCTGTTGTAATTCCATTCTTCCATGAAATGATTTTCCAGGAGACTTATTCCCAGTGTTTGATTTTCTCCAGGTTCCCTTTTACAATTCTTAGGGCAAAGGTCTCATTTTTCTACCAATTTCTCTGCTTCTCTTTATGCTCACATCTGCCAGAAAATATGAAAACTCACAAGGATCAAGGAGGTACATTCCTCACCTTCTATTCTTTTATACATCATCGGATTACGGTGCTGGTGTTCACTGAAGTTACCTCAATCTCTGATCATCTGTGATGAAGTTTTGCAGAATAATTTGCCTCAAATATAAAGCTTATGTTCACTTATTAAATGGGCATTTCACCATTAAAATCACCTTTGCAGAATGACATCTGACAAAATGGCTTTGTGTTATAGTGTGTTAAACTTTCTTGAATAAAAATTAAAATTTGTGTTTAGAGAGTCCGTAATATACTTTAAACTTTTCCTGGGAACAAGGCAGGGAATAGATGAAATGAAGGAATGAATTCTGCAATATGCTTTTAAAGTTATTTTGATCCCTGCCTGTGTCACCTACTAGAAAAGAGAAAAATCGACACAAAGGTCATTGTAGATTTCTATAGTTTTAGACACAGATATTACATATTTTTACTGAGAGAAAAAAATGCATAGAGGAAGAAAGTGTACTGACCAGCTTTCAGCTAAATATTTGAGGGGCCCTTTGCACATCTGGGGTTTTCTGTCTGTGCAACTCCTTTTCTTCAGTGTCTTGTCCTGCAAACCCTGGTTTCCTTGGTCTGTCCAGATTTTCAGCTCCATTCCTTTAGAAAGTCTACTAACCTTTCTGCACTGTGGTCTGGAAACTTTCTTAAGGCAGAAGTCTGGGAAATTTTAGAGCTCATTTGTTTGTTGCTTCTCAAGAATCATTGTCTTTTATCGCCTGATGCAAGTGTCTTGCAAACCATTAGTTTATATATTTTGTCCACTTTTTCATGTTTCAGGTAGGAGGGTAAATCCAATCCCTGTTACTCCATCTTGGGAAGAAGTAGAAGTTCTGGAAGGGGCTTTTAACTGGATGAATAATACAAGCATTTTGGAGTTGTCCAAACTATATTGTATCCAAGCTACCTTGAGGTTTTATTTTATATCACCTGCCATGAAAAGTAGATAGACTTTGTCGTCGGAAAGATCGAGATTTGCATCTTGAATCTAGCATCCAGTAGGTATGTGATCTTGGACAGCAACTGTAATTTCCCTCAACTTCCATTTTATCTTTGATAGAAGGAGATGGAAAAAATTGACTTTAAACCCAGAAATCCAGGGGATTCTACGAAGTACTGTTTTTTTTTTTTACACCAAAATATAAGCAGTAGGTAGGGGGATGCTAAAATAAGTGAGAGTGAATCTATAGTTTATGGTTCCATGAAACACCCCAAAATAATGGGGTATATCTATGTGTATTTTTTAGAAAAACTGTTAATAATGTACTGTTAGGTAAGTAAAGCATTTTGCAGAAAAATGTATATAGTATGTGAAGTGTTTTTTAATTAAAAATCTGTGTGTGTTTATGCGTGTGTGTGTGTGTGTGTGTGTGTGTGTGCATGTGTGTGTGTTTGTGCGTGCGCATGCTTATGTGAGGAAAACTCCCATCTGGAAAAATATATGGCAAACTTAAGAAAGCTGAGGAATAAAAATAACTTTAAGACCAGCTATATTTTAAAAGATCATGGGCACATATTAGTTTCTTTTGCGGTAAGAAAATGAGTAACAAAGAGAAGCCAAATTCAAGAGAGGTAATAGATGCACGTGGCACAGTTCTCACCGTCAACACACAATAGCCAACCAACACCAGGAGCCCAGATGTAGACGGGCCTCCTTCACCTGCTGCAGTGAGGAAAACCACGTCGCATCTCAGAGCGCCCCGCGTGTTGGATAAGAGGAAACTGGGAAGGACTTTTGAAGGATTTAGACCTGCGCTGGGTGATTTGAAGAAGGATTTAGGAAGTGGACGCAAGTTCTGTTTTGAGTGTTACCAGGAATTTGACGATTAGACACTTTTGTAATTTATACCAGAAAGAGAGACATTAAAGTGGTTAGGGAAGGGATGTTTACTCCTTTTCGTTGGAAAGGGGAATATTTGAGTTCTTGTTCCTGTCACTTTTCAGACATCGTTGCAAGACTCGCCTTTTCTCTGTCTGAATTCATCTCATTCGTGGAGTGACCTTGTCTTATTATTGCTTATATTCTGTAAAAGTTGTTCAGTTCAGCTGGGGACATCATGGCTAACATGTTAGCTGTCATCTCTCTCACCGTTTCATAATTTCTCAATATGATTGATAATTTCCTCTCTCCATTTACATTTTTACTTTGCTGAAGATAAGATGACTGTACCCACCCTTGGAGTTAATTATATTGGCACATTGGCTCTAACCCTATAGATTTTATTGTGGTTCCCCCCTGTCAAAATAATGCACAGCTGAACAGGAAAAATTCAATTTGATTTATTTACAGGGGATTTGTCTTTAGATTTCCACCCCCCCACCCCTCCCCCGCTAGTGCAGGCTTATGTTTAACCAAGTGCTTTCTCCACAAAAAGAGTGTATAGTTGAGGTATGGGAGTAAGTGTCTGTTCCCTCGAGTGTCTGTGCCTTTAGATGCTGAGACAGGATCAAAGAAAACAGTCTTCATTGATTAGTTTTCTGCTGAAAGAGAGGAGTTTCCCAGAGGGGAAAGATTTCATGTTGCAAACCCTGGGAGACTTTTTGTTTGGTTTTGTTTTGGGAGACTTTTTACTGACAGAGAGAGAGAGAGAGAGAGAGAGAGAGAGAGAGAGAGAGAGAGAGAACTGAGGGTATTTTTATAAAGACTGCCACACCTTAGTGCCAGGTACTATGATTTCTATTCTTTAGCTTACCTATTACTAACAAACAAGCAAGCAAAAAAAAAAAATCTCTTGAGATATGTATTGTTATGGGAAACAAGGTTTGAAAGATGAAATAATTTGTAAAGGACAGTATTGGCAAGTGACAGGGTTGGGACATCAACTACATAGTAAACTATTTAAAATCTTATGCTCTTAAAAACTGCTTTCCAGTGGACCATGCAACTTAAGAAACACTCTGCATGTATAGATATTTATAGTTATTGGCCTCTGGCTAATGTTACTGAATCAATACCTCCAGGACTAAGCAATGATTATTTGCACTTTAAAAACTTTTCCTGGTCATTTGAATACTGCTGCCCACAGATTGGATTTTAAAGACCACTAGTGTAGGCTACATACTCACAGAACTTACAGTTAGAAAGCTGTCAGTATTATTGTATTTTGTCACCAGTTATTCATTCAATATTTATAGAATACCTACTGTGTCTAAGGCTCTATACCAGATGTTAAAAGGTCATAGAAAGACAATGGTATAAATGGTAGTGAGAGTCTTATAAGTAAGTAATTTATATAGGAAGTGATAAATAATAAATAAAGTGCTGTAGGTACTCAGTGGAAGAAAGAATTACCCTCAAGGGGTAGAAAGTTGGCAAGAAACAAAGGCTAGGCTGGGAAAACTTCAAGGAGAGACTGACTCTTGAAATGGCAGTATGATTTGGGCATAGAGGTGTGTTTTGTTTCACATGGTATATATACTGATCAACCGTATGGCTTCCCTGCTTTGAAAAGTAAGCTGCCATGTTATGAGAGGGGTTATGGAGAGGGTCACACAGAAAAGACTGTGGATAGCCTTTAAGAGCTGGGCGAAACCTCTGGCTGGCGGCCAGTAGGAAGGCAGGAATCTCAGTCTTACAACTGCAAGGAGATGAGTCCTGCCTATTACATTAGGGGGCTTGGAAACTGGATCCCCAGTTGAGCCTCAGTTCTCAGTCCTGGTTGACACCTTGATTGTAGCATCTCAGAGGATGTATTTAAGCAGTGTCCACATTCCTGACCCATAAAAGCATAAAATAATAATTGTATTTTAAGCCCTTAAATTTGTAGAAACTTGCTATGTAGCAACAGATACAGATTTTGGAATCATAACAAATACAAATTTATTTTCCTACTGAACAATATTCACTTTCTTGGTCTTATCTTCCTAAACAATGCTGCAATTTAATATCTATTAAATATATGACCTTATAGACTGGAATTTCTATTTCCATAGATCAGTTTACACGCCTGAAATTCTGAATTGAAGATGTTTCTGTGTTTGTTTAAAAAAGATACTGCTGGGGTGCCTGAGTGGCTCAGTTGGTTAAGCGTCCAACTTCAGCTCAGGTCATGATCTCATGGTCTGTGAGTTTGAACCCCGCTGCCCCCCCCACCCCCCAAATCAGGGTCTGTGCCGACAGCACGGAGCTGGAGCCTGCTTTGGATTCTATGTGTCCCTCTCTCTCTGTCCTTCCCCCACCTGCTCTCTCTCTCTCTCTCTCTCTCTCTCTCTCTCTCTCAAAAATAAATTTAAAAACATAAAAAAAGATACTGCCAAATACTTCCTAGGGTGAAGTAACACTTCAATTTTCCATTCACAATGAATGAGAGCATGATTGCCCTTGCATCACAGCAATTAGTAAGTGTTATGATTCTTTTTCAGTTTTGCCAGTTACTTTAAACTGGTTATCTCGCTGTTAAACTTTAATTTGCAGCTCAGTATTAGAAAGATTGAGCAAATTTTCTTTTTTTTTTTAAAGTTTTTTTTTTCTTTTTTTTCAACGTTTTTTATTTATTTTTGGGACAGAGAGAGACAGAGCATGAACGGGGCAGGGGCAGAGAGAGAGGGAGACACAGAATCGGAAACAGGCTCCAGGCTCTGAGCCATCAGCCCAGAGCCCGACGCGGGGCTCGAACTCACTGACCGCGAGATCGTGACCTGAGCTGAAGTCGGACGCTTAACCGACTGCGCCACCCAGGCGCCCCTTGAGCAAATTTTCTTATGTTGCTTGGAAGTTTGGTTTTGATTTCTTAAAAACTGGCACTGTCAGTCTTGTTTATAAGTGTAAAAAATCAGAAATCAATGATCAAACCAGAAGCACTTCTTTGTAACCACTTTTAGGGCTTCCTTCACATCTTGGTTTCTCAGGCTGTAGATGAGGGGGTTTAACATGGGGATCATAATGCCATAAAACACAGAAGCCATTTTTTCTTGCTCTTGAGACTCATTGGTCCCATGGTGCAGATACATGTAAGACAGAGTCCCATAGAAAACAGTGACTGCTGTCAGGTGGGAGGCACACGTGGAGAAGGCTTTTTTCTTCCCTGCAATGGAAGATATCTTCAGGATGGCAGCCAGGATATATATGTAGGAAAAGATGACAACCAGCACAGTGAACATTAGGTTAAACCCCACAAAGACAGTTAGTAGCATGATGTTGAAGTCAATGTTGGAGCAAGAGAGAGCTAAAATTGGGGGTTCATCACAGAAAAAGTGGTTAATTTTATTGGATTTGCAAAAGCTCAGTGAAAAAGTAAAACTTGTGTTTACAGAGGCATTTAGAAAACCTATGAAGTATGAGCCAAATAGGAGTTGAATGCAGACTCTCTGGGACATGACTATTGGATAGCGGAGTGGATTGCAGATGGCGACATACCGGTCCACTGCCATTGCAGCCAAGATGTAACAGTCAGTCGTTGCAAAAGCACCATAGACTAGTAATTGCACCATACACCCTATGAATGAGATGGATTGCTCTGTTTGTACAAAGTTTTGCAGCATTTTGGGAGTGATAGCAGAGGTGTAGCAGAGATCAACAAATGCCAAATGTTGGAGGAAAAAATACATCGGGGTACGAAGGCAAGAATCAATCTTGATGAGTAGGATCATTCCAATATTGCCCACTAGGATGGCCACGTAGATCACTAGAAATACTATGAAGAGAATATGCCACGACTTGCGTTGACCAGCAAATCCCAGGAGAATGAACTCACTTATTTCAGTGCCATTGTTTTGTTCCATGGCTAACAAAGATTAAGTATCAGCTGGAAAGGTGTAAAGAAAGAAGAGCAGAGAAAGCTAAGACCTTGGGGTCCTTTAACTAATTTTGGAATTGGCAATGGTATAATATTTGGTTTCACAATGGAGTCAGAGGATATTTTCTATGAGACAATTGACTCACATTTAAAGTCTATACCTTGACATCTGACTTTAGATAATTTAGATCTATGTTTTGGGAAAATTGCCATGGATCAGTTTCTTTGTTATGAGAGTGAAAACTGACTCTTTAATTATACTAAGAATTTAAGCTTTTGTTAAATATATTTCTTAAATCTATTAATTAGGGGACATATGAAAACATACTTTTAAAAATTAAGCTTTCTTTTATGCTGTATACATTTTAATTCATAAATCCCATTTTACATAAATTATTATGTATGAAAATCTTGATTTACCCATAAATTTCTATATGATTTTGCTTTAATTTTTTTCTGTATTCTCACCTTACTCTTTCTGTCTCCTTACTAATTCTGCTCCCTCTATTATCATGGACTCATGCCCAAGTAGAGTCTTTTATGGAAGTGTTTATCAAGTTATCTGTGGTAAAGGACCATTTTCTTTGTAAAATTTGTAATATGTCATGGATCAATATTGTTGCATATAGCAATAAAAAATTATCAGCATTGCCAAAATTCTGTAATAGTTTTAGATGCTTAATCTCACTTTCAATTCTTATCACATCATTGAGTGGAAACAGAGAGTCCAGGACCTGGGGTGCTGGTCCAGGGACCACACATTGAGTAACATTACTCTATGGTGTCCATCTATCATAATTTACCTATGTGCTTTCCTAACAATGGGTAGTCGGCCACCTACAACTTGTTTCCACCACAAATAACTCAGTGTTTTTTATTTCCACTGTATGTCCACTACAAATAACTAAATTTTTCTAGGAACAAAAAAATGTTGACTCTTAGAGTATGCATGTATTTATTTTGACCAAGTTTTCCAGATCACATTGCATAATGGAGGCACCAGTGTGCATTCCTGCTAATTGTTCATGGGGGTTCCCATATCCTCACTTTTTTGGGAACATTGGTATTTTCTTAATAGTTTTTATACCAGAAAATGCTTGTAAAGTGACATCTCCATTTTAATTTGTTTTATTTTCTAACCAGAAACTAATTTAATCTTTGTATAGTATATTTTTGTAGAATTTTGGAATCATATTTTTTTATCGATATCTCTGTGGGTCAATTTATGGGTGGATGCTCTTCCTTTATATAGTTTGAGCACTCTGTTATTGACTTGACAAAAATTTTCTTAATTCTGTTGTCTATTATCTTTGTCTATAGTATTCTCCGTAGACCAGAAATCTTTACATTTAAAATAACAATTCCTTATTTTTTCCCCTATTGTTTGTTCTTTTGGGGAAAAAATGGAATAAACTCCATTCCTGCCTTGATTCATTTACCCAGGAAAGTCAAACATAGTAATAAAACTTACTGTCCATTTTATACTTGTTTGCTGCTACATGATGTTTGTTGAGCTGTGTTTTATTCCATACATATAATTTGGAAAATTTATTTTGTTTAAAAAATTTTTTTAGGAAAAACGTAGATTAAATGGGTAGTGATAGCAGTTGGAGTGATTGTGTGTGTGTGTGTGTGTGTGTGTGTGAAATATTTAAATATATTTAAATATTTTAAAACCATTAAATGATTTTACTTGATATTTTAAAGTTTACTCAAACAAACACTTGTCTCCATTGTGTTATAGGAAAGTTCTATCATGCATTTATGGAACAATGAATTCTAATATTATATAAGCTCTTCCTGAAAATCACAATAAAGAACATTTTCCAATTCATGTCAATATTGCATTGGAACCAAAATAAGTAAAATATGAGAAAAGAAAATTAGACCCAACCTCATTTGTGAATTTAGATGCAAACAACTTAAATACACATTCATTGACCAAATCCATTCATGTATTAAACAAACAGTTTCTAGGATATCAAAGAGGCTCTCGTAAATATCTATTCTCTTCCTTTTTGGATTTGAACAAGTTGATAAATAAAAGATAATGTCTGTATGGGGACCATAATATCACCTTTGGACACCTGGGGGAAAATTTTAGGTTTATTTATTTATTTATTTTTGAAAAGATTTTATTTTTAAGTAATCTCTACATCCAACATGGGGCTCATACCCACAACCCCAAGATCAACAGTTGCATATTCCCCCAACTGATTCACCAGCCAGGCATGCCCCAAATTGTAAGTTTATTAGTCAAATTATTTGCTGCCAATGAACACCATAAGTTGATATTTTTCCCACTCAGTCTTAATGGCAGTGATAGGAACATGCCTCTTGCACACGGTGGGAAAGTGCCTCTGGGAGTTCAGGGGAGCGTGGGCTTTAGTAGGTTGACTGCTGCTAAGAATTAAGGCAGGGCAAAACATGCCAGATTGTTCTCAGTTTTACTAATCAGACTTGTCATGCCATCTTTTTAGGAACTTAGTGGATAAGATGGGGATAGAGAGTCTGCAATTATACAGATTGAGTTTTCTTGCAGGAAAGAAACATCAGAAGCAGCGAAAAGGTACTTACCATCAGTGATCAAGACCTATTTGTATTTATCCCAGTAATGAAAGCATTTTTTAACATTGGAAATTTTATTGATATAATTTGCCATATCGATATATTCTTTTTTTAATTTTTTTTTTCAACGTTTATTTATTTTTAGGACAGAGAGAGACAGAGCATGAATGGGGGAGGGGCAGAGAGAGAGGGAGACACAGAATCGGACACAGGCTCCAAGCTCTGAGCCATCAGCCCAGAGCCCGACGCGGGGCTCGAACTCACGGACCGCGAGATCGTGACCTGGCTGAAGTCGGACGCTTAACCGACTGCGCCACCCAGGCGCCCCTCGATATATTCTTTAAAAAGCCATATGATCTTCTCAATAGATACAGAACAATTGTTTGGTAAAATTCAATAATTTTTCATGATTCAATAGAACAAAAATGAAAACAGGTAGAGACTGTTATAACCTGGTAAAAGTTACTTTCCACATTGCTGGACTAAACATAATTACTATTAAATCATGAGACACAGTGCCTATAAAAAATAAGGCAAGGATGCTTGTTATGACTGAATCTGTTCAGTATTTTTTCAGAAGCCAGAACAAAATGAAGAAGACATGAAAGGTAAAATGATTATGAGGAAAAACCACAACTATTATTAGCTTTAGATAATGTAATTGTCTCTATAAAAAATCCTAGAGAATTGGCAGATAAATTCTTAGTGAGCCTAGTAAAGTTATTTAATAATAGTTTAATATAAACAAATCAATTGCATTTCTGTTCACCAGAAATCAGAAGTGTTATTAAAAAATTTATTTTATAATAACATCAAAAATAAAGTATCTAGGCATAAATCTAAGAAAGAATGTTCATGACCCTTACTGAGATAATACAACTTTATTTAAAGGCTTAAAGAAGACCCAAACATGGGCGCCTGGGTGGCGCAGTCGGTTAAGCGTCCGACTTCAGCCAGGTCACGATCTCACGGTCCATGAGTTCGGGCCCCGCGTGGGGCTCTGGGCTGATGGCTCAGAGCCTGGAGCCTGTTTCCGATTCTGTGTCTCCCTCTCTCTCTGCCCCTCCCCTGTTCATGCTCTGTCTCTCTCTGTCCCAAAAATAAATAAAAACGTTGAAAAAAAATTAAAAAAAAAAAAAAAAAAGAAGACCCAAACAGACCAGGGTCATGGAGAGGAACTCAATATTATAAACATTACACCCCCCCCCCCATATTAATCTACAAATTCAATGTAATTCTAAGCAAATTTGGAAGAATTTTACATACATCTTGACAAACTTATTCTAAAATTTATGTGGGAGAGAAAATATCTAAAAATAGCAAAGACAATTTTAAAGGAGAACAAGATGAGAACTTACTCTATCAGAATCAGAACTTCTTAAAAAGTGATAGTAGTAAAGACATTATCGTGTGGAATGGTGTGAGGGTGGACAAATGGATCAATGGAATCCGTAAAAAGAAATAAAAGACAGGCCCATGGGTCTCTGGAAGCTTGATGTATGAAGCCAGGAGCATGTACGTCAGTGAAAAATGGTCCAATACGTTGGTGCTATAAATGTTTATACACATGAAAAATAATCTTGTATTCCTACTTTACATTTTATGAAAATAATTTCCAAATGGATTAAAGATTTGAATTGTAAAGCTTTGAGAGTAAAACAAAACAAAATACTCATGACTTAGATATACAGAAAAATACTTAAATAGGACATGAATGCACAAAAAATAAAACATTGAAAATCCAACCATTTTTAAATTAAAAATACCAACATTGTAAAAGAGAAGAGGCTAAATACTGACTAGAAATTTACTTAGGTAATTTTTTTTTGCAACATATATAAATGTCAGGTAATTAGCATCCAGTATATGTAAAGAATTTCTATAAATTATCCCAAGGGAAAAATTCACAAAATATACAATCAGGATATTATAGAAAAGAAAACCTAAATGGTCAATAGAAATGTGAAAGTAAACACAACTCACTAGTTATTTGATAATTATATATTAATGCTGCATTGAAAAATAATTTTGTATTCTTCAGCTTAAAATGCAAAGTTTTGGTGAAGATGTGGAATAATATATTTCTGGTAGAAGGTAAATTAGCATAATCATGTTGGGGGCAAATTTGGAAATATTAGTAAAATTAAATATATGTCTTCCTGAATTTCCATTATAGGTACATATTCTAGAGAAATTCTTGACCACATAAGCAAGGATATATATACACATGAATACATGCATGTGTAAGTGTACCCATATAAATATATTTATACACACACGAAAAGCATTGTTGATCACAGAAAAATATACTATTAAATAAAGTAGTGAAAATTCAGTAAGCTGGAGCCAGAAAATCCATGTGGATAAATTTCTCAAATGGAATGCTGAGCAACAAAAAGCAAGTCACAGAAATTAGATGGTGGCTCCATGAATAGTTGTTACATTATCTTAAATATATTTTCATGCACCTTAAATATTACTCAATAACAGAAATCCCTCACAAAGGAAAAGCCATGTCCCCACTATATCAGTAGAAATCTCCTGTACTCATGTCACTAAAGCCAGGCAGAGCTGTAGCTCCATAGATGAGATGATCAGTTTTAGCTAAGAAAGTGCATTTAGTGGTGGAGAGTTTAGCAAACTGCACCTGTTGTTAATGTTTCCTGGGCAGTCTGGTTTTTTCAAATATCTTGAAGAATAGAGTGGCTTAATTCTGTAGTGATGGAAAAAGAAATAGTGCTCTTCAACATTTAGTGAGGGCTAAGGGTTGAAATAGAGCCCTTTCAAGGAGACTTCTATCCAGTGGGTGAAGGCACTGGTCAGAGGAAGCTAGAATTCTCATGAGTCTACTCCGCTTAGAATCTTGATAGAATCCTGACATTTACCATTTCAGTGTAATCATCTTGAATTTAAATAAAATGCATGAGATATTGGGGGATGTTTTTTCAAGAACTATGGACAACCAGTAGAAGAGACAACCCCCCAAGCGTGACTACCCTGTACTGAACTCTGGTGCTTCTGAAGCTTCCTTTATATGCAGCACCGTGAAGTGGAAGGGAAAGTGAATAGGCTGACCTGGGTTGGAATTTTGATCATACCACCTCATAGATTCAAAGGGGGTAACTCCCCTTGACCTCAGGTCTAGTGTCTGTAAAATGGGATCACAGAATTACTTAGAAGGTCATGATGTTTATTGTAACACTGTTTATAAAAGCAAAAATTTGGAAATAGAGTTAAATAAATCAGAAGAGAAACTTATTATGGGATCAACACACTGGCCAAAATGTATGGGATAAATATGTGCTCTTATGGAAAGGTGTTCCTGTCTTACTGTCAAATGAGCAAAGAAAGCTGCAGAATAATACATAACGTGTGGACCCTTTAAAAGTAACACTTTTATTCATATCCACTCTCTTTCTCATTTTCTTTATCCATGAAAAAGCTCAAGAAGGAATCACATCAAATGTTTAGTGGTTATCCTTGGGCATGGGAGTGGGGAGAGAGTCTTTAAACTTATAAATTTCATCACCATTTCTTTTTGAAATAGTTTTAATTGTTTTCAAAAGGAAGAGGAAGAGAAAGAAGTAAAGGCTGCTT